>NC_092710.1:133509291-134761496 GCF_047496885.1 Scyliorhinus torazame
GTGCCGCCCCTTTTTGTCTTCTACTTAATGCAACATATTTGTTTAACATCGCTGCCATTTTGTTGTTATAACTTCCTTCTTATAATTTCTCTTGTCACATCCTGCACTGGCCAATGTTTACCTTTGCTGTTAGCTTCCTTTTCTCATATTGTCGAAAATATTGTAATTCTTGTCAGATTACTCTCATTCATTTTTTTCTGTTTTTTAAAAATCAATTTTCACTTATCCTTTATTTGTTTCGAAAATTCCTCCAAACCCCCGGATTACTATTATTCATCAGGATATTATGCACCTCTTCTTTTAACTTAATGCCATCTCTAATTTCTTCAGTCAACCACCGATGAATCATTTTTCCTGTCGAGCTTTTGTTTCTCAATAGGATGTATTTTCGTCAGACAATTTTTAATTCATTCGTCAAATGGCTGCCTCCTCACATTTTCATCTCCTTTCCCAATCGATCTTAGCCAACTGGCCCTCATACCTACGTAATTGGCTTTATCTAAGACTCTTTGTTTTAGTTTTAAATATTTCACTCTCATACTTAATTTGAAATGCTATCATATTTTAGCCACTGTGCCTCAATGTATTCTTTACTCTGATATCTCTGATTATTCCGATCTCAATACGCAATACAAATCTAAAATAACCTTATCTTTTGTAGGTTCCGTGATATGCAGTTCGAGGAAACTGTCTCAAATGCACTTTATGAACTTGTCCTACTTGAGATTGTGAAGGTGTTTCTTATTTGTTAGTGCCAGGCAGTTGGGAATGGATTTGCCCTCAGCTGGTGGTCGAAGCAAAGTTTGCATCTGGTGCTGCCTGATCCCTTCGGCATCGTTGGTTTGTTCTTTATTCCGACCACTGAATTCAGTTGAGAAAGGAGGACTGAAAAGAAACCGATAAATTGTATCTGAGTAGCAGCAGAGATAAAGGAGCAATGCAACTTTTAAGCAATCCCATTCTAGCTGATACATCGGCCTCTTAATACAAATTCCAAATTCCAACCATAGAATCGTAGAATTGCTATAGTGCAGAAGGAGGCCAATCGGCCCATCGAGTCTGCACCAACACTCTGAAAGACCACCCCAGCGAGGCCCACGCCCTGCCCTGCCCTATCCCCATAACCCAGTAACCCCACCCTACCTTTTGGACACTTTGTGGCAATTTAGCGTGGCCAATCCAACTAACCTGCACATCTTTGGACTGTGGGAGGAAACCAGAGCACCCGGAGGAAACCCACGCAGGCACGGGGAGAATGTTCACACAGTCATCCAACTTTGGAATTGAACCCGGGCCCCTGACGCTGTGAGGTAGCAGTGCTGACCACTATGACACCGTGCCGCCAAATCATAGAAACATCACAGGAATGGGATGAGAAAACAGAAATTCTGGTATCTGTTTGGTTATTCATCTCAGATTTCATTTTGCATTGACAGTATGCAGGAAACTACACCATTGACACACTGCCAGGCTTGGCAGTGTGTGGAACAGGCTTGAAGCCAGCAAATTCTTTACCCAGTTCAATCAGTAATTGCCAGTGGAATCAAGAATTTCTTGGTCATAAACTAAATGATTCTGTGTATAACAGAACCCGATTTTGTTGTTCAACAGGATTTTGTGCTGGTGGCATCAGGCAGGCCTTACAATTGCTCACCCACTGCCTGTCTAGTGTATGTAAAAAGATAAATATTGACAATGAGGTGTTTGGTAATGATGAAGTAGAAGCTTGGTTGGGTGTCCTTTGAAGGGTAAAAAGAAGAGTGGTTTATGAACATCAGCAAAATGGAAAATCAATCACTTCTTGAAACCACACATCTAATTCTTTATATTTCAAAGCAGATTTTCTTTTATATCGTTCATGGAGGTATGGTGGGTTATAAAACATGCCTGCATGTATGGATTTTGTTTCTTTACATCAAGGCTTCCTGAATCAATAACCATCCCTCTGCTCCCCAGAGAATCGTCTCTCTTTTGTCCTGCTCCCCTTCAACAGAATCCTACTCCAACTCAATAGCACAGCGGGTAGCACTGTTGTTTCAGTTTCAAGGTCACGGATTTGATTCCCAGCTTGGGTCACTGACTGTGCGGAGTCTGCACGTTCTCCCCATGTCTGCGTGGGTTTCCTCCGGGTGCTCTGGTTTCCTCCCACAAGTCCCGAAAGATGTGCTGTTAGGTGAATTGGACATTCGGAATTGTACCCGAACAGGCGCCGGAATGTGGCGACAAAGGGCTTTTCACAGTAACTTCATTGCAGTGTAATAATAAAGATTATTATTATTGTAACAGGAAATTGTTTTTCCCTCTCCTCACAAGGGAATCTCTCCAGCTGTTCCTTGACAGCTCTCATTTCTAGCACGTGAGCTACCAAATGACTACTATGTGGAACTGGAATATGGGATATGTAGCGGAAACAGATCCAAGGACAGGAAAAGGTGGTTTAGGCAGCTGACATCATAGGAGTGAGTAGGTCAGAGAAAATGAGGAAGCATGTTGGAGTTGCCAGTGTAGCATTTAAACTAGCAGGGACCACAGGGACTGTAAAGATAAAGGATGAAAGGGGCATGGCCCTTTGCGCATTGTTGTAGCCCCAGTCATTTTATAACATTGACTAGGGAGAGGGACGGCTCTGTGCCACAGCGGTTAGCACTGCTACCTCAGGGTGGCGAGGACCCAGGTTCGATCCCAGCCACGGGTCACAGTCTGTGTGGAGTTTGCACATTCTCCCCATGTCTGCATGGGCCTCGTCCCTGTTATATTCCTTGTATTGTTCTCCAAGATAGCCAAAGTTGTGGGGCAGGATTCTCTGAGCCCGCTCCGGTTCGGAGGATCGCCGGGGGGAGGGAGGGGGCGCAAATCACGCTCCGCCGCTCCGACACCGTTTCGCGATTCTCCGAGGAAGTGAAAACGGCATGGTCGGGAACAGCGGCGCACGGCCCGGAGAATCTCCTGAGGGGGTCCGCTGAGCGATTCTCCGGGCTCCCGGCGATACTGTGAGGTCACCCTGGCGCCGTTCTAACCTGGTTTTAAAAATCGTGAGCCAGTCGTGTTGGCAGCAGGAGGGGAGTGGTAGGCGTGGGGGGGACCTAGGGCTGGTGGGATGGGCATGGCTGTGGCTGGGGGGCAGAGGGCAGGGGGGGCGAGGTGCTCCAGGTTCCGGGGGGGCGTGGGGAGGACAGCCCCGCCGGCCAAGAACGGCCCGCCATGGCAGGGCGGTGCCAAAGCCGCGGATGCCATTCCGGCGGCCAGGCTGATGGGCACTGACCCTGGGCACTGGCTGAGGGTGAACCCCCAGCCATGCGGATGGGTGCTGGACCCCCCTAGGGGGCAGCCCTCCCAGCCGGTGGCACCCACTGGCGGGTAGGTCCTGGGCCGCACCCATGTCAGCCCCCAGTGAGGGCAGTGCCATCCAATGGTGTCGCTTGAACGAGGGATGGGCAAAAAGAAATGGGGCACTGAGAGTGCGAGCAGGGGTGGGGGGCATGTGTGGCAGGGGCGCAAGCTGGCAACCAGGGCAGCCATGTAGCCCATGGCACCTGGTTGTGGAGGGGGTCATGTGCCATGGTTAAAACTGTCTCCCCCCCCCCCCCCCTCAGCAACCCCCTCCCCCCTGCAGATCATAATGTTTGGGCACCAGCCAGCCTTGTTGGCCACCGCAGCAGGGACCACTGCCCTGCATGCAGCCCTGTGGCAACGTTGGCACAGGCGGCTCAGAAAGGCAGCGGAGGCTGCCGCAAAGGGACGGGCTGCAGAGGGCCAGGTGGCATCCGCTCAGGCTGGAGGGCAGCACGTCCGTCAGGCGCAGGAGGAGGAAGAGGAGGAGAACAACGATGAGAGCGAGGCACAGGATGACGATACCGATGAGGATGAGGAGGACGAGGAGGAGGGGTGAGGGGGGCGGAGGAGGAGGAAGAGGAGGTGGTTCCACGGCGCCTGAGGCACCCGATGAGGCCTCCTGTCTACTGGCACCGCATGTCCTTCCAGGACCTCCTGGACAGGGCATGCAGGAGGAGACTCCGGATGAGCCGGGAAACCACCGCCCATAGCTGCCACCTGAATGTACACCTGGCACAACGTGAGACTGGGGGTGGACACCCTCTCCCGGTGGCCGTCAAGGTTACGGTGGCCTGAACTTCTACACCACGGAATCGTTCCAGTCGCCGAGTGAGGACCTGTCCAGCATCTCCCAGGCATCAGTGCACAGGTATGACATCGCAGCCCGCTACATCCAGTTCCCTGTGGACCGCGTCCACCAGGATGCCCGGACAGCGGGCTTCGCTGCCGTGGCCAGGATACCCAATGTACAGGGGGCAATCAATTGTGTTAACGTTGCCATGCAGCCACTAGCAGATAACAGGGCAATGTTCATGAACAGGAAGGGGGCCTAATAAACATTCAGGTGGTCTGTGGCCACTAGATGAAGATCCTGCACATCTGCGCCCGGTACCCGGGCAGTGTGCATGACTCGTTCATATTGGCACAATCGTTCATGCCCGCCGTGTTCAAGGGATGCTTCCCCCAGCTACGGGGCTGGTTGCTGGACGACAGGGGTTACCCGTTGCGGTCGTGGCTGATGACGCCTATACGGAGGCCACAGACCGATGCGGGGAACCGCTACAATGAGGCTCATGCAGGGGTGTGGTTGAGAGGAGCTTTGGAATGCTGAAGATGCGCTTCAGGTGACTGGACCGCTCTGGAGGGGCCCTCCAGTACCCATCAGAGAGGGTCGGCCGCATCATTGTGGTCTGCTGCGTCCTGCACAATATAGCTCAGCAGATGTTTTGGAGGAGGGGGAGGCAAAGGGGCAGGAGGAGCACGAGGAAGGGCACTCCTCCCCAGATGAGGAGGATGGAGGGGGGGGGGGCAATCGACAGGACTTTGGGGGCTTGATTTGGACGTGAGGCTTCACGCCGCCACCGGCAGGGCCAGCGAGCACGGGACGTGTTGATCGCCTCACGTTTCACCAACTTGGGGGTAGGGGTTCGCTGAGCAGGGGCACTGGCACCACTGTACTGCACCACCTCACCACCCCGCACCCCCACCTCCCACAACACCCATGAGACGCACCTCCCTCACCACCCACCACCCTTAGCTCCCACACAACCTCATGCACCACACCCCTCCACTACACATCCACCTGCTGCACAACGGGCTGGGCTCACACGGTTGCTTGAGGAAGCGGGTGTGCTCGATGCCATGGAGGATGATGACAAGCCGCTGTGCGATGCGCTGTGAGCTCAGAATCGTTAGACACTGTCTGACTCCTGGCCACAGTTACACCCTCCACCTGGGTGGTCCCTGTCTGCGTGCTGAACACTCCATCACATGGCCCTGTTGAACCGCTGGGGTCGGGGTGGCGTGGACGTCGGGGGGGCACATTACACCCAGCGGGGCTCAGCATTCCATCGCCCCTCGACCACAGCGGCACTCAGTCCCCTACCCGACCCAGCAGGCATCGGACATAGCACAGAGGCAGCTTGCATTGGTGTAACAGTGAGTTTAATTAGAAAGGTTATATACATGTGCCCTAGTCCCTATAACTAAACTGTGCCCTGCACCTGTGCCAACTTACTAGGTGTCTAACTTCCTGGCCTTACGGGCCTTACCACTACGTCTCTGTGCCTCCCCAGACAGTGCAGCAGGAGTGGAGGCGGACTGCTGAGACTCCTGCCCTGCGACTTGGCTCCCAATTGGTGTTTGTTTACTGGGGCGGCCCAGCCTGGATGGGCCAGGCTGCTCCTCGGGCATCCTGGATGGTGTGCTGCCCCCCTGTTCTGCCTGCTATCCGTCAGATGCGTCAGAGACGGAACGGGGGGAGTTCGAGCTGCCACGGTGTTCCGGGACCTCCCCTGCAGGAGTCACCAGCTCAGGCCCCAGCTCCTTCTTCTCCCTCGGGGTGCCTGGTGGCCCCCGGGCCTCTGCATGGGACGGAGGTGCGAGCGGAGTCAAGCCCCGAGGCACCACCAACACCTGGCGCTGCCAGGCCTGCTGTGGTATCGACCAGGGTCTGAACGTCAGTAGCGATGGAACTCAGGGAGTGGGCCATCCCCCTCTGGGACTGCGCCACCTCCCTCTGGGCCTGTGCGTCGCCATCCAGCACGTGGGCAATGCCGGCGACGCTCTCCGCGATGGCCAGCTGAGACTTGGCCATGGCCTGCTGAGACTCGGCCAGACTGCTCTGGCACATGGCTGCCTGTGAGAGGGCAGCCATGTCCTGAGCCACGGATGATGCATGCACATGAAGCCCCAAGCCTTGCATAACCTGACCCATGGCCAACACCGTTGCCCCCATTGCCTCCACTGCGGACGCCACCTGTGTGGTGTCGGCCTGGGTGGCCGCCATGACCGGCACCACTCCCTGCTCCTGGACGCGGATGGACTCCTCCACCTGCGTCTGCAGCTGCTGGAAGCTGGCCGTCATCCCGTTGTCTAGTCCCTGGGTGTCCAACTGCATCAGGTCTGTGGGTGGGTCTGGTAAGTCCAGGAACCCTGGAACCGTCTGGGCAGCAGCTGGTAGCTGGGGCTGGGCTGCCCTCCGACCGTCCGGCCCCTCAGCTGCTCCTACCTCCACCTGCTGTACCGGTACGGCTGTGAGCTGCACACCAGTGAGTGTCCCAAAAGCCTTATCACTAAAGTGCCCAACCGCGGTGAGAGTCTCTGCGATGGCGGAAGGTGCGGGAGACTGCGGTGACGAGAAGTCAAGGTCGTTGTCCGAGCTGAAGTCCAGGGTCTCCTGCGTCGACCCTTGACCCGTTGGTCCCTGTGTCGCCCCCCTCTGCGTGTCAGTGTCCGGTCTGTCCATCCTCTGTGTGTCTGTCCTCTGGGTGTCCGTGTCCTGGGTCTCGGTGGCAGGCCTTCTGTGATGTCTGCCCTCCCCGCCGTGGCGTGGGCTGGCATGAGGGTGTCGAGTGGGGGGGTGGGGTGAGGGAGTGGAGTGGGGGTTGGGTTGAGGGTGTGGAGTTGGGGGTTGGGGTGAGGGAGTGGAGTGGGCGGCTGGGTTGAGGGTATGGAGTGGGGGGTTGGGGTGAGGGAGTGGAGGGGGGGCTGGGGTGAGGGAGTGGAGTGGGGGGTTGGGTTGAGGGTATGGAGTGGGGGGCTGGGGTGAGGGTGTGGAGTGGGGGTTGGGGTGAGGGTGTGGAGTGGGGGGCTGGGGTGAGGGAGTGGAGTGCGGGGTTGGGGTGAGGGAGTGGAGTGGGGGGTTGGGTTGAGGGTGTGGAGTGGGGGTTGGGGTGAGGGAGTGGAGTGGGTGGCTGGGTTGAGGGTATGGAGTGGGGGGTTGGGGTGAGGGAGTGGAGTGGGGGGCTGGGGTGAGGGAGTGGAGTAGGGGGTTGGGTTGAGGGTATGGAGTGGGGGGCTGGGGTGAGGGAGTGGAGTGGGGGGTTAGGTTGAGGGTGTGGAGAGGGGGGTTGGGGTGAGGGAGTGGAGTGGGGGGCTGGGGTGAGGGTGTGGAGTGGAGGCTTGGGGTGAGGGAGTGGAGTGGGTGGCTGGGGTGAAGGAGTGGAGTGGGGGGTTAGGTTGAGGGTATGGAGTGGGGGGTTGGGGTGAGGGAGTGGAGTGGGGGGCTGGGGTGAGGGTGTGGAGTGGGGGCTGGGGTGAGGGAGTGGAGTGGGGGGCTGGGGTGAGGGAGTGGAGTGGGGGGCTGGGGTGAGGGTGTGGAGTGGAGGGTTGGGGTGAGGGAGTGGAGTGGGGGGCTGGGGTGAGGGAGTGGAGTGGGGGGCTGAGGTGAAGGGGTGGAGTGGGGGTTGGGGTGAGGGTATGGAGTGGGGGGATGGAGTGAGGGAGTGGAGTGGGGGGCTGAGGTGAGGGTGTGGAGCGGGGGGTTGGGGTGAGGGAGTGGAGTGGGGGGCTGGGGTGAGGGTGTGGAGTGGGGGGGTGAGGGTGTGGAGTGGGGGTTGGGGTGAGGGAGTGGAGTGGGGGGTTGGGGTGAGGGAATGGAGTGGGGGGTTGGGTTGAGGGTGTGGAGTGGGGGGCTAGGATGAGGGTGTGGAGTGGAGGGTTTGGGTGAAGGGGTGGAATGGGGGGCTGGGGTGAGGGAGTGGAGTGGGGGGTTGAGTTGTGGGTGTGGAGTGGGGGGTTGGGGTGAGGGAGTGGAGTGGGGGGTTGAGTTGTGGGTGTGGAGTGGGGGGCTGGGGTGAGGAAGTGGAGTGGGGGGTTGGGGTGAGGGAGTGGAGTGGTGGGTTGGGTTGAGGGTGTGGAGGGGGGGTTGGGGTGAAGGGGTGGAGTCAGGGGTTGGGTTGAGGGTGTGGAGTTGGGGGTTGGGGTGAGGGAGTGGAGTGGGGGGCTGGGGTGGGGGTGTGGAGTGGGGGGTTGGGGTGAGGGAGTGGCGTGGGGGGCTGGGGTGAGGGTGTGGAGTGGGAGTTGGGGTGAGGGTGTGGAGTGGGGGGCTGGGGTGAGGGAGTGGAGTGGGGGGTTGGGGTGAGGGTGTGGAGTGGGGGTTGGGGTGAGGGAGTGGAGTGGGTGGCTGGGTTGAGGGTATGGAGTGGGGGGTTGGGGTGAGGGAGTGGAGTGGGGGGCTGGGGTGAGGGAGTGGAGTGGGGGGTTGGGTTGAGGGTATGGAGTGGGGGGCTGGGGTGAGGGAGTGGAGTGGGGGGTTGGGTTGAGGGTGTGGAGAGGGGGGTTGGGGTGAGGGAGTGGAGTGGGGGGCTGGGGTGAGGGTGTGGAGTGGAGGGTTGGGGTGAGAGAGTGGAGTGGGTGGCTGGGGTGAGGGAGTGGAGTGGGGGGTTAGGTTGAGGGTATGGAGTGGGGGGTTGGGGTGAGGGAGTGGAGTGGGGGGCTGGGGTGAGGGTGTGGAGTGGGGGCTGGCGTGAGGGAGTGGAGTGGGGGGCTGGGGTGAGGGAGTGGAGTGGGGGGCTGGGGTGAGGGTGTGGAGTGGAGGGTTAGGGTGAGGGAGTGGAGTGAGGGGCTGGGGTGAGAGAGTGGAGTGGGGGGCTGAGGTGAAGGGGTGGAGTGGGGGTTGGGGTGAGGGTATGGAGTGGGGGGATGGAGTGAGGGAGTGGAGTGGGGGGTTGAGGTGAGGGTGTGGAGTGGGGGGTTGGGGTGAGGGAGTGGAGTGGGGGGCTGGGGTGAGGGTGTGGAGTGGGGGGTGAGGGTGTGGAGTGGGGGTTGGGGTGAGGGAGTGGAGTGGGGGGTTGGGGTGAGGGAGAGGAGTGGGGGATTGGGTTGAGGGTGTGGAGTGGGGGGCTAGGATGAGGGTGTGGAGTGGGGGGTTGGGGTGAAGGGATGGAGTGGGGGGCTGGGGTGAGTGTGTGGAATGGGGGGCTGGGGTGAGGGAGTGGAGTGAGGGGTTGAGTTGTGGGTGTGGAGTGGGGGGTTGGGGTGAGGGAGTGGAGTGGGGGGCTGGGGTGAGGAAGTGGAGTGGGGGGTTGGGGTGAGGGATTGGAGTGGGGGGGTTGGGTTGAGGGTGTGGAATGGGGGGCTGGGGTGAGGGAGTGGAGTGGGGGGTTGGGTTGAGGGTGTGGAATGGGGGTAGGGGTGAGGGAGTGGAGTTGGGGGCTGGGGTGAGGGAGTGGAGTGGGGGTTGGGGTGAGGGAATGGAGTTGGGGGCTGGGGTGAGGGTGTGGAGTGGGGGGCTCGGTTGGGGGTGTGGAGTGGGGGGCCGGGGTGAGGGTGTGGAGTGGGGGGCTGGGGTGAAGGGGTGGAGTGGGGGGCTGTGGTGAAGGGGTGGAGTGGGGGGCTGGGGTGAGGGTGTGGAGTGGGGGGCTGGGTTGATGGTGTGGAGTGGGGGGCTAGGATAAGGGTGTGGCGTGGGGGGTTGGGGTGAAGGTGTGGAGTGTGGGGCTGGGGTGAAGGGATGGAGTGGGGGGCTGGGGTGAGGGGGTGGAGTGGGGGGCTGGGGTGAGGGGGTGGAGTGGGGGGCTGGAGTGGGGGGCTGAGGTGAGGGTGTGGAGTGGGGGGCTGGGTTGAGGGTGTGGAGTGGGGGGCTGGGGTGAGGGTGTGGAGTAGGGGGTTGGGGTGAAGGTGTGGAGTGGGGGGCTGGGTTGAGGGTGTGGAGTGTGGGGCTGGGGTGAAGGGGTGGAGTGGGGGGCTGGGGTGAGGGGGTGGAGTGGGGGGCTGGGGTGAAGGGTGATGTACGATCAATTACTGCAAAGACGAGGTTAAAGCATAACTGAAGGCTTTAATAGACTAGAACTGTTCCCCAGCAGCTCAGGTACAGAATGAGGGCTGCTGGGATGGCACCGACTCTTATACCCCACCTATCTGAGCGGAGCTACATACTATACAGCCAATGGTAATCCCCCGGTTTGACCAATGGAACTTCTGCCTCACGGGTGCTGCAATACCTGATAATACCACAAAGGGGTGGAGTGGGGAGCTGGGGTGAGGGCGTGGAGTCAGGCAGGGGAGTCTCACTTGGTGGTGCGCCTCCGACCTCGCAACCGGCAACCTCCCGGTCCTCAGCTCTGCCTGCAAGGTCCAATGCCCTCTGCTCATGGTCAGTGAGGGAGTGCAGTACGGTTCTTTCCCGCTCCCTTTGGTTGTGAGCAGTCTTATGCTGGGGGTGGGGGAAACAAACATCAGTGTTGTGTGGTCCGCGCAGGCAGTGCAACTGTTGGGTACATGATGGCATGGGAACATGGGGCACCCGGCCAATGCGGCTGGCAGGGGTGGGTGCAGCCCATGTGGATCAGGGAGGGGGTTGCGCTGTCCTCCTGGGGGGGGGGGGGTGGGGGGGGAGGGGGGATTGGGGGGGGGGGCTTTCACATGGATGTGGGGTAGGTGTGGTGGTGCCAGGGGCACGTTGCTGTGTACTCTCCCTGGCTGCCCTCATTAGATCGTGCAGCGTTTTGCGGTACAGGTCGTCGGTACATGGGGTGTGCCCCACAGCACTGACGGCCTAGCCCACCTCCCTCCACATATGCCAGACGGTGGTGGCCCTGTCTGGGGCACAGGACTGCCATCCCCTCCTCTACTGCATCCAGGAGCGTGTCCAAGTCGTGGTCCCTGAACCTCGGGGCAACATGGCGGGCGGCAGCCACCTTGCCGGTGTCAGCAGTGAGCGCCGCTCGTGCAACTTAAGCAGTTTGGCACCACATAAGTGATGTGGTCCGCAAAGCTGACGCCGGTCTGCGGAAGTTCCAGCCTCGCTTCTCGCGGCGCCCATGCTGGCCCCTTTTGTGGCGCTGAATCGCTGGTCCCAACGGCCCACTGTTGCCATCGGAAAACGCTCTGGCTTTTACGACGGCGTCAACACTTAGCCACTGGTTCAGAGAATCCCGCCTGTAGTGTTTACAAAGTACATAAAGTTATATGTTTAAACCAAAGCTAGTTTATTTTAAACTACTTAAAATGGTTTGCACACTCTACTGAGTAACAGCTAACAAAATAATAGCATTGAATCTGTGTTACAGTAATTAATTATCTCTCTCTAATACAACCAACACTCTAACTCAATCTCGCACTATCCTTCTCCATCAAAGTCTCCAATAGCTTCTCCCTGAATGCTCAGAGATGCAGCCCTTTATAAGACTATTCAGTGATGCCATCTAGTGTTGATATACATGAACATCATCTTGTTAATCCTTTACTCTCCTTAGATTATACGTATCGCTACAGTCCCCACAACCTAAAAAGATGTGCAGGATAGGTGAATTGGCCATGCTAAATTGCCCCTTAATTGGAAAAAAAATAATTGGGCACTCTAAATTTATTGAAAAAAAGAAAAAGAAACATTGGGTATGGAGGGGGAAATCCTGATTACTATTTGCGGATAAATATTTATTCTGTGGAGTGTAGCGGGGTGGAAGAGGGACTGTCAGGCAGCTGGATCTCAGATAACATTATTTCCCTGGAAGACAATAAGATAGATTGTTATGGAGAGAATAACATGAGGAGTAAATTGCAGCAAGGAAAGAGATTTTGCATAATCAGTAAAACAGATTATCTGGTCGTTGTCGGCAGTGGCTAAAGGGGGCTATGTACTTTACAACTTCATAAAGTACACTTCAAAAATACATTAGTTGTTGTAAAGTGCATTAGGACATCGTGAAGTCCTGAAAGTAGCTATATCTTCTCTCTTTAAAATAGGGTGAATAATGCAAGTAGAAAGTCTACAATTTAAAAAAGAGAAAAACAGAGATTAAGCGAATGAGGAAGAGGCACTTAAGAAATGATGACGGAAACTAACAAGTGGCAGACTTCCCTACACACAGACTAAATACATTTTAGAATAAAGAGAATCTATCACGCTTTTGAAAGTAGCTTTAGAATGGTTTGTTTTAATTGAAAAGTAGTCAGTGTCCAGGATCTCTGGCTCCCCAGAAGCTTTTGATGTGTCTGTCAAATAAGAATCTTTCAAGAATATTTTATTTTAAAATTCCGCTCTTCAACCACCTCCAAAAACAAGAGAGGAATTTAATTCATTTCACACGGGGTTGCGTTGGTGTGCCACTCCCACTGCCACCACTGGTGTTGGGGGAGAGGAGACCCCAATGTCCTCTCCCCCAATCGATCCATCAGTCAAACACCAAGTGTCACTAAATGCTCAGTATTATAGGGTCCGAAAAGGAGTCCACAGCAAGCCGCACAGGTTGAATTAAAAGGAAAAGGTTTAGTGTAACAAAACAAAAAAAGAGTACAGAGTAGAATAGTTACTCTACTACTAGGGGCCAGCTCACAGTTCATGGCCCTCCGGAACTGTTTTATACAGGATGTCAAAGGGGTCGCTCTGTCCCTCAGTGGGAAGGTGTGCATTCCCCAAAGAACTTTGGGAATACCAATCCCCCAGCCTCATAAATGTCCCATGACCTGCTTAAAGTTTGATTAGTGTCCCATGACCTGCTTCACCCCAGGTTATGACACTAAGGTTCTACCTGACCGCAGTGTTGTGAAGCAGAACGCTGCTACAGAATGCTCCAAGTAGTTGGAACGTGCCATACCATCTATCCCTCTGGGGAAACGTTTATGCAGAGAAACACATTTGACCACATGTCAATCAGTCAGTAGACTGCATGTTACGTCCTCGAGACCCTGCAGGAAGAGGAGATGCTGGATACTGTCCAGTGATTCCCTGAACAGACCATCAAAGTCATTTGGCAGAAAGCCTCATCTACAGGACTTTCAAACAGGCATTGATCTTGGCTGGTGATGAGAAAAGCCCTCATTGTCAGATCCTTCCTACATGCCCAGAGCCTCACCCTCTCTGCACGTTGCCCTCAAGGTGGTTCAGGTGAAGAAGAAATTGTTGTACACCTCCTTGAGGAATGTTCCTTTGCAAAGAAGGTCTGGAGAGAGGTACAGTGGTTTTTGTCGCGAATCATCTCAAGCAGATCAGTGATGCAGGATCTTGTGGTCTACAGGCTGTTCCTCTGCACAGGGGAACAAGGCAGGGATGCCCGCTGTCACCACTGTTGTTTGCGCTAGCTATAGAGCCTTGGGCAATGGCTCTTAGGGGGTTGACAGAGTGGTGAGGGATTAGTAGGGGTCAAAGGGAGCATCGGGTGTTGCTATATGCAGACAACCTACTATTGTATGTTTCTGACCTGCTGGAGAGCATGGAGAGGAACATGGGCCTATTGGGGAAGTTTGGGGCGTTCTTGGTGATGTGTTAGGCAGGTAGGTTCGATATGGACTGCACTTGATGCAGGGAAGCTAGAAACAGACGTCTAACACTTGAGAAGATCCAACACTGTTTTATTCAACGATAGAACTAATATACATATTCAGCTGTGGGTCGACACTATACTGAACTGACTGGAGACTTTGTAGTAGCCTGACCAGACTTACTAGCTACCGCATGGTGTTTGCATTGTGCTAGCTCGTGGACTCTGACTGTCTCAGCGGCTGGGTCCCGAGAGAGTGGGAAACCTAGTGCCCTCTGGCTTTATAGTGGTAGTGTTCTGTCTGGTGATTGGCTGCACTGTGTTGTGTGCTTACTGGTCATCCTGTGTGTCAATCACTGCCTGTCTGCATCTCATTATATACATGAGTGGATATTATGACATCTCCCCCCTTTTTTTTAGATAAATAAATACTGAGGTGTGCGTGATATATATATATATATATGCCTGACTATATACAAAAGGTGTCTAAATGAACATAGATACATAGGAAGGTGTCGATAGTGCAGATACATGGCAAACAAAACAATATTTACAGAGGTTAGACCAAAGAAGTCACAAAATGTACAAAAGTTCAGTCTACTGATTCAGTCTTTGTGGTGGGCGACGAATTCTTGTCGATCGCCGCAGAGGTGGATCAGGAGCCACCTGCACATGGATAGGCAGGATTGCTGCCATCGCGGTGGTCGCATGGGCCGGCAGGATTGTTGGTAGATCGGTGGCCTCGTGGCAGGGTACGTCCGGAGGAAACATCGTAGGCGGCGGGGCACTTCGGTCAGGTAGCGGGCGTCGAACTCTTCGCAGTGCCCGTCTGTTGCGCCGTAGCAGGGAGCCATCAGCCATGTGGACAAGGAATGATCTTGGGGCCACTTGTTTGATCACAACAGCTGTGGCTGACCAGCCGCCCTCAGGCAACTGGACACGAACATGATCAGTTGGGGCCAGCTCGGGTAGATCCGTGGCATGAACATTGTATGTGGCCTTCTGTTGGGCCCGTGAGGTGGTCAAGGTCTGGAACATAGATGGCTGGAACTGTGGTCCTCAGAGTGCGATTCATGAGCATCTGCGCTGGAGACAACCCAGTGGACAGTGGGGTTGCCCTGTATGCCAGCATTGCCAGGTTGAAGTCGGAGCCTGAGTCTGCAGCTTTGCACAGCAACCACTTTACAATATGGACCCTTTTCTCGGCCTTCCCGTTTGACTGCGGGTAGTGGGGACTGGAGGTTACGTGACTGAAGTTGTAGGACTGTGCATAATCAGACCATTCTTGGCTGTAAAAGCAAGGACCGTTGTCGCTCATTACCGGGAGCGGAATCCCATGCCTGGCGAACGTTTCTTTGCATGCTTTGATTACCGCCTTCGACGTGAGGTCGGACAGTTTCACCACTTCTGGGTAACTGGAGAAGTAGTCGACCAGGAGTACGTAGTCACGCCTCTTGGCGTGGAAAAGGTCTACACCTACTTTGGACCACGGAGAGGTTACGATCTCGTGCTGTTGCAGCTTTTCCTTGGGTTGAGCTGGTTGAAACGTCCGACAGGTAGGGCAGTTGAGGACTGTGTCGGCAATGTCCTGGCTGATGCCCGGCCAATAGACCACCCCCGAGCTCTGCGCCACCATTTCTCGACCCCAAAGTGACCCTCACGGAGTCGGCCCAGTACCATAGCCCGCATGCTCTGAGGAATTACGATCCTGTCGAGTTTCAGAAGGATTCCCTCCACCACCGTCAGGTCGTCTTTTACGTTATAGAACTGGGGACATTGTCCCTTCTGCCGGCCATGGGTAAGGTGCTGTATCACACGCTTCAGCAGAGGATCCTTGGCCGTCTCCTCATGAATTTGGACCACCCGTTCGTCAGAGGCCGGAAGGTTGATGGCACACAACTGCACTTGCGCTTCTATGTGGCAGATGAAGTCACTTTGTTCACACGATGTGGTAATCGTCTGCAACGATCAGCTCTTTGCCTGGCGTGTATACAAGTTCGAAGTCGTAGCGGCGTAGCTTAATAAGAATTTGCTGTAACCGAGGTGTCATGTCATTTAAATCCTTCTGGATTATATGTACTAGAGGCCTGTGGTCCGTTTCTACCGTGAATTTTGGCAGGCCGTAAACGTAGTCGTGAAACTTGACTATCCCTGTCATGAGGCCCAGACACTCCTTCTCAATCTGAGCGTACCGTTGCTCAGTGGGCGTCATGGCCCTGGAGGCATACACCACTGGAGCCCAGGACAAGGAGTCATCTCGCTGAAGGAGCACCGCCCCAATGCCATCCTGGCTTGCATCAGTCGATATCTTGGTTTTCTTGGTTGGGTCGATGAATGCTTGAACCGGGGCTGTGGTGAGCTTTGCTTTCAGCTCACACCATTCCTCTTCATGCGTGGGCAGCCACTGGAATTCCGTTCACTTCTTGATGAAATGGCGGAGGGCCGTGGTGTGGGATGCCATATTGGGAATGAATTTCCCGAGGAAGTTGACCATCCCGAGGAAGCGGAGGACCGCCTTCTTGTCCTCCGGGGTCTTCATGGCGTTGATCGCCGAGACCTTTTCGGCATCTGGCCGCACGCCCTGCTGCGAGATGTGGTCACCCAGGAACTTAATATCCGATTGACCAAATGAGCACTTGGCCCTGTTGAGCTGGAGACCATTTCATGAATTCTCTGGAATACCTTCTTGAGGCGAGCGATGTGTTCCTGGGCATTGTGGACCAGATAATTACATCATCAACGTATACTCGCACCCCCTCGATGCCTTCCATCATCTGCTCCATGATGCGGTGAAATACTTCGGAGGCAGATATGATCCCAAAAGGCATCCGGTTGTAGCAGTAGTGACCGAACGGGATGTTGAACGTGCACAGCTTGCGACTGGACACATCCAGCTGTATTTGCCAAAAACCCTTGGAGGAGTCCAGCTTAGTAAATATTTTGGCCTGAGCCATCTCACTGGTCAACTCTTCATGTTTTGGTATCGGGTAATGCTCTCGTATGATTTTGCGATTTAGATCCTTAGGGTCAATGCAAATGCGAAGCTCTCCTGACGGCTTCTTTACGCAGACCATGGAGCTGACCCAGTCTGTTGGCTCTGTGACCTTCGATATGATGCCCTGGTCTTGGAGGTCCTGTAATTGCTTCTTCAGACGATCCTTGAGGGGTGCCGGCACCCGGCGTGGTGCATGAATTACCAGGGTGGTGTTCGGCTTGAGCAGGATTTTATATCGGTATGGGAGCGTGCCCATTCCATCGAATACGCTGTGGTACTGCGTGATGATATCATCTATGTCAGCTTGCAAGTTTCCATCAGGCGAGGCCAGTGTGAACTCGCTGGCAGGCTCGAGCACCGAGCAGGGACGCTCTGTCAGGCCCGACGATTTCAAACCGCAGTGTCGCCTTGATCACCTTGTTGGATACCGTTAGTTGACATGAGCCACTGGCAGCTATGGCATTGCCATTGTAGTCAAGGAGCTGGCAGGTCGGTGGAAGAATGCTTGGTCTGGCGCGGATGGTGTCGAGGTCGGATTTTGAGATTAGGTTCGCTGATGCGCCGGTGTCTATTTTAATTTGGATGCGAGCCTTGTTAACTGTGAGGATCGAGAGGCATTTCGCCGTTGTGGTGGAAGGCAGCGCATGTGTAGTTATGATGCCCATCCGGTATGGGGACTTGAGGCACTCAGCATCAGAGTCCGTTGGGCTGTCGGGATCGGAATCTGGCATGCCTTGTTGTATTGAGCGGACACTTCTGCGCCACAGCTGGGATCGCTGGCTGCTGAGCGGTGGAGCAGATCTGCAAAGGGCTGCGTAGTGGCCAAGCTTGCCACACTGTAGACACAGGCGTCCTTTTGCCGGACATTGCCGTTTTAAATGGACGGAGCCACAATTCGGACACGTCATGAAGCCAATGTCAGTACGTTCCGTGCACCATGCGGTCGGTCGACGTACGCACCTGCGCAGTCGGGTTGTCGGCCTCGTCGTCCACTCGGTCGTGGCGCGCTTGTGCAGGGACCCGGGAAAAACACGCAAAACGTCCACTCTCCTTGATGCTCAGGCCCTGCATTTGTGCGATGGCCTGCACCCGTTCCGCCTCATGGGAGGCCAGCTTCGCAGTTTCTGCCGCCCTGATGTGGGAGTAACGATTCTTGGCATGCTCATGGACAACGCACGTCTCGATAGCGACAGAGAGGGTCAACTGTTTGACTTTCTGGAGCTGCTGCCGAAGGGAGTCGGAAATGATCTGATCCCAGATCATGGAATCATGGAATCAGCCGTTGAGGTATAGTTACATGACTGCGCTGGGATGCGGAGATGGGTCACGAAGGACTGAAAAGGTTTGTCCTTACCATGAAGCCTCTGCTGGAAAACGTACCGTTCAAAGCTCTCATTCACCTCAATGTCGCAGTGGCTGTCAAACTTCAGCAGTACTGTTTTGAATTTTGTTTTGTCTTCGCCGTCAGTGAATGTAAGGAAGTTGTAGATGTGTATGGCATGGTCCCCCGCGGTGGAGAGAAATAGCGCCATCATCCTGGCATCCAATGCTGCTCCAAGGTCGGAGGTCTCAATGTACAAAAGGAACTTTTGCTTGAAGATCTTCCAATTGGCGCCGAGGTTGCCGGAGATGCGGAGTTGCGGAAGAGCCTGGATATTTT
The DNA here is from genome assembly GCF_047496885.1 of Scyliorhinus torazame. Taxonomy (NCBI): domain Eukaryota; kingdom Metazoa; phylum Chordata; class Chondrichthyes; order Carcharhiniformes; family Scyliorhinidae; genus Scyliorhinus; species Scyliorhinus torazame. The sequence continues at coordinate 133,527,482 of NC_092710.1, forward strand.
CCATTTCACCGGATGGCTGCTTGCTGGTCAATGCTGATTCACTCGAGGTAGGTCCGTCAAGATCAGTATCACTCTGGTACCATGATGTGTTAGGCAGGTTGGTTCGATGTGGACTGCACTCAATGCAGGGAAGCTAGAAACAGACGTCTAACACTGGAGAAGATCCAACACTGTTTTATTCAACGATAGAACCAATATACATATTCAGCTGTGGGTCGACACTATACTGAACTGACTGGAGACCTTGTAGTATCCTGACCAGACCTACTAGCTACCGCATGGTATTTGTGCTTGCTAGCTCGTCGACTCTGACTGTCTCAGTGGCTGGGTCCCGAGAGAGCGGGAAACCTAGTGCCCTCTGGCTTTATAGTGGTAGTGTCCTGTCTGGTGATTGGCTGTGCTGTGTTGTGTGCTTACTGGTCATCCTGTGTGTCAATCGCTGCCTGTCTGCATCTCATTATATACATGAGTGGATATTATGACACTCGGGATATAAGCTAAATGTAGGGAAAAGTGAAGTGTTCCCGGTGAATGAGTTGGGTCAGCGAGCCAATCTGGGGGGATTGCCATTCAAGGTGGCCAGAGATAGGTTTAGATCCTTGGAATTCAGGTGACGAGGGAATGGGCGATGTTACATAAATGGAATCTAACAAAGCCGGTGGAGAAGGGTAGGGAGGATCTGAAGAGGTGGACACATTGCACCCGACCCTGGCAGGGAGGGTCCAAGTGGTAAAAATGAACATTTGCCGAGGTTGCTGTTCATATTCCAGACACTTCCGATCTTTGTACTGAAGATCTTCTTTCAAAAACTGGTTATGATTATCTCAGACTTTGTATGGGCAGGGAAGGTGCCAAGGGTTAAGCGGAACTTGCTACAGAGGCAGAAGGGAGGGTTGGCGTTGCCGAACATGCTACACTTTTACTGGGCGGCGAACATGGAGAAGATGAGGCGGTGGTGGGAAGGAGAGGGGGCAGACTGGGCTGTGGCCTTCACCTCTCTGATTGCCCATTGAAGAATTCTGTTGGAGTGGCAGTCAGCAACGCTGCCGGGGGTGGCGGCCTGGCTGGGTGACCTGTATGACTTTCTTCAGCTGGAAAAGGTAAAGTACGAATTATGGGGTTCAGCGGAGGGCTTCGAGCCAAGGTGGGGGATGTTTGTGGCCGTGTTTGAGGAGCAGTTCGTCGCGGGGGTGGGGTGAGGGAGGAGGGGGTGAAAAAGGGAAACATTTGTGCAGACTGTACAGTTGTGTGTTGGCGAGTTTGCTCCTAAATTGCTTCCGTTTTGTAACCTTTAATATAAGTTTGGAATAAAATAGATTTTAAAATGTCTGGTGTCCAGCTTCAAATTGAGGTGTAAATAGTGCCTGATAAATATTGTAGTAATGCTGGGTTCAATATCCCACCGCATTGTACCCGGTGTCGATCCCGTTGGGACGGGAGCATAGCGACACAGGCAAAAAACGGGTTTCGTGCTCGGCGTTGAGCCTAGTGCGATGCACCTGACGCGTGATGCCCGATGCAATCTGGATCACACCCTCGCTGGGCGTGATCCAAATATTCGTATTTAAATGAGCCATTTGGCCAATTTAAATATGTGCAACTCATTTGAGGCCATCGTTGCCCGACACATACTGGCCAGGCCTCACGTCAGTGTGAATTAGCACTGGTCGCCACAAATGGAGACTAAACGGAGGCCACGTGTGGGGGCTTGGAGGCTATCGAGCTCTCCCGGGTGGTTGGGGACAGGGCAGGGCAGAGTCCTGGCAGGTGGGCATGCAGGGTGCATGTACAGTCCTTGAGGGTTAGATTGGCACTGCCAGGGTGGCACTGCCAAGGGGCAGAGTCTGGTGGTGCCATGTCCATTAAAGGTGAGGTGAAGGTGGGGCCTGAAAGGAGGGGCCATAAATGTCAGGGGCCCTCAGCAACCCCATAGTGGGGTATGCTCACTTTCGGGGGGATGGCGGGGGGGGGGAGCGAGAGAGACAATGACCGGATGCCTATGAGGATGGATGGGTGTATGGGCGGGTAGGGAGCAGAGTTTTAGTGATGGGGTGGGGGTGGGGTGGGGGTGGGGTGGTTGGGGAGGGGGTTGGCCATATCTGTGGGGGTTGCGATGCCTGCGGGTGGGGGAGGGGAGACACCATCAACCTCACTTTGAGATCTGGGCACCCTTTAGCAATGGAGCCCGGATCTCGCAGGAGCTGATCTTGCCAGCAACATTAATTCACCACTGCATAAAAATATTCTAAGTGTGGGACTTTCAAGTGAGAAAGTCCCCAAGCTCCACAAAAAATGACAAAGTGTGGGTGAATATCTTGCTCATGCCCAGACACCTGATTGGAAGCACCCTGCCAAACCTGCCCAAAATGACACTTTGTCATTTTTTGGGAGAATTGTACCCACCACCTTGCTTTTGCACTTTATCACTTTAATAATTAAGGTAAGGGTCCCACGTGCTGTTTTAAATAGCCATCCCAACCTGTCCTGCCGCATAACAGTGTGTATATTTGACCCCCAGGCCCCTCTCTCTCTTCGTACACCCCCTTTTAAAATTATACCCTTTGGTTTATATTGCCTCTCTTCATTCTTCCTGGCGAAGTGCAGAATCTCACACTTTTCTGTGTTAAATGTGTCTGCCTGCAATCTATGTCCTCCTGACGTTTGTTGCTGGCCTCATTTTTTAAAACTACATTTTATGTTATTTATGAACTTTTGAAATTATACTATGTACACCCAAGTCAGGACATTAAAATATATCAAAAAGCTGTGGTCCTAATGCCAACCCATGGGAGCAATGACATACGCCCCTCCAGTTTGAAAACAACCATTCACCATTATATCCTGCTTTTTGGCCTTTGGCACAATTTGTACCTGGGCTGCCTCTGCCCTTTAATCATTTGAGCTTTAATTTTACAAAACCAGTCTATTATAAATGCACATACCTTGCTCCATTTATCTATAGCCGATTGACTCTTGATACTTTAAAATGTGACAGTCAAATACTTGATCAAAGCTTTTTATATGTACATGATTTTAACCACACATACATACACATGTTATCTAATACTTCAGGAATATTTTATAAAAATTGCGATAAATTGTGACTTGTCTCAAATTGTTCTTAACAATACTCTGAATGAGAATCTGACCCTGAACCCTATTCATCAAAGCTACTAATCTATCATAGTTATTCACAAAAACACAGTAAATATATGCCACGTTTGGAGTGGCAATTGTGTATGGGTGGCTCTCGAGTGCCACCTGGTGGAAGAAATTATATTTGACTGTCTTTGGTCTCAAGCTTTCTTGCCAACCTATGATTTGTGTTATCGTCAATGCCTTATTTCCTTCCATTAGAGTCACAGAGGTTTACAGCATGGAAACGGGCCCTTCGGCCCAACTTGTCCATACCACCCTGTTTTTAACCACTAAGCTAGTCCCAATTGCCCGCATTTGGCCCACATCCCTCTATACACATCTTACCCACATAACTGTCCAAATGCTTTTTAAAAGACGCCTCTACTACTGCCTCTGGCAGCTCATTCCAGACACAAAGAATTGCCCCTCTGGACCCTCTTGTATCTCTCCCCTCTCACCTTAAACTTATGCCCTCTAGTTTTAGACTCCCCTACCTTTGGAAAAATGTATTGACTATCGACCTTATCTATGCCCCTCATTATTTTATAGACCTCTATAAGATCACCTCTGAGCCTCCTGAGCTCCAAGGAAAATAGTCCCAATCTATCCAGCCTCTCCTTAGAACTCAAATCATCAAGTCCCGGTAGCATCCTAGTAAAACTTTTCTGCACTCTTTCCAGTTTAATAATATCCTTTCTATAATAGGGTGACCAGAACTGTACAGTATTCCAAGTGTGGCCGTACTAATGTCTTGTACAAGACAAGATGTCCCAACTCCTGTACTCATTGGTCTGACCAATGAAACTAAGTATGCTGAATGCCTTCTTCACCACTCTGTCCACCCGTGACTCCACTTTCAAGGGGCTATGAACCTGTACTCCTAGATCTCTTTGTTCTATAACTCTCTCCAGCTCCCTACCATAAACTGAGTAGGTCCTGCCCCGATTCAATCAACCAAAATGTATCACATCACATGTATCTAAATTAAACTCCATCTGTCATTCATCGGCCCACTAGCCCAATTGATCAAGGTCCCGTTGCAATCTTATACAACCATCTTCACTATCCACTATTCTTGGTGTCATCTGCAAACTTACTAACCGTGACTCCTAAACTCGCATCCAAATCATTAATATAAATAACAAATAACAGTGGACCCAGCACTGATCCCTGAGGCACACCGCAGGTCACAGGCCTCCAGTTTGAAAAACAACCTTCTACAACCACCCTTTGCTGGCTGTCGTCAAGCCAATTTTGTATCCAATTGGCTACCTCACCCTATATCCCACGACTGCGCTGCCCTCATCTACCTTCTTGGTTACCCCTTCAAAAAACTCAAATTCGTGAGACATGATTTTCCACTCACAAAGACGTGCTGACTGACCCTAATCAGTCCTTGCCTCTCGAAATGCCTGTAGATCCTGTCTCTCAGAATACCTTCTAACAATTTACCCACCACAGATATTAGGCTCGCCGGTCTGTACTCCCTTGATGCATTGAAAGCCTGTTTTTTCTGTCATAGCATTCAATTTTATATTCAACAAAACCGTTCACTAATATATAAGTAGTACAAGTGCATTTGAAAGCTGATGCCATAATAGCACTGAATTTCAGAAAGTGCATTCCAAGTGTGCAAAACGAGATTGACCACTGGTTACAAAATAAAACATTAATTGGAGAGTAATTTCCAAAATTACAGATGATCCTGATTTAGGTCAGTAATTTGTTTGGAATTAGGTTACAAGAAATAAGGTTTCATTCTCTGGTTAATTGTGAGTAGCATGTAGTGAAATAAATTAGTTTGGTGACCTTAGCTTTTAACCATCTATATTAATGGCTAAAGGAATAAAATGTTGTATCTCCAGCTTTTCAGATGACACGAAATGATTGCCCATCCTAAATTGTAGTTAAGAAGATGGCGGTGGTCTTTCAGCGCAGCAATCGGTGTGTTGAAGATACTGTCACAATACTATTAGGTTCCAGGTTTCTGACCCATCATTGATTATATATTTCCAAGTCAGGATGTTGTGTGACTGTGAAGTGTGTTCCTTTGTGCCTGCTGCTCGCGTTGTTCTCACCTTCAGGCAGAGGTGGTGGGTTTGGGAGACTGAAGAAGCCTTGGAGAGTTGCTTGAGTACATCTTGGAGATGATACGTACTGCAACTGTGGTGCGCTAGTGGTGGAGGGAGTGAATGTGCAAGGCAGTGATGAGGCGCCAATCAAGAAAGTTGCTTCATTCTTGGCAGCCTGCAATATTGTGAGCCTTCATGCAGAATCAATGTTATTGCAAAGGCAGCAATGTTTGACCTAATTCAGACTGCTATTAGGAAAAATGTCACAGTGTACAATACTGACTGGACTGCTATTATTGATAAATCCAGCTCAGTGTGATGGCAGACAATGGCTGGGATTTTCTTACCCCATTTGACGCAAGCGTAAATTGTGATGGAGGTGCAAAATCTCACAAAAGCCAAAAAACAAGATTTACGCCAGCGAGATTTAACAAAAAAAAATCTTTATTAGTGTCACAAATAGGCTTACATTAACATTGCAATGAGGTTACTTCATTTGGTGAAAACCGTACCCACCAGCGATGTGATGAGGTTCCATCCATATAATGGCCGGGGCCCTATTTAAAGACATTTTCATGTCATTAGCAGACTTCCACATTGTATTGCTCCCCCACATTCGGATCCTCGCCCCCACCGAAGTGATGTTTACAACAGGGCTGGACCACCATGAACGTGTGAAGAGAAGCTGCCAGGGGATACAGGTAAGTACAGACCACAAGTGGACATGGCAGTACCCTGTGGCACGAGGGGACAGTGCTAGGTCGGCCTCCTTTGGAGGGAGGGGGTAGTTCCCCATGTGCATGGGGTTCCCATGTCCACCACTGTAAACAAAGTGGAAAAGCTGAAAGCTCGTTTGGCACACAACTGAGAACTGGTGACATGGCCATTCATTTAACTGAATGTCAAATGGAGTATATTTTTTAAAAATGTCCCTTTTTCTGACAGCCGGATTTTGGATGTCCAACATATTGTGACAACATGCGCAAACGACAACTGTAAATAAATGGTCCTAACTCCAGTCCGAATGCTTGGGACCAAGTCTTTCTAGATTTTGTAGTTTTCTGGAGTATAGAATGACATTGGAACACCTAACAAGTGTGTGAACCGGAAAACAGTGTAGATATAAATACTAAAGTAAAGCATAAAACAACTTGTTCAAGTTGTTTTACTGAACCAAATAGCTTGTCTTCCATGTTTCTGCTCCCAAAATACTGCACTAAAATTACATCGCAAGTTGCTTGAGTCTGTTCGTACAAGTGGTGCTTCCGAATGGATGTGTTCTTAACTGAAGAGGTTACACTGTCATAATGCTTTCTTATACGATATAAGTTTTGCAATCTATTGATAGATCTCTCAAAACATTGCGAATGGTGAATTGGAGGACGACGTGGAGAACAGTGCAGATCTCCTGTTTAGCTTTGCGTGACACTCAATCATAATCATATTTCGACTGAACAGTTTCGAAATGTATTAAAGTACCTTACATTTGTTTAGATGAAGTAAAAATCTATTTGTGATGTGAATTTATTGATTGTAATTCAACCATTTGAAAATTTCTTAGTAACAAGAGAACCAATCGTATGCACCATTTCAACTGTGATTTTCACATCCCTCATCAGCATTAAAATGGTCATTTAAAATAATACTTCTAATAATCACATTCATACATTTCACTTTAATTGGATTAACTTAACTTTGATAGTGTCCTTTCTAGCTTTGGATACCTTCACTGATATTTGCACTTTACCTTTGGTCTTCAACAATTTGCCCATCCGACCTAATATGTAATTGTACAACATTCAATCCTGGAAATGTCTGAACTGGCGATCAAGATTTTCATAACCAACGTCATATAAGCTTCTCAAAACTATTGGTACGCAGATGGATTCATACACAAGTGAAATGAGACGAGATAAGAAATGGTTAAGCTGCTTTATTTTAGAGGTTATTAAACAGTGTAACAATTACAGCCAATCTCATCTCAATCCCTGCTCATGAATAAAATAAGAATGCATCACATCACAAGTAGCAAACTAGAAAAAGAAAATCACTTTTTCGGGCAGTTTTTCTTTCCTGCTGGAGTTGGACGAACTAAGCCTGGACCAGCATTCTTCTTCAAGGCAGCTTTTCGCACCTCACTCAGGAGCTCACCACGCCCTTGCTCCAAACTGACCAACATACTTTTTCTCACTTTTCAGCACAGTATGTGAGGAAGCTGTTAACATAGAACATAAAGTGCAGAATGAGGCCATTTGGCCCATCGATCTGCACCGACACACAAACCCTCACTTCCACCCTATCCCCGTAACCCAATAACCCCATCTAACCTTTTTGGACACTAAGGGCAATTTAGCATGGCCAATCCACTTGACCTGCACATCTTTGGATTGTGGAAGGAAACCGGAGCACCCGGAGGAAACCCACGCAGACACAGGGAGAATGTGCAGACTCCGCACAATGACCCAGCAGGGAATCGAACCTGGGACCGTGGCACTGTGAAGCCACAGTGCTATCCACTTGTGCTAACGTGCTGGTCCTCAAAACCTCTTCCCCATTAAGGGATTAGTCAGAGGGAGCTTTTCATTAAACCAGCCACTGCCACCTCAACAGTGGATTCAAACCAGATGACAAGACTTCAGCCGGTCCCATCTTTAGGTGCGACGTGCACACGATAACAAAATAATCTGTTTCCCTCATTTAAAAAAATATATATATATATTTCAAATATAGCACCATCACAACCATATTCAAACAACAATTATAATATTTCAACCCTCCACACCTCCCAAAACCAGACCCAAAAAGAACAAAAACGCCCCAATTACCCCCCCACCCCAACATCCGACATCGATAAGGTCCCTGAAGTGGGAAATGAACAACTGCCATCTCAGATAGAACCCTTAGTCGACCCTCTCAGGATATACTTAATTCTTTCTAAGTGTAAGAACTCCATTAGGTCACTTAACCACACTACAGCACTGGGCAGGACTGAAGACATCCATCCAAACAGCAGATGCCTTTGGGCTATTAGTGAGGCAAAGGTCAGTGTATCTGCCTTCACCCCGTCTGCAGCTCCGGTAAATCTAAAACCCCGAAGATAGCCATCAAAACGCAAGGCTCCAACTCAACCCCCAGAATTCCTGACATGGTGCTGAAGAAGGAGACTCAAAAGCTCATAACCTGAGAACAAGACCAGAACATGTGCATATAATGCGCCAGACCCCTAGAACACTGCTTGCACTGACCATCTACTTCAGAAAAGAACCCAGTCATCTGTGCCTGGTCAAACGTGCCGTTTCAACCACTTTAAACTGAATCAGGCTGAGCCCAACACACAAGATGGAGTTGATTCTGTGTAGAGCCGAGTTCCACATTCCCCCCATAAACACCTGAATCAGCTCCCCCTCCCACTTCCTCTTGACTTCATCCAGGCGACCTGCTTCATTGACACCCGCCAACTATAAATTTCCGACATCTTCTCTTCCCCTACATCAACCACTGAAAGAACCCTATCCATCAACGAGGGCAGAGGCGCCAAGGGGAAGAAAGAAATCTCATTACATCCAAAGGAGTGTACCTGATAATACGAAAACAGGTTAGCTCCTGAGAGACGGTACTTGCTCACCCACTCCTCAAAAAAATCAGCAAACTTCCTATCTATAAACAAATCTCTAAATCGCTCCAATCTGTCCTCCCTCCACTTTCCAAACGAGTCCAAGGCTGCAGGTACAAGATGAAGATTCTCACAGATTGGGGCCACCAATGACATATCACCCTGCTTAAAATGCTGCCTAAACTGTCTCCATATTCTCAAGATGGCCATTTAGCCAGAGGGAACAGAAGAGGAGCCATAACCAAGGAACTCAAAATAGAGCCTCTGCTGGCGGCTCACTTCATTCGCCCCCCCCCCCCCCCCCCGTACCATTACGTAGTAAAATATTCGCCACCTAATAAAATAATAGATTGGACAAAGCCAGACCAGACCCCCCCAAACTGCCTATCCCTCTGCAAAATACACCCTGCAAATCAGTGGGGTCTTACCAACCCAAATTAAAGATAACATCATTTTACTTATTTTCACAAAGATTTAAGGAGAAGAGTTGGAAGGTACTGAAACAAAAATAGAAACCTTGGGAGGATATTAATTTTTACCAACTGAATCCTACCTGCCAAGGCCAGCAGATGGTTTTCCTACCTCCCCAAGTCAGCCACCTTGACCAGATCCGCAAAATTCAGTTTATGGTGCGAAGCCCAGCTGTGGGCCACCTGGTTTCCCAGATAAGGGAAGCTGGACCTGGCCAGGCGAGAGGGCAACCTCCCCATATCGGATCCTCTTTCTGGGAGATTCACCAGGAAGCATTCGCTTTTGCCCAAGTTCAATTTGTACCCCTCGAAGGAGCCAAACCTCCTGAGAAGCTCCAATCTCCTATGCATTGGTGAGGGCACCTGTTCAATACAACAAATCGTCTGAATACAATATACCCTATACTCTGTGCCCAAATCTGACCTGCAAAGGTGGCATAACCTTCCCCTGTCCTTGGCTGGCAGGGTCCAGTGTATCAAAATGAATATTCTTCCACTGTTTTTGTTTCTTGTTCAATGTCTTCCTTCCAAAATCCTTTTTTGGGAGGGTCAATAAGTTGAAAGCAGCTTTTACATGGGCGGATAAGATGCCAAGAATTCGTTGGACCGTTTTTCAGACAGACAATTGGGAATTACCCAATTTGCTTTTTTTAATTATTGGGCGGCTAATGTAGAAAAAGTGCTCGGTTGGTGTCGTGGCCCAGGGTCCCCTCGGTGCAGGTTGAGGCGAGGTCATGTAAGGTCTGGGTTGGGAGCTCTGGTGACAGCTTCGCTCCTGTTTTTGCCGACAAAACATTCTATGAGCTCAGTGGTCATACAACCTCGAGGATATGGGGACAGTTCAGGCAACATTTTAAGCTTATATCTGTCGAAGTAGCCCCTATTTAGACGAACCAGCTGTTTGAGCCGGAGAAGCTAGACCATTTGTTTTGGGAATGAGGAAGGAAAGAGCTGGAGAAATTGGGGGACTTGTTTCTGAAGTGGCAATTTTCCAGCTCGTGGGATCAAGTTCGTTTTGATATCTCCAGGTTCGGAATTTTGTACGAAGACCTTCCCGGCCTTCCCCAATCCGCCGCCGCCGCCTCTTATGGAAAGGGTCCTTTTGCTGATGGGGTCGGAGGGGGTAGCACATCTGGAATCTATGGGCGGTTCCTGTCAGATGAGGTGGGCCCTGTGGACAGGGTGAAAATAAGGTGGGAGGGAGAGCTGGGGCCATAGTAAATGATGAGGTGTAGAGTGAGGCTCTTTGCAGGGTGAACTACACCTCCTCGGGTGTGATGCTGGGCTTGATCCAGTTCAAAGTAGTGTTTAGGGCACGTCCGACTAAGGTGAAGATTTTCTTTTCTCCAGAGGTGGCTGATAGCAATGTTCAGGGGGCCTGGCCAATCTCACGCACATGATCTGGTCTAGTCCCAACCTTTTGGGTCTCCTTCTTTAGTACCACGTCAGCAATTCTCAATTGGAGTTCTGTCCTCTGGTTGCAATATTTGGAGTGTCGGACATGTGGGCCTGCAGTCAAGGGCAGAGGCGGATGTTCTCGTCTTCACCTCGTTGATTGCCCTGAGGCGAGTTCTGCTGGGGTGGAGATCTCCAACCCCACCCAGTGCCTCGGCATGGTTTGGGGACCTTATGGTGTTGATGCATTTGGAGGTCAAATACACCATGAGGGGATCGGCTGAGGGATTCTACTAGAGGTGGCAGCCTTAAATTACCTATTTCAAAAAACTAATCGCCACCAGTTGCTAGTGGGGAGTATGGGTTACATGGGTTTGTACAAATGTTTGTATTTGTGGATATATAAAAATATAATTTTTTTGGTAATATTTGGCAAAATTAAAAAACTTTTGGATACAAGCTATAAATCTAAGCTCAAAGCCCATTTCCCCCTTATTATAGAAAATTAGCATCTTTATTTTGGCTACACACCTCTTTCTGTGGTTAACTGTAGGTACATACCAGATCAGGGTTTCCCAATCTGTGGTTCAAAACACCCAGTGGGGTCATGAAACAAGATTTTGGCGTTGTGAGTGGCGCAACAGCAATGGGTGTCATGGAGTTTGGCTGCTGGGTAGTTTGAGCTGAATGCTGACAGCTATCAGGACCCTTTAAATCTGCACCTTTTTTTTCTAATGGTGGGTGTGGCCTAATGGACAGATCTTTGAGGCAGATTGCTGCTGCAAAACTGTTTAAACATTTACCACCACGTTGCCCTTCCCTTTCTCCCCAGCCTGCTGCACACACATGCAAGCGCTAACCCCGCATCGCCCCTGCAACATGATCAGAAGTCCAAAACGTACCTAAAAGGAGCCCCAACCATCATCATTCAAATGTCTGTCCATCATTACAGTCTTAACAACTCAGATACTAAATTGCCATAGTTTTGTTACAAATACAAAAGCTTTAAAAAAAAAGTCAGTAATTTTACAATGGTTTCTTTTGACCCAGAGCTTAAAAATGTTAAAGCCATGACAATAATCAGATTACTGACAGTGACCTTAAAAAGGGACAAAGCCATGTTATCAGCTCAAAAATCACAAAAATACTTTAAGCTGCAATGCCATACAGAAGATACATTGTTGAAATACAAATCGAATGATATTTTCTACAAAGTAACAGATCTACATGGATCAAACTGAAGAACTCAGCAATTATATTCCACAGAACAGAACTTGAAAGTGCAAAGATCCCGGATCCACTGAGGGGATGAGAGTTCAGCTGGCTTGTCCAGCACTTGTTGCTCATTCCTAATTGCCCTTGGGAAGTTGGTGGTGAGCTGTCTTCTTAAACCGCTGCAGTCCAACTTTTCAAAGTCAAAAGCTCCTGCATTCTACTTGTAAGGCAAATTAAAGAACCAAGATGGCAATGGAATTACATGAGCATGCTGAAGTTATTTTTTGTGAAAATGCCAAGTTGTAATATTTATATAATATATAAAGATAAGACACGAGGATAATGTCTCTGAAATAAATTAACAAGTGTCTATAGTTGTTAAATAAAATATGGGGCGGATTTGCATTTCACTGCCAAATTGTGTAATTGTTAGGACTTTGCATCCAGTGATAAAAAATGGGTTTCATATGGATTAATGCATCCCAAAAAGTCAATTATTTACACAAATCTAAAACTTTAACCGATGTACGGACACTTTTACAGACCGAATACTGTATGAATTTTTTTTGAAAAAACCTGCTTTGACATCAGCTTCTTTCATGCCCATGCGGCATCCCAATATGCTTTACAACCTATCGAGTGCAGTCAATGTTATAATATAGAAAACACAAGTTGTCAATTTACCCACAGCACATTGATGATGACCAGATAATCTGTTTTGTGATGCTGATTGCTCTTCTGCAAAATAATGCTAGAGCATCTTTTTGAGGGGACAGATGTGGCATCAGTTTAACATCTCATCTGAAAAATGGGGCCTCCAACTGCGCAACACAACACTCCCTCAGTATTGCACTGGCGTGTCAGCCTTGATTTTTGTGCCTCAAGTGCTGGAGTGAGACTTGAAGCCAGAGAGCCTTTTGACTCGAGAAGCAACAGTGCTATCAGCAGTGACTTAGTTAGCAGCAATATTAAGAATGTAAAATAGGTTGTCCTGCGCCACAACAGTGGTACCAAGAGAACAAAATACTTCAATGTAAAAGCCATGATGACATTCAATAGAATGATTACATGATGAGAGAAAATTATTGCTGACTCATTGTCCGTGCAGTGGGTAAATACACGAGTAAAGCAAATAGAATATGTATCATATTATGTGAAACTTTCCCATGTAGGAAACGAATAGCGAGTCTTGAAAGGTACCACTGAAAAAGTATCCATTACCCCAAAACTCATTGACATTTAGATATTTACTTATGCAGTTATGGAGTTTCATTACAATCTCTCATCTTTGCTTTAAATATGGGACTTTCAAAAAGACCACTTAAAATCGATTGCTAACTAAATTCTCAAGTCAGATGTCAGAGGACTGCACCAAATTCAGCATGTCAGGGTTCATGCCATCACAAGTTTGCAGAGAACCTTTCTTGACCTATGTTCGGTTTGTGTGTCATTTATTGCACAACCGTGCTCATATAAAATGATCCATTTTGATGGGAAATAATGAACATGTTTGGATGTCAAACGCAATAGCCAGGGATACAGAGCAGCTAACCTCAATGAGTAGATTTGTGCAGCATAGCATGTTAGCATAATTTTGCATGTTTGGGGTTTAATATTTTCCCCAAATTGTATTTCAAGTCATGTTGTTTTCTTCAAAGTCTTGCTTGTTTCACCATTCTCCCTGCCACTGGCCTCCTTTGCAAAGTTCCAGTCAACTGGGCTAAAAAGTTGGATTGTTTTCTTGCGTGTCCAATGCGGGTTGATTATGAAGGTCAGGAGGAAAAGTCCAGAGAAGAACACCATGGCCTGCGGGACTGGTACATGTAGTCTTATTCTGTCAAAATGCTGCCAGCATACCCACCATATGTGATAGGTGAGGATCATGCGACAGTGAAACAAGTGGATCATGAACCACTGGTTTAATTTCCAGGGCAGAACGTGTGAAAAACCAGCCTGGGAAGGGAAGATTAAAAGAAACAATTAGGACACATCGTGGGCAAACTCAAATTATCCGCACCTCCTCAAACTGTTTTCTAATCTACAGCAGTCCTTTCCTCAGTTAAATCTCAAAGCAGAGAGCAATATGAAATGCTCTTTAGACAAACTACAACTCTAGGTGCACAACACATTAAATCTAACCTTTTCTCTATTGGTGATTATGTTGGGGTTGAGGGTGGATTCCTGATTCTTTTTCTTTTGTGTTTTGTATTTAAAATGTTGGGGGTGGGTGAGATAAAGGGATTGTTGACCAGGGGATTGCCATTGTTTTTGTTATTGTTGATTATTTGTTGGTGGGTGTAAATTTGATGAAACTGTGAAAAGGGGGAAGAATAAAAATAATCTAAAAAAAAATCTTCTCTGTAACAGTTACTGTGAAAGGGAGCATTTTTCATTGGGATTGAAGGGTCATTTTCACATCTGCTATCATTATACAAACTGAAAAGTTTGAAATACAGTGCTGAATTTAAATTTTAAAGAGCAAAAATCGTTATGAATCATTTGAATTAACCAACATTTTCTTTCTAAAAGTAGTGAGACTCCTTAAGTGTGCAGCAAAACCGAGCCATGCATGTTCAAAGACATCTGCAAAGCCACTATATTCCTGCTGGTGGAACTACAGAGCTATTATTAGGGGTCAGTCTTCAGCTCACCACCAGAAAAACTAACGGTCACTGCAGTCTCAAAGCACACACAGTTTGCATTATGAATTGAAATCTCATTCTTATATCGTTCTTAAGTGTACAAGGGCAGAGACGGCAGTTAGGGCAGTGATATGCTCCTCCTGCCAGATGTAGGAGATCAGGGAGCTTTCTAGCGTACCTGACGACTATGTCTGCGGGTTGTGTGACCAGCTGAATCCCCTTACAGACCGCGTAGTTTGGTTGGAGCAGCAGCTGGACACATTGCAGAGCATACAGGGGGCAGAGAGTGTGATAGACACTAGCTTCAGGGAGGTGGTTCAGACAGGCAGATGGGTGACCGCCAGGAGAGGCAGGCAGTTAAGGCAGGAGCCTCCTGCGGCTATTCCCCTCTCAAACATGTATACCATTTTGGATACTGTGGGAGGGGGTGAGGGATGACCTCTTCATCATAGAATTTACAGTGCAGAAGGAGGCCATTCGGCCCATCGAGTCTACACCGGCCCCCGGAAATGTACCCTACCCAAGGTCAACACCTCCACCCTATCCCCATAACCCAGTACACCCACCCAACACTAAGGCCAATTTTGGACACTAAGGGCAATTTATCATGGCCAATCCACCTAACCTGCACATCTTTGGACTGTGGGAGGAAACCGGAGAACCCGGAGGAAACCCACGCACACGGGATGTGCAGACTCCGCACAGACAGTGACCCAAGCCAGAATCGAACCTGGGACCCTGGAGCTGTGAACCAATTGTGCTATCCACAATGCTACCGTGCTCCCCTCCTCAGTGGAAGATACCAGCAGCAGCCAGGCATATGGTACCACAACTGGTACTACTGTGGAGCAGGGTTGGGCTAAGTCCAGGCGAGTGATAGTAGTAGGAGACTTGATAGTCAGGGGCACAGACAGGCGTCTTTGTGGCCGCAAACCGAGTCGAGGGCATCCTGAAACCGTAGGGTAAACAGACAGATGTCATTGTCCACATTGTTACTAATGACATAGGCAGGAAGAGGGAACAGGTCCGGCAAAGACAATTCAGGGAGTTAGGTCAGTAGCTAAAAAGAAGGATCTCTAGGGTAGTAATTTCAGGATTACACCCCATGCCATGTGCTAGTCAGGCTTGGAACAGGAAATTAGGACAGTTGAACACCTGGTTAAAGAGCTGGTGTAGGAGGGAGGGCTTTAGATACTTGGATCACTGGGATGCCTTCTGGGGAAGTAGGGAACTGTACTAGAAGGACGGGTTGCACTGAACTGGAGGAACACTAATATCCTGGGTGGGAGGTTTGCTAGTGCTGTTGGGAGGGTTTAAGCTAGTGTGGCAGGGGAGTGGGAACCAGATCGGCAGGCCAGTAAGTGTAGAGAAAGTGGGGAAGTGTAGTAAATGAGGAAATAAGTGAGACTGAGATAAACATAGCACAGAGTAAGAGCAGGCAGGGGGAAGCCACAGGGCTCAGCAGGACTGTAGGCCGGAGTGTGTTTGCTTCAATGCAATAAGTATAACAGGTAAGTCCGATGAACTGAGATCCTGGATTACTGCATGGAACTGTAATGTTATTGCAATTACGGAGACATAGTTAAAGGAGGGACGGGACTGGCAGCTTAACATTCCGGGATATCACTGTTTTAGATGGGACAGAAGGAGAAACAGGAGAGATGGGGGAGTTGCATTGCTGATTAGGGAGCAGATCACAGCTGTTGAGGGAGGACACATTGGAGGGATCTTGTAGTGAGGCATTGTGGGTGGAGTTCAGGAATAAGAAGGGTGAAATCACAATGTTGGGAGTGTACGACAGACCTCCCAACAGCCCGCAGGAGACAGAGGAGCGATTGTGTAGTCAGATACTGAAAAGATGTGAAAAAAAGCAGGGTAGTTGTGACGTGTGAATTTAACGTTCCCCCATAAGGGCATCAGGGGTTATTGGGAAGAAGGCAGGAGAATGGGGATGAGTAAATATCAGCCATGATTGAATGGCGGAGCAGACTCGATGGGCCGAGTGGCCTAATTCTGCTCCTATGTCTTATGGTCTTGGAAGTGGGTGAAATCTTAATGAGTACTTTGTATCGGTATTCACCAGGGAGATGGACATGATGGATGTTGAGGTCAGGGATACGTGTGTGAATGTTCTGGAGAACGTCAATATATCAAAGAGGAAGTGTTGAGTATCCTAAATTGCATTATGGTAGACAAGTCTCTGGGGCCGGATGGGATCTATCCCAGGTTACTGCGGGAGGCAAGAAGACAAATAGCTGGGGCCTTAACAGGTATTTTCACATCCTCTTCAACCACAGGCGAGGTTCCAGAGGACTAGAGAATAGCCAATGTTGTTCCCTCATTTAAGAAAGGAAGCGGGGATAATCCAGGAAACTATAGGCCGGTGAGCCTGAAATCAGTGGTACGGAAGCTTTTGGAATAGATACTGAGGGACAGGGGCAGGGATTCTCCGCAATCCCGGTCAAGTGTTGACCCCGGTGTCAAAACCGGCGTGAGCGACGCCAGCAACGCTGGCATCAACGTCATTCTCCCATTCCTCGGGGGCTAGAATGGCGCCGGAGTGCTGTGTGCTGCTCTGGCGCCGAAAGCCTGCCCTACACGGCTGCCGCGGATCCGCGCATGCACGCCACGGCCGGGGCCACTACAGCCCATGGGCAACATGGCGGAACCCTACAGGGGCCCAGCGCGGAGGAGCTTAGGCCCTCCCCGGAATTAGCGCACCCTCCGATTGGTTGCCCCCGATCGCGAGCCTGGCAACCGTGGATGCAGTTCTGGTCACATTATCAGAAGGACGTGGAAGCCGATCAAGATGAACGTACTGCCAAGGTTCCTCTTCCTATTTAGATCCATTCCGATCTTCATCCCCAAGGCCTTTTTCCAAAATGCAGTCTAATCATGACGTTTGTGTGTGGGGGAGTAAGAACCTGAGAATTCCCAAACAGACACTGCAAAGAAGGAAAATCAAAGGGGGCTTGGCCTTACCCTCCGATACTACCACTGGGCAGCAATGGCAGAAAGAGTGAGGGGATGGGTACAAGAACCCGACACAGATTGGGTACAAATGGAGGAGGCATCCTGTAAAGGAATGACCCTCCGGGCCCTGGCCACAGCAGCACTCCCATCCTCCTCAACAAGATACACAACGAGCCCAGTGGTAGCGGCCACGCTGAGAACATAGACCCAGCTGAGACAACACTTCGGGATAACCAAAATGTCCCCCATGGCTCCCATATGCGGCAATCACAGATTCCCCCCCCTGCCATGCTAGATACCACCTTCAAAAGATGGAGGCGGGTCAGGGGCACACTGACGGTCAGGGACTTCTAGGTAGGGCGCAGACTGGCGACACTAGACAAAGTGACTAGGAAGTGGAAACTAGCAAAAGGACAGGAAATGAGAAACCTCCAAATAAAACACTTCCTCTGCAAAGAGACAGTAGGCTACTCTAGGGCCCCAGAAAGCACACTACCAGAGGACCTGATGGGCACAAGCAATGAGAAGGGGGGGCTATGTCGGAAAATATACGGAAAAGCTACTGGACAGAGCCCGGACTCTACTGGACGAGGCCAGCCAAAAATGGGAGGACGAACTGGGGACAGAGGTAGGATGGGGACTCTGGAGCGAAGCACTGAGCAGGGTGAACTCCACCTCCTCCTGCGCAAGGCTAAGCTTAATGCAGCTCAAAGTGGTGCACAGAGTGAACCTGACCAGAACCCGAATGAGCAGGTTCTTCCTGGAGGTGGAGGACAAATGTGAGCGGTGCCAGAGGGGCCCGGCCAACTACACCCACATGTTTTGGGCTTGCCCCAAGCTTGCTGGGTTCTGGACAGACTTCTCCAAAGCAATGTCCAAGGTTGTGGGGGTGAGGGTGAAGCCATGCCGAATAGTGGCAATCTTCAGGGTATCGGAGCAGCCAGAGCTACACATGGGGAAGGGGGCCAACGCCCTTGCTTTCGTTTCCCTAATCGCACGCCGGAGAATCCTGCTCGGTTGGCGATCGGCAGCACCACCCACAGCTGCAGCCTGGCTCGCTGACCTTTCGGAATTTCTCCACCTGGGAGAAGATTAAGTACGCCACCCGAGGGTCAGAGGAAGGCTTCCTGGATACTTTGGGGCAGTTTGTCGGTCTGTTCCAAAATCTGTTCGAGGCCAGCAACGAGGGGGGGGGTAAGGAAGGGGGGGAAACCATGAGAGATGGGGGGGGGGGGAACACCCCATCCTTTTTTCCCCCCCCATTCTGTCCAGAAAAGAAAAGAAAAGCACAGCCGAAGTGGGGGGAGGGGAAACCATAGACCGATCCAGAGGGCAACAAAACGCACATAGGGTCAGTTAAACGAAGGACGAACTAAACCTCTCTGTATAATAAAAGAAATTAGTGCGAGCGATAAAAATGTGATGTGTATGTATACAACTGCTTATAAATATGGAAAATGCCAATAAAAAGATCTAAAAAGGAAGCTTTGGAGAGAGTGAAAAGAAGGTTCACCAGGATGCTGCCTGGTCTTGAGGGTGTTGGCTATGGGGAAAGGTTGAATAAATTAGGATTGATTTCACTGGAAAGATGGAGGCTGAGGAGAGACCTGATAAAAATCTACAAAATTATGAGAGGCATAGACAGGGTGGATAGTCAGAGGCTTTTTCCAAGGGTGGAAGTATCAATTACAAGGGAGCACAGGTTCAAGGTGAGAGGGGGGAAATTTAAGGGAGATGTGCAGAGTAAATTTGTCACGCAGAAAGTGGTGGGTACCTGGAAGGCGCTGCAAGAGGATATGGTGGAAGCAGGCACATTAGCAACATTTAAGAGGCATCTGGATGGGTACATTAATAGGGAGGAAATAGGGCAGCACAGTGGCACAGTGGTTAGCACTGCTGCCTCATGGCACCGAGGTCCCAGGTTCGATCCTGGATCTGGGTCACTGTCCGTCTGGAGTTTTCACATTCTCCCAGTGTTTGAGTGGGTTTCACCCCCACAACCCAAAGATGTGCAGGGTAGATGGATTGGCCACGCTAAATTGCCCTTAATTGGAAAAAATGAATTGGGTATTCTAAATTTTTTAAAAATTGAATAGGGAGGAACTAGAGGGATACGGACCAAGTAAGGGCAGAAAGTTGTTTTTTTTAGTTAGGCATCATGATCAGCACAGGCTTGGAGGACCGGAGGGCCTGTTCCTGTGTTATACTTACCTTTGTTCTTTGAAACGCTAACCCCCAACGTCAGATTTAGTTTCCTGTTCCAAAGAATAAGCTGTCAAAGACTCAAACATATTTGCTTAAGGCCATCTTTCTAAACACTGTCCCACCGTTTTTATGATTTATTTTGTTCCCGTTGTAAAAAAATAAATAGAGAAACACTAATACACTTTACCTTCAACAGGATCCAAGAAATGCAAGTGAATGGAGTGCTCATCTCCAGCAATAGCACCATCATGGGCAAATAGTGACCCGCATTGTCCCATATCAAATTGGTGGCAAAACCAGATATGGCAAAAAAGTGATGGATAGCCAGGGCCACATCAAATGTTTTGAAAACTACATTGAACCCATGAAGAGCTGCATTCTCCAACATAAAGAAGCCAAGTGCTGTTAAGATGTTGAACCAAGACCAGTTTTGTTGAGCCAGTATTTTATCAGCATGCAATTCGGAGTCTTTCAGGAGAGCCCAAAGACCTGCAGCCATGCCCTGGATCCCAAAAACACCACGAGTGACAGCAAGGTTCCAGAAAACCTTCTCCTTTGCTGGCAGAGAACAGTAGGTCACAGACAATACAAGGCATAGCCAATGTGAAAGAATGAATATTACAAAATAGAATAGGAAACCGGCAGCGATCACAGTGCAACGGACATTCCAGGCAGAATAGTCCATGTCAAAAAGGTTTTCTGAAGTGTCACCCTTATGGAAGGAATTCATTTTGTCAACTGAAGCAGTCATATTCAGTTGAAGTGTGTTGTCGCCAATTATGTTTGGTTGTCGGTTCAAGAAAATTCAGCCAGCAAAAACAAAATTTGTCTCCACATCCAAAGTGCCTGGTGAAAAGTCCATCCAAGTTTACGGAGGCTCTGGACAATTACAAGTCATCTGGAGGAAAAGCACAGATTAACAATGTTAAAAAGGTCAGCCAATCACTATATACTTTTGTTGCTGTTTTACAGGCCTAAAATTATGCAAATTAAGAACTAAATTTTCTTCCAATTCTTAGAATCTCTACAGTGTAGGATGCCATTCAGCCCATCGAGACTGCACCAGCCCTCAAAAGAAGCATACTACCTAGGTCCACTCCTATCCTATTCCCATAACCCCGCACATTAATCATGGCCAATTCACCTAACTTGCACATCTTTGGACTGTGGGAGGAAACTAGAGCACCCGGAGGACACCCACGCAGAACATGCAAATTTCAGTCATCCAAGGCTGGAATCGAACCCTGGACCCTGGCGCTGTGAGGCAGCAGTGCTAACCAGTGTCGCTCCTCACCTCCGATGCCTCTCCTCCCTCCCCTATCCTAGTACTGCCCTCAAATATAGTGGTACTTGCGTAGTACAGTAGTGGGCAGCTTTTCCGTACCTCACCTACATGGGTCAGCATTCATTTTTAAGGCAATACAGTTGAGTATCAGCATTAATGGGTAGGCATAAAGTCATAATACCAATCATTATTCTGCCTTCACCAGACCCAGCATTTCCAGCAGGAATCACTACATAGCAATCAGCAATGGGAATTTCAACTTTCTCTCACCCTAAATCAAGGGCCCAATGCTAAAACCAGCAGCCTCACCACTGTTAGGCAATTTCAGTAAGGGCACTGTAAAAATTGTGCATCAAAAAGAGGACTTGCATTATTATATCTCATTAGATGGTACAGGTGTCCACTTCACCCCGGGTGTTCGTTTTAAAAATTTACTAACAAACCAACCAATATAACTAGCAAATAATTCTACAAACTTTTTAACTTTCAGCAATTTCAAATCAAGCTGCTTTCAGGCAGTGGATTGACACTATGATTAAACGTTTCTTTTTGAGCTATTCGTAAAACTGCCCAAAGTTGGCACTCTTTTAAGATATCATAGGAACAATTTTTAAAAATGTTTTAAAATTCTGGCCCATCAAGCTGGTTTGTGCCAGATTTCACATGCAGTGATGTGAATGAGTTTGAGTGAAAACCAAAGGGGAAAAAGATTGTTTGGGGAGAAATTTGAGAGCCATTTGCATGTGGATCACTGATGATGCCCAAATATAAACCTATAATACCGTACATATATTTGCATTCAGCATGAAATAACCTTCTTAATAACTGGAGTAATACCAAACTATATTTGTGCAAGAATAAAAACAATTTACTTGGGGCAAAATTAAAATGCATCTTTTCCACCCCCTCTTCCCTCCCAGCCCAAGTGCCAGTCTGGAAGTGCTGACCCTTATTTTGCTATCTGACCTCTAAGCCAGGATTAACACATGTTTTTCTTTTTAACACTGTCATTACCACTCCGTTGTCGTGTGTCCATGACATCTTTCTCATTTTACCTCTCTTGACTTACAACCTACCCCTGTCCTTCTATTTTGCTCCACCTCCCCCACACCCATCACATTTCTATCTCTCGTCAGCTCTGAAGAAGTCATTCAAACTCAAAATGTTAACTCGGCTTCTTGTCGCAATGATGCATTTTCTGATTTTAGTTTACATTTGCACAAGAGGAGCGACCATTCTCGGAGTTATCATTCCACCTTTCGCTTTGTGTATTTCTTCTCATGCCTCTCACATGGAGATAAGAGGGAAAGAAGACATCTCCCTCACAAACGGTCCTGCACTTAGTTGCTCAATTTGCATAGATTCTAAAAATGGCAACTACTCGAGTTATGGGCCAGGGTTTAGAGAACACCAAAGTATATCATGGAGTTCATCTAACCCACAACTTTCAATAGATTTTGGTTATGAGGAGCACAAGGGCCCACCTTCCAGAGGTGCAACAGAGATCTTAAGTATTTAAAAAAAAAACAATGTTTATTCTATGAATCCAGTTAACATTTTATAAACACTCAATTTTATGAGTTTGAGTGCTTATGAAGCTACACTCATCCAAGCTTGTGGAGTGTATTCCATCACAATCCTAATTTGTGTCTCAGATGTTGGAATGGCTTTGAGCAACCAAAAGTGGAGTCCCTCGCCATAAAATACCCAGCCTCTCACCGGTTCCTACAGCCACAGCATTTAACTCGTTAACAGTTTTAGTCAATGGCAACTTGCAGGATATTGATGATGGCAATGCTGTCAAATATCAAGGGGAGGTGGTTAGCCTCTCTTGTTGGCCTTTCTCTTGTTGGAAATGGTCACTGTCTGGCCTTTTGTGGCAGGAATGTTATGAATCAGTCCAAGCCCACTGCACATGGATAGAGGCTACTTTGTTATCCAAAGAAAAATGGAACTAAACACTATGCAATCATCAGCGATCACCACCACGTCTTGTCTTAAGGTGGAGCTCGATGACAAAGCGGATGGTGGTATTGGGCCCCAGAACACTGCATAAGGGTATGATATCCTGTGGTGAGATGACTGGCCTCCAACAACCAAAATCATGTTACTGCATCCACTCTCTCCTCACTGCTGGAATTCAACTTTTTTGTCCATGTTTGAACCAAGGCTGTAATGAGGTCTGGAGTCAAGGTTCCGGCGGATCCCAAACTGAACATCAGCAGGCAGGATTTTGGGGAGCAAAGTGCTGCTTGATAACACCTTCTATCACTTTGCTGGTGATTGAGAATGGGGCAGATTCACATTTCTGGCTGAAAATTGTTTCAAAAGCTTTAGCTTTAACTTTTGTACTCACACTGGACTCGGGCAGGAGCAGGACATTAACCACAACCACAGTATCTCCTGCCAAGGCAACATCACTGCGCATGGACACTGGTCTGTGCAAGCCTCACTCTGCTGTGCCAAAACATGGGTTTTGCAGGTAGGAAATACATGCAGGTCTTAACATCTTAAACTCAGAATTAAAATAATGCAAACTTTTTTTTTCCTTTTGACACTGAATGAATTTCAATCTCGCAGCAGCAGGTCAGTGAAATTCTAATACAGCAAAACTGCGCATTCCTGGCATTGACAGCAAACACAGTCATTGACTACTGCATCAATGTGTTTGACTCCATCGTATCTGCATCCGTTCAAATATTATTCATCAATATTTGATAAGGAAAAGGTCAGTTCATAGCGCACCCAGAGTGGCAGTAGCTAATCAGTATCCCTGGTCTTGACATAGGGCCAACAACCTTTTTCAGGCCATCGGGACCACGGTTTCTACTGCCAAGTTTCTACTGCAGCCTAAACTTAAAGCCAACGTGAATGAGGCTCTCCTGCAACGCAGATTGAAAACTAAAACGAACAAGGATAGAGATACCCATGGACTCAGTCCCCTAACACCAGATCAAATGGTCAGAATTCAGACTGCATCTGTGTGCTCGTCAGATGCAGGAGTAGTTGCGATGGCCTGTGGGAGTCTGCATGTCCGCTGGGGGCTGGTGCCTCGGCCTGGTGATTGAAGTGGTGTGTTATCTGTTGGTGCTGTTCTGCTACCTGAATATAATTGTCTACATAGTGGGCACCGTCTAAGGCTATCACATAGCTATTCGATTGTGGTGCAATACCACCCCCATGTTCTCATGACAGGACAGCCTCTGGGAGGGATCAAATCTCTGCTCGGGCTGGATGTATCTGAACCTGAGCTCACGTCCTTACCCATGAGACCAGTCAAAATACTGTTGGAAAGCATCTGAGCTGCACAACTGGCAGCAGCTGTTAAAACATTTTTAAAAAAAGCAGAGTAAGGCCTACTTTGATGGCAAGGTGAACCCCATTGAGTATGAAGTTGGACATAAGATAATGCTGCAAGTCTTCCAGCCCGGCACATTCCTATCCCCAGAAACGCGGGACCCTGCCAAGTGGTGGACAAGGCGATCCTATCCATTTACCGGTACTGATGGATTCTGGGAAATCCGGATGATACCATGTGAACCGAATGAAGGCATTCAGTTCTCAAAACAACTATCATCAATACTCTTTAACACCAGAGGGAATTGAGGCAGTGCCCCCCCCCCCCCAACCCCAGGGTCTGGTCCCTGATCCCGTGTTTCCAGTCCCACCCTCACAAAACCCAGGCGCAAGAGAAAAAGAAAACGAGACGTGATTAAACCGCACCTTGCGGCGGGACCACTGAAAGCACCTGGTACGACGCTCCGACCGGGAGTAAGTGGAATAGCTGGTTCCAGGTAGCCAGAGTCTGCCCACTTAAATCACCACCTCAAAAGGAAATACGGGGACCGTAAATAAAATGTAGTGTTCATTTTGAATTTATAAACTTTAGGACTTGTGGCAGACCCCCTGTTCCCTTGCACTCCTCCATTCTCCACATTTCTTTCTTGCTATGATTTCATGGAAGGTTTCCTCCACAGGCTGCCTGTTCTAACAATTGTCAGGATCTGCTCGATAAAAATGTTTGAAAAATCCAAAGTACCACATTCAGTTCAATGATTGGTAGCCATCATCTCTATCAATCATAGAAGAACGTAGTCTTCTTGATATTCTCCGGAGGTTGGGGGACCTTCGCTTTGTCACCTCTCTTCGTCTCCTATGCCCACCTTCACCATAGAGAAATATTCGGCAGGATTCTCCAGTGGCCGACAACGAAATCAGGAAAGGTGATTGGGCAGAGATTCGGTAGTGAGGCCGAAATCGTGGTCGGCGCCAGGCGCCCACCAGAATGCAATGCTCCAGTGCCTCGGCAGCGGAGTCAATGCGTTCTCCACCACACATACATTAAACGGCGTTGGAATATCATTAGCGGGCCTGACCCGGTATTCTCTGGGGCTTCCGCGATGCTCCGGCTCCTCCAGGAGGAATTATCTACGGCGAGGTTCACTCGTGGTTTCAAAAATCGGGAAACAGGTGTTGTGGCTGCTGAGGGAGGCAGAGAGAGGGGCTCCAGAAAGTGTCCAACATCATAGTTTTCAGACAGTTGTGCCGCAGGGGGAGGGGTGGGGATGGTCAGCAGGTGGGCCATGGGGTCAGGGTGGCCGGGCACGGACCATCATTACCGCAGCCTGCAAGGCAGCCATGCAGCTGCGCACACAGCTGACTGCCCACTGAGTGCTATGGGCCTTATGGGTGTCACCGGGCCACTCCTTAGGTACCCTCTGGCCCCAGCTAATCCATCAACAGGATGGGCGTGCTCCAGCGCAACCTGCGTCATCTTATTGGCTGGGATGAGTGTGTGTGGGGAGTGGAGTGCTAATATGCTGCTGCAGCTCGTCTGTCTCTCGAGTGTCAATAATAATAATAATAATAGCTTATTGTCACAGGTAGTCTTCAATGAAGTTACTGTGAAAAGCCCCTAGACGCCACACTCGCCTGTTCGGGGAGGCCGGTACGGGAATTGAACCCACGCAGCTGGCATTGTTCTGCATTACAAGCCAGCTATTGGAATCAGTCAAGTTCTAAGTGGCACTGGTGCTACCCCATTAACGGTTGCTGAATTGCTCCGGGAACAGTGCCAATTTTGCTTCGTAGAAGTCCGCTGATTCAGTCCCAGCATCAACACTTCACTTTTGAAACGGAGAATCTTGGCGAATCTTGCTTCACCATCTCTTCTCGCCTGAATCATCTTGTCCATTTATGAAACTTACTGTGGCGAAACTCAGTCAGATGGCGTCAAGTACCAGCATCCAACGTTCAGTGTAGTTATGATTGGTAGTCATCACCACACATGAATCATACAGGAATATATTCTCCTTGACGTTCTCCAGAGGTTGGCAGACCTTTGCTTCGCCACATCTCCCATGTCATCTTGATCATACAGAGACGTCGTCTCCAGGAGTCAGCGAACCTTGCTTCACCAACTCCTCTCATCTTAATGATTTTCTCTTGCATCATCTCTTCTCGTCTTAATCATCTCTCTTCTCTTCCACACGACTGCGTGTGTGTGCAACAATTCATCATCCCAGGAAGCACCCAATTAAACCACTAATTCCTAAACCACTCCAATTCTGAGTAGACACACAGATCCCGACCACAACCCTGAGGCACACCTCAATCCTGATCATTGGGAAACTTGTCTCCTGCTAAGTCAGCGAACCTTAGCTATCATTTCGCCATCTCTTCTCGGACAAGCCTTTTGTTTCGCCATTTCTTCACGTCTTCTTCATCACATCTTTTTGTCTAATTTCCGCTTGCGCAACTCTGCCTTGTGACAAAAGCCATGATTTATCAACATAGGAAAGCAGCCCCCTTAAACATGGATGTCTAGATGACCTGCATCCCCAGGAGGCACAAAATTAGACATGGGCACCTGGCCACCTCAGGTTCTGGGATAAGATTATAAGAGGGTTCAGTAAGAGCATGTGTCAGCATCTGGTGGGAGGGATTTTTGTGTTGTGTAGTGTATTTGTTGTCTTTGTATTTTTCTGTATTTTCAACCATTTAATTAAGCAGTTTAATTTTGTATTTTATTTATGATGTCTATGAAATATATGCATGTTGAGTTAGGGAGTGGGATTGTTTGCCCAAGATTCTGATATGTGCCCGTTTGGTAGCTTGGTTGGAGTTGTGAGATTTGGTTCGCTGACGCTCACTGGATCAAGCAGAGGGGACGGTGGTAAAAATAATAATAATAATCACTTGTCACAAGTAGGCTTCAAGGAAGTTACTGTGAAAAGCCCGTAGTCGCCACATTCCAGCACCTGTTCGGGGAGGCCGGTACGGGAATTGAACCCGCGCTGCTGGTCTTGTTCTGCATTACAAGCCAGCAGTTTAACCCACTGTGTTAAAAAAAGAGAAAGGCCTGAATTTTAAACTCAATATACAATTGGACACTTTAAATTAAGAATTGGACATTTTAAATCATAGCCATAGCTAGCCCACAGGCAGGCCTGATGGGAATTCGAACAGCCAAGTTTGATTATACTGAGCAGAGACAGATAATCGGGACAACTCTGGGCCTGCCCTGTAAACAGAACATCAGGAAATAATCGGTCCCATTCAAATAGATTGACGGTTGTGGATTGCCCACATGAAGCTAGACTCTCTGGTACACAGATTTCCTGCGGTTACCACATTTGGAGTAAGGTAATGTGCTGACAATACCTGGAGATGGACCCCTGGGGATGGGCTCCTGGTGTCCTGCACAGTTGGTATCGGCAACTCCATTGGATGCTGCGACACCACCCAGAGACCACATTGGCTGAGGGCCAGAGAACTTTCTGGAATGGCGCGAAGAGGGGAATAAGAATCAACCATCAGGAGCCTCCTCGGTGAAGACTAAGTGCAGAGGCAACAGAGAAGATTTGACGGCAGATCAGAGGACAGAAGGAAGCAGTGTGCAAGACCCACCTTCGCGGACGGAGGTCGTGAGACAACCAAGACTTAGAGTTGGACCCACAGCTCAATTGAGTTCATCTGCATGGGTAGTATGAAGAATCTTGGGATTATTGTAGTTGGGATCATTTAAGAGGGGTAACTGGTTTTATTGTGTTTGATAATAAATTTGGATGAATCGTAAATGTCTGTCCTTTGTTCATCTCGCAAATAAAGGCACCCAAGTACAAGGTTTGAATAATAAACTGATTGAAGTGCCTGATCTTTTACACGCAACAGTTTGTCCACCACTGATTGTATAATCTAGACCATTATCTGCCAACAAGGCTTAGTTTAGACTGATGCACATCAGGCATTAGATGGGATGTTGGGTCCGAGCATTACACCAGAGGAAATCAAACTTTTAGTGTGGGGGTGGGTTGGTCCGGGGTGGCGGACCAGTGCAGGACCGCGCTCCACCCCGCCCCCAGCCCCCCCATGAGTCGGAAATCTAATTTTATTGTCTAAAATGAATATCAATTTTGCTGGTGCTCAGTGAAGGCAATTGAGGTTGCCAAAGAACCAGCCACTCTAAAATATTGATTGGTCCACAGTTATGCTGCTGCACACAGACATTCTCTGTAAAAGCTGTGGTGTAACATGTGGTTTAAACTCAATGCCATTATTGGTCTTTCCTCATTTTTCCTTTCTAGTTTCTCTTGCCCCGACAAAGCTACCAGATCGAAACAGTAGTCTGCACAAATGCAGAAACTTCAATTAACCACAACAACGAACTGCATGCCCCAACAGCTGAACTGACAGAAACAGCTAACCTCCTGTTTCTAACCAAATAGGAACTGGTGCCTTGCCACGATCTAAGCCATCGATATGTTATGAATTATAAACATTGCTTAGCCATTGCTGAAATAACCAATAAGGATTCCAGGACTTGCTATGCAAATAATTAAATGGACCTTTTCTCCGATCATCATTGTAAGCACCATAATCTCCTCTGTCTCCTTTTAGAGGTTATCTGCAAGAAACTTAGCATAGAAAACAGGATTTTTTTTTAAACAAACAAATGGGAGGTTGCGGACTGTATAACCAGCATTAGCGGTTAAAATTGAAATCATGACAACATTTAAGAATAGACTAGACAAGTTGTTGATGGAAAAGGGAACAAAAAATATTGTAGCAGAGGCAGCAAACCAGAGTAGACTACAGCGGATGTGGAGAATTTATGTCAACATGGACTGGTTGGACTGAAGAGCTGGTTTCCCATGTTGCAATTCCAATGGAAGTCCGCAAGAGTAAAATCTACAATGAGAAGTGTTTCTTACATGTCTCTGAATGTGTGTGTTTGCAAGAAATGTACAGTGCAGAATGTATTCCTATTTTTTTCTGAATTGGAGCATCTTCTAAAAGTCTGTAAATTTTTGTACAGAGTGCATGAAGAGATCAAATACTGCCCACAGAGGGCAATTCATTATTTACTAGGTTTTGTGAGGGGCATGCCAGAATCTAATCTTCTGGAGGCTTGTGCAAGGGATGACAAAAGTGCAGTGTGTGATCTTTATTTTCATTCCAAATGAAAGCCACATTCGTGGGAAGATTGAGGAGAAGTGATCATAAGCAGGTTCTGTGCTTGTTTATTGCATTCCTGAATTCCCAGAGAAAAACTAATGATCATCTTCCAATGGTTAACTTTGTACTCTTTTATGTTCTGCAGTTTATGTGGTGAACCTTTTGAATTGGTGAAAAAGGAATCAAAAGAAAAACTTGAGGGCATGGTGTCATGTAGCACTCCAGGATTTGGAGTATATAGTCTGGCACTTACTGAGGTAGTGCTGCACTGTCAGAGATGACATTTTTCAAATAAGGTATTAAAACTGTGATTCCCCTCTGCTATCTCAGAAGCACGTAAAAACTGTACAGGACACGGTGGCACAGTGGTTAGCACTGCTGCCTCGCAGCTCCAGGGACCCGGGTTCAATTCCTGCCTCGGGTTACTGTGAGGAGTTTGCACTTTCTCCTCGTGCTGCGTGGGTTTCCTCCAGGTGCACCGGTTTCCTCCCATAGTCCAAAGGGTGCAGGTTAGGTGGATTGGCCATGCTAAATTGCCCCTTCGTGTCCAAACAGTTAGGTGGGGTTACAGGGAGAGGGTGGTGGCGTGCGTTTAAGTAGGGTGCTCTTTTCAACGGCCGATGCAGACTCGATGGGTCGAATGGCCTCCTTCTGCACTGTAGGGATTTTACGAACTATTTGAAGGGCAGGGAATGTCTCTCAATATCCCGGCCAACACCTATTCCTCAACTGAACTGGATATAATGGGTGCAATTCTCCCATCGGGAGACTAAGTCACGGCGCCGGAGTGAAAACTGGAGTGTTTCACTCTGGCGTTGGTGGGCGCTCCCAGCACCCTATTCTCCCGTACCCGGGGGTGGGGGGTAGGGGTGGCTAGGAGCAGCGCCGCGTCATTTACGTGTGCCGGGCCTTGCCACCGCGTAATACGGCGCCGCGTAAATGACGTCAACCGCACATGCGCAGGTTGAACGGCGCCAACCCGCGCTTGCCGTCCTACCCGCGGCCGCCCCGCAAGAAGATGTCGGATGGATCGTGCGGGGCGGCGGAGGAAAGGAGGTCCTCCTTCAGAGAGGCCGGCCCGCCGATCGGTGGGCACCGATCGCGGGTCAGACCCCTTTTGAGACCCCCCGGTGCAGGAACCCCCCCCACAGGCCGCCCCCCCCCAGCATTCCCGCCGGACGGAACCTGCCGTGTTGGGCGGGCCGGAGAACCGCTGCTCGCCCGTTACAAACGGCGAGCGGCGATTCTCCGAGCGGCCAGCCGTGATTCTCGCCGCGCCGGTTTGGGGGGGGGGGGGGGGGGGGGGGAGAGGAGAGAAAGAGAATCGCGTGCAGGTGCCAGGGCGGCGTGGCAGGACTCGCGCAGCGCTCCGGCGATTCTCCCACCCGGCGTGGGGTGGGGGGGGGGATTCCACCCATTCTATGTGACCCCGGTCAGAGTCTATTTTCTCAGCCAAATTAAGTGAATAGTGGATACAAATTCTGAGAAAGTTAATTTGTTGCAATAAGTGAGGTTGAAAATAGTGATATTCAGCTTGAAAGACTCCACCTTTGTGATTTTAAAAAAACCAGAAAGATACTATTGCTATTCAATATAAAAAATGTTGCATTTACAGGAATTGCTGATCCATCACAGAAGTATTACGAGCATTATTGCAGCTTCAATGGGAAGTAATCTCATTTTTAATTCTCTGCTGGCTCAGTCACTTGCCAACGTTGGCACATTGAAAGCTGTGATGATTCATTATAATTTCAAATTAACCTTACAAAGCAAGTAGACTTGTGAATTAGATTTGTATATTGTACGATTCGTATGCAAAAAAAAAAAACTGTGCAAAGTTACGAAATTCATGGAAAGTGAATCTCAGCCTCAGTGAACGTCTCACCCCAAAATACTGCATTGAAGTGCCAGCTTACATTAAGTGCTCAAGTTCTGGAGTGGGGTCTGAACCCATGATCTGGCTCAGAGTTTGGGAGTTAGGAAAGTTACTGACACACAAATTAAGGCATAACCTACAGTTTGAAAATTAAGCTATTTTAAAGCTGCTTTGTTCATTGAATGCTGCCCTGTAAAATAGCATATAAAATAGATAGCTAAAATCAAGCAACAAGAGTGGAATCTATTTCCAGTATTTCACTGAGAGAAGAAGAAGAAAACTGAACCTCACAGACAGATTACAAACTATATCACATTCTTAGGTATCAGGTAATTAAATAACGGTCAACTTTATTTGGTTGCAACAAGAGCACTCATCAGCTATCAAGAAGCAATGGTATTAAATTTTTCGGATCCAACAGAATTAGATGACGAACAGTTATGGGCAATAAATTAACTATAGGATTCAGCTGAAAACATAAATCACGTTCACAAAGGTTTAATCACAATTTGAACACATTTATTAAATCTGTAAAACAAAATGGCTATGCTGTACTGACCAAAGCAAGTAGCATTAATACTCAGGAATGAAATGTGTTCTAAATGTTCACCTTCCCACATAGCCATTTATATAGCAGATTCCAACAGAGACTGCCATAACTAATGCTAAATTACAACTAGTTTTACATTATGGACTTGCGTACATGAGGAACAGGACTGTCCCTGTGAGAGGTCATAATAATTTATTCTTTCACATCGTGCGGATATCGCTGGCTAGCCAGCAGTTATTGTCCTTAACTGGTAACTGCCCTCGAGAAGGGGGTGGTGAGCCACCTTCTTCAACCACTGCAGTCTATCTGACTGTAAACATTAATGAGCTGGAAGGAGGAACTGAGAGCATTGTTGCTAGGTTTGCAGAAGATACAAAGAACTTGTGGAATTCTCTACCACAGAAAGCTGTTGAGGCCAGTTTGTTGGCCAGTTTGTTGGATATATTCAAGAGGGAGCTGGACGTGTCCCTTGCGGCTTAAGAGATCAAGGGGCATGGAGAGAAAGCAGAAGTGGGATACTGAATTTGCATGATCAGCCATGATCATGTTGAATGGTGGTGCAGCTCGAAGGGCCGAATGGCCTACTCCTGCACCTTATTTTCTATGTTTCTATATGTAGAGGGACTGGTTGTGTTGAAGAATCAGAGAGGCTACAAAAGGAGACAGGCTAGGAGCGTAGGCAAAAAAGTGGCAGATGGAATACAATGTGGAAAAGTGTGAGGTTGTGCACTTTGGTAGGAAGAATAGAGGCATGGACTTAAATGGGAAAAGGTTTCAGAAATCAGAAGCACAAAGGGACTTGGGTGTCCTAGTTAAGGTTAACATGCATGTTCAGTTGCTGTTAGGAAGGCAAAGTTGAGAGGGCTAGAATACAAGAGCAGAATTGTACTGTTGAGGCTGTACAAGTCTCTGGTCAGACGTCATTTGGAATATTGTGAGCAGTTTTGGGCCTCCTATCGAAGGATGTGCAGGTGAACCATCGTGTTTCCTCCACCATTCAATCATGGCTGATGTTTCCCATCCCCATTCTCCTGCCTTCTCCCCATAACCCCTTATTAATCCAGAGGAGGTTCACAAGAATGATCCCCGGAATGAAGGACTTGTCATACGAGCCGCGGTTGAGAACTTAGAGTCTGTACTCAATGGAATTTAGAAGGATGAGGGGGTGGGATCTCATTGAAACTTACAGAATACTAAGAGGCTTAGATAGAGTGAACGTGGAGAACTAGGAGAAACTAGAACCCAAGTGCACAGCCTCAGACTAAAGGAATGATCGTTTAAAACAGAGAGGAGGAGGAATTCCTTCAACCAGAGGGCGGTGAATCTGTGGAACTCATTGCTGCAGAAGGCTGTGGAGGCCAAATCAATGAGTGTCTTTAAGACATAGATAGATAGGTTATTGATTAGTAAGGGGATCAGGTGTTTACGGGGAGAATGCAGGAGAATGGGAATGAGAAACATATCAGGCATGATTGAATGGCAGAGCAAACTCGATGGGCCGAATGACCTCATTCTGCTCCTATGTCTTATGTAGAGATATCTGCAGTCCTGTTGGAAAGGGAGTTACAGAATTTGGACCCAGCAATAGTGAAGAAACAGTGGTACAGTTCGAAGTCAGGACGGCTTGGAGGAAACTTGTAAGTAGTGATGTTCCCATCCATCTATTGCCCTTGTCCTTCTAGGTAACAGAGGTTATGGGTTTGAAGGAGCCTTGTTGATTTGCTGCATTGCATCTTGCTAATAGTACACACACTTGCGTCAGTTGTGGAGGGTTTGAATGTTTAGAGGTTGTGGATGGGGTGCCAATCAAGCGAGTTGTTTTGTCCTGGATGCTGTTGAGCTTCTTGAGTATTGTAGGAGCTGCACACACCCAGGCAAGTGGAGAGTATTCCATTACATTCCTGACTAGTGCCTTGTTGATGGTGAACACACTTTAGGGAGTCAGGGATGAGTAACATGCTGCAGAATTCCCAGTTTCTGAGCTGCAACTGTAGCCACAACATTTATATGGCTGGGCCAGCTTAGCTTCTGCTCAATAATAGTCCCCAGGATATTGATAGTGAGGGAGTAGTGTTAGGAATTTGGAATTAAATGAAAGGTAAATAATTGAATAAAAAAAGAAACCGATGCTACAGTGAGGACCCGAGATGCCTGGTAGCAGGGTGAAACAGGTAGCTTGTTAAACAAAGCGAAGACTAACAGTCTAGGAACCTAGATCATTTCCATACCTAGTTGTAAATCAACTGCGAGTGTCAAGCTGTTGTGAAGAAAGAAAGAAGAAAGCTGTTTGTGAGAGCTTGAGTTCTACTTTAAACTAGAAGAAAGGTCCTGAAACTAAATCTACAAGTCCTCTGTGGTAATTATTTTCTGGAATAAGCAATGTTAAAACCTATGGGATGTTGTTTGGGGGAAGATGTATTCTTGGAGTTCAGGAAAGTAGATTGATTTGGATTGGGAGGTAATGTAAGTATATTGTCTGCGTAGCCATTATTGTAGTTAATTGTAAATGTTGATCTTTACTGTTAGCTTTCTTGTTGTATTGTTTAAAGTTTAATTACCTTTTTTTTTAATTTAGAGGACCCAATGTTTTCCCCAATTAAGGGGCAATTTAGCATGACCAATCCACCTAACTGGTGTATCTTTGGGTTGTGGGGGGTGAGACCCACACAGACAAGCGGAGAATGTGCAAACTCCACGTGGACAGTGACCCGGGCCGGGATCAAACCCGGGTCCTCGGCGACGTGAGGCAGCAGTGGTAGCCACTGCGCCACCGTGCCGCCCCTAATAAACCTTTTGTTATTTGAATAATTTACAAGACGGACACCGTTTCCATCTCTTTTCCTACATCATTTTCCAAATCACAAAAATAGTTGCGAACTGTTCCAAGGTTCCCTTCTGGGAATTGAGATGCCCGCGCACTGAACATCAGCAGGATTCATAACAGATGGTAATACCATTGAATTTCAATGGGAGATTGTTAGATTCTCTCTTGTTGGAGATGGCGATTGCCTGGCACTTCTGTGGTGCGAATGCTACTTGCCAGCTATCAGTCCAAACTCGAATAGCGTCCAGGTTTTACTACATCTAGACACAGATTGCTTCAGTATCTGAGGATGGCACTGAACATTGTTTGCTGACGATTTCACATTCCCACTTCTGATCTGGAGGGAAGGCCATATCCTTTCCCAGAATTTTCCGACATCATTCTGTGTGCAATGTTCATTTGCATTCATGTGATGATTTGCATCTGAAGCAATCAGTCATCATTTGACAGCGTTCAAATTAAATCACTGACCTGAAATGAAATCATAGTGCTCAAGCCACAACAATTGTGAACATTCATTTGCCTTCAAAGCAGTCCCTTCAAAGCACTTAAAGTGTTCAACTGATATCACTGACGATCAAATGATATCAAAGTGAAGCCGGACCATCATCAGCACCAAAATGTTCAGCAGAAAGTGTTCAACTGACACTTGTAATCAAGGAGCTACGTACATTCTATAGTGATCGCAAAGTTTTAGATATCAGATGTTTCTAAGTCCCAGCTGATGCCATATATACATGCAGTGTGCAGATTATTTAACATAGGGTCAGTACTCAAATCATTATTGTGATGATATATATTATTATTTTTTATATTTTGGGGGTTGATTGCGCTATTCTGCAAAGCAGGCGTGTTGGTCTGTGTATGAGAGAAACTAATTTAACCAAGCTGGGGACTGATTCTTTGGTAGGGTTTGAGACATGAATGGAATGTAGGTGTTAAAGGCATTCATTTGAAGTAGGCATAGTCAAGTGAATTTTGTGTCAGAAAACAGTAGGTAGATTTTTGCAATCGGAGACAAGTATTTGAATTTTCAGCTGTAAAATTTCAAAGGGGAATAAAACGTTTTACAATTTGAAAGAGGTTATCATTAAATAAGGCAAGCTTACTAAATTGTATTTGACTCCAAAGTGTGGGTAATAGGGAGAACAGGGGAGATTTTTATAATTTGGAAAAGTTAAGTTGAAAGAAATGCGAAAATCAATGGAACGAAGATGAAAGGGAAAAAGGGTATTGAATAAAAGATATTAAGCTGTGTTGGGGTTGGCTATGTGAGACCTCCTGGGGTGCAGCTTGGTGTTGGGGAGAAAGCTGTGAAGGTGCCACATTTGAAGCAGTCACTGCAGCCAAGCCAGAAAAGAGTACGTTTACCAGAAAGCAGTGTTTTGTTTTGAAGTCTTGAATTTCCACAGCACAGTGTGTTTAAGAGGCCTTGTGATATACCTTTAATACAGCAACGCCTAGTGTGTCTGAACAAGTGAGGTTCTTTTGAAGAGTGTTTGGTGAAGCAAATGTCAATTGCGTAATTGTAATCTTGTGTGTTTAAGTTTTCTTTTGGTAATAAATGTTTATTATTTAAAATCCCAAAAGTTACTGGAATTTGTGGTTTCTGACTTCAGTCGACATTTTTCCCCCAATTGTCTACATACAAAAAAAAAAGTTGTGATATGTAGGCCAAGTTCCCCTTTGGGATGGTTTATGTAGTAATTAACATCTGCTGGATCATAACACTACAGTGAATATTTTAAGGGAATGTAAGGGAATGTAAGGATCTCGAGGAACAGTGCATGAAATAAACTTGGGAACATTTTCCAAATAAAGTTACTAATTGTTCACAAAATAACAACAACATAAATTTATATGGTGCTTTTAACATATATAAAAGTGGACCAGAAGTATCATCTGGCAAAATTTGACAAAGCCTGCACTTCCATTAGATCTCTTAGAAACTTTCCAAAATGTTTTCATAACTTCACATCTGAATGACAACACTGCTAATATTATACAGTACTGCACTGGATTGTTATCTTAACATTATGTAATGAAATTTTGGAGTGGGACGTCTGAACCTAAATGTATCATTCACATAACAATTAGACTTTTAAAGGACGACTGGTCTATTTCATGATAAGCTCTCTGATGGACACTTTATGAACTGTTAAACATTCGATTTTCCATGGCCCAGAATCACCGTTCCTAGAGGGTTGGGGGAGCGTGAGAAGATGGTGTGCTTGGGAAGCCCCCTGGAAATTCATTAGGGAAGGATTGCAAGGGAATTGCCAGGGAAGTTTCAGCTTCTGAGGGACAATTACCGTACACCATGAAACACTCGAAACTCCAATTTGAATCATAGGCTTTCAGCAGAATAGATATCCGGGAAAACATACATCAAGACTAGGGATAGATATGGATGTCCTGGTCCCAAGAAATGTACCTCGGTCACAGCCGGCCGCACGCCGTTAGATCAAGCTATTGATAAATCTATATTAGCAGGACTTCTGTTCTGATATAGTGCCCACACTTACTGTCCACAAGGACAGGTTCCACTTACCCAAACCCAAAAAACTGTACAGTTTGACAAAGCAGAATTCCATTGTGCAGGTGTATTACTGAAGTTAAACTGACTAAACGGCTAAATTAACCTGCACAATACAAGTCGGTAAGCTTCCCAGTGTTTATCCAACCCAGGATTATGCTACACGTTGGAATTGTAGCTACCCAACTTTTACAATATTTTTTGAACGTTCATAAATTTTTTTCAAAAAGGCAACAAGGATTAGTTATACGGAACAACTTGAACATTTGAGTTGCAATCACCCAGATAAAACTAAACTGGCTTTAACGAAAGGTCACCGGTCTGAATTCTGAATTGTTAACTCTTGTTTCTCACACCCGGGAGTGCAGGTGGAAAGAGAAGCTGACCTGTTGGCCTTTGCCTCCCTGATAGTCCGGAGACGGATTTTGTTGTGCTGGCAGACTCGATGCTGCCGAGCGCAGGTGTATGGGTGAGCGATTTGGCAAAGTTTCTGCACTTAGAAAAAAATCAAGTTCGCCATCAGGGGTGCAGAGGGGTTCACCTCGAGGTGGAAGCTGTTCATCGACTTCTTTAAGGAGTACGGACTCATCAGCAGGGTGTGGGGGGGGGGGGGGGGGGGTTATTTTCTCCTTGGCCCAGGGTCTGGGTTATAAGTTAAATAAAGGGGTGGCAGGCGCCGAGGTGGCAGGGGGTGTGTATATGGATGGTGTGGCTGTTTGCTGTTGTTTTTTGTTTTTCTTCTTTTGTTATGTATATATT
Source organism: Scyliorhinus torazame (assembly GCF_047496885.1). Lineage (NCBI taxonomy): Eukaryota > Metazoa > Chordata > Chondrichthyes > Carcharhiniformes > Scyliorhinidae > Scyliorhinus > Scyliorhinus torazame. The sequence continues at coordinate 133,565,492 of NC_092710.1, forward strand.
TGAAAATGCCTCCAATAAAACATTTTTTTTTTAAATAAAAAAAAAAACTTTTTCTCTATCCACAGATGTTGCTGGACCATCTGCAGCATTTTCTGTTTTCACTTCAGAATTGCAGCATCTAGCTTTCGTGTTCTGTATAAAAAGGTGCCTGGCCCAGTTGTCTGATTACATAGACCATGGAAGGATTGACAAAGTTGCAATCTCCTATCACCACTTTATCTGTTTGGAGCCAACCGGACTTTAAATAGCCATTGATTAACCCAATCCCACCCGCAAGCTCCAAGGAAAATGAGCCATCGTGATTTTGAACTGATGGTTAATAATGTGTAAAACCCTATGTTCAATGGTTGCATGCCATCTTGCAATAGTTTGAGAACATAAAGGTTCCTCCAGACAATAAAAATACAATCAAAAGAGAGCACATCAGCCCAACTGGTCATAGAAACGACTGACAGCTCAGCTGTGCACTGCCTCTTAGTACAACAGAATACTCCAGTATTGTAGACGTTCTCCCCATGTCTGCGTGGATTTTTCTCCGGGTGCTCCGGTTTCCTCCCACAATCCCGAAAGACGTGCTGTTAGGTGGATTGGACATTCTGAATTCTCCCTCTGCGTACCCAAACAGGCGCTGGAATGTGGCTACTAGGGGCTTTTCACAGTAACTTCATTGCAGTGTTAATGTAAGCCTACTTGTGACAATAAAAGATTATTAAATCTCTTGTCTCTTCTCTCCTACCTCAAGATATTTCCAAATATTAATCATGCTTTCCTTGATGAAATACTTCCTGACAACAATCTTGATGAAGAGATCATAGTTTTATTCAAGTTATTTCACATCATAAATCTGTACAAAACCCTGACAACAATCTTGATGAAGAGATCATAGTTCTATTCAAGTTGTTTCACATAATTAATCTGTACAAAATGTGAAACATACTGACATAAGCACAAGTGACGACAAATCAGAAAATACATCACGGTCAGTATTCCATTGACTGAATGATTGAAATTCTGTTTATTTTTATTACATGAGGTGGTTCCATACATTTTCCTCCAAAGACGAAGCCAAAGGTAACCTTGGATATAATAATTGCCAAGGGCTTATTGAAAAAGAAAGTCATATTGAGGGTGGATAGACCAGGAAGTATTTGGCATGAATGAGTGAACATTCAAGCAGGTTAGCTGGGAACCACTAGCAGACAAACAAGGAGAAAGGAAGAGAATCACAGAGAAGATCTTGGAAGTCTCAACTACCACTAGCATCACACTGACTTGCAACGCTCCCAAACCCATCTTTACCCACAGCTACTCCTGCAATTACCGTCCTCGTAGAAAAACTGAACCTCATTGTAAATGAATTGGGGCCCGTTGAATAAAGTGCAGAATGACCTCTAGAGTGGAACAAGAAGGGAACCCAAATAAAGTGGAGAATAATTAGCCTTAGATTAACATGGCCTCCAGACAATGCTGGTGGAGGGCTTGAGACAACGTTGGTAATGAAAGCCAATAGCTTTCCAACAATAAATGGAAACTGTCAATTGCTCAGCTTTCCACTCTTACTCATTTGTCATTCACACTTAGTGAATGAGAATAGCATTTGACATTGAATAAACTGGATATCCGAATATGTTTGATTTGCTATATTTGATCTTCATCTCAGACAATCATGTATATTTGCTCAACCTTTAGGTGTGATATATAATTGTAACAAGGTAGAAGTTAAGAGGCAAGTAGCGCGATTGAATGGCTTTGTTGCGCCTGACTCGACTATGCCATTGAATCTCGCAAGAGATTCAATGCTGGGAATGGTGGGCGGGATCCAGCAATTAGGCTCATTTAAAATTTCTGTGCTGGATTCTCCCAGCACCCAGGAATGATTGCCCCTGCCTCGGAGATCTCGCATTGGCGCCGTTTACCACTGGTGCACACAAAAGTGGACCAGGTGGAGAGACACCTGGAGTGGTCCCTCAGGCCATCGGCAGTACGCCCCCCAGGCAACACTCTCCCCGGCAGTGCCAGGTTGGCAGGGACACTGCCAGGGTGCCAGTGTCAAGGGGTACCGGTGCCAGGTTGCCCGTGCCAGGGATCAGGCCTGGCCATGCTCTGCCCTTATGAAATGGAGCTCGCTGACCCCGTAACAGGCAAGCTAAGGAGGGTTAGGGTTGGGGGTGTGGGGTGTGTCAAAAGATAGGGGCAGAATTTAAAAATGGCACCCCAACCTCTTGCTGCAGTGAAAATGATGTACAAGTGCGGCTGCACTGACAATGAATGCAAGTGCGACCTCGGCACAGCATTCCTTGCCAAGGCCTAAAAAAAAAACCAGAGCCCCGTTTGATATCGGGGTCATTCCCTGCATTGTAGGCGCCGAGAAACATCCCGCTATTCGTGCCCAAAGTGGGGCTCTTTGGTTGTTAAATTGCACCCAAGGTTTTAGTTGCATGGATAGTTATTCAGTCCTCCTCCTCCATGTCTTAACTTGTTTTTCTAATCTCTTTCGTCTGCAAATATATTAGGTCTAATCTGAATGAAGGAGGAAGTATCTTTACAAGAATGTTACTTTTAATAGCTTTACAGGAAAAATAAATACAGCCTTCTTGTGCAGAATTGTAAACCCCAAAATAAGAAATGAAACTTTTACACACCCCTTGCAAATTTATTAAAGGTTTCACCAACTTAGCAGCACACTTCCTGGAAATAGTAGACTACGTTTATTTAAATTTTAGTTCCTTTTCTGCCTAAATTGTGAAAAGGAATAAATGTTGGTGATGCGGGACTGATTCAACTTAACACAATAGGGACTGAACTAATCCTTTAAGTACAATTGAAGCAGTGCTGTCAGAAAAATATGTCTGAGGTATTGAGCGACGATATATAATAAATAGTGAAGATCTTTGGCTTCAAGATCTTCACCTGCTGGGTGCAAAGTAACTAACCCTTTTCTCCCTCAAGCAGGTAATTTGAGAATATTCACTATCCCTCCAGAGGCAACACTTCAGCAGGAGATGGGGACACAGTGTTAATGCAATAGGGACGTGGCATGTTGAATTTCAAGGGAGTAAGGCGAGTTGGATGGCTTCACTTTAATGCTAGGGGTATCATGGGTAGGGCAGATGAGTGCAGGGCATATGTTGACACGTGGAGTTGTGATGTTGTTGCGTGGTTGAGGGATAGGCAGCTCAATGTTCCAGGGTGTAGGATCTTCAGGAAGGACAGGGGAGGATGTAAAAGAGGTGATGATGTATTATTAATTAAAGAGTCTGTTACTGCCGCAAGGAGCGACGATATATTGGAAAGGTTTTCTAATGAGGCATTGTGGGCAGAGCTTAGCAATAAAAAGGGGGTAGTCACAGTGGTGGTATTGTATTACAGGCCAATAGGAGGCAAAAGAGGAACAGATATGTAGACAATTCACTGAGGTGTATAAAAACAATAACAAGAGATGGTGCAGTGCTGGACCTAGTTGTGGGGAATGAAACCGGACAGGTGTTTGAGGTAGCAGTACGTCACATCGGTTTTCACTTTGGAGAGGAGAACGTATGTGCAGAATTCACATACGGGACTATGAGATTCTTCAGCAGTTTGACAAAGGGAGTGAGGAGGTGCTGGAAGATTTGGAGGGCTTAAAAGTGGACAAATTCCCAAACCCAGATGAGTTGTGTCCCAGGCTGCTGAGAGAGATGAGAGGGGAAGGTACAGGGGCTCTGAACCAAATTTTTATTTCCTCTCTGGCCACAGGGGAGGTCCCAGAGGACTGCAGGACAGCTTATATGATTCCACTTTTCAAGAAGGATGGTAGAGGGGCGGCACGGTAACACAGTGGTTAGCACTGTTGTTTCACAGCACCAGGATCCCAGGTTCGATTCCCCGCTGGGTCACGGTCTGTGCAGAGTCTGCACGTTCTCCCAGTGTCTGCGTGCATTTTCTCCGGGTGCTCCAGTTTCCTCCCACAAGTCCTGAAAGATGTTCTGTTGGGGTACTTTGGACATTCTGAATTCTCCCTCGGTGTACCCGAACACGTGCTGGAATGTGATGGCGAGGTGCTTTTCACAATAACTTCATTGCAATGTTAATGTAACCTACTTGTGACAATAAAGATTATTATTAGAGATAAACCAGCGAATTACAGACGAATGAGTCTCACATCAGTGGTACGGAAAGGATTGGACAAAATTCTGATGGACAGAATCAATCTCACTTGGAGGGGCAGGGTTGGATCGGGGACAGTAAGCATGGCTTTGTCGGAGGAGGTCACGCCCAAAAATTTGATTACATTTTGATTACCATGTGTGTAGATGATGGTAGTGCAGTTGATATAGTTTATATGAATTTCAGCAAAGCCTTTGACAAGATCCCACATGGGAGAGTGATAAAGAAGGTAAAAGAATGTAGGATCTAGGGTAACATGGCCAGTTGAATCCAAAATTGGCTGATAGAAGACAGACGATGCAAAAAGATTTGCCAAGTAAGTGGTTGACAGTGAAGAAGTAGGTCTTGGGTTACAGGAGGATATAGACGGATTGGTCAGATGGGCAGATCAGTGGCAGATGGAATATAACCCTGAAAAGTGTGAGGTGGTGCCCTTTGGAAGGCGTAACACAAGGCAGTACTCAATGAATGGCAGGGCACGAGGAAGCTCAGGTGAACAGAGGGATCTTGTGGTGCTTGTCCATAGATCCCTGAAGGCAGCAGGACAGGTGAATAGGGGGGCAGTTAAGAAAGCATACAGGACACTTGATGTTATTAGTTGTGGCACAGGTTATAGAGCAGGGAGGTTATGTTGGAGCCTTACAGGACTTTGGATAGGCCACAGCTAGCATAGTGTTTGGTTATGGTCACCACAATATAGAAGGATATGATTACATTAGAGAGGGTGTAGAGGAAATTCACCAGGATGTTGCCTGGGATGGAGCATTTTAGCAATGAAGAAAGGCTGGATAAGCTGGTGTTGTTTTCTTTGGAGCAGAGAAGGCTATGAGAGGACCTGATTAAGTGTATAAGATTATGAGGGGTATAGACAGGCTGGACACAAAGCAGCTGTTCCCCTTAGTTGAAGGATCAATAACAAGGGGGCATAATTTTAAGGTGAAAGGTGGAGGTTTATGGAGGTGGTTTAGAGGGGATTTCAGGAACAATTTGTTCACCCAAGGGGGGTGGGAATCTGGAATGCACTGACTTTAACAGAGAGTCAAATGAGTTGGCAAAGAGTCATCCAGACTCAAACATTAGCTCCCTTCTCTATTCACAGATGCTGTCAGACCTGCTGAGATTGTCCAGTATTTTCTGTTTTGGTATCTGGAATGCACTGTCTGGGAGGGTTGAAGCAGGAAACCTCACAAAGTATTTGGATGAGAGCTTGAAATTTTGTAACATTCGAGGCTGTGTGTCAAGTGCAGGCTTGCTGGGCCAAAGGGCCTCATCTGTACTGTATGGTTCTACATCCAGAATCAGAGGAACATTACTGATGAACAAAAGCTACATTCCATATTTATCTCAGATGAAATGTAATTACAAACATTTAAAAGGTTACAGAAATCACAATATTCCTTCTTTCATGCTGGGATAAGACTCAATGGACATTGACAATCCCGCCCCAGCCACTTTGACATAAGGTTGAACTTTTCCTTCCCCAATTCCTCCACAGTCAAACAGCTCAGCAGCTGTTACTGCACCGTGATCTGGATTTTCGATTTTTTGCTTTCCATGACCAGACACGCAGAGACCAACTCTAGCACCGTCACTACACAGGTTCCTCTCCAAGTCAAAAACACCTGATCTGACTGGGATATATTGCCATTCCTTCATCAGTCAAAAAATCTGTAACTCCTATCTAACAGCACTATGAGTGGATCTTCACCACACAGACTGCAGTCGTTCAAGAAGGTGACTCATTGAGTCAATGCCAACTCAGGATTGATATCAGCTCCATTTTTAAAATGAATTTTAAAAACTTTAGACATTCGGATTCTTTTTTAATAAAATGGTGCCAATCGCAAATAAAAAGCAATATAAATGGGCGCACTAAAGACATGTTTGAGAAGGAAAAATCTAAATGATCAATTCCGAGCCTTACAAACCAGGAAGTTGAGTTTGATTTCTAGTCAGCGTTTGATTAATTCCCATCTGGGGCGGCAAGGTGTAACATTTGGCCACCAGTACTTCCTCAAGTTGTTCGAAGAAAGTTGCTTCACGATTCTCACTTCTGATTTCTTTCCAGTGAGCCCTGCTGATGTGCATATGGGAGGATGTGACCATGACTTGTCCACAGCCACACAATCAGGGATCACATGATGATCTCCTGGAACAAGGTACGGGGAGCCAAAGAACAGCTGCAGTGTCAATTCCCTAACAACAGTAGGTGATAAAAGCAGAAAGCACACTTCAAAAAGATTTGAAGAGGTGGCCAACTCATAGGAAGCAGGTTCATCACAAAATTTCACAAATACGAGTTCCCAGTCTCAGATGCGCCAACACATTCTCTCACTATTGGCCGATTAGACCGGTGGCTCCAAAGTTAATCGCTGCAAAATGAAGTTTGGCTTAGTACTCACCACATGAAACAATTCATGGAAGTTTCAAAAACCTTTTATGCTGTGGAAAATCCGTTTCCATCCTTTGGCGACTTGCCATTTCAAATCTCTCCATTCAATTGGCAGTCATTCTATGGATAAACAGCTGCAGCATTACCTTCATCAGGATTTCCTTTGGGAATACATATCAGATAAAAATTCAGTACCAACAGAATGGAGGTCAGTATGCAGCTGACACTGGATTTTGCTAACACACCAGGTTTACAGATCTGAAATAGAAACCCATTAGAGCCTAATGTTTACATGTTAGAAGCTGGCATCAGTGGGATCTGGAAATGGTAGGTCTCGATAACCTGTTACGGACACCTGGTCAGCTCTGAACAGTGGCCAAGAGACTGAACCTGAGCCATAACTTTTTTAAATTTTAAAGTGGGGCGGAAAGATCAATTTGTTCCAGGAATGATGGGGCTTGGTTATTTTATAAACAAACTTTATTGAAATGTCGTTCTTCAACCTTAACACACTAGTTCCCATTAAACAGCACTTTAACAGAACATGCTGCTCTCATGCCACTTACACAGGCAGATAAAGGCAATATATACACAAAGCAATTTTTCTTAGGGACTTTTGTTCAGAAACTTTTCCAAAGCCTGCCTCGGTGGCAATTTCATGACCTCTCTCAATTGATATTGAAAGCCTCTCCCCTACCTGTTGAAAACAGGATTCTTTTTCTCTCTCTCTAAGCTCCGCCATGCCCCTCAGACAATGTTTCTCTGTGGTTTCCAGACTTGAACGTATCATCATTGATTTGACTGTTTGATGGCCTACTTCCATTTAAACAAAAGAACAGAGCCATGCTATTGATATGCAATTAACCTCTCATTGACGGACAAAGAGACTATCAGACTCTGTAATGGGTTGATGGGTGGTCAGACAGGAGTGTTACAAAGGACAATGGCTCAGGGGCACCCTGTGTATTCCCACTAATGAATTTAAGTCGTGACTGGGACAATGTAATTCGGCCAGGTGTGGGCGTATCAGGTTTTTATCCCCCTCAGTCTGTTCAACCCCCAAATTGCCTGCCACATCTTAGATCTCATTTCTGCACCCAAGTTCCTAATATCTCCCTCACGTAACAAACCCTAGAAAAGTAAAACTTAAAACATACTTTATTAATTGCCCTACATCCCCTCCTGCTAGAAGGCATAAACTATTTGCCCAGTATATGCCAAAATAAGTTGACCAAAAAGACAATATGACTTGCTTCCCAGATTACCTCTAACGCTCAGCAAGAGAAGGTTGTATGTGGACCAGCAGTTTTGAAAAAAATAATTATTCTAGTATTCACTAAAAGCAACGTGAGGGGGGGGGGGGGGGGGGGGGGGGGGGGGGTAGTGGTAAAACCTGATTCATTCCAGTAACTTGAATGCAATTGACGTTAAACTGGCTGGTCTGTCCTCGTCAGATTTCTTCCACTTTAAATATTGGGAGTAATATTTAAAATTTTCCAAGCCCAAGACAGAATTTCTGAATGCAGAGCGGGTTGGAAAATCATCAGTGCATCTTCAATTTCCTTCTTTATCTTTTATCACCCTGGGGTAGAACCATCTAGCCCCCACGACTTGTCAATTATATCTTTTTCTCTATTCCCATTTTTAAACTTGTATTTCAATCTACCAAATTCCTCTCCTTCCTATGTCTGAATGTTTCTTTGCGCGGTATTTTATCATCCCCCATTATGTAATCATTATTGTCCCACATGCAAACTTTAAGTGGCCCGTACTCCTCTTTAAAAATCTATTTATAAACAACTTTGCGGTTAGTCTTGATACTGCTCGCAGTTTCTTTGAGATTATTTTCTTTACACCCCTTGATTGTTTTCTTTTATAGCTCTCAAAGGTCTGCTCGATTTTGACTTTGTGTGTCATACTGATACTGCCTTGCCCTTCAAGTAAAGCCTGACATTCTCCAAGTGTACCAGAAAGTGAAAGTATTAAAAATACCCGAGCCGGAAAACAAGGGTGATGCAGAGGGTTAAATGAGGCCCTCATCTTTTATCTCTGGGTGGGTTGAAATCTAGTTCAGACTAATGGATTCAAGTCTTCTAATCGCAAGGACACTTAAGAAACACATTTGGGAAGTTTCAATCCAACTCTGCAAATAATGGGCTGAGCTGGTATCATTCAAGTGCTCCACGTACAGCATTTGTTTAGAAAATGTCAACTTGATGCAGTAGACAAGCAAGTTAGGGCAGAGTGGAAGGAGCATTAATTTACAGCTAACCATACTATCCTTGAAAGAAATCACCAACCATCATTATTACCAGTTCTGAAGGAGCTACAACTGAAACTTTATCTAGTCTGTTCTGTACACAGATGCAGAAGGAGTGCATCAATACATTTTTTGTTTGCGCTTCAGGAGTGCGATGGAATGCTCGCCACTTGCCTGAATGGGTGCAGCACAAACAACAGCCAAGAATCTGATGGGAAAGATGGCCAACATTGTGCTGTGAGGCATGGTAGTCAAAAAGAGGCCAACAGATTTGTCTGTGCAAGAAACTGCCACTCTGGAGAATGGGTTTCATGGGAACAGACAGAAGGATGGTTTGCAACTGGACATTTTGATGATGACATTATGTTTTGGAACAGTGAGAACAAGCCACTCTCAAGGACGAATGATGCCTACATACTACAGGATTGTTTATAAAAAGTAGCAGCTTTAAGATCTCAACGGCAATGACCCCGGGGATCAAGACAAGACCCGGGTTTGGTCGCTCACAGCATATACCCGAGCGAGCCTGGACAATTTGTCTCTATCAGGTTATAGCTAAAGTTAAATAATAAAAGCTGTATAAATCAAACTTGCAGTGAGTATCAATATTTGTCTGTTTCATCAGTTGATGCCAGAAAAGGACAGCAACATATTGGCACCCCAGATGGGAAATGTCTAGATTTTAGACTAATTGGACCGATTCAGAGTTAAACATCTCAATCGCCCAGCCTGAATTAAGAGGGCAGGTGATGGCCAAGATTAAATGGGTGAAGGGGGCATAAACTAAGGACTGGGCAGTCGATTAGTTCAGAGGGCATGTTCAAACGACCGACATTGCAGACAAAAAGATTAGAGTGACTAACGGTTAATAACAAAAGTAAGCTCCATTAATCAACCTTGAGGGATGTCCAGCAAACTTCAAGTGCGTAGATGAGGAGAAACTGGATGGGAAGTTAGCGATAAAAGTATCTGGAAAGGAGTTTAAAAGGATTAAGAGGCACTCGCTTCTTTTCCTCTCTGCCAGATTGGCACCAGTCCCCAAAAACAGTTAATTCTGTGTTGATTAACTGAATTGAGAAATGGTTGAGTCTCAGCCAGAATGGGAAACGGTACTCAGGGAAGGAGGCAGTGCCTTTCTGATGGGTTACAGTTGATAAAGTCAGTAACCAAAGCCAGGAGCCCAGACCCCTAAAATAAATTGCATGTAAACAAGTTGATAAGGACCGCGCAAGTTCAAAAAATCTGCTTAGTGATGGGCAGTGATAGAATGTCATCAGGAAAAGAGGAAGAGAATACCATGAACTTCGATTGGAGAGCATGACAAGATTTACAGCAGAACCACCCCGCTCCCCCGGCCCCAGATTGTGGAGCAGTAAAATCAAAGGAATAATGACTTTGGCATATGCTACAATGTGACTGATAGACAGTTTAGCAACAGAGACAGGAGCAAATGATGTCCTGGGAGCTGCAGAAGAATGACGGAGATTACAAGCGCATCCTTGATAGATTTTCTAAAGAGCTTCAGAAAGGAAACGAGTTGGAGGAAATTCCTGAATAAGTTGATCTACAGAGCACATCTGAGTGCCTTACAGTAACAGATGCAAAGACTTAAGGAAACTGTGGATGAGCAGCAGAATGGAACGGATGCATCAGTTACATTGGTAACAGGAGGCACATGATAGGGTGTGTGGTGCTAAGAAAAAAACTACCGCTGTTAGACCAAGGTTTGGAACAAGATAATGATTTACAGTCAGAAAATATCAGACCAAGCGTGGAGTTAGAAGATGCAGGGGGGATTTTGAGGAAGTTAATTCAGCCACAAAGTGCTGCCTCCCGTGAAGAAGACCAGTCCCAGTGTTTAGTTCAAATGCAAACACCATGTCACAAATCAGCCATCAGCAAGCAGTTCTAGCTGTCATCTCCAAAACCGGGACAGTTAAAAGCACTCCTCGCTCTTCTCTGTCTCTCCTGTGATAAGGGAATGTCGGCGTGAGGTCAGACATGTGACCCTTACTCCGTGCTTGTTTGCCCAGTTGAAGGAATACCACACATTGAAGTCAAATTATTCTTGAGGCAGTGTGTTGTGCGCAAGCATCGTAGATTCAAAGAATTAGTTTGGAAAGGGAACTAAAATTAATTAATTTGAACTGCTGAGAGTTTCTGGTTAAAATAAATTTGAACCGTACTAGAATTCAAAAGGGTTGTTCTCGAGTTTGAAATAATACAGTTGTGAAGGTCTGTCTGTTCCAAAACAAAGATAAGAAGAATTTGATAGCAATCCAATTTGAATTTTCCAAAAGATAACTTATTTTCACAAAATTTTGTAACTTTGGTTAAGTAGTATTTATTGGAAATTGAAAGGGAAAAGGATAAAGAACAGAAATAATAATAATCTTTATTGTCACAAGTAGGCTTACATTAAGGCTGCAATGAAGTTACTGTGATAAGCCCCTAGTCACCACATTCCGGCGCCTGTTCGGGTACAAAGAGGGAGAATTCAGAATGTCCAATTCACCTAACAAGCACGTCTTTCAGGACTTGTGGGAGGAAACCGGAGCACCCGAAGGAAACCCACGCAGACAACGTGCAGATTCCACATTCAGTGACCAAAGCTAGGAATCAAAGTGGACCTTGGCTCTGTGAAGCAACAGTGCTAACCACTGTGCTACTGTGCTGAAATTGACATAATAAAGACTTGGAAATAGAAACTTTAAAACAAGAGTATAAAGCTGCAAAATCAGTTTACTTAGAGGTGCAAAAGAATCAGCTGAATTTGTTACATAGGAGCAAATTCCAAATGGAAACTGAGAAGGCTTATCTGGAAAAGGAGCAAGTTGTTTGTGAATGAAGCTCAGCTCAGAAAGAAATTAAAAGTTGAATAAGAGATGTGCTAATTTACAAGGAGCCATCAAAGTGATACATCAAATGAGTAAAACCTTTCAACATCAAATCACTGACCACAGATGTCAGCATGAGACAGATAAGTTGAAGTCACAACTCAAGATCCAGAGGGATCTGATGTGTACCTTTGGAGCTGTAGAATCAAAGAATATGGAGGAAGGAGAGGCAGATTGGGATGAACTAGGCCAAGCCACTCAAGAATAAGGAAATCGGGAGGAAGTAGAGAAGCCTAACCCCTTCTCCTCCTTGATCTGAACATCTTAAACCACCGCTCTGTAACCAATGCCCATGAAACCCACCACAACACAGACCAGGGGCATAGAGTATAACACGCCACGTACAATAGCCCAGTTAGCAGAAACAGTAAAACAAAATCCCGGTATTCAAGCCTTACAAGACTCAGGGGGAACACTTGAAACGAATACGACCATATTAACGGCTGTGGGATACAGTAGAGAGGACCTGGTACAAGGTCTGATTAAGTGTCGGCAAAGGAAAGGGAAACGTCACACGTCCTTTCCTGTGGACACTAATGCTCCAAGGCTGTGGTACTACAGTTAAGAGAACCGGAACACCTACCTTCCTCACAGACTATCGTTACTACGAAGGGGAATTGCATGAATGTCAGGTCTTGACAGCAAATGATCCCAAGGGACCATTTGTGCAAAAACAGAGAGTGGGGGGAAGCCCGGGGACACCAAGGCTCGGACTGGTAGCCACCGCCCCCACCCTTAAAAGTTTTGTTGAGCCACGGATGAGGATTTGGAGCAGATCAGGGATGGAGTATTTCTGGCGTCTTATAACAAATGAAAAGGACAGGTCATCCTGACCACTGTGCTAAGAAAGGAGAGCTTAGACACACCAGGCTGGTAAATAGACCATGGCTGAATTTACAAATAGACCATGTGGGCCCCTTGCCACCATGTAATGGGGGCAACAAATACATCTTTGTCATCACCGATACCTTTAGTAAATGGATTGAAGCATTCCCTAGCAGGATGGGCATGACAAAAGTAGCAGCAAATGTGCAGGTACAGCTGGTGTTCACTAAATGGGGACTTCCCTGTAACACTGAATCAGACCAAGGAACTGATTTCACCACTCAGGTGATGCAGAGTGTAATGACCGGTTTTGTTCCACATAGCAGCCTAGCCTCCACAGTGTAGCGGTATAGTGGAAAGAATGAAACTAACTTTGAAAAATATGATTCGGGAAACTGACCAACTTAGAATGCAGTTCTGCCCTTTGTCCTAAAGATAGTACGGAATTCCGTATTCAGCTCCACAGGTTTTGCTCCCCATGTACTGATGACAGGACACCCTCGGAGAGGAGTGGAACCTTTGTTGGGATCGGATACGTCAGAGCCAGAACAGACAGGTTTATCAGCCATAAAAAAGCTGCACAAAAGCGGAGGGATAATATCCAAGCCGCCCATATGACCGATGCAGTTAAAGGGGGTCAGAAAAAGAAGGGCGGCAAAGCATATTTTGATGACGTCAAGGCTGTGGAGTATGAGATTGGGAATAATGTCATGCTCCAAATCCACCAACCTGGAAAGTTTTAGTCCTCTAAATATAGTGGACCACATTCTATAGTCGGCAAAACAAGTCCCTCGGTGTACAAAGTCTTGGACTCTGGTAAAGCCGATTGGTACCATGTAAATCAGTTAAAGCTATTCAACCCTCAGGGCAATCACCAGCACAATGTGTTGCTGGATTCAAGTTAGGAAGTTGCAGTTGGGCGGCATGGTGGCGCAGTGGTTAGCACTGCTGCCTCATTGCACCGAGGACCCAGGTTCAATCCCGGCCCCGGATCACCATCTGTGTGAAATTGCACATTCTCCCAGTGTCTGCGTGGGCCGCACCCCCACAGCCCAAAGGTGCGCAGTGCAGGTGGATTGGCCACGTTAAATTGCCCCTTAATTGGAAAAAATTAAAAGCAAGATACAGTTACACCTTCCCATCCTCCCCTAGTAGAGAATGGAGCATCTGCAGAAGCTGCCACCTGCTCTAATCAGACGGCATTCTTGTATGAGCACTAAAAGGCATAATCTCGAAGGAGATAGTCTCAGGTTGAAAGAGGAAAAAAGGAAAATGGGAGAAGATTAATCTGATAAGATCCTAGTGAAGAAGAAATTTTGGCTGATTGTCGAGCAACATCAAAACTGTAAATAAGACCATATACTATCTTGATCTCAATACTAGGTATGAAAAGATGGACTGGGAAACAGACTTGGTGATTATCAGTGTGGCGACTCTTGGGACTGGAGGAATCACAGCATTAACAGAGACAACCATCTATGAAAATTATGTCACGATATCGGAGATACAAAACAATAACCAAGAAAGAATCGTGGGTTAGAGGCCATCCATACCATGGACCATTACAGACATCGCACATAAAAAAGTCAACAAGCCCAGCAAGATTCTTACTTGGTGTACTAATCTAGATGCATATATGACCATTAAATAGAAAAACGTGTATAAAATGTCCTATAGACAAACTCATGCCCGTGGAATGGTCAGAACAGCTAATTATCTCAGCTAACACCTCAACCAGGTGCCTGCTTTGGACATCAGGTTAAATGTAGGCATCCTAAATCTAATCGGGGAAGGCAGGACCAGACTTTAGAAATATGTCGTCAGGCCCAATAGGCGCGCACGATAAAGTGTTTATAAAGTGGGATGGGCCATCAAATCCAACAACCTTCCCTACCACAATCCACATAACTCCACTTCCAATGATCCCTGCACCACTGGGCTGAATGCCCAAATATGGTCACAGGGCCTGAAAATAGTATGGTCTAGAAGAATATTTGGAAAAACACTATGATAATGTAAACTACGAATTAGTGCCAGTAGTTTTAATTATTGTAAAAATAAGGCTCCCGGATTGGTGTCCTAACCAGATCAAGAGATTATATAACCGACAGACTAAAATATTTATTAGGCCAAGAAGTAGGAAATGATGGGGTATGCTAAATGATGCAGCAACAATGTACTGTCCAGGAATGACTACTGTTAACACTTTAGATTTGTAAAATCTGGATGAAAAATTGAGAATTTGAAGGCGACAAGTGAAAAATATATTAAAGAAATTATTATATTATATATCGAAGAAAAAGACTGAGGGAAATGAACAAACAAATTGAGCAGGGTTAGATATTGCGCAAGTACGGGAAGGGCATGCAGAAACAATTAACCAGATAATAAAAGAGAAAGCTAATGACTGACACCAGAATCAGAATCAAATTCTTTCCAGTATTTATGGAAATTGGAAGATAGAACAATTGAGTGAAAATTTGGAAGAAGTGAATAAAGGATTAGTGCCATCATGGGATTGGCAATGAGCATTTACAAAATTTGACCAATAGGGGCATTAACCCAAAATAACAGGGTGCCAACTTAAGGCAGCTCAGTAAAGGTAGGGGAGCTGGGGTGTAGGAGCCGGAATGGTGGGATGTTAGGTATTGAGTTGATTATTTGCAGCCCTGTTGGCTTGTTTTGTGGTTATATTTGATGTGTAAATATAAATGCCTCAATAAAATATTTTTCAAAAATAAATCAAATTAAAGAAATGAGTTAGTGGGGAACAAATATACAACTTGACCCATGGGAACAAATTATATCGTATTCGGTAATAATAGCTATTAATGTAATTGTTTTAATTAGTTATGATTAGCTGTAATGTAGCTTGGACTTGAATATCTGCCTGATGGGAAAAACTGGCTAAGGTTTTCTGTGATCTGCTTCACTCAATTCAGTGGATCAAAGGAGGGGGGAGGGAAACGATGGGAAAGATGGCCATCATTGTGCTGTGAGGCATGATGGTAAAAGAGGTCAACAGATTTGACGGTGTGAAAAATTGCCTCTGCAGAATTAATTTAATTTGGACAGAATGATGGCTTGCAACTGGGCATTTTGCTGAGAACACGGTTTTGTTCTCTCTATCGGGTAGTATACTTTTGTTCAAGTTGTGAGTCTTGAAAATAATTTAACTGTGTAAAATCAGCACATAGCTAAAGTCGGAGTTAAATAATAAAAGCTGTATAAATCAAACTTGCAGCGAGTATCAGTATTTGTCTGTTTCGTCAGTTGATTCCAGCAGAGGGCAGCAACAAAGCTCAATACCATCCAGGACAAAATAGTCTGCTTGATTGGTATCCTATTCACCACACTCATCACTTGGTGCACACTGTTGCCACTGTATGCACCATCTACAAGGTAATAATCTATTATCTTTATTAGTGTCACAAGTAGGCTGACATTAACACTGCAATGAAGTTACTGTGAAAATCCCCCAGCTGCCACACTCCAGCACCTGTTCGGGGAAACCGAGGGAGACTGCAGTGACTCATCAGACTTTAGACAGCACCTTCCAAATGCATGGGGCGCGATTCTCCGCTCACGCGACTAAGTGCCCACGCCACCGTGAACGCTGTTGAGTTTCACGACGGCGCGAAACGGCCCCAATCTAGAGCGATTCAGGGCCCGAAAATGGGCTAGGATCGGGGCCGCGAGGTCAGCGCGCGACGCCCGAATGACGCGGCGCTGCACCATAAATGGCACGATCCGCACATGGAAGGACCTGGAGTAGGAGAAGGAGAGATGGCTGAGCGCCGACTAGCCGCACCGAGGTTCCGGGACACGGACCTGGACACCCTCCTAGATGAGGTGGAGAACCGAAGGGCCACCCTCTGCCCAAGACGTGGGCATCGCCAGCCACCCAGCACGGTGAGGCGTGGTTGGCAACGCTGTCAGTGCTGTGGGGCACACCCCCCCGGTGGGGGAGCAGTGTCGGAAGAAGCTGCACAACCTCACTCGGTAAGTGGCACCCTCATGCCAGGGTAAGTGCCATGAGGGTGCCGCCGGGTCACAACCCCCCCCCCCGGGCACGAGGGGGGGGGGGGGGGGGGGGTTAGGGTGCACAACGATTTACTCGACCCACATGAGCCCCGGGACCCCCCCTGGAGAGATGCCATGGCGTGGCTCCAACTGTCTCGTAAACCAGCATTAATGTAGCTTATATCTGCACGCCATGATAATACCCGCCTAATTGTGATGCTTTATCCAACCCCCCCCCCACCCCCCCCCCCACACCCCCCAGGACAAGACAGCTCACAACCAACGTGAACGTTTGAGAACCGGAGGGGGTTCCCCTGTGCTGCACCCCCTAAATGTCCACGAGCAGAGGGCCCTGGACCTCGCTGGGGGATCTGCCACCCGGGAGGTCGCGACATGCCAGGTCGGAGGCGCAGAAGCAAGTGAGACAACCCTGCATGTCCTCACCCCCCTCCCACCTGCACTCTCCCTCACCCCCCTCCCACCTGCACTCTCCCTCACCCCCCTCCCACCTGCACTCTCCCTCACCCCCCTCCCACCTGCACTCTCCCTCACCCCCCTCCCACCTGCACGCCGCTCCCTCACCCCCCCTTCCACCTGCACACTCTCCCTCACCCCCTCCCACCTGCACTCTCCCGCACCCCCCTCCCACCTGCACTCTCCCTCACCCCCTCCCACCTACACTCTCCCTCACCCCCCTCCCACCTGCACTCTCCCTCACCCCCTCCCACCTGCACTCTCCCTCACCCCCCTCCCACCTGCACTCTCCCTCACCCCCCTCCCACCTGCACGCCGCTCCCTCACCCCCCTCCCACCTGCACACCCTCCCTCACCCCCCTCCCACCTGCACTCTTCCTCACCCCCCTCCCACCTCCACTCCGCTCCCTCACCCCCCCTCCACTCCGCTCCCTCACCCCCCCTCCCACCTGCACTCTCCCTCACCTCCCTCCCACCTGCACTCTGCCTCACCCCCCTCCCACCTGCACTCTGCCTCACCCCCCCTCCCACCTGCACTCTCCCTCACCCCCTTCCCACCTGCACACCGCTCCCTCACCCCCTTCCCACCTGCACTCCGCTCCCTCACCACCCTCCCACTTGCACTCCGCTCCCTCACCCCCCCTCCCACCTGCACTCCGCTCCCTCACCCCCCTCCCACCTGCACTCCGCTCCCTCACCCCCCTCCCACCTGCACACTCTCCCTCCCCTCCCACCTGCACACTCCCTCACCCCCCTCCCACCTGCACTCCGCTCCCTCACCCCCCTTCCACCTGCACTCCGCTCCCTCACCCCCCTCCCACCTGCACTCCGCTTCCTCACCCCCCTCCCACCTGCACTCCTCTCCCTCACCCCCTTCCCATCTGCACACTCTCCCTCACCCCCTCCCACCTGCACACTCTCCCTCACCCCCCTCCCACCTGCACTCCGCTCCCTCACCCCCCTCCCACCTGCACACCGCTCCCTCACCCCCCTCCCACCTGCACTCTCCCTCACCCCCCTCCCACCTGCACTCCGCTTCCTCACCCCCCTCCCACCTGCACTCCGCTCCCTCACCCCCTTCCCATCTGCACACTCTCCCTCACCCCCTCCCACCTGCACACTCTCCCTCACCCCCCTCCCACCTGCACTCCGCTCCCTCACCCCCCCCCACCTGCACACCGCTCCCTCACCGCCCTCCCACCTGCATACTCTCCCTCACTCCCCTCCCACCTGCACTCTCCCTCACTCCCCTCCCACCTGCACTCTCCCTCACCCCCCCTCCATCTGCACTCTCCCTCACTCCCTCCCACCTGCACTCCGCTCCCTCACTCCCCTCCCACCTGCACTCTCCCTCACCCCCCCCTCCCACCTGCACTCTCCTTCAACCCCCTCCCACCTGCACACTCCCTCAACCCCCTCCCACCTGCACACTCCCTCAGCCCCCTCCCACCTGCACACTCCCTCACCCCCCCTCCCACCTGCACACTCTCCCTCACTCCACTCCCTCCTGCACACTCTCCCTCACTCCCCTCCCTCCTGCACACTCTCCCTCACCCCCCTCCCACCTGCACTCTCCCTCACCCCCCTCCCACCTGCACTCTCCCTCACCCCCCTCCCACCTGCACTCTCCCTCACCCCCCTCCCACCTGCACTCTCCCTCACCCCCCTCCCACCTGCACTCTCCCTCACCCCCCTCCCACCTGCACTCTCCCTCACCCCCTCCCACCTGCACTCTCCCTCACCCCCCTCCCACCTGCACTCTCCCTCACCCCCCCTCCCACCTGCACTCTCCCTCACCCCCCTCCCACCTGCACTCTCCCTCACCCCCCTCCCGCCTGCACGCCGCTCCCTCGCCCCCCTTCCACCTGCACACTCTCCCTCACCCCCTCCCACCTGCACTCATCCCGCACCCCCCTCCCACCTGCACTCTCCCTCACCCCCCTCCCACCTGCACTCTCCCTCACCCCCCTCCCACCTGCACTCTCCCTCACCCCCCTCCCACCTGCACTCTCCCTCACCCCCCTCCCACCTGCACTCTCCCTCACCCCCCTCCCACCTGCACTCTCCCTCATCCCTCACCCCCCTCCCACCTCCACTCCGCTCCGCTCCCTCACCCCCCCTCCCACCTCCGCTCCGCTCCCTCACCCCCCCTCCCACCTGCACTCTCCCTCACCTCCCTCCCACCTGCACTCTGCCTCACCCCCCCTCCCACCTGCACTCTGCCTCACCCCCCCTCCCACCTGCACTCTGCCTCACCCCCCCTCCCACCTGCACTCTCCCTCACCCCCCCCTCCCACCTGCACACCGCTCCCTCACCCCACTCCCACCTGCACACCGCTCCCTCACCCCCCCACCTGCACACCGCTCCCTCACCCCCCTCCCACCTGCATACGCTCCCTCACTCCCCTCCCACCTGCACTCTCCCTCACTCCCCTCCCACCTGCACACTCTCCCTCACCCCCCCTCCACCTGCACTCTCCCTCACTCCCTCCCACCTGCACTCAGCTCCCTCACCCCACTCGCACATGCACACTCTCCCTCACTCCCCTCCCACCTGCACTCTCCCTCACCCCCCCCTCCCACCTGCACTCTCCTTCAACCCCCCCCACCTACACTCCCTCAGCCCCCTCCCACCTGCACACTCCCTCAACCCCCTCCCACCTGCACACTCTCCCTCACCCCCCCTCCCACCTGCAGACTCTCCCTCATACCCCTCCCACCTGCACTCCGCTCCCTCACCCCCCCTCCCACCTGCACACTCTCCCTCCCCTCCCACCTGCACACTCTCCCTCACCCCCCTCCCACCTGCACTCCGCTCCCTCACCCCCCTTCCACATGCACTCCTCTCCCTCACCCCCCTCCCACCTGCACTCCGCTTCCTCACCCCCCTCCCACCTGCACACTCTCCCTCACCCCTCCCACCTGCACACTCTCCCTCACCCCCCTCCCACCTGCACTCCGCTCCCTCACCCCCCCCACCTGCACACCGCTTCCTCACCCCCTCCCACCGCTCCCTCACCCCCCTCCCACCTGCACTCCGCTTCCTCACCCCCCTCCCACCTCCACTCCGCTCCCTCACCCCCCTCCGACCTGCACTCCGCTTCCTCACCCCCCCCACCTGCACTCCGCTTCCTCACCCCCCCCACCTGCACTCTCCCTCACTCCCCTCCCACCTGCACACTCTCCCTCACCCCACTCCCACCTGCACTCCGCTCCCTCACCCCCCCACCTGCACACCGCTCCCTCACCCCCTCCACTCTCCCTCACTCCCCTCCCACCTGCACTCTCCCTCACTCCCCTCCCACCTGCACACTCTCCCTCATACCCCTCCCACCTGCACTCCGCTCCCTCACCCCCCCTCCCACCTGCACACTCTCCCTCACCCCCCTTCCACCTGCACTCCGCTCCCTCACCCCCCTCCCACCTGCACTCCGCTCCCTCACCCCCTTCCCACCTGCACACTCTCCCTCACCCCCTCCCACCTGCACAATCTCCCTCACCCCCTCCCACCTGCACACTCTCCCTCACCCCCCTCCCACCTGCACTCCGCTCCCTCACCCCCCCCTCCCACCTGCACTCCGCTCCCTCACCCCCCTCCGACCTGCACTCCGCTTCCTCACCCCCCCCACCTGCACTCCGCTTCCTCACCCCCCCCACCTGCACTCCGCTTCCTCACCCACCCCACCTGCACTCTCCCTCACTCCCCTCCCACCTGCACACTCTCCCTCACCCCCCTCCCACCTGCACTCCGCTCCCTCACCCCCCTCCGACCTGCACTCCGCTTCCTCACCCCCCCCACCTGCACTCCGCTTCCTCACCCCCCCCACCTGCACTCCGCTTCCTCACCCACCCCACCTGCACTCTCCCTCACTCCCCTCCCACCTGCACTCTCCCTCACCCCCTCCCACCTACACTCTCCCTCACCCCCCTCCCACCTGCACTCTCCCTCACCCCCTCCCACCTGCACTCTCCCTCACCCCCCTCCCACCTGCACTCTCCCTCACCCCCCTCCCACCTGCACGCCGCTCCCTCACCCCCCTCCCACCTGCACACCCTCCCTCACCCCCCTCCCACCTGCACTCTTCCTCACCCCCCTCCCACCTCCACTCCGCTCCCTCACCCCCCCTCCACTCCGCTCCCTCACCCCCCCTCCCACCTGCACTCTCCCTCACCTCCCTCCCACCTGCACTCTGCCTCACCCCCCTCCCACCTGCACTCTGCCTCACCCCCCCTCCCACCTGCACTCTCCCTCACCCCCTTCCCACCTGCACACCGCTCCCTCACCCCCTTCCCACCTGCACTCCGCTCCCTCACCACCCTCCCACTTGCACTCCGCTCCCTCACCCCCCCTCCCACCTGCACTCCGCTCCCTCACCCCCCTCCCACCTGCACTCCGCTCCCTCACCCCCCTCCCACCTGCACACTCTCCCTCCCCTCCCACCTGCACACTCCCTCACCCCCCTCCCACCTGCACTCCGCTCCCTCACCCCCCTTCCACCTGCACTCCGCTCCCTCACCCCCCTCCCACCTGCACTCCGCTTCCTCACCCCCCTCCCACCTGCACTCCGCTCCCTCACCCCCTTCCCATCTGCACACTCTCCCTCACCCCCTCCCACCTGCACACTCTCCCTCACCCCCCTCCCACCTGCACTCCGCTCCCTCACCCCCCTCCCACCTGCACACCGCTCCCTCACCCCCCTCCCACCTGCACTCTCCCTCACCCCCCTCCCACCTGCACTCCGCTTCCTCACCCCCCTCCCACCTGCACTCCGCTCCCTCACCCCCTTCCCATCTGCACACTCTCCCTCACCCCCTCCCACCTGCACACTCTCCCTCACCCCCCTCCCACCTGCACTCCTCTCCCTCACCCCCCCCCCACCTGCACACCGCTCCCTCACCGCCCTCCCACCTGCATACTCTCCCTCACTCCCCTCCCACCTGCACTCTCCCTCACTCCCCTCCCACCTGCACTCTCCCTCACCCCCCCTCCATCTGCACTCTCCCTCACTCCCTCCCACCTGCACTCCGCTCCCTCACCCCACTCCCACCTGCACACACTCCCTCACTCCCCTCCCACCTGCACTCTCCCTCACCCCCCCCTCCCACCTGCACTCTCCTTCAACCCCCTCCCACCTGCACACTCCCTCAACCCCCTCCCACCTGCACACTCCCTCAGCCCCCTCCCACCTGCACACTCCCTCACCCCCCCTCCCACCTGCACACTCTCCCTCACTCCACTCCCTCCTGCACACTCTCCCTCACTCCCCTCCCTCCTGCACACTCTCCCTCACCCCCCTCCCACCTGCACTCTCCCTCACCCCCCTCCCACCTGCACTCTCCCTCACCCCCCTCCCACCTGCACTCTCCCTCACCCCCCTCCCACCTGCACTCTCCCTCACCCCCCTCCCACCTGCACTCTCCCTCACCCCCCTCCCACCTGCACTCTCCCTCACCCCCCTCCCACCTGCACTCTCCCTCACCCCCTCCCACCTGCACTCTCCCTCACCCCCCTCCCACCTGCACTCTCCCTCACCCCCCCTCCCACCTGCACTCTCCCTCACCCCCCTCCCACCTGCACTCTCCCTCACCCCCCTCCCGCCTGCACGCCGCTCCCTCGCCCCCCTTCCACCTGCACACTCTCCCTCACCCCCTCCCACCTGCACTCATCCCGCACCCCCCTCCCACCTGCACTCTCCCTCACCCCCCTCCCACCTGCACTCTCCCTCACCCCCCTCCCACCTGCACTCTCCCTCACCCCCCTCCCACCTGCACTCTCCCTCACCCCCCTCCCACCTGCACTCTCCCTCACCCCCCTCCCACCTGCACTCTCCCTCATCCCTCACCCCCCTCCCACCTCCACTCCGCTCCGCTCCCTCACCCCCCCTCCCACCTCCGCTCCGCTCCCTCACCCCCCCTCCCACCTGCACTCTCCCTCACCTCCCTCCCACCTGCACTCTGCCTCACCCCCCCTCCCACCTGCACTCTGCCTCACCCCCCCTCCCACCTGCACTCTGCCTCACCCCCCCTCCCACCTGCACTCTCCCTCACCCCCCCCTCCCACCTGCACACCGCTCCCTCACCCCACTC
Organism: Scyliorhinus torazame; assembly: GCF_047496885.1. Lineage (NCBI taxonomy): Eukaryota > Metazoa > Chordata > Chondrichthyes > Carcharhiniformes > Scyliorhinidae > Scyliorhinus > Scyliorhinus torazame. The sequence goes on from NC_092710.1 coordinate 133,588,596, forward strand.
CCACCTGCACACCGCTCCCTCACCCCCCCACCTGCACACCGCTCCCTCACCCCCCTCCCACCTGCATACGCTCCCTCACTCCCCTCCCACCTGCACTCTCCCTCACTCCCCTCCCACCTGCACACTCTCCCTCACCCCCCCTCCACCTGCACTCTCCCTCACTCCCTCCCACCTGCACTCAGCTCCCTCACCCCACTCGCACATGCACACTCTCCCTCACTCCCCTCCCACCTGCACTCTCCCTCACCCCCCCCTCCCACCTGCACTCTCCTTCAACCCCCTCCCACCTACACTCCCTCAGCCCCCTCCCACCTGCACACTCCCTCAACCCCCTCCCACCTGCACACTCTCCCTCACCCCCCCTCCCACCTGCAGACTCTCCCTCATACCCCTCCCACCTGCACTCCGCTCCCTCACCCCCCCTCCCACCTGCACACTCTCCCTCCCCTCCCACCTGCACACTCTCCCTCACCCCCCTCCCACCTGCACTCCGCTCCCTCACCTCCCTTCCACATGCACTCCTCTCCCTCACCCCCCTCCCACCTGCACTCCGCTTCCTCACCCCCCTCCCACCTGCACACTCTCCCTCACCCCTCCCACCTGCACACTCTCCCTCACCCCCCTCCCACCTGCACTCCGCTCCCTCACCCCCCCCACCTGCACACCGCTTCCTCACCCCCTCCCACCGCTCCCTCACCCCCCTCCCACCTGCACTCCGCTTCCTCACCCCCCTCCCACCTCCACTCCGCTCCCTCACCCCCCTCCGACCTGCACTCCGCTTCCTCACCCCCCCCACCTGCACTCCGCTTCCTCACCCCCCCCACCTGCACTCTCCCTCACTCCCCTCCCACCTGCACACTCTCCCTCACCCCCCTCCCACCTGCACTCTCCCTCACCCCCCTCCCACCTGCACTCTCCCTCACCCCCCTCCCACCTGCACTCTCCCTCACCCCCCTCCCACCTGCACTCTCCCTCATCCCTCACCCCCCTCCCACCTCCACTCCGCTCCGCTCCCTCACCCCCCCTCCCACCTCCGCTCCGCTCCCTCACCCCCCCTCCCACCTGCACTCTCCCTCACCTCCCTCCCACCTGCACTCTGCCTCACCCCCCCTCCCACCTGCACTCTGCCTCACCCCCCCTCCCACCTGCACTCTGCCTCACCCCCCCTCCCACCTGCACTCTCCCTCACCCCCCCCTCCCACCTGCACACCGCTCCCTCACCCCACTCCCACCTGCACACCGCTCCCTCACCCCCCCACCTGCACACCGCTCCCTCACCCCCCTCCCACCTGCATACGCTCCCTCACTCCCCTCCCACCTGCACTCTCCCTCACTCCCCTCCCACCTGCACACTCTCCCTCACCCCCCCTCCACCTGCACTCTCCCTCACTCCCTCCCACCTGCACTCAGCTCCCTCACCCCACTCGCACATGCACACTCTCCCTCACTCCCCTCCCACCTGCACTCTCCCTCACCCCCCCCTCCCACCTGCACTCTCCTTCAACCCCCTCCCACCTACACTCCCTCAGCCCCCTCCCACCTGCACACTCCCTCAACCCCCTCCCACCTGCACACTCTCCCTCACCCCCCCTCCCACCTGCAGACTCTCCCTCATACCCCTCCCACCTGCACTCCGCTCCCTCACCCCCCCTCCCACCTGCACACTCTCCCTCCCCTCCCACCTGCACACTCTCCCTCACCCCCCTCCCACCTGCACTCCGCTCCCTCACCCCCCTTCCACATGCACTCCTCTCCCTCACCCCCCTCCCACCTGCACTCCGCTTCCTCACCCCCCTCCCACCTGCACACTCTCCCTCACCCCTCCCACCTGCACACTCTCCCTCACCCCCCTCCCACCTGCACTCCGCTCCCTCACCCCCCCCACCTGCACACCGCTTCCTCACCCCCTCCCACCGCTCCCTCACCCCCCTCCCACCTGCACTCCGCTTCCTCACCCCCCTCCCACCTCCACTCCGCTCCCTCACCCCCCTCCGACCTGCACTCCGCTTCCTCACCCCCCCCACCTGCACTCCGCTTCCTCACCCCCCCCACCTGCACTCTCCCTCACTCCCCTCCCACCTGCACACTCTCCCTCACCCCACTCCCACCTGCACTCCGCTCCCTCACCCCCCCACCTGCACACCGCTCCCTCACCCCCTCCACTCTCCCTCACTCCCCTCCCACCTGCACTCTCCCTCACTCCCCTCCCACCTGCACACTCTCCCTCATACCCCTCCCACCTGCACTCCGCTCCCTCACCCCCCCTCCCACCTGCACACTCTCCCTCACCCCCCTTCCACCTGCACTCCGCTCCCTCACCCCCCTCCCACCTGCACTCCGCTCCCTCACCCCCTTCCCACCTGCACACTCTCCCTCACCCCCTCCCACCTGCACAATCTCCCTCACCCCCTCCCACCTGCACACTCTCCCTCACCCCCCTCCCACCTGCACTCCGCTCCCTCACCCCCCCCTCCCACCTGCACTCCGCTCCCTCACCCCCCTCCGACCTGCACTCCGCTTCCTCACCCCCCCCACCTGCACTCCGCTTCCTCACCCCCCCCACCTGCACTCCGCTTCCTCACCCACCCCACCTGCACTCTCCCTCACTCCCCTCCCACCTGCACACTCTCCCTCACCCCCCTCCCACCTGCACTCCGCTCCCTCACCCCCCTCCGACCTGCACTCCGCTTCCTCACCCCCCCCACCTGCACTCCGCTTCCTCACCCCCCCCACCTGCACTCCGCTTCCTCACCCACCCCACCTGCACTCTCCCTCACTCCCCTCCCACCTGCACTCTCCCTCACCCCCTCCCACCTACACTCTCCCTCACCCCCCTCCCACCTGCACTCTCCCTCACCCCCTCCCACCTGCACTCTCCCTCACCCCCCTCCCACCTGCACTCTCCCTCACCCCCCTCCCACCTGCACGCCGCTCCCTCACCCCCCTCCCACCTGCACACCCTCCCTCACCCCCCTCCCACCTGCACTCTTCCTCACCCCCCTCCCACCTCCACTCCGCTCCCTCACCCCCCCTCCACTCCGCTCCCTCACCCCCCCTCCCACCTGCACTCTCCCTCACCTCCCTCCCACCTGCACTCTGCCTCACCCCCCTCCCACCTGCACTCTGCCTCACCCCCCCTCCCACCTGCACTCTCCCTCACCCCCTTCCCACCTGCACACCGCTCCCTCACCCCCTTCCCACCTGCACTCCGCTCCCTCACCACCCTCCCACTTGCACTCCGCTCCCTCACCCCCCCTCCCACCTGCACTCCGCTCCCTCACCCCCCTCCCACCTGCACTCCGCTCCCTCACCCCCCTCCCACCTGCACACTCTCCCTCCCCTCCCACCTGCACACTCCCTCACCCCCCTCCCACCTGCACTCCGCTCCCTCACCCCCCTTCCACCTGCACTCCGCTCCCTCACCCCCCTCCCACCTGCACTCCGCTTCCTCACCCCCCTCCCACCTGCACTCCGCTCCCTCACCCCCTTCCCATCTGCACACTCTCCCTCACCCCCTCCCACCTGCACACTCTCCCTCACCCCCCTCCCACCTGCACTCCGCTCCCTCACCCCCCTCCCACCTGCACACCGCTCCCTCACCCCCCTCCCACCTGCACTCTCCCTCACCCCCCTCCCACCTGCACTCCGCTTCCTCACCCCCCTCCCACCTGCACTCCGCTCCCTCACCCCCTTCCCATCTGCACACTCTCCCTCACCCCCTCCCACCTGCACACTCTCCCTCACCCCCCTCCCACCTGCACTCCTCTCCCTCACCCCCCCCCCACCTGCACACCGCTCCCTCACCGCCCTCCCACCTGCATACTCTCCCTCACTCCCCTCCCACCTGCACTCTCCCTCACTCCCCTCCCACCTGCACTCTCCCTCACCCCCCCTCCATCTGCACTCTCCCTCACTCCCTCCCACCTGCACTCCGCTCCCTCACCCCACTCCCACCTGCACACACTCCCTCACTCCCCTCCCACCTGCACTCTCCCTCACCCCCCCCTCCCACCTGCACTCTCCTTCAACCCCCTCCCACCTGCACACTCCCTCAACCCCCTCCCACCTGCACACTCCCTCAGCCCCCTCCCACCTGCACACTCCCTCACCCCCCCTCCCACCTGCACACTCTCCCTCACTCCACTCCCTCCTGCACACTCTCCCTCACTCCCCTCCCTCCTGCACACTCTCCCTCACCCCCCTCCCACCTGCACTCTCCCTCACCCCCCTCCCACCTGCACTCTCCCTCACCCCCCTCCCACCTGCACTCTCCCTCACCCCCCTCCCACCTGCACTCTCCCTCACCCCCCTCCCACCTGCACTCTCCCTCACCCCCCTCCCACCTGCACTCTCCCTCACCCCCCTCCCACCTGCACTCTCCCTCACCCCCTCCCACTTGCACTCTCCCTCACCCCCCTCCCACCTGCACTCTCCCTCACCCCCCCTCCCACCTGCACTCTCCCTCACCCCCCTCCCACCTGCACTCTCCCTCACCCCCCTCCCGCCTGCACGCCGCTCCCTCGCCCCCCTTCCACCTGCACACTCTCCCTCACCCCCTCCCACCTGCACTCATCCCGCACCCCCCTCCCACCTGCACTCTCCCTCACCCCCCTCCCACCTGCACTCTCCCTCACCCCCCTCCCACCTGCACTCTCCCTCACCCCCCTCCCACCTGCACTCTCCCTCACCCCCCTCCCACCTGCACTCTCCCTCACCCCCCTCCCACCTGCACTCTCCCTCATCCCTCACCCCCCTCCCACCTCCACTCCGCTCCGCTCCCTCACCCCCCCTCCCACCTCCGCTCCGCTCCCTCACCCCCCCTCCCACCTGCACTCTCCCTCACCTCCCTCCCACCTGCACTCTGCCTCACCCCCCCTCCCACCTGCACTCTGCCTCACCCCCCCTCCCACCTGCACTCTGCCTCACCCCCCCTCCCACCTGCACTCTCCCTCACCCCCCCCTCCCACCTGCACACCGCTCCCTCACCCCACTCCCACCTGCACACCGCTCCCTCACCCCCCCACCTGCACACCGCTCCCTCACCCCCCTCCCACCTGCATACGCTCCCTCACTCCCCTCCCACCTGCACTCTCCCTCACTCCCCTCCCACCTGCACACTCTCCCTCACCCCCCCTCCACCTGCACTCTCCCTCACTCCCTCCCACCTGCACTCAGCTCCCTCACCCCACTCGCACATGCACACTCTCCCTCACTCCCCTCCCACCTGCACTCTCCCTCACCCCCCCCTCCCACCTGCACTCTCCTTCAACCCCCTCCCACCTACACTCCCTCAGCCCCCTCCCACCTGCACACTCCCTCAACCCCCTCCCACCTGCACACTCTCCCTCACCCCCCCTCCCACCTGCAGACTCTCCCTCATACCCCTCCCACCTGCACTCCGCTCCCTCACCCCCCCTCCCACCTGCACACTCTCCCTCCCCTCCCACCTGCACACTCTCCCTCACCCCCCTCCCACCTGCACTCCGCTCCCTCACCTCCCTTCCACATGCACTCCTCTCCCTCACCCCCCTCCCACCTGCACTCCGCTTCCTCACCCCCCTCCCACCTGCACACTCTCCCTCACCCCTCCCACCTGCACACTCTCCCTCACCCCCCTCCCACCTGCACTCCGCTCCCTCACCCCCCCCACCTGCACACCGCTTCCTCACCCCCTCCCACCGCTCCCTCACCCCCCTCCCACCTGCACTCCGCTTCCTCACCCCCCTCCCACCTCCACTCCGCTCCCTCACCCCCCTCCGACCTGCACTCCGCTTCCTCACCCCCCCCACCTGCACTCCGCTTCCTCACCCCCCCCACCTGCACTCTCCCTCACTCCCCTCCCACCTGCACACTCTCCCTCACCCCACTCCCACCTGCACTCCGCTCCCTCACCCCCCCACCTGCACACCGCTCCCTCACCCCCTCCACTCTCCCTCACTCCCCTCCCACCTGCACTCTCCCTCACTCCCCTCCCACCTGCACACTCTCCCTCATACCCCTCCCACCTGCACTCCGCTCCCTCACCCCCCCTCCCACCTGCACACTCTCCCTCACCCCCCTTCCACCTGCACTCCGCTCCCTCACCCCCCTCCCACCTGCACTCCGCTCCCTCACCCCCTTCCCACCTGCACACTCTCCCTCACCCCCTCCCACCTGCACAATCTCCCTCACCCCCTCCCACCTGCACACTCTCCCTCACCCCCCTCCCACCTGCACTCCGCTCCCTCACCCCCCCCTCCCACCTGCACTCCGCTCCCTCACCCCCCTCCGACCTGCACTCCGCTTCCTCACCCCCCCCACCTGCACTCCGCTTCCTCACCCCCCCCACCTGCACTCCGCTTCCTCACCCACCCCACCTGCACTCTCCCTCACTCCCCTCCCACCTGCACACTCTCCCTCACCCCACTCCCACCTGCACTCCGCTCCCTCACCCCCCCACCTGCACACTGCTCCCTCACCCCCCTCCCTACACTCTCCCTCACTCCCCTCTCACCTGCACTCTCCCTCACTCCCCTCCCACCTGCACACTCTCCCTCACCCCCCCTCCACCTGCACTCTCCCTCACTCCCTCCCACTTGCACTCCGCTCCCTCACCCCCCTCCCACGTGCACACACTCCCTCACTCCCCTCCCACCTGCACTCTCCCTCACCCCCCCTCCCATCTGCACCCTCCTTCAACCCCCTCCCACCTGCACACTCCCTCAACCCCCTCCTACCTGCACACTCCCTCAGCCCCCTCCCACCTGCACACTCCCTCAACCCCCTCCCACCTGCACACTCTCCCTCACCCCCCCTCCCACCTGCACACTCTCCCTCACTCCACTCCCTCCTGCACACTCTCCCTCACTCCACTCCCTCCTGCACACTCTCCCTCACTCCCCTCCCACCTGCACACTCTCCTACACCCCCCTCCCACCTGCACACTCTCCCTCACCCCCCACCCACCTGCACTCCGCTCCCTCACCCCCCTTCCACCTGCACTCCGCTCCCTCACCCCCCTCCTACCTGCACTCCGCTTCCTCACCCCCCTCCCACCTGCACTCCGCTCCCTCACCCCCTTCCCACCTGCACACTCTCCCTCACCCCCTCCCACCTGCACACTCTCCCTCACCCCCCTCCCACCTGCACACTCTCCCTCACCCCCCCTCCCACCTGCACTCCGCTCCCTCTCACCTCCCCCCCCCCCCCCCCCCCCCACCCCCCCACCCCGTTGGCCGCAGCCTGCTCGGGGAAGCCGACCCGGTCTCCAGGAGCTGCGCTACAGTCCGCTCACCTCCTCCCTGCTCAGCGTCAGCCAGCACGACTGGCTGACGACTTTAAATAGCAGGTGTGAACTGCGACGGCGTGAACTGGGGTCACGCCGCCGGGACGTCTGCCCATCCGGCCCCGAGAATAGGGGGGGTGGCGGAGAATCGCCATTTTGGGTGTCTTGGGCGATTCTCTGGACTGCGCCGCGCAGAACTCGATAGTACCGATCTCGCCGTTTGAGTGAATCGCGGGAGGGCGTCGGACCGGCGTCCCGTGAAAAAATGGCGCCCCAGGCTGTTCTCCCAAACGGCACGGCATTGGAGAATCGCGCCCATGATCTCTACCACCCTGAAGCAGATTCCTGGGAACACCACCACCTGCACGTTTTCCTCCAAGCACAAACCATTCTGACTTGGAAATATATAGCCGTTCCTTCACTGTCGCTGGGTCAAAATCGTACAAGTCCCTTCCCAACGACACTGTGGGTGTACCCATACCTCAGGGGATGCAGGGGTTCAAGAGGCAGCTCAACACCACCGTCTCACGTGCAGCAGTTAGGTGTGGACAATAAATGCTGGTCTAGCCAGTGACATCACATCCCATGAAATAATTTTAAAAAGATTATTAGTATTATTCCAGCTCCGAGAACAAATCAATATTATAATCACTTTTAATTGTCAGATTGGAGCGTGTGGACTGAAATACGACAGGAAGAATCACTAGGGCAGAAAACACAGACCAGAACTCTTCCTTATCAAATTTTCAGAATATTAGCACCCGCCATTTCTATCCATGGGTCACACATGTGTTTGTTTTCCCCTGCCTGACCATCACCAGCTCTAATCAAGGACCAACATCTCAATTAACTTTCTGTGCTGGCTGATCAATCACTAATTTGCTATTTTATTTCCGATTTCCAGCATTCACGCTTATTCTCTACTTCTTCAACCAATCATCACCCATTCATGGCTGCTTGTGAGATCTCGGTGTAACCAAATTGGCTGCCAGATTAGGATACGCGATCACGGGTGATTGCACTTGAAAAGCAATTATCTGCCCACAAAGCACTTTGGGACATTCTGAGGACATAACATACAATTATTGTAAAGCTTTCTTTACTTTAAACAAAGATGGGGCACAGCAAAGGAATCTGGCCAGAATTTTTCCCAAAGAACGCCACGTAATTTTGCAAATCAATTCCCAAACATAGGACTGTTACTACAAGCTTCTGCTTGTTTAGCTATTGTTCTGTGCTACTAGTTGACTATTTTGTTTTTATTAAACTCTAGCAAAATACTCGGCACAACAAGACAATCTTTCAAACCAATAAATGGGTAAATGAGGCAATTGAGGAAGTGGGGTAGCACTTAACAGGCAAACAGAAAGTGAAGGTTTTTCAGTAGTCTGGTTTGATGACTTCTGGCAGAGATGTGTTTGCTATCAGCTTTCAACGATACAAAAAAAAAAAATTTACATCACTGTACTGATCGCTATATGTGCATGTACACAAGGGGTTGATGTGTAATCAGTAGCACCACATGATCACTAAAGGGCCGGACCAACAGGGGTATAAAAAGCAACCACATTGGGTGTCTCTCTTCTCTTGGATGCACTGTGACCAGGGCAATAGCAGACTAGTTCAGCTGGCTAGTGGAGTTATGTATAGTTACCGTAATTAGATCTTGTTAACCTTATCACTAGTATCAAAGCTAAAGTAAAGAACTCATGCAATTATTGTTATAGTTACTCAAACTTTTTGTTACTACTGGACGAGTTTGAGTCTTCATCGAGATTCATAAGACCTCATCACTAACCAAGGTTTGAGTAGCACATGTTACCTACCACACAGATAACAAAACAATCACTTCAGGATAGCCACAAAACACTTTACCACTAATCAATTACTTTTAAAGTCCAGTTACCATTTGCCAAATAGGACTATCTACAGTTCAGAATCAATAGTTTATCCCCACACGAACCACCACCTCAGGTCTGCCCCCAGATTAAGCCCACCCCAACTTTACCCTCCATACCGACCATCGTGCCAACTCTCAACACTGATCATCTCCCCAATGCCCCCCCCCATATTAACCACCACCCCAGGTTTACCCTCCACATTAACCAGGTTAAAGACTGGAATTACCCCACGCTGACGATTTTCTGGAGTTTAAAGCACGGACACCATTCCCTTGCGTTGAAAGCCGTGGTTAGCCTCCCTCCCCAGGTTGACCATCACCCTCCGCCAGGCCCGGGTTCACCCGCCGCTATGCTCACCCCTCTCTCCGTCTGAGCATCCTCGCGGCCACTCTGATGGGATGAACCCCGCCGCTCACGTGACCCCCAGCCTGACGTGCCTCCGCAGAGCGAGCCCCGCCTCCGTTCTGATTGGCGGCGGCGCACGCGTAACAACAGATTCGGCTTTACCATTGGTCGAAAGCGACCACCCAATGGCTTCAGCCAATAGACAGAGGTGGGCGGGCTCCCTGAGGCGTCTCAGCTGATTAGAATGCTGGCCCCTCCCCTCAGTGTGCAGTGAGCCCAGCCCTGGGAGTGAGCCTTTGCTTAAGTTAACTCAGAATCAGTGCAGTTCAGAAGGAGACCATTTGGCCCATCGAGTCTGCACCGACTCTCCAAAAGGGCGCCCTAACCCTATCTAAACCGTACATCCCTGGACACAAAGGTGCAATTTAGCATGGCCAATCCACCTAACCTGCACGTCTTTGGACTGTAGGAGGAAAATGGAGCACCCGGAGGAAGCCAAGCAGACACGTGCACACAGTCTGAGGCTGAATTGAACCCAAATCTCTGGGACTGTGAGACAGTAGTGCTAACCACTGTGCCACCGTGTTTTCCTACTCAGCATCAATGTGTCCTGTATGGACTGATCCTGACAGTGCACTGAGGAAAGGTCTCCCACGTGCATCTCAGTTATTTCAAGTATCTGCCTTGTGCATGATTAGTTGTGCAGATAAGTTGGAGCTATGAAAATCGAGCAGCTTTATCCCTCCAAGCAAAGTTTAATCAATAAGATGTTAAAAAATGTCCAAACGTTCCTGCATTCAGTTAACCTTTTCATCTGCAGACCCTTAATCGTTTCTCTCTTCAAAAACCCATTTATGATCTTTCTGAATCAATTTTAAGATTGGACAGCTGTGGCAAATGTGCCTAATTTTTTTGTTGGTGAATTTCTATACCTTTAATTGTGTTGCTCTTGTTCTTGCTGCAGACACTTCACTAGTGTTGACTTTTGCGTCATTTTGGCTCTGAAAGGAGTTTCCAGAGCCGTTATAGGTGCAATTTGGGATTCATTCTACATAGAATTGAATTACACAGAATCTACAGTGATGAACAGCCCACTTTGTCCAACAGATCAATGCCAATATTCATGTTCCATGCAAGCTTCCCCTCCACCTTACTTCACCTTAACTTAGCAACTATTAGCACTGCTGCCTCACACTGCCAGGGACCCGGATTCAATTCTGACCTCGGGTGACTGTCGGTGTGGAATTTGCACGTTCTTCCCATGTCTGCTTGGGTTTCCTCCAGATGGCCCGGTTTCCTCCCACAGTCCAAAGATGTGCAGGTTATGTGGATTGGATATTCTAAATTGTACCTTAGTGTCAAAAAGTTTAATAGGGGAATGGGGGAGTGGGCCTAGGTAGGGTGCTTTTCAGAGGGTCGCTGCAGATTTGAGGGGCCAAATGGCCTCCTGCACTGCAGAGATTCTATGATTCTAACTATTCGTGTCATCACTAAGACCACCTACTTCCAACATCACCCCTGTCTCAGCTTATCTGCTACTGAATCCTCATCAATGCCTTTGTTACCATTAGACTTGACCCTTCCAATGCACTCCTGGCTGGTCTCCCACATTCTACACAAATTTGGGATAATCCATAGCATCCACCTGCTGAGATTTTCCAGCATTTTCTCTTTGGGCTCTGCTTCCCATGTCTTAACCCGTACCAATTCCCTGGCCTCACTGACCGACATTGGCCCCCAATCAAACAATGTTTTGTTTTTAAAATTCTCATCCTTTCAAAAGTCTCCATGACCCCACCACTCCCTGGGCGGGATTCTCCACTCCCACGCCGAAGTGGCCGCGCCGTCGTGAACGCTGTCGAGGTTCACGACGGCGCGGAACAGCCCCGGTCCCGACCGATTCAGGCCCTGACAATGGGCCAGTATAGGGGCCGCGTCATCAACACGCGCCAGGCCTTGTCGCCCGCGTAAAAACGGCGCCGCATAGATGACGGGCCGGCGCCGCATAACGGACGTGGTTGCCGTCCTCTCTAAGTCCGCCCCACAAGAAGATGAGGGACGGATCTTGCGGGGCCGCGGAAGGAAGGAGGTCCTCCTTCAGAGAGGACGGCCCGACGATCGGTGGGCACCGATCGCGGGCCACCCCACATTTCAGGTAAAGCCCGGTGCAGGATTCCCCCTCGCCCCCCCCACAGGCCGCCCCCCCAGCGTTCATGCACCGCCCACGACTGCAGCGACCAGGTGTGGACGGCGCCGGGGGGAACCCGCTGTTTTGGCCTGGCCGCTCGGCCCATCCGGGCCTCAGAATAGCGGGGATGCCGGAGAATCGCCGTTTTCGGTGTCTTCGGCGATTCTCCGGCCTGCGGCCCGCGAAACTCGACCGGGCCGTTCCCGCCGCTTGGGAGAATCGCGAGAGGGCGTCGGACCGGCGTCCCCGGATATTTTGGCGGCCCAGGCGATTCTCCCCACCGGCGTGGGAGTGGAGAATCGCGCCCAGCCTGTATCTTAAATCTCTTCCAGCCCCACAAACCTGTAAGATATCCGCACTCCTCTAATTCGGATCTCCTGTGCATTCCTAATTGTATTCACTACAATGTCAGTGGCCATACCTTGAGTTGCCTAGGCCCATGTTCTGTAATACCCTCCTTATATGTCTCCACCTTTATATCTCACTTTCCTCCTTTCAGACATCTCTTAAAATCGCTACCTTTGACCAAGTTTTTGGTCATCTAACCTAATATTACTACCATGTGATTTGGTATCATACCGTGTTTTATAATGCTTCTCTGATGTTCCTTAGAATGTTTCATTATGTTAAAGGTGCTACATAAATATAAATTGCTGTTGCATTCCAGTCACCCTCATGTAATTATCCAGCTTCCCTTTAAATGCATCGATTCTATGTTTTTTAAATTCTTCGTGGGATGCAGGTGTCACTAGCTGGATCAGCAAGTGTTGCCGTTGTGAAGGTGGTGGTGAACCATCTTTATTCAGACCATGTAGTGTAGGTACACCCACAGTGCTGTTAAGAGGAATTTCCATGAATTCAACCCAGTGACAGTGCAGGAATGGCAATAAAGTTCTAAGTCAGGATGGTGTGTGGTTTTTTATTTACATAATCTTTATTGTCACAAGTAGGCTTACATTAACACTGCAATGAAGTTACTATGAAAAGCCCCTAGTCGCCACATTCCGGCATCTGTTCGGGTACACAGAGAGAGAATTTAGAATGCCCAATTCACCTAACAGCACGTCTTTCGGGACTTCTGGGAGGAAACCGGAGCACCCGGAGGAAACCCACGCAGACACGTGGAGAACGTGCAGACTCCTCACAGGCAGTGACAATGGGTTAGATGAGAACTTACTAGTGGTGGTGTTTCCATACATATGTTGCCCATGTCGTTCAAGGTGGTAGAGTTCACAGGATTGGAAAGTGTTGTCGAAGGAACCTTGGTGAATTCTTGCAATGCTTCTTGCAGCTGGCCCACACTGCTGTCACTGTGCGTTGGTGGTGGAGGGAGTGAATGTTTGCAAATGGAGTGTTAATCATGCAGGCTGCCCATTGAATTGGTATCAAGCTTCTTGAGCGTTGTTGGAGTTGTAATCATCCAGTATTCCATCATACTGTTGACTTGTGCCTTGTATATGGAAAACAGGCTTTGGGAAGTCAGCAGGTACAGTAATCACCACAGAATTCTCAGTCTCAAATTTGCCACAGATACTCCACTTGGCAATGTGAGCCACATTTACATTACTCTCTGAGCAAAGATGTCACTGGAATTCTTTATCGAACATTCAAAAAAATACTTTTTTATTGAACTTTTGACATTCTGTACCCAAAAAATACAGAAAGTACAAAAATTAGAAACAACAACAGTAAACCAAATAATAAGAACAATAGCCCCACCCCGCTTACTCCCTCTCCACCCCGCCCCTAAAAGCTACCAGTGACTAATTCCTTAAAGTATAATATGAACAATGCCATCTACGGTAGAACTCTTCAATTGGTCCCCTCATGGTATATTTGACCTTCTCGAGCTGCCAAAACTCCATAAAGTCACCTAGCCACACTGAGGCGATACGTAGTATCATCACTCTCGAATTCAGGAGGATTCCCTGAATATAGCCACTAAAGGATTGGGCTCCAACTTAATATTCAGGATTACCGATTTGGTGCTGAAAAAAGAGACACACAATCTTGGAACAGGACCAGAACATGTGCATGTGATTTGTAGGCCCTCTCACACCTATCCTCAAAGAAACAACTAAAGAAACAACTCATTTTGGCCTTGATGAAATATATCCTAAACATCACCTTGAGCTGGATTAGGCTCAGCCTCACACAGGATGACATGGCATTCACCCTGCGGAGGAACTCACTCCACACCTCCTCCTCCAGTATGGGTCCCAGCTCGTCCTCCCATTTGGCCTTCACCCCCTCCACCGAGACTAACTCTTCCCCAAAAATCCATCCATATATGCCGGACGTACTACCCTCTTCCGAGCCCGAGCAGGAAACAATCCTATCCAATAAGATTGAAGTGATGTGGGGCTGCTGGCGTTGGACTGGGGTGGGCACAGTAAGAAGTCTTACAACACCAGGTTAAAGTCCAACAGGTTTATTTGGAATCACTAGCTTTCGGAGCGCAGCTCCTTCATCAGGTGAATAAGGTTGGAGGCCGCACCACAAGAAATGTTGGGAACTCCCATTGAACAAAATTTCGAACCTGGAGGTACCTAAACGCGTCTGCGCTCAAGAGCCCAACTTTCTCTTTCAGCTCCTTCAGGCTGGCAAACCTCCCCTCCAGAAATAAATCATTCACTCTCTCCAGCCCTTTCCCTTTCCACCCTCCAAATGTGGTTCAAACAAATGTCCATACAAATAGGGGCCCATCTTGATGCTGATTCCAGCTTGAAACGCTGACAGAGTGTCTCCATATTTTTGAAGTGGAGACAACCACCAGGTTTGAAGTGTAATTTGCTGGAGCAAAAAGCAGAGATGCCGTCACCAACGCCCCAAACTGGGCTCTCCCCACAACCCAGATTCCATCCGCAGGCAGGTAGACCCACTCCAGTCTCCACCCCACCCCAACACCTTCTCCACATTGGCAGCCCAGTAGTAAGACATCAAGTTTCGCAGCACAAGCTCCCCAACTGTCCATCCCTCTGTAGGACCCCTCTCCAAATCCTTTGGTTTTCCCCTCCATATGAAGCTGCTAAATCCCCTGGAACAAATACTCGGCTAGGAATACCAGAAGACACTGAAATAAGAACAAGAATCACGGCAAGATGTTAATCTTGATGGATTGAACCCGGCCCACAAAGGACAGTAGAAGGCTGTCCTACCTTTGCAGCTCTGCCGTGACCCTACCCACTAGATTGGTACAGTTCAATTACAGAACTGCGCCCAATTACGAGCCACCTGGATCCCAAATACTGAAAGCTCGTCCTGGCCAGGCGGAAAGGCAGATCAACCAAAACAGATCCCCGTGTTGACCACAAAATAATCACTCTTTCCTAAATTTAACCTGTATCCCGAGAAGAGCCAATGCTCTTCAATATACCCATTATATCCCCCATAATTGGCCCTGGGTCTCTCACGTACAGCAGAAGGTCATTCGCATACAAGGAAATCCTGTCTTCCACCCCACTTCTAACAATTCCTCTCCACTTATTTGAGGCCCTCAGGGCAATCGCCAATGGATCAATCGCAGCGCGAACAAGAGGGGAGACATAAGACACCCCTACCTCTTCTCCCTATATAGCCAAAATGACCCTGAACTCATGGTGTTGGGGTGCACGCTGGCAGAAGGTACAACAACCGCACCCATGACACAAACGCAGGGCCCAGCCCCAAATTCTCCAAGACTCAGAGAGGTACCTCCACTCAACCCTATCGAACGCTTTTCCTCCGTCCAACAACATGATTATCTCCGGTTCCATCCCAGATGCTGGTGTGAGAACCACATTGAGCAGTTGCCTTACATTGGATGACAACGTTCGACCCTTCACAAATCCTGTCTGGTGTGGTAAACCACGTTATTGTATTATATGCATTGCACTGTATCATACATGCCTGGGCTTGTCCAGGCTGGCTCTGCCTGTGGCTCCTCCCTCGGGCTTCTGTATAAAAGTGGCAAGTCTCCGCCTCTGGACCCAGTTTGGGTCCAGAGGCAGGAGGCTTGCTGTTTAGTGTATTAAAGCCTCAGTTACATTTATCAACTTGTCGTGTATTATTGATGGTGTATCATCTGGTTATCCCCAACTACCTCCAGGAGACAGGGTTTCAATTTCAGCACCCGGGACTTGGTCAAAAGCTTTGCGTCTACATTGAGCAGCAAAATCAGGCCGATGCACACTCTGTGGGATCCTTATCCTTTTTCAGGAGAAGAGAGATGGATGCCTGCCCCAACCTCTCAGGGAGAGAACCCTGCTCCAGGCAATCATTAAACATCCCAATCAATAATGGAACCAACTAACCTGCAAACTTCCTATAAACAAACCGGGAACCCATCCAGCCATGGTGCCTTCTCCCTCTGCATTTTGCATGGCTGTTCGAATCTCCTCCAGTCCCAGCGGCGCCTCCAGCTCTTCCCGCAATTCCCCACCATGGGAAACTTCAGACCTTCTCAAAACGCTGCCATTCCCCGCTCATCGCCTGGTGGCTCCAACTTATAAAGTCTCTCATAAAAGGCTCAAAATGCCTTCAAATATGGCACCTGGATTATGGAAGCACTGAGGTGAAAGCAGGGTGAGCAAATCAGAGGCCACCCACCTCCAATATGGTGTGCTTGCCTTTCTTTTTAACAAAGTCCGGGACTATATGGTGTAAAGAGCCATTTTCCCCACCCACCATCGGACTTTGCCGATATAATAGAAATTCCCGGTCAGGGGTTCATTTCTGGTGGAAAGTATTCAAAAGCAGAAAATCAGTGTTAAACGTGTATGCAATCTTGGTTGGACCAGTATTGTGCACAATTCTGATCTCCACATTACAATAATGATATAAAAACACTGGGAAAAGTGTAAACAATATTAACAAGGATGATACAAGAACGGAGAGAGTACGACCAGCAGGAAACCCTGAACAGGCTGGTGATGAATGGAAAAAAGGCTGAGAAATGGTCTGATGTAGGTCTTTAAAATGGTGAGGTTTCAGAAGGCAGAAATCAAAACTAGAAATCATAAATATTAATAAGTCCGATGAAGGACTTCCGGTGACATCATGCGAGAGTAAGTTGCACGAAAGGTAGCTCCCCACAGGGTCTTTGTTTTTTGATCCCTTTTGCCTGTTTTCTGGGGGATTTTTGTGTCCAAACGCAGTTGGCTGATCGAGGGGACATTCTCTCGATGGAGTTATGTCAAAAGTTTTGACGACAAAGCCCACTGGGAAGAAAACCCAGGCTGGTAATATGACGAAGGGATCTGAAGAAGAGACGATGATGGAGGCGGCCCGCCCATTACAGTAGACACACTAGCTGCGGTGATGGCGCAGTAATCGGGAAAAGTTGGGAAGCAGATGAACAGGCAGTTTGAGTGGCAAGGTAAAGAGATGAAGGGATCCTTTAAAGCCACAATCAAGTTTCCCATCCTTAAGTTCCTTTGAGCTGAGTGGCTTGCTTGACCATTTCAGGTAACTAAGAGTCAACAACATTGCTGTGCGTCTAGAGTCATGTGTAGGCCAGACCAGGTAAGTACAGCAGATTTTCCTCCCTAAAGGACATTAGTGAATCAGATGGGTTTTTGCAACAATTGATGATAGTTTCATGGCCATCATTACTCAGACCAGCTTTATATTCCAGATATATTAATTGAGTTCAAATTCCACCAACTGCCATGGTGTGATTTGAACTGTGACCTGAGAGAAATAACCTGGGCCTTTGGATTACTAGCCCAGTGACTTTACTTCTAAAACACCATCTCCCCCTGTTCTACCTTGTCCTATCCTGACTGGCTCTTGGATACTCGCTGCTTTTTGCTGGTGAAAATAAATTGTTTACTGAGCAAATATATTATCAGTGCCAAACGTTTGCAGGGCAAAAATATCATCACTGCCCGATGTTCACTCAACAAATATAGATGACATTTTAACAGCTAAAAAGCTAATATCTGATTTTCTACTCACAAAGATTAGCTATCAACTTTTCTGGGGGAGGGGGAAGGGAGGATTGGAGTTGGGGGTTGGGGTGGTGGGGGGAGGGGCGGGGGAAGAACTGGAAGCTTACCACAAGCAAAAGGGAAAATATAAATAAAGTTTGAAGAGAAAGATAAAGGGAATAGGAAGTAAATAATAAATAATTAATCTTTATTAGTATCACAAATAGGCTTACATTAACACTGCAATGAAGTTACTATAAAAATCACCTGGTCACCACCACACCACAGCACCTGTTCAGGTACACTCTCGGAGAATTCAGAATGTCAAATTCACCTAACCGGCACGTCTTTCTGGACTTGTAGGAGGAAACCGGAGCACCCGGAGGAAACCCACGCAGATACGGGGAAAACGTGCAGACTCCGCACAGACAGTGACCCAAGCCGGGATCCAACCCAGGTCCCTGATGCTGTGAAGCAACAGTGCTAACCACTGTGCTACCGATTTCACCTGAGGATCACCACACCTCAGACGAGGGGCAAGGTTGAGAAGGTGGGGCCTTCATGAATAACCTCTGGAGGGGGGATGGGAAGAAAGATATACCGGGGTAATAAAAGGAAACTTTATATCAGAAAATCTTGACCCTCTTCTACCGCCTGAGAAACATGTGAATAATATATAGTGTGGGGAAACATAATAGGGTAAGATATAATAATAATAATAACTTATTGTCACAAGTAGGCTTCAATGAAGTTACTGTGAAAAGCCCCTAGTCGCCACATTCCAGTGCATGTTCAGGGAGGCCGGTACGGGAATTGAACCCGCGCTGCTGGCATTGTTCTGCATTGCAAGCCAGGTATTTATCCCACTGTGCTAAACCAGCCTGGGATAGCATCTGGCTTGAATGACAAAACAGAGGCTGAACAGGTAAATACACTATTATATTAAATTGGTCCAATAATAAAAGAATCTTTTGACAAGTTTGAAGAGATCATGAAATCATTTGACAAATATTTTAATATCTTATTGAAACGTTTGTACAACATTTTGAAGAGAGAAAAATTTGCCACAAGAGCCCCAAATCAGCCAAACCTGTAGACATCTTCATAAATGTGGGCAGCACGGTAGCATTGTGGATAGCACAATTGCTTCACAGCTCCAGGGTCCCAGGTTCGATTCCGGCTTGGGTCACTGTCTGTGCGGAGTCTGCACATCCTCCCCGTGTGTGCGTGGGTTTCCTCCCGGTGCTCCGGTTTCCTCCCACAGTCCAAAGATGTGCAGGTTAGGTGGATTGGCCATGCTAAATTGCCCTTAGTGTTGGGTAGGGTTACTGGGTTACGGGGATAGGGTGGAGGTGTTGACCTTGGGTGGGGTGCTCTTTCCAAGGGCCGGTGCAGACTCGATGGGCCAAATGGCCTCCTTTGCACTGTAAATTCTATGAAATGATTTATACCGATTGGCTGAAGACTGTCTATGGTCACCTTCAGTCAGAGCTTACAAAAGACCATAATGGAATGGGAGTAACTGATGATACTATTTTGGATATGCTTCAATCTGAAGACCATTTGACATTGGTAAAGGTAATCCAAAATGTCGGACAATCTGAGGTCCGTCAGTAAAACAGATCCATTTTGCAAGGCGAAGATAAACCAGGGTACAGAACAAAACCCCAATGACAGAACAACTCTTAAAGCAGTGACAGGGCAAGGAGACTCCAGGACAATAATGACAATATCCAAACAAAACTAAGGGTGGTGGTGAGCCATATCAGAACTGTGGCACCAAACATCTCCACAGGTGCAAGCAGTGTCCAACAAACACTGTGCAGTGCTTCCACGGTAACCAGCTGGGCACTTTGGTAAGGTAAGTGGAATCTCAAAACATGCAGAAGATCCCAAGAGAATCAATGAGGTAGAAGAACCAAGAAGAACTCCAACAATGCTTCTTAGGGAAAAGTAAGGATCTCAGATACACGGGAATAGGTAAAATATTCAAGAACTCTGCCTCCACTGCTGTCTAGCAAGAGAGTGCCATGGACCTGTTGTGTATTCATGGTATTTCTAATGTTTTCTCACTAGCAGCCTTGCAGTGGAACAGGAGCACTTTAAGAGACCGAGCATGGGCATCGGTCAGTGTAACCTAGCAGTGTTAACATCTTCTCATGAAGCTCTTTCTGTGTTTGAACCTCTGAGGCCTGCAGATTTAATTTTCAAACCACCACAATATCCTGAGAGAAAAACATTCTCTACGTCTCTGTCTTAAGTGTGAGGTTGCTTAACCGTGCTGCCTAGTTGTAGTCTCTCCCACAAGGGAAAACATCCTTTCAGCATCCACCCTGTCGAGTGTCCTCAGGATCTCAAACGTTTCAATAAGATCACCTCACATTCTTCTAAAGTCCAATGGATACAGGCCCAAACTGTCCAACTTTCCTCATAAGATAATCCCCACCATCGAGGAATCAGTCAAGTAACTTTTTCTGAACTGCTTCTAATGTCCTACCTTAAATGAGGAGAAATAAACTGTACACAGTATTCCATCTCAATGCGCTTTACAACTGTGGCAAAATGTCCCTACTTTTATATTCCATTCTCCTTGCAATAAAAGCCAACATTCGATTTGCCTTCTGAGTCACTTGCTGAACCTTCAGACTAACCTTTTGTGATTCATATACTAGGACATCGAGATCCCTCTGTGCACCAGAGTTCTGCAATTTCCCTCCATTTAAATAATATGCTGCTTTTCTATTTCTCCTACCCTAGTGGACAAGTTCACATTTTCACACATTATGCTCCACCTGGTTAGCACTTTGCTTCACAGTTGCCAGGGACCCGGGTTCAATTCCAACCTCGAGTGACTGTAGAGTTTGCTCTTTCTCCATGTGCCTGCGTGGGTTTCCTCCGGGTGCTCCGGTTTCCTCCCGCAGTCCAAAGATGTGCAGGTCAGCTGGATGGGCCATGCTAAATTTCTGCTGAGTGTACAAAGGTTGGGTAAGGATACAGAGCGAGTGCGGGGATTGGGCCCAGGTAGGGTGCTCTTTCGAAGGGACGGCGCAGAGCCGATGTGCCGAATGGCCTCCTTCTGCACTGTAGGGATTCTATGATCTTTGAACTGTGGGAGGAAACCGGAGCACCCAGAGGAAACCCACACAGACACGAGGAGAAAGTGCAAACTCCACACAGACAGTTACCCAAGGCTGGAACCTGGGTCCCTGGAGCTGGTTAGGTGGAGTTACGAGGATAGGGTGACGGAGTGGGCCTGGGTAGGGGTGCTCTTATGGGGGGGTTGGTGCAGACTCGATGAGCTGAATGGCCTCCTTCTGCACTGTAGGGATTCTATCTCAAAATGGCTGTGGAGTTTCCTGTCCTTTCGCCTATTTTGGTGGACTTTTATGTGTGTGTGTGTGTGTGTGGGACTGTTGCCTGTGGGTGTATCCGGTTAACTGCAACATCTAAATCCTCGGAGACTGAATGGATTATAGCTCGTGTATTTCTCTGAGTTTGGCCTTTCTCGCATAGTGGACCATCTGATCTAAAGTAAGGTCATCTTTGATCTGCAGAAAGCTAGAGAACTTTTCATCCCCGGTGCCCACGCCTATGCAATCACAGATTAGCTCATCTGTATCTGCGGGAGCTAATTTGGTGAGAAATTCAACTGATTCTCCAGGTTTCAGTGACCTTTAAACTATGTTCACTCGCTGACTAAGTTGCACTTTGGAGTAACATACATGTTGAAGGCCTTGAGAACAGCATCAAAGTCACTGTTCCTCCACCCCAGGCCTCAGGAGGCCATATTCTACGACTGGACCCACAGCATAAAGAGACAAACTGACTTGATGTTTTTACACTTTACTCGTAGAATCATAGAACTTATAGTGCAGAAGGGGCCATTCGGCCCATCGAGTCTGCACCGACCCCTGGAAAGAGCACCCCACTTAAGCCCACGCCTTCACCCTATCCCCGTAACCCAGTAACCACACTTAACCTTTTGGACACTAAGGGGCAATTTAGCATGGCCAATCCATCTAACCTGCACATCTTTAGACTATGGAAAGAAACCGGAGCACCCGGAGGAAACACATACAGACGCAGGAAGAAAGTGCAAACTCCACACACAGTCACCCGAGGCCGGAATTGAACCTGGGTCCCTGGAGCTGTGAGGCAGCAGTGCTAACCACTGTGCCACCTTGCCGCCCAATATTTAGAGTACCTAATTCTTTTTTTCTAATTGGGCACTTTAGCGTGGCCAATCCACCTACCCTGCATATCTTTCTGCGTTGTTGGGATGAGACCCACGCAGGCACAGGAGAATGTGTAAACTCCACACGGGCAGTGACCTGGGGCCAGGATCGACCCTGGGTACTCGGCGCCGTGGGGCAGCACTGCTAACCACTGTGCCATCCTGCTGCCCAAGTTAATGTGAAGGCCCAAGGCTGCTCAATATTGGAGAAAGTACCTTTTCCAAAACTTCCACTTATGGCCTCTCTGCGTGCCCTTGAGACTTTCAAATAGGTGAAGTAGGGGCAGGTCTGCTCACAGGATATGGACATTGTTATCACGCATCAGTTTGTTTCCTCTTTCCATAGAGTTGCAGTTCCATTGATGGCATCAATCACTAGCTAAATTGGCATCACCCCACTGTCATGATATTTAGATCAGCATATCATGGTGCAATCAAACACACACTGATGGACATGCAGTCGGACCAACCAACACACACACAACATCGCAGCCAATCACCAGTGAGAGCACACGCACTATAAAAACAGGGGACACCACAGTTCCCGCGGATTCCAGCAGCAGCCAGCTCAGAGCACCGAGCTCAGAGCCTGCCACTCAGACATTCACCATGTGCTGAGTGCCTCACCCAGATAGTGATAGGACAGGGTCCACAGATTAGCTGGTAATGCACGCACCCAAGTTAGCAGTGTGCTGTTATAGTTAAGTAGTAAATAAAATTGAGTTACACCATCTCCAGCCGTGTTGGATCGTTTGTACACCAGAACACCCAACACGACACCCACTACTACCATTCTTTGTCCTGCCATCGTGATCTGTGGACTCATGGCGTGGCTCTTGGTTTTGGGTACTGTGGTGGTTCGAGAGATACATTGGCGGTTTCCAGTAGTTAACAAATGGGTTTATTGATGAAAGGCAAAAGGTAATTAGATAACAGGCTCAGAACATTATACAACAGGTCTTTATTCTTCAGCTCCCTGGTCCACACTGCCCGAGGTTATGCTCCCAGGGCTAGCACAATCTCCTCATTCGCCCAAGTTCGTCCTCTCCCGCGCGAATGGCCTCGAGCTGGTCATGTGGTCCATGGAGCACACCCGCTTAAAGGGGCCGAGTTACCACAGGAATGCATTACCTATCTTCCCTAGACAGACATTTGTCTTAGTCTCATACTTGCTTTAAACTAGTTTATTAACAGTGGATATAAACAGATTATACAGTAGATATGTTGCTCCTGAGGACAGTATGTTCCATCCTCTCTCTCTCTCATCGCTGGTACATCATCACCTACATCACTTATTAGCATATCTATTCTATTAACCCATTGCACTACAATCTTCCAGGCAACCTTTCCGAATATGATTTGTCCAATCTATATGTCTATATTAAAATAACCCATGATTATCGCCATAACCTTTGTCACAAGCCCCATTATTTCTTCCTGTATACCCCCCTACAGTGTGGTTGCTGTTTGGAGGCCAATAAACTACTCCCACAAATGACTTCTTAATGTGACTGTTTCTTTTCTCTACCCAAACTGATTCTACGTCTTGATCTCCAGAACTAAGGTCATCTCTCGCTATTGTACCAATGTCATCCTTAATTAACAGAGCTACCCCACCTCCTTTTCCTAGATTCCTGACCTTCCTAAATGTCATGCCCCCTTGCATATTCAGGTCCTAGCCTTTGACGTCCTTCAGTCAAGTCTCTCTCTTGGCTGTCAGATCAGATTTGTTTTATTTGAATTGTCAATTCACCCGTGCATTCAGATACAGAACCATTAATGTTGTCTGTTTACCATTTTTGCAACCCGTAGCTTTATCTGCTGGTGCACTCTAAGTCTGTCTGTTCTGTCCCTTCCTGTCACACTTACTTCCCTTATCCCTATCCTGTTCTTTTGCCTTGTCCTCTCTCTTTAATTTGTCACAATTTCCCTGACTTCATCCCCACTATTTAGTTTAAAGCCCCCTCTATTGCCCTAATTATACCACTCACCAGAATACAGGGGCAGGATCCTCCGACCCCGCGCCAGGTCGGAGGATCGGCAGGGGGTGGGGCATGAATCACGCGATGCCGCCCCGACGCCGGTCCGCCGATTCTCTGGTCACCGGAGAATCACCGCCATTGACGCCCGTGCGATCGGTGTGGCGCAGGTCGGAGGCTTTGCTATGCAGCCCCCCCAGCGATTCTCTGTGCGCGATGGGCCGAGTGCCCGCTGAGTTAGGCCGATTCCCGCCAGCGCCGTTCATGTGTTGTCCTACCCGGCGGGACCTTGGCATTCATGTTGTGGGGGGGCGGCCTGGTGGGGAGGAGGGGGGATCCAACCCCGGGGTGGGGCCTCAACGGTGGCGTGGCCCGCAATCGGGGCCTACCGATCGGCGAGCGGGCTTATCCTGGTGGGGGCCTATGTTCCTCCGCGTCGGGGCCCTGTACCTCTCCGCAATGTTGCGTCATGGTCGGTGTGGAGAAGGCAAATAGCATGCATGCGCGAACTCGCGCCAGCCATAGCGCGCAAGCGCGGACTTGCAGCACCCATTCTGACGCCAGTATCGGCAGCTGCAGCAACGTGACGCTCTTCAGGGCCGTGTGGCCCCCTGTGCGGCGCAGGATTGCTGCTCCTAGGGGCCTGTTGACGCCGCCGTAAAACACGGCGGTGTTTACGACGGCGTCAACACTTAGCCTCAGGATCAGAGAATCCGGCCCCAGGTTCCAGCATGGTTCAGACGAAGATCGTCCCAACGGTAAAGCTCCAACTTTCCCCAGTACTGGTGCCAGTGCCCCATGAATTGAAACCAATTCCTCCAATTCCTCCCTTCTCTTCTATTTTACCAATCTTTGAACCAAGCATTTAACTCCCTAATCCTATTTACCCAGCGCCAATTTGCTTGTGGCTCAGGTAGTAATCCAAAATTGTTCCCTCTGAGTTTTTCCTTTTTAAAAAAATGTTTGTTTATTGGGATTCTCAATTTTTTCCAAAAAATTTGCATTGAACAAACAAAAGCAGAAAGTGCAGAAAGACAGCTACAGATATCAACAGGTACAGCACAAAACAATAGTCATGACATAATGGGGAACAAATAAGGCCAGATGAATCAGGGACAAAATCCCCAACAAGTTCATAAATGAGAGGTCTGCACCCAAACAGGATCCACCCAACATTACAGACCTACATCTCGCTCATAGATACCACCTCAGAGCTAAGAGGAAATCGACTAACTCTTACACCGCAATGTAAACGCTTCTCCAGATCCACACCAGAACAGGATCCACTCCAGAACAGGATCTACTCCAGAATAGGATCTACTCCAGAATAGGATCCACACCAGAACAGGATCCACACCAGAACAGAATCTACTCCAGAACAGGATCCACACCAGAACAGGATCCACACCAGAACAGGCAGCCATCCTGTACCTTAGAGATGTCAAAATAACAAAAATAAAGAGAGGACCGGGCACAATCAAACCTTAAAACTCAGCCTAAGGTCCCCATAGAAGAAGTAAAAAGAGAACAAGAACAAGAGCCAAATGCAAGAATCCGAACTTCCATAACCCCATCTCCCTGCCCCAGATCAAAGGTCAAGACAGATCACCAACACCAGCACCCCCCCCCTCCCCCCCTCGGAGGACAACAGAACACTGTGGGGCCAAGAATTAAAAGGAATGTAAACTTGATAGTGAGATGAGGAATAGGGAGAGAGAGCATTTAAACACGTGGCTACAGGGATGGTGCAGGCGGGAGGGTTTCAGATTTTTGGATAACTGGGGCTCTTTCTGGGGAAGGTGGGACCTCTACAGACAGGATGGTCTACATCTGAACCTGAGGGGCACAAATATCCTGGGGGGGAGATTTGTTAGTGCTCTTTGGGGGGGGGGGTTTAAACTAATGCAGCAGGGGCATGGGAACCTGGATTGTAGTTTTAGGGTAAGGGAGAATGAGAGTATAGAGGTCAGGAGCACAGATTTGACGTCGCAGGAGGGGGCCAGCGTTCAGGTAGGTGGTTTGAAGTGTGTCTACTTCAATGCCAGGAGTATACGAAACAAGGTAGGGGAACTGGCAGCGTGGGTTGGTACCTGGGACTTCGATGTTGTGGCCATTTCGGAGACATGGATAGAGCAGGGACAGGAATGGATGTTGCAGGTTCCGGGGTTTAGGTGTTTTAGTAAGCTCAGAGAAGGAGGCAAAAGAGGGGGAGGTGTGGCGCTGCTAGTCAAGAGCAGTATTACGGTGGCGGAGAGGATGCTAGATGGGGACTCTTCTTCCGAGGTAGTATTGGCTGAAGTTAGAAACAGGAAAGGAGAGGTCACCCTGTTGGGAGTTTTTTATAGGCCTCCTAATAGTTCTAGGGATGTAGAGGAAAGGATGGCGAAGATGATTCTGGATATGAGCGAAAGTAACAGGGTAGTTATTATGGGAGACTTTAGCTTTCCAAATATTGACTGGAAAAGATATAGTTCGAGTACAATAGATGGGTCGTTTTTTGTACAGTGTGTGCAGGAGGGTTTCCTGAAACAATATGTTGACAGGCCAACAAGAGGCGAGGCCACGTTGGATTTGGTTTTGGGTAATGAACCAGGCCAGGTGTTGGATTTGGAGGTAGGAGAGCACTTTGGGGACAGTGACCACAATTCGGTGACGTTTACGTTAATGATGGAAAGGGATAAGTATACACCGCAGGGCAAGAGTTATAGCTGGGGGAAGGGCAATTATGATGCCATTAGACGTGACTTGGGGGGGATAAGGTGGAGAAGTAGGCTGCAAGTGTTGGGCACACTGGATAAGTGGGGCTTGTTCAAGGATCAGCTACTGCGTGTTCTTGATAAGTATGTACCGGTCAGACAGGGAGGAAGGCGTCGAGCGAGGGAACCGTGGTTTACCAGGGAAGTGGAATCTCTTGTTAAGAGGAAGAAGGAGGCCTATGTGAAGATGAAGTGTGAAGTTTCGGTTGTGGCGATGGATAGTTACAAGGTAGCGAGGAAGGATTTAAAGAGAGAGCTAAGACGAGCAAGGAGGGGACATGAGAAGTATTTGGCAGGAAGGATCAAGGAAAACCCAAAAGCTTTCTATAGGTATGTCAGGAATAAGCGAATGACTAGGGAAAGAGTAGGACCAGTCAAGGACAGGGATGGGAAATTGTGTGTGGAGTCTGAAGAGATAGGCGAGATACTAAATGAATATTTTTCGTCAGTATTCACTCAGGAAAAAGATAATGTTGTGGAGGAGAATGCTGAGCCCCAGGCTAATAGAATAGATGGCATTGAGGTACGTAGGGAAGAGGTGTTGGCAATTCTGGACAGGCTGAAAATAGATAAGTCCCCGGGACCTGATGGGATTTATCCTAGGATTCTATGGGAGGCCAGGGAAGAGATTGCTGGACCTTTGGCTTTGATTTTTATGTCATCATTGGCTACAGGAATAGTGCCAGAGGACTGGAGGACAGCAAATGTGGTCCCTTTGTTCAAAAAGGGGAGCAGAGACAACCCCGGCAACTATAGACCGGTGAGCCTCACGTCTGTAGTGGGTAAAGTCTTGGAGGGGATTATAAGGGACAAGATTTATAATCATCTAGATAGGAATGATATGATCAGGGATAGTCAGCATGGCTTTGTGAAGGGTAGGTCATGCCTCACAAACCTTATTGAGTTCTTTGAGAAGGTGACTGAACAGGTAGACGAGGGTAGAGCAGTTGATGTGGTGTATATGGATTTCAGCAAAGCGTTTGATAAGGTTCCCCACGGTAGGCTATTGCAAAAAATACGGAGGCTGGGGATTGAGGGTGATTTAGAGATGTGGATCAGAAATTGGCTAGCTGAAAGAAGACAGAGGGTGGTGGTTGATGGGAAATGTTCAGAATGGAGTACAGTCACAAGTGGAGTACCACAAGGATCTGTTCTGGGGCCGTTGCTGTTTGTCATTTTTATCAATGACCTAGAGGAAGGCACAGAAGGGTGGGTGAGTAAATTTGCAGACGATACTAAAGTCGGTGGTGTTGTCGATAGTGTGGAAGGATGTAGCAGGTTACAGAGGGATATAGATAAGCTGCAGAGCTGGGCTGAGAGGTGGCAAATGGAGTTTAATGTAGAGAAGTGTGAGGTGATTCACTTTGGAAGGAATAACAGGAATGCGGAATATTTGGCTAATGGTAAAGTTCTTGAAAGTGTGGCTGAGCAGAGGGATCTAGGTGTCCATGTACATAGATCCCTGAAAGTTGCCACCCAGGTTGATAGGGTTGTGAAGAAGGCCTATGGAGTGTTGGCCTTTATTGGTAGAGGGATTGAGTTCCGGAGTAGAGAGGTCATGTTGCAGCTGTACAGAACTCTGGTCCGGCCGCATTTGGAGTATTGCGTACAGTTCTGGTCACCGCATTATAGGAAGGACGTGGAGGCTTTCGAGCGGGTGCAGAGGAGATTTACCAGGATGTTGCCTGGTATGGAGGGAAAATCTTATGAGGAAAGGCTGACGGACTTGAGGTTGTTTTCGTTGGAGAGAAGAAGGTTAAGAGGAGACTTAATAGAGGCATACAAAATGATCAGGGGGTTGGATAGGGTGGACAGTGAGAGCCTTCTCCCGCGGATGGATATGGCTGGCACGAGGGGACATAACTTTAAACTGAGGGGTAATAGATATAGGACAGAGGTCAGAGGTAGGTTCTTTACGCAAAGAGTAGTGAGGCCGTGGAATGCCCTACCTGCTACAGTACTGAACTCGCCAACATTGAGGGCATTTAAAAGTTTATTGGATAAACATATGGATGATAATGGCATAGTGTAGGTTAGATGGCTTTTGTTTCGGTGCAACATCGTGGGCCGAAGGGCCTGTACTGCGCTGTATTGTTCTATGTTCTATGTTCTATGTAGTGGGTAAAGTCTTGGAGGGGATTATAAGAGACAAGATTTATAATCATCTAGATAGGAATAATATGATCAGAGATAGTCAGCATGGCTTTGTGAAGGGTAGGTCATGCCTCACAAACCTTATCGAGTTCTTTGAGAAGGTGACTGAACAGGTAGACGAGGGTAGAGCAGTTGATGTGGTGTATATGGATTTCAGCAAAGCGTTTGATAAGGTTCCCCACGGTAAGCTATTGCAGAAAATACGGAGGCTGGGGATTGAGGGTGATTTAGAGATGTGGATCAGAAATTGGCTAGCTGAAAGAAGACAGAGGGTGGTGGTTGATGGGAAATGTTCAGAATGGAGTTCAGTCACAAGTGGAGTACCACAAGGATCTGTTCTGGGGCCGTTGCTGTTTGTCATTTTTATCAATGATCTAGAGGAAGGCGCAGAAGGGTGGGTGAGTAAATTTGCAGACGATACTAAAGTCGGTGGTGTTGTCGACAGTGTGGAAGGATGTAGCAGGTTACAGAGGGATATAGATAAGCTGCAGAGCTGGGCTGAGAGGTGGCAAATGGAGTTTAATGTAGAGAAGTGTGAGGTGATTCACTTTGGAAGGAATAACAGGAATGTGGAATATTTGGCTAATGGTAAAGTTCTTGAAAGTGTGGATGAGCAGAGGGACCTAGGTGTCCATGTACATAGATCCCTGAAAGTTGCCACCCAGGTTGATAGGGTGGTGAAGAAGGCCTATGGAGTGTTGGCCTTTATTGGTAGAGGGATTGAGTTCCGGAGTCAGGAGGTCATGTTGCAGCTGTACAGAACTCTGGTACGGCCGCATTTGGAGTATTGCGTACAGTTCTGGTCACTGCATTATAGGAAGGACGTGGAGGCTTTGGAGCGGGTGCAGAGGAGATTTACCAGGATGTTGCCTGGTATGGAGGGAAAATCTTATGAGGAAGATTGGGCAGCACGGTAGCACAAGTGATTAGCACTGTGGCTTCACAGTGCCAGGGTCCCAGGTTTGATTCCCCGCTGGGTCACTGTCTGTGCGGAGTTTGCACATTCTCCCCGTGTCCGCGTGGGTTTCCTCCGGGTGCTCCGGTTTCCTCCCACAGTCCAAAGACGTGCAGGTTAGGTGGATTGGCCATGCTAAATTACCCGTAGTGTCCATAAGGGTTGGGAGGGGTTATTGGGTTGCGGGGATAAGGTGGAAGTGAGGGATTAATGTGGGTCGGTGCAGACTCGATGGGCCGAATGGCCTCCTTCTGCACTGTATGTTCTATGTAATCTATGAAAGGCTGATGGACTTGAGGTTGTTTTCGTTGGAGAGAAGAAGGTTAAGAGGAGACTTAATAGAGGCATACAAAATGATCAGGGGGTTGGATAGGGTGGACAGTGAGAGCCTTCTCCCGCGGATGGAAATGGCTAGCACGAGGGGACATAGCTTTAAACTGAGGGGTAATAGATATAGGACAGAGGTCAGAGGTAGGTTCTTTACGCAAAGAGTAGTGAGGCCGTGGAATGCCCTACCTGCTACAGTAGTGAACTCGCCAACATTGAGGGCATTTAAAAGTTTATTGGATAAACATATGGATGATAATGGTATAGTGTAGGTTAGATAGCTTTTGTTTCGGTGCAACATCGTGGGCCAAAGGGCCTGTACTGCGCTGTATTGTTCTATGTTCTATGTTCTAATCTAGGACAAAGGTTCGGCACAACATCGTGGGCCGAAGGGCCTGTTCTGTGCTGTATTTTCTATGTTCTATGTTTGTTCTAAAGGAATGTAAAACAAGTGGGAAACCCACTCCAGGAGGGGAGGGTCATCAGAACGACGCCAGATTGGGCAGCACCCTGAGAGGGAGGGCCAACGCCCCCCCCCACCCCCCCCCCCCACCCCCCGCCCCCCCACACCTGCAAACGCTCCACCTCCATTCCCCCGCCTCACAACCAGGCCACTCAAAAGAAGAAAGGATTAGGCTTCCCAAAGCCAACGTAGATCCAGATCTGTGTGTCCAGGACACCAAGGCTCACAATCAAACAGCAGGACAGCCAGACCTCATGGACGGCAATACTAAGAGAGAAGTAGAAGCGATCCCTCCCAAAAGCTTTCAAAGTAAGAGAAAGAGTGAAGAAGGAGAAGAAGAAGAGGAAGAAAAACCGTCAACCCCTCAGACCCACAAACCTTTCCCAAAAGATTACTACTAGTCACGAATCGGACAACCAACCGCTGGGTGTGCCACTTCCAACTCCCCAAACTAAAGAATAAGGATAATTACTGGACACAGCCATTGGAACCTTTTCCCAATCTTCACCTCTATGGATGTGGATCTACCCACATTGGACTACCCCACCACAACCCCACAGGGAGGCACTCTTATCCAGCACCGCCACAAAGAAAAAAGAAAGATTGGCGAATTGGCTCCAAGGACTCTCTTGACAACCCAGTCCTTGCACCCTACTGAAGCTAAGCCAGTTCAGTCCCGTACAGGACATAACACCTCTCCTCCCCACCCAAACCATCCAATACATATACCAGCAACAGGACTGCACACCCCAACAAGAGAAGAGAAGAGAAAGAAGAACCCCTCTTGGAAGGCACCACCCCACTAGACACACTACCTACCACCAAATAAAGGACGTTCAGATCAGCCTCACTCACAAGAGCTCTGACAGCAATTAGAACAGTCAAAGAGGGAGACCCACATCAGGAGGATGACCATCTCTCCCCTAAGGGGAGTCCAACAAAC
Organism: Scyliorhinus torazame; assembly: GCF_047496885.1. Taxonomy (NCBI): domain Eukaryota; kingdom Metazoa; phylum Chordata; class Chondrichthyes; order Carcharhiniformes; family Scyliorhinidae; genus Scyliorhinus; species Scyliorhinus torazame. The sequence goes on from NC_092710.1 coordinate 133,620,014, forward strand.
CCCACTCCTCAACAGGATAATACACAGTTTGCCTGGGCCTGAGGAAGAAAAAGGAGCAGCCAAAAGTTAAAAGAAAATTCTGTCTCTGGGGGGACATTCCTCAAACGTAGTGAGGGCGGAACTAACCTTACTGCCCACACCCTCCACCCCTCACCCCTCCTCCCCACTCCAGCCCCCTCATCCTCCCCCAAGGATATATTCGGATAAAGAAACTATGCAAATCTCGAATTCAAATTTCAGCCTAACATGTTAAAATGGTATTACATCAGGATAACCACCGGTGCTGGACTTCACACCCAAAATATTTACTTCACTGCAAACAGATAAATTGGCAATATCGACGAACAACATGATTAGCAGGGCAAAAAGTCCAGGATAACAACTGAGGAACGAGGCAGTCATCAGGATAAATACCACTTCACTGACACACAAAGAAAGTAGACATCCAGGATAAAGCAGGATCTGAAACGGAGAGCACACTACAGGATTTTCCTAGGACCGGCACATGAAGCTCACTACTTCCAACGTGCTGGCAACCGAGCCCAAGTGATCACCTACCTAGGCTCCAGCTGGGGGGACGGCCCACCTGGCTCAGGCAATCTCAAATCCTCTCGACTGACAACAGCAATAAGACAACACAGAACAAGAGGTCAGAATCCCAGCCCGACCCCAGGCCTCAGAGACAGGGTTAAATGCGCTCCATCAAATTTTAGCTGCCCAGCATCCAGATCGAGATTCCCGAAATTTGGCAGCCCATTCTTAAACTTAGCTGGGAACTTCTGCGCCACCTCACTAGGGATACTAGGTATGACCGGACTCCTCATTGGTTCCCTTCATCTTCACCCAAACTGCTCAGGATGAACAACAGGCCATGCAACCGAAACTCAACCTTGCGGAGGCAGATTTCCACAAGAGACAGTGCTCTCTCTGCTACATGAACCTCCTTGTGCGCTGCCATGCCTCCATAAAGACACCTCGCAATTCATAAAATTGGGCTTTAATGTCCTATACTGCAGATTCAAGGCTGCAGATGGATTATCTTCATCGCAAGCAGCCATCATCTGTCGGTGTGCATGATATCAGATGTGTGGGAAACCTCTCAAAGGCTACCAAGGGTTAGGCCCCATCTCAACACCCTCCAGCCGCCATGAATCAATGAGAATTAAAGCATATTTCCGTGACTTAAAAATGCTGCAACCTTGACCAACAAATCTTGGTACATAATGAAAGCCATGTAAACCCCAAAAATATATAAAAGCGATATGCACATGGATAAAAACAAAGATTGAAAGATGGACAGAGCCTAAGCTCATGAAAATGAGGGTTTTTTTTAACATTTAGCTCCTGGCTCCTCATGCTCGCTGAACAGAACTTCTTTCCTCATCCTGCCTATGTGTCTGGTATCTATTTGGACCACAAACACCAGATCCACTCCTTCCCTCTGCAAGTTCCTTTCCAGCTCCAAGCAGATGTCCCAAATCCTGGCACCGGGCAGACAACACAGATTTCTGGATTCTTGCTCTTGGCTGTAGAGAACTGTGTCAATCCCCCTGGCTATACTTTTATGTACTAACATTATATTCCTATAGACTCTCCTGACCTGAATGGCTTCCTGCGTCACAGTGTCATGGTCAGTCCGTTCACCCACCCTTCAGCTCCTGCTTTTGTCCCCACAAGCTGCAGAATTCCCGATCCTGTTGAACAATTGCAAGAGCTGAGGCTCCTCCACTTCCAACTTCTCAACCATCAAATCAGAATACTGTTTCCTAAGGGTTGTGACTGCCTCCTGGAACAAAATGGCCAGGTAATGTTCCCACTCTTTGCCGAATCGCAGTGTCTGCAGCTTGGCTTCCAGCTCAATGACTCTGAGCAGACGCTCCTCAAGCCACAGACACTACAAATATCTTTGCCCTGGAATCACACTGGTGCCTAGGAATTGCCACATTCTGCACTCGCAACGCATCACTTGCACCATCATTATGTATGAAATCATATATTATTATTTTCTTAATTAATTTATAATTACTCCTACTTCTAATATGCTTTACTATTGCTAATAAACATAACTAATGCTAATAAAACCTTACAATGACCAATTACCAATAAATGACATGGACTTTGAAAGTTAGACATGGGTTTTGAAAGATAAATAGCAAAATGCTCACCAGCCACTTAACTGTTCCCTGTGGTATCACACTTATCTCTGGACGCAGCCAGTCTATAGACTGACCAACCCCTGATTCTTTTTTACTGGTCTGTAGCTCTCCTTAAAACCCAAAAGAAAGGTAGCTCCTCGCCTGGACAGCACCTTTCCCCTCACTGCACCAAATTCCCTCTCTCAATAAATTCCTAGTCTCACACTCTGTGACTAGCTGTATTCAGTGACCAGCTGCCGACTTCTGCGTGCTTATCTTGCAAAGGAAATTGTTTCGTCTTGCACTACTGGTTCAAAATGGGGTCTTTGGCTTTCTCCATAACCGACACGAACACTGTTGGACCTTTGCTTGTCTTTTTAATGTGTTTTAGTGTTAAAATGTCTGGACTGCTGCTGGTTCAAGGAACACATCCCAAAGATATTTGGAGAGCTCCATCTGTTAAATTATCCATTTTATGGAATTTGGAGCCTTAACAGCCCTTTCCAGCTGGATCATGTTTTGAACATCTGTTACCAAAATGTTTTCTCAGGAACAGTTGTTAAACTTGGATACTCCAATGCAATAATACAGTCAATAAATACAGGACAGTTCGCAATTTGGTCTATTTATCACCTTGGCTTCTCTGTTACATTGTTCAAACCACAGAATCGCTTGTCATTTAGACATTTCCCACGTATCAAATAGAATGAATTTTAACACTATACAATCTTGAAAAACGTCTTCCTTTTTTTACATATGGAGGGCAGAGGTAGACAGAGGGACACAGAGAGAAAGACTAGGAAGGAGAGTGAAGAGTCAGGAATAGCTCAGATAAAAGTCATAGCGACAGGTGGAGTTGAAAGGCGCAGTCAGAGCAGAAAGCAGCGTTAACATAACAAATAAAAGCAAACTACTGCTGATACAGTATGCTGAAACATGAAATAAAAACAGAAAAAATGCTGGATAAACTCAATGAGTCTGGCAGCATCTGTGGAGAGGGATACGCAGTTAACATTTCAAGTCCATATGACCCTTCTGCAGAACTGAAAAGGGATAGAAATGCGGTGAGTTATATACTCAGAGGTGGAGGGGGCTACAGAATGGAAAGTGAGTGATAGTTCGGTGTGAACAGGAGATTGACAAAGATGTCACGAACATGAGACAAAGGGGTTGTTGATGGTGCCATTAGGGACGGAAGAGTGTTAATAGTGGCAAAGGTAGGACGGCAGAATGTGTGATTAGGAGAACAGAGGTCAATGCTCAGCTGGAGCAAAACTGAACAAGAGACAGTGGCCATGTGGGGAGGGGTGGGTTTGTGTTGGGCCAAGCCAGGGGAACTGAATAACAGAAAACAAAAGGGAGAGTCAAGAGGGGAAAGTTCACAGACTAAAGTTGTTGACCTCAATGTTCAGTCCAGAATGCTGCAAGGTGCCTGAAGAGATCGGTGTCGTTCCTCCAGTTTGCGTTGGGCTTCACTGGAGCTTTGAATCAGGCCGAGGACTGGAGAGAGAAAGAGAAATGGAGTTAAGTGGAAATGAGTTTGGCTTTACAGATTATTCCATTTCAGCTAGAATGATTTTAACTCAGATGCGGGAACGTGAAAAAATGAGCGACTTGTCAGTCTGGAAATGGCAGTTGGCGGGATTGGAGGGTTTTAACAGCCAAGCCTCATGACTGCATCGCTTGTCGGCTGAACTAGCTGGAACGTTGGCCGCAAGTGGCTGGCCGGCTGTGAAAATTGGACATGAGAAGGTTGCCATTGGGTAGCCTGGCACTGAGGATCAGGAAAGTGTTCTGGCAGGGGAGTCCTGGTCAGGGGAGTCCAGGTCAGGGGAGTCTTGGTCAGGGGAGTCCAGGTCAGGGCAGTCCTGGTCAGGGGAGTCCTGGTCAGGGGAGGGTGTTAAAGAAACCTGCAGCAAGCAAACATGATGCTTCTTTGAGTTTATAAAGTCGATATATATATTATTTTGCCCAGGAATGCTTTGGCTTTTCTTGGCCCACGTGCAAAAATCTGGTCCTGACTGCTGTCCACAGTAGTTTTGGCGAAGTACTAAGTCACTGATGCTCAGTGCTAAAATGGGAATCAGGTCCCAATTACATTGTCAGGACACATTCTTTCATTTGAAGAAGATCTTGCCAGCTTGGGGTGCGTGACTTTATGCCTGGAGTCAGAGTCAGAGAATTAGATTTGGATTCAGCCAAGTGGAATACTTGTCAATGTGATTGATGGCTTAATGGACCAAAGAGCATAGAGTACAATAATAAGCTAGGTAGACAAAATAAGACTGAGTAAGAGGACTAGAGAAAGACAGGTATTGCAGCAGCACTTTGAAATGAGCAGGAATATGGGGATTAAAGGCCAAGAGATAAGGAATGACAGAAGGAGAAAAATAGGAATGAGAATCACAAGGTTGGGGGGGGGGGGGGGGGGGGTGATTCTCACTAAAAATAAGACCCTGAGCCCAAAACACCAGACGAGTCCAACATCATAAGCAACTCATAATTGATTAGCCAAGGAGGTACAAGAGGATTCAACTTGACCCATACTGCAGGATATATTTTATTGAGTCATAAATGTGAAGATCAGCAGGAATGAATGACAAACTGACATGTGGATGGGGATAGGATTCGAAGGAGAAACATGTAGAGAAGAGGAGAAATGGCAGATGGGATTATGGGATTGGCTGCTGACATCCAGCAATTGTCAGAGCTTCTGGCCCTTGTTACCGAGAAGAAAATAAAAATAAACTTGTTAAAGTGACAGTAAGATGTCAAACTGAAGACCATGGCAGCTGTGACATAGGTTGAATGAATATTGCTGGAGAGAGAGACGTCCAGAGAATGTGTGTATATTGGATGCGCGTGGGAGAAGGCTAATTGCACAAATATCAAGAGTGGTGCAGAGAGAAGCTTTAATACCAAAACAATATATAATATGGGTATTAAGGAGGAAGGCGGGAATGCATGGGGAATTTGTTGCAGTGGATGGCAGGTAATGGGGAGGGAAACAATTGTAGGGCTATGGGCAAAGAGCAGGGAGTGGGAGGAATTTAATTGCCCTACCAAAGGACCAGTGGGGCGAGTAGACTCCTTCTGTCCTGCATCATTCTCCCTCTCTCTCTTCTGTGGCCATGTCAGGAAAGGATGTTGGAAACTGTGGAAGCCTCTGTTGGGCCGTGGTTATACTGGGCAAGCTGCTACAGTGGTTTGGCGTTGCCTTCTGCAGATGACTGACGAGGAAAATCTCCCACTCTTGCCACCTGCCATAATCGTGTCAGAAGGGCTTGCAGGTTAATATTCAACCTACTTTGACAAGTTATGAATGCACTTTCGGTGGTCATCCCGTCCCGGAGCTTGTGGCTCCGAGGTAGGGACCCGACCCACTGCACCACAAGACCTCCAGCTGTATCGCTCTATGATTCTATACTTCTGTGAGAAAAGAACTACGACAGTCAAAATGACTTATAGAATCATGAAAGGAAAAACAAAACAGTACCATGGACGAGGAGAATCTAAGGCAGAGGTAGAGGATTCTTGATAAATAAGGAGGTGAATGGTTTCTAGGGGGTAGGCGGGAATGTGGAGAAATCAGATCAGCTCTGATCTTATTGAATGGCGATGCAGGCTTGAAGGGCTGAGCGGCCAACTCCTGCTCAAAATCAGGGTGGACAGAGCAGATAGGGAGAAACTGTTCCAGCTTGTAAAAGGATCAAGACTGAGAGGGCACAGATTGAAAGTGCAAAAGAGACAAATGTGATGTGGGAACAAACTTTTTCACACAGCGAGTGGTTCGGGTCTGGAATGTGGTGGAGGCGAGTTTCGATCGAGGCATTCAAGGGGGCAGTGGATGATTATTTGAATAGAAACAATGTGTAGATGTACGGGAAAAAGGCAGGGAAATGGCACTAAGTCATGATTGCCGTGTTGGGTGTTCCGATACACAAACAAACCAACACGGTTGTAGATGGTACAACTCTGTTTTATTGTTTTGTATAATAATAACTATTAACTTCTGGCTGTGGTTCGTGCTTCACCAGCTAACCTATGGACCCAGCCCTTGCACTATCTTAGAGAGGCACTCAGCACATGGTGTATGTCTGAGTGGCGCGCTGTGAGCTCTGTGCTCTGAGCTATCTCCTGGTGGAATGAGCGGGAACTGTGGTGTTCCCTGTTTTATAGTGCGTGTGCTCTCACTGGTGATTGGCTGCGATGTGTGTGTGTGTTGATTGGTCCGTCGACCTGTCCATCAGTGTGTGTGTGTGATTGCACCATGATATGTTAATATGGATATCATGACAATGATGTTGGTTTGCAGAGCTGGCGCAGACACGACAGGCCAAATGGCCTCCTTCTGCACCGTAACAGTTCTGTGATTCTGTAAACCGTAACAAGAAGAGGAGCAGAACCTATTTCAAAGCTAGTGTTTCTGGAAGAAAAATTGCAGTGAATCGAAAAAAAACTGCTCCTGCAGAAATCTTCAATAAAACTGCTGCAATTTTACAGTAAGTCTTTTAGTGCCTGGAAAAAAGTTTGACGTTCTGCTGCATGTGACTTTTCAAATCAGTTGAACACCCAGGATACACTTCTCCAATACGCCACTAGATGGAGCATTTTGTTCATTGTAATCCCGCATTTATCGCTTGCAATTGTGTAGGTAAGTTGGAACAATTATCTTTCTGGATCTAGTTTTCTTACTTGATTACATCTGTCAAATTAGTGTTAGAATTTTATAATTGACCTTTCAATTTGAAGCTTGTTTTTTTTGCTATTAAGGGTTTGTGTTGCTTATGAACAAACAGGGGGTCTCTCCATTTCACAACTGATTGTTCATGTAGTCCACATAGACAACATTAATCCCTAATTGACTCATCAATTCCTAATGAGCTCAACTCGAGCCAGCTACCCTGACTCTTCAAATTGATTTTATTTTCAAAAAATGGATTTTCAAAAGCTATGGAGTGGAATATCCTCTGGGGAGGGGGGGTGGGGAGTAATAATCAGGAAGTTACAACTTAAAATTGCTATTTGCAAATGTCTATTGACACCAAAATTTCCTGCCAACCCCATTAACAGGCATAAAAGGGCAGTACGGTAGCACAGTAGTTAGCACTGTTGCTTCACAGCTCCAGGGTCCCAGGTTCGATTCCCGCTTGGGTCACTGTCTGTGCGGAGTCTGCACGTCCTCCCCGTGTGTGCGTGGGTTTCCTCCGGGTGCTCTGTTTTTCTCCCACAATCCAAAGATGTGTAGGTTAGGTGGATTGGCCATGATAAATTGCCCTTAGTGTGTCCAAAAAAGGATAGGTGGGGTTACTGGGTTACGGGGATAGGGTGGAGGCATGGGTTTAAGTGGGGTGCTCTTTCCAAGGGCCGGTGCAGACTCGATGGGCCGAATGGCCTCCTTCTCCACTGTAAATTCTATGATTCTATGATATGCATAGGAATCCACACAAAAAATAATCGGGGTCTGAGCAAAGCACCAAATTCACATCATTCATTCCTTTTAAAGTATGAAAATGGAAATTTCAAGCCATCTACCATACAAGTGCATTCGGCTCAGCAGCCGAATATTTATAATGGGAGCAAGTGAGAAGCTCCATCTGAAATAGTTCCCATTCACATGGCCATTCTGCTAATGTCAAATCACACTCAGATTTCCTGTAAATCTCATTTGCATATGCAAGGGAACGCAAAAAAATGGTGTAAATCAGTCAAGGCCCAATAAAAGCAACAAATTGATACCATTCCTTCTTAACATTCAGCTCATGTTACCATCATTCATGCGTTGCAGACACAGCATGTTTAAGAATCGACAATCAGGGAAGCTTTTCAATTTTTAATGTGGCTTCTGCCCATTCCATCAAACTGGAGTCAAAGGTTGCAAAACATAGCGACAAAATAGCAGAAAAATGACTTTGTTTCCAGCTGCACTACACCCCATTATTAATCTGTGCAATTGGAGGAAATTTGTGCGTATGGCTCTTTAGCTTGGGGCAGAACAAATACAATGTACTGACTTGCATTCAGGAGTAATGATCGATAAATGGGTGGTAAAGAGTGAGGTGACTGAAGTGAGTCATTATTTGCATGCACTTGGATAGTCAGAGGCTTTTCCCCAGGGTAGAGGGGTCAATTACTAGGGGGCATAGGTTTAAGGTGAGAGGGGCAAGGTTTAGAGTAGATGTACGAGGCAAGTTTTTTACGCAGAGGGTAGTGGGTGCCTGGAACTCGCTACCGGAGGAGGTGGTGGAAGCAGGGACGATAGTGACATTTAAGGGGCATCTTGACAAATACATGAATAGGATGGGAATAGAGGGATACGGAACCAGGAAGTGTAGAAGATTGTAGTTTAGTCGGGCAGCATGGTCAGCACGGGCTTGGAGGGCCGAAGGGCCTGTTCCTGTGCTGTACATTTCTTTGTTCTTTGTTGTTCCTGACTTCCCAAAGCCTGTCCACCATCTACAAGGCCAATAAATGCTGACCTAGCTAGTGCCGCCACATTCCAAGAATGAATAAAAAAACATTTGCATCGAGGTTTTCTTTGATCTTTTATGCCAGGTATCTGCTTTACACTTCAAGTATACATATGTCTGGCCACAAATACACAGGAGATCCTACCCCTAAATGTTTATAGCGGTTTGATTTTAAAATCTGAAAACCTGGAGTGTTTCAAAATGGCACGGTTCTGAATTGTTCCAAATGTAAGAATTAATAGATTCACTTGTTCAATAAACGGGTTTGGAAGGGCATGTAGAACTGTCATGCATGTCAGCACGTCTGAAATGGATCTGATTCTTTTGATGCTGAATCTCTTCTGCTCTTTCTGCCAGAAACCAATTAATTATTTTCACATCATTTGGCCAAACTTACACTTAAGTGGCTCTGAAATTTCTGGAGATTTGAAGCTTTGGATGGAGAGCAACACCACCCCACAATCTCACTGCCAGATAATTTGGAGCTTAGTCAAATCGCTGCACTGCAGTGGATTGGAGAATCCCACCCATTAACTGTACCTCTGCACGGGCAGCACAGTGGCGCAGTGGTTAGTATTGCTGTCTCACGGTGCCGAGCTCTCAAGTTCGATTCTGGGTCACTATCCTGTCTTGTTATGCTCTTGTCGTAGCATAAGCGGCTTCCTTGTGGTGCACTTTCAAAGGAAGGTTCAGACGTGGAGATAACTTCAACACGTTTATTAAACTATTTACACTTCTCCTACTCGGGTTCGCCACTACTGTTAATCCTACTATAGCTACTTAGATTGACTAACCAGCTGCTACAATCCACGTGGTGGGTGGTAATATTGAATCAACCCTGTGTCTCTACTCACTGACTGTCTCCACTGGAAAGAGGCAGATCATGTGTGTTGTGTCCTTTATATATGGGTTGGTGTAATGCCCTCCTGTGGTCGTGTCACCTCTATGTGTATCGTGAATGCCCATTGGTCGTGTCCTATCTAACTGTTCTATTGGTTGAGTGTCTGTGTGTCATGTCTCTGGTGATCCCTCTAGTGTCTAGCTAGTCTACATGTATTTACATTAACCCCTTGTGTCTTCACAGTGATGCATATCACCACATATCCGTGTGGAGTTTGCACATTCTCCCCGTGTTTGCGTGGGTTTCCCCTCCACAACCAAAAGATGTGCAGGGTAGGTGGACTGGCCACGCTAAATTGCCCCTTAATTGGAAAAAACGAATTGGGTGCTCTAAACTTATTTAAAAAAAAAGAAAATAAAACTGTTCCACTCCACAGATGCTGCCTGGCTTGCTGACTAATCCCAGCATGTTCTGTCCTCATTGATGTCTTTAATTGGATTCTTCAAAGCCGTTAAAACTTTCAGAAATGATTGGGTTGAAATTACCGACAGCAGAGAGAAACAGTTAACATGTTGTCTATTCTTTTCCATGCTCTTGAGAATAGGAGCTCAATTTCTTTGGGTCTACCAAACCCAAAAGGTGTGTGAAATCATGGTGCTGAGACAGGAAGCAAAATATCAGATCCGTTGCGCACTGCACATCTAATTAATGACCACTTATCATACAAACTGTGTAAAATCAAGAGCATTTAATTGCATTTTTGCTGAGTTATACAAAACAAACCCAATCCCTCTAAAGTTCTTCCTCTCAACCTCGATTCATTTGTGACAGTTTACCTCAGTTGACTGGACAGCTGGTGTGTAAAGCAGAACGAGGTCACCAGCATGGGTTTAATTCTCCTGACGGCTGAAGGTCTCGTCTACTCATCCTTGCCCTAAAGTGGTGGTGGTCCTTAGATTAAATTACCACGAGTCAACAAAGCTCTGTGTTGCTCCCTAGCTAATCTTTTGGTTCAGATATTGAGCCTCTCTAGGGTGGCACGGTGGCGCAGTGGTTAGTACTGCTGCCTCACGGCACCGAAGACCCGGGTTTGATGCCGACCCTGGGTCACTGACAGTGTGGAGTTTGCACATTCTCCCCATGTTTGCGTGGGTCTCACCCCCACAACACAGAGATGTGCAGGTTAGGTGGATTTGCCATGCTAAATTGCCCCTTAAATCGGGAAAAAATATAATTGGGTACTCTAAATTTAAAAAACCATGGGCGGGATTCACCGACCCCCCTCCGGGTCGGAGAATCGCCGGGGGCTGGCGTGAATCCCGCCCCCGCCGGTTGCCGAATTCTCCGGCACTGGATATTCGGCGGGGGTGGGAATCGCGCCACGCTGGTTGACGCCCCCACCCGGCGATTCTCCGGCCCGCTGCTGGAATGCCTGTCCCGCCGGCGAGAATCAAACCACCTCTCTTACCGGCGGGACAAGGCGGCGCGGGCGGGCTCCGGGGTCCTGGGGAGGGGCGCGGGCCGATCTGGCCCCGGGGGGTGCCCCCACGGTGGCCTGGCCCGCGATCAGGGCCCACCGATCCGCGGGCGGGCCTGTGCCGTGGGGGCACTCTTTTCCTTCCGCCTTCGCCATGGTCTCCACTATGGCTGAGGCGGAAGAGACCCCCTCCACTGCGCATGCGCGGGGATGCCGTGAGTGGCCGCTAACGCTCCCGCGCATGCGCCGCACAGCAAAGTCAGTTTCGCGCCAGCTGGTGGGGCACCAAAGGCCTTTCCCACTAGCTGGCGGAGCGGAAATCAGCCTGCCGCGTGCCTAGCCCCTCAAGGTTAGGGCTCGGCCCCTCAAGATGCAGAGGATTCCGCACTTTTGGGGCGGCGTGATGCTGGACTGATTCGCGCCGTTTTTGGCGCCGGTCGGCGGACATCGCGCCGATTGCGGAGAATCCCGCCCAAGATTCTGGAAAAAAAGTTCAAGAGGCGCAGTTTATGCCGTCACTGTGACGATGCGAGGCCTGATACAATGGCGAGGCTGGCTCCACAGAGATCAGAGGGTTACATAACAATCAGCACCGAAAATAACTACCCCCGCCAGACTCCCCACCATGGACACGTAAACCGCACGCTCCACAAGACTCACCTCATCCCTCACCATCAGCAGTAATGGCCTCCCCCCCGCCCATGTCATTTTTTATGTTAACTCTTGGTTCTCTGTCCACAGATGCTGCCAGACCTGTTTGGTTTTTCCAGCACTCCCTGTTTTATTTCAATGATTCAGCATCTGCAGCATTTTGCTTTTACTTGGAGTGAATTGAGCGCACTTCTAATCTTGCTCAATCTGAAAATTGGGGTTATCATTGATCAAACGACATGGGTACAAGGAAATGCAAACAATCCCTACTGGATCCTTATCGCTGTGCCGCTGTTTCCCTCTCATGTTATGTATGTGATATGAAGGGGGGAGGGGCGGGATGTGGTAGTGTGGCCCCTTTAAGGGGTGATAGTGTGCCGATCATGTCACCTGACTGGGGTCTTTTGCTCAGGAGCATGCAAACCTCGGCCAATGGGAAGAAAGCGCAGGAGCCCGGGAGCAGGGGACCCAGCGTGTGGGCCCGGCAGTCAATGAATAAAGACCTGTATTGTAGTTGCTGTGCCTGTATAAAGCACAGTGGGCTAAACAGCTGGCTTGTAATGCAAAACAATGCCAGCAGCGTGGGTTCAATTCCTGTACCAGCCTCCCCGAACAGGCGCTGGAAGGTGGTGACTAGGGGCTTTTCACAGTAACTTCATTGAAGCCTACTTGTGACAGTAAGCGATTATTATTACTATATTAGAGTCCCCACTTATTTAATATTGCCCAGTGCAGCATTATCCACATCCTTTCAAATCTCTTACTTTTTCCAGATTACCTTTGTTAGCTGGACAACATTGCATCTCAAGAATCATAGAAAGTGGACAACACAGAAGGTGACCAATTGACCCATCGTTTCTGCGTTGGCTGCAAAGACCGAGCCGTTCGGCCTGATCCCACTTTCCAGCATTTAGTCCATAGTCCTGCACGTTAAGGCACTTTAGGTACCTGTTAAAGGAGATGAGGTTTTATGCCTCTACCAATGTAATAGGAGGCTGATTAAATCACAAAGTGATTTATTCAAATGGCAATGATGTAAACTATATACAACACAACAACTACAATACAGGTCTTTATTCGTTGACTGCCGGGTCCACGCGCTGGGCCCCCTGCTCCCGGGCTCCTGCGCTTTCTTCCCATTGGCCGAGGTTCACATGCTCCCAAGCAAAAGACCCCGGGCAGGTGACATGACCGGCAAACTATCACCCCTTAAAGGGGCCACGCTACCACATCCCGCCCCACTCCCTTAATATCACATACATAACCAGAGAGGAAACAGTGGCATAGCGGTATTGTCACTGGATAGTAATCCAGAGACCAAGGTAATGCTCGGGGAACCTATGTTCAAATTCCACCGTAGTTGATGGTGAAATTTGAATTCAAGACAAATCAGGAATTCAAAGTCTAATGATGACCATGAAATCATTGCCATTTGCAGTAAACACCCAATTTGTTCACTAATGCCTTTTAGGGAAGGAAATCTGTCGTCCTTATCTGCTCTGGCCTACATGTGAGTCCAGACTCACAGCAGGATGGCTGACTCTTAATTCATAGTTTCATGGAATTTACAGTGCTGAAGGCGGCCATTCGGCCCATTGAGTCTGCACCAGCCCTTGGAAAGAGCACCCCACTCAAGCCCACACCTCCCCCTATCCCCGTAACCCCACTTAACCTTGTTTGGACACTAAGGGCAATTTATCATGGCCAATCCACCTAACCTGCACATCTTTGGACTGTGGCAGGAAACCGGAGCACCCGGAGGAAACCCACGCAGACACAGGGAGAACGTGCAGGCTCCGCACAGACAGTGACCCAAGCCGGGAATCGAACCTGGGACCCTGGATCTGTGAAGCAACTGTGCTAACCACTATGCTACCTGCTGCCCAATTGTTTTCAGGCAGGCTGCAATGGCCACATCACATAAATGATTTTTAAAAAAAAAATAGGTGACTATTTACAGCGATGGCAGAACCACAAATAGGGGGTGATATGGCAAAGTATTTCATAAAGTCAGTCTATCAGGCGACTTCTGAGTTCTGGAGGAATGCTTCAGTTCTCTGAGTTCTTCACAAATGAGGTGTCTAAAGGTCTCAGAAGGGGCCTTTTCTGAAACTACCGGTACCCCCATTTCTGGCTCTGATGAAGAAACAATGGATCCACTTGTCTTGCTGTCAGGGTGGCAGCCTCTCACTTTATTATGTAGTCCAGGTGCTTTCGTGCCTCTCTCCTTTGATGCATTCCTCGGTCCTCTACGTTTCTCCCAGGTATCCATGTTGGTCCAACCCCAAAGTTTCTAATGACTAACTAGATGATCTGCTTTGAAAGATCTGTTACCTCTGGCCTTGCCGCACCTCCACCCTCCCCGCTAAATTGGGGAATACCCGGTCCAGGTGTTTTCAGAGACATTGCCCCATCAACGGTTCTGCTGGTGTTACCCCAGTGGTGTTATGGTGGGGGGAGTAGTGTCGTAAGAAAGGAGGAAATTGGCTAGCCTGAGTCATAAGGGTCTGTCTGGCTGCTTTTTCATTGAAGATTTGAAGATTTGCATTGCTCTTTCTGTCAGGACCTTCAAGGCCGGGTGATAGGGGGCTGTGCGGATGTGCTGAATATCTTTGGCCTGCACAAAATGCTGGAATTCTTCCCAGTAAAGGCAGTGCCGTTATCCGAAATGATAAATTCCAGGAGGATGTGTATCATAAGAAATGTGTCTCAATCTTTTGCTGGTGGCTGCTAAAGTGGTTTTGTACACATTACTTGAATGTCCAGCCACTTAGATTGGGCATCCACCACTATTCATAACATTTACATGATGTGGCGATGCCAGCGTTGGACTGGGATGTGCTCAGTAAAAAGTCTTACAACGCCAGGTTAAAGTCCAATATCACTAGCTTTCAGAGCTCAGCCCCTTCACCCACAGCCTATGGAGATGGTAAACTTCTAATGAGGATGTAAGTCTGGGGTCCACAGACCGTAAGCAAGATTACTTTTTGTTTGTCTTCCCCACTAATATCATGAGCAATGAAAAAGTATTGAAACCTCTCAATGCATTGGCCCCAGTCCTCAGTCCCCGGGTCAAAAGAATTGAGTTTTCCTGTTAGTGGCACTATTTTTCACTCACTGTTACTGCAGAGATCATGGGCGGGATTGTCCAATCCCACGGCAGAGTGTCCACGCCATCAGTAGCATTGTGGATAGCACAATTGCTTCACAGCTCCAGGGTCCCAGGTTTGATTCCGCCTTGGGTCACTGTCTGTGTGGAGTCTGCACATCCTGCCCGTGTGTGCGTGGGTTTCCTCCGGGTGCTCCAGTTTCCTCCCACAGTCCAAAGATGAGCGGAGAATCGCGTGCCGGCATCGTGGCAACGTGGCCCGTTCGCGGGGATTCTCCGGCCCGGCGCAGGGCTGGGAGAATCCTGCCCCATTTCTTTTCCCTTCTCTGGAGATCTCCCATGGCACACCCTCTCCCCCTCGAATTTTGAAGCTTGCGACGGTAGTCCAATTTACCCTCGTTACCAATGTAATAATGTGAGGTTCCAACGTGGAGGCTGCTTCAATTGCAAAGTGATTTATTCAAATACCAAGGAGGTAAAGCTATATACAGGCACAGCAACTACAATGCAGGACTTTTAAAAACAGGGGCTGGTTTAGCACAGGGCTAAATCACTGGCTTTGAAAGCAGACCAAGGCATGCCGGCAGCACGGTTCAATTCCTGTACCAGCCTCCCCGAACAGGCGCTGGAATGTGGTGACTAGGGGCTTTTCACAGTAACTTCATTTGAAGCCTACTTGTGACTGTTATAACCTGCCTGCTTACCATTGGCTGGGGACTAATGACAATCCCACAATCCTGTGGGAGTATGAGCTTCCCCAATGAGGGGGGCGGAGAAATCATTAGCAGACTCCCTGCATAAATAAAGCTGGCCAGTTTGGAACCAGCCAGGAAGGAGTGAGCAGCGAGCGAAGTTGCTGCTACTGTTGTATATATATGTTATTGTGAATAAATGTTATTTCTTTGTATCCTTACAACTCGTGCTGGATTCTTCGTGGCACTCACAAAACTGGCGACGAGGGTTAATGTGAATAGCTGTCTACACTATTGAAGCCACCTCCCTGGATGTTTGTTGGATACAGGTTGGAAGTTGTTTTCTATTACACCATGCCTCTGTACAGACGTTTGGATGTTTTTGATGCTGCGCTGAAAAGCTGGAACCAGTACGTACAACGGATGCGTTACTATTTCCGGGCAAACAACATCACCGAAAACGAGCGCCAGGTGGTCACATTGCTCACCGCCTGCGGCCCGCGTACGTTTGGGGTGATTAGGAGCCTGATGTACCCAGCTGCGTCAGACACCAAAACGTTTGATGAACTTGTGAACTTAGTGGGGCAACATTTTAACCCAACTCTGTCCACAATAGTCCAACGTTACCGGTTTAATACCGCTGAGAGGACCCCAGGAGAATCCCTTGCTGACTTTCTATCCAGGCTACGCAGGATTGTGGAATACTGTGACTATGGTGAGACCTTGTCAGAAATGTTACGCGACCGTTTGGTTTGCGGTATTAACAATGCGGCCACCCAGAGAAAGTTGTTAGCTGAGGCAACATTGACTTTTCAACAGGCCATTCAAATAGTATTGTCCCGAGAGAGCGCAGAATGAGGAGTGCAGGTGTTACAGGGAATGGAGGTGCATGCCTTGGGGCGCAACCCCTTCCGTCCGAAAACGTCCCCCCGCACTCCTGCGGTACCTTGGGCGAGGCAACGTCCGGATCGACGGCAGTGGCCGTCGGACATTCCTCCCCGAAGGGAGCCTTCCCCAGAACCAATGGATGAGGTTCTGGAGGTGCCTACAAGTCCGTGTCAGACTTGTACGCGCCGACCCCGTCGTGGCCGCCGGTCCTGGGGGCACCAGAGGCACCGTCGTTCCAACCTAAACTGGGACCAGCCTAGGGGCCGTACCTTCCATGTGGATAAACCTGCGGCGACTACTCCTGAGGACGTGGAGACGGAGGACGACTGCCTGCAGTTGCATTGTGTGGCAGCTCCCCGTGTGGCCCCCATTAAGGTGACAGTACGGGTCAATGGCCACCCACTTGAGATGGAGTTGGACACTGGCACAGCGGTCTCGATGATCGCCCAGAGGACATTCAACCGCAGGGTATACAGACCCTTACATTAACCAACACACAGGCCAGGTTGGCCACCTACACGGGGGAACCATAGGACATTGCAGGAACTACGATGACCCCTGTTGTTTATGGATGCCAGGAGGGGCGTTTCCCACTTATCGTGGTGCGCAGCCATGGGTCCAGCCTGTTGGGTCGGGACTGGTTGCCCATTTGCGGTTGCAGTGGCAGCACATCCTCCAAACAGTTTCTGGAGGGTTGACTGAGGTGCGAGGATGATACCCAGATGTATTCCAGCCCGGTTTGGGGAAAATAAAAGGGGCCGTAGCCCGTAACCAAGTCGAACCAGGAGCCACGCCGCGCTATTTCCGGGCACGCCCGGTGCCTTACGCTTTGCTCGAGAAGGTAGAAGGGGAGCTCACTCGTTTGGAGAGTTTGGGTATTATTAGGCCCGTTCGTTTCGCTGACTGGGCAGCACCAATTGTACCTGTAATGAAGCCAGATGCCACAGTTCGCTTGTGCGGCGACTATAAACTTACAGTGAATACGGCTTCCCGACTCGACCGATATACAATGCCTCGCATAGAGGATCTCTACGCGAAGCTTGCAGGCAAACTCTCGTTCACAACATTAGAAATGAGTCACGCCTACCTACAGTTGGAGCTGGACCCTGCCTCCTGACCATATAAGAACATAAGAACTAGGAGCAGGAGTAGGCCATCTGGCCCCTCGAGCCTGCTCCACCATTCAATGAGATCATGGCTGATCTTTGTGGACTCAGCTCCACATTCCGTCCCGAACACCATAACCCTTAATCCCTTTATTCTTCAAAAAACTATCTATCTTTATCTTAAAAACATTTAATGAAGGAGCCTCTACTGCTTCACTCGGCAAGGAATTCCATAGATTCACAACCCTTTAGGTGAAGAAGTTCCTCCTAAACTCAGTCCTAAATCTACTTCCCCTTAATTTGAGGCTTTACCCCCTAGTTCTGCTTTCACCCGCCAGTGGAAACGACCTGCCCGCACCTATCCTATCTATTCCCTTCATAATCTTATATGTTTCTATAAGATCCCCCCTTCTATATTCCAACGAGTACAGTCCCAGTCTACTCAACCTCTCCTCGTAATCCAACCCCTTCAGCTCTGGGATTAACCTAGTGAATCTCCTCTGCACACCCTCCAGTGCCAGTACGTCCTTTCTCATGTAAGGAGACCAAAACTGAACACAATACTCCAGGTGTGGCCTCACTAACGCCTTATACAATTGCAGCATAACCTCCCTGGTCTCATACTCCATCCCTCTAGCAATGAAGGACAAAATTCTGTTTGCCTTCTTAATCACCTGTTGCACCTGTAAACCAACTTTTTGTGACTCATGCACTAGCACACCCAGGTCTCTCTGCACAACAGCATGTTTTAATATTTTATCGTTTAAATAATAATCCTTTTTGCTGTTATTCCGACCAAAATGGATAACCTCACATTTGTCATCATTGTATTCCATCTGCCAGACCCTAGCCCATTCACTTAGCCTATCCAAATCCCTCTGCAGACTTCCAGTATTCTCTGCACTTTTTGTTTGACCACTCATCTTAGTGTCGTCTGCAAACTTGGACACATTGCCCTTGGTCCCCAACTCCAAATCATCTATGTAAATTGTGAACAATTGTGGGCCCAACACTGATCCCTGAGGGACACCACTAGCTACTAATTGCCACCCAGAGAAACACCCATTAATCCCCACGCTTTGCTTTCTATTAATTAACCAATCTTCTATCCATGCTACTACTTTCCCCTTAATGCCATGCATCTTTATCTTATGCAGCAACCTTTTGTGTGGCACTTTGTCAAAGGCTTTCTGGAAATCCAGATATACCACATCCATTGGCTCCCCGTTATCTACCACACCGGTAATGTCCTCAAAAAATTCCACTAAATTAGTTAGGCACGACCTGCCCTTTATGAACCCATGCTGCGCCTGCCCAATGGGACAATTTCCATCCAGATGCCTCGCTATTTCTTCCTTGATAGATTCCAGCATCTTCCCTACTACCGAAGTTAAGCTCACTGGCCTATAATTACCCACTTTCTGCTGACCTCCTTTTTTAAAAAATATATTTTATTCAAGATTTTTTGGCCAAACATGACAGTACATTGTGTATCCTTTACACAGCAATATAACAATATAAATAACAATGGCCAGTTTTAAACAAAGAAATAAATATATAAACAAAATCAAAAACAAAACTAAATGGCAACTGCCTTGTCCAAAATAAATCCTCTCCAAAAATACAATCCAACAATCCAATATACAATTACCTATAACAACTACCTATACATATTATACATATACACTAACATCCCTGAGAGTCCTTCTGATTCCTCCCCGCCCCCCCCCCCCCCCCCCGGGTTGCTGCTGCTGTCTTCTTCTTTTCCATTCCCTCAATCTTTCTGTGAGGTATTCGACGTACGGTTGCCACCGCCTGGTGAACCCTTGAGCCGATCCCCTTAGGACGAACTTAATCCGTTCCAACTTTATAAACCCTGCCATGTCATTTATCCAGGTCTCCACACCCGGGGGCTTGGCTTCCTTCCACATTAACAATATCCTGCGCCGGGCTACTAGGGACGCAAAGGCCAAAACATCAGCCTCTTTCGCCTCCTGCACTCCCGGCTCTTCTGCAACCCCGAATATAGCTAACCCCCAGTTTGGTTCGACCTGGACCACCACCACCTTCGAAAGCACCTTTGTCACCCCCACCCAAAAACCCTGCAGTGCCGGACATGACCAGAACATGTGGGTGTGATTCGCTGGGCTTCTCGAGCATCTCGCACACCTATCCTCTACTCCAAAAAATTTACTGAGCCGTGCTCCAGTCATATGCGCCCTGTGTAACACCTTAAATTGTATCAGGCTTAGCCTGGCACACGAGGACGATGAGTTTACCCTACTTTGGGCATCAGCCCACAGCCCCTCCTCAATCTCCTCCCCAGCTCCTCTTCCCATTGCCCTTTCAGCTCATCTACCATAATCTCCCCCTCGTCCCTCATTTCCCTATATATGCCTGATACCTTACCGTCCCCACCCATGTCTTTGAGATCACTCTGTCCTGCACCTCCTGCGTCGGGAGCTGCGGGAATTCCCTCACCTGTTGCCTCGCAAAAGCCCTCAGTTGCATATACCGGAATGCATTCCCTTGGGGCAAACCATATTTTTCGGTCAGCGCTCCCAGACTTGCAAACGTCCCATCTACGAACAGATCTCTCAATTGTGTTACCCCTGCTCTTTGCCATGTTCCAAATCCCCCATCCATTCTCCCCGGAACAAACCTATGGTTATTTCTTATTGGGGACCGAACCGAGGCTCCCGTCTTTCCCCTATGCCGTCTCCACTGCCCCCAAATTTTCAGTGTAGCCACCACCACCGGGCTTGTGGTGTATTTCTTCAGTGAGAACGCCAACGGCGCCGTCACCATAGCTTGTAAGCAAGTCCCCCTACAGGACGCCCTCTACAACCTCTTCCACGCCGCTCCCTCCTCTTCTCCCATCCACTTACACACCATTGAGATATTGGCGGCCCAGTAGTACTCACTTAGGCTCAGTAGTGCCAGCTCCCCCCTATCCCTACTACGCTGCAAGAATCCCCTCCTCACTCTCGGGGTCTTCCCGGCCCACACAAAACTCATGATACTCTTCTCAATTCTTTTGAAAAAAGCCTTCGTGATCACCACCGGGAGGCACTGAAACACAAAAAGGAATCTCGGGAGGACCACCATTTTAACCGCCAGCACCCTCCCTGCCAGTGACAGGGACACCATGTCCCATCTCTTAAAGTCCTCCTCCATCTGTTCCACCAATCGCGTTAAATTTAGCCTATGCAATGTACCCCAATTCTTGGCTATCTGGATCCCCAAGTACCGAAAGTCCCTTGTTACCTTCCTCAACGGTAAGTCCTCTATTTCTCTGCTCTGCTCCCCTGGATGCACCACAAACAACTCACTTTTCCCCATGTTCAATTTATATCCTGAAAATTCTCCAAACTCCCCAAGTATCCGCATTATCTCTGGCATCCCCTCCGCCGGGTCCGCCACATACAACAACAAATCGTCCGCATACAGAGATACCCGGTGTTCTTCTCCTCCCCTGAGTACTCCCCTCCACTTCCTGGAACCCCTCAATGCTATTGCCAGGGGCTCAATCGCCAGTGCAAACAATAATGGGGACAGAGGACATCCCTGCCTCGTCCCTCTATGGAGCCGAAAATATGCAGACCCCCGTCCATTCATGACCACGCTCGCCATCGGGGCCCTATACAGCAGCTGTACCCATCTAATATACTCATCTCTAAAGCCAAATCT
Source organism: Scyliorhinus torazame (assembly GCF_047496885.1). Taxonomy (NCBI): domain Eukaryota; kingdom Metazoa; phylum Chordata; class Chondrichthyes; order Carcharhiniformes; family Scyliorhinidae; genus Scyliorhinus; species Scyliorhinus torazame. The sequence continues at coordinate 133,641,073 of NC_092710.1, forward strand.
CCTCAGCACCTCCCACAAATAATCCCACTCCACTCTATCAAATGCTTTCTCGGCATCCATCACCACCACTATCTCCGCTTCCCCCTCTGGTGGGGGCATCATCGTTACCCCTAGCAGCCTCCGTATATTTGTATTCAGCTGTCTCCCCTTCACAAACCCAGTTTGGTCCTCATGGACCACCCCCGGGACACAATCCTCTATCCTCATTGCCATGACCTCGGCCAGAATCTTAGCGTCCACGTTCAGGAGGGAAATTGGCCTATAGGACCCGCATTGCAGCGGGTCTTTTTCCTTCTTTAGGAGAAGCGATATCGTTGCCTCTGACATAGTCGGGGGCAGCTGTCCCCTTTCCCTCGCCTCATTAAAGGTTCTCATCAGTAGCGGGACCAGCAAGTCCACATATTTCCTGTAAAATTCAACTGGGAATCCGTCCGGTCCCGGGGCCTTCCCCGCCTGCATGCTCCTAATTCCTTTCACTACTTCCTCCATTTCGATCTGTGCTCCCAGTCCCACCTTCTCCTGCTCCTCCACCTTAGGAACTTCCAGCTGGTCCTGAAAACACATCATTCTCTCCTTCCCATCCGGGGGCTGAGCTTCATATAATCTTTCATAGAATGCCTTGAACACTCCATTCACTCTCTCCGCTCCCCGCTCCATCTCTCCCTCCTCATCCCTCACTCCCCCTATCTCCCTCGCTGCTCCCCTTTTCCTCAGTTGGTGGGCCAGCAACCTGCTCGCCTTCTCCCCATATTCGTACTGTACACCCTGTACCTTCCTCCACCGTGCCTCTGCAGTACCAGTAGTCAGCAAATCAAATTCTACATGTAGCCTTTGCCTTTCCTTGTACGGTCCCTCCTCCGGTGCCTCCGCGTATTGCCTGTCCACCCTCAGAAGTTCTTTCAGCAACCGCTCCCGTTCCCTACCCTCCTGCTTTCCTTTATGTGCCCTGATTGATATCAGCTCCCCTCTAACCACTGCCTTCAGCGCCTCCCAGACCACTCCCACCTGGACCTCCCCATTATCATTGAGTTCCAAGTACCTTTCAATACACCCCCTCACCCTTAAACACACCCCCTCATCCGACATTAGTCCCATGTTCATTCTCCAGGGTAGACACTGTTCTTTTTCCTCCCCTATCTCCAAGTCCACCCAATGTGGAGCGTGATCCGAAATAGCTATAGCCGTATACTCCGTCCCCCTCACCTTTGGGATCAGCGCCCTTCCCAAAACAAAAAAGTCTATTCGCGAATAAACTTTGTGGACATAGGAGAAAAACGAAAACTCCTTACTCCTAGGTCTACTAAATCTCCATGGGTCTACTCCTCCCATCTGCTCCATAAAGTCCTTAAGCACCTTGGCTGCTGCCGGCCTCCTTCCGGTCCTGGACCTCGATCTGTCCAGCCCTGGTTCCAGCACCGTGTTAAAATCTCCACCCATTACCAACTTCCCCACCTCTAGGTCCGGGATACGTCCTAACATGCGCCTCATAAAGTTGGCATCATCCCAGTTCGGGGCATATACGTTCACTAAAACCACCGCCTCCCCCTGTAATTTGCCACTCACCATCACGTATCTGCCCCCACTATCCGCCACTATGGTCTTTGCCTCAAACATTACCCGCTTCCCCACCAATATAGCCACCCCCCTGTTTTTCGCCTCTAGCCCCGAATGAAACACCTGCCCCACCCATCCTTTGCGTAGTCTGACCTGGTCTATCAGTTTCAAATGCGTCTCCTGTAGCATAACCACATCTGCCTTAAGTTTCTTTAGGTGTGCGAGTACCCGTGCCCTCTTTATCGGCCCGTTCAGCCCTCTCACATTCCACGTGATCAGCCGGGTTGGGGGGCTCTTTACCCCCCCCTTGTCGACTAGCCATCCCCTTTTATCCAGCTCCTCACCCGGTTCCCACGCAGCTGTGTCCCCCCAGGCGGTGCCCCCCCGCCCCGCCCACCCCACCCCATACCAGCTCCCCCTTCTCCCCAGCAGCAGCAACCCAGTAAACCCCCCCTCCCCCCCCCCCCCCCCCCCCCCCGCTAGATCCCCCACTAGCGTAGTTGCACCCCCCATGTTGCTCCCAGACGTCAGCAAACTCTGGCCGACCTCGGCTTCCCCTCGTGACCTCGGCTCACACCGTGCGATGCCCCCTCCTTCCTGCTTCCCTATTCCCGTCATAATTATCATATGGCGCCCCCAATGGCCGACGCCCCCAGCTCCTCCACCTCCCTCCCTCCCTCCCCCACAACATGGGGAAGAGAGAAAAGTTACCGGGTCGCAGGATTAACAACATAAAAATCATCTCTCCCCCCTTTTTCCCCCCTCTTCACCCCCCATATTCGCCCCACCACTTTGTCTCAAACGTTCTTTTTTATAACCCACTTATTCCAATTTCTCTTCAACAATAAATGTCCACGCCTCATCCGCCGTTTCAAAGTAGTGGTGCTTCCCTTGATGTGTGACCCACAGTCTTGCTGGCTGCAGCATTCCAAATTTGACCTTCTTTTTATGAAGCACCGCCTTGGCCCGATTAAAGCTCGCCCTCCTTCTCGCCACCTCCGCACTCCAATCTTGATATACGCGGATCACCGCGTTCTCCCACCTACTGCTCCGAGTTTTCTTTGCCCATCTGAGGACCATCTCTCTGTCCTTATATCGGAGGAATCTCACCACTATGGCTCGGGGAATTTCTCCAGCTCTCGGTCTTCGCACCATCACTCGATATGCTCCCTCCACCTCCAACGGACCCATCAGGGCCTCCGATCCCATTAACGAGTGCAGCATCGTGCTCACATATGCCCCGACGTCCGCCCCTTCTGCACCCTCGGGAAGACCAAGAATCCTTAAATTCTTCCTCCTCGCATTATTCTCCAGCACCTCCAGCCTTTCCACACATCATTTATGGTGTGCCTCGTGCATCTCCGTCTTCACCACCAGGCCCTGTATATCGTCCTCGTTCTCGGCAGCCTTTGCCTTCACGACCCGAAGCTCCTGCACCTGGGTCTTTTGCTCATCTTTTAGCCCTTCAATCGCCTGTTATATCGGGGCCAACAGCTCCTTCTTCATCTCCTTTTTAAGCTCTTCCACGCAGCGTTTCAAAAACTCGTGTTGTTCAGGGCCCCATATTAAACTGCCACCTTCCGACGCCATCTTGGTTCGTGCTTGCCTTCCTTGCCACTGCTCTAAAGGATCCACCGCAATCCGGCCACTTTCCTCTCCTTTTTCAATCCGTGTCCGGGGGGATTCCCTTCTGGTTTATCACAAAGTGCTTTTAGCCGTTAAAATTGCCGTTGGGGCTCTTATTAAGAGCCCAAAAGTCCGTTCCACCGGGAGCTGCCGAAACGTGCGACTTAGCTGGTCATCGCCGCACCCGGAAGTCCGACCTCCTTTTTTAAAGAGTGGTGTCACGTTTGCTAATTTCCAATCCGCCGGGACCACCCCAGAGTCTAGTGAATTTTGGTAAATTATCACTAGTGCATTTGCAATTTCCCTGGCCATCTCTTTTAGCACTCTGGGATGCATTCCATCAGGGCCAGGAGACTTGTCTACCTTTAGCCCCATTAGTTTGCCCATCACTACCTTCTTAGTGATAACAATCCTCTCAAGGTCCTCGCCTGTCATAGCCTCATTTCCATCAAACACTGGCATGTTATTTGTGTCTTCCACTGTGAAGACCGACCCAAAAAACCTGTTCAGTTCCTCAACCATTTCCTCATCTCCCATTATTAAATCTCCCTTCTCATCCGCTGAAGGACCAATATTTACCTTAGCCACTCTTTTTTGTTTTAAATATTTGTAGAAACTTTTACTATCTGTTTTTATATTCTGAGCAAGTTTACTCTCATAATCTATCTTACTCTTCTTTATAGCTTTTTTAGTAGCTTTCTGTTGCCCCCTAAAGATTTCCCAGTCCTCTAGTCTCCCACTAATTTTTGCTACTTTGTATGCTTTTTCCTTCAATTTGATACTCTCCCTTATTTCCTTAGATATCCACGGTCGATTTTCCCTCCTTCTACCGTCCTTCCTTTTTGTTGGTATAAACCTTTGCTGAGCACTGTGAAAAATCACTTGGAAGGTTCTCCACTGTTCCTCAACTGTTTCACCACAAAGTCTTTGCTCCCAGTAAACTTAGCTAGTTTTTCTCTCATCCCATTGTAATCTCCTTTGTTTAAGCACAAAACACTAGTGTTTGATTTTACCTTCTCAAACTCCATCTGTATTTTAAATTCCACCATATTGTGATCGCTCCTTCCTCGAGGATCCCTAACTATGAGATCCTGAATCAATCCTGTCTCATTACACAGGACCAGATCTAGGACCGCTTGTTCCCTTGAAGGTTCCATTACATACTGTTCAAGGAAACAATCGCGGATACATTCTATAAACTCCTCCTCAAGGCTGCCTTGACCGACCTGGTTAAACCAATCGACATGTAGATTAAAATCCCCCATGATAACTGCTGTACCATTTCTACATGCATCAGTTATTTCTTTGTTTAGTGCCTGCCCCACCATAATGTTACTATTTGGTGGCCTATAGACTACTCCTATCAGTGACTTTTTCACCTTACTATTCCTGATTTCCACCCAAATGGATTCAATCTTATCCTCCATAGCACCGATGTCATCCCTTACTGTTGCCCGGATGTCATCCTTAAGTAACAGAGCTACACCACCTCCCTTACCATCCACTCTGTCCTTCTGAAAAGTTTGATACCCTTGGATATTTAAATCCCTGTCGTGACCATCCTTTAACCATGTTTCAGTAATATCCACTAAATCATAGTCATGCACGATGATTTGCGCCATCAACTCATTTACCTTATTCCGAATACTACAAGCATTCAGGTAAAGTACACTTATGTTGTTTTTTTTTTTTACCTCGGTTCTGAATCTTAACACCTCGATCAGTAACCTCTCCTAAGTTATATTTCCTCTTAACTTTTCTCCTAATTTTCCTTGTCGTTGAACCCATATCTTCATGTAACAACCTGCCGCGTCGCTTACCATTCATGTTTTTACTTCCCGTTTTATTCCTTTTAGTATTCCTGGTCCTATTCACTGAGCTCCCCTCAGTCACCGTACCTTGTACTGTCGCCTTTTTTGATTTTTGACGATGGCTTCTCTGCCTTACACTTTCCCCCTTACTGCCTTTTGTTTCTGTCCCTGTTTTACTACCTTCCAACTTCCTGCATCCCTTCCCATCCCCCTGCCACATTAGTTTAAACACTCCCCAACAGCTCGAGCAAACACCCCCCCTAGGACACCGGTCCAGTCCTGCCAAGATGCAGACCGTCTGGTTTGTACTGGCCCCACCTCCCCCAGAACCGGTTCCAATGCCCCAGGAATTTGAATACCTCCCTCTTGCACCATCTCTCGAGCCACGCATTCATCCTATCTATCCTGACATTCCTACTCTGACTAGCTTGTGACACTGGTAGCAATCCTGAGATTACTACCTTTGAGGTCCTACTTTTTAGTTTAACTCCTAACTACCTGAATTCATCTTGTAGGACCTCATCCCTGTTTTTTACCTATATCGTTGGTGCCTATGTGCACCACGACAGCTGGCTGTTCACCCCCCCCCCACCCAGAATGTCCTGCAGCCGCTCCGAGACATCCTTGACCCTTGTACCAGGGAAGCAACATACCATCCTGGAGTCTTGATTGCGTCCGCAGAACCACCTGTCTATTCCCCTTACGATTGAGTACCCTATCACTATAGCCCTGCCATTCATCTTCCTGCCCAGCTGCGCAGCAGAGCCAGCCACGGTGCCATGAACCTGGCTGCTGCTGCCTTCCCCTGGTGCGCCATCTCCCTTAACAATATCCAAAGCGGTATATCAGTTTTGCAGGGAGATGACCGCAGGGGACACCTGCACTGCCTTCCTACTCCTGCTCTGTCTTTTGGTCACCCATTTCTATCTCCCTCAGTACCTTTCACCTGCGGTGTGACCAATTCGCTAAACATGCTATCCACGATGTCCCCAGCATCGCGGACACTCCAAAGTGAGTCCATCTGCAGCTCCAGAGCCGTCAAGCGGTCTAACAGGAGTTGCAACTGGACACACTTCTTGCACGTGAAGGAGCCAGGGACAGTGGACATGTCCCTGAGCTCCCAGATCGCACACAAAGAGAATGACACGGGTCTGAGATCTCCTGCCATGTCTTAAACCTTCGGTTAACTTCAACAACTACAATTTCCCCCCCAAAAAACAACAAAGAAAAAATAAATAAATATACCAATGAAAAGAAAAAGAAAACAGAAAAATGACTTACCAGTCACTTACCAGGGATAAAAAGCACTTCCTCCCCACCCAGCTTCGAATTCCCACCTAGATTCAAATTCCCAAACTCACTCTTTTCTGTCTCACTCTGACTGTGTCTTCTCTGGCTCACTGGGAGAACTCACTGGGAGTGAGTTACAAGTTGCTCTTTTTAAATTGGCCTGAGTTGACTCCCCTCCCCCACCTGCTTTTAGATCAAGGTTGATTTAAAGTGACTGACAGTTAACTGCCAACTAGTTATGTGAGTGGGTGGGGCAGCCCTTGTTAACCTACACTGCACAATTCTAGATTAATTTAAATTAATTTATACTCCTGAAATTTAAAAGGAGCTGACTTACTGATTTGATTTGATTCAATTCCCACCTAGATTCAAATTCCCAAACTCACTCTTTGCTGTCTCACTCTGGCTGTGTCTTCTCTGGCTTACTGGGAGAACTGACATATGTAACGATTAATACACACCGGGGCCTGTATGAATATACACGTTTGCCCTTTGGAGTATCCTCTGCCTGCGCTATTTTTCAACGTGTTATGAAGGCCGTTTTGAGAGGTTTACCGCGTGTTGCTGTCTACTTAGATGACGTTTTGATCACAGGGACGTCGGAGCAGGAACATTTGGAAAATCTGGAGGCTGTCCTTGAGACGCTTTTCGGAGGCTGGAGTCCGTTTACGTCACACAAAGTGCGTCTTTCAGGTGAAGGAAGTAGTCTACCTGGGTTACAGGGTGGACCGCGAAGGTTTGCACCCCGTCGCAGAGACGGTGCGTGCGATTCAACAGGCCCCCGCCCGACTGACACTTTGCATCTTCGTTCTTTTCTTGGCCTCGTAAACTATTACGGGAAGTTCCTCCCCAATCCGGCAACTAAGCTGACCCCGTTGCACCTTCTGCTAAAGATAAATCACACCTGGGTTTGAGTTCAGCCACAAGAAACCGCTTTCTGGCAGGTAAAAAAATAATTGTCATCGTCTGGGTTACTAACCCACTATGATCCTGGAAAGCCTTTGCTCGTCACATGTGATGCATCCCCGTATGGTATTGGGGCCGTCCTGTCCCACAAGATGGAGAACTGGGCCGAGTGGCCGATAGCTTTTGCCTCCCGCACATTGATAGCAGGGAAAAAAAAGTATGCGCAGATCGAGAAGGAGGGCCTGGCAGTGGTCTTTGAGGTGAAACGTTTCCACCAGTACGTGTATGGCCGCCACTTCACTATCGTGACTGCTGGGACTTTTCAGAGAGGATAAGCCACTACCGCCCATTGCTTCCGCACGGATCCAGCGCTGGGCTTTGTTGCTCGCTGCATACGAGTATTCTCTGGTGCACAAACCAGGAACGCAGATAGCGAATGACGACGCACTGAGCTGATTGCCTTTATCGACCGGCCCCATGTCGACCCCCACGACCGGTGAGGTGGTTGCAACCCTAAATTATATGGACACCTTCCCTGTCACGGCATCACAAAATGAAATGAAAATGAAAAATGAAATGAAAATCGCTTATTGTCACAAGTAGGCTTCAAATGAAGTTACTGTGAAAAGCCCCTAGTCGCCACATTCTAGCGCCTGTTCGGGGAGGCTGGTACGGGAATTGAACCGTGCTGCTGGCCTGCCTTAGTCTGCTTTCAAAGCCAGCGATTTAGCCCTGTGCTAAACCACCCCTTGACTTTCGCCAAACATCACAGATCCGTGAGTGGTCCCAGGCGGAGCCAGTCCTGTCAAAGGTTCAACACATAGTCCTGTATGGTGGGCAGCATAGACAGCTCCCAGACGAGTTGCGGGCATTTTCCTCCAAGCTGCCAGAATTCAGTGGAAGACGGCATCCTCTTGTGGGGTACGCATGTGATTGTCCCGGAAAAAGGACAGGAGCTAATACTGAGAGACTTGCACAATGGGCATCCAAGCATGCCCAAAATGAAAATGTTGGCCCGGAGTTATGTCTGGTGGTCAGGCCTCGACACCGACATTGAGAAGGTGGCCAAAAACTGCTCCATTTGCCAGGAGCATCAGAAGCTTCCGCCGGCCGCGCCTCTACATCACTGGGAATGGCCAGGGCGGCCTTGGAATGCTTGCATGCAGATTTCGCCGGCCCTTTTCAAGGATCCATGTTCCTTCTATTAATCGATGCCCAGTCTAAATGGCTAGAGGTGCATAAGATGGTAGGCACAACGTCCTGCGCAACAATTGAGAAGATGCGTTTGTCTTTCAGTATTCATGGCCTCCTCGAGGTGCTGGTCATGGATAACGGCACTCCATTCACAAGTGAGGTGTTTGCGAGGTTCACGAAGATGAACAGCATACGCCATATCCGCACTGCCTCTTATCACCTGGCTTCAAATGGGTTGGTGGAGCGCGCAGTGCAGACATTCAAACGAGGTCTAAAGAAGCAGTCTTCCAGGTCAATGGACACGAGACTGGCTCGCATTTTGTTTTCAGATAGGACCACCCCCCCATGCGGTGACTGGGGTAGCTCCCGCAGAACTCCTAATGGGCCGGAGATTTCGCACCCGCCTTAGCATGGTTTTTCCGGACATTGGCGCAAAAGTACGCCGCACACAAGAACGGCAGGGACAGGGATTTTCTCGGCATCGGCCGATTCGGCAGTTTGCACCCGGTGACCCAGTGTTCGTTCGGAATTTTGCTGGTGGTGCCCAGTGGGTCCCTGGCGTAATCTTTCGCCCTATATCTTACCAGGTGCAAGCCCAGGGTTGTCTCCAGCGCAAACATGTAGACCACGTTTGGTCCAGAAGACTATCCCTTCCAAAGATTCCCTGCCCCCGGAGCTCATTTCTACAGCCACAGAGACCAGACACAATGGAAAGTAGTCCTCACAATCTTCCTCTGGTGCCTCACTCAAAGCCTGCGCAGGACGTTACAGAGCCGCGTGGAGATAGAGACGCCGAGATGACTTAGGCAGCAGACTCTGACTCCAAGATGGAGACGCAGGACACATCAGAGGGGGAATCTTCGGGCCCACGGGCCGTGGATGTACAACCGTTACGCCGTTCATCACGGAAGCGCTGGACTCCGTCTCGTTACACGCCACCCGATCCAGCGCCTCGTGCAAATGGTGTCCGGCCTGCGGCAAAGCGAGTCTGACGCCCTCTTTCGCCAGGGTCTTCGGTGTATTCCTTGGACTTTGGGGGGGTGACGGATGTTATAACCTGCCTGCTTACCATTGGCTGGGGACTAATGACAATCCCACAATCCTGTGGGAGTATAAGCTTCCTGTTGTAACCTGCCTACTTACCATTGGCTGGGGACTAATGACTATCCCACAATCCTGTGGGAGTATGAGCTTCCCCAATGAGGGGGGCGGAGAAACCACTAGTAAACTCCTAGTATAAATAAGCTGGCCAGTTCAGGAACCAGGAGGAAGGAGTATGTAGCAAGGGAAGTTACTGCTACTGTTATGTATATATGTTATAGTAAATAAATGTTATTACTTTGTATCCTTAAAACTCATGCTGGATTCTTCGTGGCCCTTACAAAACTTCCCCAATGAGGGGGGTGGAGAAATCATTAGCAGACTCCCTGTATAAATAAAGCATGCCAGTTTGGAAGCAGAGAGCGAAGTTGCTGCTGCTGTTGTGTATATATATGTTATTGTAAATAAATGTTATTTCTTTGTATCCTTAAAACTTGTGCTGGATTCTTCGTGACCCTCACAAAAGTGACAATAAGCGATTTTCATTTCATTTCATTTTCATTGACTGCTGGGCCCACACGCTGGGTCCCCAGCTCCATAGGCCTGAACTTTCTTCCAATTGGCCGAGGTTCGCCTGTTTCCAAGCAATAGACCCCATGTGGGTCAATGGCCTGAAAAAGATTGTCCCTTGAAGGGGACACGCTATCACAACCACCCTTTCAGGCAGTGAGTTCCAGATATCGAACATCCACCAGGTGAAGAAGTTTATCCTCATCTAATCTCTAATCCTTCGATCAATTACTTTAAATCTATGAGCGAGCAATAGTTCTCTTATCAAAAGTGACATTGTCTGTTTAATGATGATATATCACCTATAGATTGGTTAACTCTTCATCCGAAAGACAGACAATAATTAAGGTAATTCAGGCACCTAGAGACCAATTGAAACAATGGCTTAGCAAGTATGTGTCATCGTCAGGGCTAACAACACCAAATCACTCAAGAAAAAAATGAGCTGTGATTTCACATAATTTCTCTGTTGCTGCATAGGGATTAAGGTTTCCCTGCATTTACAAATGGTTTTAGCCTTGGTAATATAATTTTTGGTCCCTGCCCCCAGGTGAAAAAGATGGGGCAAGGGTGCAAATCCTCAAAATAATAGGCTCCATTTATCACTGTTGTCAACCTCAGTCTTCTACAGTTTATAAATAACTTATCAAACCAGAGTTGCATTAGGCTGTGAAAATCTATTGCCCCTCAGATCCCTCAAATTATTTTTCCAAGACTTACTGTGCCCATAGCAATTACCATAGCTGAGTTTATGAGACGTCTATCCTCATAGATTAGTTTTGGTTCCATTCGGTTTAATAATAGGCCGAAACATTTCTCTTCAATACAAATGCAGTCACTTTGTTAACAATATGTCACCCTGGGGTTTTATTGATTTTGTTAGAAAATAACGCCAACCTGATCTGAGAAACCTATTCAAGCAAATCCCACCATGATAGCACATTGGCACCATGGTTAGCACCGCTGCCTCACGGCGCCGAGGACCCGGGTTCGATCCTGGCCCCAGGTCACTGTCCGTGTGGAGTTTGCATATTCTTCCATGATTGCATGGGTCACAACCCAAAGATGTGCAGGGTATGTGGTGATATACATCACTGTAAGTACACAAAGGGTTAATGTCCATACACTACACCTAGCTAGACACTAGAGGGAGCACCAGAGACATGACGCATAGACAGTCAACCAATAGGTCAGTAAGATAGGACACGACCAATGGGTATTCGCAAGTCACACCGAGGTGATACTACCACAGGGGGGCATTACACCAACCCATATATAAAGGACACAGCACACATGATCTTCCTCTTTCCAGTGGAGACTCTCAGTGAGCACAGACACAGCGTTGATTGAACATCACACCCACCACATGGATTGTAGCAGACTGGTTAGTCAGTCTGAGTAGCTATAGCAGGATTAACAGTAGCGTCAAATCCAAGTAGGAGAATTGTTAATAGTTCAATAAACGTGTTGAAGCTATCTCCAAGTCTGAGCCTTCCTTTGTCAGAGTGCACATCAAGGAAGCAGCTTATGCTACTTCAAGAGCATAACAAAACAGGATAGGTGGATTGACCATGCTAAATTGCCCTCAATTGGAAATTGTTTTTTTTTTAAATCAAGTAAATCCCACTAAATTCTTCCAGACTCAACAATTTGACATTTTCAATGAGGATACTTAGTTCTCATTTGAAAACAGCTAAGGGCACTTGAGATAAATAAAAAATATCATTCTTCATTGTCACTGGGTCAATATTCTGGAACTTCCTAGCTGACGTTCCTCTGAGAGCCACATCAGTACATGGCCTACAGTGGTTCAAGACAAAGGCCAGGACTTATCGGCCCCGGCGGTGGCGAGTGCCGCCACAAGAGGTTTGGTGGCCCAGCCAAAGGTCTGTTGACTTTCGTCGGGACTGGAAAATCTAGTCCAAAGATTCACCAACACCTTTTAGAATGCAAATGCCGCTCTTGCTGCCAGTAGCAATATATCTCCAGGCAACTTTTAAAAATTAACACTGGGGTGCAAAGACCATAGTCTAAAGCATGGCTGAGTTTTTCAAAAAATGTCTTTGAGTTGTGGGGATGAGACCCACGCAGACCCGGGGAGAATGTACAAACTCCACACGAACAGTGTCCAGGGGCCGGGATTGAACACGGGCCCTCGGCACTTTGAGGCAGCAGTGCTAACCACTGCACCACCACGCCGCCCTAGCATTGTAGATTTACATAATGATTTAACTCCAAGGAAGTGATAGGAAATTTGATGAACTAATAGACATTCATATAGCTTATGTCGATAATAAAATTCTTGATTGCCGAGTGTAAAAATGTAGATATATTTTTACATTATTCCAATACAGAATAAAGACAAATCAAATAACGTGGGGAGAATATGTTTAACCTATGTTCTCATGAATTCTGTCTTTTTCCCTCAATTGACACCGATAACAGTGAACTGGGCGGTTGATGGACATTTTTCCTGCCTCCCCTACTTTTAAGTTTAACATACTCCACCGAGTCAGCCAATATAGGGATGGTTCTCTCTGTCATTCCAAATCACTGATCGGTTTTGCTTCCTGAAGTCTGCTTTTCTGTTCAGTTGAATTGGCTTTGTTAAGGTTAAATCATCCACCAACTTCAAGTGGTTAGATGATGCTTTATAAAAGACTCCAACAACAGTTATGTCCTAATTAATTCATCTTTTAAGCTGCCATATTCACAGTTCGCTGCAAGACCTTACAGACTGTTCATATATGCATTAATACTTTCTCCTTTTCAGTAGGTACGTTTGTTAAATTTAGCCCACTGAACAATGGGATTCTTGTTCAGATTGAAATAGGCGTCATAGAATCATAGAAGTTTACAGCATGGAAACAGGCCCTTCGGCCCAACCAGTCCATGCCGCCCAGTTTTTACCATTAAGCTAGTCCCAGTTGCCCGCACTTGGCCCATAACCCTCTATACCCATCTTACCCATGTAACCATCTAAATGCTTTTTGAAAGACACAATTGTACCCGCCTCTACTACTACCTCTGGCAGCCCATTCCAGACACTCACTACCCTCTGAGTGAAGAAATTGCCCCTCTGGGCCCTTCTGAATCTCTCCCCTCTCACCTTAAACCTATGCCCTCTAGTTTTAGACTCCCCTACCTTTGGGAAAAGATGTTGACTATCTACCTTATCTATGCCCCTCATTATTTTATAGACCTCTATAAGATCACCCCTAAGCCTCCTACGCTCCAGGGAAAAAAGTCCCAGTCTATCCAGCCTCTCCTTATAACTCAAACCATCAAGTCCCGGCAACATCCTAGTAAATCTTTTCTGCACTCTTTCTAGTTTAATAATATCCTTTCTATAATAGGGTGACCAGAACTGCACACAGTATTCCAAGTGTGGCCGTACCAATGTCTTGTACAACTTCAACAAGACGTCCCAACTCCTATATTCAATGTTCTGACCAATGAAACCAAGCATGCCGAATGCCTTCTTCACCACCGTGTCCACCTGCGACTCCACCTTCAAGGAGCTATGAACCTGTACTCCTAGATCTCTTTGTTCTATAACTCTCCCCAACGCCATACCATTAACTGAGTAGGTCCTGGCCTGATTCGATCTGCCAAAATGCATCACCTCACATTTATCTAAATTAAACTCCATCTGCCATTCGTCAGCCCACTGGCCTAATTGATCAAGATCCCGTTGCAATCCTAGATAACCTTCTTCACTATCCACTGTGCCACCAATCTTGGTGTCATCTGCAAACTTACTAACCATGCCTCCTAAATTCTCATCCAAATCATTAATATAAATCACAAATAACAGTGGACCCAGCACCGATCCCTGAGGCACATCACTGGTCACAGGCCTCCAGTTTGAAAAACAACCCTCTACAACCACCCTCTGCCTTCTGTCGTCCAGCCAATTTTGAATCCAACTGGCAACCTCACCCTGGATCCCGTGAGCTTTAACCTTCTGCAACAACCTACCATGCGGTACCTTGTCAAAGGCTTTGCTAAAGTCCATGTAGACAACGTCTACTGCACTGCCCTCATCTACCTTCTTGGTCACTCCCTCAAAAAACTCAATCAAATTTGTGAGACATGATTTTCCACGCACAAAGCCATGCTGACTGCCCCGAATCAGTCCTTGCCTCTCTAAATGCTTGTAGATCCTGTCTCTCAGAATACCTTCTAGCAACTTACCTACTACAGACATTAGGCTCACCGGTCTGTAGTTCCCAGGCTTTTCCCTGCTGCCCTTCTTAAACAAGGGCACAACATTCGCCACTCTCCAATCTTCAGGCACCTCACCTGTGGCTGCCGATGATTCAAATATCTCGGTTAGGGGACCCGCAATTTCCTCCCTAGCCTCCCACAACATCCTGGGATACATTTCATCAGGTCCGGGGATTTATCTACCTTGATGCGCTTTAAGACTTCCAGCACCTCCTCCTCTGTAATATGCACACTTCTCAAGACATCACTATTTATTTCCCTTAGTTTCCTAACATCCATGCCTTTCTCCACCGTGAATACCGATGAGAAATATTCATTCAGGATCTCACCCAACTCTTGTGGCTCTGCACATAGATGCCCTTGTTGATCCTTAAGAGGCCCTACTCTGTCCCTAGTTACTCTTTTCCCCTTTATGTATCTGTAGAATCTCTTTGGATTCACCCTTGCATTATTTGCCAAAGCAATTTCATGTCCCCTTTTTGCCCTCCTGATTTCCCTCTTAACTCTATTTCGACAATCTCTATACGCTTCAAGGGATCTACTTGATCCCAGTTGCTTATGTACGTCATATGCCTCCTTCTTCTTTTTGACCAGAGTCTCAATATCTCGAGTCATCCAGGGTTCCCTACTTCTACCAGCCTTGCCCTTCACTCTAAAGGGAATGTGCTTACCCTGCACCCTGGTTAACACATTTTTAAAAGCCTCCCATTTACCAGCCGTCCCTTTGTCTGCCAATAGTCTCCCCCAATCTACCTCTGCAAGTTCCTGTCTGATACCATCAAAATTGGCCTTGCCCCAATTAAGAATTTTAACTCTTGGGCCAGACCTATCATTCTCCATAGCTATCTTAAAACTAATGGAATTATGGTCACTTGTCCCAAAGTGATCCCTCACTAGCACTTCTATCACTTGCCCTTCCTTATTTCCCAAGACGAGGTCAAGTTTTGCCCCCTCTCTAGTCGGTCCATCCACATACTGAATGAGAAATTCCTCCTGAATACACTCAACAAATTTCTCTCCATCCAAACCCCTAATGCTATGGCTGTCCCAGTCAATGTTGGGAAAGTTAAAGTCCCCTACTACTACCACCCTATTATTCTTGCAGCTATCTGTAATCTCCTTACATATTTATAAGGAGGTTACAAATTATTTTATAACTTCATTGTATGTAGCTTTTACTTTGTTGATCCCTTGCCTGATTCAGAGATCATCTGCACAGGCACCCATTGCATACAATATCATGCTGACCTGCTCACCACTCTGTCATAATAGCCACTCATGCATATAATGAGATGCAGACAGGCAGTGATTGACACACAGGATAACCAATGAACACACACGACACAGAACAACCAATCACCAGACAGGACACCACCACTATAAAGCCCACAGGGCATTAAGACTCTCTCTCTCTCTCACAGGACACAGCTACTGAGGTAGTTAGAGTTCACAAGCCAGTGAGCACCATCTCCATGTGGTAGAGAGCTAGTCTAGTCAAGCCAGTAGGAGGTTATCAATTAGATTAATAGAGTGTCAACCCACAGCAGATTATGTACAGCAATCAGCAAGTTCAATAAAACAGTGTTGGACCATCGCCTGTGTCGGAAGCCTGTTTCTAGTTTCACTGCATCCAGTTGCAGTCAACGTTGAACCAACTCACTTAACACATCACACTCTGCTTGGCCTAGCAGCCCAATGGGGTGTGATACCTGGTATATCACTGACGCTAATTGAGCCACTCTTCTGCCTGGGTCAGACCTGAGACTTGTTCAATCTTTCCTATAATGGCAGAGACTTTCCCATACTTGTTGTCACTTGCAGCCACCATATAATATTTTGGCCTCCCTGTGCTAACACAGAATATTTTCAAAGTCTGCTAAGGTGGGGAAAACATTAACCTTATTAAGAAACAACTTACTGTGGCTTCATCTTGCCAGGAGCTTCAACATGACAGAGCAAGGTCATGTGATGTTGCATCAATTCCATGATGATGTTTACTGTGCCTCATTAGCAAACCAACCTCTTATGCTACAGTGATCCAATTGAAACATGTAATATTCTTCGAGGGCTTGACAAGTTGGATCGTGAGAGGCCATTTCTCCTCGCTAGTGAGCCTAGAACATAGCCTCAGGGTAAGAGATCAGCTTTTTAAGACTGGGGTGAGGAGTAATTTATTTGCTCAGAGGCTTGTAAATCTTTGGAATTCTCTATCCAAGAATGCTGTGGATGCTGAGTCATTGAGTAAATTCAAGATAGATTTTTGGACATGAATGGAATTAAGCGATATAGGGATAATGTGAGTAAGTGGACACCATGTTGAAGTTCAGCCATGATCCTGTTGAATTGTAGAACAGACTCTATGGAGCCTGCTCCAAATAATAGTCAGCTTGTTGTGGGTCAGGTGATACATAAAGGCCAGATCAGGTAAGGAGAGCAAATTTCCTTCCCTGAACGAAATTAGTAAAACATTAATTTTTATGGCAATCCGGTAATTTCACGCCACCTTGACTGATGCTACCTTTTTGTTACAGATTTATTTTAATTATCTTTAAACTTGCAAGCTACCATGGAAGGATTTCACTTCACGACCCTGATAACTAGTCCAGGATCTCTGTGTTATCCATCCAGTAACATAAGCATTGTGCTACCGTACCCCAAATGAGTACATGTCACCAAATTACTCATTCAGGTTGTAGATGTCGTTGTATAAGATTAATGACATGCCACTGCAGCTAGTGACAAAAAATTAGTTCTTCAAATTTTCCAGTCAATGGGTTCTCTTACAAGAGATTTATTTTTATCTGAGTTGACTTTAAGTGGGCTCCAATGTAAATTTGTACATCCTGCAAGTATAATTTCCGTTATTACAGTATTTATGTTTTAATGAGAGGTTATGAAATAATGCTGTCATATTGATTGCTGCTTGTACCCATCATACTTGGCTAGGATTTGTAATCTCACCAGGTGCAGAACTAGTGGTCTCACACACAGACAATATGGGATAAATATAGATATTTAATTATATTATATTCCCTCCCATTTGGAAGCGATTTGGTGCTCCATTTAGGTTCTTTTAAAAAAAATCACATCTCAGGTACTGTATCACAATGCAAAAAGACAAAGTAATGCTTGACCCTTTCAATTTGATCCATTTCAGGCTTCAGTTTGGAGTGAAAACCAATGGCTTTGTGTAACCAATGTCCAAGGGAGACAGTAATGGAATTTAACCTTTTCAATTTCCTCCATAACTCTGCGAGAGGGAGTCTTACCTTCAGTTACCACTGATGAATGCAATTCTGTCTTTAACTTCACAGGAAAGAATATCCTGTGCAATGTCACTTTTATAATGATAATGAACTGCCTTGCTTGTAAATTCCACCTTAGCTGGAAAAAAAGTTCTGATTTACTGCAACCAAATTCTTAAAAATGCAAACAAATAAAAACACTTCAACAACAATAAAATCAATTTAAATGGACCTCACAACATTAGAGCTAATTGAGAATAGTAATTTCTGATGCTATAGAAAGCAAGATACATATCACTATAGCTAAAGGATTTGGGGCACATTTATTCCTATCTATTTCCGATCTATCAGTCTCAATTTCTCAGATGCTGAGGGACAAACTTTCCCCTTGGAGGCAGGAATCCCGAGTCGGGCCAATTTCCGCCTTTACGATACAACCTCGGTGCCCGGGGGGGAGAGGGGGGAGCCCAATCCACCCACAACGTCCATCCATCCCCCCTCCACCCCCGTCCCCCGTCCCCGCACCACCTCTGTGGCCAGAACACCCCTCACACCCATCTGACAGAGCACATGAGTAACAGTGTGAACAGGTCCTTAATGTGACAACATATTTACAGATTTGTGTCCTCAAGCCCCTCTAACTAAACTGTGCCCTGCACCTGTGCCAACTTACTGCTGTCTAACTTTCTGGCCTTACGGGCCCTAACACTGCGTCTTGGTGGATCCCCAGATGGTACATCAAGGGTGGAAGCACCTGCTGCTATTCCTGCCCTGCATCCTGGGTCCCAGTTGGCAGCAGTCTTCTGGGACAACTGGGCCTGGATGGGCCCGGCTGCTGCTCGGGTGTTCCAGGTGGTGTGGTGCTGCCCTGTTCTGCCTGTTGCCCACCAGATATGCCAGTAACAGGAGGGGGGAGGGGTCCGAGTTGCTGCTGTGTACCAGCACCTCCCCTGCGGGAGTCACCGGCATGGACCCCATCACCACCTCCTCCCTCGGGGTGCCTGATGGCCCCCGGGCTATTCCATGGGATGGGGGTGCGAGTGGAACCATCCGCTGAGGGTCCCCCGCTATCTGGTGCTGCCATCTCAACCAGGGCTCTGCATGCTCATGGCCATGGAGCACAGGGAGTGGACCACCTCTGCCTGGGACTGCGCCACATCACCCATTGATTGTGCCACCCCCTTCTGGGCCTGCATCACATGAGTCAGTGACTGCGCCATCTCTCTCTGGGATTGGGCCACCTCCGTCTGTGCCATGTCGGCCAACTCCTGGGCAATGCCGCCGGTGCTCTCAGCCATGGCCTGCTGTGACTGGGCCATGCTCAGGCGTGCTGCTGCAATACAGGTGGGTCTGGCACATGGCTGCCTGTGAGAGGACAGCCCTGTCCTGGGCCTCGGACACCACCTGCACAGATTTCCCCAGGCCTTGGACATGCTGGTCCATAGCCAACACCCTTACACCCAAGGCCTCCATTGCGGAAGCCACCTTTGTGGCTTTGGCCTGGGTGGCACGCATAGCCGGCAGCATCACCCACCTCCTGCTCCTGCACATGGTTGGACTCCTCTACCTGCACCTGCAGGTGCTGGATGTTTGCAGACAATCCCTCATGCAGTCCCTGGCTCTGTGACTGAATCACTACGATCGATGGGACTGTCCGTTCCAGAAACACAAAACCTTTCTGGACAGCAGCTAGGGGTCGGCCCGCCCTCTGACTGTCCGCCTGTCTCAGGATTTCCTACCCCAGGAGCCTCTTCACTAACGGCACAAGCGAGGTGCGTGTCTCTGGGATGGTAGAAGGTGTTGGAGACAAGTGTGACGGGAAATCGGTGTCATCCTCGGATTCGAGCTCCGGGGTCTCCTGGGTCTCGGTTATATAGCTCGGCTCCGTGGCGGTGTCCTCGTTGCTGGTCGGCACCTGGGGCTCTAGTTTGTGCCTGATGGCAGGGGCAGGTATCACCAGAAGGGCCCCCCCTTCACCTGTAGTTCCTGCAAGACACAAGACAAGACGCATTATTAGATCGTGGGTAAAGTGTGTGGTGGGCTGGTGGAGCAAGGGTGTGAGGATGGTGTGGGGGTGAGCGTGGTGTGAGGATTGTGTGGGGATGGTGTGGGGGTGAGCGTGGTGTGAGGATGGTGTGGGGATGGTGTGTGGGTGAGCATGGTGTGAGGGTGGTGTGGGGGTGAGCGTGGTGTGAGGGTGGTGTGAGGGTGGTGTGGGGGTGGTGTGGGGGTGGTGTGGGGGTGAGCGTGGTGTGAGGATGGTGTGGGAGTGGTGTTGGGGTGAGCGTGGTGTGAGGATGGTGTGGGGATGGTGTGGGGGTGAGCTTGGTGTGAGGATGGTGTGGGGGTGGTGTGGGGGTGAGCGTGGTGTGAGGATGGTGTGGGAGTGGTGTTGGGGTGGTGTTGGGGTGAGCGTGGTGTGAGGGTGGTGTGGGGGTGGTGTGGGAGTGGTGTGGGGGTGGTGTTGGGTGAGCGTGGTGTGAGGATGGTGTGGGGATGAGCGTGGTGTGAGGGTGGTGTGAGTGTGGTGTGGGGGTGAGCGTGGTGTGGCGGTGGTGTGGGGGTGGTGTGGGGATGGTGTGGGGGTGAGCGTGGTGTGAGGATGGTGTGGGGGTGGTGTTGGGGTGAGCGTGGTGTGAGGGTGTGAGGGTGGTGTTGGGGTGAGCGTGGTGTGAGCGTGGTGTGAGGATGGTGTGGGGGTGGTGTTGGGGTGAGCGTGGTGTGAGGGTGGTGTGGGGGTGGTGTTGGGGTGAGCGTGGTGTGAGGGTGGTGCGGGGGTGAACGTGGTGTGAGGGTGTTGTGAGGGTGGTGTTGGGGTGAGCGTGGTGTGAGGATGGTGTGAGGGTGGTGTTGGGGTGAGCGTGGTGTGAGGGTGGTGTGGGAAGGTGTTGGGGTAAGCGTGGTGTGAGGGTGGTGTGAGGGTGGTGTTGGGGTGAGCGTGGTGTGAGGGTGGTGTGAGGATGGTGTGGGGGTGGTGTTGGGGTGAGCGTGGTGTGAGCATGGTGTGGGGGTGGTGTTGGGGTGAGCGTGGTGTGAGGGTGGTGTGAGGGTGGTGTTGGGGTGAGCGTGGTGTAAGCATGGTGTGAGGGTGGTGTTGGGGTGAGCGTGGTGTGAGCGTGGTGTGAGGGTGGTGTGAGGATGGTGTGGGGGTGGTGTGAGGATGGTGTGGGGGTGGTGTGGGAGTGGTGTTGGGGTGAGCGTGGTGTGAGGATGGTGTGAGGATGGTGTGGGGGTGGTGTGAGGGTGGTGGGGTGGTGTTGGGGTGAGCATGGTGTGAGGGTGGTGTGAGGGTGATGTGGGGGTGAGTGTGGTGTGAGGGTGGTGTGAGGGTGGTGTGGGGGTGAGCGTGGTGTGAGGGTGGTGTGGGGGTGGTGTTGGGGTGAGCGTGGTGTGAGGGTGGTGTTGGGGTGAGCGTGGTGTGAGCGTGGTGTGAGGATGGTGTGAGGGTGGTGTTGGGGTGAGCGTGGTGTGGGGGTGAGCGTCGTGTGAGGGTGGTGTGGGGGTGGTGTGGGGGTGAGCGTGGTGTGAGGGTGGTGTGAGGGTGGTGTGGGGGTGAGCGTGGTGTGAGGGTGGTGTGGGAGTGGTGTTGGGGTGAGCGTGGTGTGAGGGTGGTGTGAGGGTGGTGTTGGGGTGAGCGTGGTGTGAGGGTGGTGTGGGAGTGGTGTTGGGGTGAGCGTGGTGTGAGGGTGGTGTGGGGGTGGTGTTGGGGTGAGCGTGGTGTGAGGATGGTGTGAGGGTGGTGTGGGGGTGAGCGTGGTGTGAGGGTGGTGTGGGAGTGGTGTTGGGGTGAGCGTGGTGTGAGGGTGGTGTGGGGGTGGTGTTGGGGTGAGCGTGGTGTGAGGATGGTGTGAGCATGGTGTGGGGGTGGTGTTGGGGTGAGCGTGGTGTGAGGGTGGTGTGAGGGTGGTGTTGGGGTGAGCGTGGCGTGAGAATGGTGTGGGGGTGGTGTGGGGTGCGCGTGGTTTGAGGGTGGTGTGAGGGTGGTGTGGGGGTGAGCGTGGTGTGAGGGTGGTGTGGGAGTGGTGTTGGGGTGAGCGTGGTGTGAGGATAGTGTGGGGGTTGTGTGGGGGTGGTGTGGGGGTGGTGTGAGGATGGTGTGGGGGTGGTGTTGGGGTGAGCGTGGTGTGAGGATGGTGTGGGGGTGGTGTTGGGGTGAGCGTGGTGTGAGGATGGTTTGGGGGTGGTGTGGGGGTGGTGTGGGTGTGGTGTGAGGATGGTGTGGGGGTGGTGTGGGAGTGAGCGTGGTGTGAGGATGGTTTGGGGGTGGTGTGGGGGTGAGCGTGGTGTGAGGATGGTGTGGGGTTGGTGTGGGGGTTGTGTGGGGGTGGTTTGGGGGTGAGCGTGGTGTAAGGATGGTGTGGGGGTGAGCGTGGTGTGGGGGTGGTGTGAGGATGGTGTGGGGGTGGTGTGGGGGTGGTGTGGGGGTGAGCGTGGTGTGGGGGTGGTGTGGGGGTGGTGTGGGGTTGGTGTTGGGGTGGTGTGAGGATGGTGTAGGGGTGGTGTGGGGGTGAGCGTGGTGTGGGGGTGGTGTGGGGGTGGTGTGGGGCTGGTGTGGGGCTGGTGTGGGGGTGGTGTGGGGGTGGTGTGAGGATGGTGTGGGGGTGGTGTGGGGGTGGTGTGGGGTAAGCGTGGTGTGGGGGTGGTGTGGGGGTGGTGTGGGGGTTGTGTGGGGGTGGTGTGAGGATGGTGTGGGTGTGGTGTGCGGGTGAGCGTGGTGTGGGGGTGGTGTGGGGGTGGTGTGGGGGTGGTGTGAGGATGGTGTGGGGGTGGTGTGGGGGTGAGCGTGGTGTGGGGGTGGTGTGGGGGTGGTGTGAGGATGGTGTGGGGGTGGTGTGGGGGTGAGCGTGGTGTGGGGGTGGTGTGGGGGTGGTGTGGGGGTGAGCGTGGTGTGAGGATGGTGTGGGGGTGGTGTGGGGGTGGTGTGGGGGTGATGTTGGGGTGGTGTGAGAATGGTGTGGGGGTGAGCGTGGTGTGAGGATGGTGTGAGGATGGTGTGGGCGTGAGTGTCATGTGGGATAGCATTGGGAGGGTTGGGGCGGGTTGGGGGGAGTGTTTTTGGCACATGTGTCACGGGGAACAGCAACTCAGTGGGGCCTCACTTCCTCACCCGACGCTGATCTCCACCCCGGCGACTGGCCTTTCCTTGGGCCTGCTGACCACGGCCAGTGCCCTCTGCTCTGCCACGGTGAGGGGCCGCAGGTCCGAAAGTCCCACTCCAATCTTCTCCCGCATCCAGTGGTTGTGGGCGGTCTTCTCCTGGGAGGGGAAGGGGGGATGGAAACAGAAAATGCACAGTGTTAGGCAGTCCGACGCATACAGCCCAGGGGGTGGGTATCTGGTGGCTTCAGTGGCCAGGGCACCCGGCCATGGCGGCTGGTATGGGTGCTGGCATGTGGTGCAGGGTGGGGGTTCAGCCGCTCTCCTGGTTGGGTGGGGGTTAGGGTTATGGCTGTGTGGGGTGGGGGTTCGAGTCAGGGCATAGTGCTGCCTACTCACCCTGGCCACCCTGGGGAGGTTGTGCAATTTTATCCTGCATTGCGGGCTTGTCTCGACAGTATTCCTGACAGCGCTGAACACCTCTGCCACCTGCGCCCAGGAACGGTGAATGGTAGTGGCTGGCAGCCTGCTTCTCAGGCCGGGCACAGGGTCACCAGCCTCTCATCCACGGCATCCAGCAGGGTCTCAACCTCAACGTCCGTAAAACGGAGTGACGTTCTCCTCACTGCCAACTTGTTGGCTGGGGTGGTGTTTCTGGGAGGGGCGCAATGTGTATATGCGGCTGCAGCTTGTCAGCCCCCTGAGTGTCAATTGGGAATCTGGCGAATCCGGCACTGTTTCTCATTGGAATCGATTGTGTTCCACGTCATGCCGGTGCTAACCCCTCAACGGTCGCTGAATCGGTCATGTGCGGTGCCAGTTTTGCTGTCATTGAAGTCCATGAGTCCTACCTTGGCTTCAACACTTAGGGGGGGATTCTCCAATGATGGGGCTGTGACCCCATGCCCGTGAGAAAACGGGCGCAAATCACTCTGGACTTTTTACCAGAAAGTCCGGGGTGATCCTTCACGGAGTGCTTTCGCAGCTCTGGCTGCCGATACGGGGCCCTGCACTTCCGGCCGCGGGTCCATGCAGTCGGTACCGACCCCGCGCGACATGGCGGACCTACACAGCAGGCGCTGAAGAAGTAGTCCCCCCCCAGATAGCGCACGTCCACCGATCGGTGGCCCCCGATCGTGGACGTTGCTGTCCCACCAGGACGGCCACGCAGCCGCGAGTCCAAAATCCCGCCGGGTGGAACCATATGTGAACCAGGCCGGCGGGAATTCGGCTCGTTGTCCGTGGAGAATGGCCGTGGGGGCCTCTTTCAATGGCCCAGACCGGCGCCGAGTCGATCGCTCACGCGTGACTGGCGGTGATTCTCCGGTCGATGGAAAATGGCGGGAAGGCGTCGCAGGTCCGACGCCCCGTTCTCTGAACCCACGGAGGTTGGGAGAATCCTGGGGCGAAATTCTCCTACCCGCCCCGCCACATTTCTGCTCCGACCGGCCGGCGGGAGTCTCCGTAACACCGGCCGGTCAATGGGGTTTCCCATTGTGGGGCAGCCCCACGCCGTCGGGAAACCCCCGGGCGCCGGCAAAACGGAGACTCCCGCCGGCGGAGAATGACGCCGCTGGTCTTAGTCTCAGGAGCGGAGAATTCCCCTGATGACGATTAACTAATTACTTAATAATTTTATTCAGTTATTTATCTTCGTTTAGATATTATTTAATCTTAACACCAACTTCAGAACAAATTTAAACCTTCTGAAAATAGACTTTGACCAGGGTGGCTTGGTGACACAGTGGTTAGCATTGCTGCCTCACAGCACAACGGATCCGGCTTGATTCCAGCCTTGGATGACTGTCTGTGTGGAGATTGCACGTTCTCCCCATGTCCGCATGGGTTTCCTCCGGGTTCTCCGGTTTCTTCCCACAGTCCAAAGATGTGCAGGTTTGGTGGATTGGACATGATCAATGTGCGGGCCTTTGGGGATAGAGGGGGGAGTGGGCTGAGGTAGAATTCTCACTGGAGGGTCAGTGCAGACTCAATGGGAGGAATGGCCTCCTTCTGCACTGTGGGGATTGGATTCGCTGGACCACTTACCGGATATTCACCAGATATTCACCAACAGTTCAAGTCCGCCCCTGTAGACAAGCAAAGTGAAAAGTTAGAAAAGCAAAGGAGAACCACCCTCTCTTCTTCACTGCACTTCCCTCCTCACTGAACTCCCCTCCTCACTGAACCCTGCTCTTCACTGCACTCCACTCCTCACTGAACCCTCCTCTTCACTGCTCTCCACTCCTCACTGAACTCCCCTCCTCGCTGAACTCCCCTCCTCACTGAACCTTCCTCTTCACTGCACTCCACTCATCACTGAACCCTCCTCCTCACTGCACTCCTCTCCTCACTGAACCCTCCTCCTCACTGAACCCTCCTCATCACTCCACTCCTCACTGAACCCTCCTCTTCACTGCACTCCACTCCTCACTGAACCCTCCTCCTCACTGAAGCCTCCTCCTCACTGAACCCTCCTCCTCACTGAACTCCCCTCCTCACTGCACTCCCCTCCTCACTGAACTCCCCTCCTCACTGAACCCACCTCTTCACTGCACTCCCCTCCTCACTGAACTCCCCTCCTCACTGAACCCTGCTCTTCACTGCACTCCACTCCTCACTGAACCCTCCTCTTCACTGCACTCCACTCCTCACTGAACTCCCCTCCTCACTGAACTCCCCTCCTCACTGAACCTTCCTCTTCACTGCACTCCACTCATCACTGAACCCTCCTCCTCACTGCACTCCTCTCCTCACTGAACCCTCCTCCTCACTGAACTCTCCTCTTCACTCCACTCCTCACTGAAGCGTCCTCTTCACTGCACTCCACTCCTCACTGAACCCTCCTCCTCACTGAACCCTCCTCCTCACTGAACCCTCCTCCTCACTGAACTCCCCTCCTCACTGCACTCCCCTCCTCACTGAACTCCCCTTCTCACTGAACCCTCCTCTTCACTGCACTCCCCTCCTCACTGAACTCCCCTCCTCACTGAACCCTGCTCTTCACTGCACTCCACTACTCACTGAACCCTTCTCTTCACGGCACTCCACTCCTCACTGAACTGCCCTTCTCACTGAACTCCCCTCCTCACTGAACCTTCCTCTTCACTGCACTCCACTCATCACTGAACCCTCCTCCTCACTGCACTCCTCTCCTCACTGAACCCTCCTCCTCACTGAACCCTCCATTTCACTCCATTCCTCACTGAACCCTTCTCTTCACTGCACTCCACTCCTCACTGAACCTCCTCCTCACTGAACACTCCTCCTCACTGAACCATCCTCCTCACTGAACTCCCCTCCTCACTGCACTCCCCTCCTCACTGAACTCCCCTCCTCACTGAACCCTCCTCTTCACTGCACTCCCCTCCTCACTGAACTCCCCTCCTCACTGAACCCTCCTCCTCACTGAACTCCCCTCCTCACTGAACCCTCCTCTTCACTGCACTCCACTCCTCACTGAACCCTCCTCCACTGAACTCCCCTCCTCACTGAACCCTCCTCTTCACTGCATTCCCCTCCTCACTGAACCCTCCTCCTCACTGAACTCCCCTCCTCACTGAACCCTCCACCTCACTGAACCCTCCTCCTCACTGAACTCCCCACCTCACTGCAGTCCCCTCCTCACTGAACTCCCCTCCTCACTGCACTCCCCTCCTCACTGAACCCCCCTCCTCACTGAACCCTCCACCTCACTGAACCCTCCTCCTCACTGAACTCCCCACCTCACTGCAGTCCCCTCCTCACTGAACTCCCCTCCTCACTGCACTCCACTCCTCACTGAACTCTCCTCACTGAACTCCCCTCCGCACTGAACCCTCCTCCTCACTGCATTCCCCTCCTCACTGAACCCTCCTCCTCACTGAACTCCCCTCCTCACTGAACCCTCCACCTCACTGAACCCTCCTCCTCACTGAACTCCCCACCTCACTGCAGTCCCCTCCTCACTGCACTCCCCTCCTCACTGCACTCCCCTCCTCACTGAACCCTCCTCCTCACTGAACCCTCCTCCTCACTGAACCCTCCTCCTCACTGAACACCCCTCCTCACTGAACCCTCCTCCTCACTGAAACCTCCTCCTCACTGAACTCCCCTCCTCACTGAACCCTCCTCCTCACTGAACTCCCCTCCTCACTGAACTCCCCTCCTCACTGAACCCTCCACCTCACTGAACCCTCCTCCTCACTGAACCCTCCTCCTCACTGAACCCTACTCCTCACTGAACACCCCTCCTCACTGAACTGCCCTCCTCACTGAACCCTCCTCCTCACTTAACTCCCCTCCTCACTGAGCCCTCCTCCTCACTGAACCCTCCTCCTCACTGAACTCCCCTCCTCACTGAACACTCCTCCTCACTGAACGCCCCTCCTCACTGAACCCTCCTCCTCACTGAACCCTCCACCTCACTGAACTCCCCTCCTCACTGAACCCTCCTCCTCACTGAACCCTCCTCATCACTGAACCCTCCTCTTCACTGAACTCCCCTCCTCACTGAGCCCTCATACTCACTGAACTCCCCTCCTCACTGAACCATCCTTGTCACGGAACCCTCCTCTTCACTGCACTCCACTCCTCACTGCACGCCCCTCCTCACTGAACCCTCCTCTTCACAGCACTCCACTCCTCACTGAACTCCCCTCCTCACTGAACCCTCTTCTTCACTGCACTCCACTCCTCACTGCACTCCCCTCCTCACTAAACCCTCCTCTTCACTGCACTCCACTCCTCACTGCACTCCCCTCCTCACTGAACCCTCCTCTTCACTGCACTCCACTCCGCACTGAACGCCCCTCCTCATTGAAACTTCCTCTTCACTGCACACCACTCCTCACTGCACTCCCCTCCTCACTGAACTCCCCTCCTCACTGCACTCCCCTGCTCACTGAACTCCACTCCTCACTGCACTCCCCTCCTCACTGCGCACCACTCCTCACTGAACTCCACTCCTCACTGAACTCCCCTCCTCACTGAACCCTCCTCCTCACTGAACCCTCCTCCTCACCGCACTCCACTCCTCACTGAACCCTCCTCTTCACTGCACTCCCCACCTCACTGCACTCCACTCCTCACTGCACTCCCCTCCTCACTGAACCCTCCTCCTCACTTAACCCTCCTCCTCACCACACTCCCCTCCTCACTGAACCCTCCTCTGCACTGAACTCCCCTCCTCACTGAACCCTCCTCTTCACTGCACTCCCCACCTCACTGCACTCCACTACTCACTGCACTCCCCTCCTCACTGAACCCTCCTCTTCACTGCACTCCCCACCTCACTGCACTCCACTCCTCACTGCACTCCCCTCCTCACTGAACCCTCCTCCTCACTTAATCCTCCTCCTCACCACACTCCCCTCCTCACTGAACCCTCCTCTGCACTGAACTCCCCTCCTCACTGAACCCTCCTCTTCACTGCACTCCCCACCTCACTGCACTCCACTACTCACTGCACTCCCCTCCTCACTGAACTCTCCTCCTCAGTGAACTCCCCTCCTCACTGAACCCTCCTCCACACCGCACTCCCCTCCTCACTGAACCCTCCTCTGCACTGAACTCCCCACCTCACTGAACACTCCTCTTCACTGAACTCCCCTCCTCAATGCACTCCACTTCTCACTGCACTCCCCTCCTCACTGAACCCTCCTCCTCACTGCACTCCCCTCCTCACTGCACTCCCCTCCTCACTGGACCCTCCTCCTCATTGAACTCCCCTCCTCACTGAACCCTCCTCTTCACTGCACTCCCCACCTCACTGCACTCCACTCCTCACTGAACTCCCCTCCTCACTGAACCCTCCTCCTCACTGAACTCCCCTCCTCACTGAACCCTCCTCCTCACTGAACCCTCCACCTCACTGAACTCCCCTCCTCACTGAACCCTCCTCCTCACTGAACCCTCCTCATCACTGAACCCTCCTCTTCACTGAACTCCCCTCCTCACTGAGCCCTCATACTCACTGAACTCCCCTCCTCACTGAACCATCCTTGTCACGGAACCCTCCTCTTCACTGCACTCCACTCCTCACTGCACGCCCCTCCTCACTGAACCCTCCTCTTCACTGCACTCCACTCCTCACTGAACTCCCCTCCTCACTGAACCCTCTTCTTCACTGCACTCCACTCCTCACTGCACTCCCCTCCTCACTAAACCCTCCTCTTCACTGCACTCCACTCCTCACTGCACTCCCCTCCTCACTGAACCCTCCTCTTCACTGCACTCCACTCCTCACTGAACGCCCCTCCTCATTGAAACTTCCTCTTCACTGCACACCACTCCTCACTGCACTCCCCTCCTCACTGAACTCCCCTCCTCACTGCACTCCCCTGCTCACTGAACTCCACTCCTCACTGCACTCCCCTCCTCACTGCGCACCACTCCTCACTGAACTCCACTCCTCACTGAACTCCCCTCCTCACTGAACCCTCCTCCTCACTGAACCCTCCTCCTCACCGCACTCCACTCCTCACTGAACCCTCCTCTTCACTGCACTCCCCACCTCACTGCACTCCACTCCTCACTGCACTCCCCTCCTCACTGAACCCTCCTCCTCACTTAACCCTCCTCCTCACCACACTCCCCTCCTCACTGAACCCTCCTCTGCACTGAACTCCCCTCCTCACTGAACCCTCCTCTTCACTGCACTCCCCACCTCACTGCACTCCACTACTCACTGCACTCCCCTCCTCACTGAACCCTCCTCTTCACTGCACTCCCCACCTCACTGCACTCCACTCCTCACTGCACTCCCCTCCTCACTGAACCCTCCTCCTCACTTAATCCTCCTCCTCACCACACTCCCCTCCTCACTGAACCCTCCTCTGCACTGAACTCCCCTCCTCACTGAACCCTCCTCTTCACTGCACTCCCCACCTCACTGCACTCCACTACTCACTGCACTCCCCTCCTCACTGAACTCTCCTCCTCAGTGAACTCCCCTCCTCACTGAACCCTCCTCCACACCGCACTCCCCTCCTCACTGAACCCTCCTCTGCACTGAACTCCCCACCTCACTGAACACTCCTCTTCACTGAACTCCCCTCCTCAATGCACTCCACTTCTCACTGCACTCCCCTCCTCACTGAACCCTCCTCCTCACTGCACTCCCCTCCTCACTGCACTCCCCTCCTCACTGGACCCTCCTCCTCATTGAACTCCCCTCCTCACTGAACCCTCCTCTTCACTGCACTCCCCACCTCACTGCACTCCACTCCTCACTGAACTCCCCTCCTCACTGAACCCTCCTCCTCACTGAACTCCCCTCCTCACTGAACCCTCCTCCTCACTGAACCCTCCACCTCACTGAACTCCCCTCCTCACTGAACCCTCCTCCTCACTGAACCCTCCTCATCACTGAACCCTCCTCTTCACTGAACTCCCCTCCTCACTGAGCCCTCATACTCACTGAACTCCCCTCCTCACTGAACCATCCTTGTCACGGAACCCTCCTCTTCACTGCACTCCACTCCTCACTGCACGCCCCTCCTCACTGAACCCTCCTCTTCACTGCACTCCACTCCTCACTGAACTCCCCTCCTCACTGAACCCTCTTCTTCACTGCACTCCACTCCTCACTGCACTCCCCTCCTCACTAAACCCTCCTCTTCACTGCACTCCACTCCTCACTGCACTCCCCTCCTCACTGAACCCTCCTCTTCACTGCACTCCACTCCTCACTGAACGCCCCTCCTCATTGAAACTTCCTCTTCACTGCACACCACTCCTCACTGCACTCCCCTCCTCACTGAACTCCCCTCCTCACTGCACTCCCCTGCTCACTGAACTCCACTCCTCACTGCACTCCCCTCCTCACTGCGCACCACTCCTCACTGAACTCCACTCCTCACTGAACTCCCCTCCTCACTGAACCCTCCTCCTCACTGAACCCTCCTCCTCACCGCACTCCACTCCTCACTGAACCCTCCTCTTCACTGCACTCCCCACCTCACTGCACTCCACTCCTCACTGCACTCCCCTCCTCACTGAACCCTCCTCCTCACTTAACCCTCCTCCTCACCACACTCCCCTCCTCACTGAACCCTCCTCTGCACTGAACTCCCCTCCTCACTGAACCCTCCTCTTCACTGCACTCCCCACCTCACTGCACTCCACTACTCACTGCACTCCCCTCCTCACTGAACCCTCCTCTTCACTGCACTCCCCACCTCACTGCACTCCACTCCTCACTGCACTCCCCTCCTCACTGAACCCTCCTCCTCACTTAATCCTCCTCCTCACCACACTCCCCTCCTCACTGAACCCTCCTCTGCACTGAACTCCCCTCCTCACTGAACCCTCCTCTTCACTGCACTCCCCACCTCACTGCACTCCACTACTCACTGCACTCCCCTCCTCACTGAACTCTCCTCCTCAGTGAACTCCCCTCCTCACTGAACCCTCCTCCACACCGCACTCCCCTCCTCACTGAACCCTCCTCTGCACTGAACTCCCCACCTCACTGAACACTCCTCTTCACTGAACTCCCCTCCTCAATGCACTCCACTTCTCACTGCACTCCCCTCCTCACTGAACCCTCCTCCTCACTGCACTCCCCTCCTCACTGCACTCCCCTCCTCACTGGACCCTCCTCCTCATTGAACTCCCCTCCTCACTGAACCCTCCTCTTCACTGCACTCCCCACCTCACTGCACTCCACTCCTCACTGAACTCCCCTCCTCACTGAACCCTCCTCCTCACTGAACTCCCCTCCTCACTGAACCCTCCTCTTCACTGCACTCCCCTCCTCACTGAACTCCCCACCTCACTGAACACTCCTCTTCACTGAACTCCCCTCCTCAATGCACTCCACTTCTCACTGCACTCCCCTCCTCACTGAACCCTCCTCCTCACTGCACTCCCCTCCTCACTGCACTCCCCTCCTCACTGGACCCTCCTCCTCATTGAACTCCCCTCCTCACTGAACCCTCCTCTTCACTGCACTCCCCACCTCACTGCACTCCACTCCTCACTGAACTCCCCTCCTCACTGCACTCCCCTCCTCACTGAACCCTCCTCCTCACTGCACTCCCCTCCTCACTGCACTCCCCTCCTCACTGGACCCTCCTCCTCATTGAACTCCCCTCCTCACTGAACCCTCCTCTTCACTGCACTCCCCACCTCACTGCACTCCACTCCTCACTGAACTCCCCTCCTCACTGAACCCTCCTCCTCACTGAACTCCCCTCCTCACTGAACCCTCCTCCTCACTGAACCCTCCACCTCACTGAACTCCCCTCCTCACTGAACCCTCCTCCTCACTGAACCCTCCTCATCACTGAACCCTCCTCTTCACTGAACTCCCCTCCTCACTGAGCCCTCATACTCACTGAACTCCCCTCCTCACTGAACCATCCTTGTCACGGAACCCTCCTCTTCACTGCACTCCACTCCTCACTGCACGCCCCTCCTCACTGAACCCTCCTCTTCACTGCACTCCACTCCTCACTGAACTCCCCTCCTCACTGAACCCTCTTCTTCACTGCACTCCACTCCTCACTGCACTCCCCTCCTCACTAAACCCTCCTCTTCACTGCACTCCACTCCTCACTGCACTCCCCTCCTCACTGAACCCTCCTCTTCACTGCACTCCACTCCTCACTGAACGCCCCTCCTCATTGAAACTTCCTCTTCACTGCACACCACTCCTCACTGCACTCCCCTCCTCACTGAACTCCCCTCCTCACTGCACTCCCCTGCTCACTGAACTCCACTCCTCACTGCACTCCCCTCCTCACTGCGCACCACTCCTCACTGAACTCCACTCCTCACTGAACTCCCCTCCTCACTGAACCCTCCTCCTCACTGAACCCTCCTCCTCACCGCACTCCACTCCTCACTGAACCCTCCTCTTCACTGCACTCCCCACCTCACTGCACTCCACTCCTCACTGCACTCCCCTCCTCACTGAACCCTCCTCCTCACTTAACCCTCCTCCTCACCACACTCCCCTCCTCACTGAACCCTCCTCTGCACTGAACTCCCCTCCTCACTGAACCCTCCTCTTCACTGCACTCCCCACCTCACTGCACTCCACTACTCACTGCACTCCCCTCCTCACTGAACCCTCCTCTTCACTGCACTCCCCACCTCACTGCACTCCACTCCTCACTGCACTCCCCTCCTCACTGAACCCTCCTCCTCACTTAATCCTCCTCCTCACCACACTCCCCTCCTCACTGAACCCTCCTCTGCACTGAACTCCCCTCCTCACTGAACCCTCCTCTTCACTGCACTCCCCACCTCACTGCACTCCACTACTCACTGCACTCCCCTCCTCACTGAACTCTCCTCCTCAGTGAACTCCCCTCCTCACTGAACCCTCCTCCACACCGCACTCCCCTCCTCACTGAACCCTCCTCTGCACTGAACTCCCCACCTCACTGAACACTCCTCTTCACTGAACTCCCCTCCTCAATGCACTCCACTTCTCACTGCACTCCCCTCCTCACTGAACCCTCCTCCTCACTGCACTCCCCTCCTCACTGCACTCCCCTCCTCACTGGACCCTCCTCCTCATTGAACTCCCCTCCTCACTGAACCCTCCTCTTCACTGCACTCCCCACCTCACTGCACTCCACTCCTCACTGAACTCCCCTCCTCACTGAACCCTCCTCCTCACTGAACTCCCCTCCTCACTGAACCCTCCTCTTCACTGCACTCCCCTCCTCACTGCACTCCCCTCCTCACTGCACTCCCCTCCTCACTGAACTCCCCTCCTCACTGCACTCCTCTCCTCACTGCACTCCCCTCCTCACTGAACCCTCCTCCTCCCTGAACTCCCCTCCTCACTGAACTCTCCTCCTCACTGAACCCTCCTCCTCACTGAACTCCCCTCCTCACTGAACTCTCCTCCTCACTGAACCCTCCTCCTCACTGAACTCCCCTCCTCACTGAACTCTCCTCCTCACTGAACCCTCCTCCTCACTGCACTCCCCTCCTCACTGAACTCTCCCCCTCAGTGAACTCCCCTCCTCACTGAACCCTCCTCTGCACTGCACTCCCCTCCTCACTGAACTCTCCTCCTCAGTGAACTGCCCTCCTCACAGAACCCTCCTCCTCACCGCACTCCCCTCCTCCTCAGTGAACTCCCCTCCTCACTGAACCCTCCTCGTCACTGAACCCTCCTCTTCACTGCACTCCACTCCTCACTGCACTCCCCATCTCACTGATCCCTCCTCTTCACTGAACTCCACTCCTCACTGAACCCTCCTCCTCACTGAACCCTCCTCGTCACTGAACTCTCCTCTTCACTGCACTCGTCTCCTCACTGCACTCCCCACCTCACTGATTCCTCCTCTTCACTGAACTCCCCTCCTCACTGAACCCTCCTCTGCACTGCACTCCCCTCCTCACTGAACCCTCCTCCTCACCGCACTCCCCTCCTCCTCAGTGAACTCCCCTCCTCACTGAACCCTCCCTCCTCTTCACTGAACTGCTCTCCTCACCAAACTTCAACACTTTGTGCAAAGCTGCACTGCTGATGACCAACATCAGCGTCTTTGGAAGACTAGTTTTGAGCTGTTGGATCTGTTCTGAATACTGGATCTTATCCTGCACAACTATTGCTCTACGATGCTCTGGTCTAGACTGGTTTACTCAGACCAGGGCAGCCTTTTAGGCTCTATGACTCGTCCACACCATTTCCCGAAAGAGGTTTCGGCAGTGACCTCGGAGTTTGTGCGGCATGCAGGAACAAAAATATTCCCAAATCTAATGCAAAGGAGGGAGATTAAATTGGTCTGAATGGATCATGTGCATGAACCCTAATAACTGATTGCCTGACTGACAATTTCTACCTTTTTCTACCCATTTCTACCTTTACACCTACATAGTCCCAATAGTTTCATATTAAGTGTGTTTTCTGTTGTTTTTTGATGGTGAGTTTCTCAGAAATCTCTTCAAAGCTGCATTACAGCAAAAACGTCTTTATCAAAATATATTATACAAAATGAATGCTGGAAACACGCAGCAGGTCCGGCAACATCTATGGAGAAATGAACACAGATAGATAATGCTCTCAAAATTAACCCAAAACCTAAGATGAGTGGTCACTGTTAAAAATAAAATCTGCACCCACACACAACGAAGCGACCAAATACCCTGATGTTAATGAGTGGGATGCTTTTGAACATATTTGTATTGTGCTCCTTCAGTGCAGTTGGGGACCCAATTTCACATTAACCAGGGGTCAGGAAACACAACATTAAATGGGACGTGGGCGGTTCAGGCTTCGTTAAGTAAGTGACTCTTTCTACACTCCATGTCGTATGGCAAGGACCCTTAAAGAAGCCTTGACCTTCTTTGGCTTGACCTGTTGCCTCCTAATTGCTGACCAGAGATGCCTCCGAACTGCACTACCCGCCCAATTGGCTAGGACTGCTCATAATGTCTTCAAGCTGTAGACCTAAACCAGGCTTTTGACCCATTACATGTGAAAATCAAGCGGTGGGGAGGGGGGGGGACCCTTGCCATATTGGATTTTGAATGGCAGCAGAAGGCTCACTGCATGCTCACTTTAAAACTGCTGACCAGCCAGCACTCAATCCCCCTGCTGATTGCCCCCACCCCTCACTTGCCCGGGACCCTGTGGCTGCAATTTGAGCTGCCCTCTGTCAGCTGTCTTTGGGGCTGCGAGTGGTGACTATAGCTCCCTTGTACTGACCTAGAGAGGAGGGCAAACCAATTTACAGGCCTATATTGTTTGAGCTCTTGGGCAACATCACTTTGGGCTTGAACAAAACATAGATCTAAGCAAATATATTTTTTGGGAACATTGTGACACTTTGTAAAAGTGGATTGTGTCAAGTATTATAACAAAAGCAAATATCTTTTCATCTGCATTGTGGCTGAGATCACAACTGAAGGTTGTAAACACTGCTAGCAACAAAAAACTGACTGCTTTGAAAATGTTTTTTTTTAAATTAAAGTAAACCCAATGAGCCAGCAGGGGTACTGAGAGGAAGATCCAGCCTCAGCATTATTCACTATTCAAAAAATAGCAATAATACAACATGATGTGTTATGTACTCTGGGATAACACAGGCTGCAACTGGATGCAGCTTTAACCAAAAGACACTCCAGGCCTTGAAGTTAGTTCAACCTGATTTATTGAACCAGTTGCACAGTTAGCACAGTTCTCTGAGTTCGACTCTCTGCTAACCTAAGTGTTCTTACTCTGTCTGACTGAACCAGACTGGCTCTTAGCCACGTGCTGGAGGTGTGATACTGTACATACACCCTGACTCACTCTGTAGATGTTCATCAGTGGAAAGAGGCGGAGTGTGAGTGCCTCGTGCCTTTTATAGTGAGATACCACCCCTGAGTGTCCTGCCTGCTCATTGGTCATGTCCTGTTCTCTGTGTTCATTAGCTGCCTGTCTGTGGCTGTCTGTATATCATTACCTGCATGTCTGCATATCATGACATCTCCCTTTTTTTAATGTTTTGTTGGCACATGGGAACGTACTTAGATGTGGTGGCATATATTAACGTATTTACAAGTGGTGGCATATATGAACGTATTTACATGTGAAGACAGCTGTCTAATGTGAGAAAACAGAACAGAGCAAACAAAACAAATGTTCATAAGTCCAGTCTCTGGGGCTTGCATCTGATCCTTGTTGATCGCCGGAGAGGTGGTGGTGGGGACGACGACACCTTGACAGGCGGGATGGAAGCCTGACTGGTGGCCTCATAGTTTGAGGTATCAGGGGGTGGCAAAACAACAGACAGAAACGGAGACGAAAGCGGTTGCGGGCAGGCAACTTTGCGCAGTGCCCGTCTGTTTCGTCGCACAACAGAACCATCAGCCATACGTACAACATACGAGTGGGGCGCAGCCTGTCGGACAACGACAACTGGAGCTGACCAGCCACCATCCGGTATTTTGATCCTGACAGTGCCTGCCGGGGATAACACAGGCAAATCGGTGGCATGAGCATCATAGCCCTGCTTTTGCTGGTCTCGGAGTTGCTGCACCTTCTGCAGCATAGGGAGGTGATCCAGGTTGGGCAAGTATATGGCTGGAAGTGTCGTTCGCAGGTCCCTGTTCATCAGTTGAGCCGGCGACATGCCAGTGGACAGTGGGGTCGCCCTGTACGCAAGCAGCGCGAGGTAGATGTCAGAAGCAGAATCCGCGGCCTTGCAGATGAGCTGTTTCACAATGTGCACCCCTTTTTCAACCTTCCCATTGGACTGCGGATAGTGTGGGCTGGAAGTGACATGTTTGCAATGGTATGACTTGGCAAACATAGACCACTCGTGGCTGTTGAAGCACAGGCCATTGTCACTCATGACAGTGAGTGGGATACCATGCCTGGAGAACGTCTCCTTCCAAGCCTTTATGACGGTCCGAGATGTGAGGTCTGAGAGCTTCACGACTTCAGGGTAATTGGAGAAATAGTCAATAATCAATACGTAGTCATGACCATTCACACAAAAGAGGTCGATGCCAACCTTGGACCACGGGGAGGTCTTTATTTTGTGCTGCTGGAGTGTCTCCTTGCTCTGCACTGGCTGGAAGCATTGATAGGTCGCACAGTTGAGGACCATGTTCGAGATGTCCTGGCTAATACCGGGCCAATAGACAGCCTGCCTGGCTCTGCGTCTGCACTTCTCGACGCCCAGGTGTCCCTCATGGATTTGGCGGAGCAGCAAGCTCTGGAGACTGAGTGGAATGACAATCCGGTCCAGCTTGAGGAGGATACCATCAATCACCATCAGGTCATCCTTTACATTGTAAAATTGAGGGCACTGCTCTTTCTGCCAGCTATTGGCGAGGTGGTGCATGACACCCTGCAAGAGGGGGTCTTTGGCTGTCTCCTCGCGGATACAGACCACCTTCTCATCAGACGCCGGGAGGGTGCTAGCACACAGCTGCACCTGTGATTCAATCTGCCGGATGATTTCTAGCCGTTCGCTAGGCAATGTGATGGAGCGGGACAATGCATCAGCGATGATGAGCTCCTTGCCAGGCGTGTACACTAAGTCAAAGTCGTACCTTCTGAGTTTGAGGAGGATGCGCTGCAACCGAGGCGTCATGTCGTTCAGGTCCTTGTGGATAATGTGGACCAGAGGCCTATGATGCGTCTCAACAGTGAATGTCGGCAGGCCGTAGACATAGTCGTGAAACTTGAGAATGCCAGTGGGAAGACCCAGGCATTCCTTCTCTATTTGCGCATACCTTGTTTCGGTGGGCATCATGGCCCTCGATGCGTAGGCTACCAGTGCCCAGGATGAAGTGTCATCGCGTTGAAGCAGCACCGCACCGATGCCATCCTGGCTCGTATCTGTCGAGATCTTCGTCTCCCTGGCTGGGTCTAAAATGCCAAGACTGGTGCACTGGTGAGCTTGGCTTTCAGCTCCAACCACTCTGCTTGATGTGCTGCCTGCCACTCAAAGGCAGTGGACTTTTTCACCAGGTTTTGTAGGGCCGTGGTGTGTGAGACCAGGTTTGGGATGAACGTGCCCAGAAAATTGACCATGCCCAGGAAGCGCAACACCGCCTTCTTGTCTTCAAGGACCTTTATGGCTTCGATGGCCTTGACCTTGTCTGTGTCCGGGCGCACGCCCTGCTGAGAGATCTGGTCACCTAGGAACTAGGACCATATGATGATGTCGTGCACGTACACACGAACCCCTTCAATGCCCTCCATCATCTGCTCCATAATGCGATGGAAGATCTCCGATGCCGAGACAATGCCAAACGGCATGCTATTATAGCAGTATCTGTCAAACGGTGTGTTGAAGCCTTCTGCTGGACTCATCCAGCTGGATTTGCCAAAATCCATGTGACGCATCTAACTTGGTGAAAAAACGTGCTTGTGCCATCTCACTGGTGAGTTCCTCCTGCTTCGTGATAGGGTAGTGTTCACACATTATATTCTTTAAAAAAAATTTTAGAGTATCCAATTCATTTTTTCCAATTAAGGGGCAATTTAGCGTGGCCAATCCACCTAGCCTGCACATCTTTGGGTTGTGGGGGCGAAACACACGCAAACATGGGGAGAATGTGCAAACTCCACACGGACAGAGACCCAGGGCCGGGATTTGAACCTGGGACCTCAGCACCATGAGGCAACAGGGCTAATCCACTGTGCCACTGTGCTGCCCTCGCATTATATTCTTATTGAGATCCTTGGGATCAATGCAGATGCGCAGGTCTCCCAAAAGGCTTTCTAACACATACCAACGAGCTGACCCAGTCAGTCGGTTCGGTTACCTTGGAAATGTGCCGTGTTGCTGAAGATCCTTGAGCGGTGCCTTCAGGCGCTCTCTCAGCGGAGCCGG
Organism: Scyliorhinus torazame; assembly: GCF_047496885.1. Taxonomy (NCBI): domain Eukaryota; kingdom Metazoa; phylum Chordata; class Chondrichthyes; order Carcharhiniformes; family Scyliorhinidae; genus Scyliorhinus; species Scyliorhinus torazame. The sequence continues at coordinate 133,679,914 of NC_092710.1, forward strand.
GACCTGGCGTGGTGCGTGGACCACTGGCTTGGCATCAGGTCATAGCAGAATCTTGTATCGATATGGCAGCGTGCCCATCCCGTTGAACACATCCGGATACTCAGCGAGGATGTCGTCAATGCCGGCCTGAAGATCCACATTGGAGGATGTCGTTGTGAAAACCCGCTGCATGAGGTTCAGCTGCTTGCAGGCATGCGCGCCAAGTAAGGACGCCCTATCTGGCTTGACGATTTCAAAACATAACTGTGCATGGGTGCACCGGTTGGAGACGAGTAGATGGCAGGATCCCAGTGCCGTGATGGCATTTCCATTGTAGTCCAGGAGCCTGCAGGCTGCTGGAAGGACCTTGGGGAGCGTTTGAAATCTGCCTGTGAGAGGAGGTTGGCAGAAGCACCTGTATCCAGCTTAAACTGGATGGAGAAGCGGTTGACCTGCATCACCGCACGCCATTCATCCGCAGAGTCCACAGCGAGGATGGATTGAATTTGTGATGAGTTGGATGTGGCATATTCACATTTGGTAATGATGCCCACACAGTAGGCGGAGTCCAGACATTCCTGCTCTGGATCCGTTGTGCTGCCAGGATCAGAATCCTGTAATCGTATTGCACACTCTGAACGCAGCGTCGTCGGAATTGGGAGCGCTGGCCCCTAACTGGTGGTGCAGACCTGCACAAGGCTGCATAATGTCCAGGCTTCCCGCAGTTTGAACATCATCTGCCTCTTGCAGGGCGATGTTTCTTTAAGTGGGCGTTGCCGCAGTTCGAACACGTCATGTCATCGGCGTCCTGATGCTCCACGCGTCGTCGCACATGCGCAGTGCGGGTGTCGGCCGCTTTGTTATCCCGTTCACATCGCGCATGCGTGGGGCCCTGGGAAAAGCCCGCGAAATGGCCGCTTTCATCAATGCTGAGGCGCTGCATCCAGGAGGTGGCCTGCACACTCTTTGCCACGTGGGAGGCAAGTTTCTCATTTTCAGCCGATTTGTACTGGGCATAGCGATTTTTGCCGTGCTCATGTACTGTGCATGTTTCAATCGCGACTGGCAGGGTCATATGCTTGATTTTCAGTAGCTGCTCTCTCAGAGGATCAGAGTGAACTCCAAAAACGATTTGGTCTCTGATCATGGAGTCAGCAATAAAGTTGCAGGACAGCGCTAGCAGGCGGAGGTTAGTTAAGAACGAGTTGAAAGATTCATCTTTACCTTGTAGACGTTGTTTGAATATGTAGCGCTCGAAGATTTCATTGGTGTCCACTTCACAGTGACTGTCAAATTTGTCCAGGATGGTCTGAAACTTTGTCTTGTCCTGGCCTTCGGTGAAGTGAAAAGAGTTGAAGAGTTCGATAGCTTGATCACCCGCTGTTGAGGGAAGCGCGATCTTCCTTACATCAGACGCACCCACGAGGTCTGAATCTTCGATGTGCAGCAGAAACTTTTGCTTGAATGTCCGCCAGTTGGCACTGAGATTGCCGGAGGTCCTGAGTTTGTGAGGAGCCTGAATCTTCTCCATGGTGCCGGGATACATTCGCTGGTCGTCATGGAACGGACTGAGGTAAACCACCTAGATTAAGCAGTTTCCTGGTAGAATGTTGTGTTATGTACTCTGGGATAACACAGGCTGCAACTGGATGCAGCTTTAACCAAAAGATACTCCAGACCTTGAAGTTAGTTCAATCTGATTTATTGAACCAGTAGCACAGTTAGCACAGTTCTCTATGAGTTCGACTCTCTGCTAACCTAAATGTAGATACTCTGTCTGACTGAACCAGACTAGCTCTTAGCCACGTGCTGGAGGTGTGATACTGTACATACACCCTGACTCACTCTGTAGATGTCTGTCTGTGGAAAGAGGCAAGTGTGAGTGCCTCATGCCTTTTATAGTGAGACACCACCCCTGAGTGTCCTGCCTGCTCAGTGGTCATGTCCTGTTCTCTGTGTTCATTAGCTGCCTGTCTGTATATCATTATCATGACACAACACACCAAGCCATAATTTTGAAACAACTCATAAGTTTATCAAACATTCAGCTCATATTTCACTGGAAGTATGTCACAACTGGATTTTTTTTAAAGTTTCCTTTACAGAGTAATCTGTTTTAAAATATCATTTCTTCCGTTAATATGGGAAATAAACATATATGAGGAGGGCAGTGTTCCTTCTGTACAATCAGAAGCAAAATCAGTCCACTTCAGGGTTCAGTTCTGTCACTGGTATAACACAGCTTTTCCAATGCACAAAAGCATCAGAGACTTCCCCCCAAACAAAGGTTTTAAGTGCAGAAGTATTTACGATTGGTAAATGGACATCAGCGATACACAGTGTGTGAGAACTCTGTCAAAAGAGCAGTGGAACGATACTCTAATAAACACATCTCATGATCGTCATCTACAGTTTTAAGCAATCATCAACTGAAAAGGTAGTGCAAATAAAATGATGTTAAACATGTCCTCCAAAAAGTAACAAATTACTAAGTTGCTAAAGAAGGCATTAGCAAGTACCAAGGAATCACGTTCAGCAAAATAGCGCACCTTACATTCAATATTAATATCTGTATCTTGCATGCTGATAAATAGTGCATTTCAAAAAAAACATGAAAGGAAAAAGAGATAGAATTATGGACAATCATTTGTTGACTTAGAAGAAATTTACTGCGCAAAAAATAGTAATTGGCACTCGATTCTGTTTTTGTACAGATATAATTATTTTTCTGTTTGTTTAGTTAGTATTTTAAGTTAAATAACTATATTCCTAGTTACACCTGAAATATTTGTTATTTGTTTCAACTCTGTGAAGAATTGCAGTTCTATCCAGTTTGCCAGTTTGCATGTCACCAGGGGCATGGGCCCAGAATTTGTTGGCATGGGTCATCTCACGACATACCCCAATGGTTAAACTTTATTCCTTATTCTTCAGCTCAAAATATTTTTTGTGCCGAAAGTGTGATCTGATAATGGTGTAGCGAGGGAAATGGGACAGCTGAGATCTTGGTGACTGACAGGGCTAATCTCCCTCCTTAACCAATGAGATTTATGAACTGAAAAAACCCCAAAGGAACAACTTAGAATTAGATCCAAATCAGATACAGAATGAGGAATAAAAAGAGGGAAAGATTTAATTGAGAGAGAAATAAAAGATAGAAAGGAAAATAAGAAAAAACATTAAAAATTAATTTTTTAAAATCTCTAAGTACAATTTATTACCTGTAGTATTGAGAATGCACAAGTTAAATTGTTTCCTTTCTGGGCCGAAGCACTGAGTGGTTTTGCAGGAAGATAAACCACTTAATTGAAAGATTACTGTCAAATCACTGCCCCAATTTTCTGCAGGAAGTTTAATTGGCAATTAATGTGCAATTGCAGCAACTTCTTGCAACTTATTGAGAAGATGATGGCGAGTTGACCTGTATGTGAGGCTAGCGGCGCACATTGTCCAACAATTTGTATCAAATCACAATTCAGAGGCTATCTTTTCCTCGCTGCAATTTTTTGAACGATCTACACACTAATAATAATAATAGTAATCACTTATTGTCACAAGTAGACTTCAATGAAGTTACTGTGAAAAGCCTCTGGTCACATTCCTGCGCCTGTTCGGGCAGGCCGGTACGGGAATTGAATCTGCGCTGCTGGCATTGTTCTGTATTACAAGCCAGCTGTTTAGCCCACTGTGCTAAACCAGCCCCTGTTTTTTTTATTATTAATAATAATATATGAGGGCAGCACGGTGGCACAGTGGGTTAGCACTGCGGCCTCACGGCGCCGAGGTCCCAGGTTCGATCCCGGCTCTGGGTCACTGTCCGTGTGGAGTTTGCACATTCTCCCCGTGTTCGCGTGGGTTTCGCCCCCACAACCCAAAAATGTGCAAGCTAAGTGGATTGGCCATGCTAAATTACCCCTTAATTAGAAAAAATGAATTGGGTACTCTTAAAAATATATATATATATATGCATTAAATTTGGTATTATTTGGCCAGCAAATTCTGGTCCATGTATCTTTTCTATTGGATAGAACTAATAGAATAACTGCTGTTCATAGTGAGACCACTTGTTTTAAAAAAAAACACCCGCCAACATCCCCCCCAACCTCTGTCACAAAAAAATGGAAAAAAAACTTCAACACACTGATGAGTATATATTATGTTCAATTTATAAAGCATATTTAGTTAAAATGACAGCATGGATTTTACATTAAATGCAACTAATGTTGCTTCTTTTAACGTGCAGTTAAAGTTAATGGTACTTAATAGAACATTCAGACTCCTTTGCATTAGTTTCTGATTTGCTATCAAATACAAGCTCAGTCTGTAATGAGAAGTATGCATGTACAAAATAGCATTGCTATTTATTTGGCCTAACAGAGAAATGTGGAGAGTTAAAAAAAAAAATATTGCCTTTTGTTCAGTTGCCCTGACGTTACCATTAACACCAACGATATACATGGTATATTGCACTTAGAAGTATAGGTGTTTTAACCTAAAGTAAAGGTAACGTTTTACCAACAAGAACAAAACCAATACCTTTATGATTGGCATTTGGGTGATGATAACAAAAGCATCAAAGCTATAATTCTGTCTCGTTAAGATATCTGTAAATTGATATGTTTTGCTTTATATTTGATCTATTTACTAAATCTGTTTGTGTATAAAAAGGTAATCATTGCCACTATTAAGTTAGATGTCTGCCTAGCATGTGTCGAATTGATGCATTAGTACTGAATAGCAGGGATGGGGGAGAACACAATGATACCTCTGAAATTGGGAAAGTCAGTAATAATTGCTGATAGAGTTCATGTTTTAAAGTTATGAAATTGTATTTGCATGTTGTGCAAGTGTGTGTGTGTGTAGGGGGGGGGAGAAAATGGCTATTTCTGGATGAAGCTGAGATAAGATAGTCCAGCACCAACCAGTTGAGAATTAGTCAGTGCTTTCCATGTTAAATAAAGCAAGCCAAATAATACAGCAAAAAACAAGTCAGCTCCCTAACAGTGGTTATGGAAAGCATAAATAACCAGAAGGTTTTGGTTTGGGAAAAAAATCTGCTTTTATTCCAAGTCTTGATGAAACAGAATTTAAAGGAAGATTAATATTTAAATAAAAGTGAAAGCAAAATGCTGAGGACGCTGAAAATCTGAAATAAAAACAGATGTATTGGACAAACCCGGCAGATCTGGTAGCATCTGTGGAGAGAGAGTTAACGCTTCGAGTCCGTATTACTCTTCTTCAGTTCCGAAAATGTCATAGTGACTTCAAACGTTAGCTCTGTTTCTCTCTGTACAAATGTTGCCAGATCTGTTGAGTTTTTTCCAGCATTTTTGCCAAGTGTTTTTCTAATGAATTTGTTTTTGAAACTTGGGTTATGGATAGTAACAATTCACATTTTTTTCTACAGTGCTGAGTGAAGCAGAGGTTTCTTTTAAACATTTCTCAGGTGATCTTTTAATACTGTTTCATATCGCCTAAACAAGTATCATGTTGTAAATCACTTCTCAACTTTAGGTCGTATTTATTTACGACACAAGATATTTCTTGGGTTTTCTTTTTTTGCAAATTTAGGGGCAGTACATTCATTCACGTTTTTGCTTCCAAATTTAATTTAAGGCTGTTTGGTAACAATATGAATGAAAATGAGGTGCAAGTGTATATGGTGGTACTGTAATGTAGGGTATCCTACCACAGAGGGTGCTGCATTCTGAATTATGTTCGAAAAGGCCGATTTAACTGGACTAATTTAATGCTTCCACAAACATCACTGGATTTAAACAATTACTTTCCCTTCACAATAACCAAAAAAGTAACTATTTTAACAAAAATGAAAATCACCTTTCAGGTAAAATAACCTCTATACATGTCCAAACAGTGTAACTGAAATCTTAGTGCTCACATTCAAATAAATCTTTTGTTGGTTACATTAACATGACACAAGCACTGTTTAGAAGCACTCAGTCCAACCACATACAAAAGCTTAAAGATAATCCTTACAAAAAAAATCATTAAATAATATTTAACATATTCACTGTGAGTGTGTATTATTTATAAATGTTCTCACTCATAGCTCACATATTTAGTACATTTCTTGAAAATAAAAATAGAAATAGCATGCCAATTGAAAAGAGTTAACGCAACTGTGTATAAATAAAAAAGTTCCTTTAAAAGAGCATAATAAATATTAAATGAAGGGGATATTGGAGTGATTACTATCAGGAGATTACTTCTGAATTTCCTTTGCTGAAAGATCTAACTACCAGTATCTGGCTATAGTAAGGCAAGCGTTCGTGGGGAAGTTACATTCAGTCTCTCTCTTCCGTCTCCACTCTCTGCGTTGGCACGATTGTAATTGCACACGTTTAATATGAGGCTGATCACTATTGCACATATTTGCCACCATTACAAGGTGAGCACTCCCCCCCCACCCCCCACCCACCCATTTTACTTAAAAGATACATAACACTTAGCTGAAAACCATTTCAGCACACTCGCAAAGAAGTTAAAAAAACTTTTTTTTCCCTCTTTCAAGTCTTAAAACATTTTGGCAAATACTTCAGAAACTGAGGGGTTTCAGGAGCTTATCTCAGCAGATGAAAATTACTTGGTGTCCCAATAGATTCTGCAGATTACTATCCTGTAAGAGTTATTTTAGAGAAATAATTCTTACCCTTTTAGCTACATATTCCCCAAAGCATACTGGAGTTCAGTCCCTGAATAGTTTTGAATGGGGAACAGTTCTGCTGAGCACAGGGCATAGCGTCTTTTTGTTCCCTTCTTAGGAGCTAGGTTCATTTATAATGTTAAGAGATAAGAAATTATGTTGGCACATTATTCATTCTTCCTGTTTTCTTTTGTTGAAACCCTAGCACCTCCGGTTTCATTAGTTCGCACCTCCAGTGCTCTCCAGAGAACACTATTTAACCATTCCCTCAAACCCATTGAGCAAACCAATTCATAGAAAATAATGTGGTTAGCTGAATTAGCATTCTTCCTCTAGAGATCCTCCACTTTAATAGTTTCCGAGAGAGCTTGATGGATAAGTGGAATATTTAGTGTGACCTCCTTGGATTGATTCCTCTTACAGAATATAGGGATTCTTGCAACGAGTTCAAAAAACCCGGAATTATAATCATTCCACTGTGATGTATGGCACAATGAACACAACAGCAAGAGCATAAACAGTGGAGGCTGGGACAAGAATCACCATGGAAATCCCAACACTAATTCCACTGGGCTTGGTTTGTGAAATGTACATGACAAATATTGAGCGCCGATGGTCAACAGAAATTAAAAGGACACGAGGCAAGAAACTGTCTTTAGAGCCTGGTTTGTGCCTCTGGGATGTAAATCTCAATGCTATCTGCACGCTCCGCGGCCGAGTTCTGTCGAAAGGAAGCCGCTCGTTTGGCAGCCATTAGCCGTTTCCTCGCCTCCTGTCGTTGCCTGTCAGGAAGGTCAAGGGACCTTTCTCGCATGATAGGGATTTTTCCTTTTGGTGGCTTCTTTGGTACTGGAGGTGGAATCTTCTTCTCCTCCTGAGAAATTATGAAATAATTATCATTAATATTAAATCGTAAAAATACCAAAATAAACGGCAGACACTTAAGTTCTGGCTCTCCTAACAATCTCTCTAAAAGGCTGAGTGATGAATACAGGACTTTAAATATAAAAGACTTATAGAGCATTTGGGCTGATCTGATTCATACAGCCAACCCTATTAAGGTGTGCCACTCATATAAGCAAATCTGGAATTAGAGCCATAGACCTTGGAAGCAAGCAGACCCTGGCAATGATCACTGTGATTTACCTGCTCACGTTCGGACATGAAATGACTATTCCTCAATTTAGTATTATCTGCAGGCAGGGAACAGTTTAATTCCCTTGATAATCCTAATGTGGAGAGAAAATAAGTGTTCTCATCTAAAAAGCTTAACATGTGGAACTAATGTTAACCATTCAATACAGATCTGTAAAAAGGTTTATTTCAAGGACTAAAGAGCAAAAGCTACTCACATTCATATACACTGTAAACTGTGACCTCTGAAGGACAAGGTAGCAGTTCCATGGGAACACCATTGCCTGCAAGGTCCCCTCAAAAGCACACACCACCGTGATGTAGACATGAACCACCGCCCCTTCATCATCTTTGGATTGAAATCCTACAGCTGCTGGGGCAGCATGGTAGCACAGTAGTTAGCACAGCTGCTTCACAGCTCCAGGGTCCCAGGTTCAATTCCTGGCTTGGGTCACTGTCTGTGTGGAGTTTGCACGTTCTCCCCCTGCCTGCGTGGGTTTCCTCCAGGTGCTCCAGTTTCCTCCCACAGTCCAAAGATGTGCAGGTTAGGTGGATTGGCTACGATAAATTGCCCTGAGTGTCCAAAAAGGGTTAGGTGGGGTTACTGGGTTACAGGGATAGGGTGGAGGTGTGGGCTTAAGTAGGGTGCTCTTTCCAAGGGCTGGTGCAGACTCAATGGGCCGAATTGCCTCCTTCTGCACTGTAAATTCTATGATCTATTTATCAGCATTGTGGAAATACCTAAACCACATGAACTGCTGTGGTTCCACACACCACCACCTTCTCGTGGACAATTAGGGAGGGGCTGCAGATCCTGGCCTTACCAGTGGCCCCCACATCCCATGAATGAATTTTAAAAAACAACAAAAAAGGATCAGTTGAGTCCAGAAAATAAATTTGCCTGACAGGGGAGTGCCACATCATCTCCTTGAGACTCTACATTCTCCAGTTCATGGCGAGTGACTCACCTCCTCAACTCCCCAACACCATCTCCACCATCTATGGGCACAAGCCAGGAGAGTGATGGAGTACCTTCCATTTGCCTGGGCAAAGCGCCACTAATATTGAGGAACCTCAATACCATCTAAGATAAAGAAATCAGCTAGATTGGTTAGCTTAAAAATCTTCTACGATTGGAGTACAGTGGTTACAGTGTGTACTGAAGAAACTCTCTAAAGCTTCTGTGATAGCACCTCACAAATATGTAACCTTTACCAACTAGGCAGCATCTATCTCCATTGCTGTTTCACTTCATCTGCTGCTGAAACCTTCAGCCATACCTTTGTCACCTCTAAACTTGACTATATCTCCCTACATTCCAAACTCTATAAATTGGTGAACATATTCAATTTCCCATCATGTTCCGTTCACTGATCACCCTGTGCTCACTGACCTACAGTTGCTCCTGGCCTGGCAATGCCTCGATTTTAAAATCTCCGTTCTTGTTTCCAAACCCCTCAATTGAGACAGGGGGATAAAGAGGTCAGGGAACTGGAAGTAGAAGCAATTGAGGTGTAGATGGAGGTCACTGAGGAGAAGGAGTTTCTTGGTGAGGAAGCTAAATGAGGAGTGTAGTGAATCAACCATTTTTTAATTATCATCACCAATCTGAAATTTGCTGCTGCTTCAGAATCTATTGCAGTGTGCGACATGTGGAAAGCTGTGAAGTTCTTATTAGATTTTGTACATATGAAGCATTACTGTGGTCAACATTCACTCCATATGTTCTTGGCTTGTAGCATGTGTACAACTCATGTTTAAAAACTTGAGTAATTGTCATTTTCAATTTTAGGAATCACTAATTCATTGCATAATCAATGTTAACACATGCAATGATTTATGAAATGGAGCCAGCCTCTTTTGGAGAAGTCATTTAATGGAAATGAAGGCTCGATTAATAAAATCTTCTCATTGCTCATTTCCCCACTTGCTTCTCCTCTTCTGAAGGTGGAGACTCATGCGGAGTATAGTTTTACAGGTCTCACCCTTCTTTATTTCACTCAAACAGATACTCTCCACACATGTGAATGGTGCACTGCTTTTATTGGATGCCTACATACCCACACTTAACTCCGTGCATTTTGGGGATCAAAGCAGAGATCTTCATTTGAATATACAGTACAGCACTGGACTCTTGTGGGGATTGAGTACAGATCAGACACAATGACTAAAATGTCTACTGGATCTGTTGGCGAGTGTGGGGATCATGACGATGTTTTCCCTCAAATATTTTCTATTTTAGGATTTTGGCCAGGATGGAAAGGGGTGGAATTATGGAGCTGTGGTAATCTTAGGGGAACTGAAGTCTGAGTAGCTGCTTACAGATGATCCATATAACCTAGGGAGTCTCAGATATCCTCTTTTCCTCTTCCTCCTCCTCTTTGTCAGGTGCCTACCAAAGGCCTGGTGACAAGGGCTGCATCCTCATGGGAGTGACATTTTGGAGGATGTAGCAGACCATCACAAATTTGTAGACAGTCTGGTGGGCCCCCCAACCAAGTGCTTCCTGTACCTCTTTTCATTAATATGTGGTACCTGCAGAACCACATGGTTGCAGTCAATGGCTCCCTATATTATTAGGAATTCCACTAGCTTGGCAAAACCCCATTCCTCCAACTTATCTCTGATAAGATAGAAGACTATGAAGTCCCCTTTATTGACATACAGAATCTTTACCACCTGCCTGATACAGCAAAGCATGGTGAATTGGGAGAATTTGGCAATGTTGCCTGCACCCACTTGGAAACATGAGCTGGCTTAGGAATTGAGGGCCATGTCATTCTTCACGGCCACGGGCAACACCATCCGCATCTTGCTGGGCAGCTGTGGGTCTTGCTTAGGGGGTGATTCACTGACCACCTCCTTGCTGAACAGTAGCTGCTTCAGATGCTGCCCTTGGCTGAGGTGGAGGGAGGGGTAGCACTCCCTGATGACCCTTGTGGATAGAGCCTTCTTTTGAGAACTCTCCTCCTCCCTCTGCACAAAGCAGAGTCTTCCTTCCGCTGACTCTGCTCCATTTCTAAGTCATGCTGCAGCCCAAGAAGGACTGAGACTATAAACCTCCATTAGTGACAGCAGACTGCTGACAGGCCTTGAAACTCCTCTCAACTTCTTAGCCAAGTCCAGTATCACTCCTTTCTGAATTCAAAGATATTTTTATATTTTCCCAAACTGCTCCAACAACACATTACACTGTGGAGCTGCAAAAGAATGTCAAAAGCACCTCACCTGGAAGTCACCCATGGTCCCCCCTTTCATGACATTGTATCACTTGTATTCCCCTGTTAAAGATTGAGGAGTGATCTGAGGTATGCAAAATGATAAAGTGGTTTGAAGGGTAGGTAGCTACAGTGAAATTGTGCCCTCTGGTGTTGGGGAAACCAGAGCATATGGGTGTGAACCTAAAATTAGAGCTAGCCAATGCAAGAGTGAAATTAGGATCACTTTTTTTTTACACAAAGAGCAGTGGAAATCTAGAACTTTGTGAAGTTCCATTGAGTATTCCAGGACTGCGATTGATACACTGTTGTCTGGCTAGGGTATTAGGAGAGATGTATTAATGGCAAGTGGACGGAATTGAGGTACAGATCAATCATGAACTACTTGAATGGCAGAAGATGTTTTTAATAGGTGTCGGTAACCTATGGCACAATGGTCTTTGGAGGTTCCAACACCCAAGGAGGGTGGCAATGGCCGTCCTTGCAGCTCTGATGCTGCTGATGGAGTTTCCCCTTTGATCTCCGGGGCCTGCCTGCCTGGCCCATGTACAGCAACTATTTTCTCACCTCATTTTCGAAGGTGCCTCAAACTAGAGGCGCCTTCTCATTCTTCTTGCAGCCACAGCAGCTACAACTCTCTTGCAGCTGAGGCTGTAATGCTTACCAGGCCTCTGGTCGTGCACTAGCGGACACAATTTCCAAAAAAGGTGGAGGCCACTGAGGACCGAGGTGAAGAGATAATGGGTGGAACTTTCTGTGCAAACCACCATGTGGTGGCGGAGACGGCCCAGCACCCCTTGCTGCAAGGAAACCCATGGTGGTGGTGTGCCGGCTGCGGGACCGGAAGATCCCGCCAGCGTGAACAGCTGGAAAATCCCGGCCAATGACCCTCCGTCCTTATCTCGGTGACCGGGGTGGTGGGGTCTCTTAATTGGCCATCGCTGGGAAGATTACCATTGTAGTCCTGCTGCCCTCCCCTGCAGTTTCAGGACTCGCGTTTGGTCCCTACACCGAGTCTTGAAGAGAACTGTACCTGTCTGGGGAAAAGCAATAATAGCTGTATATTAATTTCATTGGCTGCGTTGTATTTCATGCACCATTTTACTTTACCTGTTTTTCAAATGGCTCAATAGGTTTCCAATCGTTTGCCTTCAGCTGATGCAGCTCATCAAACTTCATGCTGACATCTTCAATGGAAAGCTGCAGGAGGTCCCAAAATCCTGCTAGATCCTGGGACGTAGGCCTTGGCATCGCGCTAGGATCCTAGCAGGGACATAATCAACTCATAAACAATTCAGTCTCGATATATTTTTTTTAAATTACACCTCTGAAATTGCAGATTTCACAATTTACGGATATTAAAATACTTTCACTGTTTGCCTAATTGCATATTCATAAGCCAAGACTTGCTCTACATGTGCCAAAATACTGGGAATCTTTTTGGTTTGACATTAATATTAGAAATAAAGCCAAGAAATGCTGTACAATCTAAACAAACATAGAAAAGATTTTAGTTTTATTAACGTTAAAATGCACCTTTTTGTTCAATATTACTTTGCCCTTTTTACTGCACAATAAAGGAAATACTTTTCATCTCGGAGAGCTCGGCAGTTTTCACTTTGAACGCCTACCATAGAGAACTGAGCCATTACAATATCATTTTCATCTCTGTACAGCAGAGTATCTCATGAGGGAGCAAAATAATTAAACAGAAAAGGAAGCCGCAATGTTTTAAACTGCATTTCATTCTGAACAATTATCTTTGCTATTGAGCGTGGCCATCTGAATATAAATGGTGATGATTCTCTAAATGATACTAAAATGTTTACGTGGAACCATCTTGCTGAAAATGATCTTTAATCTTCTCATAAAATCTTGTCATAATCTTGAATTTTTGTGGTGTTTCAAAATATGAAGGAGGGAGGGAGAATGGACATTGGATATTTTCAATGAGCGGCTATGCCTCTCTGGCACGATTAAAATACTGGCAATTGCAAGGCAATGTGCCAGAAATCAAATTACTGAGTCAGTTAAACAGGCAAAGTGTTCTTGAATGTCAGTTGTTGGTGTTAAATATTAGATATTGTGACCCTGAAATTCTTTGTGGATTTTACCTTTTTTCTATTCTAACTCCAGAGTGGGACTGGCAGAACCGAAACATGACGCAAACATATCTAAATTCATCATTGAGTTTTTTCGGAAGCTGTGGCACAACTGCAGATTAAAGCATATCCTTCAATTATTAATGGGAATCTTGTCTGCAGGAGGACACAAAGAAATGTGTTGCTGAATACAATTTTCTGGAACATTGCTGCCATGTGAAAACCAAAAAAGGTTATCCAAAGTGAGATCTTTCCAGTTATTAAAGACTATAATTTAAGAAGAACCACAGACTTCTCATTCTCAGTGAACAGAATGTGAAATATTCCAAAGTACAGGCAAGAACTAATTACAAAAATTACACCTCAAAAAACGTGTACATCAGTAAGGCATTTGACAAGGTCCCACATGGCAGACTGGTCAGAAAAGTGAGACCTCATGGGATACAAGGGAAGGTGGCAAGTTAGATCCACATTTGGCTCAGTGCCAGGAAACAAAAGGTAATGCTCGATGGGTATTTTTGCGAAAATAGTTTCCAGTGATGATAATAATAATAATCGCTTGTCACAAGTAGGCTTCAATGAAGTTACTGAGAAAAGCCCCTAGTCGTCACATTCCGGCGCCTGTTCGGGGAGGCTGGAATGGGAATTGAACCCGCGCTGCTGGTCTTGTTATGCATTACAAGCCAGCTGTCTTAGCCCACTTTGCTAAACCAACCCCTATGTGGGTTCAGTGTTGGGGCCCTTGTTATTTGTTGTATATATTAGTGGTTTAGATATAAATGAGGGTGGCATGATTGGGAAATTTACAGATGACACAAAACTTGGCCATGTAGTTGATAGTGAAGAGGATAGCTGTCGACTCCAGAATGATGTCAATGGTTTGGTTGAAAGGGCAGAGAATGGAATTTAATCTGAAAAAGTGTGAGGTAATGCACTTGGGAGGGCAACAAAGCAAGGGAACACTCAAAGACATTGAGAGGAGTTGAGGAAGTGAGCCACCTTGGAGTACATGTCCATAGGTCCTTGAAGGTGGGAGGACAGGTGGACAAGGTGGTAACGCAAGCATATGAAGTATTTTTCTTTATTGGGTGAGGTAAAAGAAGGGATGTAATGATGGAACTGTATAAAACGCTGATTAGGCCACAGCTGGAATTTTGTGTACAGTTCTTGTCACATTACAGAAAGTCCATGATTCACAAACCACCCATTCCAATGTGCGATCTCCAGAAAAGGACACAGACTCTAATTCATTGCCAGTATAATGTTCCTGTAGACTCTCAGAATGAGATGTTTTTTGTCATTTGCCATGAAATACTGAAAACTTTGCAAATTTAAATAAAATGGTCTCATATGCTACAATTCCATCATTTAATCACTGTAAGTTACAGTGGCCATTAAAAATTCACAACATCATGCAAATGCATATATCCATTTTAAGAAATGTCGGTTTACTTATTGGTGTAAAAGAAATCTTGGAATTTCTAAATACAGGCGGACTGGCCATGATAAATTGCCCTGAGTGTCCAAGGATAAGGGTGGAGGCATTGGCTTAGATGGGGTGCTCTTTCCAAGGGCCGGTGCAGACTCGATGGGCCGAATGGCCTCCTTCTGTATTGTAAATTCTATGATTCTATATGTCCATCTCCATTGTCCCTGTGGTTTCAAATGCAGAAGTTATTTTATTGCGCTCTTTTCCTAATCATTAATTTCACTTCAAGGGCAGATAAATTATTTCTAATACATGCAATGATTTGAACATGTGCACAGTGACAAGTATCTAAATACAATGGCAGATTATCTGCAATAGGGGCTTGAAACAAAGGTTTTAGGCCCCTTTCTGCATGAGCAACAGCCTGATGCCTGTTTCGGGCACAGGTCCTGGACTATGCAGGAGCCAATACTAATATGGTGGCCGATGCACTTCCACTGTTCACTTGGTTGGTTAGGTGCTCGTGAATTTCTAGAAAGTTATGTCTCTGTGCATTCCTGTTAACATAAATTATAAAATCGGATGTCCACGTTTATAATGGAAACTGCCTGTGTGATAATCACTGGGATATAATTAGTTGTTTCCTATTGCAAATTTCATCTGGTTGACACACCATCAACAGTCACAGGTCAATGAGTTCTGGAAAACTCAAATCAATTTGTTAATTATCAAGAGTCTGCTGCACAAATCAATCCAAAATCTCATCCTCTGATAATGCAGCTATGTGGTGAGCACACTCTTGCATTGGAAAACGAGTTCTAAACACAAGTACATTTTACAAATACTAAATTGATACTAAGGTGACGCCGTTTTGGAGGAGACGGAGCATCTGAAAAATGGCACCGCCCAGGATTTCGGTGTCAAAACGGATTCTCCGTTTGGCGAATGCGATTTCGGCATTGGCAACCGGAGAATCCAGCCCTGTGTGTTCCCCATGCAACAAACAGGGCACATTCAATCATGTTGCCACGCTAGGCAACGCACGCCAATGCAAAAAGATAACAGCAGCAGCGGTCCACAGCGGCACTGAACATAGTGGAGAAGAGCTCTGAAGAAGAGTGCGCAATGTATCGGTTGAATAAGGTGGCCCTGATTGAAATTGTCTTAAGATAAACAGATCCCTCAAAATGGAAACTGACACCGGAGCTTTGGTGACCTTAGTGGGAAAGCAGACATTCCAAAACCTTTGTGCGGGAACTCAGCCTTTTGAAGAGTACCACAGCCAAGCTTTCCATGTACACCGGGAAAACTTTGAAGATTCTTGGAACTACCAACACACCAATAGCGTACAAAGGGCAGGTGGCCAATCTGCCCTTGATGGGAAGAGATTGGTTTTAGAAGATTAGGCTCAATTGGCTGGAAATTTACAAAATATCCAACGGCATCCTCCAAGATGTCTTAAGGAGATATGAAGACATTTTTGACAAGGAATTAGGCCATATTAAAGGCATCAAAGCCAAAATATATGTCCATCCGGGTTCAACACCCAAGTTCTTCAGAGTTGGACCAGTGATGTATGAACTGTATCAGAAGGTTGAAACAGAGCTGAAGAAATTGGAAGAGCAGGGTACAATCAAGCCGGTTCAGTTCTCAGAGTGGGTGGTACAGACAATTCCTGTTCTTAAACCAGATGGTTCAATAAGGATTTGTGGGGATTATAAGGGGACCATAAATTAGGCTGCCCAGGTTGATAGGTATCTGGGGCGAAATTCTCCGTAATCGGCACGATGTCCGCCGACCGGCACCAAAAACGGCGCAAATCAGCCCGGCATCGCGCTGCCCCAAAGGTGCGGAATACTTGAGCGACCGAGCCCTAACCTTGAGGGGCTAGGCCCGCGCCGGACTGATTTACGCCCCGTCAGCTGGTAGGAACGGCCTTTGGTGCCCCGCCAGCTGGCGCGGAAATGACATTGCCGGGCGGCGCATGCGTGGGAGCGTCAGCGGCCGCTCACAGCATCCCCGCGCATGCGCAGTGGAGGGGGGTGGAGACCATGGCGAAGGCGGAAGGAAAAGATCGCCCCCACGGCACAGGCCCGCCCGCGGATCGGTGGGCCCCGATCGCGGGCCAGGCCACCGTGGGGCACCCACCGGGGCCAGATCGCCTCGCCCCCCCCCCCCCACGACCCCGGAGCCCGCCCGCGCCGCCTTGTACCGCTGGTAAGAGAGGTGGTTTAATCCACGCCGGCGGGACAGGCATTCCAGCAGCGGGACTTCGGCCCATCCGGGCCGGAAAATCGCCCGGGGGGGGGCCTGCCAACCGGTGCGCCGCGATTCCCGCCCCCGCCGAATCTCCGGTGCCGGAGAATTCGGCAACCGGCGGGGGCGGGATTCACGCCAGCCCCCGGCGATTCTCCGACCCGGCGGGGGGTCGGAGAATCCCGCCCCTGATTCCCAGGATCAAAGACCTCTACACCTAGCTGGAGGAGGGCCTTACCTATTCAAAATTGAACCTCAATCATGCCTATGTGCAACTATAATTGGACAAGAATCTCAGATGTTTGCCACAATAAATACCCAAATGCAAGACTACTGTTTGGCATTGCTTGAACCTGTGCTATTTTCCAGCGTACACTGGAAAATCACCTTAAGGGAATCCCCAAGCTAATGGTCTACCTTGATAATATATTAGTCACTGGCACTGCCCCTGAAGAACTCATGTCTAGCATGGAAGAAGTATTAAAGGTGTTTGTGATGTGGGGGTCCACCTCAAATGCGAAAGGTGTACTTTCCAAGCCTCAGATATGACGTACCTAGGATTTTGAGTTGATATGGTAGGGCTACAGCCCCTGGAAGGCAAAGTCCCTTCACCCAAAACTATCAGTGAGCTCCAATCCTTCCTCGGTATGGTAATTTATTATGGAAGGTTTATCTTGAATTTAGCCGTAACACTGGCACCATTACACCAGCGACTAAAGAAGAAGAAGCAATGGAGAAAGCCCCAGTAGGAAGCCTTCTGAGCTGCAAAGAAAGTTCCTAGTGCACTTTGAATTCCCATTGACAGCGGCGGAAGCGGGAGCGCCACCTCCTACCGCTAGAAACACATGGCTAGGGGGACTGAAGAATCCCACCCATCCTACTCACACCTTGGCTTGTGATAAAGAAATAAATAGTATAACAGCCGACACTGCAAACAATTTGAAACAAAAACATTCTGATGTTCTGACAGAATTGTAGATTTTGACAAGTTTATTTTGAAAAAAAAGTACTTACCAGATTCTGCTGACAAAGCCAGTAAAATTGTTGGAATTTCTGAGACATAAGAAGCTGAGCACTGCCCACTGCACTCCGTATTTTCCCTAAAGCTGAGGATAAGATAAAAGACGACATATTAAGGCAATGAATTTCCTTTCCAGTTAGGTTGACATTTTTTTTCTTAGCTTGCGAGATGGCGAATTAATGATTTTTTTACTGCTCCATCAGAGGCTCACATTAATTTCCTGCTTTTTAATGGGGAGGTGGTGGTATTGTCACTGGACTAGTAATCCACAGATCCACAATAAGAATTGGCAAGTCATGTTGCAGCTGTATAGAACCTTAGTTAGGCCACACTTGGAGTATAGTGTTCAATTCTGGTCGCCACACTACCAGAAGGATGTGGAGGCTTTAGAGAGGGTGCAGAAGAGATTTACCAGAATGTTGCCTGGTATGGAGGGCATTAGCTATGAGGAGCGGTTGAATAAACTCGGTTTGTTCTCACTGGAACGAAGGAGGTTGAGGGGAGACCTGATAGAGGTATACAAAATTATGAGGGGCATAGACAGAGTGGATAGTAAGAGGCTTTTCCCCAGGGTAGAGGGGTCAATTACTAGGGGGCATAGGTTTAAGGTGAGAGGGGCAAGGTTTAGAGTAGATGTACGAGGCAAGTTTTTTACGCAGAGGGTAGTGGGTGCCTGGAACTCGCTACCGGAGGAGCTAGTGGAAGCAGGGACGATAGGGACATTTAAGGGGCATCTTGACAAATATATGAATAGGATGGGAATAGAAGGATACGGACCCAGGAAGTGTAGAAGATTGTAGTTTAGACGGGCAGCATGGTCGGCACGGGCTTGGAGGGCCGAAGGGCCTGTTCCTGTGCTGTACATTTCTTTGTTCTTTGTTCAGGGTAATGCTCTGGGGTCCCAGGTTCGAATCCCACCAGGGCAGATGGTGAAAATTGAATTCAGTCAAAAATCTGGAATTAAAAGTCTAACGATAGCCAATGAAACATTGTCGATTGTTGTAAAACCCATCTGGTTCACTAATGTCCTTCACGGAAGGAAATCTGTCATCCTTACCCGGTCTGGCCTACATGTGACTCCTGATCCACACAATGATGCGGTTGACTCCTAAGTTCCCCACTGAAATAGCTTAGCAACCTACTCAGTTCAAGGGCAATTAGGGATGCGCAACAAATGCTGGCTCAGCCAACGACACCCACATCACAAGAACAATTTTTTTAAAAAAATGCAGACAAATATTTGGAGTAAAACCACACCCCGGTTTTATAATGAATATCTTGGGATGGATTCTCTGGTCACCCAGCCGTGTGTTTCATGGTGGCGCGGCGCTCGCTGATGCTGGGATTCTCCACTCCTGCCGTTTGTCAATGGAATTTCTCATTGAAGCCACCCCACAATACAGCGAAATCCAGGAGCGGGGATGCGCTGCTGGCAGGAACAGGGGGTGAAATTCTCCCCCAACGGCGCGATGTCCGCCGACTGGCAGCCAAATCGGCACCAATCAGACGGGCATCGCGCCGCCACAAAGGTGCGGAATGCTCCGCATCTTTGGGGGCCGAGCCCCAACATTGAGGGGCTAGGCCGGCGCCGGAGGAATTTCCGCCCCGCCAGCTGGCGGAAATGGCGTTTGTTGCCCCGCCAGCTGGCGCGGAAATGCGGTGCATGCGCGGGAGCGTCAGCGGCCGCTGACAGTTTCCCGCGCATGCGCAGTGGGGAGAGCCACTTCCGCCTCCGCCATGGTGGAGGCCGTTGCGGAAGGGAAACAGTGCCCCCACGGCACTGGCCCGCACGCGGATCGGTGGGCCCCGATCGCGGGCCAGGCCACCATGGGGGCACCCCCCGGGGTCAGATCGCCCCGCGCCCCCCCCAAGACCCTGGAGCCCGCCCACGCCGCCTGGTCCCGCCGGTAAATACCAGGTTTAATTTACGCCGGCGGGACAGGCAATTGCTGGGTGGGACTTCGGCCCATCCGGGCCGGAGAATTGAGCGGGGGGGTCCCGCCAACCGGCGCGGCCTGATTCCCGCCCCCGCCCAATCTCGGGTACCGGAGACTTCGGCGGGGGCGGGATTCACGGTGGCCAACGGCCATTCTCCGACCCGGCGGGGGGTCGGAGAATGACGACCAGGGATCCCAATGGTCGGAGAATTCCAGCCCTTATTTCACTCTGAGAAAATACTATCTTAACTGACCACAACAATGTGTAAAATGTGCGTGGACCTATGTCGGTTTTTGAACGTATTGATATTAATCTGTGTAAAGTCCTGTTATATCTTCCTTTGATTCTTCTTCAGATAATCCCAGATAAGGTTTTTGGCAAATTCCTGCCTTTTCATAGCTGATTATTACTCAGTTCTCAGTTAAAACAAACCACTTAAGAGGGTTTAGCAATCATTATCCAGCGGCTGTGACACAAATTATGCAGGAAATTAATTAAAAATTTGTTCCATTTATGTTTTGCACATTGAGAATTTATGTGTCACAAAGGACAAAGGATAAATGTTATTACAAAAATAGACTTCACAGAACTGTCTGATAGAGCAGTGTTCAATTCATTTCCATGCCTGGGCTTCTTCCTAGACAATATGTTGAACAATATTCCCACTACAAACATCTGCAAAGATCTCTTCATTACAGAGTATTCAGTTTATATCTTTAAAACTTTTCATTCTCTTACACAAGTTTATGTTGAAAAAGAAACACATGTTAAAATCATATAATAATCTTCATCCGTGTCACAAGTAGGCTTACATTAACACTGCAATGAAGTTAATGTGAAAAGCCCTTTGTTGCCACACTCCGGCGCCTGTTTGGTCCACTGAGGGATAATTCAGAATGTCCAATTCACCTAACAAGGACTTGTGGGAGGAAGCCGGGAATCAAACCCGGGTCCCTGGCACTGTGAAGCAACCACTGTGCTACCGTGCCGCCCTCTAATTTATTCAGGTAATCTAGTTATTAACAGTACTTTCTTTTCAGTCCCATTAACAATTCAATCACATTGTGAATAGTTTTCCTGCAAATTTTGTAACATATTGATCTCTTTAAACTGACTGATATTGTCCATTTAAGATTTGATAGAAGTTTTGCTTTAAATATAAGGAATATAGTCCATTGAATACATTTTTTCCTACATTATGGGCGAGATTCTCCGGGAATTGGCGGGGCGGGCAGAAACTGCGCAGTTGAGTGGCGGGAACCACTCCGGCATCAGGCCGCCCCAAAGGTGCGGAATCCTCCGCACCTTCAGGGGCTACGACAGCGCCGGAGCGGTTTGCGCCCCGCCGGCCGGCGTGGAAGGCCTTTGGCGCCGCGCCATCCAGGGCCAAAGGGACTCCACCGGCCGGCGTGGGTCCGCGCATGCGCGGGAGCGTCAGCGTCTGCTGACATCATCCCCGCGCATGTGCACATGGAGTCACTTCCGCACCGGAAATGGTAGGTGACCACGGCCTCCGGTGCGGAAGGAATAGAGTGCCCCCACAGCACAGGCCCGCCTGCGGATCGGTGGGCCCAGACCGCTGGCCAGGCCACTGTGGGGGCACATCCCGGGGCTAGATGCCCCCGCAACCCCCCAATAACCCCGGTGGCCGCCTGCGCCGCCAGGTCCCGCCGGTAAGGGACCAACTCCAATTTACGCTGGCGGGACTGGCTACAGGTGGGCGGGACTTCGGCCCATCGCAGGCCGGAGAATTCGGGCGGACCCGGGGCCCATTGAGCCGCGCCGGACCCCGCCATTCTCCGAGGCGGGCAGCGTGACTCACGCCACGCCGGTTTTTAGGGGGTGGGAGAATTTGGAGGCCGGCGGGGGCGGGATTCACGCCGACTCCCGGCGATTTTCCGACCCGGCGGGGGGTCGGAGATTCCCGCCCATATTACTGACCGCTGCCATATAATGCAAGAATTTAGAATAATTGAATATTACAGGATAGAAAGAGGCCAACAGGCCTTCAGGTCTATGTTGGTATCTGCCATATGAACTACCTAGCTTAGTTCCAATCCTCGTCTTGCTCACAATATCCATTAGCATCTATCCAATTGCCTTTTTAAATGCTTTATGAGCTCCACAACACCAACGGCTTGCAGCACACAATATTACATTCTTCTTGAACATGTTATGAGCACTGGACTTATTACAATGGACATGCATTTAATTATCTCCTTTAAATCAACTAAAATGGTGTTTAGGAGATATGACATATGAAATCTGCCTGGAGATAAACCCATGTGACCTAGTTGCTATGGGGACAGAAACTCCGGTTGTAACTTATTGAAAGTAAGGGACAAGTTATAACACCATAGCACAAAAGAGGAGATAACTGTTCTTGCTGTATACAGAGGCAGTCAGCCTGGGAGTTTGGGGGAACAAGACCCATAATAGGTGCTGTAATGCCAAGGGGGGGATAAAAGGACGGTTTTCAAGTTAGTCACCAAGCAGAGTGCTGGTGAGGACAAAGAAATGAAGTTTGTGGAGAGTTAAAGAGCGCGGAATCACCAGATGGCATCTTACTACTGGAAGTCCACTTGAGTACGCTCAGAAGATGGAGTGTAGAGGAATTTGTTTGAAAGGACACTGGAAGATTCACCCTGGTGGGGCAGGGAGAAGAGATCCTGTTAAACCAGGAGGAGTTTTTCTTACTACATTTCTGTTGAGGGTGTGGTGTTCTGAATAAACATGTTTTTTTTTGTTGTATTGGGAAGTTAATAGGGAATAACTTTTCCATAGTTAAGTGTATTAGTTGCCTGCTAAGTAATGTTTAATCATTGATTTTAATTTGTTACAGTAAAAATATAACATGAAATCTTGTTGAACTTTTGAGTTGGTCACTGGGAACATCATATTAATTATTAGTGTCACAAGTAGGCTTACATTCACACTGCAATGAAGTTACTGTGAAAATTCCCTAGTCGTCACGCTCTGGCGCCTGTTCGGGTACACTGAGGGTGAATTCAGAATGTCCAATTCACCTAACAAGCACGTCTTTCGGGGCTTGAAGGAGGAAAGCCGAGCACTCAGAGGAAACCCACACAGAAACAGGGGGAACGTGCAGACTCCGCACAGACAGTGACCCAAGCCGGGAATTGAACCTGGGACCCCGGTGCTGTGAAGCAACAGTGCTACCCACTGTGCTACCCAGGACTCTCCAGTCCCCAGCCATGTGGTTCTCGGCAGCGCGCTGTTTGCTGTCCGCGGGATTCTCTCTTACTGCCGCTTGTCAATGGGATTTCCCATTGAAGCCATCCATATCGCCGGGAAGCCTGCGGGCGGGTGATGCGCTGCCAGTGGGAAAACAGAATCCCAATGGCCGGAGAAATCCAGCACATAATCCTTTTTAAAATTTATCGGTCTCTATGGGGATTATGACAGTCACAATATAAAGATTTTCTTCCAACCTTCCCTCTAATTCTTTTCATGATCAACATAAATTTGTACCATCTGTTAGTGTCTGCCCGATTAATGGGAACAGCCCAATATAACTGAACTTATCATAACGTTTCATTATCTTTGGACTTCAGTGAGGCCATCAATTCAGTTCCAGTGAAAAAAAGTGTCTCTTCATAACACCAAATTCTAATTCCTGGTACATGATAATGCTTTAATTCCCTTCCTTTAGTGATATGGCACACAATACTTCAGCTGCTAATATCATCGTCTTTTAAAGTTCAAAATTACTTCACTGTTTTCTAATTTTAGACCTCGAGCTACAAAACTAAGTTTTCTCTTTCCTTTTAAGTTCTTATGAAGAACCTAACCATGTTATGGTCACTGTTAAGGTAAGGTTCCCACACTGCTAGGATACTTACTTTCCCCTCTCCAATATCTAACCCCAAGACAAGGACATCCTTCCTAATTACAGCAGCAACATATTGGGCCATAACTTCTGATGGAGTGACAATTGAGTTGGATTGCCACGCCACTCTATAGGTCTTACCATGAAATGCAGGCAACCCTATCTCGCCTGACTTTCCGTCTCAGGCTGGGTGGGATCTTGGCAGTGCAGCTCATTCCCAGGGTTTAGCTATAAGGGCTGTAGAGTCGAAGATAAGTATGCCAAGCACCCCCCCCTCCTTTTATTGCACAAGCTGCTGTAAAGATCCAGCCAAGTTTCAAGGTTTTGACAAGATAAGTGTATGGAATCTTGGGGAGGGAAAGGGGTGGGAGGGTAAGGGGTGGGAGGGTTGGGTCTTGGAGATTGGGGTGTTGGGGGCTGGTGGAGTCAAGGCTTGAGGGAGGGATGGCTTACCTCGATTTGAGTCTGGGGTGGGGGGGGGGGGGGGGAGGTGGGGTTTAGGTTGGGCCTTGGTGATGGGGTGGAGGGGGCAGTTGGGTTGGGTCATTTCACGGAGTGCGGGGTGTCTGATTAAGTTGGGCCTTGGGAGGGGGGGGGGGGAGGCGGTCGGGTCAGGCCTCGGAGGTGGGGGAAGTCCTGGCGGGGGTCCAGGGGAAGGGGAGGGGTGGGTGTTGGGGAGACCCCTGGTGGAGAGATCAGGGAACAGGGGAGGGTGGGGGGTGAGTCTCCTGAGGGTTCGGGGGTGTGTGAGGCGACCTGTGGGGGAAGGGAGTTTGGTGTGAGTCTGTACAATAGTTACCCAGCAGCTCGGAGTGGTTTTAGTTCTTCTGTTTCTGGGTAACTATTGACGCAACACAGTTGGAACCATCCGAAGTTGGCGATTTAAATCACAATTTACGGATAGTTCCCAGTGCAGGGCAATTGCTGAAGGGAAATTTGCACTTCCTGGGTAATTGCCATGCAAATCTTACTGAGAAACCTCGGGTGTTCTCCCTAGTATATCTTTGGGGTACCCCCATATATGATGCTTTGGTACTCGGATGTTTTGGCACATAGACCGAGGAAATGCTTGGCTTTATATTTCCCACCACTAATATTTCTCTGTTTCAGCTTTTTTGAAAACTAATGGGTGCGATCCAATCGAAATGTTTCTAAGTGTCATTTCAGGCAGGTTTTGCTGGGAGTTTCTCCCCAGCTCTGTCGGTGAGTTCTGCACCGCTATCTAACTACACTTAGTCACTTTTCCACACACTGGGATTTTCTCACTGGTTTAGCCCACACTTACGGTGCGATTTAATGGAAAGGTTTCTAAGCGTGGTAGAGAGCGGGAACTGCCACGAACTTCCTGGCGAGAGAGTCACTGCTAAAAATGTTAATTAGTCCACTTAATGAGGCTCCACGGTCTTCTCACCGCAAATGACTGTGCCACCAGCTGATTTGCCGCGACCGCGCTCACCAGCCCTTAAACAGCTCCTGCACAGCCAACCTGGGCCGATTGTTGGACATGGTCAAAATCAGACGGGATGCCCTGTTCCTCCTAGGGTCTTAGAGGGTCAGCCACAGGGCAGCCGTTGCCACCTGGGAGGAAGTGGCAGCAGCCATCACTTGGAAGACCAGCACACAGTGCCGTGAGAAGGTCAATGGCATCCATCGGGTTGCATGGGTGGGTTGGCACCGGCCCCCTGGCACCGGCCCTGACCGCCAACCCTGCTCACCCCACCCCCCAGAGCATATACTTGGCAACCCCCCCCCCCCCCCCCCCCCCCACCTAGCACTGTTCCATGCCCTGGCCCATCTATGTCTAGCAGTCCCGCCCATGCCAGCAGCCCCGAAACAGCCCATCCCCCTCCCAAATTCTCCATACGCGCCATTCCCCAATGCACTCCCCTTACCACCTCCTCATACTCCCCTTACCCGCCCCATACTCCGCTTGGCCCCCTCCATACTCGCCAGACCCCCCCGCTGACCAAAACGACCGGCTCCACCCCTGTGATGAACGACGCATGCAGCGCACGATGCCGCTCTGTGTCCCCACAGGAGAAGTTGGCCCAAAATAGACAGGAGAAAGTCCAGCAGCCAGCGGGGTGCCAGACATCAGAGTCCTCACCCGCTACGAGGAACAGGCCCTGGAGGTTGCGGAGGTGACCGAGGACAGATCTGTCACCCACATAGAGGTTCGCATACGGCGCAGAGGTGAGGTTCCACTGGCCACCACCCAGATGACCTGTCGCATGTGCGTCATTAATTCCATACAGAATGAACCATCCCTCCCACTGATCAATGTTCATTCACCCACAGGATCCCCATCTGACGGTGCCGGCCCATCCAGAGTGTATCTCCCCCTACCCCTGCCTCCCATGAGAACACTTCAGAGCAGAGCTCCATGGTCTGACTGGGATGTCAGGCAATAACTCCTACATGCTAGATGGCCCGCCTACCCATGGTAATCCACTTGGGAGCTGTGAAGTGCTCATTTAACTACGATTGCCAATTCCCAATTAGGAATATCTTTCAAAGAATTACTTATCTAAAATATATATATATTACTCTTGAATCCACCAGGATGATAAAATGACCAATAGTCTGCTTGTTGAAAGATGAACTATTTAATGAGTAATAAAATAATAAACTGTGAGTCCTTTTATTCAATACTAAACAATAAAGAATTAAAGTACAATACAGATAACTATCTAACTATACACTATTATAACAAACTAGTTCCAACTTCTCTTACTCTAGCTATTCTATGTCTTGCTTGTTCACTGTTCTGAATCACATCATCATCTGAATCATCTGACTTAGAAAAGGCGGGAAACCAGTTCTTATAGTTTCTGACTGTGAGCCATCTAGTGTTGAAATGACTACTACATTTACATACATTGATCATGTATATTGATATCTGAATATCACAACAGGAATTATGAGTGGTCGGTGGGGCCGACAGGCAGGGACTGGGATTGCCCCCGGAACATGAACACATGATTCGGAGGGTGGCATGGCGGACCCGCAGGTGTTGAGACTCACATCTCCCCCTCCCTAGGCCATGGGCAGGCATCCCTTGGCTCTGTGCACCCCCGATTGCTGATATGGTACACCCCGACTGATAGCGGCCCCTGCGGGCTCACCCGTGACCCCCCCCCCCCCCCACCCTCGTGCACCGGGGCGGCAACCCCAGTGCCCCTGAGCTCATTGCCTGGGAGTGAAGATAGATACTGACATCCTCAAACCTGCACAGCAGCCCTTCCGTCGGCCTCATGTATTTACAAAGGTGTGCTAATCGCGCCCATGTGACTACTTGCTGGGGAGGCCATTAGATAGGGAGTCGCTCCCGTTAATTGTATGGAGACTAGCCTTAAATGGTGATTATTGGAATCTCGCCACGCTAAGGTTGGTTCATGATTTCACAAACGGGAGTGGGCTGGTTAGATCGCAAACCGATCGGCACCCTGAACAGTTCTCGTTTTCGACCTCTCCCGCGATATAACGGCTTCGTCGTGCTCTCGCTTAAGTGCAACATGGCCATTAATTAGCACCCTTACAAGGATCTTCATCACTGGGGAGCTGAACTCTCTGTCCAGACTGGCACCTCAGAGATCGGGCCAACATTTTGAAAGGGTGCCCTGATCTCTAAGTGAGCTTGACGGCCACCCACACCCCCACCCAAGGGTTAATGTCACCTCCCAAACACATGAGCATTACCCCCCCCCCCCTGCAAGTGAGGACACCCCATGATGGGGTATCTGAAGGTCCCCTCTTTTCAGGCCTTCCCACTCCCCCTTTCGAGCACCCCCTACTGGGAACCACCCCCAATCTTTCAAAGGCCCCCTCGCACCCACCCCTCATCCCCCTCCACCCATCATATCCCCCTCATACTTCCTTTCATGGGCAGGCCCAGGCACTATGGCAGTGCCACCCAGGCACATTGGCAGTGCCAATGTGCCCAGGTGCCAAAGGGAGGGCCAGGGTGCCACCCTGCCCTGTTCCTGAACGCCCATGAGTCTCCAATGGCCTGGGAGATTCCCCCATGTGCTGTGATGCCCGGCCCACATTTCAATGCACCAGTACTAATTGGCACCGACATGACCTCTCACTGGGGAGCCAGTTAGGTCAAGGTTAGACCGGGCTTCCAGCTCGCCAATGAACTGGAGATTGCCCTTAACTGGCCTCAATTAGCTTTGCGCCGCGTCTAGGCTGGATACGGATCCTGCCAACAGGGGTGGGCCGGGTAGATTACAAACTGCTTGACGCCCAGTGCGGTTCCCGATATGGGCCTCTCCCGCGTTCTAACCGGTCCGCACGGATCCTCATCAGGCGCAACGTGACTTAAATTGCGCCCAATATCTTTCACCACTAGTCCATGATCTACATATACACTCTGTAATGTGACTAATTCTTTGCTATTCTTTAGCTTATTGCAAAGAGATTTTGTTTGACTACTTTAAAATATTTGCATGAAGTAAGGAACCTATAGCCTAATTTAATTGCTTAGTAGATGAACAGTGAACCAGTGAAAATAATTTAAACACAAAATGGATAAGGAACTTGGATGAATGTGTCAAAGCTCAGGGGCGGGATTCTCCCGTACCCGGCGGGGCGGGGGGTCCCGGCGTTACGGAGTGGCGTGAACCACTCTGGCATCGGCTTGCCCCAAAAGGTGCGGAATCCTCCGCACCTTCAGGGGCAAGGCCGGCGCCGGAGCGGTTTGTGCCCGGCCGGCGTGGAAGGCCTTTGGCGCCTCGCCAGCCGGGGCCGAAGGGATCCGCTGGCCGGCGCATGCGCGGGGGCGTCAGTGTCTGCTGATGTCATCCCCGCGCATGTGCACATAGAGTCACTTCCGCACCTGGAATGGCGGATGACCACGGCCTCCGGTGCGGAAGAATTAGAGTGCCCCCACGGCACAGGCCCGCCCGTGGATCGGTGGGCCCCGACCACGGGCCAGGCCACCGTGGGGTCACATCCCGGGGCCAGATCCCCCCGCGACCCCCATCACAGGGGCAGATCCCCCCGCGACCCCCCAATAACCCCGGAGGCCGCCCGCACCGCTAGGTCCCGCCGGTAAGGGACCAACTCCAATTTACGCCGGCGGGACAGGCTACAGGCGGGCGGGACTTCGGCCCATCGCGGGCCGGAGAATTCGGGTGGCCCCGGGGCCCATTGAGGTGCGCCGGATCCCACCATTCTCCGAGGCGGGCGGCGCGACTCACGCCACGCCAGTTTTTGGGGGTGGGAGAATTCGGAGGCCAGCGGGGGCGGGATTCACGCCAAACCCCGGCGATTCTCCGACCCGGCGGGGGTGTCGGAGAATCCCACCCCGTTGGGAAAATGAGAGAGTTACAATAAATTTTAAAAATATCATTAAATAATACAACATACAAAAAGAAAGCAAAAAGGCACATTAAGAATCTTTAAGATTTTATAAAACGAGGAATGAAGGGAGCAACTAGAATTTGATAGTGAAGGAATAGCAGAGAAGCTTCAAAATTATTGGTGTTTACAGAGGAAGATGAAAGGAGTGAGAGTTAATCAAGTAGTCATTGTTAGAGATAAATATTCAAATGGGTTATGTGTTAAACAAGTTATTGAGACTAAAATAGTAAAATCACCAGATCAGAAAGGATAAAATTCAGCCCACCGCAGAGAAGGTGATAACAGAGGCACTAATACATAGTCTCCAATAATCTTTTGAATTAGGAATTCTGTCACAGGGTCGAATGGTGGTGAGTATTGGTTTTACCTGGTTTGTGGGTGAACCTCTAGAGTTTGTAGTACTAGATTAAATTAGCAAACTCTTGGAAGGGTCTGAGTTAGTTAGGGAATTGTAAAGAGTGTGGTTGATCAATTGGATTCTTGAGCATATCACAGTGCACAAATCAAGGGAATATGGTGACTTTTATGTATAATAGTGTTTTTAAATTGTACTACTTCCAATTTTCTCTATCTTATTTCCCTATTCATCTTCAAATGTACAAGAACTGCACAATATTTAAATGCATGTCCTGACCCAATTTGAGGCATGTTTCATGGAAGGTTACACAGATTCTGCAGAAGAAAACAAAAGCTGGTATTCTTACTTTCTTCCGACAGGTCATTCTCCTCAGCTTCTCTCTCCATCTGCTTACACCATCCTTCCATCCTCTTTGTTTCTGCATGCAGCAACTTCATGAACCATTGCCCATCCCGTCGACAAGGGGATATTCGGCCAGCTTCCACAGTTTGATGGGTAGATTCCAGCCATGGATCAGGTGGTGGGAAATTGGATGTATCAATGGGCGTTCGATAATCCTCTCTGTAGCCCAGCGGACCCTGTGTGCGCACAGTTCTGAGTGCAGTATATTGGGTAGGGGTGCTGGGCTCAGAGTGGCGTTGGAATGAGGAACCAAACTGAAGTGCCTTGTCCTCAGTGGCAACTGGACTTGGAAATCCTTCTAGTTCTAGGTCAGCCTGCACACTGGCCGTCACACTGTTTGAACGCTTAAATCGCCCACGTCTGGAAAACAGAATGAATGTATAAGCTGCTAAATAAACAGGGGAAATGATTTTATTCTTCTGGCATCTGATATAGTATAAACAGTCTACTAGATCTGAAACTCATAGTCCTTACGTTAGAATTCATTACAATTAGGGTGTGATTTTCAAATCGTGGTCTGGGATGTTGGCCGGAATTTTACGGCAGTGGGTTTTTCCTGTCCGACCAAGTTCAATGCTCACTGCCTTTTACGGCTCCGTAAAACTCCACCCATCATCTCAGGATCCTGATGTCTCTGGGACAGTTTGGAATTTTCCAAGTGCCAACGGAGGGGAAGGAATGGGAAACACACTCTACCGCCAATTAACTGTCCTCCCAGCTTCCTAAGGAGCTGGTTATGGGACCGGTATCGTGGGGTTTTTTAATCTTTATTTCAGCGAACCCGAACAGCCTGTCAGTGGCAGCTATTGGGTTCTTTTGCAGCCACATCGGAAAGTTCATTTTGCTTTGAGGAAGACTGAATTTTGATGGGTGAACTAGCACTGTCTGACCAAAGTTGTAACTTTTGTGTAACATTGCCCCCCCCCCCCCAATCACCGCTGACCCCAACCCCCTGGAAACACCAACCTGGAACTCCCGGGCTGGCAATGCCAGATCAGCACTGCCAGGGTGCCAGCCTGTGGCCCTGGCAACTCGGGGGCCCAGGCACTGGCCTCCGCTCTCCAGTTGTGGTCATTCCGATTGCTGAGGAGCAGTAGAGATTCCAGCCGGTGCGAGGAGGGAGGGAGGGAAGGGGGGGAAGGGGGGGGGGGGGGGTGAACCATGTAGCATCCCCGGATGATATGGCATATTTCAGTGATTTGAAATGGATGGTAATCAGGTGCACGCCTTTGCTGGACCTAAATCTGATTATATCGCCGATGAGGGGTGGGAAGGATCAGCATTTCTGGAGACGAGGTGCTCTCGCCAGCAGAGAATTGGGATGATCTCTGCTGGCGCTGAGACTGGGGCCCAGGTGCAATCTCTCTCCTTAACCATGCAAATATATGCATGGGGGGGGGGGGGGGGGGAGAGCTCCCGGACTCCGTCGGAATTCTGGTATCGGAACGCCATTTTGACCAGGTGACCTGCTCCTAAGGCCCGGCTGCAGGCCACCAGCCCCTCCCACAGCACACACGCATGAGGGTGACCGGAAATTCCACTGACCACCCCAGACCCCCTCTTCAGAGACCCCCATCAGAGCCCAATCAGTCACCCCTGCCTGAAAACTGAAGAGCAGTGCAGGCAGTACAGTGAAAGATTACTACATTTTCACATCCCCTTCCACAACATCTGCCTGAGACAAAAGAGTTTAAAGCAGCAACTGTTACAAGCGTGAGAGGGGGGGGGGGTGGCTGGTGGAGGAGGTTGGTAGGGGAGGGGGTTGGTAGGGGAGGGGGTCGGGTCACCTCCATGCGTGCATGCTGTGGGGGTGCGACCCATTACTCCCGAGGGGGGGGGGGGGGAACAGATTGTCCCTACGTACCAGCAAGGGGCGGGACAGGATTCGTGTTTTGGGGAGAGGGGGGCCCTCCGATGGGCTTTGGGTGCACCTCAGTTATGCACTGGAACTTTGACCCGCAGGGTCAAGGGCATGCTTGGGCAAACTTGCACCAATGCCCGCCAGATGGATTTGCTGCTGGGGGGGGGGGGGGTCAGTGCATGGCAGGGGATCGGTCCTCCAGTCCGATAATCAAATTGAAATGATTCCGCCGGTAGGTAATGCGGAGGCCGCCAGCGCGAGATGGGAGCATCGCAACAGCACCAAACCCCATTTTTCGGGGGGCACTCCGTTCTCTGCTCGGTCGGGAATCCCGACTGCAGCATCACTCATTGGAGAATCCATCCCTTATCTTTTACTTTTGTGCCATTTCTTCATTTCATTTTTAATGCTCAACATGAGAATTCTGCATATATTGCAATGCCATTGGAATCAACTAGCCTTATGAACGAGAAATAAACTTTGCATTTTGAAACGCCTGGAAGAGTTTCTCAGTCCTCAATGGGTTAAAATATCCTCGGTGTCAGGTTTCGTTGTCATTTTGAATAATACCTAACATTACAGATGTACTGCATTTATTTTACTTCCCGTGTTGTCAACATGGGAATGAACTAGTTTTCATATTTTATTCTGAATTGCTTTAGTGCCACCAGCTGATAAACAAAATAACTAATTTCTCACATAAATTATTCAAATGTTGCTGCTTTGGCACAAGTGTGATGGATTCCATATTAATCCCTATTCATAGAATAGTGAGGTTTTCTTAGCATTAACGATGTTTCAATGTTAATTTTTCATTATCTAAACAGCATCCTGGTGTCCTTCGGGGAATTATATAGTGGTGTCTTGCGTCAATTATGTTATCCATTAAATGTTTAAAGAAAACTTTCCACCAGTAAAGATCTTTTCAAAAACATAATGGAGATTATTCCCATTGTGGGTATCCCACTCCGTCGGGAAATCCCCGGGCGTGGGTCAGCTGCCGACATAACGGAGAATACTGATAGCGGAGAATCCAGCCTCACATTTCCCTGCCTCACTGGCGACCTCACGATGTAAAGCCCATTTGGATAAACTGAAAGGCATTTAATGCTTCCAGTGATGGAGCAATTACAATAATGCTTAAAGCTGCATATGCACTGGAAAAGTGCAAAGAACTAGAAGGGTTCTAGGGCTGGTGGAGGTTGCGGAGGTGATGTTTTGAGTACACACTAGCCATGTACATGTTAGTAAAGAATTAATATTTCCTAGCATTTAAATTGGAATTGGGGTTTTAATTGTTTAATTGAATCATAGATAGAATCATAACATTTACAGTGCAGAAGGGGGTCATTCAGCCCATCGGGTCTGCAACGGCTCCTGGAAAGAGCAGCCTAGGCCTCCACCCTATCCCTGTAACCCTACCTAACCTTTTGGACACTAAGGGGCAATTTAGCATGGCCAATCCACCCAACCTGCACATCTTTGGACTGTGGGAGGAAACCGGAGCACCCGGGAGGAAACTCACGCGGGACACGGGGGAAAAGTGCAAACTTCACACAGACAGTCCGAGGCCGGAATTGAAACCAGGACTCTGGAGCTGTGAGGCAGCAGTGCTAACCACCATGCCACCCACCGAGGACCATCGCTTATTGTTTAATAGACTGCACCAATATATAAAGGGGCCACAGGCAGCACTGTTTTATTATTGGGGAAATGATAATTGAACACAACAAACTTGGAGTCAAAGAAGTCAAGACTTGCTTCCCAGTTCTTATTATAGAGTTACCATCGGAGCTTAACCGCACGGGATCAGCACCGCTGGCGGAAAATCTGAAGAGAATCGTGAAACATGATTCTCTCCGGAGAAACCGTGTTTCCATTTTTTCCTGCACCTCGTCACCGATGTCATGAGGTTTGGATACATTTTAGTGTATTTAAATATTATTAATGGACCCCCACCACATGATTACCCCGTCTTGAAATATTCATTTGTGATGTTGTGATGTTACGTTGGCAAAGTTCACAACAGGTTTGGCCAAATGAGAATCAGTCGAGAGAATCTCTCAAGTGGTGCAGAGGTAGGCACATCCCCCCTATGGAAAGGCACATAACCAGGCAGTAACTTGGCATAGGTTTGCACTATGTGGGAGGGGGGGTTCATTTATGTGTGGGGGGGGGGGGAGTTTGGAACTGAGGGGGAGTGGATTTTTGGTGCTGTTTCAGTGGTGGTGGTGGGAGGGGAATGCTGCCAAAGATTGTCATGGGGGGAGGAGTTGGGAAGGGCATGTCGGTGCTGATCGTTGGGGGGGGGGTTGGAAGGGAAATAACGGCGATGATTGTCAGAAGGAGGGGATGGAATGGGGATGGGAATGTCAGGGGGAGAGGGGTGGAGAGCCCCCAATACCTTCGTGTTGTGGGCTGATGGTTGTTAGATCTCAGTGCTGACCCAGGCCCCCTTTAAAGATGGCGCCCCGATCCCTGTGGAGCTGGTTGCCAGCTCTATTAGGCCCCACCTCACCAGGCTGGTGACATAAATCACACCCACTCATTTTTTTTAAAAGGGCTCAATATCTGGAGAGAGAATCTGGCGAGTTACACGCCAGTTTTCAGTCTGAGCCTGACATTTGGCCAAATGCTGGTAGGATTCCGCCCAGAGAAAGGAAGTTTGTGGCCACAGACAGATTTGCAGCAATAAAGAGAATTTTTAAATTAAGACATTGCTGCACCAGGAACCACATGTAAATCTGTGAACAAACGACATTGGTGCTGATGCAAGTCAAGATACAGACAGAATTTTGAATGATCTCAAGTTTATGAAGGGTGCAAGGTGGAATGCTGGCCAGCAAAGCATTTGA
This sequence comes from Scyliorhinus torazame, assembly GCF_047496885.1. NCBI lineage: Eukaryota > Metazoa > Chordata > Chondrichthyes > Carcharhiniformes > Scyliorhinidae > Scyliorhinus > Scyliorhinus torazame. The sequence continues at coordinate 133,714,348 of NC_092710.1, forward strand.
ATAGCTGGGTCTAGAGTTACAAAGGCACAGATGAGGGATTCAGCTGAGGTGGGGGTGGGAAATAGGTACAGAGGTGAAAGTACTCATTTTGGTGATGGAGTGGACACAGGGTCTGAAGCTTAGCTTGGAGGCAAATAGGATGGCTAGGTTCTGAACAGTCCGGTTCAGCCTTAGTGGCCCTTCCTTTGCCTCTATTTCTTCCATTCGTCGCGAATGTACACAGTGTGCAACAGTTGCTTCGGTGATGTAATTGAGTTTGACTCAATACTGCAAATAACCGCTGGAAAAAAAAAAAGCACTGACCATAACTTCTTAATTGATAATCTTTCCCAATCAGCATGAGGCGGTATTAATGCTGTAATGGCATACAACTAGGAATTAACTCATTCCCATTTACATTTCCTTGCTAATCCTCCTTAGCAACTGAGTTTTCCCCCCAGATGTTTAGCATGTTGTTTGTTTAAATAAAAAGTAGATTGCTTAATTTGCAGAAACACTCATTTCTTGCTTGAATTACCTTTTTTCATCTTCAACCTGCACTCCCACTGAGTGGTACTCCCGAAGGCCTCTGCTGTCTGTATCTGAGTCTGTTGCTGTCTCCACGGCATCCACCTGCCGAAATAAATACAGTCAGATTGCAAAAGTGAGAGAATCAGGACAATTACAGCGCTGAGGGAGATCATTCAGGCCATCATGCTTGTCAGTACTAGCTCATTAAAGCTACTACTCTCAAGTGCTACCCACTCTCATCCCAATTCCGCGAACCGTCATTCATTCTTCCTCTTCAAATACTATCCAATTCCAGTCTAAATGATCTCATCAACTCTGCTTCAACAGTCACAAAACACTCCATGTTCAAATAACCTTCAGTATCAAAATAAACAAATCTAACTTTGTTTTTAATCTACCGGTGATAGGGCTGGGTCCTCTGGTTCCCCAGCCGCGTGTTTCTCAGCGGCGGCGGGATTCTCTACTCCTGCTGCTTATCAATGGAATTTTCCATTGAAGCCACCCCATGCCGCCGGGAAACCTGCAGGTGGGGGTGCCCTGCTGGCGGGATCAGAGAATCCCAGCAGCCGGAGAATTCCAGCCATAATCTCCAATCGATACCCCCTAGCCACTGATTATTCCTCTGGGTTTTCTCAAGCTTCCAAAGTTATCAGAAAACTGTATTATCGTTTCTCTTCTACATCTGGCCAACTGGTTTAATTACACAGAAAGGGGAAAGGAGTCCCAGCGCAGATCCCAGCTGCACCCATTACTATCCACAATTCAAACAACTTCCAATTGTTAACCAACCCTTTGACTCCAATCACTTGGATACCTTTCCATCCAAGCAGCTTTAATTCAGCTGTCTAACTTTTGTTTCATTGGACTTCATGGCTGCACACCAAAGGCTCAACTGCCCTCTGAAATGGCCTAGCAAACCACGTAGTTGTATTAAAACCACTGTGAGAACCTATCATCCACATGGACTGCAATGGTTCAAAAAGTGACTCACCACCTTCCCAAGGGCAATTAGGGATTGATAGTACTTGCTTACCCTTTCAAACAATGCCCACAACCCATGGATTAATGAAGAAAAATACCATGTACCCTTGGAAAGGCCACATACAAGGGGTACATCCATATTCTCTTTAGCTTACATGTGTTTTATGCAGTTGATGGTCACATATCTTGGGGTTCTGATTTGGGATTAATCTTCCAGCTCAACAAACTACAATTTCCAAAGCTCCAAACCAACAAAATTTAAACAGGGCACATAAGCACATCCAGAATATAAACACAAAGAGCAGTTACATTGTCAGGGCTTGAGGCCCCTGTGCTTTATCACCATGTGCCTTTGTTGTTATAATATGGCTCTTAACTGGCACCTATTAGGTGCCTTCTAAAGGTTCAGGGATATAATATCCATCATATTTCCTTAATCTATGCAAAATGGTTTCCTCAAAAAAAGATTAATCAATCAATAAATCAAAACCTTCTCTTTACAAATCCATGCTTTTAATTAGCCCATGCATGTCCAATAGTTCACTAATTTCATCCACTATTATGGATCCTAGAAATTTATCTACAAACCAGTTAATCTAACTGGTCCATAATTTTTGACTTAATTGCTTTCCTTTGCCTTGAGTATGGTTTATAACATTACAGCCACTCAATCCTATGAGATTATTATTGCCTCTGCAGAATAGTGGAGATGAATGAATTGTGTCTCTGTATTGCCTCCCCCCTCGTATTCTGAAATTCATTCCAACTGGGATTGGTGACTTTTCAACTTTATACTCTCAAATATTTGTGTCCCCCCTCAGCTCTTAAGCTTAAAGGACACTTCCCTTTGTGTTGATCGGCATTCATCTTGCATTTACCCTCTTTGCCTTCTCAATCTGCCTTTTTGCTTTTGTATTACTGTTTTTTTGTAAACTAATTGCTGTCAACCTTTCAAATTTTCCACAGGTCTCGAGCTTTTGATACGTCCATTCTAATCCTGGCGTGTAAACTTTATCTATGTCAATTTTTCTTTTGGCCATTGTTGCTGTCCATAAGTCTTTTTATCCAAACAATTTAGTTGAAGACCCCTTTCATTGCCCTGAAATTAGCTCATTTCCAGTCCAACATATTTGCTTCTGATTCCTCCTCTTGTGTGTCTATTTCTCAGAAAATGCCGAGTGTTGTTGACAAACTCATGCAACACCATTTGTTTGGATTTAATGCGCTGCCTTCTCATTTTGACATCATACAGTCACACTTCAGTATCATACTGTTCCCATCTCTAATATGCTTTCAAGTCAGAACACACTCCATCAACAATTCAGACTTTGACAGTTAGTCCTCTATGTAGGAAAATGATAGATAGTACAATAACCCTATGTACAGCATGTCATGGCAAATCACTTCAAACTAGAAACTGGAAAACTATTTTCATACTTTTAATTATAATTTTTCCCATGAAATCGCAAGAATTTTACAAACCAACCATCTGTAAAAGAGATTTAACCTCTAACATGCTTTGCTGTTTTAGCATCTCAAAATGATTATGTCACTTCAGGTCATGATCCCTACCAGTGGGTGAGAGGCAACAGAAGAAATCAAAAACCCTGGTCTCATTGGATGTGCAATCCGTGTTTCAACAATTGGTGGACATAGAGCAGGCTCCTGAACTACTCACTGGCTTCTTGCCAAATCCCACTCAGATTGAGAGGTACATAAAATAAAAACTATGTGATAAAATTTGCAATTTTTCTTCACTTCCTGTGGAGCTGCTACTTGATCGGGGTATTTGCTACACCCAGTGCGTATGAGCACAGATCCGGCAAAATGTCTGCTGGTCTTTTCACATCTATACCTGAATACGAGGTGGTTTTTATGACTTCCCCACATTCCAATTCTTGACTATCTTGTCAATGGACTGGGGCCAGACAGAATCTCCTCTGGAGGGAGTGGATAATCATGAATGGGAGTCACAGTGGAGTGGGCAGCGTGTGCTTATTCACTATTGATTCTTGCACAACATTACAAAGAAAAACCCCTCAGTGGGCAACAGCACAGGATTGAGATAAACTATGAATGGATGAAAAAAAACTAACAATGGTAAAAGAGGGGAAAAGTTAAAATAAATCTTGTATAAAACACTAATTAACAAATAATTACTGTCTGAAACCTTGTTTAAAAACACCTACTAAAGGCCCCTATCATGTTCCATTTGATAAAATGGGATTTTAGGTGAACTTTTATTCCCTTCAGTTATCATACTGAGTTTCATTTTTCTTAATCTGTGGCACTGGTTTTTCTGTGATGCAGATTACAGTGCATGCTGGTGTACATTTGAACAGCTAATCTGTGTGACTCATTCAGGGCTATTTACAGTAGTTACGTGTCCAATTTTTCACAGATAAGAGATGTTAATGACAGGTTACCTGAATCCCAATGGAGGACCGCTGATTCTTCAGGTACTGTTCTGCCTTTGCCACATCTAAGGTTAAGATGGCCTTGTCTCTGGTTAAAACCGCGCTGCTTTTGCTGTTACTGATCATATGATGCTGGGCAGCAGCTGATTCCAGTGCAATATTCACTGCCTTTGTACTGTCCAGGCTGTCCATCGAGTTATAAATGATCCTGCCTTCTTGGGGCCATGGGGAGCTCCTCTGACCCCGGCTCTCGTGATATGCATCCTGAGTTGATTCTGTACTGCTCTGGGCTGTCACTGAAATCACTGGTTTGGATGTGGTTCGTGGTGGTACAGGTGGCGGGGTCTTTTTATAATTAGTGCAAGTTACTGTTGAGAAGAAGAAGGAAGGTTATTGTATTTACCATAAAACTAAGGAAAAACACATCGAGTGTCATGACAGTGAAGGTTCACCACAGAGCATCTGACATATAAATTAAGGATCTGGTCGCCTTTTCCTCTGCCCAAATAGGAAGGTCGAAGGCACTGCTGATATCGGGCATCAGATCTTATTTACATGAGCCTGGTGAGCTGCTGATAACTGCTTTGCCATTTCCGGGAAGATGGTTGGTGAAGGGGATTTCAATTTCAGCTATGCCCTGGGTGAATTGGGAAAATAATGAAACGAGCATGGAGTGGGGAGCGATTAAAGGAGGGAGAAGATGGTGGTGAGGGAACAGGAAATCATGAGGGGGACAATTGGGAGAGTGGTGAAAGTGACCTGGAGAGGTGGAGGAGAAGCGGGGTGGTGCAATCAGGAATGGACTGTTCCTCCAGCTTTCACATACAGGTATCTTTATTTAAAAAAAAAAGAAATTTAGAGTACCCAATTCATTTTTTCCAATTAAGGGGCAATTTAGCGTGGCCAATCCACCTAGCCTGCACATCTTTGGGTTGTGTGGGCGAAACCCACGTAAACACGGGGAGAATGCACAAACTCCATACGGACAGAGAGTGACCCAGAGCCGGGATCGAACCTGAGACCTCGGCACCGTGAGGCAGCAGTGCTAACCACTGTGCCACCTTGCTGTCCTTAGGTATCTTTAGAAAAACAGCCTCCGGCAGCCCCTTTAGGGATTGCTATTTAGACTGCATATAGATCCTGTCCATAATTTTGCCAAGGGGCTTATTTTTAAAAATAAGTTTAGAGTACCCAATTATTTTATTTTTCCAATTAAGAGACAATTTAGCGTGGCCAATCCACCTAACCTGCACATCTTTGGATTGTGTGGGGGGGAAACCCACGCAGACATGGGGAGAATGTGCAAACTCTACACGGACAGTGACCCAGGACCGGGGTTGGCCAAGGAGCTTCAATCAATTGATAAGATACCAATTTGCAAATATAAAAGGCCAAACGCCTGTTTCAGGGACTCTAGATGTCCTTTTTCCTCGCACATAATGAACAGACACAAACCCCCTCTTCCGGGCCGCACCCATCCACCATATTGGGTGTCTGGGCACTTGTTTTGCAAGCCATCAAATTTCTAGGCCAAAGATTTTGGGCGAAATTCTCCGTTATCGGCGGAAAGTCCGCCGATCGGCGCAAAAAACGGCGCAAATCCGACTTGCGTCACGTCGGAAAAATGGGTCGATAGTCTCCGGCCCGAAATGGGCCAGCAGCGACGTAACGGGATCCGCGCTTGCGCAGTGGTTCACGCCATGCAGCGTCATACGCGCCGCACGGCGTGACGGCTCATAAGGCCGCGCTGCTCCCCCCCACCCGACCGCAACACCCGACCGCAACACCCGACTGGATGGCTGGCCGCCGCTCAGCCCCGAGGTTCGAGTCACGCGATGTGGAGGCGCACCTGGACGCGGTGGAGCAGAGGAGGGACGCCCTGTATCCCGGGCACGGCCGCAGAGTTGCCCCACGCCACAGCCGGCGTCTGTGGAGGGAAGTGGCAGAGGCCGTCACCGCTGTGGCCCTGACACCACGGACAGGCACCCAGTGCCACAAGAAGGTGAACGACCTCGTCATAGCAGGCAGGGTGAGCCTCCCCCATATCCCCCTCCCCCATATCCCCCCTCCCCCATATCCCCCCCTTCCCCATATCCCCCCTCCCCCATATCACCACTCCCCCATATACCCCCTCCCCCCTCCCCCATATCCCCCCTCCCCCATATCCCCCCCTCCCCCATATCCCCAAGTGAATCCAGCCCTAACCTTAACCTCTGCAATGCATGCGCAACCGATGGCGTGCATTCATATACCTGCCTAACAGTGTTGCCTTTTACCCCTGCCACCCCCCCCCCCCCCACAGGAGAAGGGCGCACACAACAATAGGGAGCATGTGAGGACTGCAGGAGGCCCCGCTGATGAGAGGCCACTGACCGAACACAAGGAAAGGGCCCTGGAACTGGCTGGCGGACCTGAGGACCGGGAGGTTGCTGATGCAGAGGTCGGGGGCGCAGTAGCAAGTGAGCCACCGACAGCCCGTCCCCATATCCCCCCTCCCCGATATCTCCCTCCCCGTATCACCTGATCACTGCCTGATGTCTAACCATGCATGCTTCATTGTGTATCGCAGGACCAAACGTCCAGGCACCCATCCCCGCAGATGCAGACCGCCCGCAGGATGTCCCTCGGAGGCCACGGGAGACGGAGAGACCTGGACCCTCCAGCATGCGACGCCCGCAGGATGCCCCTCGGAGACCACGGGAGACGGAGAGACCTGGAGCAACAGGGAGACGACACCCCCGTCACGTGCGGGAGCGACCACCCAGCGATGAGGGGGGCAGCCACAGGCCCCCGTCACATCCGAGCCAGGACACCACTACCCAGGACACCACTACCCAGGACACCACTACCCAGGACACCACTACCCAGGACACCACTACCCAGGACACCACTACCCGGGACAGCAGTACCCAGGACACCACTACCCAGGACACCACTACCCAGGACACCACTACCCGGGACAGCAGTACCCGGGACAGCACTACCCAGGAAGACGAAATACCGGACAGTGACTCAGAGTGGATGGGTGGAGACGAACCCCCACCCTAAAGTGCCATGGACTCAGAGTGGGACGAAGAGCACGACACAACGCCACTGCTGTCACCAACACCCTCCACCATCGCAGAAACACTCACCTCGGTTGGGCACTTTAGTGATGAGGCGTCTGGTACACTCACTGGTGCGCACAACACAGCCGTCCCGGTACAGCAGATGGAGGTAGGAGCAGCAGAGGGGCTGGACGGTCGGAGGGCAGCCCAGCCCAAGCGAACATCTGCCGCCCAGATGGATCCCGGGTTCCTGGAGTTACCACACCCACACATAGATCCGATGCAACCACCGACCCGGAGACGAGCGAAGAGGGTGACGGGTGGCTTGCGGCGGTTGCGGTCGCAGGTGGAGGAGTCAACCCGCGTCCAGGAGCTGGGAGTGGTGCCGGTCATGCGTGCCACCCAGGCCGACACCGCACGGGTGGCGTCCGCGGTGGAGGCAATGGATGCGACGGTGTCAGACATGGGGAACGGTTTGCGAGGCCTGGGGCTTTCCGTGCAGGCGGCGTCTGTGGCCCAGGAAATGGCTGCCCTCTCACAGGAGGCCATGAGCCAGTGCCAACGCCAGATGGCAGAGGCGCTCAACACCATAGCCCAGTCTCAGCAGGCCATGGCCCAGTCTCTGCAGGCCATGGCCCAGTCTCAGCAGGCCATGGCCCAGTCTCTGCAGGCCATCGCTGAGGGCATCGGCGCCAGTGGCCATGTGCGAGCCGGCGTCGCACTGTCACAGACAGGGTTTGCCAACCCCCTGGGCTCCATGGCTGCAAACCTGCAGACCCCTGTCGATACCAGCACGGGCCTCCAGGACTGGCAGCGCCAGATGTCGGGGGGGCGTCGGATGGCCAGTCCGTTCGCATCCCCCACCCATATAGAGGCCTGGGGGCCATCGGGCACCCCGAGGGAGGAGGAGGTGGTGTGGTCCGTCCCGGCTCCCTCTGTAGGGGCGGTCCCGGTACACCGCGACACCTCGGACTCCCCCCCCTTCCGTCCCAGGTTCATCGGGTGGGCAACGGGCAGGACAGGCTGGCAGCTCGCCATCCCAGTCGCCCGGGCCGCAGCCTGGCCCATCTAGGCCAGGACGCCCCAGGAAACGGCCGCCAAAGGGATCCAGTGTCAGAGGGCAGGAATCACAGGAGTCCACCTCCAGTTCTGCTGTACCGTCTGGGGAACCACATAGACGTAGTCAAAGGGCCCGTAAGGCCAAACAATTAGACACTGAGTAAGTTGGCACGGTTGCAGGGCACAGATGAGTTTTAGGGGCTAGGGCACGTGCATGAACTCCTTTGGTTATTAAAGTCAATGTTACACCTACAGAAGCTGCCTTTGTGCTCTGTCCAAAGTGTGCGGGGGTGTCATGTACGTTGAGCGCAAGTGTGTGTGTGAGGGGTGGTCTTACCTCAGCCCCAGGTGAGTCTGCCCCCTTTCCCCTGGGCCGCCATCAACATCCCCCGGGCAGAGGACGGGACCGTGCGCTGCAGTGTCACAGCCGCATGCAGGGATGGTCCGGGTGGATGGTGGTACTGTGGCCATGGGTCAGACATAGTCCAACGATGTAGAGCCAGGAGCTCACCGCAGGGCGGGTTGTCATCATCCTCCATGGCCTGCGATAGACACGCGTCCACCCGCAACTGTGTGAGCCCGGCCCGTTGTGCCGCAGGTGGATCGGCAATGGGGGGGGGGTGTGGTGTGCATGCGGGTGGGGTGGGTGGGGTTGGGGAGGGGGGTGAGGGTGCTGGGTGGGTGGATGGGTGGGGGGTGTGGGTGGTCGGCTGTTGCCATGGTGTGCGGTCTGTGGCCATACTACCCGATTCCCACGCCCATCTAGTCAGTGAAGCGGGCGTCTATCAGTCTGTCCCGTGCCCGCTGGGCCAGCCGGTAACGGTGGACAGCCACCCGCCTGTGTCTACCCCGTCTGCCCTGACCATTACCCCCATCCCCCTCATCTGGGAGGACTGCGCCTCTTCCTGCTGCTCCTCCACTCCGCCCTCCTCTGCCTGCGGCACATCGCCCCTCTGTTGGGCTATGTTGAGCAGGACGCAGCACACCACAATGATGCGGCCGACCCTATCTGACCGATACTGGAGGGCGCCCCCAGAGAGGTCCAGGCACCTGAAACGCATCTTCAGCATGCCAAAGCACCTCTCTATCCCTCCCCTTGTCGCTACATGGGCATCATTGTAGCGGTTCTCCGCCTCATTGCGTGGCCTCCGTATAGGCGTCATCAGCCACGATCGCAATGGGTAGCCCCTGTCGCCCAGCAACCAGCCCCTCAGCCGGGGATGGCGTCCCTCGTACATGCCGGGGATGGATGACCGCGACAACATGAATGAGTCGTGTACACTGCCTGGGTGACGGGCGCAGACGTGCAGGATCATCATGCGGTGGTCGCAGACCACCTGTACGTTCATCGAATAGGTCCCTTCCTATTAGTGAACACGGCCCTGTTATCTGCAGGTGGCCGCACGGCGACGTGCATCCCATCGATCGCGCCCTGGACCATGGGGAACCCGGCAACGGCAGAGAAGCCCACGGCCCGGACAACTTGGCTGGCCCGGTCCACGGGGAAGCGGATGTAGCGGTGCGCCATGGCATATAGGGCATCTGTCACTGCCCGGATGCACCGGTGCACCGATGTCTGCGATATGCCGGACAGTCCCCACTCGGTGCCTGGAATGACCCCGTTGCATAAAAGTTCAGGGCCACCGTAACCTTGACGGACACGGGGAGAGGGTGTCCCCCGCCAGTGCCACGCGGTGACAGGTGTGCCAGCAGGTGGCAGATGTGTGCCACGGTTTCCCGGCTCATCCGGAGTCTCCTCCTGCATTCCCGGTCCGTGAGGTCCTGGTATGACTGCCTGGGCCAGTACACACGGGGCGCCCTCGGGTGCCTCCGTTGCCGTGGGGCCGCAACGTCCTCCTCCCCCTCCTCGTCCTGTCGGTCGGGTGTCCCTCCAGCCTGGGCGGCTGCCGCCTGCCCCTCTGCAGCAGCCTGCGCCGCCTCTCTGGCACGCTCCTCCTCCTCCTCCTCATCCAGGGCAACATAGACATGAGCGGCTGCCGCCACGGCGGCCAACATCGCTGGATGATCTGAAAACATGACGGCCTGGTGGGGGGAGGGGAACGACGACATGTCATCATTGCCCATATCCCCTCCTCCCCCCAGCCAGGTGGCATGGACCGCATGGGTCCAACTGTTGGAGGCTGGCACCTGGCCAGGTGGACCAACTCACTTGCCCTCCCATCCCCTTCCCCAGCAGGGACCCCCCCCCCCCCGGCACGGACCCCCTCCCCAACCTCCACCCCAGCACGGACCCCCCCATCCCCCCCCCCCGGCACGGACCCCCCCCAACCTCCACCCCGGCACGGACCCCCCCATCCCCCCCCCCGGCACGGATCCCCCCCAACCTCCACCCCGGCACGGACCCCCCATCCCCCTCCCCAGCAGGGACCCCCCCCCCCCAACCTCCACCCCGGCACGGACCCCCCATCCCCCTCCCTGGGCACGGACCCCCCCCCCCCCAACCTCCACCCCGGCACGGACCCCCTCCCGGCACTCCCCCGGAGCCCCGCCTATTCTAACCTCCCCCCCCCCCCCCGCCGCACGCACACACACACACAAGCCGAGACACACCTCTCCTCACGCATTCAGACTGCGGCCACGCCATCGCCTGCCCAGAGCCAACCCCCCAGGCCGTCACTCACCTCCACGCTGGTCGGCGTGACCCTGGAGCACAGGGTCACGCCGATGAAAAGGAGGTTTGATTCACGTCGACGTGAACGGTTATCACGTCGACGGGACTTCGGCCCAACCGGAAGGGAGAATATCGGCAGGCCGATACCCCTCTGGGGGGTCGGAGAATGACGCCCCTGATGTCCATCCTCTTGAGAAAACAATTTTCCAACCAATAATATGCAACATTCTACAGTGTTGCATTTTTAATAAATTCTTGGGTATGGTAATGTCTGCAGGTCATCACATGTCAAAAGATTGATTGGCTGAAACTGGTAAACGCAATCAGCGGTTTAAATCTCCAATTAACTAAATGTGACAGAATTAAACACTCCATTCACAAGATAAGTTATTAATCAACTACGGAGAAGCAACACAAGGCCAACCGATCGTATCAATGGATCTTCCTTGAAACCCAGCATCTTAAAAGTAGCAAGAACCACAAGGCAAATATAATTAGAGTGCTCGAGAAATTCTTTCAGCATTTTCCCATCCTTCTTGGGTTAACATGTACACCACCAAAAATGACAGTAAGAACATTTAAAACACATTGTAAAAATTGCTGAAGTAAAAGAAAAATATATCCACCTCCCTCATAAAATTAGTAATCTGTATACCACATTTCTGTAGATACCTTTTGATTCTTTGATTTCCCAGTTAGTTTTGTGAAGAACGGAATCTTCACCATCCCCCCCACCTGCAGCTTGGCCAACAAATTATATTGTGGGGCAGGGACAAGAATGTTTAATGCTGGGAGTTCCTGCTTTTCAGCCTCTTATCAGGATGCAATTTATTTATTTAAAAATTTTTAGAGTACTCAATTATTGTTTTCCAATTAAGGGGCAATTTAGCGTAGCCAATCCAACTAACCCACACATCTTTGGGTTGTGGGGGTGAAACCCACGCAGAAATGGGGAGAATGTGCAAACTCCACACGGACAGTGACCCAGGGCCGGATTCGAACCCGGGTTCTCAGCGCTGTAGGCAGCAGGACTAACCACCACGCCATTGTGCTGCCCCATCAGGATGCAATTTAAATGGAAGGGAAACAATCATAGTATTTTGCTCCACCAGGGCAGGAATGAATTAAGTTCCACTTGCCAAGCTCTGCCGTCTTGTCTACCTTACATGAATGACTTATTAGAAGGCTTAGACTTTCTATGAAAAAAAAACAACGGAACAGGAGAATATGAATCACTGCCTTCAAAATTACTGTTAGATATTCTGTCTAGACGTTTTTCAGGTGAATTGAATTGATCCGAAGCCCCGTCTGCTTTCTTAGGTAGATGTAAATAAACCTGCGGTACTATTTTGAAGAGGAACAGGGGAAGTGCCGTGACTAATATTTATCCCCAAATCACCCACCAGAAAAACATTATCGCATTGCTGTCTATGGGAGTTTGCTGCGTGTGAATTGGCTGCCACATTCCTTACATTACAGTTGGACTACATTGCAAAAGTACTTCATTGGCTGCAAAGCACTTTGGGTTTGCATGTAATCAACGTGCTATATAAGTGCAAGTATTTCTACTGCCTTTTTTAGAAGCCATACCATACGTCGCAATAAGGAGTCATGTTGCAAAGCACCTTATGAAGTTTAACTGTTTGTGGGAGAACATTAAATGATTTGGATTGTAGAAGGAGCTAACAGATAGTAGAAAATGATACAAGTTGCTACCCGAAAGTGACAATAAAATTCTTTCACAGTGACTACAAATCCTGTCTTAAAAAGCAACTTCACTGAATTTTCATTCGCTCTGCTAATCTAATATTCAAACTCAAAGACTGAAAGACAAGAATTCGGCAAGTCTTTTTAAAATTTCTGATGTACATTTCTGCAATTCCTTTGCTGGTGCTATCTTCCTGTCAGTTAGACCCACTGTCAACAGCTCTTAAAATATCTTGTGAGAAAGTCGAAGGAACTCATTTTAAGTAGTGCTAGAAGTTGTGTGTTGTTGAGAATGTCACAATGGGGTTTGATGAAAACTTTTGGTTTGTGCACTTGCATGTTGAGGTAACTGGTTTGCTAATGACTGAATGACAGTCCACATGAGACCGACATGAATCAGGTCAATCCAATTTCCAGGTTTAAATTTTCCTGCTTATTTCATCAATATCAACAAAATACAAGCAAGATTTTTCGAAATACTTGCAAAAAGGATATCCATCGGGGCCTGCGAACACTAACATTTCCCCAGAGTTGTTCTCCAGAGAACTGCTAAAGTAATCTTATAATACGTTCCAAGCAATATTGGGTGACTTTCTCTGAACCTATCAATCCTAAAACTATCATTTGACCTGAAGAATCACTACAATCACTTACAAACCCATGACCACTGCTCTCTAGAAGGACAAGGGCAGCAGATACATGGGACCACCACCATTTAGAGGTTTCCGTCCAAGTCACTTACCATCTTGGTTTGGAAATATGTCGCTGCTCCTTCACTGTCGCTGGGTCAAAATCTTGGAACTACCTCCCTAATAGCACAGTGGGTGTACTGACAGCACATGGACTACAGCGATTCAAGAAGGCAGCTCACCATCATCTTCTCACAGGCAATTAGGGATGGGCAACAAGTGCTGGAAGAATGGTGGAGGGACACGGATGCAGAGGTCTTGCCTCATTCCTGACAGAGTCAATGTTTTACAGTAGGGGGAGGGGGGGCATGATTTACATTTTGGGAAACCACAATTCAGAAGGCCATTTGAACTAAGTGTTGAGTTCAAACAGACCCTATTTTGGTTGTTGCTAGGGCCTTTACACACAGGGTGGGTGTCATGAATTGAAGAAGTAGCCATAAATGCTTTTGAAGGACACATAAGATGTGTATAACTGTCAAGATCAGATCAATTTTAAACCCCTGCTCCTTAAACTTTCAAAATAAGTTGAAGCTCTCACTGAGAGTTAAACAAAAATCCTCTTCAGGATTCCTTTCATTGACAGGCCATTGACTCTAGGTTAGTAAAATAAACAGTGCCATATGATCATGCAGTTTCAATAGAATTATTTGTTAACATTTCTCCAAAGGTTATTATTATGCCATCATGAATGCATTGCTGAGTTCCAAAAGGTAGAATGATCTCAGTTCACAATTTGATTGACAATTTAAGTGGCCTATTAAAAGATAGCTGTATTTGATGTGGGATTTGCAGATAAGTTTATTTGCTCTTATAAGAGGTTAACCATTTGAGGGGACTTAAAAACTTTGAATGTATTTTATGAAAGTAATTTCACAATCAAATATGCATGTGTAAGAGATATATTAGATTGCTCACAGTTTTATTTTCATCTCCACATGGTTTCTGAGTTTTACCCATGGTTGATACTAGATGAATGGCTATGGAGGTGGGAATTGGTGGGAAACATGAGTTGGCATGGATGGTATGAGGAGCCATAGGGATGACTGGGGATATGAATTTGCATGGAGTTGGCATAATTGTATGAAAGGCTATCGGGAAGAATGGGTGGGGGCTGAGGAGCAGTGAGGGGTGATGGCTAAAGGACCTAACAACATTTGAAAAGACTGGGACAAAGTCTACTTCTAAACAGCCTGCCTCTGCATTTCCTAGCCCCTTTGGCTGCCTTTGCTCTCGATCTAGGATCGGTGGGTCAAATTCCATTCTGCACCTACTCCGGAATAATTCGGAGTGCTTTTTACTGAGATGGGTCTGGCAAGTTGGGAAATTCCCCCCTACATTAGCAGTGGAAATCTGGCCCGTACAGTTCATTCACACTGGAATGTGGAAAACATTTTGGCCAAGAAATTAGGTTCACTAGCACCACTATCATCATGGTACAGAAATCCAGAAGGCAGAACATTTGGATTGCTGTACTGCTGGCCTAACCACATCTTTGTGACATGATGGATGCTTTCAGAACATGGACCATACATGTCTATATGTTTTCTAATCACCGACAGCTGAGCATGTATTTAGTTGCATGAGGGGCACACCTATCAGTGCTATTTTAGGAGTGAACTGCTTCTGAAATGAAAAATGAAAATCACTTATTGTCACAAGTAGGCTTCAAATGAAGTTACTGTGAAAAGCCCCTAGTCGCCACATTCCGGCACCTGTTCGGGGAGGCTGTTACAAGAACCGTGCTGCTGGCCTGCCTTGGTCTGCTTTCAAAGCCAGCAATTTAGCCTTGTGCTAAACAGCCCTTCTGACTTCCACTGCAGCAAAATTTGTGGAAGTGGGTTGGCGAGCTGGTGCATTTAATCAGGAGGGCAGAGGATCGTCCACACCAAGTCTGCAAGAGGTAAAGGGCATTAGGTGCAGTTCTCCGGGGTCTGCAGCATGACCAAGAAATAGAGCAGAGACTGCAGAGAGGGAAAGTACCCCAAAGATGGAGGAGGGCTCGTCACAGAAGGTGTTGGTATTTCTGGCACATTTTTGGTACCACATTTTTGGTACTTCTGCGGTATCTCAGGTGACTCAGAAAGGAACAATGTCAGATGTTCAGTGTAAAAATCCAGACCTCAAGCCGTACATCACAAAGTTTTCAGTTGACAGAATGGAGTTTTATTATGGGGAATCCAAATGATTATTCCTCCATGCTTGCATGATAAAATCCTCGGCACGGGATGTTCTGATCACCTCCAGTTTCACCAACTAGGAGATGTGAGGTGGAAACTTGTGGCACCGACACCGCATATTGTAGCACAATCAATCATTCACGAGACGAGATGAGAAGGAGTCGAACGTGGAGCCAGCAGGCGGCCTGATCCAATCGGGATCCAGGGCGGGATTCTCCGCAATCAGCGCGATGTCCGCCGACCGGCGGCAAAAACGGCACGAATCAGTCCGGCATCGTGCCGCCCCAAAGGTGCGGAATTCTCCGCATCTTGAGGGGCCGAGCCCTCACCTTGAGGGGCTAGGCCCGCGCCGGACTGATTTCCACCCCGCCAGCTGGCGGGAAAGGCCTTTGGTGCCCCACCAGCTGGTGCGGAAATGACTTTGCCGTGCGGCGCATGCGCGGGAGCGTCAGCGGCCGCTCATGCCATCCCTGCGCATGCGCAGTGGAGGGGGTCTCTTCCGCCTTCGCCATGGTCTCGGTGGAAAAGAGTGCCCCCACGGCACAGGCCCGCCTGCGGAACGGTGGGCCCCGATCGCGGGCCAGGCCACTGTGAGGGCACCCCCCGGGGCCAGATCGCCCCGCGCCCCCCCTGGACTCCGGAGCCCGTCCGCGCCGCCTTGTCCCGCCGGTAAGAGAGGTGGTTTGGTTCTCGCCGGCGGGACAGGCATTCCAGCAGCGGGACTTCGGCCCATCGCGGGCCGGAGAATCGCCGGGGGGGGGGGGGCCCTGCCAACCGGCGCGGCGCGATTCCCACCCCCGCCGAATATCCGGTGCCCGAGAATTCGGCAACCGGCAGGGGCGGGATTCACCCCAGCCCCCGGCGATTCTCCGACCCGGCGGGGGGTCGGAGAATCCTGGCCCCAGTGTCTATCTAACAATAGCCTCTCGGCATCCCAGGGTACCTTAATACCCCTAATACATACATCACCACATACCACCCCCACACCTCCTTACTCCCCACCCAACCCTGGCCAGCGCCCCCCCCCCTCCACCTGCAACTCCCTCCGTGATACATACCTGCCGCACTACGGGGTGTAGGCCCTGGGTTGGCAGTAACAGCAGGTCTGGTCCACGACATGGAGGATGATAACAACCTGCTCTGAGATGAGTCTGGTGCTCCGCATCATATGATGAGGCCTGACTCCTGCCCATCGTAGCACTTTCCACCTGGGTAATCCCTGCATGCGAGCTGGCCATTCCATCACACAGTCCCATCAAATCCCTGGGGTTGCAGTGGTGGGGCGCTCGGGAGGGGTGGGTTGGAGGGTGGGGAGCATGGGCCACCCTCAAAGTCTGCCCATTCCCTTCCCGCACCTTCTCTCTGGGCAGCCCAGAACAGCCCATCCCTCACACCAATCTGACAGAGCACCGAGGCAGGTTGTAACAGTGGTAAAAGGTGTTTAATGTGCATGAATGTATACATATACGTGCCCTAGCCCCCATAATTAAACAGTGCCCTGCACCCGTGCCAACTTAACTAGTATCTAATTTTCTGGCCTTACGGGCCCTAACACCAAGCCTAGGTGGATCCCCAGATGTACAGAAGGAGTGGAGGCGGCCTGCTGTTATTCCCGCCCTGTCACCTGGGTCCCCGTTGGTGAGCGTCTTCTGGGATGACCGGGCCTGGATGGGGCCGGCTGCTGCTCGAGTGTCCCAGGTGGCGTAGTGCCACCCTGTGCCCACCAGATGCATCAGGGACAGAAGGTCCAAGGTGCTGCGGTGTTCTGGCATCTCCCCTGCACGGACCACATCACCTTCTACTCCGCCTGTCCTGGGCCTTGGTCAGTGCCTGCATAGAATGCCCCAGGCCTTGCACATGCTGATCCGTAGCCAAAACCATTGCCCCCAATGCCTCCACCTTCGATGCCACACGTGTGATGTTGGCCAGGATGGCACGCATTGTCTGCACCACCTCTGCTGCTGCACGTGGTTGGACTTCTCCAACAGCACATGCAAGTACTGTGACTGCATCTCCACTATAGATGGGATGGTCCGTTCCAGAAGCCCGAAACCCATCTGGACAGCAGCTAGTCTCTGGGGTTGGTCTGCCCTCAAACCGTCCGCCTTTTCGGGTGTCCCACCTCCACCTGAATTCCCAGATCAGCTGTGTGGTGCGCACCAGTTAGTGTCCCAGGAGCCTCTTCACAAAAGTGCCCAACCGAGGTGCGTGTCTCTGGGATGGTGGAGGGTTTTGGAGACAGTTGTGACGGGAAATCCATGTCATTCTCCAACTCAAGTTACGGGATCTCCTGAGTTTCGGGTGGATGGCTATCAGTCGAGCTGCTCGCGTCGCTGCTCGGCCTGTGGGCGGGGGGGGGGGGGGTGCTCAGGTTGTGGCAGGGCTCGCGGTGGGCACACAAGTTGGACCCATCCTCTCTCCAGCAGCTTGTGCAAGACACAAGACAAGATGCATGATTAGACGCGGGCGGGGTGGGGGAGGTGAGCATGTGGGTGTGGGGTGGTGAGGGTGGGGTGTGGTTTAGGGTGTGGGTGTGGTGAGAGGGTGAGGGTGGTGTGGGGTGGAGTGTGGTGGCGGTGGGGGGGGGAGGTGGTGCTGACCAGTGGTGCAGGGTGGGTGTTCTCCGCCCTTTGGGTTGGGGTGGGACTGTTAGGTTACAGACGTGTGGTACGGGAGTTAGTACCAGGGGCACAGTGCTGCCTACTTACCCTGGTTGCCTTGAGGTTGTGCAGTTGGCCGGTCTGTGTCAGTGTTGACAATGGTGCTGACCGCCTTTGCCACGTGCGCCCAGGCACGGCAAACAGCGACAGTTGGCAACCTCCTTCCTGGGCCGGGGTACCGGATCACCCACCTCTCCTCCACGGCATCCAGGAGGGTCTCGAGCTCTGTGTCCGTGAAACGTAGGGCCATCTTACTGCCATCTTGTTGGCTGCGATGGTGTGTGTGGGGAGTATGTAGCTGCAGCTTGTCAGTCTCCGGAGTGTCAATCACAAAACTGGCGAATCCGACGAACCCGGTGCCGTTTGTCATTGGAATCGATTGTATTCCACGTGGCGCCGGTGCTAGCGCCTCAACAGTAGCAGAATCGGTCCAGTTGCGGTGCCAGTTTTGCTGTTGTGAATCTCCACGAATTCTGCGCCAGCATCAACACTCCGAAATGGAGAAACCCGCCCTATATCTTTTCTCTTGGTGGAAAACACAGAGATGTAGCAATGACTAACATAGATAAGGCCACTGAAAAGAATGCTTCAAAGTGTAAATCTGTGAAGGGCAGCACAGAGTTGCAGTGATTAGCATTGCTGCCTCACGGCACTGAGGACCTGGGTTTGATCCTGGCCCCTGGGTCACTGTCCGCATGGAGTTTGCACATTCTCCCCGTGTTTGTGTGGGTCTCACCCCCATAACCCAACAAAATGTGCAAGGTAGGTGAATTGGTCACTCTAAATTGCCCCTTAACGGAAAAAAAAACTTCACCTCACCCTCACCCCCGGGCCCGATCCCTGGCTTGGGCAACCTGCCACCTTGGCACTGCCAGCCTAGCAGTGCCAGAGTGGCATTGCCAGCATGCATAGGTGGCAGTTCCAAGGTGCCAGCCTGGCCGTGCCAAGATGCCTGGGTAGCAGGAGTGCCAGGGTACCACCATGACCACGCTGGGGTCTCCAATGGTCTGGGAGACCCCCCACTCCCCAGGTGGCATTACATCTGGTCCATGTTTGTGTGGACCAGTACGAAACGGTGCCTTGGCAAGGTCTCCCAGGTACGGAAGTTTGTTCATGGGCCTCGGGAGCATTGTGCGCTGACATAATTAAGTGAGCCTAACTGCTCACTTAGTTATACAAATATGGATCACACCCAGTGAGGGCGAGATCATGATCGCGACGTTGCGTGAGATCTCGTTAGATCTCGCGAGGCATTCCAAGTGTCGCAAATCTTGCGAGAGGCTTCTTAATGTCACCCAGTCGGGCAGGATGAGGCCAGTTGATCGTGCACAAAAAATTTGCAAATTCATTCACTTTATTGTCAATTCTCTGTGCTTTCCTATCACTGAGACTATTACGTAGATGATCAGAATGCATGTACATCACAATCAGTGCGAGGAAAATGTGAAAGAAAAATAAAATTCTTAATGCTGAATAACTAGAGAGGATTGTGTCTTGGGTCAAGCAGCTTGATGGAGTCTTGTGCTAACCAGATCGAGAACAGCCATCTACTAACAAGGCAGCTTCGGCCTTAGCCTTTGAAATAAGCTGAATACTGCAATGGCACCATAAATAAGTAGTTTTGAGGGGAAAAAAACGTCTAATACTGGAAATTTGTTTCAAGTACTGGCAATGTCTGGAGTTCAGACTTCGACAGCTGTTTATGTTAATAATCCTTAAGTTACAACAATACAGTTTGATTCTGAAGGACATACTTCAAGATAGTTAGAATTCAATCAGTGTGATTGATTCCTTAATCAACTGACATATGAAATGTTTAACGATCTGTCGGGATATTCTGATAAATGGATTCAGTCAAACCAAGTGCCGATTTTGAACCTGGGCTATTAATTAAAACTGAAATTGAAAATCAGATAACTTGCCATCTGTATGCAGCAAGCGTGGCCTGATATCTTAATACAACTGCAACCAAATGCTAATAACCTAGAGCTGAATTTTCTGGTCCTTCCAAGTTGGGAACGGAAGTAGGGGTCTGGAGTTGGGGCAGGCATGTGGTCAAGATACTGATGGAAGGTCCTGTTCCCAGCACCAGCAATGATTACCAGTAAATGTGTGTGTGGAGCGTGATAGGAATCTCGCTCTCATCCTCATTAACGACAATTACATGTGTTAAAATGTTGCCAGAGAACTTCGTCATGCCTTCAAAAATTGACCAGCCCCAAAAGAGGGTCAGTGGGGCAAATAGAACTGAGCAGCTGGTAAGGGGATGCCCTAGGACCTAAACAGGCAATGCAGATGTGGTGTTCTTTGTGTTGCTTATTTGGGATGGATTGCGTAGTGTTCCACAAGGACCTTACTATAACATTTACTTAAACAAAGCTATGATTATATTTACACCACTAAACTGGGTTTTAACACTTAGTCCTTTATGAATTCAGAATTGGTCAATAATATCTAACTACACTCACCTACTGCTAATCTGACTCACTGGTATAACTTTAATCTAACCTTCTCACACTAACTGCTCTGATGACCTTCACTTGCTGTCTCCTGCTTACTCCTCCCCTAAGGTCGAGAATCACTGCTTTATATAGAACTCTCTGCAGCTCCCTCTAGTGGCTATTCATGGTACTACATTAATCCTTGTAATGCTGATAGTTATGATAATACCACAGTGGAGAGTGGGTACTTAGCACCCGGGCTTTGAATAGGGTTGGCAAACACTTGGGATTGCAGGGGCAGAACAGCAGAGGGCAAATACGCTCAGACAACTGGCCAGAAGGAAGCCTCCAGCTGGAAATGAAGGCATAATTGTAAGATTTTGGGCCAGTAGTGCTCAGGGGCAACATCCTCCTTAGGAAGAGCAGAATATTAAGCATAAGGAGAGGAAAGAAAGGGCAAGGGAGTAATAGAGATCAAACCCTCACACAGGACCTACCACCAAAGACAACGCTAACTGGAGATGACCAAGACCCAATTGCAGGAGATTGCAATTCTCCAGACAGATAAATGCAGTGTGCTTACCACCAAAGACCTCACACCTCACAGCACTGGTTGTCAGTCCCTGCCTGTGGTTGTCAATGTCACTGTGACTTGACTACTGGTTCCTTGTTTAATAGCATCTCAGAAACAGTGGCATAACAATGTATCTCAGTAGTGACTGACATCCTCTTTGTCAAAGCTGGACAACACATTCAATTAATGATAGACATGGCCTCAGAGGTACTGCGGGCATTGGGTTTTATTGCCATCAGTAGAGTCTCCCAGGTGCAGTTCAGCATCAATTGCACCCATGTGACCAGCAAGACATCTCGTGATTGGCCAGTGAAATCCATCAACAGGAAGAGCTTACACTCCCTCAATGTCCAACTGTGGTCTGTGAACACAACAAGAGTGTCTTTGGTGTATATGCTCACTTTCCTGGCAGCCTCCATAGCTCCTCTGCCAGCCCAGGGTGTCTCAGATGTTTCTTGCAACCCCCAAACGGCATGAATGGATCAAAGGGGGTAGGGAAAAGCCCTTGAGGAGATGGTTACTGGCCTTTCTATGGTAGTTAGACAAAGACACTGATTCCAGATAACCAATGCCATCTACTCAGCGGGCCAACCATTGAGCAGGCCATCAGGTTCTGGTTATATAATTCTGGTGCCTGGACTGCATGGTCAGGTGCTGCCCTCCAATACCCTCCCGCAGGTAGTTTGGTCACTGTGATGGTTTGCTGTGCTCGTCGTAACATGGCCTTCCAGAAAGGGATGGACCTTGAGGATGGTAAAATCCTGGAAGGTGACAGCTCATTGGGGAGGAGCAGGAGCTGGAGGTAAGACAGAAGGAGGAAGAGGAGGGGGAGTGAGATGCTGCTGAACAAAAAGGTGTCCCTGCTGCATGATCAGGTGGGCTTGTCCTGCCACCTTCAAGGAAGAGGACCTGCATTAGATGCAGGTTGGCAATAATGAAGGAAAGGTTTGCCCTGCCCTTAGTGCCAGGCCTCTGGCTCTCCTGATAATGTGGAAGACTTGGCATAATCAGCAGTTTCTCCCTCAGGACAACTAGCAGCCTCAGTGAAAGTTGCCACTTTACCTGACCTATTCTTACCTACCTCCACTAGCTCTAATTGGTCAGGAAAGCAATCTCCTTAGTAATTAAGGCCTCACCCTGTGAAAATCAAAGCTTTAGTACATTTCCCACACAGAGCCAGATTTTTGACCCAAACCCAAACTCTGTTCCTGTTTCCCACTTCTGTGGGAAAATTCAACCCCAAATCTTCCAAAGACTTTTGCTGATTATGATTATCCTTTTCAACTCTATTATGTTAACAAAGTCAATTTCTGTGAACAGATGCTGAACTGACTCACCTAACAAATGGAGAGGTAAATGTTAACCACACACTGCAAATGTAATGTTGGTACAGCCTTAACCTGAAGTCAGACCTGACACCAGAGGAAAGAGGAGTGGGATGTTCTGGCCAAGATGGTCTTACTTCACTTGGATTCAGCCTCAGCACTGACACCTATTCATGGGCGGCACGGTGGCACAGTGGGTAGCACTGTTGCTTCACAGCTCTCAGGGTCCCAGGTTCGATTCCCGGCTTGGGTCACTGTCTGTGTGGAGTCTGCACGTTCTCCTTGTGTCCGCGTGGGTTTCCTCCGGGTGCACCGGTTTCCTCCCACAAGTCCCGAAAGACATGCTGTTAGGTAATTTGGACATTCTGAATTCTCCCTCCGTGTACCCGAACAGGCACCAGAATGTGGCAACTAGGGGCTTTTCACAGTAACTTCATTGCAGTGTTAATGTAAGCCTACTTGTGACAATAAAGATTCTTATTATTATTCGCGACAAGTTTAGAGGGAAGTAAAGAAAGAAGCAAAGAAGGGTGACATTGGTAGTATTAGTTCACACAGGCTGCAAATAATCCTTCCAGTTCTGGTAAAAGTATTAGAGCATGTTAAAGCCTAAATAAGGCACTTTTCCTTTAAAATGAAGTGATGAGAAATTGGTGCTGGTGATCTCCTATCAGAATTATGGGAGAATAATAGTATTGTCCATAGTCTGAATATTTGAATACATTGGCTGTGTTGTTAAGCTAAATTTTTAAAAAATCAAAACAAAAAGAGGCAGTGTTCAGGTATTTCATTATACCAAGTCATAAGCACATGCAAGGTGTGCCTGAAAGTTGATGTAAAGCCAAGTTGTGTCACAATGCAAATAGCATCATATGGAAAACTTGGAAATCCATGGAATTGGCTTTGAATTTTTGGAAGCAAAGACAGAAGATGCCTAATATGAAGCAACTCTGAGTCTGATATGGAGTTGCCAGATTTTTGATCACATGACATTCAACCACATGACACTTCATGGGGTGGTTAATCCTCTATTTGAGTGTGTTACTTAATTTACCTTGGTTGAATGTTACAGAATCACCAAGCTTTGAATAAAAATGCAACTTTTTGTTCGACAGAGAATGAACATCATTCACAGATCAGAGATAGAAAAGAATAAATTATGGCTAAACAATTCTTAAATGCAAACTACTTCTGCACTGAATTGTGATGCAACAAAAAAAAAATCATTGACATTTAAATACTGTGGTAGGCTATATTAGGGGTATAGCGGTACCTAGGTGGGATGTACCTTATACTGTAGTATGAGTGGTGGAACCTGCCTGCTGGTTCCGCCCAGCAGGCGGAGCATAAGAGTCTGTGTTTCACCCACAGCAGTCATTCTGTACCGGAGCTGCTGGGTTAACAACTTGTTCATTAAAGCCTTCAATTGGACTACAATCTCGCTTCAGTAGTGATTGATCGTGCATCAATTTAATGAACAAAATTGAAGAATGGCTGCTCTCCGCATCAAGCCTGAGTGTCTACAAATCAACCCCCACGCGGCAAATGCAACAGCAACTTTTAAACATTGACTGGCATGTTTCAACGGGTACATCAGGACGGCCCCGACTACCCCCACGGAGGAACAGAAAATGCAAGTCCTCCACTCAAGGGTGAGCCCAGAAATCTACATGCTTATCGAAGACGCGGACTGTTTCGAGTACGCAATGACTTTGTTAAAAGAGCACGACGTCCGCACTGTGAATCAGGTATACGCTCGGCATCTTTTAGCTACAAGACGGCAGATCTTAGGGGAATCACTGGAAGATTCTTACCGCGCATTGTTAGTGTTAGGTAGAAACTGTAGCTGTCCACATGTCTCAGCCAATGGCCACACCGAACTCTTAATACGGGATGCTTTTGGTGCGGGCATGCTGTCCTCTAAAAACGACACACTAATGCTTAAAGAGGCACAGAAACTTGCGCACTCCCTAGATGTAGCCTTCCGCAATGCCCAGGCCTATGTTCTCGACCGCGTGATACCCACATGGACAGGGTGGACCCCACCCGCGGCCGATTCCAAAGCACCCCTAAATTCCCCACAAGCTTGTGCAGTGTAGCAGCCAGGAAACTCCAGGGGGAGGGTCCGATGCTAATTTTGCAGGCAAAACAAACACCCCCGGCAACGCTGCCCGGCCCGATCCGCAATCTGCAAGGGCTGTGGGAAGAAGGGGCATCTCGTGGCAGTATACCAGGCCCGGTTGGCCGCCGCTGTCTCCACAGGCGAACCGGGCCCGCTGCCATTCCTCTCCTCACAGGCCATGTGCAATTCATGGGGACAGCCATGTTGGATGACGTCTCAGGATCCCGACTCGGCTGGCCATGTATCGCCTGATGAGATCTCCCAGCCAGCCATGTGCGATTCATGGGGGCAGCCATCTTGGATGACGTCTCAGGACCCCGACTCGGATGGCCGTGTATCGCCCAACGAGATCTCTCAGCTTCTGCCACAACTTGCCTCAGTGACCCTGGACCAGTCTCGGCCCCGAACGCTTTCAACCGCTACGTCATCGGTACTCATCAACGGGCACAAGACATCCTGCTCGATCGACTCTGGGAGCACGGAGAGCTTCATCCATCCCAATATGGTAAGACACTGCTCCCTCGCTGTACATCCGATTAAACAAAAGATCTCCCTGGCCTCTGTGTCCCACTCTGTGGACATCCAACCTCATGGTCCTGGGAGTTCAATAACTTCTGACTACGTCCTCCCCCATCTCTGCGCTGCCACACTCCTGGGACTGGACTTCCAGTGTAACCTTCAAAGTTTGACGTTCAAATTTGGTGGCCCCATACCCACCCTCACTGTCTGCGGCCTCGCGACCCTCAAGGTCAACCCGCCTTCCCTATTTGCAAACCTTACCCACGATTGCAAACCCGTTGCCACCAAGAGCAGACGGTACAGTGCCCAGGACCGGACCTTCATTAGGTCGGACATCCAACGGTTACTAAAGGAAGGCATTATCGAGGCCTTCTTTTCACGCACCCTCCACGCATCAGAAATCTGCCATTCCTCCATCGAGAAGGAGGCCCAAGCCATCGTCGAAGCTATGCGGCATTGGAGGCATTACCTGGCTGGCAGGAGATTCACTCTCCTCACTGACCAATGGTCGGTAGCCTTCATGTTTGACAATGTTTGACAATGCGCAGCGGGGCAAAATTAAGAATGATAAGATCTTACGGTGGAGTATCGAGCTCTCCACCTATAATTACGAGATCTTGTATCGCCCGGGAAGCTCAACGAGCCTCCGAAGCCCTGTCCCGCGGCACTTGTGCCAGTGTACAAGTAGACCTACTCAGGACCCTCCACGACAGCCTCTGCCACCCGGGGGGGTCACCCGGTTCTTCCACTTTGTTAAAACCCGCAATCTGCCCTACTCCATCTGCGCGGAGTGCAAGCCGCACTTCTACAGGCCAGAGAAAGCGCACCTGGTGAAGGCTTCCCGCCCCTTTGAACGCCTCAGCATGGATTTCAAAGGGCCCCTTCCCTCCACCGACCGCAACATGTATTTCTTAAACGTGATTGATGAGTACTCCCGGTTCCCTTTCGCCATCCCCTGTCCCGACATGATGGCTGTCACTGTCATTAAAGCCCTCCACAGCATCTTTACCCTGTTTGGGTTCCCCGCCTACAACCATAGCGATAGGGGGTCCTCCTTCATGAGTGACGAGCAGCGTCAATTCCTGCTCAGCAAGGGCATTGCCTCCAGCAGGACGACCAGTTGCAACCCCCGGGGAAACGGGCATGTAGAGAGGGAGAACAGGACGATTTGGAAGGCCGTCCTACTGGCCCTACGGTCCAAGAATCTCCCAGTGTCCTGATGGCAGGAGATGCTCCCCGATGCACTTCACTCCATCCGATCACTACTGTGTACTACTACCAATGAAACATCTCATGATCATCTCCTTGCCTTCCCTAGGAAGTCCTCCTCGGGGACCTCACTCCCAACATGGCTGGCAGCCCCCGGACCCGTCCTACCCCGCAAACACATACGGGCCCACAAGTCGGACCCACTGGTTGAGAGGTTACATCTCCTCCATGCTAACCCCCAGTACGCCTATGTGGTGCACCCTGATGGCTGACAAGACATGGTCTCCCTCCGGGATCTGGCCCCCGCTGGATCCCCACACTCACCCCCCCAGCAACCCAAACTATTTTTTCACTGGCGCATACCACTGCAGCCCCCTTCCCAGGAGGATCCGTCCTCCCACTGGCCCCATCCGGATGCGATGAAGCTGAAGACAACACGCACCCAGAGCCACGGATGCCCGAGCCGACGCCAGCATCACCGCTGGGACTGCGACGATCGCAGAGGACGACCGTCTGATAGTTTCATTGTAAAATGAACTTGGAAATAATTGTCTGTAAATATGTGTATTGCATGTAAAGGCACTGCAGGGTACCGCTATAACCTCTACCACTTGAAAAGCAAGGCCACCACTCCCGCCGGACTCTTTTTTAAACAGGGGGTGAATGTGGTAGGCTATATTAGGAGTATAGCGGTACCTAAGTGGGATGTACCTTATACTGTAGTATGAGTGGTGGAACCTGCCTGCTGGTTCCGCCCAGCAGGCGGAGCATAAGAGTCTGTGTTTCACCCACAGCAGTCATTCTGTACAGGAGCTGCTGGGGTAACTACTTGTTCAGTAAAGCCTTCAATTGGACTACAATCTTGCTTCAGTAGTGATTGATCGTGCATCAAATACTCCCATAGTTTTCATACTATTTTGTAACTCAGTGGACTATAAAACGAATAAATAAAACCAAAAACCAAACCTAGCTCAATACACTGACTCCCACACTCCACTGTGGAAACCCCATTTTAGGGAGGTGAGTTTCAAGGAGTAGAACTAAAGCTGCCTGACTGCTGGAATAAAACACATTATGCAACAGTACACAGCACGTGACAACAGGAATTCTCCCTCCCTTACTCAGTTTGTGTTGCTCTCTCCCTCCCAAAGTTGTGTTTCTAAGTTACACTCCCCCAGTTTATTTCTCTATCTCTCCTTCCCCAGTTACTCTCTCAGGACTCTTAGGGTTTCCAGATGATTTTCTTTGGCTTTGATGCTGTTATTCTCCAGACAGTAACAGAGCAATATTTTTCCGAATAGTGGGGAAACACACAAGGCGCAGACAGCGCAATTTCATTGCAATCCACCACTGCAGTGAACTGCTTGTTCAGGATCCTTTCCTCAGTCTCACTGAGGCAGCACTTGGGGAACCAATCCCCCATTCTAGTTGGGTCCTGTCATAATATCCACTCATGTATATAATGAGATGCAGACAGGCAGTGATTGACACATAGGAGACCAGTAAGCATAGAACACAGCACAGCCAATCACCAGACAGGACACTACCACTATAAAGCCAGAGGGCACTAGGTTTCCCGCTCTCTCGGGACCCAGCCACTGAGACAGTCAGAGTCCACGAGCTAGCAAGTGCAAACACCATGCGGTAGCTAGTAAGTCTGATCAGGCTACTACAAGGTCACTAGTCAGATCAGTATAGTGTCGACCCACAGCTGAATATGTACAGCAGTTCATCTAGTTGAATAAAACAGTGTTGGATCTTCTCCTGTGTTAGATGTCTGTTCTAACTTCCCTGCATCGAGTGCAGTCCACATCGAACCAACCTGCCTAACACATCATGGTACCAGTGATATTGATCTTGACGGACCTACCTCGAGTGAATCAGCATCGACCAGCAAGCAGCCATCCGGTGAAATGGAAAACATCCAGCCTCCTCCGCAACTCTGCATCCCCGGCAACCTCGGCGGCAACTGGAAAATCTTCAAGCAAAAGTTCCTCTTGTACATCGAGGCCTCCAACCTCGAGGCAGCATCGGATGCCAGGAAGATCGCACTATTACTCTCCACCGCGGGGGTCCACGCCATCCATATCTACAATTTGCTTACGTTCACCGACGGTAAAGACAAAACAAAATTCAAAACAGTCCTGCTGAAGTTCGACAGCCACTGCGACATTGAGGTGAATGAGAGCTTTGAACGGTACATCTTCCAGCAGAAGCTTCAGGGTAAGGATGAACCTTTTCAGTCCTTCTTGACCCATCTCCGCATCCTAGTGCAGTCATGTAACTATGACTCGACGGCTGATTCCATGATCCGGGATCAGATCGTTTTCGGGGTCCACTCCAACTCCCTGCGGCAGCAGCTCCTGAAAGTCAAACAGTTGACCCTCTCTGTCGCTATCGAGACGTGCGTTGTCCATGAGCATGCCAAGAATCGTTACTCCCACATTAGGGCGGCAAAAACTGCAAAGCTGGCCTCCCACGAGGCAGAAAGGGTGCAGGCCATTGCACAGATGCAGGCCCTGAGAATCAAGGAGAGTGGCCGTTTCGCACGCTTTTCTCGGATCCCTGCGCATGCGCGCCACGACCGAGTGGATGACGAGACCGAAAACTCGACTGCGCAGATGCGTACATCGGCCGACAGCACTGCGCATGCGCGATGGTGCATGGATCGCGCTGACGTCAGCGTCATGACGTGTCCAAATTGTGGCTCCGCCCACTTAAAGCGACAATGTCCGGCAAGAGGATGCCGATGTCTCCAGTGTGGCAAGCTTGGCCACTACGCAGCCCTCTGCTGATCCGCTCCACCGCTCAGCAGCCAGCGATCCCAGCTGCAGCGCAGAAGTATCCGTTCAATACAACAAGGCATGCCAGGAGACTTCCGGTTGCGGCTATGCCTGGGTAGGTCGCACGTTCGGCAGCTCCCGCCGTGAACAAACTTTTGGGCCCTTTTGAGGAGCCCCAGGGGCACTTAGACGACGATTCCCAGTGTGGGAAGGCAGCAGTAAGGTTCCCCCAGCATTGCATGGAGTGGACCAGGAGTGGAGTGGTCAAAAAAGGAATCTTGGAGAAGAGAGGAGAAGGGGCGCGAAAAAGTAAGATGGCGGCGGGTGGAGACCAGGCAGCGTGGGCGCAATGGTCGCGGGAGCAGCAGGAGTTCCTGAAAAGCTGGTTTGCGGTGCTGAAAGCAGAGATGCTGGTCCCAATTAAAGCGTCGATTGAGAGGCTGGTGGAGACCCAGAAGGCTCAAGGGGCAGCGATTAGAGAGGTGCAGCAGAATGCCTCTGAAAACGAGGACGGGATCCTGGGCCTGGTGGTGAAAGTGGAGGCGCACGAGGCACTGCATAAAAAGTGGCAGGAAATGTTTGAGGACCTGGAGAACAGGTCGAGGAGGAAGAATCTCCGGATTCTGGGTCTCCCTGAAGGTGTGGAGGGGTCCGACATCGGGGCATATATAGCCACGATGCTGAATACGCTAATGGGCGCGGGAGCCTTCCCGAGGCCCCTGGAGCTGGATGGGGCTCACAGAGTCCTGGCAAGGAGGCCAAAGGCAAATGAGCCGCCAAGGGCCGTAGTGGTGAGGTTTCACCACTTTACGGACAGAGAGTGCGTCCTGAGATAGGCGAAGAAAGAACGGAGCAGCAGGTGGGAATATACCGAGGTCCACATCTACCAAGACTGGAGTGCAGAGCTGGCCAAGAAGAGGGCAGGATTCAACCGGGCCAACGTGTTCTCCACCAAAAGGGGGTGAAGTTCGGGCTGTTGCAGCCAGCGCGATTGTGGGTCACTTTTCAGGACCGCCACCATATTTCGATAGGCCGGAGGAGGCGTGGACCTTTATTCAGAACAAAAAATTGGACTCGAACTAATGGTTTGCTGTGGGTTTGGGGAAAGCTGCGGAGTGGGAAGGGGTGATTGGATGTGCTGTGTGTGTTTTAATGGGCATGGGTACTGTTTTGGAGGGGCCGCTCCTCGCGTTCGAAAGGGGGAGGGGGGCAGGAGGCCCTGGGTCGTTGGGAATTGGGGAGAGGCTGCAGGAGAAAGGAGCTGCGCCACAGGGGGCGGGGTCAGCCCAGGTAGAAAATCACGGGCTTTTTTCCTGCGCTAAAGAAGGGGGCGTGGCCCGACGTGAGGGGCGGTGCCGGAGGGGTGTCCGTATCGATTTGAAGAGGGAGGGGGGACTTTGACTGGGAATCTAAACAGGGGATCGTTGGCAAAGGCGGGAGCGGCTGAGGTCAGCAAGAGTCAGCTGACTTACGGGAGTCCAATGGGGGGAGCAAGGGGGCTAGACAGTTTTTTATCCGGGTGGGGGCGGAGGGGGGGAGAGTGGGGGGGGGGGGGGGGAAGGGTGGGGAACTGGGTTGCTGCTGCATTGGCCGAAGGGGAGCTGGAGGTAGAGGGAGAGTCGGGGTGGGTCCTCCGTCTGGGGTTCTGCAGAGTGCGGGAGGCGTGGACACATGGCTGGCCTAAGAAAGGAGATGGCTAGTCGGCGGGGGGGGGGGGGGGGGGGGGGGGGGGCTGCCGGCAGTCCCCCGATCCGGATGATTACATGGAACATGAAGGGCCTGAACGGGCCGGTCAAGAGGGTCCGGGTGTTCGCGCACTTAAAGGATCTGAAGGCAGACGTTGCTATGTTGCAGGAGACGCACTTGAAGGTGGTGGATCAGATCAGGCCGAGAAAGGGATGGATGGGGCAGGTCTTTCATTCGGAGCTGGATGAGAAGAATAAAGGGGTTGCAATCCTGGTGAGTAACCGGGTGTCGTTCGAAGCGCTGAACATTGTGGCTGATAATGGGGGTCGATATGTTATGGTGAGTGGCAGGCTGCAGGGGACCCGTGTGGTGCTGGTGAATGTTTATGCCGCAAATTCGGATGATGCAGGGTTCATGAAGCGTATGCTGAGTCGGATCCCGGATCTGGAAGCGGGGAGTCTGATAATGCGGATGGGGGGGGGACTTTAATACGGTACTGGACCCGGCACTGGACCGATCCAGGTCGAGGTCGGGCAAGAGGCCAGCTGCGGCCAAGGTTCTCAGGAGGTTTATGGATCAGATGGGGGGACTGGATCTGTGGAGGTTTGCTAGGCCGGCGGCCAGAGAATTCTCATTTTTCTCCCACGTGCATAAGGCCTATTCACAGACAGACTTCTTTGTGGTGAGCACGGCACTGATTCCAAGAGTGGAGGGAAGGGAATATTCGGCCATAGCGATTTCGGATCACGCCCCGCACTGGGTGGAGTTGGAGTTGGGGGAGGAAAGGGACCAGCTTGGACGTGGGACTGTTGGCAGATGAGGAGGTTTGTGGGCGGGTCCGGGGGTGCATTCAGAGATACATAGAGGCCAATGATAATGGGGAAGTACCGGTTGGTGTGGTTTGGGAGGCTCTGAAAGCGGTGGTTAGGAGAGAGTTAATCTCAATTAGGGCTCACAGGGAGAAGAGAGAGAGGATGGAGAGGGAGAGGTTGGTGGGGGAGATATTAAGGGTGGATAGGAGGTATGCGGATTCCCCTGAAGAGGGGCTGCTGAAGGAGCGACGGAGCCTCCAAACAGAATTTGACTTGTTGACCACGGGGAAAGCTGAGACCCAGTGGAGGAAGGTGCAGGGGGCAGTATACGAATATGGGGAGAAGGCGAGCCGGATGCTGGCACATCAGCTACGCAAGAGGGAGGCGGTGAGGGAAATTGGAGGAATCAGGGATGGAAGGGGGAACACGGTGCGAAGTTCGGCTAAAATAAATGAGGTATTCAGGGATTTTTATGGGAGCCTGTATATGTCAGAACCCCCGGAGGGGCCGGAGGGGATGCGGCGGTTCCTGGACCAGTTGAGGTTCCCGAGAGTGGAGGAGGGGCAAGTGGAAGGCCTGGGGGCCCCAATTGGGATAGAGGAGCTGGTTACGGGGTTGGGGAGTATGCAGGTGGGCAAGGCCCCAGGACCTGATGGGTTCCCGGTCGAATTCTACAGGAAGTTTGTGGATCTGCTGGGTCCGCTGCTGATGAGAACCTTCAACGAGGCGAGGGAGGAAGGGATTCTCCCCCCGACAATGTCTCGGGCGCTGATCTCGCTGATCCTTAAGCGGGACAAGGACCCACTGCAGTGTGGCTCGTATAGGCCGATCTCGCTCCTTAATGTAGATGCCAAGTTGCTGGCGAAGGTCCTAGCCACAAGGATTGAGGATTGTGCCACAGGAGTGATTCACGAGCATCAGGCGGGCTTCGTGAAGGGCAGGCAGCTGAATGCAAATGTGCGGAGGCTCCTGAATGTGATTATGATGCCCTCGGAGGGTGGGGAGGCAGAAGTGGTGGCGGCAATGGATGCGGAGAAGGCCTTTGATCGGGTGGAGTGGGAGTACCTATGGGAAGTGCTTGGTAGGTTTGGGTTTGGGGAGGGGTTCATAGGGTGGGTCAAATTGTTATACCAGGCCCCAGTGGCGAGCGTATCTACGAACCGGCGGAGATCAGAATATTTTAGGTTGTACCGTGGGACGAGACAGGGGTGCCCCCTGTCCCCTCTGTTGTTTGCTTTGGCAATTGAGCCATTGGCCATGGCGTTGAGGGAATCTAGAAGCTGGAGGGGGTTGGTCCGGGGAGGGGAGGAACATCGGGTCTCGTTGTATGCTGATGACCTGCTTTTGTACATCGCAGATCCAGTGGAGGGGATGGTGGAGGTCATGCGGATCCTCAGGGAGTTTGGGGACTTCTCAGGCTACAAACTTAACGTGGGGAAGAGTGAGCTCTTGGTGGTGCATGCGAGGGGCCAGGAAAGGGGGCTGGAGGAGCTGCCGCTTAAGAGGGCAGAGAGGAGTTTCCGATATTTGGGTATTCAGGTGGCCAGGAGCTGGGGGGGGGGCCCTGCATAAGCTTAATTTGGCACGGTTGGTAGACCAGATGGAGGAAGACTTTAGGAGATGGGACGTGTTGCTACTCTCCCTGGTGGGCAGGGTGCAGTCTGTTAAGATGACAGTCCTCCCTAGGTTCCAGTTTGTGTTCCAGTGCCTGCTCATCCTCATCCCCAAGGACTTTTTTAAGCGAATAAGCAGGAGCATTATGGGGTTTGTATGGGCAAGTAAGACCCCGAGGGTCAAGAGGCAGTTTCTCGAGCGTAGTTGGGACAGGGGTGGGCTGGCTCTTCCGAACCTGTGTAGTTATTACTGGGCAGCCAATGTGGCAATGATTCGGAAATGGGTAATGGAGGGAGAAGGGGTGGCATGGAAAAGATTAGAGGCGGCGTCATGCGTGGGTACTAGCTTGGGAGCGTTGGTGACGGCACCTTTGCCGCTACCGCCGACAAGGTACACCACGAGCCCGGTGGTGGCGGCGACTCTGAGGATCTGGGGGCAGTGGAGACGGCACAAGGGTGAGTTGGGGGCCTCAATTTGGTCCCCAATACGGAATAATCATAGGTTTGCCACCGGGCAGGATAGATGGCGGATTCCTGAGCTGGCATCGGGTGGGAATTAAAAGGATGGGTGACCTATTTATCGACGGGGCTTTTGCTAGCCTGGGGGCGCTGGAGGAGAAATTTGGGTTACCCCCCGGAAACGCTTTTAAGTACATACAGATGAGGGCGTTTGTGAGAAGGCAGGTAAGGGAATTTCTGCTGCTCCCCGCACACAGGATTCAGGACAGGGTGACCTCGGGTGTATGGGTGGGAGAGGGCAAGGTCTCGGCGATTTATCAGGAGTTGCAGGAGGCGGAGGAAGCCTCGGTGGAGGAGCTGAAGGGCAAGTGGGAGGAGGAGCTGGGTGAGGAACTGGATGAGGGCTTGTGGGCGGAGGCCCTGGGCAAGGTTAACTCCTTCTCGTCTTGCGCCAGACTGAGCCTGATCCAGTTCAAAGTGGTTCACAGGGCACATATGACAGAGGCGAGAATGCGCAATTTTTTGGGGGTGGAGGACAGATGCGTGAGGTGCTCGGGGACGCCAGTGAATCACGCCCATATGTTCTGGGCGTGCCCAGTGCTAGAGGGGTTCTGGAATGGCTTTGCAAAGGCTATGTCCAAAGTCATGGATACTCGGGTAAAACCGAGCTGGGGGATAGCAATATTCGGGGTATCAGATGAGCCGGGAGTACAGGAGCCGAAAGAGGCTGGAGTTCTGGCCTTTGTGTCCTTGGTAGCCCGGAGGAGGATCCTACTAATGTGGAGGGATGCGAAACCCCCAAGCGTGGAGGCTTGGATTAATGACATGGCAGGGTTCATCAAGTTGGAGAGGATAAAGTTTGCCTTGCGAGGGTCTGTGCAGGGGTTCTCCAGGCAGTGGCAACCGCTCCTTGACTTTCTCGCAGGACGTTAGGTGGAGGTCAAGAGTAGCAGCAACGCAGGGGGGAGAGGGCGGGGGGGGGGAGGTTTGGCTTGTTTTTATTATTGTAAGGGAGCTTTTGCCGCCCTTTTTTTTTCTCAGTTTGTTAGATAGTTTAATGTTTAATGGGTTAAGTTGTTGGAGGGGATGGCGTGAGGCCTCCCTTTTTACTTTTCTTATGTATATTTTCTTTCCTTTTTGGAGTGTTTTGTAAAAATGTATTGAACAACTTGAATAAACATATTTTTTAAAAAACTAAACAAGGCATGCCAGATTTTGATCCCAACAGCCGAACGGACCCTGATGCTGACTGCCTCAAGTCTCCATACCGGGTGGGCATCTTAACCACACATGAGCTGGCCTCCACCACACCTGCACAACTCCTCTCGATCCTCAGTGTGGATCCCGACGACGAGTGGTGTGCTGTCCTCACAGTTAACAAGGCTCGCATCCGATTTAAACAGGACAACGGCGCATCAGCGAACCTCATCTCACAATCCGACCTCGACACCATCCGGGCCCGACCAAGCATTCTTCCACCGGCCTGCCAGCTCCTTGACCACAATGGCAATGCCATAGCTGCCAGTGGCTCGTGTCAACTAGGGGTATCCAACAAGGCGATCAAGGCAACGTTACGATTGAAAGGGCGTCCCTGCTCGGTGCTCGCGCCTGCCAGCTCCTGGACCTGGTTCAGCGAGTCCACACCATGTCATCGTCATCGGCGACAGCCTCGCCCGATGGAAATTTGCAAGCCGACATAGACGATATTATCACGCAGTACCACAGTGTATTCGATGGAATGGGCACTCTCCCATACCGATACAAAATACTGCTCAAGCCGAACGCCACCCCTGTAATCCATGCACCACGCTGGGTGTCGGCGCCCCTCAAGGATCGTCTGAAAAAGCAACTACAGCACCTCCAAGACCAGGGCATCATCTCGAAGGTCACGGAGCCAACAGACTGGGTCAGCTCCATGGTATGCATAAAGAAGCCATCAGGGGTGCTCCGCATTTGCATTGATCCCAAGGATCTAAACCGCAACATGCGGGAGCACTACCCGAACCCGAAGCGTGAAGAGTTAACCAGTGAGATGGCTCATGCCAAATTCTTCACTAAGCTGGACGCCTCCTGGGGTTTTGAGCAAATACAGCTGGGCGCGTCCAGTCGCAGGCTGTGCACGATCAACACCCCGTTCGGCCGCTACTGTTACAACCGCATGCCTTTCGGTATCATATCTGCCTCCGAAATGTTTCATCGCATCATGGAGCAGATGATGGAGGGCATCGAGGGAGTACAAGTATACGTGGATGACATGATCATTTGGTCCACAACACCCCAGGAACACATTGCTCGCCTCAAGCAGGTTTTCCAGCGAATTCATGAACATGATCTCCAGCTCAACAAGGCCAAGTGCTCATTTGGCCAATCTGATATAAAATTTCTAGGCGACCACATCTCGCGGCAGGGTGTACGGCCAGACGCCGACAAGGTCTTGGCGATCAACGCCATGAAGACCCTGGAGGACAAGAAGGCGGTCCTCCGCTTCCTCGGGATGGTCAACTTCTTCGGGAAATTCATTCCCAATATGGCATCCCACACCACGGCCCTCCGCCATCTCGTCAAGAAGTCAACGGAATTCCAGTGGCTGCCCACACATGAAGCGGAATGGCGTGAGCTGAAGGCAAAGCTCACCACAGCCCCAGTTCTAGCATTCTTCGACCCAACCAAGGAAACCAAGATATCAACTGATGCAAGCCAGGACGGCATTGGGGCGTTGCTCCTCCAGCGAGATGACTCCTCGTCCTGGGCTCCAGTGGCATATGCCTCCAAGGCCATGACGCCCACTGAGCAACGGTATGCCCAGATCGAAAAGGAGTGTCTGGGTCTCCTGACAGGAATAGTCAAGTTTCATGACTACGTTTACGGCCTGCCGAAATTCACGGTGGAAATGGACCACAGGCCTCTAGTCCACATAATCCAGAAGGATTTAAATGACATGACACCTCGGTTACAGTGAATTCTTCTTCGACTCTGCCGCTATGACTTTGAACTTGTCTACACGCCAGGCAAAAAGCTGATCATTGCAGATGCCCTATCCCAGTCCATCACCACACCGTGTGAACAAGGTGACTTCATCTGCCACATAGAAGCGCAAGTGCAATTGTGTGCCACCAACCTCCCAGCCTCTGACGAACGGGTGGTCCAAATTCGTGAGGAAACGGCCAAGGATCCTTTACTGCAGCGTGTGATGCAGCATCTTACCCATGGCTGGCAGAAGGGACAATGTCCCCAATTCTTTAATGTTAAAGACGAGCTGTTGGTTGTGGAGGGAATCCTTCTGAAACTTGACAGGATCGTTATTCCTCAAAGCATGCAGGCTATGGTGCTGGGTCACCTTGGAGTCACCTTGAGGGTCACCTTGGAGTCGAGAAATGCCGACGCAGAGCTCGGGAGGCGGTTTACTGGCCGAACATTAACCAGGGTATTGCCAACACGGTCCTCAACTGCCCCACCTGTCAGAAGTTTCAACCAGCTCAACCCAAGGAAACACTGCAACAGCATGAGATTGTGACCTCTCCGTGGTCCAAAGTAGGTGTAGACTTTTTTGACGCCAAGGGGCGTGCCTATGTACTCCTGGTCGACTGCTTCTCCAGTTACCCAGATGGTGAAACTGTCCAACCTCACGTCGAAGGCGGTCATCAAAGCCTGCAAAGAAACGTTCGCCAGGCACGGGATACCGCTCACGGTAATGAGCGACAACGGTCCATGCTTTTACAGCCAAGAATGGTCTGATTTTGCACAGTCCTACAACTTCCATCACGTTACCTCCAATCCCCACTACCCGCAATCAAACGGGAAGGCCGAGAAAGGGGTCCATATTGTCAAGCGGTTGCTGTGCAAAGCTGCAGACTCAGGCTCCGACTTCAACCTGGCAATACTGACATACAGGGCAACCCCACTGTCCACTGGGTTGTCTCCAGCACAGATGCTCATGAAACGCACTCTGAGGACCACAGTTCCAGCCATCCATGTTCCAGACCTTGTCCACCTCACGGTACTACAAAATGTGCAGCAGTCCCGGGCCCAACAGAAGGCCACATATGATGCTCATACCACGGTTTTACCTGAGCTGGCTCCAGCCGATCATGTTCGCATCCAGCTGCCTGAGGGCAGTTGGTCAGCCACAGCTGTTGTTGTCAAACAAGTTGCCCCGAGGTCTTTCATTGTCCGCATATCTGATGGCTCCCTGCTACGGCGCAACAGACGGGCATTGCGAAGAGTTCCACGCCCACCACCTGACCGCAGTGCTCCGCCGGCTATCATGCTTCCTCCGGGCGTACCCTGCCACAAGGCCACCGATCTGCCAGCGATACTGCCGGCCCACGTGACCACCGCAATGGCAGCGATCCCATCTCTCCACGTGCAGGCGGCTCCTGATCCACCTCTGCGGTGATCGACAAGAATTCGTCGCCCGCCACAAAGACTGAATCTGTAGACTTAACTTTTGTAAATTTTTGTGACTGAATCCATCGACTTAATTCTTGTAAATATTGCTTAGTTTGCCATGTATCTGCATTATCGACACTTTCCCGTGTATATATGTTTGTTCAATCACCGTTTGTATATAGTCAGGCATATATATATATATATATATATATATACATACTTCAGTATTTATTTAACTCAAAAAAAAGGGGGGAGATGACATAATATCCACTCATGTATATAATGAGATTCAGACAGGCAGTGATTGACACACAGGATGACCAGTAAGCATACAACACAGCACAGCCAATCACCAGACAGGACACTACCACTATAAAGCCAGAGGGCACTAGGTTTCCCACTCTCTCGGGACCCAGCTACTGAGACAGTCAGAGTCCACGAGCTAGCAAGTGCAAACACCATGCGGTAGCTAGTAAGTCTGGTCGGGCTACTATAAGGTCACTAGTCAGATCAGTATAGTGTCGACCCACAGCTGAATATGTACAGCAGTTCATCTCGTTGAATAAAACAGTGTTGGATCTTCGCCTGTGTTAGGCGT
This sequence comes from Scyliorhinus torazame, assembly GCF_047496885.1. Lineage (NCBI taxonomy): Eukaryota > Metazoa > Chordata > Chondrichthyes > Carcharhiniformes > Scyliorhinidae > Scyliorhinus > Scyliorhinus torazame. The sequence goes on from NC_092710.1 coordinate 133,752,760, forward strand.
CTGTTTCTAACTTCCCTGCATCGAGTGCAGTCCACATCGAACCAACCTGCCTAACACATCAGGTCCCACTCAAGCCACAAGGGGTGGGAAACCTATTGACATTACTAAGACCAAAGCTTTAATGGCATCCAGTATCTATGTAAAGTGGAAGCAGGTTCAGGCTGGGGCGTGCTGAGATGGGAAAGTAAAATAGCTGAACTCACCAGCTGCTAGAGGCAGTGCTTGAGAGAGGTATTGCTGATTCAGGGAAACCAGAAGCCTTAGTGATGCCATGTGAACTCTGCAGATCAACTCATTTGTGTTGTAGAGTATCAAATACAATGCTCTTAAGGGAGAAATGGCTGTAAAATTCTATGATTATGAAGGTGTAGCACACCAGTCAGCTTGAGCCCATTAAGAGAATGATGAGATCTCAAGGGGATGGGAAAACAGCATTGTGCCTCTGGGCAGGATGATCTTCGAATGTTCATGAGGCTTCCCACTGTTTTCAACGGTGGAGAGAAATATCAGCACAAAGCTTGTTCAATGACCGAGTTGTTCAACTGAAATGTAACTCGCGTTAAAAAGAACACTTAAAAAAAAACTGTGTTAAGTGTGGACAGAAAACCAACTATCTCCACAGGATTAATAAACCAAGTTGCACTTTAGGAAAATTACATGTTGCAGTTTTTCAAAGCCTCAGGTGTATCTCTTGAGACCCTGTTGTGTTTGTTCCTGATGTTTGCTGTCTACCTTCAATTTAAATCTTGAGCTGAATTCTAAAACCATTGCCTCAATGCGATTTGTTATGTGGCCTATGAACGTTTTATTTCCCCCACTGTAGCTTGTTAATGGACTTCACAACCACAAACTATATAGCATTTGGTTTACAAAAAGATTACACACAACAAATGAGGCTCTAAGGTACAGCTTTCATTTTGCTCAAAGGACCATCTCCTGTGTGAAGACTTATTTTCTTCAGGAATAGTTGCAACATTATTTGACCTGTGCGATGACTTTGATATGGCTGCATCGATAGCTTGCGGTGACTACTTTCGTCATGGCATCTTAATTAATTAATTAATTAATAATAATCGCTTATTGTCACAAGTAGGCTTCAATGAAGTTACTGTGAAAAGCCCCTAGTCGCTACATTTGCAAATGCCAAGGTTTGGCTTGGCCTTACTCACTCCTGAAGGCACTATTTAAAAAAAAACCAATTGTTATCTGAAATAGTTGAATGGACATTCCAAGTAATGAATGCTTGCCGGGGTGCTCAGATTTGAATTTCAACTCCTTTGGACAGTTTTAGCCTTTCCAGTTCTCCAACAATCGTAGAATCGTGGAATTCCTCCAATGCGAAAGGAGGCCATTCCGCACATCGTGCCTGCACCGTCCCTCTGAAAGAGCGCCCTATCTAGACCCACTCCCCTGCCCTAGCCCTGTAACCCCACCTAACCTGCACATCTTTGGAATGTGGGAAGAGACAGGAGCATCCGGAGGAAACCCACACAGACACGGGGAGAAAGTGCAAACTCCACACAGACAGTCACCCAAGGTTACGATTGATCCCGGGTCCCTGACAGTGTGAGGCAGCAGTGCTAACCACTGTGCCACCATGCTGCCCGCCCCCCCCCCCCCCCCCCCCCCCCGCTGCCTGAATTTCGGACTCACTCCAGGGGAGCCTTGTACACCACTGTTCATGGAGTGTGGCACCTTGGTCACCAATCTTAATTTCAGATTTTGTATGAATATGCATAATTTATCTGTTTCTATTACAGTCATTTAACAAAATGGAGCATCAGTATTCCAGCACAACTGTGTGAAGTATTATTATTGTATCTGCAGATCTTTATAAACGTAATTAAAGCAGTGGCTACAAGTTTAGGTGGATACAGTGGTTTTAGTGATTCTCATAAGCAGTTCTATTCATAGCATCTTCTATTTAGGGGTGTACCTGTACTGAACTGTAGGTTCGAACCCAGCTGTGGGTCACTGTCCGGGAGTTTGCACATTCTCCCCGTGTTTGCGTAGGTTCCACCCCCACAACCCATAAGATGTGCAGGGTAGGTGGATTGGCCACGTTAAAATTGCCCCTTAATTGGAAAAAATGAATGGGTACACTAAATATTTTATTTTTTAATCATAACTTTTATGTTTAGAAAAAAAATTCATGTTGACAAAACATGAAAATAATGTGGATTTATTCACTAAGAGTAGCAGTTACTATATTTGCACCTAACAATGCTCTCAAATCTTGCTATGCACTTAAACGATAAATTTCATAATTATTTATGACTTACATTTAGCGGCTTTTTTAAAACTTGAGATATTACAGCTACTCGTAGATTCAATTAGAGTTTCACAGACAGGAGATTGTACAATCACACAGTTTTTCCCACCTTTTTCATTGCACTGGTTTTCTGTGTTATCTGCTATGAATTTATTGCAAATGATACTGTTGTTTCTGTTTTTAGTTCCCAATATTGATAGCTCAAGCAGCCGTTGGAGGTAGCTACCTTTTTGAATCTACCAGGATATTGAGAGTTGTATGTGTGTCCCCATTAGACATACACACACGTGGTCTCCAATGGTCAGGAAGGAACTTGCTGGGGCAGCACGGTGGCGCAGTGGCAGCAGCGCAGCCTCACGGCGCCGAGGTCCCAGGTTCGATCCCGGCTCTGGGTCACTGTCCATGTGGAGTTTGCACATTCTCCTGGTGCTTGTGTGGGTTTCGCCCCCACCACCCAAAGATGTGCAGGGTAGGTGGATTGGCCACACTAAATTGCCCCTTAATTGGAAAAAATGAATTATTTTTAAAAAAGGAAGGAACTTGCTGGATGAATGTTATTCTACTCCCAAGCTTGTAGTCACTGAGGCTAATTGGAGAACCCTCCCCCAGCACTGAAGTTACTGAGATCAGATTGCAATTGAACCGTGACTAGTTTCTGTGACATGTCTGCTTTCTGTATTGCTCAACTGTGCTAATGGTAGAGTCACTAAATCATGAGGGAGAAATCATTGGCCCTTCTAACTGCAACTTCCTTCAACCATTTCAGACATATCAAAGATTCTAAGTCAATTAAGTACATGACTGATTTAATTCATTCCCACAGAAAGCAGTGATAGCTCTTAATCATTCTCCTTGAGGTGTTCAATGCAGTTTTTTCACTTCTACTGAACCCAGTTTAGAGCAGCTCATTCAAGGCTGAGCCATTCAATCTGAACCCTTCCAGGTTTGCATTTATTCACTGAATCACTTTATTCACTTTTGTAACAGGGTCACTTTGTTGCACTATTATTCCAGATGTACTGAATTTACTTTTATATAAAGTCAGTATAGGACAAAAAGGTTTTTGGGAAGAGCCCATTTTGCCCTGAAACCTGTTTTGTCATTAAGTTGGCTAATGTGTATTTTTCATTCACCTATCTGCCACTGATTCACTTTCCATGAAACACTTACTGAACAAAAATCTATCAACCTCCGTCTTGATGGCCCAGCATAATCTGGATGCATGAGTTCCACATTTCCACTGCCCTTTCTGTGAAAAAGTGAAATCCGACATTATTCCTGTAAGGCCTGGCAGTAATTTTGTGAGTGTGGCACTTATGCTGGATTCCCCCTGTAGTGGATATAGCTCTATTGGACTTATTCCATTGACTTCCTTTATCATTTTAATTATCTAGATTAGGTCACCCTTCAACTTTCTAAACTCAAGGGAATACAAAGCCGTTTTTTGGAACCCGTCCCCATAATTGAACCAATCTGTATTTGCACTGTACTCTGTCCAAGGTCAATATATTATTCTTGACGTCTGGAGTCCAAGAGCGAATACACTTCTTCAGTTTGGTGTCTGATCATCACTTGTCAGTCTTCTATTCCAATCCTCTTGTTACACCATTTAAAGTCGGGCGATTTTGAGCCCGCACTAGCCGTGCACGGTATTGGCAGCGTGGGCGGAAAATCCTGCAAGAATCGGGAAACGTGATTCCTGCTGGGGAATTCTGATTTTCCCGCTCATCATGGCAACATCACGAGGCTCATGTCCACAAAGAGCGTGAACCTCATTTTAATAGATTTACATGCATTTAACTATTCTTAGCAGGCCACTGCCACATGATCCCATCACTAAACATTCATACCTTGTCGACTGGTTTACATGTTTGGCCAGACGATAAGCAGTTGAGGGGATTCCTCTGGGGGCGCAGACGCTAGTAAAGCATCTGGGGGTTGGGAGGTTAGAGGGACATGCCCGGCCCCACAGATTGGCACTGCCATGTTAGTACTGCTGGGGGATGGAGGGCGGACATGGGGCAGGGGGTGGGGCAGTGCCAGCGAGACATCTATGGTGTAGGTGGGGGGGAATGCAGGCGATGAATGTTGAGGGGACGTGGAATGCCAGCGAGGATCGTTGGGAGTGGGAGGAAAGCCCCGATACCTACATGATGGGGTCTGAGTACTATCAGTAATGATGCCGGAGCCCTTTAAAGATGGCACTGTGATCCTTGTGGAGCCATTTGCCGGCTCTATGAGGCCCTGCCCTTCCAGTGAGACGTGTAAACCACATCCACCCAAGAGGCTCAATATCTGGAAAGAAAACTGGTCTGTGCAACTGGAGAGTTACACGTCAGTTTTCAATCTCAGTTTGAAACTGTGCCAGATTCTGATCAGCAGTTCGATAAGACAGCTCACCACCACCTTCCAAAGAGCAACTAGGGATGGGCAATAAATGCTGGCCGAGCTAGCGACACCTACATCCCGTAAATGAATTTTTAAAAAGATCCACTCCACAGTTCGAGCACATAATCTCTGCTGGCATTTAAGAGCAGTATTGGGAGGCTGCTGTCTTTTGAATGAGACAGACACTGAGGCCCCATATGCTCAGGTGAATAAAGAAGATCCTACGACTCTATTCAATTAAGAGCAGGGGAGTTGTCTCGTTCAGCATTCATTCTTCAACCACTATAAATAAGACAGATGACCTGGTCATTAATTTTAGTTTTGCTTGTGGGACCTTGCTGTGTGCATATTGGCTGCGATGTTCCCCACACAGCAACGGTGATTAAACGTCAAACATATTTAATTGGCTGTAAAGTGTTTTGGGACCTTCTTAGGTCATTAAAAGCATTATATAAATGCAGATTCGTTCTTTCTTGAAAGCCAAATAACGGGATTAATATATCAAAACAGTGAAAATAGCAATGCCGTAGAAATGAGTGAAGTAAATGTATACCATTATTGCAAATCATAATTTCTAAACTCTGGGACCAAAATTAGCAGATTCCACGCTTGTAATATTTTCTCCTCAGTTTTATTTAGGGATGATGATCAGATCTAATAAAGATTCAACCAAACAACATTTTAATCCCAATTTCTTTTGTTGTGTGAATTTATCAAACTTCTCCTACTGCCTAACAAAACTGCAACTGCTGGTGTCTTGAGCATTTCAAGTCAGTTGTGCTCAACAGAACACAGATTCAGCAATCTCCATTTGACAGATAATTAAATTGGTAACAAATCACAAAGGCAAACCCACTTTGGAATGATCAGAATGTTCTGGTACTGCTGATTGATTTATGATTGCAGGCTGTTTGATGTATGTGCCTTGCACATTCCTGTGATATTCCTGTTCCCACTACTTTTGAGGTATTAACCTTTTTATTTGGCTTTCAAAGAAAGAATGTATTTGCATTTTATTTAATGGTTTTTAAAGTGTTAGAATGTCCCAAACCGTTTTACAGTTGATTAAGTACCTTTGAAATGTAATCACCATTGTAGTGGAGGGAAACGCAGCAGCCAACATGCACATCACAAGGTCCTCAATGCAAAAATGAAATGAAAGTTTCAGGACAGAGTTCTCCCATTTTGCGAATAAGTGCAATGATGGGCAGCTCTGGCAGTGCCTGTCCTGCTGACCAGAATATTGGGATCCCACGCCAGATTCAGCTAATTAATTATGCTCAAGCGAGATCCTGCCAAACTCGCTTGGTGGGCCCACTGGAAGACATGCCACCGCCCTAATGGTCAAACCTCTTCCCCTTTCTGGGATCTGCCTGATTGGCTCCAGTGATTCTTCACCACATACCTACACTCTGGGCTCTGGGGACTGTTGCCCCTACTTGGAGCAGTGGACAAAGCTGGGACTGGACAGCTGCTGGTCCCCTATTTGGACAGAGGTTTTGGGGATAGGACATCTTCTCCCATTGAGGGATATCCATTGAGTACTGGATGCATAAAGTGCTGAGATCTGGAACATGTTTGAGAGACTTAGTGCATCCCAAAAAGGCATGTGAAGGTGAAGTCCGTGTAGAAACTGTGTTTCTGATGTAGGCAGTGACAGCTGAATCAAAATGCTGTGTATTCAGGTTGCATTCCAGAGACTTCAGCCCATAATCTAGGCTGGCACTTCAGTGCTGCTTCTGTTGGCTGTGACATCTTTTTTTTTCCAATTATGGGTCAATATTTAGAATGACCAATCCACCTACCTGGCACATATTTGGGTTGTGGGGATGAAACCCACGCAAACACGGGGAGAATGTGTAAACTCCACACGGACAGTGTGTGGTAGTCAGCACTGATGTATATATTAGGTGACTTGTGGTAAGGCCCTGTACTACAGGTACGGGGGTTGTTCCCTGCCTGCTGGCTCCGCCCAGTAGGCGGAGAATAAATATGTGTGCTCCCGTACAGCAGCCATTTCACCAGCTGCTGTAGGAGGCCACACATCTTAGTGTAATAAAGCCTCAGTTGCATTCAACTCTCGTCTTTGTGTAATTGATCGTGCATCAATTTATGACACTAAAGTTTTCAGAAGATGGACCTCCGCATCAAGCCGGATCGCCTGCATCTGGATCCGCAATCAGGCAACGCCAAAAAGGACTTTGAACATTGGCGAGCCTGTTTCGAAGTTTACATCAGGTCTGCACCAGACCCAATTCCGGAAGCTCAGAAGATTCTGATCCTCTACACACGGCTGAGCTCCAACATCTTTCCGCTTATCCAGGACGCGCCGAACTATGACGAAGCCATGGAGCTACCGAAATAAAACTACGCTCAGCGGACTAACATGCTTTACGCCAGACACATCCTCTCCACGCGCAGTCAACTCCCTGGTGAGTCAGTAGAAGACTTCTGGCATGCTCTAATTCCCCTAGTCAGAGACTGTGACTGACAGACCGTCACGGCCACGGAACACTCGAACTTGCTTATGAGGGACGCCGTTTGTTACGGGGATAGGGTCAGATTACAGCCGCCAACACTTTTAGAAGGGGCCACACTCAACCTCGCGGCAACCAAAAAGCTTGCGCTCTCGCTGACGGTCGCCTCGCGCAACATCCAGGCCAACACCCCCGGCCGCGTGGCCCACCCCTCCTACGCATCGTGGACTCCGCAGACGGCCTCCCCATCGGGGACTCCACTCAGCCAACCCCACGCCTGTGCCGCGCGGCAGCTAACCAACCCCGGGGGCACCAAATGTTACTTCTGTTGGTAGCCAAAACACCCCCGACAATGCTGCCCGGCCCGGAGCGCCCTTTGCAAGGCCTGCAGCAAGAAGGGGCACTTCGCGGTGGTGTGCCAGGCCCATTCAATCGCCGCTATTGTTCCGGCCCCCACCCCCCCGTTCCGGCCAGTGGGCGCCGCCATCTTCCCCTCCTCAGACCACACACGGCCAGTGGGCGCCGCCATCTTCACCTCCACGGACCACGTGCGGCCCGTGGGCACCACCATCTTGTTCAATCCCCACCACATGCGGCCCGTGGGCGCTGCCATCTTGTCCTCCCCAGGAACATCAAGCGACGCCATCTTGTCTCCGCCACAGCACGTGCGGCCCATGGGTGCCGCCATCTTACCAGAACCCATGCCCCACCGGCACTCCATCGTCTGCCACCATCGACGATCAGCCGCGTCTCGTCTCGGTCACGATTGACCAGTCTCGCCCACACAACCTAGCAACCATCTCTACAAATGTGAAAATCGATGGGCACGGGATCTCCTGCCTGCTGGACTCCGGGAGCACCGAGAGCTTCATTCATCCTGATACGGTAAGGCGTTGCTCCCTTGCGGTACACCCCGCCAATCAGAGAATTTCCCTGGCCTCCGCTCCCACTCCGTGGCGATCCGGGGGTACTGCATAGCCACTCTCACTGTCCAGGGCATGGAGTTTACCGGCTTCCGCCTCTACGTCCTCCTCAACCTCGGCGCTGCCTTACTACTCGGCCTGGACTTCCAGTGCAACCTCCAGAGTCTAACATTGAAATTCGGCGGGTCCCTACCACCCCTTACTGTGTGCGGCCTCGCGACCCTAAAGGTCGACCCACCTTCCCTATTTGCAAACTTAACCCCGGATTGCAAACCCGTCGCCACGAGGAGCAGACGGTACAGCGCCCAGGACAGGACCTTCATCAGGTCCGAAGTCCAGCGACTGCTTCGGGAAAGCATCATCGAGGCCAGCAACAGCCCCTGGAGAGCCCAAGTGGTAGTGGTGAAAACTGGGGAGAAACACAGAATGGACGTGGACTACAGCCAGACCATCAATAGGTACACGCAGCTCGACGCTTACCCCCTCCCACGCATATCTGATATGGTCAATAAGATTGCACAGTACCGGGTCTTCTCAACTGTGGACCTTAAATCCGCCTACCCCCAGCTCCCCATCCGTAAGGCGATCGCCCATACACTGCCTTCGAGGCAGATGGCCGCCTTTACCACTTTCTCAGGGTTCCTTTCGGGGTCACCAACGGGGTCTCGGTTTTCCAACGGGAAATGGACCGAATGGTCGACCTGTACAGGCTGCGCGCCACTTTCCTGTACCTTGACAATGTCGCCATCTGCGGCCAGGATCAGCAGGACCATGACGCCAACCTTGCCAAATTTCTCCACACCGCCACTCTCCTCAACCTCGTTTACAACAAGGAGAAGAGTGTGTTCAGCACGAACCGCTTAGCCATCCTCGGCTATGTGGTCCAGAACGGAGTTCTGGGGCCCGATCTCAACCGCATGCGCTCCCTCATGGAACGCCTCCTCCCCCACTGCCCCAAAGCCCGCAAACGTTGCCTGGGGTTCTTTTCTTACTACGCCCAGTGGGCCCCAAATTATGCGTGCAAGGCCCACCCATTCATCCAATCCACCCTTTTCCCCCTAACGGCTGAGGCTCACCAGGCCTTCAACCGTATTAAGGCCGACATCGCCAAGGCCGCGACACAAGCAGTCGACGAGACGCTCCCCTTTCAAGTCGAGTGCAAGGCATCAGACATCGCTCTAGCCACCACCCTCAACCAGGCAGGCAGGACCGTGGCATTCTTTTCACAAACCCTTCATGTCTCCGAAATATCGGCATTCCTCTGTCGAAAAAGAGGCCCAAGCCATCGTTGAAGCTGTGCGGCATTGGAGGCATTACCTGGCCGGCAGGAGATTCACTCTCCTCACTGACCAACGGTCGGTTGCCTTCATGTTTAACAACATACAGCGGGGCAAGATCAAAAACGATAAAACCTTGAGGTGGAGGATCGAGCTCTCCACTTACAACTACGAGATTTTGTATCGCCCCGGTAAGCTCAACGAGCCCCCGGAAGCCCTATCCCGACGTACATGTGCCAGCACACAGGTGGACCGACTCCAGACTTTGCATGACAACCTTTGTCACCCGGGAGTCACACGTTTGTACCACTTCTACCAGGCCCGCAATCTGCCCTACTCCGTCGAGGAAGTCAGGGCAATCACCAGAGACTGCCAGGTCTGTGCGAGGTGCAAACCGCACTTCTACCAGCCAGACCGTGCGTGCCTGGTGAAGTCCTCCCGCCCCTTTGAACGCCTCAGCATGGACTTCAAAGGGCTCCTCCCTCCACCGACCATAACACGTACTTCCTCAGTGTGGTCAATAAGTACTCCAGATTTCCCTTCGCCATCCCATGCCCCGACATGACATCTGCCACCATCATAGATTTCAGAGAATTTACAGTGCAGAAGGAGGCCATTCGGCCCATCGAGTCTGTACCAGCTCTGGGAAAGAGCACCCAACCCAAGGTCAACACCTCCACCCTATCCCCGTAACCCAGTAACCCCACCCAACACTAAGGGCAATTTTGGACACGAAGGGCAATTTATCATGGCCAATCCACCTAACCTGCACATCTTTGGACTGTGGGAGGAAACCGGAGCACCCGGAGGAAACCCACGCACACATGGGGAGGATGTGCAGACTCCGCACAGACAGTGACCCAAGCCGGAATCGAACCTGGGACCCTGGAGCTGTGAAGCAATTGTGCTATCCACAATGCTACCGTGCTGCCCGTTGCCCATCAAAGCCCTCAACACCATGTTCGCTCTGTTCGGCTTCCCTGCCTCCGTCCACAGCGACAGGGGATCCTCATTCATGAGCGATGAGCTGCATCAGTTCCTGCTCAACAAGGGCATCGCCTCGAGCAGGACGACCAGCTATAACCCCCGGGGAATCGGGCAGATGGAGAGGGAGATTGGGACGGTCTGGAGGGCCGTCCAGCTGGCCCTACGGTCCAGAAATCTCCCGGCCTCCGCTGGCAGGAGGTCCTCCCCGACGCACTGCACTCCATTCGGTCGCTCCTATGCACTGCGACTAATGACACACCCCATGAATGCCTCTTCGCCTCCCCCAGGAAGTCCCCCTCCGGGGTGTCGCTCCCGACTTGGCTTGCAGCTCCAGGACCCGTACTCCTCCATAAGCAGGTACGACTCCACAAGCCGGACCCATTGGTTGAAACGGTACAGCTATTCCACGCCAACCCACAGTACGCCTACATAGCGGACCCCGACGGCCGCCAAGATACTGTCTCCCTCAGGGACCTGGCAACAGGTTCCACACACACACACCCCTCCGGCCCGGAGCCACCCTCCCTTCCCCGGCGCACTCAGCCGCAACCCTCGCCCCAGGACAATCCGTCCTCCCACTGCCCACGCCCAAGGATGAAGAGGATTTCGGCACGCTCCCGGAGTCACCGAGGACCAGACCGTCACCAGAATCGCTGCCACCACTGCGGCGCTCCCAACGGCAGATCAAGGCTCCGGACCGATTGAACCTGTAACTTGATCTGGACTCTTAAAACATCATCCTTCTGTATAATTCTCCTCCACCCCCGCTGGACTCAATTTTTGTTCTCTGTATTTTAACACATGTACTTGTATATAGTTCTCTACCACCCCGCCGGACTCAATTTTAACAGGGGGTGAATGTGGTAGTCACCACTGATGTATATATTAGGTGATTTGTGGTAAGGCCCTGTACTACAGGTACGGGGTAGTTCCCTGCCTGCTGGCTCCGCCCAGTAGGTGGAGTACAAATAATTGTGCTCCCGTACAGCAGCCATTTCGCCAGCTGCTGTAGGAGGCCACACATCTTAGTGTAATAAAGCCTCAGTTGCATTCAACTCTCGTCTTTGTGTAATTGATCGTGCATCACAGTGACCCAGAGCCGGGATCGAACCTAGGAACTCGGCGCCATGAGGCAGCAGTACTAACCACTGCGCCACCATGCTGCCCGGCTGTGACATCTTTCTGATAAGAGATTGAATCTTTTTGATAAGAGGTTGATAAGATTCTTCCGCCTGCCGCAAGAACGTCACGGGCGGGCTGCGTACATTGGAGAACTCCATTGACCTCGGGCAGGATTTGCCGGTTGCCGGGCGAACGTGGCTAGAGAATCCCGCCCATAAGCTCATCTTCCTTCTCAGGTGAATGAACAATATGGGAGTTCTCCTCTGTTGTCCTGGCCAATATATATCACTACAACAGCTTATCTGGTCACTGTCACTTTAGAGTTTGTGCAATCCTGCTATGTGCAAATTTGCTTCTGCATTTCCTCCATTAAAACCGTGTATACGATCCAAAAATACTTACTTGGTTGCAAATCACTTTGGTGTTCCCTGAGGTCATGAAAGGTGCTATACAAGTACAAATCTCTCACTGGGTGGAATTTAATGTTCGAGGAGAGGTTCACTGGCAGCAAAATGTTTGGATCATCGGATCAAATATTTTTGGGGAGCTTTTCAAGGAAACTGAGCGCTTACCTGGATAGTGCCAGGGCATCCATCAAATTAAACCCTAGACATGGCAGAAAATCCTCTGCTCCCAACCCACCACCCCTAGAGTTCCAGGGCCAATCAGAAGCTGGAATCCATCTGGTGCCGCCATTGGATGGTCAGCATGATTCGCTGCTGAATCGCCGGAGAGTAAGTGGGGTGGGAAGGGAGGGGGTTGTGTCAGCTAGCGGAGATTGAGGGTCAACAGAAAGGATAGCAGGGGGTGCCTTCCCAGGGGACCTATCCTTCTTGATGTAGGTCCCTTAATTGAACAAGAGGGCTGAAAATGAACCCCCACCACTCAGTATGCCACAGGTAAACCCAGTGGTTGGCAGGATGAGGCACTTAAGTTGCTTTAAGCGCCTCAACTGGCTCCAAGCAGGAGTGTACCCATCCACCTTTCCTGCCCAGAGCTTGATCAGGAGTCAGGAAGGTAGCGGGAACTCCAGCCCAAAACATCCACCTCTAAACTTGGCCTCTGAGGGAGCAACACTACATTCTGCCACTGACGTCCTGGGAAACATGTAAGGAGGTCTCCTGTAGCAGGGGCAGTTTAGCACAGGGCTAAATTGCTGGCTTTGAAAACAGACCAAGGCAGGCCAGCAGCACGGTTCGATTCCCGTAACAGCCTCCTTGAACAGGCGCCGGAATGTGGTGACTAGGGGCTTTTCACAGTAACTTCATTTGAAGCCTACTTGTGACAATAAGCGATTTTCATTTCATTTCATTGTAATGCAATCTTGGGACCAGATTTTTGTCTTTGAGATGGAAATCAGGAGTGGGGAATTTTCTCGACTTTGCAATTCTGCCTCTAACAATGACTGGCCGCCATACTTCCATCCAGAGAAGGCAGGTGCAGGCTGGGGACAGGCCTGTCAGTTCCCAAAGCAGACATGAGGTGATAAGCAAATACCTTTAGTGAGTTGCCCAATCATGAATGTACTAAGAATTACACTAACAACCAATTTATCAGTTGGGTTCACAATGTGGCTCACACATGCTTGCTAGAAGCTACATACATTCATATGCAGGCCAGTCCTCTGCAGACAAAGTAAACATGTTCAGGCATGCACCTTTTTTTGAATGAAACTAAAGCTTGGGCGACAATAGTTCCCTGATGCATTCTCCATGGCAACACCTCAGCCAATCAGCACCCTTTTATCAAGCTGTATAAATTGTTGCTCCCTTTGAAATTTGACATTCTTGCATCTGTCCTGACGAGAGCAAGATGGAAAGCTTCGACAGCATGGCTCTTTTTTCAACACTAAAATAAAACTATTTAATTGGTTATTTTCCGCATTACTCTTTGTAGAAGCTTACTTTGCACAAATTGCTTGTCACACTCCTTTCATTATAATAGTGACTACGCCTCAAAAATACTGGCACTTTGGGTCTAAGGCACCTTGGGACATCCTGAACTAGTGACAGGTGCGATATAAATGCAAACCTTTTTTCTTCCTTCTAATATTTGCACATTGTTATTAGTACATTGGCAGTAACGCTCATCACTAAATCTGCCCTACAGTGATGTCAGGACAAATTTGGCTACAAGTTTCATATTACAGAATGCTATTGGCAGAAATCTGTAATAAAAATGAGCTGCCATGCTGCCTAACTGGAAGGCTTTGAGCTGGAAAACATGTGAGATAAAATGGGAAACAATGAAAGCAAGAGAAAAACAAATGTCATGTAATTTTCTGATGATAGAGGTCGTTACAGGGTTGAATCCATGACCTGGCATTCACAGCAGGAAATGATGCTCGTGATTTCCTGAGATGCACTCCCTTCCTGCTCGGCTTCCAGCTGGGAGTGCTGGATTGTTGAACGATACGAATTGTTATTATAATGAGTGGTTTTCTTGCCAAGTTTAACAATCTTGTTCCAGGTTGTAAACGTAATAGAGTGGAGACATTCCGCTGTACAGCTCCTGCTAAGCTTTGTTTTAAACAGAACAATGATTGAAGTAACCGGTCATGCACCAAAATCAACCACACTAACAATTCATTCTCAATAATCAACCGATTGGGCATATCGGTTTTAAGGCTCCTTGAAAGACAAATTTCACCTTTCGATCTCTCTGGGGACAATGAGCCGATAAAACAAACGATTTTGCCTTTCTATAGCTTTGGCAACTGGAAGTGTCGATCTAATCACAAGAAACAATGGCTTTTTCTTATGAATTAATGTATTCCTGTTAGGAGTTGCCCATGGGGAGTGGACTGTTATCTAGCTTGGCAGAGATAAACTGATTGCACGCAGGAGCAGTTAGAAGAGGCCAGCAATTAAAAATGAAGATCCACAATATTAAATATTAAAAGCAGAGAAGGGAGACAAAGGCACATCGGTTCTGTGGTGATGCCGGCTCCATAAATCAAATTTGTCAGCGAGTGCAAACGAGCAGCTTACCAAAGTAAATTTCCAAGAAGTAGTTGAGAGGTTGCAATGAATCTCTATCACAATTATGCTCACTCAGATGCTGAGAAAACAATTTATCGCATTGGGTCATTTGAATGAAGGGAATGTTAAAAGGTCTTCATCAGTAAGCATTGCGCAGGACAAATGCCTCAGTGGGGCTTAACTGAATTTTTATAGCTAATTGATGTATTGGTATGTATTTTGTAGCTGGCAAGATCAGCCCCAACAGTGTGGACTGGTTTAGGTCGGATGAAATTATATTTTGCTCAACCATCTGGAGTAAGTCCAAAGATATATATCGTGCGTAGAAGAAATTAACTGGGCAAAGAATATCATTATATTTTTCTTCCAATGACATTTTAGAGTATTTTTAACATCAGAATATGATAATAGAGATAAAAATCACCAAATATTTGCTGAATAATCATTGAAAGACCAAATGGACTAATTGACAGGGATTGAGCAGGACAGGAAGACTGTTGAAAGAATGTGGTATCAAGACGGGTTTCTTAGAATACAATTTCTGCTGGGCTCCGGCTCTCAACAAAATAATTGCAAGCCATAGAGTCTTGTGGCAGTTGTCAAAGTAAAATAAATGACAAATGCAGTGTTTAAGAAGGCCCAGACGCAGTCGAGTAACTTCAATTTTTCAGCATTGCGCATAGTAGGAAAAACATTAGACCAACCATAGATTTCCACAATTTTCCTTTCTCTTCTCAGGGAAAAAAGAAACTGCATAACAGGTATCTAATCTGACATCACCCATTTTAAATGATTTCCAAAACTTAAAAATTATCCCCAGTATTTTGTGGTTGGTGGTACAAGGTGAAAGGGTACAAGCCAGAGAGTTAATTTGACACCGGAGTTGGATGCCCACATTATTCAATATGCTACCAACCATATCTTTAGACCTTGGCACACATACTTGGCAATGATCACTAATTTCCTCTTCAAGCTCCATGACAGCAGTGAGCAAGCTGCAGAAATGTGTTATGTGTTGCAAGGATACCTGCAACATAGGGGTGACATTGTGAATCATTCAAGGTTATCACCACTCTCGAGGACATCAACTTCCAACTCCTTCTCCACCAGCATTGCAATCATTTGCAGTGCCAGTTAATGTGCTGTCCAGAGATGTATAAGGAAGATGAGCTACATACTGGTTAGCAAGGAAAGCACCTTCATCTGCATTACCACTGGATACTAGCAGGATCAAGATACAGTAAACGACCATCCCCTGTAGTGTTGCAACTTGGAAGGTAAAAAAAGCAGCCATATTGCCAGTCAAATAACCTCTCCTTTGGCACTGCCATTCATTCCTCCTCACCTATCAATGTGAACTCATCCTCGAGCTCATTGATTACATTCCCTGTGACCTATGTAACTGTGATTCAGTGTGTTTTTAAATAAATTTAAAGTACCCAATTCTTTTTTTTCCAATTAAGGGGCAATTTAGCGTGGCCAATCCACCTAACCTACACATCTTTGGGTTGTGGGGGTGAGAACCACTCAGAAACGGGGAGAATGTGCAAACTCCACACGGACAGTGACCCGGGGCCGGGATCGAACCCGGATCCTCGACGCCGTGAGGCAGCAGTGCTAACCACTGCACCACCGTGCCACCCTTGCTTCGGCGTTAATTCCTATCTGATTGCGCTCCTGTGAAGAATGCACTCCAATATTGAAGGTGCTATGTAAATGCAAGTTGTTGTTATATCCCAAGTGCCTTCCATTCTAACCTATGGTCTGCATTACAGTCCAGATTTTTCAGCCTCTTTTCCTGTCCGATTAGAGAAACGACATAGAATCACATCACTAACACCCAGAGACGGAAATAAATCATGCCACGATTTGACAGACGGAGACAGAGAGAGAATAAAGCACTGAGCAAGTGCTCGGTGCTGGTGTACCAATATGCTGCGGAGTATTAGGACGTGTTGCCATGCCTGAAACTCCCCACGCGCTGCGTTCCCGATTTCTTGGTGAGGAATACTGCATGCCGTAGAGGGGGAATGCTAAATGAAGGGGAAAAAAGTAATTTTTTTTAAAAAAGGGATCAAACTAAATAAAATACAATGCAGGAAGTCATCGAACTAGAAAAAATTAAAGCTCACATATCTGAAATTGAGAAAATAATCTGGTCAGAATTAATTCATACCCCTTGTACGTCCCTTCAATTTGACATTGATTGTTGCGTCACAGCCTATTCTGTATTGTGTTCTTTGACCTGACAACATGTATCATTTCATGCTTTAAATGTTCATCAGCAAATTCCCCACCCAGCTAATCTATCTAATTCGTACCCATGTGAAACAAGATATCGATTTTGCAAGCCAACATTTTCAGGTTAGATCATTCACTTTAAGGGGACAGTGTCTACAAAGCTTTTTATAATTGATTGAAAACAAAAGTGTTTTCTTTCAAACATTGGAACTCGACATTTTGCTGGCTACTCCTTTTGTTCACTTAGGAATGCTTTTCTCTCACTGGCCTGCTGTCATCAATTACTATATACAATAATTAAATTGCCGGGCAGCAGATAAGGTACTGAATGGAAGTAGACTAAACAGAGGAAAAAGAGGGGTGAAATTGGTCTATGCCAACAGTATGAAATGGACAGTCCATCTTCCAACCAAGCCCAATCTATTCTTCATTGAATTTCACATAATTAGAATTCAAACCTTTTTGGGGGGACTCATTCACAAGTCACATTGTTGCTTTGGTTTGAAATGAAAAATTAAAACATTTTCCAAGCTAATGAACAAATAGAAACTGGTGTGTTGCAAGATCAGCTGCCATTTTGAAATGAGCTTGTTTAGTGGTGCTGGAATAGAGCATTCTGTAACAAATGCAGGATTTTAGATACATTGGATGATAAACATTTGACAATTTCAGGGTTGGAAGCTTGGGTTAGAGTGTGTTTGACTGCACATAGTCATGTTTTAAAAATAATCTTGTTTTGTAAGACCAGAAAGCCTTTAGGAACCAGAGGTGAAATTGACCAGTTTCAGAGCCTGTGCTAATGCACTGTTGTTTGACTAGAGGAGTCCCTGGGGAGTTAATGTGTTTTAAGCCTGGGGAACTGATTTGTTTTCAGTTTGCGGAGATTGCTGGGTGGTGCTAAGGTATTCAGATGTTTTGAGAAAGCACTTTTGAGTGGAGTTCTGATCTGGCTAACACTGTCCACAAATAAGGCAGTTTTTTCACACAGTGGTACAGTTTAAAAAATAATAGTACTTAAAGCACTGCAGGCTTGTCTGAGGACAAGGAGGAAGCTGAAACAAACCAGTTGAAACACCTTTTTGAAGACATCAAGCCAGAGTCTGCAGGGGTTCTAACAGGAGCCAAATCTGTTCTGAAAGACAATTATTGCTCTGTGCCATTGGGATGTAGGATGGATTGAGAGCTGTGTGTTTTTCCTTTCTTGTTGTTTAATTCGGAATAGAGATAGTAATTAAAGGTATTGTATTTACTGTATTTAGTAGTAATGATTAAGGGGGAATTGCAAGCTATTTTCGGCTGTGATGTTA
The DNA here is from genome assembly GCF_047496885.1 of Scyliorhinus torazame. Classification (NCBI taxonomy): domain Eukaryota; kingdom Metazoa; phylum Chordata; class Chondrichthyes; order Carcharhiniformes; family Scyliorhinidae; genus Scyliorhinus; species Scyliorhinus torazame. The sequence continues at coordinate 133,770,735 of NC_092710.1, forward strand.
AAGAATTTAATATTGTGTCAATAAAAAAGTTTTGTTTGAAAAGTACCGAATCCCTATTTCATCATGCAGTCACTCCTGGCGTGAAGTATTCTTTCCGCACAGTCTTACAAAATAAACTAAAATATTGGAGTTTCGGTGCAGTATCCAAGCCACTGTTCGGGTCTGGTCTGGGATCGTAATAATTCTCTCACACTTATACCTCTATCCTGCCGTCTCTCCCAGCAGATTAACCTCCTTTGGACATTCCTACATGCAGAATGTCATGCAGGTGAGCTTACCATTTGCTGGTTATACCATTTTTTACAGTAGCCAGTTCCTTCGTAAATTTAAAAATATTCAAAAACCTTTTAAATGCGCCTTTGAGCATTTTGCACCCATAAGCACCAACTTAATTTTTAAGAGTCTCCTCAAAGACCTACAAACTGGCCCAATTATGGGGCTGTTTAGCACAGGGCTAAATCGCTGGCTTTGAAAGCAGGCCAGCAGCACGGTTCAATTTCCATACCAGCCTCCCCGAACAGGCGCAGGAATGTGGCGACTAGGGGCTTTTCACAGTAACTTCATTTGAAGCCTACTTGTAACAATAAGCGATTTTCATTTCATTTCATTTTCATTTCATTTCATTTTCAATTAGGAAACTCCCAAGGATGATTGAAAAAAATAATTTAGAGTGCCCAATTCATTTTTTCCAATTAAGGTCAATTTAACGTGGCCAATCCACCTACCCTGCACATCTTTGGGGTTGTGGGAACGAAACCCACGCAAACACGGGGAGAATGTGCAAACTCCACACGGACAGTGACCCAGAGCCGGGATCGAACCTGGGACCTCGGCGCCGTGAGGCAGCAATGCCAACGACTCGCAAGGATGATTAATTCAATCTGGGGTTGTGACTATTTTGGATAGCACACTGATCCAGCTCCAAGGCACAGTGCTGCACCACAACAACCACTCTATGTAGGTGAACTAGGAACTTAAAAATATGGGGGTAGTTTCCATTTTGAGTGCGGTTGCCGATTTGGGTGCAAACTGAACTCAAATTTGCACCATTTTTGAGAAGTGCTTTTTTTCTCTCACATTCCTGCTCAAACACATCTACATAGTGCCAAAGACAAATGTTGCCATGAACCATAGCATTTCGAAAACTTTTTTAAAAAATTCCCGTTAAAAAATATTCTTGATATACTTAGGAGTGAATACTTGGTTTGGTTAATACATTTGAAAGTGCATGTATCACAGGTTCAGTCACAATACCAATTCACCAGCTGTGAGTAACCTGATTTGAAATGACTGACAATGGCTTTTAAAAATTCTACTGAACATTTGTTAGTTACACTGGTGTACAGTAGTCAGTTTCAATTAAACAAAAATCAAAAGCTTTAAGATGTGTCCTTGTGGTCCTAAAGAACCACCTTATATATGTTAAGGGCCTCCTCAGGAGGCTGGAAAACACACAATTCGTGGAAACTCCCAATAGTGATTAATTTGATCAGGGGTTGTGGCTAGTTTTATGGGCTGGCTTCCAGCACAATTCTTTTTAGACTCGCGCAGAAGATTGTGGAAACTGAATTTGCACTGAGTATAATTTGTATTTCAACTTCTGCAATCTTTACACTAACTTGTTGGGTTTGGGGCAAATTGTGCCAAAGCACACAGCACAACCAAGCGGAAATTCTAATGCATAGCAACTACTGAACCCTTCAAGAGCAGAAAACATTGGGCGCGATTCTCCGCTCCCGCGCCGGTTGGGAGAACCGCCTGGCGCGCCATTTTTCCCCGCGACGCCGGCCCGACGCCCTCCCGCGATGCACCTAAGTGGCGAGAACGGCCCCGTCGAGTTCTGCGCGGCGCAGGCCGGAGAATCGCCCGGGACACCCAAAATGGCGATTCTCCGCTACACCCGCTATTCTCTGGCCCAGGTGGGCCGAGCGGCCCGCCCAAAACGACGGCTTCCCACCGGCGCAATCCACACCTGGTCGCTGCCGGCGGGAACAGCGTGGGAACGCTGGGGGGGGGCGGCCTGTGGGGAGGCGAGGGGGGTTCTTTCACCGGGGTTGCACTCAAAAGGAGTCTGGCCCGCGATCAGTGCCCACCGATCAGCGGGCCGGCCTCTCTGAAGGAGGACCTCCTTTCCTCCGCGCCCCGCAAGATCCATCCGACATCTTCTTGCGGGGCAGCCTCGGGGTGGACGTCACCCACGCATGCGCGGGTGACGCCAGTTAGGCGGCGGATGGCGCAGCGCTGCTTTTATGCGGCGCCAATGCCCGGCGCCCGCTGACGACACTGCTTTAGCGACACGCCCCCCCGAGTTTCTCGCGGCCCCGAACCTAGCCCATTTTCGGGCCCTGACTCGGTCGAGATCGGGGCCGTTTCCCGCTGTTGTGAACCTCGACGGCGTTCACGATGGTGTGGGCACTTAATCGTGGGAGCGGAGAGTCGCGCCCATTGTGTTTGCAGAAGTCAATCATGCCATCAAGTGAGTTAATTGTGTTAATTGGCAACAGTGATTGCAATCTGCAGAAAACAATGGCATTGATTATAACATCTACAGTCTGCGCCAGAAGACTTTGATTATTCCGACTACAAATTAAATGTGTTTTAACCTATTTATGCTTAAGAATAATATCAGATCATTTTCCAGACCATTTGAGGTAAAAATCAGAGTTTGGTTCACAATGCTAAATTATGTTGTTCATCCATTTCAGCTTTGGGTGGTCAGGTAGATATTGATTGCTAGTGAATTCACATTTTAAGATTTTTGTGCCTCTTCCCTAAACTGTTCCTATAATGGTCCCACAGATTATAATGCTGCAACAGGGGCTGCATGGTGGCACAATGGTTAGCACTGCTGCATCACAGCACCAGGGACCCGGGTTCAATTCTGGTCTTGGGTCACTATCTGTGTGGAGTTTGTACATTGTTTGCGTGGGTTTCCTCCGGGTGTTCTGGTTTCCTCCCACAGTCCAAAGATTGCAAGTAAGGTGGATTGGCCATGCTAAATTGCCCCTTCGTGTCCAGGGATGTGCGGGTCAGGTTATGGGGTTATGGGAATAGGACTTGGTGGATGGGTGAGTAGATATGGGCAGAGTGCTCTTTTGAAGGGTTGGTGCAGACTCGATGGGACAAATGCTCTCCTTCTGCACTACAGGAATTCTATGAACTTCTGATTCATTTTGTTTTATTTTGACATTCATAGAAGGAGATGAAATATAAAGACCATGTCAATATTGTTGCAGAAAGTAATAAAGCAGCAGGTTTAATATTATGACATGAGACGCTTTATGGTAAGATGAAGTGAACACCAAATATGAAGAGGAGTCAGGGTGCTTACTTCAGGAACCCACAATCTGCAGGATTCTCCAATTCAAGAAGAAACACTTCATAAAACAGTTGGCCCCCCACCACACAGATTTAAAGAACGATCTCAGGATTTTGTCAAGTAGACTGTTGTTTTCGACTTGTCACATTTTCCAATTTTGTTCTCAACACTCACCAGTCAACCTCATCAATAAAACCTGTTACTTCAGCAATGAGTAGAAAAGAAATTGAAACCATACATCTATTTTCACACAGGTTCATACTGATCTATTTTAGGGATACTAAAAAATAGGGCAAAACTGGATCATAACACACTGAGTAAATAACCCAGTATTTCACTGTAAAACAGCCTTATAATAGTACTGTGTTAGGTACGTGAGTGATGAACTATTACTTATTTACACCATGCTGTTTGGAATGATCACAACAAGCTGTGATTATTATACTGAGGAAAGGTCACCGGCCTGAAATGTTGGGCTGGGATTAGATGTGTTGGCATATGGGAGCTGGGGGGGGGGGGCTTGGGTTGGGGTGAGGAGGGGATGGGGTCGCCACAGTAATAGTGCCCGGGGAACGTAGAAATATGTTAAGTGTGCCTGTCAGTGAATTTTTTATACAGCTACATCATCATTTGATTCCGTGTTTCCTATCTAATTAGCTTCAGTGGATTTCAACTTCCATATTTAAAGGAACACTCCAAACATGCAACTTGAAGCAATCGAAGCTCAGTAGTCGAGAGAAGGAAATGTTGCAATGGAAGATAGATAGTCAAAGTCTGGATCCCATTTCATGGATACCTCTCACGATGTGCTGCTGGGGGTTGTGAGGATCTAGAGGGAGATCCCATTCTCTAGCAACCGGAGAAAGAAACCCACTGGAGAAATCAAGACGATATGATTGGAGTTTGGTGAGGAGATCAGTAGCAGGAGTGTGATGCCATGCTGCTGGTTCCAATGCAGGAAGCGCTTCAATGACCAAAGCAGGTCAGGAAAGGGGGGAGGGGGGGGGGGGGGACAGCAATAGCACATTCACCTATATCCTTATATCATCCCAACCCCCTTCAGCTGCCTTCTCAAGCTTGCTGCAGCATATCGCTCCTCACACCCACTTAGCAGGTACACCCATCCCTTTCTGCCGATACACTTCCACAAATCCACAACTACCCATCCCTCACTGACACTCATGTTACCTTCGTGTAAGTCATGCTCCTCCCTCATAGTCACTCTCAACAAATGCTCTCCATCAATCAGGGAACACATTCCATCGCTCTCATTCATAAGTCTCTCCTGTCCCTCTTTGCAGGTGAAGAGTAGACAAAACACCAGGAGAGGCAGAGAACTGGAGTTGTTCCTCCAACTATTTGAAATTAACAGCTGCAGTGGAGGCGGTACTGGAGGCCAGCGATGTCTCAGCTTGCCTGGCAATCAGAGATGGGGAGATTTAGAGCGTTCCAGCTACCTGCTGACAGAATCATATATCAGCCAGCTAGATGGAATTCAAAACTCAGCAGTCATGTTGACTTGCTGTCAACAGTGAGTGAAAGATGTTTATTTTCAGAGTGATAACTTCAAATGTTCTCTCCTTGACAGTAGTCATTCAAATCTTTTTAAGTCCCACACGGCTCTCACATGTCCGGTAGGGGTTGGTTAATGTCGCTGCTGACATCACCTCAGAGGAGTTCACTCACCCTGAGGCTGCACCATCCCATGTCTTATATAGACCAGGCAACGATCCGGACAATAGTATGCCAGTGGGACCAGTGTCAGAGACAGTTGGGTTTTCACTTGGATCTCGCACTTGATAAGGGAGAAGGAGCAGATTGTAGAGTCAAGGACAATAATGGAGAGTCTGCACAGGAACACGTAGGACAGTCCAAGCTCTGTTCAGCTGGATGCAGACACTATATCCGGGGGTAATCGATGGAGAGGAGAATCGTTGAGAAACAGCAGAGGTTGTGTGGTGTGCTGGTACACAAAGAGATTGGAGGAACCTGCCTCAAACATGACTGGCACCATGTCAAGGCCAGTGCAATAAAGGTCTCTGGATAGTTTAGTTTACTGCTTGGAACATCAAATGTGGCAATCAAACCAGTGTATGCAGGTCTTCAAAAAGGACTTGCAGACTCTGAAGTTAGCAAATAAATGACAGATACCCAAGTCTTGACCTCTCAGCACCCCATTGATTTGTGGCAATGTGTTCTCCAGTGCTGTGGTGGTAGTGAAGTGTGGCTGGCCCATGAGAGGAACAATGGTGAAAGGATAGGGAATTCCACACAAAGCACTTCCACTTAGAATTGATTGCCCCCGTCAGACAGTAACCGACATGCTACCTTGTGTTCTGATGACAGTCTTGTAGCCACCTGGGTTGACCAACTCCCGATGTAAAATGGAGAACAGCAAAGGCTGCAGGGAAATTCAGCCAACACAGGCAGAAACCAGCAGGTGCAGTTACTGTGTATTAAACACTGCAAAGCCCAGACAGCATCGATACAAGCAGCCACCTGCATAATAATGTAGCAGCCATCTACATACTAATATGCGATCCCCTGGAACAATCGCAACATTTGGGACAAACAAAGCTAAGCCAGACTCCCCGGTGCCAGCAGGAGCCAACACAAAAGAGGTTAACGGACACCTCAAGACCGCCGATCGATCAAGGAACCGCACCAGTATTGGAGAAATCGAACCAAGCGATTGGAACAAAGTCCAATCACTTGGAACCAGGTACAGGGTCCACCCCGAAAGGCGGGAAGCCCCTGGGGACTATAAAGTTAAGCCCCTAAGTTCAAATCGTTCTTCTTGACTGGGTCACTCAGCAATGCGAACCAACCCTTGACCGTGACCGGTACAGCTGCCGCCGATATCCAGTAAGTCTTAAGTCAACACTCGCTACGAGATAGGCGCTCCTCGCTACCAATCTGTACCAACTTCGAATCCCGCAGACTCAGAACCCGAACAAAAGGCCATTTGTTCCCCTGACCTGGTGGGCCAGTCCGAAGCTAAGTATTGGCCTGTTAGTTGTAGAAGTAGCTTAGAAGTAGAATTTGTGCATGAGTAGCGATTACTGTGTATAATAAATGTGCTTTGATTTGAATCTTCCTAATCGGTGTATTGAGTTATTGATCATTACTTGAACTTGAACCTCGTGGCGGTATCATAAAGATACCTGGCGACTCGAGAGCAAAGGTTATAAAACAGAGCCAATTGAACCAACCAAAAGTTAGCAACATATTACTGGCGACATCCTGACGGGACCCCAACTAGAAGTGGTTTAACCACTCCGGGATGAGCCAAAAATTTGAATTAGAGATCCAATTGGGAACAGAAAACCCCAAGTGTTCAAGCAGTTCTGATCAATCCTCATAATTCGGAAGTGTGTTAAATGCATGCGTAATTAACAGGGCTATAATGTAAACTGATAGATTTTTTGTTGCGACAAATCTGTCGGGAGTTTGTATTTTGGAAATTAGCAAAAGCCGTACCCGTATTTACAGCACCGCCTTAGTCCCCCTGTTCCAAATTTAAAAGAAGCATTCAGATAAGAAAGATGGCAATGCAGGCAATGCAACGCCTCATGAACCCAGAAGAATTCGTGGTCGCAGCGACCAGCAGCAGTAGAGTAGGACAGTGTCCTGTATGGGAGGAAGAAATCAGGAAGTACCTCAAAGGGAAAGGATGGCCCCTTTGTAGCGAGTTCTGTAGCAATGAGGAAACAGGTCCCGGGAGTATAGGGCATACTTGGTGGGAGAACCTGAGTGAGATTCACAAGAAGAGCTTAGGGAAAGCTCGCAAGCCGATGGCAATCGTGTCCTGCTTGGCACAATTGCGAGGCACATAGGAGGTCGTTAGGACGCTCCGGAGATAGACATACATCGAATGAGTAAGGTCGATGTTAGTGAGGTAGAGAAAGAGAATGTAGAGTTAAGGAGGAAGTTGGCAGCAAAAGACGGAGAGGTGGATGATGCCAAGTGGGCACACCAGTCTTGTCTGGCGCACTTAAGCAGCTTCCAGTCCCAGTACGAAAAGGCCTATCAGGGCACGCAACGTGCAGTCCTGGTACGAGAAGAAACCGAGAAGCAGGTAGAGGCATTGCAGAGGCAGTGCAGTGACCTGAAGGCAGCGTTAAGAGCACTCCATGCTGCCACCACAGAGCAAAGACAAAGCTCACTAGACCATGCAAAGTGCCGGAAGCAGATTGCAGAGCTGCAATCGCTGCTTTCAGTTCAAAAAGGGTTCTAGGAAACCTTTGGATCAAAGTTAGATGAGGAAGACGGCTCTGATTGGGAAGAGTTAAATGAGACAGCGCAGAGATATGTTCAGGGAACATGTGCGCAGGGAAAGCCCCAAAAGGGAAAAGCACCCCAACCCCCCACAGAGCAGATAGTTCAGGCTCCAATGAACCCAGTCACCACCCACCACACAGCCACATCGGACGATACGGAATTTCTGTACCCCACCCCCTTAATAGTGACCCAATTACGGGACGCGTGCGAGAAAATCACACCATTCCTCCCCACTTCAGAACTCCACCACTTCTTTGCTAGAGTAAAGCCGCAGGCGACCATGTACGGCCTGGATGAGCGAGAGCATGTAAAGCTCACAGTTTTGAGTCTAGACCCTTCGGTCGTAGCAGCCCTTCCCGACCCACAGAATGTAGGAGGAGGCATCCTTGCAGAAATGCATATCGCGGTCCAAGACGCGATCGGGTATAACCGGGGTGACCCTGTAGATGGCCTCAATAAATGCAGGCAAAAGAAAACCGAGCACCCCACAGCATTTGCTGGATGCCTGTGGATCCACTTTGCAGCAGTTTTTGGAGACTTAGACCGCGCCCATTTGTCCCCAGACAACATGGCCAAAAGAACCCGCACCCTTATCTCCCATGCCACAGAAACAGGACAATAAGCTTGTGTGAATTATGATCTCTCAGAGGAGGCTCATAATGACAAATGGGTTGTGAAAAGATTGTCCCGCACCTGGGAGCAGCCTGTACAAAACAAACCCACAGTTAAAAATCCCGAAGAAAGCAGGCCGACGCAGACATACAAGCAGTTAGAACACACTGTCATGATATTCAAACACACACATCATGATAGACACACCAACAGACAAATCAGAACACACAACACCACAACCAATGACAAAAAGATATAAAAGCACAGACACAACCCCTGGTGGTCAGAAAGAGCGGCAGGGGAGAACCAGGACACAGCCATAGCCGGGGACACTCAGGGAGACCGCATGTGCAGAGTATCCAGAACGAACTGTATTATAAGAGTTATAATAAAATAGAGTTGTACCACATACAACTGTGTTGGCTCATCTGTGCACCAGAGCACCCAACACCACATGGTACAGGAGTGGATCGATACCTGCCGGCATACATCCAGTGTACAGAGACAACCAGCAGTGCCCAGGCATAATGCAAGAGCTCCCGGTTCCGCAGGCGCTCCAGTGCGACGGCGACCTCCACGAAAACTGGCGGCGATTCCGGCAAATGTTCGAGATGTTCCTGGCGGCAGCTGAACTCCAAGACCTGGATGACAAGGAAAAAATTGAATTTCTCCTCATCGTCGCCGGTGCAAGGGCAAGAGCAATGTTCAGAAGGTTCAGGTTCTTCAGGAGGCAGCAAAGGCACGATTACCAGGCAGTCCTGGACAAATTCTCCAAGTACTGTGAAGAATACGCAATCCAATGGGGACTTAAAGGTAAGACAAGCTGCAGTACTCACCTCGTGGCTGGGATCCCGGAGCCCGAGGTCCAGGGCCTGAGAGAAGGCTGGGTCGAGGTCGGCGGCCATCTTGCTAAAGGTATAACGCTAGCACAGTTGCGCGAGAAGTGCGCAGAACCGGAAGTTTCGTATGCGCATGCGCAATATGGTGCGCATCCGCAGTTAAGAAAATGGCCATCGGTAAAGGAACAGCGATCTGAGCATGCGCAGTCGCTTCCTACGTGCTACATACCGAGCGTCAGGATGTCAGAGGCCCCAGACTGCACCAATTTAAAAGGGAAATGTCCCAAGTCCAATTTAAAAGGGAAACATCCCAAATCAAAAAAACAAAAATCTGTTAAAGCTGTAAAACAACCTTCCCTCACCTGGAATGACAGCGCAGTGCCGCAAATTGACCCAGGAGATGAATTTTACCTCCGAAGAACCCTCCGACAAGCAGTTACCTACGCACAAGCCGATGATTCCGACCTTGAATACTTCGATGACGATTTTTACAGTGTTTCCGGACCTCGCGAGCCCAATGATAGCTCCGTGGTCCTATATGACTATGACTCGGACGAACCTTTCGTGGTGCACATTGGCGGCCCCCATACTGAATCCGACGCAGATGCGGATTCATTTTTCGGATTTGAGGATCTTCAACCCAGCAGATATGACGTTCCAACTTATCAGTACCGGATGATGCTGCGGCCTGACATTACCAGACGGGGAGCGGTGCAAGCACACGGAGAGTGCCCTGCTGCCACACAGAGCGTGGTCCACGTCCCGCTCAACGTTCCCGACTCTATGAAAGAAGACATGCAAGACTCCAGAGTGCAGTCCTCGCATGAACCAGAAGTGACTCCAGTGTCACAAGCTTCCACGGCAAGCTCGTGGACAGCCTCCACGGTGGAGGCGGCGCAAGACTCCAGAGCGCAGTCCTTGCACGAACAAGAAGTGACTCCAGAGTCACAAGCCTCCACAGGGAGCTCGTGGACAGCCTCCACGATAGAAGCAACGCAAGACTCCAATGTGCAGTCCTTGCAGGAACAAGACCATGAGGGTCTAGCAACCTCTCCTGACCAACCAGCGGCAGACGATGCAGGTCTGCCATGCTCCCGTGAACAGCAGGAAGGCTATGACAGCCTACCATGCTCCACTACACAGCAGCATGACCATGACGGTCTCTCATGCTACAATAAAGGGCACAGCGCTGAAGACTGTTCAAGCCCAACTGAAGACAAGCCAAAGGAATCGCCTCGTCCAAGCCCGAAGAAAAAAGGTTTATGCGCTGACCTTCAGGATCATTGTAGCCGAACAGAGATTAATAATGCAGCACGGCCACAGAAGGATGCTGAGGATTTCCTAACGAAATTAATTGTATGTTTAACTTGCAAGGAGCAGACTGAGAATTGCCAGTGTTTTAGTACGGATCGAAAAAATGGACAAGACATTGATCCTCAGGTGATGGAAATAACACAACCTGACTCATATCCACGGCAGGGACAAATGTCTCCCTTCAACACAATGCCGCAAAATCCCAACTTCGGAGACCAGCAGTTCGTCAGTGATGACTCTTCAAACCTGGAAGGGAACATTAATTGCATTGAACCTATACACACTCCACTGATTATTGAGCAGAACATTGGAGCAAGAATCCTGAGGACACCGACATCGAGTAGCCAGATAACGAATTTAACACCCACAGCAGTTTCAAGTGAACCAAGTGTGCTTTCCACTAATGATGAAGATGCAGATAAGGTCGAACCGATTATCCATTGTACCACACTAACCCCAGTGCTCAAGCAGTTATGTATGGGGAGTATGATGTGGGCAATTGAGAACAGTAAAAAAGAGACTGTGACCATGCCAGTCCCAGCAAAATCAGACCCAGAGACCATGAAGGCATGCACATCAAACAAAGTTACATATGAGGTACCTGAGAAGAAAAGTGAAACGGAATGTTCTTTGGAAAATGGTACAATGTCGATAGAAACAGTGGATACTATATTCGAGACCATACATATGGGAGAATTTGGGGGTAATAAACAAGGTTCTGCAATGTCTGGGGGAAGATTTAAAGTTCCAAAGAAGAAAAGCCCAAATGAAGGACAATGGCAAGACAATGACAGTCCACCGACATGGTGTGCACCACCAGATGAAAACTCTGACAATTTACCCAACCCTAGTGAACAGCAAGCTGCTAATGACGATCTATCCACGGGATGTGAGACGAGTGACGACAGCATCCCACTTCCCATGCAAAAGGTGCAAGGTGACAGACCTCGCCTAGTGCGTACCAAGGCACTCAACGATCACGGTGGGACCACTGACGACTGCGGTGGCGGCGCACCGCTTCCACCCTCGATGGCTCGAGCCTCTCCACTGGTTGGTGCATTCCTGCATGTTCCGACTCCAGAAGTGCAGCTTCAGGGAATCTCGGCTGTCTCCAGTGAACCTGTTGGGACTCCGGATGGGGGGCATCGACGGAAGGCAGACCGGACTCCAGATGGGGAGCAGCCAAGCGCCGACTCTGATCTGCGCACGCCAGACCTTGCTCCGGACGGGCGGTGTCGCGGCCTCGGTGATGGCACGCTCAGGGTGACGGCAGATGCCACGGCGACAGGGAATGGATCGCGTGGCAGTCCCACTGGGTCGGCAGTGGCAACCAGCACCGGCGGTCCAAGATGGACACACCAACTCGCGCCATCGCCAGACGTTGATGCGAGCAACAATTCTCTATCCAAGGCGACATGCTTCGACGTTTCTCTGCGGAGTCGCCCTTCCGGCACAGCAGGTGGCCGGAACCAGCGTACACGGTCTTGGCCAACTTCCACATCTGGCACAGTCATCGCCTTGCATGATATTAGTGATGGTGCTACTTCAATGGCAACGACCCATCGGCTACAAGATGCCGTCCACCACAAACATAAAAAGAAAACAGACTCCACCTTGTTCCTGGCATGCAAGGCGGATGGATTGGTGCGTAGGCGCGATCAGCGGGCTCTGTGCCGCCTTCCACGCTCGCAACTGCACCGTACGCACACGCCGGATCCTCCACTGGTTCCCAAGGATGACTTCGTGGAGATGCCATGGATCATGCCCCTTCCATCGCCACCGGAACCAAACCACAGCCAAGGCACCACTAACAAAGATGTTGAATGTTAAATTTGCACGAATGAAAAAACCAAGCACTGCACGAAGTACAACAAATGGTAAAGTAGAGACTTCGGCAACAGCATCACCTCCAACAGTCCAAGGTGAACCAGTGTGACCCCAAATCTCCACAGCTGAACCGGCTTGAGGACCAGCCCATTCTTGAGGCGGTCACCCACTAGACTGGACTTATAACGCTGTTAATACGTTCAAAAAGTTAAACACTTCTGTATTATAACCTGTTGTTGTTTATTGTTCCAGATATCGTCTGACCAGACCAATGTTCAAGTTTTTTTTTTTCTCTCGCATCCAAGTTTTGTTATGGTACAACCTTGTTAGTGTGACGCACCCGACATCGCCCCATGTAAATAGTTACGTCATAAACACACGCTGTACACAACACACACGCACACTCTTAGATGCACTCACGACACAATTGTATTTATAACCACGTAGGCACTTGTCTTTGTAAAAAAGGGGGATGTCATGATATTCAAACACACACATCATGATAGACACACCAACAGACAAATCAGAACACACAACACCACAACCAATGACAAAAAGATATAAAAGCACAGACACAACCCCTGGTGGTCAGAAAGAGCGGCAGGGGAGAACCAGGACACAGCCATAGCCGGGGACACTCAGGGAGACCGCATGTGCAGAGTATCCAGAACGAACTGTATTATAAGAGTTATAATAAAATAGAGTTGTACCACATACAACTGTGTTGGCTCATCTGTGCACCAGAGCACCCAACACCACACACACCAGAACCCCGCATGGGTAAATGAAAGCAAGAACAGCCCCCCACCAAAGTCACAGTAGTGTTACAACTGTGGACAGTTGGGACACTTTGCAAGGTCATGCAATGCCCCACGAAAGCCACAGAGAGCCCAGCAGATGGGCACTCTAAGTAAGAATAAGACAGAGCCCATACATAGTGTGAGCACCCGTTCAGATCAGACGGACCTGAACGGAACGGACTGATGGTGTTCGGGCTTCCCCAGTTGGGTCTGCGACACCCTTTGGGATAGGTCCGGATGACCGGTAGTTGCAGCAAAGATACGGGGACAGCCCATCGAGTTTCTCTGGGACACAGGAGGGTCCCGCACCACAATAAATTCCTCCACCATGTTCCAAAAGGACACGTGGCCCACTACAGCCACTATCAACCTCAGCAGCTTTGCAGGCCACTCACAGCAGGGACACATCACAGCCCCTGTACCCATTCAAATCGGCAACATCACCACCAAGCACCCCATAGTTTTAGTCAATCTGCCCCACACAGCAAAACACATTTTGGGCATAGACTTTATGAATTCCCACAATCTATCCTTTGATCCAGTCAACCAGTATGTCTGGAAAATGGCAAAATCTGCAAGAGCCCCCGCAACGCTCACAATAGGTGAATACGCCAACAAAATTAGCGCAGTAGGCGAATTTTGATTTAACCCGCCGACAATTAGCACGGACAAGCAGGTTAGGGCAGTTTTACAGAAGAACAGGACAGCATCCGCGACCCGCAAGCACGACTGTGGCCGGATGACTGGTTCAGTACAAATCACAGGACCTGACCCTAGACCCCAAAAACAGTATGGATTTCCCCAAGAGGCAGAGGGAGAAATCTCAAAGGTAATCGACAGCTTATTAGAGCAGGGCATACTCAGATCAGTAGCCTCCATTAATAATGCCCCGATTTGGCCAGTGAGAAAGCCCGTTGGATCATGGCGACTGACCATCGATTACCGGGAACTCAACAAAATCACCCCCGCAGCAGCCCCCACAGTAGCAAGTCCCGAGACCATGCTCAAGCAGGGACTCAATTCCCGCTACTTTACGGTTTTGGATATCAGTAATGGATTCTGGTCCATTCCATTGGCAAAGGCGTGCCAGTACAAATTTGCCTTCACCTTTAAAAACCAACAGTACACGTGGACATGCCTTCCACAAGGATTCCACAACTCCCCCTCCATTTTCCACCGACAGATGGCAAATGGTTTGTCAAAATTTTCTCGACCCGAATGTCTGGCCCAGTACGTAGACGACCTACTACTGCAGACAGACACCAAGGAAGAGCACATCGAGCTTCTGTCCGAACTCCTGGAACTCCTACAAGCAATTGGATGTAAAGTTAACCCCAAAAAGGCCCAGATCCTGGAAAATAAGGTGATATATTTAGGTACAATTATCACACATGGTAAATGCGAGATCGAGCACAAAAGGATTGACTCGATTGCTAAATTGCCCCTTCCCCAGAACGTTTCAGCCCTCCGGTCGTCTTTAGGACTGGTTGGCTACTGCCGAAACCACATTGACGATTTCGCCAGCAAGGCAGCACCCCTCTCAGACCTCCTAAAGAAAGGAGCCCCCTGGGAATGGCTTCCGCAGCATACGGATGCTGTGGAATCTTTAAAACAAGCACTCATAGCAGCCCCCGCACTGCAAGTTCCAGACCCGCTTTCCCCCTATGCGATAGAGGTAGCAAGCACAGACCGCACCCTTTCGGCTGTGCTCCTTCAGGAACGGCACGAACAGTTAAGGCCCAGGGCAGGGATTTGCAGCCTGTGAAAGGCACCTGCTCGCAGTATTCTGGGCAGTACAGTATTTTTTGTACATAACCGGACTGAACCCCATCACAATGCTCACAGAACACACCTCCACCCAACTTTTACTGGACGGATGACTCAAGGACAGTACAGTTAGTCAGATTAGAGCAGCCAGATGGACCTTTCTTTTGCAGGGATGGGACATCACTGTTAAAAGGACAACGACCCACACTTTTTTAGCCGACAACTTACAGTACCCCGGAACCCCCCATGAATGTGAAATTATCTCTCCACACCACAACACCTTTATTGCTAAAACACCCCCCAGAAAGATAGGTAGTTCACTCCAGAGCCCCAAACACACAGACACGTGCGAACCCATAAGGATATATGTGGATGGATCTTCCACAATATTAGAAGGGAAGCGCATAACAGGATGCGGTATTTATGTCGCAGACACGCAGGGACGCGCCCTCGAAGAAATAGCAATAAAACTTCCAGGACACTTAGTCACGCAGGCGGCAGAACTTGCGGCCATCGCATACATAGTGGAACACCCAGATTCCTTTCCCAGCCCAGCAGACATATATTCGGACAGCCTCTATATCTGCAACAGCCTTAGGAATTCCTACCCCTGTGGAAAGCAAGAGGATTTGTTTCCGCAGATGGAAAACCCCTCCCTTCAGCCCCATTGCTCTGTCACATTTTAGATCAAGCACAGAACAGGCCTTTGTCGGGGCCATTGTGGAATCTAAAACTGAGATAATATTGACAAAGATCAACTGAACAGTCAGAGCAGAGATGTGAGGAGCCTTCTTGCTCTGCACCTTGGTCCTCCTGCAAGTCTAAACCTCTAAATGTTGAGTAATATAGTACAATATAGTACAACACAGAATGTGCATTCTGGAGACCCTAACTGATAGGTACTGAAAGGACCAGATCTGTCCAAGCTCCTGAAGCTCATTTTCACCATGCCGATGGCTTGTCCCGTCGTGCATCTGGTGGTAGAGTGGAATTTATTGTAGCACTATTGTACCTCATACATCAGGTTTCTGAGGGGTACCATCAGACACTCTATAAGTGGGTATTTCTTGTCTCCAACCATCCAGTAACTCTGTTCCAGGTGCAACGATATTTAGGAGGGTGCACTGCTGCAGGATGAAAGCATCATTGCAGTTGCCTGGAAATCTTAAGCATACTTGCATAAAGATCTTTAAGTGGTTGCACACCAGCTGCATATTGACAGCGTATCCATCTTTGCAGTTGATGAAAACTCTCGGGGTATCTATATGGGTGTGTTAACTGCCATGTTTCTGCAATTAATTCCAGAAATACGAGCATCCACTCATTCTGATTGGCATCATCACAGGCAAAGTTGCTCTCCCTCATTGAATGGACATGTGGAATGGCAAATTAAGTATTACAGCTATAATGCATTGATTTCCATGCTCCCGCTGGCGTGCGGTGTGGAACTCGTTCACTCCACCAGCGATGGGTCAGAGCATGACATTCAGGTCGGTGGCTGGCGCCAATCCCAATTTTGCTCCGACGCCCAATTCTCCGTCCCATCGGGGAACAGGGGCGAAATTCTCCGTTATCGGCGGAAAGTCCGCCGATCGGCGCAAAAGACGGCGCAAATCTGACTTGCGTCACGTCGGAAAAATGGGTCGATAGTCTCCGGCCTGAAATGGGCTAGCAGCGACGTAACGGGATCCGCGCTTGCGCAGTGGTTCACGCCGTGCAGCGTCATACGTGCTGCACGGCGTGACGGCTCATAAGGCCGCGCCGCTCCCCCCCACCCGACCGGAACACCCGACCGCAACACCCGACTGGATGGCTGGCCGTCGCTCAGCCCCGAGGTTCGAGTCACGCGATGTGGAGGCGCTCCTGGACGCGGTGGAGCAGAGGAGGGACGCCCTGTATCCCGGGCACGGCCGCAGAGTTGCCCCACGCCACAGCTGGCGTCTGTGGAGGGAAGTGGCAGAGGCCATCACCGCTGCGGCCCTGACACAACGGACAGGCACCCAGTGCCACAAGAAGGTGAACGACCTCGTCAGAGCAGGCAGGGTGAGCCTCCCCATAGCCCCCCTCCCCCATATCCCCCCCTCCCCCATATCCCCCCTCCCCCATATCCCCCCTCCCCCATATCCCCCCTCCACCATATCCCCCATATCCCCCCTCCCCCATATCCCCCATATCCCCCCTCCCCATATCCCCCCTCCCCATATCCCCATATCCCCCCTCCCCATATCCCCCCTCCCCCATATCCCCCCTCCCATATCCCCCATATCCCCCCTCCCCCATATCCCCCATATCCCCCCTCCCCCATATCCCCCATGTCCCCCCTCCCCATGTCCCCCCTCCCCCATATCCCCCCTCCCCATATCCCCCTCCCCATATCCCCCCTCCCCCATATCCCCCCTCCCCCATATCCCCCCGCCCCCATATCCCCCCTCCCCATATCCCCCATATCCCCCCCTCCCCCATATCCCCCCTCCCCCATATCCCCCCTCCTCCATATCCCCCCTCCCCCATATCCCCCCTCCCCCATATCCCCCCTCCCCATATCCCCCATATCCCCCCTCCCCCATATCCCCCATATCCCCCTCCCCCATATCCCCCCTCCCCATATCCCCCCTCCCCATATCCCCCCTCCCCCATATCCCCCCTCCCCATATCCCCCCCTCCCCCATATCCCCCATATCCCCAAGTGAATCCAGCCCTCTGCAATGCACGCGCAAACGATGGCGTGCATTCATATACCTGCCTAACACTGTTGCCTTTTACCCCTGCCCCCCCCCCCCCCACAGGAGAAGCGCGCACACAACAATAGGGAGCATGTGAGGACTGGAGGAGGGCCCGCTGATGAGAGGCCACTGACCGTACACGAGGAAAGGGCCCTGGAACTGGCTGGCAGACCTGAGGACCGGGAGGTTGCTGATGCAGAGGTCGGGGCGTACTAGCGAGTGAGCCACCGACAGCCCGTCCCCATATCCCCCCTCCCCTATATCCCCCTCCCCCATATCACCTGATCACTGCCTGATGTCTAACCATGCATGCTTCATTGTGTATCGCAGGACCAAACATCCAGGCACCCATCCCCACAGATGCAGACCGCCCGCAGGATGCCCCTCGGAGACCACAGGAGACGGAGAGACCCGCACCCTCCAGCATGCGACGCCCGCAGGATGCCCCTCGGAGATCACGGGAGACGGAGAGACCCGGACCCTCCAGCATGCGACGCCCGCAGGATGCCCCTCGGAGACCACGGGAGACGGAGAGACCCGGACCCTCCAGCATGCGACGCCCGCAGGATGCCACTCGGAGACCACGGGAGACGGAGAGACCCGGACCCTCCAGCATGCGACGCCCGCAGGATGCTCCTCGCACACCACAGGAGACGGAGAGACCTGGAGCAACAGGGAGACGACACCCCCGTCACGTGCGGGAGCGACCATCCAGCGACGAGGGGGGCAGCCACAGGCCCCCGTCACATCCGAGCCAGGACACCACTACCCAGGACACCACTACCCAGGACACCACTACCCAGGACACCACTGCCCAGGACACCCCTACCCGGGACAGCACTACCCAGGAAGACGAAATACCGGACAGTGACTCAGAGTGGATGGGTGGAGACGAACCCCCACCCCAAAGTGCCATGGAGTCAGAGTGGGACGAAGAGCACGACACAACGCCACTGCTGTCACCAACACCCTCCACCATCGCAGAAACACTCTAGTGATGAGGCGCCTGGTACACTCACTGGTGCGCACAATACAGCCGTCCCGGTACAGCAGGTGGAGGTAGGAGCAGCAGAGGGACCGGGCGGTCGGAGGGCAGTCCAGCCCAAGCGAACATCTGCCGCCCAGATGGATCCCGGGTTCCTGCAGTTACCACACCCACACATAGATCCGATGCAACCACCGACCCGGAGACGAGCGAAGAGGGTAACGGGCGGCTTGCGGAGGCTGCGGTCGCAGGTGGAGGAGTCCACCCGCGTCCAGGAGCTGGGAGTGGTGCCGGTCATGCGTGCCACCCAGGCTGACACCGCACGGGTGGCGTCCGTGGTGGAGGCAATGGGTACGACGGTGTCAGACATGGGGAACGGTTTGCGAGGCCTGGGGCCTTCCGTGCAGGCGGCGTCTGTGGCCCAGGACATGGCTGCCCTCTCACAGGAGGCCATGAGCCAGTGCCAGCGCCAGATGGCAGAGGCACTCAACGCCATAGCCCAGTCTCTGCAGGCCATGGCCCAGTCTCAGCAGGCCATGGCCCAGTCTCTGCAGGCCATCGCTGAGGGCATCGGCGCCAGTGGCCATGTGCGAGCTGGCGTCGCACTGTCACAGACAGGGTTTGCCAACCCCCTGGGCTCCATGGCTGCAAACCTGCAGACCCCTGTCGATGCCAGCACGGGCCTCCAGGACTGGCAGCGCCAGATGTCGGGGGGGCATCGGATGGCCAGTCCGTTCGCATCCCCCACCCATGTAGAGGCCTGGGGGCCATCGGGCACCCCGAGGGAGGAGGAGGTGGTGTGGTCCATCCCGGCTCCCTCTGTAGGGGAGGTCCCGGTACACCGCGACACCTCGGACTCCCCCCCTTCCGTCCCAGGTGCATCGGGTGGGCAACGGGCAGGACAGGCTGGCAGCTCGCCATCCCAGTCGCCCGGGCCGCAGCCTGTCCCATCTAGGCCAGGACGCCCCAGGAAACGGCCGCCAAAGGGATCCAGTGTCAGAGGGCAGGAATCACAGGAGTCCACCTCCAGTTCTGCTGTACCGTCTGGGGAACCACGTAGACGTAGTCAAAGGGCCCGTAAGGCCAAACAATTAGACACTGAGTAAGTTGGCACGGGTGCAGGGCCCAGATGAGGTTTAGGGGCTAGGGCACGTGCATGAACTCCTTTGGTTATTAAAGTCAATGTTACACCTACCGAAGCTGCCTTTGTGCTCTGTCCTAAGTGTGCGGGGTGTCATGTACATTGAGCGCAAGTGTGTGTGTGAGGGGTGGTCTTACCTCAGCCCCAGGTGAGTCTGCCCCCTTCCCCCTGGGCCGCCATCAACATCCCCCGGGCAGAGGACGGGACCGTGCGCTGCAGTGTCACAGCCGCATGCAGGGATGGTCCGGGTGGATGGTGGTACTGTGGCCATGGGTCAGACATAGTCCAACGATGTAGAGCCAGGAGCTCATCGCAGGGCGGGTTGTCATCATCCTCCATGGCCTGCGATAGACACGCGTCCACCCGCAACTGTGTGAGCCCGGCCCGTTGTGCCGCAGGTGGATCGGCAATGGTGGGGGGGGGGCGGTGGTGTGCATGCGGGTGGGGTTGGGGAGGGGGGTGAGGGTGCTGGGTGGGTGGATGGGTGGGGGTGTGGGTGGTCGGCTGTTGCCATGGTGTGCGGTCTGTGGCCATACTACCCGATTCCAACGCCTATCTAGTCAGTGAAGCGGGCGTCTATCAGTCTGTCCCGTGCCCGCTGGGCCAGCCGGTAACGGTGGACAGCCACCCGCCTGTGTCTACCCCATCTGCCCTGACCATTGCCCCCATCCCCCTCATCTGGGGAGGACTGGGCCTCTTCCTGCAGCTCCTCCACTCCGCCCTCCTCTGCCTGCGGCACATCGCCCCTCTGCTGGGCTATGTTGTGCAGGACGCAGCACACCACAATGATGCGGCCGACCCTATCTGACCGATACTGGAGGGCGCCCCCAGAGAGGTCCAGGCACCTGAAACGCATCTTCAGCACACCAAAGCACCTCTCTATCACTCCCCTTGTCGCTACATGGGCATCATTGTAGCGGTTCTCCGCCTCATTGCGTGGCCTCCGTATAGGCATCACCAGCCACGATCGCAATGGGTAGCCCCTGTCGCCCAGCAACCAGCCCCTCAGCCGGGGATGGCGTCCCTCGTACATGCCGGGGATGGATGACCGCGACAACACGAATGAGTCGTGTACACTGCCTGGGTGACTGGCGCAGACGTGCAGAATCATCATGCGGTGGTCGCAGACCACCTGTACGTTCATCGAATAGGTCCCCTTCCTATTAGTGAACACGGCCCTGTTATCTGCAGGTGGCCGCACGGCGATGTGCATCCCATCGATCGCGCCCTGGACCATGGGGAATCCGGCAACGGCAGAGAAGCCCACGGCCCGGGCATCTTGGCTGGCCCGGTCCACGGGGAAGCGGATGTAGCGGTGCGCCATGGCATATAGGGCATCTGTCACCGATGTCTGCGATATGCCGGACAGGTCCCCACTCGGTGCCTGGAATGACCCCGTTGCATAAAAGTTCAGGGCCACCGTAACCTTGACGGACACGGGGAGATGGTGTCCCCCGCCAGTGCCATGCGGTGACAGGTGTGGCAGCAGGTGGCAGATGTGTGCCACGGTTTCCCGGCTCATCCGGAGTCTCCTCCTGCATTCCCGGTCCGTGAGGTCCTGGTATGACTGCCGGGGCCGGTACACACGGGGCGCCCTCGGGTGCCTCCGTTGCCGTGGGGCCGCAATGTCCTCCTCCCCCTCCTCGTCCTGTCGGTCGGGTGTCCCTCCAGCCTGGGCGGCTGCCGCCTGCCCCTCTGCAGCAGCCTGCGCCGCCTCTCTGGCACGCTCCTCCTCCTCCTCCTCCTCCTCCTCCTCCTCATCCAGGGCAACATAGACATGAGCGGCAGCCGCCACGGCGGCCAACATCGCTGGATGATCTGAAAACATGACGGCCTGGTGGGGGGAGGGGAACGACGACATGTCATCATTGCCCATATCCCCTCCTCCCCCCAGCCAGGTGGCATGGACCGCATGGGTCCAACAGTTGGAGGCTGGCACCTGGCCAGGTGGACCAACTCACTTGCCCTCCCATCCCCCTCCTCGGCACGGACCCCCCCCCAACCTCCACCCCAGCACGGACCCACCCCCCCAACCTCCACCCCAGCACGGACCCCCCCCAACCTCCACCCCGGCACGGACCCCCCCCAACCTCTACCCCAGCACGGACCCCCCCCCCAACCTCCACCCCGGCACGGCACGGACCGCCCCCCAACCTCCACCCCGGCACGGCACGGACCCCCCCCCAACCTCCACCCCAGCACGGACCCCCCCCAACCTCCACCCCGGCATGGCACGGACCCCCCACAACCTCCACCCCGGCACGGCACGGACCCCCCCCAACCTCCACCCCGGCATGGGACGGACCCCCGCCCCCAAACTCCACCCCAGCACGGACCCCCCCCCCCAACCTCCACCCCAGCACGGACCCCCCCCCCAATCCCCAACCTCCACCCCAGCACTGACCCCCCCCCCAACCCCCAACCTCCACCCCAGCACGGACCCCCCCCCACCTCCACCCCAGCACGGACCCCCCCCCCAACCTCCACCCCGGCACGGACCCCGCCCCAACCTCCACCCCAGCACAGCCCCCCCCAATGCTCCACCCCGGCACGGCACGGACCCCCCCCCCAACCTCCACCCCGGCACGGCACGGACCCCCCCAACCTCCACCCCGGCACGGCACGGTCCTCCCCCCCCCAACCTCCACCCCAGCACGGACCCCCCCCCAACCTCCGCCCCAGCACGGACCCCCCCAACCCCCAACCTCCACCCCGGCACGGCACGGACCCCCCCCCAACCTCCACCCCAGCACGGACCCCCCCCCCCAACCTCCACCCCAGCACAGACCCCCCCCCCCAACCCCCAACCTCCACCCCAGCACGACCCCCCCCCCAACCTCTACCCCAGCACGGACCCCCCCAACCCCAACCTCCACCCGGCACGGACCCCCCCCCAACCTCCAACCCGGCATGGACCCCCTCCCGACACTCCCCCGGAGCCCAGCCTACTCTAAACACCCCCCAACCCCGCCGCACACACACACACACACAACCCGAGACACACCTCTCCTCACGCATTCAGACTGCGGCCACGCCATTTCCTGCCCAGAGCCAACCCCCCAGGCCATCACTCACCTCCACGCTGGTCGGCGTGAGCCTGGAGCACCGGGTCACGCCGATGAAAAGGAGGTTTGATTCACGTCGACGTGAACGGTCATCAGTCGACGGGACTTCGGCCCATCCGGAAGGGAGAATATCGGCAGGCCGAAAATCGGCTGCCTTGCGCAGACCCGTGACATTCTCCGCGGCAGCGGCGCCATTAACGCCCCGCCGACTTTTCTCCCTTCGGAGACTTCGGCAACCGGCGGGGGCGGGATACACGGCGGCCAACGGCCATTCTCCGACCCTCTGGGGGGTCGGAGAATGGCGCCCCAGATTCTGGGCATCCGGGGATGGAGAATCCACCCATTAACCCTGCTTCTCACTCTACCAATGCTCTCTATCCCACTGAGTGTTCCCATCATCTACTGCTTTTATTTCACATTTCCAGTATTTGCAGTAGTTTGCTTTTGTATTCTTAGTAAATCGTTATAGCTTTCAACAAATAAACTGGAAACTATATTTACTATCCAGATCTTCAGAGCACCCTACGTGCTCTCATCCCACGTACTCCCCGCATTGGAGATCTCTACTGCCTCCCAAAAATACATAAGGCCAACACACCAGGCCGCCCTATCGTTTCAAGTAATGGGACCTTGTGTGAGAACCTCTCTGGCTACATCGAGGGCATCTGAAACCCATCGTACAAGGTACGCCCAGCTTCTGTCGCGACACGACGGACTTCCTACAGAAACTCAGCACCCATGGACCAGTTGAACCAGGAACATTCCTCGTCACAATGGACGTCTCGGCACTCTACACCAGCATCCCCCATGACGACGGCATTGCTGCAACAGCCTCAGTACTCAACACCGACAACTGCCAATCTCCAGACGCAATTCTCCAACTCATCCGCTTCATTCTGGATCACAACGTCTTCACCTTCGACAACAAGTTCTTCATCCAGACGCACGGAACAGCCATGGGGACCAAATTCGCACCCCAATACGCCAACATCTTCATGCACAAGTTTGAACAGGACCTACTCACCGCACAGGACCTTCAACCGACGTTATACACCAGATACATTGATGACATTTTTTTTCCTTTGGACCCACGGCGAAGAATCACTGAAACGACTACACAATGACATTAATAAGTTCCATCCAACCATCAGACTCACCATGGACTACTCTCCAAAATCAGTTGCATTCTTGGACACACTCGTCTCCATCAAGGACGGTCACCTCAGCACTTTGCTTTACCGCAAACCCACGGATAACCTCATGATGCTCCACTTCTCAGCTTCCACCCTAAACACATTAAAGAAGCCATCCCCTATGGACAAGCGCTCCGTATACACAGGATCTGCTCAGACGAGGAGGAGCGTAACAGACATCTACAGACGTTGAAAGATGCCCTCATACGAACGGGATATGGCACTCGACTCATCGATCGACAGTTCCAACGCGCCACAGCGAAAAACCGCACCGACCTCCTCAGAAGTCAAACATGGGACACAACCGACAGAATACCCTTCGTCGTCCAGTACTCCCCCGGAGCGGAGAAACTACGTCATCTTCTTCACAGCCTTCAACACGTCATTGATGACGATGAACATCTTGCCAAGGTCATCCCCACACCCCCCACTACTTGGCTTCAAACAACCGCGCAACCTCAAACGAACCATTGTTTGCAGCAAACTACCCAGTCTTCAAAACAGTGACCACGACACCACACAACCCTGTCATGGCAATCTCTGCAAGACGTGCCAGATCATTGACATGGATACCACTATTACACGTGAGAACACCACCCACCAGGTACGCGGTACGTACTCGTGCGACTCGGCCAACGTTGTCTACCTCATACGCTGCAGGAAAGGATGTCCCGAAGCGTGGTACATTGGCGAGACCATGCAGACGCTGCGACAACGAATGAATGGACATCGCGCAACAATCACCAGGCAGGAATGTTCCCTTCCAGTCGGGGAACACTTCAGCAGTCAAGGGCATTCAGCCTCTGATCTCCGGGTAAGCGTTCTCCAAGGCGGCCTTCAGGACGCGCGACAACGCAGAATCGCCGAGCAGAAATTTATAGCCAAGTTCCGCACACATGAGTGTGGCCTCAACCGGGACCTGGGATTCATGTCACATTACATTCATCCCCCACCATCTGGCCCGCGAAATCCTACCAACTGTCCTGGCTTGATGTAATTCACACCTCTTTAACCTGGGGTCACCCCATCTCTGGATCTGTAAGATTTAATCACCTGCTAATGGTCGCATTCCAAGCATTGTTTGGCATCTTTGAATTTGTCTATATATGTGTTTCTGGAACATACCTCTTCATTCACCTGAGGAAGGAGCAGCGCTCCGAAAGCTAGTGACATCGAAACAAACCTGTTGGACTTTAACCTGGTGTTGTAAGACTTCGTACTGTGCTCACCCCAGTCCAACGCCGGAATCTCCACATTATATTTACTACAGTTAGGAGCCAGTGAGGAGAGAAGTGGTCGCAGCTGCTTGAACTTATCTTTTGCTGCTTCTGAGATAATCTGAACTAACTAATCATACTTTATTGCCTTCTAACTGTCCTACGTGTGACAAACAGGAGCTTTCAGTCTCAATGCCGATCACTAAAAATGATTATACGTTTAATTATCTTGGTACAGGAGTCAGACTGTCACTTTACATTGAGTTACTGTTAGTGGTTTCTGCATGCTGTGGAGAATACACATGAATGTCTGGTATGCCACAGGTCATTTCAAAGGCACCAGTATGGCAGTATTTGCCTGCGAGAAATGTGTCCATTATGTTGAAAGTGTCCGTAGGCTTCTCCCATTGACAAAGGGTTGTTTAATACGCTAATGTATGTAAAATACCAAGCCCCAGCATAATTCTGTCCTGCAGCATCCATGGTAACTATCAGGATGCTACATTATAAATGCCCTGTAATTACATTTATTGAGCCTCAAACAACAATTTGCATTAATTTAGCACCCTTCATGGAGAAAAACATCCCAATGCATTTCACAGAGGTGTAATCAATAAAAAGGATGCTAAACCAAATAAGGAGTTATCAGAATATTTAAATGCCATGGTGAGAGGCTGTTTTTACGAAGGGTCTTAAATGAGGTGAGACAGGGGAGAGGTAGAATAGTTCAGGCAGGGAATTCAGAGGGGCCTTGGCTTTTGAAGAAGGCACAGTTTCCAAAGCGGGAAAAAGGAAGCCCCTTCCTTTGCACCATAGGCCTGTGTCAGAAGAATGGAAAGTTCGAAGGAAGGTATTTGGCAAGCTGAGGTTTATACTGAAGAGAATGGAAATCCGGCCTGGAGAGTACTGGAATAGGTAACGAGGTGACAAAAACTTAAATGAGGGTTTCAGCAGCAGATGACCAGAGCAGGGACGGAAGTGGGTGATTGCAGAAGTGCAACTAGGCATCTTTGTTACATCAAGAGGCAATCATGTCAAAAATTCAGCTGAGGGTGAGCAGGGCACTGAAGCAACAAACAGTCTGGTTCATCATGAGATAGTGCCAGGAAGGATAGTGCCAGGGAAGGGGGGGAGATTCGGTGACAAGGGTATGAAATTTGGCTAATGATGATGTCTCCAGTCTGCCAAATGTTCAACTGAAGAAAATCTCAGCTCAAAATCAGTTTTTCTCCCACTTTTCCAAAGCTGAGATATGAATCGAAAGGAAGCCTCCCAACATTTGTGTTACGAACAATGGCTTGGGGCATCATTTGGTAAAAATGTTAGCAAGAATGTTAGCTAAATGTGGGACAGAATGAAGAACCAGTATGGTCAAGCTCCTTGGTCACAACTATGAGAGAAAATAGCACAAAGAATTTCGACAGGCACAACCCCAGATTGTATCTGTCTCAGAATGTCACTGCAGACCTGCTCACAGGTAGAAGGAGAGAGGTCTCCAATTCTGAATCTACAATGGTGTTGGGGGGATAAAAGTGTGCCCTCCTTCTAAAAACACAGCAAATGCCAACCGAAGCTAGCTGGCAAGGTGGGTGAAGGATTCCAACACCTCCCATCGCGAAAAACAACTTATCTGCTTTCTTAATCTGTTTACAAAGGGAGCTTCTTTAAGTGAAAAACAAAATTCTGCTCTATCCCAAATCTGGACCTCCCAGGCCCCAACTCCAGCCTGAACTAGTGGGACCAATTCTTTAGAGTCTTTGCAAGGTGTGTTAGAATGCCACTGCCCACAATTCAAACCCGACTTAGAATTGGAACACACAAACTGCTGACCTAGGAATAGTCCTAGCCCCCCTGACATCAAAGGCCGTACAGAGGCGACCATAAGAACATAAGAACTAGGAGCAGGAGTAGTCCATCTGGGCCTTCGAGCCTGTTCCGCCATTTAATGAGACCATGGCTGATCTTTTGTGCACTCAGCTCCACTTTCCTGCCTGAACACCATAACCATTTATTCCTTTATTCTTCAAAACACTATCTATCTTTATCTTGAAAACATTTAATGAAGGAGCCTCAACTGCTTCACTGGGCAGGGAATTCCATAGACTCACAACCCTTTGGATAAAGAAGTTCTTCCTAAACTCAGTCCTAAATCTACTTCCCATTATTTTTAGGCTATGCCCCCTAATTCTGCTTTCACCCGCCAGTGGAAACAACCTGCCCGCATCTATCCTATCTATTCCCTTCATAATTTTATATGTTTCTATAAGATCCCGCATCCTTCTAAATTCCAACGAGTACAGTCCCAGTCTACTCAACCTCTCCTCGTAATCCAACCCCCTCAACTCTGGGATTAACCTAGTGAATTTCCTCTGCACACCCTCAAGCGCCAGTACGTCCTTTCTCAGGTAAGGAGACCAAAACTGAACACAATACTCCAGGTGTGGCCTCACTAACACCTTATACAATTGCAGCAGGACCTCCCTAGTCTTAAACTCCATCCCTCGAGCAATGAAGGACAAAATTCCATTTGCCTTCTTAATCACCTGTTGCCCCGTAAACCAACGTTTTGCGACTCATGCACTTGGACACCCAGGTCCCTCTGCACAGGAGCATGTTTTAGTATTTTATCATTTAAATAATAATCCCTTTTGCTGTTATTCCTACCAAAATGGATAACCTCACATTTGTCAACTTTGTATTCCATAGGGGCAGCATGGTGGTGCAGTGGTTAGCATTGCTGCCTCACGACGCCGAGGTCCCAGGTTTGATCCCGGCTCTGGGTCACTGACCCTGTGGAGTTTTCACATTCTCCCTGTGTTTTTGTGGGTTTCGCTGCTACAACCCAAAGATGCGCAGGGTAGGTGGCTTGGCCACGCTAAATTGCCCCTTAATTGGAAAAAATTAATTGGGTACTCTAAATTTATTTTAAAAAAACATCGTATTACATCTGCCAGACCCTAGTCCATTCACGTAAACTATCCGAATCCCTATGCAGACTTCCAGTATCCTCTGCACTTTTTGCTTTACCACTCATCTTAGTGTCGTCTGCAAACTTGAACACATTGCACTTGGTCCCCAACTCCAAATCATCTATGTAAATTGTGAACAATTGTGGACCCCACACTGATCCCTGAGGGACACCACGAACTACTGATTGTCTACCAGAGAAACACCCATCAATCCCCACTCTTCGCTTTCTATTAATTAACCAATCCTCTATCCATGCTACTACTTTACCCTTAACGCCATGCATCATTATCTTATGCAGCAAACCTTTGTGTGGCACCTTGTCAAAAGTTTTCTGGTAATGCAGATATACCACATCCTTTGGCGTCCCGTTATCTACTGCACTGGTAATGTCCTCAGAAAATTCCACTAAATTAGTTAGGCACGACCTGCCCTTTATGAATCCATGGGACCAGGGGCTCTGTGCCCAGAAGGCCGAACATAAAACGCTACCATAAGGCTGGGCCTAGCATAAATTGATCTTGGCCAAATGCGTGGCTTTGTTGCTGGATGTCTTCTGGAATGACCAAGACCTTTCCTTCTAAAACAAGGGAACAATCAGGTGCAATAGAATTGAAAGATCATTTTAGTCACCTGTCGTGGATCTGATGGAGGAGGCCATTATTGCAGATGACATCGCAGGGATGCAGTCATCATCCTGTGAGTAGCCAGCTTGAATGGCACGCAGATAACTGTGACTTCGTGTGCGGAAGCAGCCAGGAAGATCCAAGGCATCCACTGCCTGTGATTCAATTTCTCCGAAAACAGACTCGCAAACTGATTCAAACTGTCCGTTGACCTCTGCTTCACTCACCTGGGAAACAAAATCAATAATGAAATAGAAGCTATGAATTCAAAGCTCCTTCTTTTCTCCTTTCTTTGAAATGCACAACATGGACATCAACCAATTTTACTTAAATAACTGTTCTGGGTCAATGAAAGCTGTGCCACCTCTCAGTACTTTCTTTGGATTTTAATCGGTGCTTTTGACATATAATGTTGGAATTTGTGTCAAAATGAAAATTTGCCATGGTTCTGTCCCTTTTTAATCGCATCATCAAGCTCAGTGCATTTTAGGGTAATATAATATAATTCACCGGATAACTTATTTCCCACATTTATGTAGAAAACCAATGAGAACATTGCTTTATCCAGTGTATTTCCTCATTTACATCCACAGCAATAGCTGACATCTTTTGAGTCCCTGCAATTAAGTGTTGCTAGGGCAGGGAAGGGAGTCCAGTGGAGTTCTGAAATTCCCAGGTTGAGTCTGCACTGCACTTGACTGAATTGTTTAGCAGGCAGAAAACAACACCAGCAGTATTTCCGATTTCTTTTTAATGATAACGAGGCCCGATGTGGCATACTGATGCTACAACAGGACGCTGCACTGAAATTCCTCCCTCTACCTAGTTGTATCAGATATAGAATAGATGTCGCCCCCCCCCCCCCCCCCCCCCCCTCCCCCAACCTGTCTTCCGGTAGCAAAGGCGGCTTGCTATTAGCCACCAGCAGGATCTTCAAGTCCTGCCAATGACTATGGTGTTTTGTGTGGCTCGTCCGTCCCGCCGTTGGGGAACCCACCACGGGGGATGGCCTCTGGCGCGACCGGAAGATCCCACTCTAAGTAGCTTGACCCTGCCATCAGAGTTAGCTTTCTCTCCAGTGTGGACATTTCGAAGTTCTGTTCTCCCTCACACCCATGTCCCAAAAGCCTCCTCAGGAATTTCAGAGCCTTTACTGCCAACATGCTAATGAACATCAAACAACTTTAAATTGAAGATTCCATTTCTTAGCAGCCGAAAATGTGAGCGCAAATTCAATTTCACCTTGACATCTGTTGCAGTTAATTCACTGCCATCTGAAGCCAAATGTCTCTTGGGTATCACTGATTGATGGGACAATTGGAATGGAGGATGTGGACATTTCTGTTAAAATTGGAGAAAACTAGCTGCTTTATTCATACGATGCCGAATATAGAGCAAAGATGTACATGTGGTTTCAAGCCTCAAACCAAGGGTGGCATCTTTCGGTCGCGTCCGCCCTAAGACCAGAAAGTCCCGCCCAAGGTCAACGGACCTTTAAATGGATCACCACATTTTCCGTCCTGTGCACGATAATTCCCATTGCGAGACGGACCGAAACATTTAGACAAAATGGGTCGACTGCACTGGAAACCTGGACAGAAAAGCCATTTGTTAACTTTTTCCTTTCTACAAAGAAGGTTTTCCGCACCACCACCTTTAGAAATAACATAAGTTAAAATGTTCCATATGTTTCTCTGTAAGTGCATACACATTGTGGCGTGTTGTGGCGGGCAACACAAATTTTGTTTTATTTTGATATGGTTGGTTCAACATAAATGAGTCAAACAAGCCTCTTTAGGTTTAAGGTTATTGCAGTTGATTTCAGTCCTTCTTCAACAGCAAGATGATAATTTGGATGTTTTATTCTGCTACTTGATTAGCGAAAGGAAAAGGAATCTCAGCAGCTTCAGACAGCCCCACTTAACCTCAATGCGAATTGATCTTATCAGAATCAATAAAATGATACAGTACAGATGGAGGCCATTTGGCCCACTGGGCCCATGCTCACGCTCCCATGCTCTTTCCTACAACCCTGTCATTTTGTTTTTCTCTTTTCACGTATTTATCCGATTGCCTTTTGAAGGTTACCTTTGAATCTGATTGAACTATCCCTTCAGTCAATAAATTTCATCTCCAATTTATCTATGCACTTCACCACTTATGTGTTGCTAAACTCCTCATTGTTTATTGCTAGCTTTTGTATAATCTACAAACTTTCATATGATGCCCTGCATACCCAAGTCCAGATCATTAATATATATCAAATGGAGCAGTGCTCTTAAATCCAATCCTTGGGGAATAAAAATGCATACTTCCCTCCAGACTAATAAACAACCATTCGAAAAGCAGAAAACTGAGCATGCTGGAAATCTTTTATAAAAGCAGAAAATACTGGAAATACTTTGCAGAGTATCTGTAGACTGAGAAATGGAGTTAGCGGGGAGGAGATTTTACATTTTCGGTGGGCGGGAAAGGCGACCGAGGTGGAGAATCAAGGGGAAACCCAAAACGGCTTTTACATTGCTGGGATTTCCTCACTCGATTGTCCATGCCCGCTACCAGTGATGTAATTGGGTTCCCGCCATGCAATAACAAGAACCCCATTTAAATACCTTTTCATATAATTAGTGGGCTTCCCTGCTGTAACATAGCTCTGTGTAGGAAAGTGGCGTGACGTCATGTCAGCAGGGATTACAACATGTTTTTAAAAATGGGGAACTGGCAAACACAGTTAAGTACAGTGCCGAGGGGGGGGGGGGGGGGGAAGAGGGTCATGCCTGGGTGCAGTACCCTAGCACTGCCCAGGCACTGACAGGTTACAGTGCCCGAAGACACACCAGGGACTAATGCTGGGGGAGCTGCCGGGCACCAGTGCCAAAGGGCAGTGCCAGGAGACTGCGCAGGGGGTGAGGGGTGGGCAAGGTGCTGGGAGCTTTGTGGCCGTGAGGGGGAGTGTGGTCTGTGTCCACATGGTATGGAGATTCCAAGTCCGTGGGATGATTCATTTCTTTACTTCAGTTTTCTTTCACATCCGATCTCTCAGGAGGTGAATATGATGGTGACTGCCCTGTCAACATGGCATCGAAGAACCCTGGGCAGGATTCTCTGATCCGGAGGCTAAGTGGCGACGCCGTCGTAAATGCCGTCACATTTTACGACGGCGTCAACAGGCCCCCAGGATCAGCGATCCTGCACTCTACAGGGGGCCAGCACGGCACTGGAGCGACTCATGCAGTTCCAGCTGCCGATACCGGTGTCAAACAGGCGCCCCGGGTCTGCGCATGTGCGCTGTGGCCGGCGCGAATTCGCGCATGCGCACTAGTTTCCTTCTCCGCGTCGACCTGGACGCAACATGGCGTACAGCTGCAGGGGCCCAGCACGGAGTAAAAGAGGCCTCCACCAGGAGAGGCCGGCCTGCCAATCGGTAGGCCCTGATCAAGGGCCAGGCTACGGTGGAGGCCCCCCTGGGGTCGGATCCCCCCTCCCCCCCACCAGGCCGCCCCCCTGCAGGATGGACGCCGAGGTCCCGCCGGGTAAGACCACATGTGAACGGCGCCGGCGGGACTCAGCCTATCACGGCGGCCACTCGGCCCATCCCGTGCGGAGAATTGCCGGGGGCCCGCCTAGAGCGGCCCCTGACCAGCGCCGCGCTGGCGGAGAATCGGCAGACCGACGTCGGGGCATCGTCGCATGAATCGCGCCCCCCACCGGCGATTCTCCGACCCAGCCCGGGGTTAGAAAATCCTGCCCCAGTTTTTGTTTCTCATAGTGGTCAAATGTTCAGCACGAAAAGACAACGGACAGGCTACACACCGCTTGTCCCACCAGAGTTGATACAAAAATTTGAAAAGTCTGTCCAATGACTCAGGTCAATGACATTGATCTAAACCTGTTTGACTCTCCACACATGCTGCCTGACCTGCTGAGTATTTCCGGTGTCTTTTGTTTTCATTCACACCTCTCTCTGTTTCCTGTCATTTAGCCAGTTGTGTATCTATGATCTCACTGTCTCTTCAACCCCATGGACTTTAACTTTGCCAATAAATCTACCATATAATACTTTGTGAAACATCTCTTGAAAGTCCACATACACAACATCGACCACATAATCCTTCAGCCTGATTGCATTATGCAATATTCATTCGCCATGTCCACACAACTGAAGTCAACTCGAGGAGATGGATCAAATTATTTTTAGCAGTTTAATTTTCTCAAAGTTTAACCATTGTGCAGAGCTAAAGACAACTATTTGCTCTTACAGAATTCACTGTAACATCTTACATTTAAAAAAAGTGAACTTGTTTCTCACCACTTAAAACTCCAATTGGTTATCCAGGGGCATAGCCTCAAAATAAGGGGAAGTAGATTTAGGACTGAGTTTAGGAGGAACTTCTTCACCCAAAGGGTTGTGAATCTATGGAATTCCTTGCCCAGTGAAGCAGTAGAGGCTCCTTCATTAAATGTTTTTAAGATAAAGATAGATAGTTTTTTGAAGAATAAAGGGATTAAGGGTTATGGTGTTCGGGCCGGAAAGTGGAGCTGAGTCCACAAAAGATCAGCCATGATCTCATTGAATGGTGGAGCAGGCTCGAGGGGCCAGATGGCCTACTCCTGCTCCTAGTTCTTATGTTCTTTGTTGTAATGCTGGTCATTGTAATATTAGTTGTGAGTGACTGTGATACATTGGATGACTTAGTTTGGGACAGCTGAAACCAACTTAAGCCACAAAACACACTATACATTTCTCCCTATCATTTTGACGAGCTTCAATAGTCCAACTAGCTACAGTTGCCACTAGTACATGGCATTTCCACTTGCACTGGAAATGTCTAATACCAATGATTCCTAATATATAGTGGGGTTTTATTGTACATTTCTTTTCTGATCAATATTGGTAGGGTCCCAAACAGAACAAAATTACCCCCAACTGTGCTTAGTCCTCCAAACTTCCAGGATTGAGACGTTATCCTAGAGACAGCACTTTTGGCCTAGATCTTCCACAAAGCAGCAATTACTGTCAGGTTGCCACTCTGATTGTACTTTACTGCACCCCGACATAGGCTGGCTGAGTCTTCTGAGCCCAGCCCCTCCAGAAATGCAGAGCACAGCAGTTCTCAGAGAATGCCATTGCAGTGGAGTAGCATTGGGGGAAGACTGGACACGGCCCCTTTTTATGGCACTAGTCACTGAAAGGTAAGTTTAAATGTTGAGTATGCATGTTAGTGAGTGGGTGAATGGATGAATAGGTGAGTTGATGAATGAACAAATGGATCATGCAGGTAGGTTAGTGAGGTAAGTGGGTAGGGTGGGCAAGATAAATAGGTGGATGGGTAGGGTGGGTGTGGTAAGTGGGTAGGGTGGCAGGTGAGAAGGGTGGCAGGTGGATAATGTGTCAGGTGAGTAGGGTAATGGGTGGGTAAGATGGGTAAATGGGTTGGTAGGTAGTCAGGTTAGAAGGACTAGTAAGGTTGGAGACTAGTCAGGTTGGGTGTAGTTGGACAGTGAGGTGTAATCATGTCTGGTTGGGGGTAGTCAGAGGCTTGGTAGGGATAGTTGGATTGGGGTCATTGTTTGGAAGGATTGGGGGTTGTCAGGTGGGAAGGAGGGCGGGTTGGGTGGGTCAGAGTGAGTTATTGGGGGTTATAGCTGTTGTTACCCACGTGTTAGTCCAGGACTTTTCTGTCTACTATCTCCTGCGTAACTATTCAGAGAAGCCCACGGAACTCTCCAAAGTCTCCAATTCGAAGTCTGATTTGGACACATTTTCCGTTCCTCGACGCCGATTTCGTAATCACCGATCGGGCGGAGAATCCCTTTTTACGATGGAATCGGGAGGGGCGCCCGTTTTCGGATACTCCACCACCTCCAAAACGGTGTAATCAAGGAGCGTGCTGCATGCCTTTGGGATGGCCTCAGGTTATTACAAAAAGGCCCTCCCCGATGGGCCGTGTTCCCAACCGTGTGGGGAATGTGTGGTCTCAGCGGTCGGGAACCCGGCCTGGCGGCTGCTGACTGGGTCCAGCGCCGCCAACAGTTGGGCGGGAGCCGTGCCGCTAGCCGGGGGGGGCTTCGGCGAGGGCTGGGAGGACTGGTGGGGGGTGGCACGGGAGGCACTATCTGACAGGTTGGGTTCGCGCAAGGCTGGCGCCACCTTGTATGGCACAACCGCTACAGGTCGCCGCCGTTCACATGCGTGGCCATGGATCCGGCAATTCTCCAGGCATTTATATTGGGAAGGCCGTGTGTTTTACATGGCGTGGCTGCTAGCCCCTCACCGGTCGGAGAATCGGTGCTGGGGCCACGCCGATTCTTCCCACGTAAAATGCCACGGATCCTCTGGACATACCCTGGAAATGGGAGAATTCAACCCATTCTTGGAGGGTCTGTGGAGTAGAGAATTAGACCCTTTAATTAACCTGAAGAATAGACTGCCTGGGAGTGGAGAATTACCCATCAGACATTTAAACTTCCTGGCTAATTCCCATGGAGGTCAGCGCGTCGTGACTGCTACAGCATCCGAACGACATCTTGGGTAGTATGTCCAATCTCCAGCAGTCCAGAGACTGGGTGATCTGGGCTTATATTTCATAGAAATGTAATAAGATGAGCATCTGATAGCGCACCTCTGAGAATGTTTTCAGGCTTCATGAGAAAACTGAAAGTTGTCCCAAATCTAAACCAGGCTTCTCGAGATATTTAAGAAATTCCCAGGCAGCCTAGTCTCCAGGTTAATTAAATGGGCTAAAAGCTTTCCAATTGTGCTGGCTGTCCTGCATGAATATTAAGACTATGGACCTGACAGATAATCAATATTCCTGTTAGTGCTCCTCAACTGCCACTTTCGTCCAGGTGGATAACCTGATGTTCTCGTTTTCCCCATAACACAAAATAAAAGGAATTCTTTTAAGATTTCACTATTTAATCAACAATATACACAAGTCTCACAAGGTTGTTAATATATTTTTTTAAAAAGGAACAAAACGAACTTATTAAAATCAAAACATGGCTTGAATTCAGTCCAACAAAACTAGTTAATCTGGATTGATTGAAATCGGCCTGGGTCTGTGCTCATCGCTAGTGAGGCTGCAGATTCTTTTAGTATAAATATAGCAGTTAGTGCAATAGTATGTCATTACAAGTGATAATAAATGGATTTGCACAAATTACTATTTAGATGACGAAGCACTTACACATTTTAAAATGGCAAATAGCTTTCACTTTGCTGGTGGTAGCTAAATTTTGAATGCGCACAGTTACATATTGTTGTATTGTTCAAGCCTTTCCCTTCACAGTCCTAATTCTGTCCCTGTTTAATCTTTGTTGAGACATATCAGGGCAGAAAATGACTTCTGATGTCACCTCACATAAAAATGTTGAGATTGGGGAGATTCCTTTTTTTTCTGAGGGCCACGTCTCACCTGACTGACACAGCTAGCTTGGCTCAGTGTGCTCACAGCTCTCATATAGCTCTGATTTCTTGAGCGGAACTTGGGAGAGTTCTCGTTGGCGGAAGGATCTAAACTGTGGTTGATGGTCACTTCAATCGCAGATTGTAGGTAGTTCTGGCTGCAAGTAAAAAGAAAACATGTAGAACCACAAAGTCAGAGAAGGAAAGAGAGAGAGAAAGACACTTGCATTGGTGTAGCATATTTCATGACCTCTGCGGTACGCCCCAAAGCGCTTTACTACAGCCAATTACTCCTGGAGTGTAGTCACAGTTGTAATGCAGAATTGTAATGAAATGAAATGGAATGAAAACAATAATCTTAACAAATCCACAATCAAACAAAATGAAGAAAAATAGAATCACTGTCAGATTTCTTTGCTTGGCAGTTTTATGTAGTTTTATATATTTTTTAAAACAGCTATATTGGATCCATTTGTTTTCTTTACATTATCACTACTTTAATATTATATTGTCAAATTAATAAGATGCTTATCTCCTTTTTTCTGCTACTTTAAGAAATAATTACACCATTCTTGGATGCATCAACATTCTTTATAAAAATTAGACCATTATCAAGAACTCTGATTGGATCATCTTGTTTCTTTTGGATGATGGTCATTGATGTAATCGCATTATTCACATAGCTAGATGCAATAATAACAGAAGTTATTCATACGGAGAATAACCACATTCTGAGTTTGCACACAAAGGGCTGTAGCAGGCTAGCTTTCCACATTGAGTTGACAACCCATTCAGCTCTTTGGGATGAATGGGGGAAGTACTAAATTTAGGCTCACCCACATTTGCAAAAGAAAAATTAAAGTGAGCATTTAATTCATTGGATCTCCCACCCGTAACATTTCCTGGCAACCTCTGGTGAGGTAAGGAATTGGGGGTAGGAAACACATAGTTGGAACAAGCAGGAGGTTCATTCCAAAATTACATTGACATGCAAATGAATTCTAACAAGGGCACAGTTTCCACATCCAAAGGCAACGTGCCTTAACAATGCCCATATAAAACGGTTGCCGGTCTGGTTGCAACCTGTAGCTTGTGAGTGCGGTCTACAAACAATTCCAAGTTCAATGCACCTATTTAATTCAGAGTAAGATAATAAAAACAGAAAAACTCTGATGAATCTCATCTACTGGACATCCCTCTTTTGTTCCTGCCCATCTTCCTCCAAATAACAAAAAGATCATGGGAGAAATAGGGGTGCTACATTGTTAGGCAATCATTCCAGCATTCAAAGGTTTAAAGGTACACTCATGCATATGGACTTTTAAATTTTGAGTTTGACATTAAAGCATTATTGATGATGAATGTATTTAAGTTCTATTATGATTTCCTTTTTAGCAAAGGCCTTGCTCATGTCATTTTTTTTGCTATTTTAATTGATGACACAATTGATGAATGTGAATCCCATGATCTGTATGTTATTTGGAGGAAGAAGGGTGAAAGCAAAATAATTACGGGCATGATCTAATGGAAATGAAACAGTCTCGTGTTGAGTGTGTTTAGCCAGATGTTTCCCGACACTCGCAGCACCGAGAAAGACCTCGTTATCTGACGGGACACTGTTTTATTTCGGAGATGACTGCTGCCTCATGGCACTGAGGACCGGATCACTGTCCATGTGGAGTTTGCACATTCTACCTGTGTCTGTGTGGGTCTCACCCCCACAACCCAAAGGTGTGCAGGGTAGGTAGATTGGCCACATTAAATTTCCCCTTAATTGGAAAAAAATAATTGGGTACTGAACATATATAAAAAAAATAAAACTAATATGCAGATTAGCTGGATCTGCCCCCATTGTGGGCAGGCTGCAGTTCGCAATGTCTCGCGAGATTGGATTAGATAGAGTCAAAGAGTCATAGATGTTTACAGGGGCCGCACGGTGGCGCAGTGGGTTAGTACTGCGGCCTCACGGCGCCGAGGTCCCAGGTTCGATACTGGCTCTGGGTCGCTGTCCATGTGGAGTTTGCACATTCCCCCCGTATTTGCGTGGGTTTTGCCCCCACAACCCAAAAGATGGGCAGGGTAGGTGGATTGGTCACGCTAAATTGCCCCTTAATTGGAAAAAATGAATTGTATACTCTAAATTTATAAAAAGAAATAGATGTTTACAGCATGGAAACAGGCCCTTCAGCCCAGCTTGTCCATGCCGCCCAGTTTCTATCACTAAGCTAGTCCCACTTGCGAGGGGCCTCGAGCCGGATAAATCCTGGAAGAGGCCTCTCCCGGGATCTACCTGCCATGTCCCATCCCAATTCCGCTGAGAAGCGGTCGGTAGATCACATAGGTACATTTTGTTTGTACCTTTGTCAGCCATAATCACAAGAACAGACTGGAATTGAGTTGAGCTACGAGCTGCAAACTTGGCTCCAGCCAAAGAGCAATTCTTGTTTATTCTCTTTGTTCCCATTTCTTTTATTTTATTATTTTTGATCCATGGACCCATAATCGGAATGTGCCTTTGAGCAGAAGACTCAAGCTGAGCAGCCTGCTTGTCAGGACAGTGTACTCCCAGGTTTTATGTTTGGAGAGGACAGGCCAGACTCTTCAGCATCGAGTGAATCTTAGGAAGCGGTTTTAGAGGAAATCTGTTCAGTTGGCTAACTGGCAACTGGTGGGCTAGCCAGGGACAGTGTTCTGCCTGACAACAATCAGTGATTGGTTCCTTCATGATCCTTCTGAGAGAGCTTCGCCAAGTGTTTAAAGCTTAGCAGGAGAAGGAACATGCTCTCTCTCTCTTCCTTGCTGAAGTGAACAAACTGCTTTATTGTTCTAAAAACCAGTGAGTGCCTGGCTCATCTTTGCTGTAAACTTGAAATGATCCTGACTCTACAGAGAAAATAGACAACCTTGCCAGAGAAAACCATCTCAAGCCCAGAAGCAAGAAATATCAAAACAAAAGCCTGAACTTCAGAAAGACATTAATTGGAAGTCGTCCCAGTGCATCAAAGATCCTTTATCCTGTTATTTTAATATTTTCTTTACTTTTCAATCACCCGTTCTCCTCTGTGTTCTGTGTTATTGTGTGTGAGTGTGTGTGTGTATGGGGGCAGCACGGTGGCGTAGTGGGTTAGCGCTGCGGCCTCACGCGCCGAGGTCCCAGGTTCCATCCCGACTCTGGGTCACTGTCCGTGTGGAGTTTGCACATTCCCCCGTGTTTGTGTGGGTTTCGCCCCCACAACCCAAAAATGTGCAAGCTAGGTGGATTGGCCATGCTAAATTGCCCCTTGATTGGAAAAAATGAATTGGGTACTCTAAATTAAAAAAATAATAATTTAAAAAAGTGTGTGTGTGTATGTAGAGAGTGGGGGCAGTTAGAAAAGGAGGGTTGGGTATTCGGTAGTCAGTTACATTTTCTGTCAGTTTAATTACTGCACATAATATAGCATTACTTGTGTTAAAGTTAAAAACCTGGTGACTGCAGTTTATTTGCCTCAGCCAAGGGTCTTGGGTATTTTAAATAAAATCTAATTTCACCTGTGCTGTGACTAGATCAAGTGAGGCTAGAATTGACCAGACACTAGCCCCCAGCGTGTCGTGACACAGGCACATCACTGCAAGAGGCTGTTAAAGTCACTACAGCCCTTGACATTTACACCACAAGTTGCTTCCACAGGATACATTAATCATGCAGAGCAATCAGCAATGCAAACGCATATAATTTGAGAGATTGCTGTTTAACACATGTGGTTCAAATGGTCAAGTATCCCAGATGGTTTTGCATTAACATTTTAGTCAATGAGCAATGCAGAGCAGGGGAGTACAGATGGAATCTTGTCCTAATCTGAATAACGAAAGCTCAGAGACAGAAAATGCTGAAGTTATTTTAAACTGCAGCTCTTAGGTCAAGAGGCGATCCTGATTTGACATGAAAGCTGATTGCTAAGAGACCCACATATTTTAAAAGCCTGGGAAATTAAGACTTGGAAATGGGATATTAAGCAAAAACTCACATGTTGCAAAGAACAAACTTCTGCACAATGCAAAGTCAGCATGGGGGAGGAATTAATAACCAAGAGTCAGATTTTCATCTTGGAGGCTGAAATCAGGAGTCAGGGGATTTATTGACATTGTGATCCCATCTCCTGACTAGTGATGCCTGCCTGGGCCATCTGCAAGGTGGGTACGATGTAGAGGTGGCCATATTTAAAGGCGCGCTTCTGTTTGATGGGCCAATGGCCCAGTTCAATGGATGAGTGTCAGGCTGTCTAATGCTCCCCTCAACCCCATCCCTCACCCCATCAGCACCATAACCACTCACCCCACTACCTTGACACCTCAACCCTCTATACACCGCCTTATCCTCCCATACCTCCTACACTTCAAGCCTTCATTCCTGCCGTGATATGCATAAGCAATTGTACATGTAAATATATTTGACCTCCAACCACTAGATGGCAGGCAAGTTATGCCATGTGACATTGTAACCTAGGGGAAGTCTGTAGGAGAAGTCATCGTGGTTAGTTATGTTTGTGACTGTTCCAGTTTCCAACCCACAGTTTGTTATACAATAATAAATGCGACTAATCTAAAACTAGAGTTTTTTTAGTGCGCTGACTCAATCATTGTCCATGCACCAGAACATAACAATTCCCCTTTCCTCTGTCACCTTTTACCCCTCCACACATCCACCTCCCATACTCACGCATGTAATATTCAATATAAATGTAACTCATGAGCCCTATCATAAATTCGGAATTCATTGAAAAGCTCATAACTCTGTCAAGATAAACAACTGTTATTCCAATAAATACTAAAAAAGCATAAATCTCTTAACAGTCCATAATTCTGTCAACAAGAGCTCATATTGTCCTTGAGAACATTCTCTGCTAGCAGAATACATTAGTTGGTTTGGGACTCAGCCAAGCGTTCATGAGCAGAAGGGTGCAGCTAAGCGTGCTGGGCCCATAATCCAGAGGTTGATGGATTGAAACCATCTTCTGCTAACTGCAATTTTAGTGGCATGGTGGCACAGTGGTTAGGACAGGATTCCAGGGACTTAAGTTTGATTCCGGGCCTGGTGACTGTGTGGAGTCCACACGTTCTCCTCATGTCTAGGTTGGTTTCCTCTGGATGCTCTGGTTTCCTCCCACAGTCCAAAGATGTGCAGGTTAGGTGGATTGGTCATGCTATTTTTCCCCTTAGTATGCTAAGATGTGCAGGTTAGATGAGGTTTTAGGGTTATGTGCTCTTTGAGAAGGTCGGTGCAGACTCAATGTGCCAGTACAGGAAAACTACTTGCGGATCAAGGCACCATTTTTAAAGGCAACCCCAATCTATTGACCCCCCTCAGTGGCCCAACCCACTTAGCCAACTTACCTCTTCCGGGGTCCTCGAGCCCTCCTTCACCCCACCTCTTCTGCGCAAGTCGCCCCCCCCCCCGGGGCCCCCTGCCACAGGCAACCTGGCACCTGGGCAACTTGTTAGTGCCTGTCTGACACCACTAAGGTGCCTGCCTGGCAGTGCCAAGGTTCCCAGGTGCCAGTGTGCCTAGGTGCCAAGGTATCACCATGCTCATAAATAAGCTAATGGCTTATTTAAACATTAGCATCTGGATCTCGCCCAGCGAGAACGATACCCAGATTGCGACGCCTCGCGATATTCCGTTGAAACTCACGAGGCGTTTCGAGCGTCACGATTCCCGATTGAGGCCTCTCGTGATTTGAACGATGAGGCGGCCTCCTTACATTATTTTGCATTGCTTGCCTTTCCATTTTGAATTTGGATTCTACATCGCCCTCCACTTGGCATGCTTTTGGAGGTGCGGGGGTGCGGCACATAAAATATGAGGGATGACAAGATATCCACCTTCTCATCCACAGCCAAACTGTCCCCCATAATACATGGAAGAATGGGTGCCGAAATCAGCAGCCCATCCGCCATATATAAATAAATATTATAGGGGTGAACTGAGCCTATTTACAAGCTAACTAACCCCAATATTATGCTGCCCACACCAGGAAATGCGTGGCATAGACTGACAAGTGGGAGTGGGCAGCTTGTTCTTCCAGAAAAGTTTTTAAAGGACAGGAAGGAAGTGGGGTGGGTGTATCTTCTGGCTGTTGTCTTTGCACACCAGGGGCACCCCCCTCGAAGACAGCATCTCCCTTCTTTCCTTCCTTCCTGTCTGCCCTTCAACACCCATAGCCTAACCCCTCCTCCCTAAGGTGCCCAATCTCTCCCTCCCAATACCCCTGACATATCCGAGTCCGGGATCCCTAGGACCATTCATCCAGGGCCGGCTCGCAGACCGCTGCCCCCACCCCACCAGTAGCCAATGCTGAGTTCCGGCCATGCTGGGACTGCAAGATCTTCCAGTCAATCTGATTGACTGGCAGCTCCTGAGGGCGGGCCTTCCTCCCAATGAGGTGCGGAAGTCACACACTTTCCTTGTTGTTGCTGCCCCCACAGCATGTTATTATTGTGGGGTGGACCTTTCACTTTCTGTTGTGAGAGCTTCTCCTGTGCTATCTGGTCATCTCTCATGGATTCACTTCATGCCCCCTCTCAATCCCACCAGCCCCGATGACCATGTTTGTCCCTTGGTGCCCTGTCACTACCTCCTGGCATTGTCCCTTGACACCCAGGCAGTGTCAATCTGGCACCCAGGTAGTGCCGTGTCAGGCTGCCTGGGCAAAGTGCGAGGGCACTGCCCTGCCCCGACCAGCCAGTGGCTCCAATGGCCTCCGAGCCCCCCCCCCCCCCCGCCCCCCCTATGGTCGTCACGTCTGGTCTCCTTTCATGGAGGCCACTAGTGATTCCCACTGGCCTCAGCCTTTGAATGGGCTGAGCATACTTGAATGAGTTTAAAGTCTCATTTAATTCTGCGAATCTGGTTCATGCCCTCACTAGGCATGAACCAGATTGCATCAGGTGCTGCAGATTGTCCGGCGCAAGCCCCGTTTATGGGCTCGCCTGCTATTCGCCAGGAATAGCGGAAAATGCAAACATGACCAAAAAAATCGCTCCCGTGTTTTATATTGAAACTGACTTTATTTATTGAGAGGGCTGAAACCCCAGCATAAGTTTTAAAAGTTTGCCAACAGCATTTTAAGTGACCACAATAACGACATCTCCAAGGTGGCCAAATATTTACATAACGTCAGCCTGCAAATTATGAAGCTATCAAAAAGGAGTTGGGCTGTCTGGAAGTAGCTCACCTGAGACAATCAATTAAAAAAAAGTGCAAATGGCCCATTCCCTGACCAACTCACAGGCATCCAGACATAATCTGTTAATCAGCTGGGTGTGGACCAAGGCATTAAACCCAATCACTTTGGATGATGGATCCTGGCCAAGAAGGGGATGCCACCGGCCATGTAATCTAACTACTTTAAACGATGGACTTGAAATGAGGGTTCCCCAGCTTGCTGTAACTATATTTGGTAAAAGGCCAGTTTGTGAATGGAGGTCATGTGATGAGCAAGCTAACCCTTGGTGTTTAAATAAATTGTTTTCCAGGGTGAGTGAGTCAGGACCAGAAAGACCGAGTTGGTAACAGCAAGAAAATAATTTGCAGTCCCTCTCTCTCGCTCTCTCCAGCCATTCTGCTAGCCCCTGCCCTGTCGGTATGTCACCAGCGAAAACAACACCTGCGACATCGTCAATGTAAAGGAAGCAGCTGCTGACTCTGGAAAAAAAGACAGAATCATTCATCTCATGTCTTTGAATTGTTTTGTGCAGAATCTGGAAGAAAAAACTCGAACAAGGTCTGAAACTGTCCAATACATCAATCTACAAGATCAATATTGTGATGAATGTAGGAATTTCAGATATATATTATACTGTTTGTAGCTGATGCAGTAATGGTTAAAAGCCTGGGTTAGTGTATGTATGGGACTGCTGCAGTAGTGTTTTTTTCAAAAAATCTTGGTTGAAAAGACAGGTAGGCATTCTGGCGACAGAAGGGCATCGTAAAAGTAACATCCTAATTCATTTGTTTTTAAAAAATATTTTTATTCTCCTTTTTCACATTTCCCCCCAAATTTGCACCCACCAACAATAAATAATAAGCAGTAATGAATATAATGTCAATTTCCATATCAACAGCAACAATCCCATCCTCCCACCAACCTCCAAACAACTGCCCGCATGTTAACATAAACAAATAACACAAAGGAATGAGGAAACACCCACAGTTACCATTAACACATACAGTCCCCCTCCCCCCAACCCTCCCAACCCCACCCCCCCATGTTCGATGTTATCCAATTCTTGAACGTGCACAATGAATAACGCCCATGAGTTGTAGAATCCCTCCATCCTTCCCCTCAGTTCAAACTTAACCTTCTCAAGAGTCAAGAATTCCAACAGGTCCCCCCAACATGCCGGGGCACAGGGCGGAGAGGTTGCTCTTCATCCCAGCAGGATCCGCCTTCGGGAGATCAACGAGGCGAAGGCTACAACATCTGCCTCCGCACCCATTTCCAACCCCAGCTG
This sequence comes from Scyliorhinus torazame, assembly GCF_047496885.1. Classification (NCBI taxonomy): domain Eukaryota; kingdom Metazoa; phylum Chordata; class Chondrichthyes; order Carcharhiniformes; family Scyliorhinidae; genus Scyliorhinus; species Scyliorhinus torazame. Next base: position 133,815,312 of record NC_092710.1, read on the forward strand.
GTCTGACACCCCGAATATAGCCTCCGGAGGGCCCAAGTGCAGTTTCACGTGCACCGATTTGGAGATTACCCTAAAAACCTCCTTTCAGTAATCCTCCAGCTTTGGACAGGACCAAAACATATGAACGTGGTTTGCGCTCCCCCCCCCCCCCCGGCAACATTCACCCCCCCCCCCCCCCCCCGCAACGTTCACACACGTCTTCTACCCCCTCAAAGAGCTGGCTCATCCTCGCCTTTGTGAGGTGTGCTCTATGTACTCTCCCAACTCTTCCTCCCACTTTGCTTTGATCCCATCCAGTGGTGCCTTCTCACCTACCAAAATAGCCCTGTAGACCACCGACACCACCCCCTTTCCAGTCCCCCTGTTGTCAGCACCTCCTCCAGCAATGTGGAGGCCAGCTCCACCGGGAAGTTCTGTATCTCCTTCCTGGCAAAATCACAAACCTGCATGGATCTAAACATTTCCCCCTGCTCCAGCCCATACTTTGCTCCCAGTTCCTTCTATCCTGCAAACCGCCCCCCAAGAAAGAAATCTTTTCGTAACTTAATCCCCTTCTCCTCCCATTTCAGAAAATTTCCGTCCAACTTCCCTGGCTCAAATCTGTGGTTCCCCCGAATTGGAATTTCCCTTGACCCTGCCCCCAACCCGAAGTGTTAGCGAAACTGCCTCCAAATTCTCAATGAAGGTATTATTACCGGACTCCCTGAGTATTTCCCAGGGCCATGGGGAACGGCGTGTTGCTAGCACCTTCAATCACGACCCCCTACACAAACTCTCCTCCATTCTGACCCACTGGGACTCAACCCTTCTGACCCAGCTCTGCACTTTCTCCACATTCACCGCCCAGTGATACTACATCAGGTTTGGAAGACCCAAACCCCCTGCCTGCCTTCCCCTCTGTAGCAGCACCTTTCTAACTCTGGCCACCTTCCATCCCCATATGAACGAGGTAATCATTCCTTGAATCTCTCTGAAAAATGCCTTTGGCAGGAAAATCGGCAGGCATTAGAAAATAAACAGAAATTGCGGTAACACGTCCATTTTAACCGCCTGTACCTGACCCACCAGTGGCAGAGGGAGACCATCCCACCTTGCCAGATCAGCTTTCACTCTCCCCACCAAACTAGAAATGTTGTACCTGCAGACCCCCCCCCCACACACACACATTCCTGCACCCCCAGGTATCTAAAGTGTGTCCCTGCCCTACGGAATGGCAGCCCTCCCACCCCTGCTCCCACATTCGGCCGAGTCACCACAAAGTACTCACTCTTGTCTAGATTTAATTTGTACCCGAGAAAGACACAAACACCTGGAGCAGCTCCAATAGTCCCCCTATTGACACGCTTGGTTCCGACACATATAACAAGTCATCAGCACACAAGGACACCCTATGCTCTATTCCTCCCGGCACTATCCCTTTCCATACCCCGAACTTCTTAACGTGATGGCCAATGGCTCAATCACGAGTGCAAACAGCAGGGAGGACATCGGACATCCCTGCCTAGTCCCACGGTGGAGAGAAACGTATCTCGAGCTGATGCTATTTGTGCGGACACTCGCCCTCGGCTCCTTACATAGTAGCTTTACCCAGTCCATGGTTAATACTCAAACTTAATTGTTGGTTACTTTTGTGGATCCTGAACCTCTCAGCGATGACTAAGGGTTACGATGAGAAATAGCCCTGCAGCATCTCCACTATTTCATTATAACCTTTCAAGGCTGGTTTTTGTGTTGCACCAGACTTAGCAGGAGGATAAAGGTTTTCCCCACCCAGTGTGCACCGTAGAGTCACGACTACTATGTCTGCTGAAATTTTGTTCACCTGGACAAAGTATTTTGAATCATTCAGTGCTGAGCTCCAGTGCTCGGCGCTTTCATCACACAGTTCCATAAACAGGTGCCGAAAACTCAAGCCATTTTACTTTGGCAAGGCTTGTGTAAGCACAAATGTGCGACAAAGGTTTTTAGCACTACCCCTTTCCAAACAAGGTAACCCTGACCTCGGCAGTGCCTTTTCCCCAGAGTACAGCCAACCTTTCTCTACTCAGTTCAAGTTGCCTTATTTCCTTGCATGGCTTTGGAGACCCTTAACGTGAATCTTTATGGAAAGGGGGAGTGAGATCTCAAATTCGTTGAGGGGAATAGCATTCCTGAGGTTTTCATATGTGGCACGTATCTTGAGCACCTATTTCCATCAGTTAACAGTAAGTTGCTTCACCCTTTCAAACACAAAAGGTTGTTTGAGTCGCTTCTGATGAGTTTGGAATTCTTTGTGTCACGACTCCGGTACCCGCTTCTATCTGTTCAGGATGGCAAAAATCTTTGTAGCACTTTTGTGCTTACATAAGCCTTGCCAAAGTAAAATTAACTTGCTACTCACAGTAGAGAGAGCTCGGGGCAGCACAGTAGCATAGTGGTTAGCACAGTTGCTTCACAGCTCCAGAATCCCAGGTTCGATTCCCGGCTTGGGTCACTGTCTGTGTGGAGTCTGCACATTCTCCCCATGTGTGTGTGGGTTTCCTCCGGGTGCTCCGGTATCCTCCCACAGTCCAAAGATGTGCAGGTTAGGTGGATTGGCCATGATAAATTGCCCTCAGTGTCCAAATAGGTGAGGTTGGGTTACGGGGATAAAGGGGATAGGGTGGACATGTGGGGCTTAAGTAGGGTCCTCTTTCCAAGGGCCGGTGCAGACTCGATGGGCTGAATGGCCTCCTTCTGCACTGTAAATTCTATGATTCTATGAGCACTGTTCCAGAACCTCGAAGAATTTTGACAAGAGTAAAGTGTCATGAGAATCACACATTATCTCAGTATTACTGGATGCGTTCAGGGAAAAGGCTACTCCTCAGATACAGGATAAATTGGTTCTTGAACCTGTTCAATGCCCTTCTCTGTAACAACTTTTAACAGGAGTTTGATGAGTAGATGAAGATATCACTGCTTCCTCACGGCGCTGAGGACTTGGATTCGATCCCAGCCCTGGGTCACTGTTCATGTGGAGTTTCCACATTCTCCCCGTGTCTGTGTGGGTGTCACCCCCACAACACAAAGATGTGCAGGGTAAGTGGATTGGCCACTAAATTGCCCCTTAATTGGAAAAAAAGGAATTGGGTACTATAACTTTGTTTAAAAAAAAGATGAGGATATGCACTCATGAAGGGACTCACTGACTGATTATTTTAATGCACTGGAATTTTTAAAAATAGATTTTAATTAAAGTTAGACATCTGTGATAGGGCAATTTTCTGTTTTTATCATTATTATTCATTCATATGTGATTTATGAATCATAGAATCATAGAATTTACAATGCAAAAGGAGGCCATTCGGCCCATCAAGTCTGCACCGGCCCTTTGAAAGAGCACACACCTCCACCCTATCCCCGTAAACCAGTAACCCCGCCTAAACTTTTTGGACACTAAGGGCAATTTGGCATGGCCAAACCACCTAACCTGAACATCTTTAGACTATGGGAGGAAACCGGAGCACCCGGAGGAAACCTATACAGACACAGGGAGAATGTGCAGACTTCGCACAGACAATGATCCAAACCGGGAATCGAACCTGGGACCCTGGAGTATGAAGCAACAATGCCAACCATTGTGTTACTGTGTCGCCCCTGAATGAACAAGCTTTGTACCTATAATGAATTTCCATGTGGACAACATATTGGAATCGAAATTGAGTGAAAAGGTACTGATGGGTCAGGAACTCTCAGTCTATGGGGCCTCTGCTGCATGGTCCTCATCCTCGGGAAAGGTCTGCAATATGCCTGTCAACTGCCTAATTAATATGGACGACTGGTGGACCTTCCTAGGAAGAGGCTTCACAGGAGTCCCACTCAACCTCACAAGGTTCCCCTCAATGTCTCAGCATTTGCCTTGCCAAGTGTCATAACCCCAATGGAGGTCCTGGGATCAGGACCCTACGATTTCCTGTGACCTCTGCACAACATGAACTTCCCCATTAAGGGGCGGGACTTCCATTTTAAGGGGGCAGGTTTCTCCTTAACAAGGAGAGCCCCAGCTGCATAAAAACCCGGTTTCAGGTCGGGGAAATAGACCCTTAGGGGAGTGGAGGAGTATTTGGAATTCTATAGTAATAAACCTTGTTCTAATATCGTCTGTGTGTCCTGCTTACTGCGGATTCAACACCAACCCTCTTCATAATCTTGAATGTTTCAATGAGATCACCTCTCATTCTTTAAAACTCCAGACAATATAGACTCAATTTTCTCATGAAAGGATAACGTTCCTCTCCCAGGGACCACTCTAGTGACTACCTCCAATCCATCCTTGAATATGAAGGCCAAAATTGCACACAGTATTCCAGGTGTGGTCTCACCAAAGACCCATACCATTGTAAGAAGATTTATTTTCTAACACTCTGATGCGACCATCAATTCACACGAAACGAAGAGTTGAAGTGAACAGTGGTTTTAATCAGCTAGATCTGTGCCTGCCTGCGACTGCTCTGTACTGAGTGCCGCCTACAGGCTGCAGATCTATATACTTCCCCCCGAGGGGGCGGAGCCATAGGCGGAGCCCACAAGGGCATCAACATAATACAATACAATGTAATGCAATACAATGGTGAATGGTAGCAGTAATATGTTCACCACACACTCCAATCCAAGGCATAAGACCATAAGACATAGGAGCAGAATTAGGCCTTTCGCCCCATCAAGTCTGCTCCGGCATTCAATCATGGCTCGAGTACGGACCCTGAGTCCTCAACCGCTCCTCATATGACAAGTCCTTCATTCCGGGGATCATTCTTGTGAACTTCCTCTGGACCTTCTCCAAGGCCAGCACATTCTTACTTAGATACGGGGCCCAAAACTTGCCAACGTGCCATTTACTTTCCAAATTGTTCGCTGTGCCTACATGGTAATTTTTGTGTTCCTCATATAAGCACACCCAACTTATTCTGAACATCATCATTTATAAGTTTCATGCCTACTTTTCTAGTCTTATGACCAAAATGAATAGCTTCACCAGCAGAATGATTAATGCCCCCCTAGCCATCATATAGTCCATATTTGGCTGTCCTTCCTTTAATTTATCTAAACTCCTGGGATTGCCCTACACTGACAGCTTGACCTTATGGACTCTAAAGCCTATGAACTCTGGGCTATTATTAAGGCCACTCATAAATAGCACAAAGATATGGAAGAAGGAGTGTCTGATTCGGAGTATCGGTAACAAGAAATCACACGGTTCTACTGGTGTCTCATACAGATAGCTTCCAATTACCTAAGGATGTTGTGGTGAGAACACACCTGAGGAGTGCAGAAGATGGCGTCACAGAGAAAGTGAGGTCATGGAGAAAGGGAGAATGTTTCTTATTTCCGATTCGCAAATACATATTCTTTTAACCGTTTTGTTTGCACCAAATTCATTAATAGGTACTTGGCAATACTTTTTAAAAAAACTTTTTAAATTAAAGTTTTGCAAAGTTTTTCATAATAAATAGTAATAATCCTAACACAGCAATATAGAGTGAACATTAACATAGTGCAAAAAGAGAATATACAATAGCAGTTGACTAGACGTGACCCCACGCGCCTCAGTCTTCCCACACCCTCCCAACGGAGCACTCACCCCCACTCCCCTACGGGTCGCTGCTGCTGCTGACGTTTTAATTTTCCCTGAGAAGCCATCGGACGGTATTATGCCCCCGCTCAACAGCAGCAGCTCTGTACACTTGGCAAAATTAGTTACACATATAAGTAGGCATTTGTTCGTGGTGTTGTCGTCCCTTGCTTCTCCCAGACGGAGTTCGCTGCCGTTGTCATCTCGTTCCGCTTCTGCGGCCCTCCCGTCTTCCCCGTTTTCTCTGTTCCTGTTATCGTTAAGTTTGTTAACGTTTCCCTACCTCGCCCCTCCCTGGCTCGCCTCTATTGTTCTGTCTCTTCCCTCTACCCCCTCTCCCCGTTCCATTTGGAGAGATTCCGAGAGGTCGGACAGCCAGTCTGCAGCTTTGGGTGGTGCTGCTGACTGCCAGCCGAACAGGATTCTATGGCGGGCGATCAGGGAGGCAAAGGCAAGGGTGTCCGCCCTCCTCCCCAGGAATAGATCTGGCTTGTCTGAAACCCCGAAGACCACCACTTTCGGGCATGGCTCCACCCTCACCCCCACCACCTTGGACATTGCCTCGAAGAAGGCTGTCCAGTACTCCACAAGTCTGGGGCAGGACCAGAACATGTGGGCGTGGTTTACTTGGCAATACTTGACAATAATATCTAAGAAGACATCTCAAGTTTAAATCGCTTTGAATTGGACTAACTCAGAAAAATAACAGTGGACTACCACAATGAGATCCAGAAATAACTTCAAAACATTCTTGCCTCATTGGGTCTCAATTGATGAGCACTGATACTTCTTTTAAATGGTAGGTCAATTAAGCAAATTATTTTAACACTGAAGCTACAATAAAAAATTAACTGTAATCTTTTGTGAAGAAATTCTGTCAATCAAATTGATATAATTGAGTTGAAGTGGGGCGGTGTAGCATTAGTAACAAGTGAGTTTGCAGATCAGTTGGGAATTCCTTTATCTGCTAATTTAAGAAAGGCACAACTCTGTTTTTGTTGTATTGCAGAGGCTGATTACGATGCAACACGGCAGACATTTGTAAACCTTGTGCCTGGATTAATGGTTGACATCTAAAACAAGCATTGGTGTCGTTCCATGTGTGGTCACAAAGAAAGGGAGAATGTCTTTTTAATTCAAGATTCGCAAATTCAGGTTGCACCTATTTCATTATTAGGTAGCTTCTGATGTTATGTTCTTGGCTCACCGCCTGCTGCTGATTTTGCCTGAGGTGCTTTCTTGGCAGTTTTTGTCAGTGATGATTTGCCATTGCCTTCCATTGACATAGGAAGGCAAAGAGGCAGGTCCCAAGTCTACCTCAGCAAGAATGGGAATCGAACCCATGCTGTTGGCATTGTTCTGAACCACGCACTAGTTATTTCACCAACTAAGCTAACGGCTCACTGAACCCAGCATTAGGCCCCTTTCGAAGCATTCTATTCAGAATTTAGTCCCTGAAGGGCCTGCTCCATTCTGAGTTCCTTGAAGCTGACAAGGGAAAATAAATTATGTATTTTGTCTCAACAAAATTTCCCGAGAAGTCAAAGAGGGGTAAGAGTACTTTCCCCCAAATCTCTCACTCTCACAATATATGGCTCCAATTAGCCCCTCCTGGAACTTACCCGAGAGTTTTTGCCAGCGAGGCATGGGGCCCAACATTGATCACTTAGCTCAGATCAGCTGCCTTCGAAGGCACGATCAAGTATGTTGAGGAGCTCTGAGAACTAATTCCTGCCTACCCTCGGGCCTTTTGCTTCAGGTGCGAGCTGATCCTCAGACCAAAATCTAGACTAAAATGGCCTCCCAACTCCAAATGGGAGACTGTCAGCTAAAATTGAAGGTAAATTGTTGACCTGGTGAGGATATTAATTCAGTGGCAGGAGACAGAATAAATGGATAATACTTGAATTGGAAGGAAGTGACAAGTGGTGGCCCACAAGGATCTGTGCTTGGGCTTTAACTATTCAATATATTTCTTAATGATTTAAATAACACAATAGAGAGTCATATATTTGCTATTGACACAAAGATTGGTGGAATTGCAAGGAGTGTAGACAGAGGGTTAAATTACAAAGAGGTACTCCTAGATCAGTGAGTAGGTGAAGTTGTGGCAGATGAATTTCAAGGCAAGATGAATGTGAGGTCATTGTTTTGGATGAAAAACAAAGTGATTCACGTTTTATTTAAATGGCGGAAAGCTAGGAACAGCAGAGAATGAAAGAGATTCAGATGTTCTTGTACTCGCTAAAACGTGGTAAGAAGGTAGAAGAAATAATCAAAAAAGCGATTGGAATGTTTGTTTTCAAAACTAGAGGAGTAGAATAGAAAGGGAAAGATGTTTTACCAAAGCTGCGCAAAGTGCTGTTCAGACCACATCTGGAGTACTGTGTACAGTTGTTGGTATTGCACCAGGGTTACCAAGGCTCCAAGAGTTAAATTACGAGAAGAAATTACATAAGCAAGGCTAGTAATTACTCGAATTTAGGTATATTATGGAATGTTTTATTCTCGATTTTTAAGATTTTGAAAGAATTGGAGTGGATAGAGAAAAATTCTGGTGGCGTGTCTATGATAGGAGGAACATGAACTTAAAATCAGAGCCAGACCATCCAGGTGAGAAGTTAGGAAACACATCTTCACACACAAAGTGCAATGCAAGTGGGGGAGTCTCTCTCACATAAAGTAAATACATTTTTAAATCCGCGATTGATAGATTTTTCTTAGCCAGGGTATTGAGAGCTATGGAGCCAGGCAGCTGAACGGAGTGGATGCAGATCAGTCATGATCTCATTGAATGGTCCAATAAACTCGAGGAGCTGAATAGCCTGCTCCCCCTGACGTTCCACTCTTCCATAGTGGGCAGTGACCCTCAAAAGTGTAAATCAGAGTAGTGCTGCAGTACCATTTTTGGGCCAAAGGAGGTCGCAATGACCACTTGATGGGTTCTGCATCAACAGGCAAGAATCTAACTGACTCCACGGCTTCAACAACACTTTCATCAAATAACAAAATATTTGGAAGACAAAAGCTATCGAAACACTCTCTATGGCAATGAGTTCTATCTGACAATAGAGGGACCCATTTCATGTGCACTCTGATTGCTGAAAAGGATGGGAATGATTTCCATTTTTATGCAGCTGTTAAGGACTGGTATTGGCAGAACAATGCTTTTAACATCTTTATTTCAGAGTGTATAAGTTGACAGACCCCTTATTTGAATATATTCTCATGATAATGGAGAAAAACTATGGAATTATACCAGGAAATATTAGACTTTAAAAAAGACCTGAGTTATATATTTTTAAAAATGGACAAAGACACCGAAAATGGCTGAGAATGTACAACTCGTCACTGACAGGAATGGCTACAGGGGGTTTCTCTAAGGACCAAAAAACTCCTCTCTGTGCTTCAGACAAGGAACTTGTAAAACCACCCAAAGACTGATTGCCATCTGAGTTAAAGAAGAAGAGACATAATGACCCTCTCATCACCAAGACCATGGGGATAATGGTCTCGGGGCTAGGCAGGCTAGTACATTCGGTCCGCCTGGAACACACATCTGGGGTTTAAAAGCTTTTAGATTAAACCAGCAGAGGATGGGTTGAATAAAGACACAGAGCCAGTCATTCCTCTTCACCCGGGTTTGTGACACTTAGAGGGGGGGTCCAGCCAGACAGTGACAAATTGAGGGGTCTCGTCCAGATCAATAAACTTTAGGGAACCTCACCTGGACCTGGTTGCAACAAGATAAAGGGTTTAATATCTGCTTCCTTCTTGGGTAAAGGACACACATCTCTTGCCTTTATCCAAAATTCTGGTCTGGCAATTGCTGGTCATTGGTTTGTGTGCATTTCCTGCCCACCGTATTGGGGCCTTAGCAGCTTCCTGCAAATGGGTGCATGTGGACCAATTTATGAGTAAACAAGCCATGTCTAACAGTGAATTGCGGCACTTATATGGCTACCCATAACTAACTTACAACCTTTTTGTGGAATTTTCTGGTGAGCTGCTGCCGAGAGATATTTAGCATCTTCCAGTTCTAAACATGACATATCTTTTCCATGAACAACAAGTAGATAGATGATATTGATGATATTGAACGTACTGATGACAGAAACCAGCCCATCTCACACAAAGTGTGCTGCCTCTTGTAGACATAAAAAGATAAACCATGACTGCTTGACATTTACATGCATTCAGTCAAAATTCAATGTTAGCATTTTGCAGCATGTTAAACGTGTCTTATATAAATTCAATCACAAGGCTCAAAATGAATTTGACCTCTATATTTAAGTTGTATTTACACAATAACAGCCATCTCAATTTAAAGACATCCAGAAATAAAAACAGAGAGAGTTGGAAATGCAGTCCAACGTTTATGACAAATCCAACCCAATACTTTAACTTACATTTCTCCTTTCAAATGCTGACATGCATTGCCTCTATTTCCTGTTTCTATATTCTAGATGTTATTATTTTCGACTAAATGCATAAATATACGCGGAGTATTTATCACAGATTTTCATTAAAATAAACACCACATTTTTCCTCACTAATTATATGCCATGTTGAACTCACTGAAGTGTTAAATAAGGAAAACTCAATAAATTCAATCACTGCCTTCTCCAGCAATTCAGTCTTGCAGCACTGAAATATTAATAGGATCTTATATCCTGTGCTCATTGTCTCAATGTTCGGTAGAAATACCAGCAACTTTCACAATTGATATTTTGCTTAGATTATTCATTTGGCAATCTGGGTGTAATTGGATCTATTTTAGCCTGTGATCGGCCATTGCTGTCACTCAATCTAACTCACCCTCTTTCACCAGCTCAGCAACCCTTCAAGAAAATGAGAGTCAAGTACTGGATTTAAAAATAAATAATTTTTGGAGGTGCGATTCAGCGGACTTGAGTTCAAATTCGCTCAACGGCGCGTTTAGCAGTGTGCTTCTCGGCGACTGCGGTGCTGCGAAACATTGTGCTATTCACTGGCACTTTCCCGTTTTCTTTAGCCTCGAGGAGACTTTCTCCCCCAAGGCCACACTTAGAGGGAAGCTCGCCAGCAGGGAAGGCTCCTCATGGATCGGCCCCAGGTACCACCACTAACCACCCCACCCCATCTGGTAAGGCCCCCTTCCCCAAGCTTGACCCCTGGCAGTGCCAATCTGGCACCCTCCTGGCTGCCCAGGAGGCACTGCCATGGTGCCTGGGTGCGTGAGGGAGAGCCAGGATGCCGCCCTGCTCTGTTCCCAACCAACCGGGGGTTTCCAACGGCCTGTGAGACCCTCCCAGATACCGATACGCATGCTCCATGTTTGAGTGGACCAGTATTAAACGACACCTTAGTGAGTTTTCTCAGGCATGGCCATTGAGTCCCGGGCGGCAGGTGAATCCGGCAAATGCATATTTAAATGCGCCTAATGACTCATTTAAATGTGCTAATCTGGATTATGCCCAATGATGTTTTGAGCATCGCGAATTTCATGAGAGGCCTCTCGCGAGTTTTAGTGGCTTTGGCCTGACAGCAAGTCGGGTGCGACGTGACCGCTAAATCGTGCCGCTGCATTTGTTGTCATTTTCTTCCAGCCACTGCATACGACATACCATCTACCACACTGGAGCACCACACTCCACCAACTAAATTCAATGTTTAGTGGACTATGTGCCACACATCCTCCATCATGCAGCATTTTATAAATGATGTGTTAGTTCCAAGTTTCTCCATCAGAGGACTGTTATATGGTAATATAATGTGGTAATATGTTGTTATTCTTTGCCCTGTGATCCAAAATGGTCAGATGAGTTGGTGATAAAGAAACCACCAATCTTTAGATTGAAGCAAAACTGACTTATAGAATAATGATTGAATTAAATAGAGTTTGCACACTCTACAGAGCTATAACTACTGATAATGTAAGATTTAGTCCCTTAAACAGTAATCCATAATCTGGAATTAACTAATGATGTCCTCATGCTACTTCTCTCTAATCTAAACTATTCCTTGAGCTGTGATCAATACTTCTCCTCTGCTAACACTACCAAAGCTTCCCTGAGATCTGGAGCTGGATTCTCCAAAAACGGGGTTATGTCCCCATGCCAGCGGTTTACGCTGGCGTTTCACTCTTGACTTTCCTTAAAAAAGTCAAGAGCGATTCACTTACCTGCAGGGGGCTAGCAGGCCCCCGTAGTTCTTCTCACAGCTCTGGCTGCTGATCCGGGGCCCCGCACTTCTGGTCGGCATGCGCAAGGCGGTGGCCTGCAGCAGCCGCGGCGAGCGCCATGGCGGACTCGGAACGCGGATGCAGCTCCGAAATCTAGGCCCCCCCGAGATGGCGCACGCCGGCGGATCTGAGCTACCTGATCACTGCCCTGGCCTCCCTAAGATTCCCCCCCACCCCCCGCCCCGCTCTCCCGGTGCTCGATCCTCCTGCCCCCCCACCAGGACGACCGAAGACTGAGTCCGCAACCGCCACTCTGAGTCTATAGTCGGCACCCAAGGTTCCCGACGACCAATACGTGGTTAGAACCACGGTGTTGAGAACTCAGCCAGTTTTCCGCGAAGAATCGCGGGGCAGCCTCTGTCAATGGTCCCCTACCCGCTCCCTGTAGACTGCGCGCGAGCGATTCCCGAGCGATTTTCCAGGGACCGGAGAATCGCTTCAGCGGCACTGGTCCCGATTTCCGGGTAAACGGCCATTCTCCTCCCCTGCGCCGAACACGATTTCGGCACGGACTCTCGGAGAATCCAGCCCCTGATATTTATACTCGGAACTGGCGATGCCCTCCAGTGTTTGAATTACACTGAGATGTAATAATTAACCCTTTACTAGCGTACCTATATACATATCATTACAAAGACCTCATGCCCAACTCCACTATTAAATAGGAATATGGCAATATCCCCTTGAGCCTGTTCGGCTATTCAGTTAGAGCATGGCAGACTTGTATTGTAACTCCCCATTTACATGCTCCATATTGCATGATACCCTTGCATGACAAAAATCTATTGATTTCAGCTTTGAAATTTTCAATCCACTCAGCCTTAACAGCATTTTGGAGGAGAGTCTTCCAGATTTCCACTTGACATCACCCTGAACAGACTAGCTTAAATTTTCAAATTATAACACGTTCGTTCTGGACTGGTCCACCAGAGGAAATAGTATCTCTCTATTTACCCTTTCAAATCTTTAATCAGCTTAAACACCATGATAGATCACCCCGAAATCTTGAATATTCAAATAAATCAGGACAGACTCTGCAAACTGCCTTCTTAACTTAATTCTGTTAGTTTTAGTGTACTGGTGAATTTCTGCTGCACCCACTCCAAGGCCAATATATATCATTCCTGAGGTGTGCTGCCCAGAACTGAATTCAGTAAATCATACATCAAGGGTGTTTCAGCTACAATGTACTCAATTTGTATTCGGACACATTTTTTTTGTTGCAATTAAAACATCATTTGAATCTTTAAGTTTCTTTCCTAACGGTAGAATCCATAGAATCCCCACAGTGCAGAAGGAGGCCATTCAGCCCATCGAGTCTTCACCTATTCTTTGAAAGAGCACCATAAATAGACCTACTCACCCCATAGCCTCGCCTAACCTGCACATCTTTGTACTGCGCACTTTGTACGGAGCACCAGGAGGAAACCCACGCAGATACAGGGAAAACGTGCAAACTCCACACAGTCACCTGAGGCCTGAATCGGTCCCTGGCGTTGTGAGGCAGCATTGCTAATCTCTGCGCCACCGTGACGTACATTCCTAGGTACACACTAGTTATGATTTATTATATATATTGCACCTAAGACACTTTAAATATTCAACGTAATGGGCAACATAAGGTGCAATAACTACCCTGCCCAAATACAATGCCATGCTTCCGAAAAAAACTAAAAGAATGAAATGAATGCTTACTTCTGATGATCTATTTTCTGACCAGCAGCTTTCATTAGCGTTTCATGGAGACTAGTGGCTTTTGGTGAACCTTTTGGGCTGGTGTCAGATTCACCACTTTCTTCATCTCCCATTGCTTTGATATAACTGCCACTTCGCATCCTTCGGCAAGGGATCTCCTCATCTTTGCCTCCCAGTGGATATCCTCCCCATTCATCCTGGGGGACCTGCAACATTTAAAATACAACAACAACAGTTAATAATCTTTCAATCTTCATTCGGATGCAGGGTTCTTTGAACTTGGGAACTCATTGCCTATTTCCAATAGATGGGCTTGTCGTATATCATGGGCTCTGGCCCTTCATCAGAGGTTTGACAGCTCAAGCATCAATACATTTAAAGTGGCAACTGTTCTTAATGTTACAATATGAAGAGGAAATGAAATGCTATATTAATATTAAAGATGACTGTCGAGGTGCGTAGTTTTTAAATATATAGAAATGCTGAATTGTAAAATAAAAAGTAAAATTAAATTAAATATTTAACAACATTCTGGTTAGGCTGGGGTTATTTTCCTTAGATACCAGTGAAGGCTGATGGGGGGGGGACCTCATTGAGGGGTACAAAATTATGAGGGGCATAGGTAGGTTAGATGGGAAGAAACATTTCTCCTTTATAGAGTGGTCAATAACCAAGGGGGCATAGATTTCAGGTAAGGGGCAGGAGAATTAGAGGGGATTTAAGGAAAATCTTTTTCACCCAGAAAATATATGTGCTTTTTAGAAGCACAGAGGGTGGTGGGAATCTGGAACTCACTGGCTGAAAGTGTGGTAAAGGCTGGAACCCTCACAACCTTTCAGAAGCATTTAGATGAGCACTTGAAACGGGATAGCATACAAAGCTACGGACTAAGCTGCAAAATAGGATTAGAATAGATATGCGTTCGATGGCCGGCACAGGCACGATGGGCTGAAGGGCCTCCTTTTGTGCTGTAAAACTCTATGACTCCAAAAAGGACCATCTGCATTGCCACCCAAAACATCATATAAACCCGAAATTGTTATATGTGGCACCTGTTAATAATTCATATGATTTGTTAAAAAAAACTGCGAATGTTGCAAATTTTGAAAACTAAGCAGTAAACTTTGGAAACTCAGCATATACATCAACATCTGAAAGGAAGATAAAATATACTGCACATATGTCTGAAATTAGATATGCGCCAAATTGCCAATTTAAATGTAATAACATTGTAAGTAGGAATCAGCGGTGTGTTTTATTCATTTCATACTCTGTAACTTCTGAGTATTGTGGTTTCAGGAGTATATTACAATACGGTTAGAAAGCAAGGAAGCTGATTTTGTATAGATGTTTCTGCATGCTCTATCGCTATTTATTCCTTTCTAACCGCAATGTTTTGGTTTGAATATCTTTGAACCATCAACTCTGTTCAATGGCCTTATGTCAACTGGACTCTGTTGTTAACTCCGTTCCAGTGAATGTTGCACAAAGCTGTCTGGAAATGTTGCTGACAGTGGGATTGATTTGGGTCAAAATTTCTCAGAACCGAACAAGATGATTGAGCCAATATTCATGCTGGCTACAAATCTGAACCTGCCTCTTTTGGGGCTTTAATGACTAAGGCCAGGCCTTTGAGATTGGCCAATTAGAATACGTGTTCCCTGATTAGTGGCCCAATCAGGAAACCCCTTTCTGTGTATATAACAGGGAGTGTCTGCACTCCCGGTGTAGACAGAAAACTGAATGGTCATGGTTGTTTAGCTGTTGGGTTTATAAATAAAAGGAATTCTGGTGACGGGACTTCTGCCTCCGTGGACTTATTACGGGGGCTCACCAATTTAACTCTTCTTCACCTTCCTGCTCAATCCTTTCCACCTTTGGCTTCCAATCAAGCTCAACATAACTTTTGTAGACTATTGTTAAAGGAAGAAGCTATTGTCTAGTATGGACTGACATAATTTGTGAAGCATTGCCCCAGTTATTTCCGAAATCAAAACTAGAATAGTTAATTTATGCAGTATAGCACAAGCTGCAATCACTATTGTTACTTCTCATAAATATTTTTCACATTTTACAGCCCAAGCCAAGAGATAGAATGTTAACTTTACCTCTTTTGACAAATCAGAAGATCCATGCCTTGCCTAGTGCATTTGACTTGCGATAAAAAATACATTGCTAAATATTGGGCAGGATTCTCTGTCTGCTCATGCTGGTGGGATTCTCCGGTCCCGCTGCAGTGAATGGGGGACTTGGCTGAACGGCAAATTCCCCGTCCTTGCTGGCAGCAGTAGTGGAGCGGACTGGGAGCAGAGAATTCCATCCATCATGTATGCTGGTCACAATCCAGTTCATAGGGAATGAGGTCGGTCATATTTATGAGAGTGGTGTTTGACTTGGGGCAAAGAAAAATATCTTATTGAAACCTAAAAATAAATGTGATTTTTAAGAAAATGCAAGCTTTGAAAGCAACAATTCACATTAATGAATGGACTGCTGAATTTGCCATTGTTTACCCTCTATGACAGAACTTGGTATGCATATTTTTGTTACAAATCACACTGATTACTGACCTAAGTCCTGATGGCCTGAACATTGAAATAGAAACATGAAAATGTGGAAAAACCAAATTACACCAACTGATTTGGACTATGATTATATGGTCTCCAGACACAAAATCAAAGAACGTTGTTGGTATTAGGAAATGCATCATGAGGAGCAAGGAACCACAGGGCCTTGGGACATTCCAGGACACAGTATAGAGGACTTCATGCAATATTTCCTTAGCTTTATGTCATGATTTAATTTTAGATGTTGCACATAATACAGTTTCCATAGAACCAATGAAGCCAGACTTTATACGAGGGTGGATTATACGGAGTAAAGAAAAATGATGCAATGTAGAACATTTACGTCTCAATTTATGCTCATCTTTGAGTCAACTTTCAACAATTCAAACAATGTACCTTATAAGGTAAGTGAACTTGCTCAGAAAAGATTGGCTTGAAGCATGATGGCATACATTATCTTCTAGATTTCATCAACTGCAAGATGAATTACCACTTAAATGATAGCTTAAAAAATCTTCCTCCCTTCATAAACAATTAATGCAGCTGTTAGACTCTTATCCATTGCTTGTCATGGCACAGACAATAATATATTAAAAAAAGGAGAATGGAGAAAATACATAACAATTCTGAAAAGAATAAAGGTTGGAAAATTTTGGCGGTAAACCCAACTTCAATATCCAAAAAGGTAGCATATATTATCTGTAAATTAATGCAGATCTGCTGCAGATTTCTATAGTTTCTGTCTGTATTTGAGATTTACAATATTTGCAGTTTGCCATTATAAGCACATATTTTGGGATTGACTTTGGTGCTGGAATCTAGAGCACTGCTTTGTTAGTTAGAGGTTTATGCATTTACAAGAATCAGTTCAATTCTTTTCTGGTTAGCCATTAAATATGGGCTGAACTTGTCTAAAACATGAAACATTTACCCGCCTAATATTCAACCCAAGTCTCCTCCATTTCCATACATAAATATTCGGTTTTGTTAGATATGGAAATTAATGTATTAATTTGGTTAGCTATTTTGCCAAGAACTCTTAAATGTATCTCCATAAATATACCTCAATGCTATATAATGAAAGGAAGGCATTCGTGAATCATAGAAATTCATTAGTCTATTTGTTAGTATGAGTACATCTTTCCACAATGCCATCTACTATGGCAAATTATCCACTGATCTGTATTTGAAAATAGTACATTTGACAGCAAACAATCAAATCAAAACTTTCCCCTGGACATATCACAGCGACTCATAAAGCCTTCCACATTTTTAACCAATTAACAGCTGGTTTAGATGATTGTGAAAGATGAAACAAACATTATTACATGGGTACCAAGGTTGGTTGCCTAGTTACCTTCCATTCCACATTTGATGACAGGTCACTGAACTGAAACATTGGCCCAGATCTTCAGATCTCACGATGTTTGCGCTCTGAAGGTACCCATAAGACATACTGGGGGTCCTCAGATATCCCAATGCAAGGATTGTCCAAGAAATTTCAACTTCTGACGGGCAAATCCCTTGCTGTCCGGAACGTCCCAAATAGTCTGCAACTTTGAGTTAGAGTGCAGACTTCAGGGGGTGTCGTCTCATTTACCTGGACAGTTACCCAGGAAATATTAGACAGGACAAAACCATGTCTAACTCCTGGGTGACTATACAACTGATTTCCCCATCACCCCCGAATTCTCACTGTACACTCCCACCCCTCACCCCCACCACGATTCCGCCAACCCTCTTGACCCTTTGACAATCCTCCAACTCCATGGCTCTCTAAAACCCCGCCCTGCCCCCCGGCCTCCTGTAAATAATCACTGCTAGCCAACATTTTGATTGGCGAGCACTTGAACTCAGACAAGCAAGAAAATTGTTCACAAGAAATATTCATTACTTTCAATGCAAGTTATTATTTATAGATATCTGGGCTTATGTCTGTAGACTGTGAATATCTGCATATCTTAACTCAAGGGAAAGGAAGCTGTAATTTCCTTGGCAGAGGAAGATTCTAAAAAGCACATATATTATTATTCTATGTGACTAACGAAGGCTTATCCAGGCATGAACAAAAAGCACAAAGCCAGCAATTCAGTTAAGAGCAGCCAATTGAGCTCAAAGTTCAACCATGCACTTATTTCTCAGCCCTGATATGCATTAACAAGTGACTCAGCGCCAAAAAGATTGTGACTAGACTGGTGATAACTTCAAAGGAATGTCCTAAACTTTTTGACAAGAACACCGCAGGGAATGCCACACTGCAGTATTTAACAAACTTCAGATTGATAATAATAATGACAACATGATTTTTCTCAAGGCATTGCAATCAGTATCAACCTTGAGGAGCTAATTACCCATCAAGGCAAGGCAGCTCAGGGCTGCTGATGTTAGTAATATCTTCCAAAATAATTTTGTCGCTATAGCAACAAAGTATATATTTATTTTTACATGGTACATTCTAAAGATAAAATAAGTTTCAGATTTGAATTTAATAAAGAGCTACACTTTTCAGATCTGTTCTTTCTATAATTTATAATGTGATTCTGAGTGCAAGCATAACTTTTTGCTGATTAACATTTAACATGGACTAATAGGCTCTCAGACCCATTCTATTTTTAGATATCTGCTTCAATAATCAAATCTACATGCAATTAGTCAATGAATCCAATATTCACGATGAGGTGATGACACTGTTTCTTTTGTGTGATGTCCCTTTAAGAACCAAGCAGGCTGGGGAGCATTTAAAGGAGCATTTATTGGTTTCCTGATTACGACATCATTAGGTTCCAAGAAATGCCCAGGGTTGCCATGGGGATGAACAGCTAAGTAGGAACTGGTAAAGAGTAGCCTGTATTTTTTGTTTCGCAGTTTGGAACACTGGGAATTTATGCAGAGAGAAGGCAAGCACAGCTCTCTCTCCAAGTGGAATTGTTTTCTGTTTGGCAGTCATTGTAGAGATCCTGGTACGATGTTGAAACGGGGGCTCGTTTAATGGGACAGAAACAGTGTCACGTTTTGGGCGTGTTTAGCAGGATCTTTCTCAGCACTGCACTTTGCCAGAGTTTTTGGACTTCGGCGAGGAAGGCCCCGCCGAGGCCGAACTTAACATTCATTTCCTTTACTGATGAGCTCAGCTCGCTAGTGCAGGAAGGGTATTTGCGGATCAGGGCATCATTTTTAAATGCTGCCCCGATCTTTCGCCCCCTCTCAGCCACCCAACCGTGGTATCCGGACCACCACGTCACCCACCTTTCATCTTTCGGGGTCCTCGAGCACCCCCCCCCCCCCCCCCCTCTACCCCACCCCCTCTCCCCCACCCCACCTCTTAAGGGCCTGATCGCCAGCAAGGGAAACCTGGCAGCCGGGCACATTGGCACTGCCAGCCTGGCAGTGGCCATGCAAGCCTGGCAGCGGTATCAGTGGGATTGCAAAGGTACCATCTTGCCAAGAGCCCACCCACTCAGGGGATTCTATTGGCCTGGGAGACTCCCCCAGTGGTAAATCTCGCAAGGGCGAGATCCAGATTGTGATATCTCGCGAGATTTCGTTAAATCTCATGAAGCATTTTGAGCATCGCAAATCTCAGAAGAGGCCTCTTGCAAGATTTAATGGTCTTATCGCATCACCAAGTCAGGCGCAGCAAGGCCATTAAACTTCGCCCCAAATCTCTCATAGCAGAGACTGTGTTAATGTGTGCATGATACAGTTGGAAAGGACAGAACATTGAAGACAGGACGAGCAAAGTATTGTGGATTGGACAATACCAATGCTCTGTTTAAGTGATGCCAAAGCCCAGCAGACCTTTTAAAGGGACTGGAGAAGGGAGTCACTGGGGATTTTGTGCCCTCCGAGTGAGAGATGCTTACCTTGTCAGTGGTAACTGTGTCATGAGACTTCAGACGGAATATAGCTGCTAGTGAAGGTGCCACATGGGCCAAAACCACTGGACAGAAAGGAAGAGGTTCAACAAAATGTAGGCTCGGTTGGAAAGGTTGTAAGATTGCACATAATGGCAAATTTGTGAAGGAAATAATGCATGTGCCAGTAACTATGTAAGGTGTATCTTTGTTGTATCAGTTCATTTGAAAAATCCTTCACCTGTTAATTGATGTGAAAGGGAAAAATAAATAATAATTATCTAAAACAGAGCACATAGAGTACTGGTAACCACAAAGCCTTGAGAGATTGTTTATTAATATACTCTATTGTCTTGTAAAATACCGATGTCTACTGAAAGTGTGAGGTTGTCCATTTTGGAAGGACATATATGAATGCGGAATACAGGGTTAACAGTAGGGTTCTTGGCAATGTGGAGGAGCAGAGAGATCTTGGGGTCTATGTTCATAGATCTTTGAAAGTTGCCACTCAAGTGGATAGAGCTGTGAAGAAGGCCTCTAGTGTGCTAGCATTCATTAACAGAGGGATTGAACTTAAGAGCCGTGAGGTGATGATGCAGCTGTACAAAACCTTGGTAAGGCCTCATTTGGAGTACTGTGTGCAGTTCTGGTCGCCTCATTTTAGGAAGGATGTGGAAGCTTTGGAAAAGGTGCAAAGGAGATTTACCAGGATGTTGCCTGGAATGGAGAGTAGGTCTTACGAGGGAAGGTTGAGGGTGCTAGGTCTTTTCTCATTAGAACAGAGAAGGATGAGGGGAGACTTGATAAAGGTTTATAAGATGATCAGGCGAATAGATAGAGTAGACAGTCAGAGACTTTTCCCCCGGTTAGAACAAACCATTACAAGGGGACATAAATTTAAGGTGAATGGTGGAAGATGTAGGGGGGATGTCAGAGGTAGGTTCTTTACCCAGAGAGTAGTGGTGGCATGGAATGCACTGCCTGTGGAAGTAGTTGAGTCGGAAACATTAGGGACCTTCAAGCGGCTATTGGATAGGTACATAGATTACGGTAGAATGATGGGGTGTAGATTAATTTGTTCTTAATCTAGGACAAATGTTCGGCACAACATCGTGGGCCGAAGGGCCTGTTCTGTTCTGTATTTTCTATGTTCTAAGGTTGGTGCTGCTGTCCAGTTGACTAACGTGCAACATAATTGGCTATCAATTATTCCGGGGATGCATGAACTTCAGAAGGAGAGCACATGCAAACCTATAATTGGAAGCCTGCCTAATATAATTATTATTGTTGGATGTAAATAACTGTGGTTCAATACTCTATATAATGGGGGCGATTCTCCGAGCCCCGCGCCGGGCTGGAGAATCGCCACAACCGCGCCACAACGCTCCGACGCCGGCGCGCGATTCTCCGAGGTGCGGAGAATCGGCGGCATTTGCGCCGGCGCGTTTGGGCGGCGCCGGCCACGGGCCGCTGGAATCGGCGGGGTCGCCGATTCTACGGCCCGGATGGGTCCAGCGGCCGCGCCGATACGACAAGAGTCCCACCGGCGCCATTCACTCCTGGTCGCTGCAGGCAGGAACTCTGCACACAGGGTCGGGGGGCGGCCTGTGGGGGGGAGGGGGGCTCCTTCACCGGGGGGCCTCCGATGGGGTCTGGCCTGCGATCAAGGCCCACCGCGAAAGGAGGCTGGAGCGGCGTGAACCGCTCCAGCGCCGTGCAGGGGGCTAGAATCGGTCGTACCCGGGCCCGGTTCGCGCCGTCGTGAAACGCGACGCCGTTCACGACGGCGAGAACACTTGGGCTCCATATTGGAGAATCGCCCCCAATGTCTCGCTTGTGATGTAATCAGTGAATTCGAACAACAGCTTGACTGAGGTGTGCTTTTCCCTGAATGTGCTTGAATAAAGAATCGGAGTCCTGTCTGATCTGTGGGGTTGGGATAGGATTGACCTCCTGTAGCACCATCCAGTTAACAGGGAACTGGAGAACAAAGAACAAAGAACAAAGAACAAAGAAATGTACAGCACAGGAACAGGCCCTTCGGCCCTCCAAGCCCGTGCCGACCATACTGCCCGACTAAACTACAATCTTCTACACTTCCTGGGTCCGTATCCTTCTATTCCCATCCTATTCATATATTTGTCAAGATGCCCCTTAAATGTCTCTATCGTCCCTGCCTCCACTACCTCCTCCGGTAGTGAGTTCCAGGCACCCACTACCCTCTGCGTAAAAAACTTGCCTCGTACATCTACTCTAAACTTTGCCCCTCTCACCTTAAACCTATGCCCCCTAGTAATTGACCCCTCTACCCTGGGGAAAAGCCTCTGACTATCCACTCTGTCTATGCCCCTCATAATTTTGTATACCTCTATCAGGTCGCCCCTCAACCTCCTTCGTTCCAGTGAGAACAAACCGAGTTTATTCAATCGCTCCTCATAGCTTATGCCCTCCATACCAGGCAACATTCTGGTAAATCTCTTCTGCACCCTCTCTAAAGCCTCCACATCCTTCTGGTAGTGTGGCGACCAGAATTGAACACTATACTCCAAGTGTGGCCTAACTAAGGTTCTATACAGCTGCAACATGACTTGCCAATTCTTATACTCAATGCCCCGGCCAATGAAGGCAAGCATGCCGTATGCCTTCTTGACTACCTTCTCCACCTGTGTAGCCCCTTTCAGTGATCTGTGGACCTGTACTCCTAGATCTCTTTGACTTTCAATACTCTTGAGGGTTCTACCATTCACTGTATATTCCCTACCTGCATTAGCCCTTCCAAAATGCATTACCTCACATTTGTCCAGGTTAAACTCCATCTGCCATCTCTCCGCCCAAGTCTCCAGACAATCTAAATCCTGCTGTATCCTCAGACAGTCCTCATCGCTATCCGCAATTCCACCAACCTTTGTGAAGGATTGAACTCCAGATTTTAACATGATGTTTGAGTTATGTTGTTTTTAGTTGGTTTGATACAGTAAATCTTTAAAAAGTTAACTCTTGCCAGTGGTTTTCTTTCTAATTGTGTTGTGAGGATTCCCTTCTTTTAAAAAAAAATTACTGGTCTCTACAGGGATCGTAACAATAATCACAACAAATAGTAATGAAAATATTTTGTCTAAATGTTGATTATCTTACATGATCCATTACTTTTCATCTACTTCATCTTTTATGCTAAGTAATGCAGTATCATCCACATATATTCACATCAGCCATACCACAGGGGATGTTTTATAAACATTTCCTGCATACTTTAACCATGATTGATAAGTTTGGGTCCTTCAAAGAATATAATTGGCAAAGGCATTTTATTGATGTGTCTTTGCTTCATTGTTCTTATTTTAACTATTGATCATAGCTGTTTCTCCCATCACACTGAAGTTTCCTATACTACAGGGATGGTCCCATGATCCCCTACTCCCACTGGGCAGCTCTGTTCACAGGGATAGCAGGATGGAGAATCCGGCATAAAGTGTTCTGGCCTTGCCTTTGATCCACATTCCCTTCAATCCCTGGACCACAGGGCCATGGAGTTAACCTTATACTTTATTGTGAACATACTGATTATTGTATTCCTATCTGCTTCAGTGTGCTTCTGCACTCAGAACAATGTATCTTTTTGCCGATTTCATGAACATATTGATTTGTGCCGGGCACAGTCCAATGCTCACGATCAGCCTTCCATTCCCATATCTAGGCGACTGCCATTTATTCGTGAATCGAGACAGGGGAGCATTCACAGGAACATCAGGTGGAGAACAGGCCAGCCAAAATCTATCTCCTGCTCACCTGATAAGCGTAAGCATAGTTGTATTCAAAATGCACATTTACCACTCATGCTTACACACACATACTCGTACTTAGATACATTCCAAGACACACACACACACTTTTTACCAATGGCAAACAGGAGGAGAGGCATTTGTGCCCCCTTAGACTAGGAGGCTGAGGCTAAATGCACCAACTGGTTATTGACACCACCGTTGAAGCTGGAACACCAGTAAGAGTCTCTCATAACCTAGCAGAGGGAACATGGGGAAAAGAAAGACATTTACCATCACTTCATTCAGATTTAATCATAATTATCAATTATCATAACTATTACTATATTAATTCAATAACAAGTTGGAAAAGCACCACCACAATGATGGCTGAATCAAGCAATTCCAAGCATGAGTCTACAACATTAGCAAGTTGTACTATATGTTCAGAAGAACTATGGGTGCAATTCTCCCTTTGGGAGACCGTGGGCACGATCGTCCGGCTACGCTGCACTGGAAAAGCATCTCGCCATGGTGCAACGTGGCCGATGAAAGCCGGCCTTTAGAGAACCCGCTCCCGGGATCTACCCGGCTCACAATGCCTCGCGAGATCATTTTTAGCAAATCTGCATATTAGAGCGAGACATTAAGCCTTACTCTACTGTGCAGATACCCAAGGTACCTGAGGCTCGGGGCAGAACACTGCCAGGGCCAGCACTCTGCCCACTCGTGGGGATCGGAAGCCCCATCTGCATGCCCTTTAGGCAGGGTGGTGCCCTGGTATTGCTGGTGCGACCTGGGCACCCTGGAAGTGCCACCTGTGTGCCAGCCTGGAATTGCCAAGGTGCCCGGGTGGCATGCCAGCTGGCATGGAAACTGCTGGTGTGCCAGGTTGGCACTGCCAAGGTGTCAAGCTGGCATTTAATTGCATGCAGGCAATCGGGCCAGGGTTGCCCGGCGTTGGGGGGTGCGCTGGTGGTCAGTGGACCTTTCCAAGTTGCGTTCGGGCTGGGGGGAGGTCTGGGATTTAAAAATGGTGTCCCGATCTGTCGCTACAACGGGGTGTTCCGGCAAGCGGATCTCCCCATTGTGAAAAACAAAGGGGCTATGTGTGGCATCGTTTAGGTCCCTCATTCAAAATGAGTCGCGTTGAATCGGCCATGTGTTTCTCGGCACTGTGAGTGCCGGGAAACAGGTGGCTAAACGCGCTCGCTCAGGAACTTTGCTCCTCTCTGGGAAGGTCGTGCCCTATGTTCTCCCGCCGGAGTTTAATTGCACCAGTTTTATAATCCCCTTGGGGTCGTAAAGTGGGATGAAATTCAATGTTCCACGCCATGCAAATTTATGCATGGTGTGCAATCTGAGGGATTCCCAGGGAATCCCACTATCGGGCCGCCACCTTGAGCGGGTGGCCCGATAGCGAGGTCCCATGGCCAGTCACCCCTCCCCTTTCCCTGCAGCCCACCCCCACCCCCAGATTGCCTGGATACCCCATTTTACCCCCAAGTATGGAGGTTACCCGCTCCTCCTGTCCAGGGATCCCTATAACAGGGATCTCCCACAGGGTTCCCTGTAATAGGGCCCCCCCCCCACAGGGACACCCTGCCTAAAGGAACCCTCTCCGCAGACACCCCCTCCCACACATAGACCTCCCTGCCCCACACAGATAACCCTACTCCCAGAAAAATGACACCTGTCTGGAAGCTAGAGAGCATTCCAGACAGGAGCAGTGGGAAGCATTAAAGCTGTAATACTTACCTTGCAGATCCACGTGTCCACAGAGGTATGTGAAGTGAGATCACTGGTGGAGAAAGCGTGGACAGGCAGTGCATTTTTTGGAGGGGGTGGTCCTTGGATGGGCTCGGATGGTCTCTACCAGCGATGGCTGCACCACGAGGTTAACCACATCAGGCCCATTGGGGAATGCATTCCTGGAATCCTCGGAGGGAGAATCCCGCCCCATATCAGATTCAGTTTATTCTTTTTAAATTCTTTCATGGGATGTGGGTGTCACTGGCAAGACCACCATTCGTTGTCCATTACCAATTGCCCTTGAGGTGGTGGTGAGTCGCCTTCTTTGAACTGCTGTGGTCTGTCTGGTGCAGGCACATCGCTGAAGAAAGTCCCAGGATTTTGATCCAGTGGCAGTGAAGGAACAGGGACAGGAACAGGGATACATTTCCAAGCCAGGATGGCATATGGCTTGGAGGGGAACTTCCAAGTGGTAGTGCCTCATGCATTTGCTGCCCTTGTCCTTCTAAATGGTAGCCATTGCAGGTTTGGGAGCTGCTCTTGAGGGAACCTTGCTGAGTTGCTGCAATGCACTTTGTAGATGGTACACACTGTTGCCACTACACAGTCGTGGGGAGGCGGTGGCGTAGTGGTATTGTCACTGGACTAGTAAACCAGAGACCCAGGGTATTGCTCTGGGTATGGTTCTGGGGACCCAGGTTCAAATCCCACCACTGCAGATGGTGAAATTGAAAATTGAATTCAATAAAAACCTTGAATTGAAAGTCTAATGATGACCATGAAACCATTGTCGGTTGTCATAAAAACTCACCTGGTTCAGCAATGTCCTTTCGGGAAGGAAATCAGCTGTCCTTACCTGGTCTGGCCTACATGTGATTCCAGATCCACACAACGAGGTTGATTCTTAACCTCAAGGGTAATTGGGGGTGGACATTAATGCTGGCCAAGCCCGCGACACCCACGGATATGTTTATGTTAGTGGAAATGGGGCCGATCAAGCCTTTGTCCTGGGTGTAGAACCTCTTGAATAGTTTTGGAGCTACACTCATCCAGGTGAGTGGAGTGTATTCCATCACACTCTGAACTTGTGCCTTGTAGATGGTGGACAGGACTTGGGGAGTCAGCAGGTGAGCTACTCATCACAGAATTCCCAACCTCTGATCTGCCTTGTTGCCACAATATTTATCTGGCTGGTCCAGTTCAGTTTCTAGTCAATGGTAAACTCCAAGATGTTGATATTGGGGGATTTAGCAATAGTAATGTCGTTGAATGTTAAGGGTTGATGGTTAGGTTCTTTCTGGTTAGAGATGGTCATTTCCTGGCTCTTATACAGTCCAAATATTACTTGCCACTTGTCAGCTCAAAATTAATTGTTGTCCAGGTCTTGCTACATATGGTCACAGACTGCTTTAGTATCTGAGGAATTATGAATGGTGCTGAACAATGTAATCAAGAGAGAACAGGCCCACCTCTGACCTGATGATGTAGGAAAGGTCATTGATGAAGCAGCTGAAAAAAGTTGGGATTGTTGAAGAAGAATCATATTAAGCTCAAAACGTTAACTCTGTTTCTCTCTCCATCAACCTTATGCAGTACATTGTTTTTATTTTATATTTCCAGCATTTGCAGTATTTCGCTTTGTATGAAGGCATTCCCACCTACATAATTTAAAAGGATCGTGAATGACCAGGTTTGTTGCTAAATTATTTCTTCTGCCTTCTGGTCTAATTCTATGTGCTTTCATCTACTGAGGTAATGTTGAACAGTAAACGTCGAGTGGTCTGGTTGGTGCTGAAATATTTTTCTGTACATTTAAAAGCTTAACATGAAAAAAGTTGCTTCAGGACATGGGCTATCTGGCAGGATTTCATTTGGGTTTTTGAGCGTGACTGCAAAGACAAGAAGAGGTCATGTAGGCAGGGCAGGCTACTAGAAGATGGAGGAAGAGAAGGGACAGAATGGTTCGCAGCAGAATGCTATGTCTACTAAACTTTCTTGGGAACAATTCTCTTACCTCAACTTCAGTGAAATATCTTCACTTCACAAAAGAGATTTTGACTGAAATCTGTCAATGCTGCAGCCAGAACTGGAACCTCAGGGTAGAGAAGGCAGCATTTCCTCTGACCATTAAGATGACCATGGCTCTTAACCTTTCTGCATCTGGCTCCTCCAAGCTGTTGCTGGAAATATAAGTAACATCTTGCAACTGGCAGTACTCTGCTGTATAAGGGAGGTCACTGAGGCTCTATATACACATAAAGAAAGCTTCAGCTCATTCCCTCTCCATAGAAACAAGGCATTGGAGCAAGAATAAGCATTTGCACAATTTGCAGACTTCCTCATAGTGCACAATGCTATTGATGCCATATACATTATCTTGTGTACACCTCATCTGAACTCAGTCCTTTTTTTCCTGAGTGGAAAAGGAATTCATTCTCTCAATGTGCAGCTGGTGTGCAACCAAAGGCAACTCATCATGCTGGCTAATGGCCATGTCCTGGCAGTAGTCATAATTCTTTCATTCTGTGGATGTATTCTGTGCCATCTCTATCTAACCCAAGACAGTAATCAAAGGCTGGCTGCTGGATGTCAAGGGTTACCCACTCATGACCGACTCGCGACTCTAAACTGGAACCCATGCTCACCTGCACAGCAGGTCTACATTGGTGCCGGTATCATTATAGAGCACACCATCAGCTTTCACAAGAAATGTTTCTGCTGTATGGAGCAGTCTGCTGAAGCCCTGCAGTACTCAGTTTGTTAGCATGCTGTTGGCTACATAGCCAGCCACAATAAGAAGCCAACAAGCAGGGGCAAGAAGAGGAGGAAGATGAAATGTAAGAGGAAGTGGAAGAGCAGGAAGAAGGAGGAAGTGAGATTGATACATCATCAGTTCTTTTTTGCTTGGGCTGTACATGATTAAATGAGTAATACACCTATACACCATAAACTATTCCCTTAGTGCATTTGTCTCTCCTACTGCTCCTATGAGGTGCTTCCTCAGTAGCTGCAGCATGGGTGATGGAAGGCTGCTGAAATTTAATTGAGAAGATTATAGATGGTTTTGGTGGAAGACCTCGAGCAGCCCTTGGTTTCGAGTGCCCCAAATTCAGACTGCCCCATTGTGGCCTAGGCTGTAGTAGTATGGGTTAGCTGGCTGACAGCCAGCAGCAATGGCACTGGCAGAGTGGTGGAAGCAGGAATGCTCTCATCCTGAGTGAAAGGCAGCAGATTAGTGCCCCACAGAGACACTGCCATTCTTCCTGGGCTGTACCTCGGCAATCCTATTGACCTGTTGAGAGAACAGATTGATACACTCAGGACGTACCTTTGAACAATATATCCGGAACCATGATGGCATGGTTTGGAGGAAAGCAGTATTCTGACCATAGATGGAGGTTACAACAGAATAGTACTGCTGGAATCTTCTTCTTCTTAGACAGTCCCTCAGAATTGGGGATAACTTGTTTCATGATTGAATAGGTGCTCAGGTGACTGAGGATTCCAATGCACAACCTAGTCTCTGTCAGAGGTGGGGCAGACAGTGGCTGGAGGAGCGGGTGGGTGGGTGCCCAGGTTAACACTATTATATTACTTGTTTGTAATATGTTGTTTCTCTTTGCTTTACTTCTAGAATGGTCTGATGGTTAGATTTCAAAGAAACCACCAATCTTCAATTCAAAGCAAAATAGATTTAATGAATAACAAATTAAATACTAATGAGTTTGTTCACTCTTACAGAACTGTAACTGGTGATAAATTAAATCAGAATAAGTATTAACTATGTTTAACTATAAGTATTAACTATGCTATAACCCTCTCTCTCTAACTGCTGTCGAGTCACTCCTGGTTTGAAGAGGACCAAGATCCTTTGAGATCACATATTTATACATGAATCTAGTGCTGCCATCAAGTGGTTGTCTTACACTATGATGTAGTTGCTAACTATTTAGATACCAGCATATATATATATCACTACAACCACACGCTCCTTTCATTGTCGACACTTGGCTTTAGCTTGTTCTTGGCGATGAGACTCAAGGTGTTCAACTCCTTCCTGGATGCTTTTCCTTCACTTAGGGTGGTCTTCGGCCTGGGATTCCAGTGTTAATTTGGATTTTGTAGTTTTTCAAGGAGGCTTTGACAATTATTATGATCCCAGACCAGACCCCAACAGTGGCTACGATACCGGATAGAAGCCCCAATGTTTTATGTTGCTTTTGTAAGACTTTGAGGAAAGGATACTTCGCTCCAGAAGTGATTGCATGAAGAAATAGGAATATGGTATATTAAAACAAACTTTATTACTAATACAGTATTAAAACCCCACCAGAAATTATTTATTTATTATTTTATAAATTTAGAGTACCCAATTTTTTTTTTAAAATTAAGGGGCAATTTAGTGTGGTCAATCCAGCTAGCCTGCACATCTTTGGGTTGTGGGGGTGAAACCCTCGCAGACACGGGGAGAATGTACAAACTCCAACCAGGATCGAACCTGGGACCTCGGAGCCGTGAGGCAGCAGTGCTAACCACTATGTCACTGTGCCGCCCGCCCCATCACAAAATAACCTACTCTTACCCCTTAAACAATACGACTCAACACAGTAAATGCAATAGTCTTAATTGCAATCTTTATTCCCACTTAAACAAAAACAACCATCTCAACTCTAAATCCACCTTAAATACCAATGGCATAGAGGAATACTTGCTTTGCAGAGTTATTCTTTGGGAAGAGATCTCTTGACACTGCTTTACAGAAAAGATTTGATTCAAGTCATTAATCTGGGCTGTATGCCTTCAAAAGCTTTTTATACTGGCTTGTTTCAACTCCCCCTTGTTCTCAGTAAAATCTGTATTGCACTAAATACTGTTAATCTCTTTTAACTAACCTACAGTGAGCAGACCTGCCTTACATGTGCACACAGTTACATTCAGCTCAGAACTGAACTGAAAATGCTTTCTCAAAAAGCCTGATGCCTCAGCTCCATCCAGCAATGACATCATCTCATCAAGCTTAAAACTAATTAACTCCCCAGGGCATCCCCTTAATCAAAACAAAATTGCATTAGCTCAAGCTTTTTACGATGGACAATTGCACCCCTGGCTCCTAAAAGCTTTGTTGTCTTTCAACCTAAGAATCTTACAAAACATTTATCTAAAAATTTTTTTTTTGATTATCCAATTCATTTTTTCCAATTAAGGGGTAATTTAGTGTGGCCATTTAACCTATGCACACCTTTTGGGTTGTGGGGGCAAAACCCACGCAAACACGGGGAGAATGTGCAAACTCCACACGGACAGTGACCCAGATCCGGGATTGAACCTGTGACCTCGGCGCCATGAGGTCGCCACTAACCACTGCGCCACCGTGCTGCCCTGAATATTTTAAAACATGACTTCAGCAGTCAAACACACTGTAACCAAGGGTATTAACACTTACTGCACCAAATATCTATAATACAATATCGCTGAAATTCCTACATTCATCACAGTGTGTCCTTAAAGATTTTCCTCTGCGCACCTGAGACTCACTTTCCGTGTCGAAGCTCTCAAGAGCGCTTGTTTCGGCAGTCTCGTATCAGGCATGTGGATCAAGTGGCCTGCCCAACGGAGATAATCGAGCACGGTCAATGCTATGATGCTTGGGATGTTGGCCTGTTTGAGAGCACTGACATTAGTGCGCCTATCCTGCCAATGGATTTACAGAATCCTGAGGAGGCAGTGCTGGTGCTAATCCTCGTTTTGAGGTGCCTGCTGTACATATCCATGCCTCTAAGTTATATAGGAGGGCATGTATCACTACTGCTCTGTAGACCATGAGCTTGGTGTAGTGTCTGAGGTCCTGGTCTTCAAACACTCTCTTCCTCAAGTGACTGAAGGCCATGCTGGTACATTGAAGGGGGTGTTCAACCTCATTGTTGATGGGGGTAGTAGGTTAGCTTGTTGTTATCCAGTTGTATTTACTGCACATCTCATCAATATACTTGTTATAAATAAACAGTAATTGTGTTTCAACTTACAAACCTGGTGATTGTAGTTATTGGGCAGCCAAGGGCCAAAGACTTGGGAATTTTTATAAGAATAGTTGGTTAATTCACTTGTGTTGTGACACTGGAAGAAGTGGGGCTGGAATTGACTGTGAACTTACCCTGGGTGTCATGACACAACTACCAATTGGACTCCATGAAGCCAGGGCTTGGTGCAGTGGCAAGGGGCTCCAATGTGACTGGAGACCAGCCATGGATGTATGGGCCTAGAACATGTAATCACACATAATTCTACTGTCCACCTTTCTCCTTGCTACAGGATGTCACACCTAAGATTCATAAAGTGCGATGTCGCATGCATTCCCCACTGAAATCTTGTTCTTTACACACTGCTTTCCTCACTGAAGTCCTGTTCTTTATACACTGTCCTCCTCACTGAAGTCCTGTTCTTTATACACTGTCCTCCTCACTAAAGTCCTATTCTTCAAACACGGTTCTCTTCACTAAAGTCCTGTTCTTTATACACTGCTGTCCTCACTAAAGCCATTTCTACATGATCTCTTCACTGATTTTGCTCTTTACAGCACCTACTTCTCAAATTAGAGTTGTGTTTTGATTGTTTGCATCAAGCAGTTTTTTGATTAAGTGACTGAACCTTTCTTTACTTGTGTTCTCGATGCTCAATTGTTTCGTCTTCAGGTAATATCAAAGAACATGAAGGTAATGGCGTGATACATAGTGTAAAACACTTAACACCTGAAAACATATCATAATAGTGTACTATTTTTAATTTAAAGATATTTAATCCATTTGATCCTTTGATTTGAGCGTGAGCGTTAATGCCATGCCTATGTCCCAAATGACTGTTAAATCTCTCACAAAAGCAAAATCATTTATTATTCTGGAACAAACTAAAAGATATGTTTGCCAGGGGAAGTGAAGAAATACACGTACACTAAGTATAATCGGCATTATTGGAACAGAGCATGCTCTATCTGACCTAGACCTGCCAAGTGCTGACAATGGGTGATTAAAATGTTCAGAAGTCAGACCTGATTAGAAATGTGCAAGAGCCTGTTGCTAACTTTTGGTTGGTTCAATTGGTTGTTTTATAACCTTTGCTTTAGAGTCGCCAGGTATCTTTATGATACCGCCACGAGGTTCAAGTTCAAGTAATGATCAATAACTCAACACACCAATTAGTAAGATGCAAATCAATACACATTTATTATACACAGTAAATCGCTATTCATGCATAAACTCTACTTTCTAGGCTATTTCTATCACTAATAGGCCTATACTTAGCTTCGGACTGGCCCACCAGGTCAGGGGAACAAATGGCCTTTCGTTCGGGTTCTGAGTCTGCGGGATTCAAAAGCTGGTATGGACTGGTAGCTAGGAGCGCCTAACTCGTAGCGAGCGTTGACTTGAGATTTACTTTCTTGGCGGCCGCTGGACAGTTCACTCTCCGGGGTTGCTTCGCGTTGCTGAGTGACCCTGTCAAGAAGGACGATTTGAACTTGGGGGCTTTGCTTTATAGTCCCCAGGGGCTTCCCGCCCTTCGGGGCGGTCCCCGTACCTGGTTTCAGATGATTGGACTTCGTTTCAATCACTTGGTTCGATTTCTCCAATGCTGGAGCGGTTCCCTGATCGTTGGGCGGTCTCTAAGTGTCCGTTACCCTCTTTTGTGTTGGCTCCTGCTGGCGCCGAGGAGTCTGGCTTGGCCTTGTTTACCTTAAAATGTTTCGATTGTTCCCGGGGATCGCTCATTACTATGTAGATGGCTGCTACATTACAATGCAGATGGCTGCTTGTATCGATGCTGTCTGTGTTTCTGCAGAGTCTAATACACAGTAAACTTGCACCTGCTAGTTTTTGCCTGTGTTGGCTGAATTTCCCTTCAGCCTTTGCTGGTCTCCATTTTAAGTCGGGAAGTGGCCAATTCAGGTGGCTACACACCCTCCTTGTGATCCTAACGTGAAGCGTGAACCTGACCTGGCGAGCACTCTTCTATGGCCTCTATACTGACCATAACTATGCAAGAAAATTTTAACTAACATTCGAAGTGGCGCTATGTCAAAACAGGGAAATGCATTACAAAATAAGAAAAACGGTACCTCTAACTGTCCTTAATAAACTACGCTCACTCAAACATTCAATCATACTAACTTCCTTAATGATACCAACAAAATCATAGCAGCATTATTCACATTTTTCCTGGCTTGGCAGTCAAGCTCAGGATTGTACAATTGCTCATGAAACACATTTCTTTATTCACAAAAAGTACGCAAACGAATGTTCTTTTCTTGATCGCGGGGATCGAGGGTCTGGTCATAACCGAAAATAGGGGATCTTATCCTATATACCAGGGTGCGAGCGCGGTAGGCTCTCCTTGGCCATTTCTTCAGACGAATAGTCTGCACGATGCAGCAGAGTATTGCCAATACTAGTAGGGATTCTATCAAGTAGGACAGGGAGTACCAGGTTATAAACCTGTCACACCAAGATGGTGTGGTGTCGCTTGTGACTGGGCTCTGGGTACTATGGGGAAGTGAATAATTAACGGCTGGGGGGGGGGGGGGTTGGGGTCAGGGGGTCACGTTCGCGCGCAACCAAATGTTCATTAGGGTGATGAGCAACACGGAGGATGTCCTCATGGTTCTTCTTCGTTCTCTTCTCTTCTTTTCTGTTCCTGGAGCTTCTGGAGTTCTGTGGGATCAAGCATAGTGTTTGTTACTATCTTGGTTTAATATCTCGTCTGTTAGTATGTCTGTCCTTCAGTGCCAATTCTCCCTTTACAATTTGTCACCATGTGTGACTCCCTCATTTTTAAAAAAAACCGAATATTCCGGACAAGACACACTTAACAAATACTGAAACAGTGCGAGCCGTCTCGCAGGCTGTGCGATTTACCATCCAAATGTTTGAGGATGTAAATAGCAGAGGGTTGGCAACCTAAGGGTCGCCTGAAAATAAAAAAAACGTTTTGAACGAAAATTGCCGAAATGAGGTGCGTATGAGCCGCGACGGGTAAGATTTGGATGGATTCCCCAGGTAGGACGGCGACCAATGCTGTGTGTTCTCTGCCCGAGCGTAGCTGACCAGAGGGGGGGTTCCCCAGGCAGGGCGGGTCTCAATGCTGTTTCTCCACTGCCTGAGCAACCGGCAAGAACGGGCAAAAATGTAGTCATCGTGGGGGGTTGCCGTAAAGGTTCTACCTTTGAACCAGAAGGGCAGTTATGAACGGGGGTTTGGCAAGTTCTCTGCGGTTTCTGCCGATGAGCGTGCGGGCAAGTTCTCAGAGGTTTCGGCCGATGAATGTGCCGGCACGTTCTCAAAGGTTTCTGCAGACAAATAAAGCGTGGGGCCGTGGAAAAAATTTCCGATCTTACGAACAACATTTAACAATACAACTACAAACAACATTAAACATGCTGCAGGTTCCATCAGAATACAGGACATCGTAAATCACATTTGGATTGGGGTGTAACGAGCATATGGAGGGAGTGCAGCGTGACCGAAGAAGAGAGGAAGGAGGAGCGAAACAAAAATGAAGTGGCCTTGCTGAGGTAACGCTGCCATGAGAAGTGGTGGGTAAACGCTCACAGTTTGCATGGGGCAGCTGGGACCTTGTAGCTGCTGTGGGTGGTGTTCTCTTTCATATCTGGGGGCTAGTCTAGCTGGTGGGGGTCTCCTGCAATCTCGGGCCAAGTGTCCTGACTGCCCATAGTTGTAACATGACCCCTGGGGCACATAATGTGGAGCAGGCTCTCGGGTGCATTGTTCCCTTGGGTGTGGTTCCCTGGGTGGGGGGTCGGGGCTGCTGGTGTCTTTGCTGGTTCGGGGGGCATTTGTGGGCTGATTCCGTTGCTGTTTCAGGGGGGCTTGACATTCTCGTGCGTAATGTCCTAATTGTCCGCAATTGTAGCATTCCTGGGATTTAGGCTGCGGTGGGGTGTTCCTGCCCTCATTTACCCATGCGGGGTTCTGGTGTGTCCTAACTGGATGCATGTCTGCCTGCTCTTCCTGCTGTTCTTCGGGTTTCCTAATTGTGGGTTTGTTTTGTACAGACTGCTCCCAGGTGCGGGACAATCTTTTTAAAACCCATTTCTCATTGTGGGCTTCCTCTGAGGGGTCATAATTCGCGCACGCTTTTTGCCCTGCCTCTGTGGCATGGGAGATAAGGGTGCGGGTCCATTTGGCCACATTGTCTGGGGACAAATGGGCGCGGTCTAAATTGCCGAAAACTGCTGTGAAATGAATCCACAGGCGTCCAGCACAAACGCTGTGGGGTGCTCGGTTTTCTTTTGCCTGCACTTATTGAGGCCTTCTACGGGGTCACCCTTGTTATACCCGATCGCGTCTAGGATCGTGGTATGCATTCTGCAAGGGTGCCTCCTCCTACATTCTGTGGGTCGGGAAGGGCTGCTACGACCGAAGGGTCTAAACTCAAAACTGAGCTTTACTTGCTCTCGCTCATCCAGGCCGTACATGATAGCCTGCTGCTTTACTCTGGCAAAGAAATAGTGGGCGTCTGAGGTGGGGGGAACGGTTTGAGTTTATCGCACGCATCCCGTAATTGGGTCACTATTAAGGGGGTGGTGTACAGAAATTGCGTGTCGTCCGATGTGGCTGTGCGGTGGGTGGTGACTGGGTTCATTGGAGCCTGAACTATCTGCTCTGTGGGGGGTTGGGGCGCTTTTCTCTTTTGGGGCTTTCCCTGCGCACATGTTCCCTGAACATATCTCTGCGCTGTCTCACTCAATTCTTCCCAATCAGGGCCGTCTTCCTCATCTAGCTGTGATACAAAGGTTTCCTGGAATCCTTTTTGAACTGAAAGTAGAGATTGCAGTTCTGCAATCTGCTTCCGGCACTTTGCGTGGTCTAACGAGCTTTGTCTTTGCTCCGTGGTGGCAGCATGGAGTGCTCTTAACGATGCCTTCAGGTCACTACACTGCCTCTGCAATGCCTCTACCTGCTTCTCTGTTTCCTCTCTTACCAGGACTTCACGTTGCGTGTCCTGATAGGCCTTTTCGTAATGGGATTGGAAGCTGCTTAGGTGCACCAGACAAGACTGGTGCGCCCACTTGGCATCATCCACCTCTCCGTCCTTTGCTGCTAACTTCCTTCTTAACTCTATGTTCCCTTTCTCTATCTCGCTCACATCGACCTTGCTCATTCGATGTGCCTCTATCTCTTTACGGAGCGTCTGAACGACATCCTCTGTGCCTTGCAATTGTGCCAAACAGGACACGATTGCCATCGGATTGCGAGCTTTTCCCAAGCTTTTCTTATGGATTTCGCTCAGGTTCTCCCACCAAGTATGTCCTATACTCCCGGAACCTGTTTCCTCATTTTCACAGAATTCACTCCAAAGGGGCCATTCCTTCCCTTTGAGGTACTTTCTGATTTCCTCTTCCCAAACGGGACACTGTCCTACTCTGCTGCTGGTTGCTGCAACCACAAATTCCTCGGGGTTGATGAGGCGTTGCATTGCCTGCATTGCCATCTTTCCTCTCTGAATACTTCTCTTAAAATTTGGAACAAGGGGTACAAAGGATGTGCTGTAATTACGGGTACGGCTTTCGCTATTTTCCGGAATACAAACTCCCGACAGTTTTGTTGCAACAAAAATCTATCAGTTTACCTTATAGCCCTGTTAGTTACGCATGCATTAACACACTTCCGAATTATGAGAATTGATCAGAACTGCTTGAACACTTGTGGTTTTTCTGTTCCCAATTGGATTTCTAATTCAAATTTTGGGTTCTCCTGGAGTGGTTAAGCCACTTCTAGATCGGGTCCCGTCAGGATGTTGCCAGTAATATGTTGCTAACTTTTGGTTGGTTCAATTGGCTCTGTTTTATAACCTTTGCCCTAGAGTCGCCAGGTATCTTTATGATACCGCCACGAGGTTCAAGTTCAAGTAATGATCAATAACTCAACACACCAATTAGTAAGATGCAAATTAATACACATTTATTATACACAGTAAATCGCTACTCATGCATAAACTCTACTTTCTAGACTATTTCTATCACTAACAGGCCTATACTTAGCTTCGGACGGGCCCACCAGGTCAGGGGAACAGATGGCCTTTCGTTCGGGTTCTGAGTCTGCGGGATTCAAAAGCTGGTATGGACTGGGAGCTAGGAGCGCCTATCGCGTAGCGAACGTTGAATCAAGATTTACTTTCTTGGCGGCCGCTGGACAGTTCACTCTCCGGGGTTGCTTCGCGTTGCTGAGTGTCCCTGTCAAGAAGGACAATTTGAACTTGGGGGCTTTGCTTTATAGTCCCCAGGGGCTTCCTGCCCTTTGGGGTGGACCCCGTACCTGGTTTCAGATGATTGGACTTCGTTCCAATCACTTGGTTCGATTTCTCCAATGCCGGAGCGGTTCCCTGATCGTTGGGCGGTCTTTAAGTGTCCGTTAACCTCTTTTGTGTTGGCTCCTGCTGGTGCCGAGGAGTCTGGCTTGGCCTTGTTTACCTTAAAATGTTTTGATTATTCCCGGGGATCGCTCAATACTATGTAGATGGCTGCTACATTACTATGCAGATGGCTGCTTGTATCGATGCTGCCTGGGTTTCTGCAGAGTCTAATACACAGTAAACTTGCACCTGCTAGTTTTTGCCTGTGTTGGCTGAATTTAGCTTCAGCCTTTGCTGTTTTCCATTTTAAGTCAGGAAGTGGCCAACTCAGGTGGCTACAAGCCCAGCATACAAAGCTTGAATTTGAGCTCAGGCTTCAGTTCACGGCACAAATTGCTTCAATCTCATTTGTGTGACACATCTAGCCTTGGAAGACTTGACTCTTATATATTATTCACTGCAACAAAGACATGCTTCTTACTGTTACTTTGAATCGTCCTCTGGCTTCCTTCCATTGTACTTCTATGGACCAAGAAACCATTCTCTTCACACCAATAATCAGTAATGAGGGTAAAATAATGTTCAGGGCCCTAAGATTTTTTTGCCAACAGCTATTCCCATATTCAGGAGTAATGTAGAATAAACCTCAGAAGAGGCAAACCAAGAGGTAAACATTGTATCTCCATATTATTATGGGCCAGGGTTTAGAGAACAACAAACAAAGAACAAAGAAATGTACAGCACAGGAACAGGCCCTTCGGCCCTCCAAGCCCGTGCCGACCATGCTGCCCGACTAAACTACAATCTTCTACACTTCCTGGGTCCGTATCCCTCTATTCCCATCCTATTCATGTATTTGTCAAGATGCCCCTTAAATGTCACTATCGTCCCTGCTTCCACCACCTCCTCCGGTAGCGAGTTCCAGGCACCCACTACCCTCTGCGTAAAAAACTTGCCTCGTACATCTACTCTAAACCTTGCCCCTCTCACCTTAAACCTATGCCCCCTAGTAATTGACCCCTCTACCCTGGGGAAAAGCCTCTGACTATCCACTCTGTCTATGCCCCTCATAATTTTGTATACCTCTATCAGGTCTCCCCTCAACCTCCTTTGTTCCAAAGTATATCATGGAGTTCACCTGACCCACAACTTTAAATAGATTTTGGGTATGGGGAGCACAAGGGCCCACTTTTCAGGTGTGATGCAACAGAGAGTTAAAGTATGAATCCAGTTTATTTTATAAACACACAGTAAACAGTTTATCAACTACCAATACACGTAACTCCACAGATACAATACTTTCTAGATAACCCTTCATAACTTTCCAAACAACAATCACAAGTTAAACCCTT
Source organism: Scyliorhinus torazame (assembly GCF_047496885.1). Taxonomy (NCBI): domain Eukaryota; kingdom Metazoa; phylum Chordata; class Chondrichthyes; order Carcharhiniformes; family Scyliorhinidae; genus Scyliorhinus; species Scyliorhinus torazame. Next base: position 133,854,466 of record NC_092710.1, read on the forward strand.
TTTAAATAAAGACAGCAGGTTTATATTCTCTACAGAAACAGGTATTACTTTGAAATCATCAAGTGATCTTTAGATTGCAGAGAGAGATCATAACATCTTCTTGCTGTGAATGCAGCTCTCCACCTCTGAAAACAAAACCAAAAGCACACTGTAGCTGCCAGCTCAAAAACGAAAGTGAAAGACAGACAAGCCCAGCACCACCCACACACTGGCTCCACACACACACTGACATCACTGTAGCTATTTGATAAACACCCATTTCTTAAAGGTACATCCACCTGACACAACCCCCAAGAAAAAAAAAAATATTCCCACTTTCTCTGTCTTTTCGCTTTGACAAAGGGTCATCTATACTCGAAACGTTAGCTCTTTTCTCTCCCTACAGATGCTACCAGATCTGCTCAGATTTTCCAGCATTTTCTCTTTCGTTTCAGATTCCAGCATCCGCAGTAATTTGCTTTTATAGTCTTGTCTCTCTCTTTCTGCATGTTAAAAGGTGATTTCAGATCACTTGATAACTTGAAAAGAAATAACTGCTTTCTGGAAGGAATTCAAACCTGATGTTTTGAAAAGAAAACAAGAGCATCCATATGCTGGTCTTAAAGACAGTAAGAGTGCCATCTGCTGGGCCACACCTTTGAAAAGGGTTTTCTGATTTATGGGATCTTGTTACTAAATTGGAACAACTCAAGGGGGAAAGTTATTAAGGGTTATATATAGAGTACTGTAGCTGTGTGAGGTATTTATGTTTGTAGTTGATAAAATGCTTTATAAAAATGTTAACTGAATTCGTAGAATAAACTTTGTTTTTGATTAAAAGTGCTTAAGGCCTCTGTTGAATAACACCTGAGAGGTAGGCCCTTGTGCTCCTCATAATCAAAATCTATAAACAGTTGTAGATCAGGTGAACTCCATGATATACCTTGGAGTTTTCTAAACCCCTGTTTAAAGTGCTCCAAGCTTAATCACTTTGCTTCCCAATGCTAGTCAACAGCGATCTATCATTCTCCAACACAGAAACAACAAAATATCAATGTTCACAGAATTGATAAGATGGAGACTCACACATCTATGAAATATTTTTCAGAAGAAGAGGATTATTTTTCCTTGAAGAACACTTTCTTCGTAGGAATCATAGACACAACAGAGGAACTTCAAGCAATGACCAAGGCTCCTCAACAAATAAATATCATTGGCACCCTCAGTGAATGGACCTCGACAGTGCAAGTCAACAACTTCCCAATCCTGTTCAAACTTGACACTAGGGCTTCGGCAAACTTAATGACAAGCAAAGATCTTGCATCAATCCCCGGGGAACATGAGATGATACCTGCTGCATGTAAGTTGAAAGACTACAATGGCAATCAGATTGCTTCAAGAGGGCCGTGCCATTTGAAAGTAATTAATAAGGAGGTCAAGAAAGTACTATGGTTTGAGATCGTGGACGACCATAAATCTTCACTGTTAGGTGCCCAAGTCTGCAAGGGCTTGCGGCTTGTCCAAAGAAATTTCATGAATACCAAAGACACATCAAGACTGGACGATGACATCCAGCAACTACTTAGTGAATACCTTAACGTTTTTCGAGGTATGGGTACATTACCCTACCAATATAAAATTTTGCTCAAGAAGGATGCAATAACCGTCATTCATCCATCAAGGAGGGTGCCAGCTCCTTTGCGCGAAAGGCTGAAAGTAGAATTCCAATGATTACAGTTTCAAGGAGTCATCTCAGAGTCACGCAACCGACTGACTGGGTCAGCACGTTGGTCTGCGTCAAGAAACCTTCAGGTGATCTCAGAATCTGTAAAGATCCCAAGGATCTGAACAAGAATATTTGTAGGGAACACTACCCTATCCCTAAGCATGAGGAGATAACTTGTGAGATGGCAAACGCTCGCATTTTCACCAAACACGACGCTTCACTAGGTTTCTGGCAGATGCAGCTAGATGACTCAAGTAAATTGCTTTGGACGTTCAATACGGCATTTGGACGTTTCTGTTTTAACCGCATGCCTTTCGGGATCATCTCAGCCTCCAGAATATTTCACAGAATCATGGAGCAGATGACGGAGGGTATTGAAGGTGTCAGAGTCTACGTAGATGACATCATCATATGGTCGACTACGGAAGAAGATCACATTGTTCGATTGAGAAAAGTGTTTCACAGGATCCGCCAATATGAATTGAAACTTAACCAATCAAAGTGTATGTTTGCACGTTCATCTTTAAATTTCTTGGGTGATACGATATCAGCTCAAGGTGTCAGGTCACATGAGGACAAAACCTCTGCTATACAGAACATGCAGCAGCCAAAAGATAAAAAAGCTAGATTTCTCGGAGTCATTAACTTCTGAGGCAAGTTCGTATCTAACTTGTCAACGTGGACGTCAGCTGTACGAAGCTTAATTAAGAAGACTACAGAGCTTGAGTGGGCTCCATGCCACCAAGACGAATGGGTGGATCTCAAGCATCAATTGATGACAGCTCCAATTCTGACTTTCTTGGACCCAACCAGACCTACAAAGATCTCCACCGACGCCAGTCAAGATGGAATTGGTGCGGTGCTTATTCAACAAGACAACCAATCAGACTGGGTTCCAGTAGCATGTGCGTCCAGAGCGATGATTGCCACGGAGTTCAGGTATGCACAAATTGAAAAAGAGTGTCTTAGGCTGATCACAGGCATTATGAAACGTGTACGGGCTTCCTACGTTTATCGTAGAAACGGATCACAGACCACGAGTCAATATAATTGAACAAAACCTCAATGACGTGACTCCTCGCCTACAACGAATGATGATGAAGTTGAGGAGGTATGACTTCACACTAGTCTACACTCCAGGAAAGGACCTCATCATAGCCGACACACTATCTAGATCCATCACCTCACCTGAAAACTCACCTCCTGAGCCCATTGACAATATTGAAGTTCAAATGCAGTTGCGCAAGGAAAATCTTCCGGCATCTGATGAGAAGCTGCAGAAAATTAGTCTTGAGACATAAAAATATGCGACCTTGCTCCGAGTAATTCATGATCTCCAGCATGGTTGGCCAAAGGGAAGGTGTCCACAGTTCCAGAACATACAGACAGAACTGACTGTTGTGGATGAACTGTTACTCAGAAATGATCAGATCGGCTTCCGGGTGCGGCTATGCAGAGCTAGGTCGCATGTTCGGTAGCTCCCGCTTGAAACTGACTTTTGGGCTCTTTACAGGGCCCCCACGGCATTTGTTTGACATTTCCCGGTGTGGGAAGAAGACTGCAACATTCCCCCGACAGTGTCCCCCAGGAATGGTCTGTCTCTTGGTTACCAGACCCGGCAGAAACAGTAAAAGATTTGGCTTTAACTGCAGGATAAACAAAGCCTCTTCCAGCATGCAGGCGGGGGAAGGGCAAGCTTAGAGGCTGCAAGCTGACTTGAGGGCCTTTATTAAAGGTGAATTCTAGCAGCAGAGGGAACAACTGTGAAAAGGTCTACCAAGACCATTGAAGGCGTGGGGACGAGGCTTCCCGTGGCGGCCACGGAGGAATAGGTCGCGCATTCGGCAGCTCCCGTCTGGAACAGACTCTCAGACCTTTTTCAGGAGTTTCCACAGACTTTTTGGGGCAGATTGGTGAAGCGAACACTGCCAGAAGGATTCCCTCTCGAGACTTCCGGTTGCGGCTATGCGGAGCTAAGTCGCACATTCGGCGGCTCCCGCAACAATGGACTTTTGGGCTCTTTACAAGGCCCCCAAGGGCACTTTTTCGACGTTTCCTGGTGTGGGAAGTAGTTAATAATAGCTCCCCGTCAGTATATGGCTTTAACTAGGAGGTGGGGCGACAAAAAAGGTGGTGGTGGACCAGAAGAAGGGAGGGAAGAAGGACAAAATGGCAGCGGGCGGAGACCAGGCAGCGTGGAGGCAGTGGGCGGAGGAGCAACAGGAGAGTATCCAGCGCTGCCTCAGAGAGATTAAAACGGACCTGTAGAGCCGATGAAGGCTTCTATTGATAAGCTGCTGGAGACACAGACGGCCCAGGGGGTGGCGATCGGACAGGCTCGACAAAGATCTCTGACAATGAGGACGAGATCTTAGGCCTGGCGGTAAAGGTGGCACGAGGCACTTCACAAGAAATGGCAGGAGCGGTTCGAGGAGATGGAGAATCGGTCGAGGCGGAAGAATCTGCGGATTCTGGGCCTCCCGGAGGGGCTGGAGGGGCCGGACGTGGGGGCCTATGTGGTCACCATGTTGAACTCGCTGATGGGAGCGTGGTCCTTCCAGGGGCCCCTGGAGCTGGAAGGGGCCCATAGAGTGTTGGCGAGGAGGCCCAAGGCTAACGAGCCTCCGCGGGCGGTGCTAGTGAGGTTACATCGGTTCGTCGATTGGGAATGTGTACTCAGGTGGGCCATGAAGGAGAGGACCAGCAGGTGGGAGAATGCGGAGGTTCGGATATATCACGACTGGAGTGCGGAGGTGGCGAAGATGAGGGTCGGGTACAATCGAGTGAAGGCGGTGCTGCACAGGAATGGGGTGAAGTTTGGCATGTTGCAGCCGGCGCGACTGTGGGTTACCTACAAGGACCGGCACCATTATTTTGAGTCTCCGGAGGAGGCGTGGGCTTTTGGTCAGGGAGGAGCTGGAGCAAGTAGGGGGGGGGTCGAGATGGGGGCATGCCGCTGTGGGGAACGGGCCGGGTGTGGGGTGGGGGGGGGGGTGCGGGCGCGTGGCTGACCGAGGAGTGGGTCATGGCTGGTCGGTGGGGGAGGGGAGCGGGTAGCCCCCTGATCCGGCTGATAACCTGGAATGTAAGGGGACTGAATGGGCCGGTTAAGCGGGCCCGCGTGTTCGCGCACCTGAAGGGGCTGAAGGCGGATGTGGTTATGCTCCAGGAGACACACCTGAAGGTGGCAGACCAGGTAAGATTGAGGAAAGGGTGGGTAGGTCAGGTGTTTCACTCGGGGCTAGATGCCAAAAATCGAGGGGTGCCGATCTTGATAGGAAAGAAGGTGTCATTCGAGGCGTCGAGCATTGTGGCAGATAATGGCGGTAGGTACATAATGGTAAGTGGTAAGTTGCAGGGAGAGAGGGTGGTACTGGTCAATGTGTATGCTCCGAACTGGGACGATGCGTGTTTTATTCGGGGTATGTTGGGTCGGATCCCAGACTTGGAAGTGGGGGGCCTGATAATGGGGGGAGACTTTAACATGGTGTTGGATCCGGCACTGGATCGCTCCAGGTCTAGGACGGGTAGGAAGCCGGCGGCGGCTAGAGTGTTGAGGGGATTTATGGACCAAATGGGAGGGGTGGACCCTTGTAGATTTGCAAGGCCGGGGGCTAGGGAATTTCCATTCTTCTCACATGTCCATAAGGCTTATTCTCGAATCGACTTTTACATTTTGAGGAGGGCGCTGATAGCGAGAGTAGAGGATACCGAGTATTCGGCAATAGCCATTTTGGACCACGCCCCGCATTGGGTGGACTTGGAGATGGGTGAGGAGCGGGACCAGCGCCCGCTGTGGCGCTTGGAGGTGGGGCTGTTGGCGGACGAGGAGGTGAGCGAGCGGGTCCGAGGAAGTATAGAGAGGTACTTGGAGACCAACGACAACGGGGAGGTCCGAGTGGGGATGGTATGGGAGGCACTGAAGGCGGTGGTGAGGGGAGAGCTGATCTCCATTTGGGCCCACAAGGAGCGGAGGGAGCGGGGGGAGAGGGAGAGGCTGATGGGGGAGATGGTGAGGGTAGACAGGAGGTATGCGGAAGAGCCTGAGGAAGGATTGTTGATGAAGAGGCGCAGCCTCCAGGCCGAATTCGACCTGGTGACCACCAGGAAGGCGAAGGTGCAGAGGAGGAAGGCCCAGGGGGCGGTCTACGAGTATGGGGAAAAGGCAAGCCGGATGCTGGTGCATCAGCTTCGGAAGCAGGACGCAGCTAGGGAGATCGGGGGAGTTAAGGACAGGGGAGGGAGCGTGGTGCGGAGTGGGGTTGGCATCAATGGGGTCTTCAGGGACTTCTACGAGGCATTGTACCGATCTGAGCCCCCACGAGAGGAGGGAGGGATGTGCCGTTTCCTGGACCAATTGAGGTTTCCAAAGATGGAAGAGGGACTGGTGGCAGGACTGGGGGCCCCGATTGGGCTGGAGGAGCTGATCAAAGGGATAGGAAGCATGCAGGCGGGGAAGGCACCGGGGCCGGACGGTTTCCCGGTCGAGTTCTATAAAAAATATATGGACCTGTTGGGCCCGCTGTTAGTTAGGACCTTTAATGAGGCAAGGGAGGGGGGGGCTTTATCCCCGAAGATGTCCCGGGCACTGATCTCCTTGATCCTGAAGCGGGACAAAGATCCCCTGCAATGTGGGTCTTACAGACCGATTTCCTTGCTAAATGTAGATGCCAAGGTGCTGGCGAATGTCTTAGCCACGAGGATTGAGGATTGTGTGCCGCAGATCATCCATGAAGACCAGACGGGGTTTGTGAAGGGGAGACAGTTGAACGCGAATGTGCGGCAGCTTTTGAACGTTATCATGATGCCGGCGAGGGAGGGGGAGGCGGAGATAGTGGTGGCGATGGACGCTGAGAAAGCCTTCGATAGGGTAGAGTGGGGGTACCTGTGGGAGGTGCTGAAGAGGTTTGGGTTTGGGGAGGGGTTTGTCAGGTGGGTTAGGCTGTTGTATGAGGTCCCGATGGTGAGTGTGGCCACAAATAGGAGGAGGTCCGAGTACTTTCGGTTGCACCGAGGGACGAGACAGGGGTGACCCCTGTCCCCCCTTCTCTTCGCACTGGCGATTGAACCCCTGGCTATGGCACTGAGCGAGTCGAGGAACTGGAGGGGTTGGTGCGGGGTGGGGAAGAGCATAGGGTGTCGCTTTATGCGGACGACCTGCTGCTGTATGTGGCGGACCCAGTGGGAGGAATGCCAGAGGTAATGAGGATCCTTAGGGAATTCGGGGACTTTTCGGGGTACAAGCTCAATATGCGAAGAGCGAGCTGTTCGTTGTTCAGCTAGGGGACCAGGAGAGGGGGATTGGCGAGCTCCCACTAAAAAGGGCGGAGAGGAGCTTCAGATATTTGGGGGTCCAGGTGGCTGGGGGGCCCTGCATAGGCTTAACTTTACAAGGCTGGTGGAGCAAATGGAGGAGGAGTTCAAGAGGTAGGATGCGTTGCCGCTGTCCTTGGCGGGTAGGGTGCAGTCAATCAAAATGACGGTGCTCCCAAGGTTCTTGTTCCTGTTCCAGTGCCTCCCCGCGTTTATCCCGAAGGCTTTTTTCAGGCAGGTTAACAGGAGTATAATGGGGTTTGTGTGGGCGCGAGGGACTCCGAGGATGAGAAGGGTGTTCCTGGAGCGGAGTAGAGCTAGGGGGGGGGGCTGGCGCTGCCCAACCTCTGTGGGTTCTACTGGGCCGCCAATGCGACGATGGTGCGCAAGTGGGTGATGGAGGGGGAGGGGGCTGCATGGAAGAGACTGGAGACGGCGTCCTGTGTGGGTACGAGTCTGGGGGCGCTGGCAACGGCGCTGCTGCCGCTCCCTCCAAGGAGGTATACCACGAGCCCGGTGGTGGTGGCGGCCCTCAAAATTTGGGGGCAGTGGAGGCGGCACAGGGGGGAAGTTAGGGCCTCGGCGTGGACCCCATTACGTGGGAACCACCGGTTCGCCCCAGGAAGAACAGGTGGAGGGTTTTCGGGGTGGCACAGGGCAGGGATACGAAAGTTGGGGGACCTGTTTGTGGACGGGAAGTTTGCAAGCTTGGGTGAGCTGGAGGAGAAGTATGGGCTCCCCCCCAGTAACACCTTCAGGTCCTTACAGGTAAGGGCGTTTGCCAGACGGCAGGTGGTGGAATTCCCGTGGCTACTGCCACACACAGTACAGGACAGGGTGCTCTCGGGGGGGTGGGTGGGAGTGGGGAAGATCTCGGAAACTTACCAGGTGATGCAGGAGGAGGAGGAGGCCTCGGTGGTGGGGTTGAAAGGTAAGTGGGAGGAGGAGTTGGGAGAGGAGATCGAAGAGGGGACGTGGGCAGATGCCCTAGGGAGGGTGAATTCTTCCTCTTCATGCGCGAGGCTCAGCCTCATACAGTTTAAGGTGCTGCACAGGGCACACATGACCGGGACAAGGATGAGCCGGTTCTTTGGGGGTGAGGACAGGTGTGTTAGGTGCTCAGGGAGCCCAGCAAATCACACCCATATATGTTCTGGGTATGCCCAGCGCTGGAGGAATTTTGGAAGGGTGTAGCGAGGACGGTCTCGAGGGTGATAGGATCCAGGATCAGACCGAGCTGGGGTCTCGCAATATTTGGGGTGGCAGAGGAGCCGGGAGTGCAGTAGGCGAAAGAGGCCGGAATTCTGGCCTTTGCGTCCCTGGTAGCCCGGCGAAGGATTCTCCTTCAGTGGAAAGATGCGAGGCCCCCAAGCGTGGAATCCTGGATCAGCGATATGGCAGGGTTCATTAAATTGGAGAGGGTGAAATTCGCCTTGAGAGGGTCGGTACAAGGGTTCTTTAGGCGGTGGCAACCGTTCTTAGACTTTCTGGCCGAACAATAGACATTGGTCAATGGCAGCAGAAGCTCGGTGGGGGGGGGGGGGGGGGGGGGGGGTTTACTTTATTTTTGTTTATGTTATTTACACTGGAGGGTCTGACGGGGTGTATACACCTGTTGTGTTAAGTTGGGGTGTTAATGTTAATTTATTATTTAGGTACAGGGGGGAGGGGTTTGGGGGGTTGCTTTTTTTAGATTGTGTTTTGTACTTAACCCTGTTGGGTTCTTTTTTCTTTCTCATTTTGTTATTGATATTTTATGAAAACCTTTAATAAAAATTATTTTAAAAAAAAGGAATGATCAGATCGTCATTCCGCTAACTCTCAGGTCAGAGATGCCCAGCAAGATTCACGAGGGACTTCTCAGAATCGAGAAATGCAAGAGAAGAGCATGGCAGGCTGTATGTTGGCCTGGGATTAATAAAGAGATAACCAAAATGATAATGACTTGTGCCATTTGTCAATAACATCAACTGAAACAATGTAAGGAGACACTCCAGCAGCATGAGTTAACTAGGTCACCGTGGACAAAAGTAGGTATCAATTTGTTTCATGCTACAGGTCTAGAGTACTACTCCAATTTTCCTGAAGTGATGAAACTTCCAGATCTCAACTCCCTTGTCAGAAATTAAGGCTTGTGAGGAGACATTTTTGAGACATGGGGTTCCACAAACAGTTGTCTCCGATAATGGTCCTTGTTTTGCGAGCTGGGAGTGGACAGAATTCTCCAAACTGTACAATCTTAACCATATCACCTCGACTCCACACTTTCCACAGTCAAATGGCAAAGTAGGCAAAGTAACATTATCAAGCACCTCATAAGCCAGGCGAATGACTCGCAATCCGACATTCACATGGCTTTGCTTTCCGAAAGAGCCTCACCATTAAGCTCAGGGCTGTCTCGGCTCAAATTCTTTTCAATCGTGATGTAAGAACAACATTACCCACACTACAAATCAGCAGTCCAGATCAATAGTATGTACTGAACAAGATCAAACAACAACGCAACAGACAACAAAATTGTTATGATCTACATGCGATTCCACTGAACCCACTAATGAAGGATGATATTGTTCGACTGCGACATCCAGAAGGAGGATGGTCCGCTGCTGCCACAGTAATAAGACAAGCAGCGCCATGTTCATATCTTGTCAAGTCTGAAGAGGGTGCACTGTTTCGACATTTTATTAAAAATGCACCTTCCTAAACCTGTCTTTCCCATGTTGAATTTACATGAGTCACTTACCCAGCAGCACGTGAATATCAACCAACCCACTGACATTGATCAGAAGGACAGTAAGACCTCAACTACTCCATGTCAACCAAGAAGTCAAGCAGAAGACGTAAACCCAATCGTTTGAATTTGTGAACGTTGAACTGATTGATTCATAGGCTCTGTATAATGCATTACAAACTGCATTATTTCTTTATGTACATTTCTTTACAGGATACAGAAAATATGTAACATAAAAAAGGGGGATGTAGTGATCTCTGTATATGTATATACATAAAGAGTTCATGTGTAGTCAGTACAGTCAGGTGATCATGAGAGAGCAACACTAACAGGGGGAATAAATACATGCTCAATCTGTTTTCCCGCTATCTTCGGGTGTAAAGTGGCTGGAGAACAGAAGTGTATAGTTAGCACAGAATGCAAGTATAATATTCATAGTTAATCTAATTCTCTCTTGTTTAATTTAACTACTCGTAAAAGTATTGACGAATCAAACTCACAAGTTAATCGATTAGTTACTCAATAAATTATTTGTTATCACTGGACGACTTTGAGTATTCATCATCATCAATGTTAAGAACTTCTCGTCATAAACAAATGAGTTACACATATTACTTCAAGTAATATAACACATATCACATGAGTGCAGACAGGCAGAGGAAGGGATGTAGTCTGCATAGTGTAGTGGCATGAAACTGATGGCCAGTAAATCACAGCTCATAAATATTTGATCTCATTCAATCTGATTAAAGCCCTCATTTCCGAGAATTAATCTCTTCTATTCTACTCACATATTTCTACGATGGAGGTTCACTAACGTGAATAATTGCCTGGAAAACAATCTTGAATGGAAAATGAACCACGGAGAATGCAGCAGTATTACTCCAGTCATGCATTTGATATGAATAGTGTGCTCCATTCAGCTTCACTTTATCCCAAGTCAGCAATTTGACATTACATGTTGATTTGAAGTACGTTTTGCTCCTTTCAATAAAATTCTGCTTTCATGTTACTGTGATTGGAGGTTGGGTGTCTGACAGGGAGCAGGATTCATTGACAAATGCAGAGTTATGGAGCCATTCACTGAGGAGGTGGGTGGTGAGGGTGCAGTGAGTTAAGCAGAGGATGACGTTTAACACTAAGGAAATCTCTTGATTTACAGTACAGGCAGACTGCCACTGCTTTCTCCATGTCTTCTAAAATGTGAAGACCTTTTTGAAAAAAAAACACACACAGTAACAAACTTCAATTTTTTTCTGTGTTTTTCATGATTTGGTTGTTTTTACATAAAATTCTAATGTTGATTAAATCAGTGGGACAGTGTCAAGACAAATAGTCATTGTGTAGATACCCAATGGATAGAGTTAACTATCCATGGAGCTCCAGTTTACAGCTTTGGTCCATGAGGTCACCAGGTGTGACAGCTTCAGAGGCTAAAGGCTAGTGGAATTGGGCTAACAGTAGTCTCTCCAAAAAGACTTGGAGCGGGATCCTCCAATCCGCCGCACATGTTTTCTGGTGCGGCACCCCCCCACCGGCAGCGGCATTCTCCTTCCCGGCATCCGGCCAATGGCGCTGCACCTGGACCGATTCAGCTACTGTGAAGGGGCTAGCACCGGCGCCACGTGGAACACAATCGATTCCAATGAGAAACGGTGCCGGATTCGCCGGTTTCACGATTTACACTCAGGAGGCTGACAAGCTGCACACTGCACTCCACACAGACACCATCCCAGCCAACAAGATGGCAACACGCAGCCCCACGCTTCACGGATGCTTCTCCAGGATGCGGTGGAGAAGAGGCGGATGATCATGTACCCTGGTCCGGGAAGGAGGCTGCCAGCCGCCACCATTCGCCATCCCTAGGAACAGGTGGTAGAGGCAGTGAGCGTCGTGGGCAACACCATCTGGACCTGCCAGCAGTGCCAGAAAAAACTGTAAATCTTCCTCAGGACGGCCAAGGGGGGGGGGGGAGAGGCAGCACTGTGCCCTGGCACCAACCCTCACCCCACATGTGTAACCCGAAACCCCTCCCCTATCCCACAACCCGGAGGACAGCTGAACCCCTACCCTGCACCACATTCAGGCACCCACACCAGCCATCATGGTCGGCTGCCCTGGCCAAGGCCACCAGCTACCCAGTCCCTTGGCTGCGTCCATCGGACTGTTTAACAGTGTTGTTTTCGTTTGCCTCCTGCCATCCACGGGAGAAGGCTGCCCACAACTATCTGGAGCGGGAGAAAATGGAGGGGGACAGCTGGACCTGTGGACCCTCATCAGGGCAGAGCAATGGGCCCTGTGGTTGGTGACGTGGAAGAAAGGGAGGTCGCCGGGGTGGAGTTCGGCCGCGGGTGACAAGACAGACCCTGCTGAGTTGCGGTTTCCCAAGTGTCAACATGTGTCAACCACCCCCCCCCTCCCCCCCCCCCCGGCACCAGCCCCCATCATCCCTCACTCCCACACCACCCTCACCTCATCCTCACCTCCAAAGCGACGTACGCCACGTATCGACTGCCTCATGACATTGCCTGAGGCCCGCCACCCGATGCACCCCCTCGACCGGCCAAGTTTCCAATGGCATGGGTTACGTGTTGTCTCACCCGTCTGGGACTCGGCATGGTGGCTGCGGACTCAGCCCAGCGCGCTACAGTTGGGGGGAGGACCGATCCGCGGGCAGGGGGGGATTGTATTAGGGACTGGGGCACTGTGGTGGGGGTGGGGGTTGGCCCAGGGTGCGCGAGCTGGCCAAAGGGGGGGGGTACTATTTTGCGACCAGGTCCGCGAACGGCCTCCGCCATGTAGCATGGCGTGGCCGATGCAGGCCGCCGCCATGCACATGCACGGCCACAGACCCGGCAATTCTCCGGGCGTATCGGCAGCTAGGGCTGGATGCTCTATGTTGCCGGCATTCTAGCCCCCAGCAAAACGGGGAATCGGTGGCCATTTTGTGTATTTTTTCTGCCATAAAACACCACCATTCCCATGCTGGCGTGGGGTCATAGCCCCGGAATCGGCGAACCCAGCCCATGTTGTCATATTAAACACCTGTTCACACTGCTACAACCTGTCTCGCTGCTCTGTCAGATGGGTGTGAGGGGTGGTCTGAGGTGGCCAGAGAGGGGGGGGGGAATGGGCAGACATTAGGGGTGGCCTGGGCTCCAGAGAATACTGGGTCAGGCCTGCTAATAATATGCAAACGGTGTTTACTGTACGTGCGTTCCGGGCTGCATCGATGCCATTGTTGAAGTGAAGGAGAATGGGTACCGGCGAGCAGAGCTCCTCCGTGCATAAAATAGGGCTATGTACGGTCTCGGCCGCGCGGTCCCCGCTAAGGCCCCCTATCTAACGCGAGCACCGGGAAACTCGTCACTAATCACGCTGTGGGTCTTTATTCCCATTTAGTTAAATCCCGCCCATATTCTGTCATTATCAACTCAAGTCTGGTTCGATTGGAAAGACTAACTGTGCAGAATTTAGGTTAGGAACAATTACACCTTCATGCAGTTTACGAACACACCCTGAGAATGCAATTCAGATTTTCTTTTCGTGCCTGACAATATTCAAAGGGGTTGAAAATGTAGCCAGTGAGAAAAGGTGCACATTTTTCAATCTTGCATTGAACGGTCGCCTGAATTATTCCAATATATAATTACTTCTTTCCTATTTTTGCTGTTGCTTCATGCAGGGTTTTACAATGTCTGCAGGTCTTCACTAAAATAGAGTATAAGTGCTTCTCATGGCACTCCCAAGCTGTGCAGTGCAGAAACAAATAAATCATAGAATAACTGCAGTGTAAAAGAAGGCCATTCAGCCCTTCGAGTTTGATCCGACCCGCCGAAAGAGCACCCTAGATCCACGGCCCCCCACCAAGGGGCAATTTAGTATAGCCAATCCACCTAATATGCACATCTTTGAACTGTGGGAGGAAACTGGAGCACCGGGAGGGAACCCACGCAGACACGGGGAGAATGTATAAACTCCACACAGACAGTCACCCGAGGCCGGACTTGAACCCGGGTTCTTGGCACTGTGAGACAGCAGTGCTACCCACTGTGCCACAAGTTAGAGACAATTTGAGCATGGCCTTGAGTTTAGCATGGTTTTTAGTTGCAAGTCAGTTCATTTTCCACATTGCACACTTATAACTAATTTCACAAAAAAGAACAGGCTTAGTAATCATAATGATCTTCTGTTGATCCATGACTTTAATAATGCATTATTTTTTATTCATGTGGTGCTCAGAGAGGAGATCCTATTTTGAACTGCAGTATCCCACAATGAGTGGCAAAATATTTCACCTAAGTGCTACATAGTACAAGTATTAAGTAAGAGCAGTTAACCAATTTATAACCCTTTCGATGGCGAGAGCTTGTGTGAGTCGCTCATGGTGCAAAACTCTGGTTCTTGAATCATCGTTGTTGCTCAAAGTCCTTTAGAAGGTAGGATACCTAAAATGGTACAGATGTTCCAGATGTCTCTTTATTACTGAGATACATTGCGTTCAAATAATTTAATAATAATCATTTAAATTCCCTCGAGATGCACTCCAGCACTTTAAAATGCTTTCCCAGCAAAGACCACTCAACAGTTGCAATTCAGGAATGAGGATTAAATGGAAGCAATAAAAATTAAAACAATACATCTGTTGAATGGATATCGCCACAGTTATTATTTTGGGAGGATATTTAACATTCTGCTTCAAATGTATCTGGCTATAGATTCATAGAAAGCAAATTTGATGTTGGGATGCATTAAAAGATAAATATGGAGCCAAAATTGTGAGGTAATCTTACACCTTTCTAAATCACTGGTGTGACCAGAAAGGGTATTGCAGCAATTGAAAGGATATAGCAACCAGAATGGTTAAGAGGATGGAAGGATTCAATTTTGAGGAGTGAAATTATGCAAAGTGTGTGGTAATACCAGGTATTGCAGTACCTGAGAGGTGGATGCCCATTGGCTAGACCTAGGAGTCTACCATTGGCTAACGCACATAGCTCCGCCCTGTGAGGCAGGGTATAAGAACCAATGCCGTCCCAGCAGCCTTCACTTTCTGTATCGAAGCTGCTGGGTACAGTTCTAGCTGATTAAAGCCGATTAGTATGACTCTCCTTGTCTCACGAGTAATTGATTGTGCATCAAAGTGTTTCACTGGAAAAAAGGGGGTTCAGATGTGATATGATAGCTGTTTTTCGATAATGACCAGATCATTTGTTTCACCTTGTCCTGTAAAGAGGAATCTATACTTAAAGCCGGAGTGGGGAGGAGAGTAAATTCAAAACTAATCTTCTGAAAGGCGCTGATTTTAATGGAACGTATTCAGGAGAGCCAAACCAAGACCAGGAACCCAGCATTTTAACTGCCGAGCCTCACTGAACCAACTCCTGTCTGATGGGCCAACTAGACTGACTACCTGGCTCCTGGAGGGGAATGAGTGTTCAGCTGCAGCCAGAGACCTGTGCGAATCGACTCGAGTAGTCAGTGTGAGAAGCAAGTCTCAAATCCCTCCTAAGAGAGGAGAGAGTGGGGTCAGAGAAGGAAGTTTTCTGAGGGAAATCAGTGAAGGGGGTTGATGGATTGGAGAAGATGGGGCTGTGGCTGTGATGGGCAGGCTAAAGACATCTTTGTGATGATTGAGGGGCGAGCTCCTGCTCGCCCTCATGACAAGTAGCTTAAAACCAGGCAACATTCCAAAAATTAATTGGCTTTTCTCTGACTAATCGATTCCTCCCACCTTGTTGCTGCTGTCACCTGCAACTCCTAAGTGATGTGGTTAGAATAAATAGCATCAGCATGCTGTACCTGGTCCACTTTAAGTTGTTTCCTGCCGTTTTTAGTGGGATCCTTAACTAGAGTCTGACACCTCCAGTAAATACAGTTGCCAGAAATGGGATGAAGTTGGGCAATTTTGACATTTTTAAAATACACTATCCTCCCACTCTCTCCTGAATAATTTTGATACAGGGCATATGCGTGAAGCTTATCTTACTGTGCTGCTGTAAAGGCGAAACATGTCTGATAGGCACATGTTATG
Organism: Scyliorhinus torazame; assembly: GCF_047496885.1. Lineage (NCBI taxonomy): Eukaryota > Metazoa > Chordata > Chondrichthyes > Carcharhiniformes > Scyliorhinidae > Scyliorhinus > Scyliorhinus torazame. The sequence goes on from NC_092710.1 coordinate 133,870,249, forward strand.
GGTCTCACTCATAGTCAGGAGAAGTATTGTCTGCGAGTTCTGTAACAATTATTCCTTGTGGAACAGAATCCACCAAAAATACTTGGGGGTGCGGCCCAAATTCTTTTGAAAATAATATAAAGGGTCAGGCATAGACTGAGATGATCAAATATTTGATGCAACAACTGTTCTTGTAGTATGGATCTAGGTTTTGTCTGAAGGAATGTTCAATTACATTTGAGGAGCAGTGAACATTTATGTTGAAATTTTTCTAACAATATCAGATATAATGATTCGATGCATTGTACATAATCTGTGGAAGGTCTGATTCTTTTGTGCCTGGTACATTTTTCTTGTTCTCTGCTTCATTGTATTTTTATATACTTACAAGATAAATCTCATGTGGCATTTTGTACAAGTGAATAAGTACATATGCTAAATGTGAACATGAAATATGATGCTGCTGACAGGAAATGTGCAATCAATATTAGAGAAAAAGAATGCTTTGATTTATACAACACCCAACTGTCACAACGTTGGAACCAATGAAGTGTTAATGAAGCTACCATTTTCTGTGCAGAAAAGTCTCAACAGCAACAGGTTAAATAATCAACATAATTCTGTTTCAGGGGGCAGCACGGTGGTGCAGTGGTTAGCACAGCTGCCTCACGGCGCCGAGGTCCCAGTTTCGATCCTGGCTCAACGTCACTGTCCGTGTGGAGTTTGCACATTCTCCCCGTGTTTGTGTGGGTTTCGCCCCCACAACCCAAAAGATGTGCAGGGTAGGTGGATTGGCCACGCTAAATTGCCCCTTAATCGGAAAAAATGAATTGGGTGCTCTAAATTTAAAAAGATAAGAATTCTGTTTCAGGGATATTCTTGAGAGAGAAAGACTGGCCAGCATGCAGGGAGAACTCATTTGCTTCTCCTTGATATGGTAAAGATTTTCAGTATCATTAGGGGTGAAACTGTTTCTGTTCGCTGAAGCGTCGAGAACCACAGGACATTGATTTAAGGTGATTGGTAAATCATGACCAAAAAAACCTTTTGACGCAGCACACGGTTAGAATCTAGAATGCTTTGCCTGAGAATGTCATGGAGGCAGATTCAATTGAGAAATTCAAAAGAGAATTGGATACTTGTCTGAAGAGAATCAAAAATTGCAGGGATCGGAGAAAATGTGGGCGAGTGGGACTATGTCAATGGAGTTAGGATTGCTTAATGAGTGGAGGTCTCTGACAGGTGTGTTCCAGTACTGTCTAGGAAATGGAATCTCAAACTAAAGACCTTACTCTGTGTTAGGAAAGCAAAGATATTTTTAAGGCGTTTATATCTGTTTCGGTAAGCATGAGAAATAAGGGACGCAGATTAGCGGAAACATTCCTCAGTGTCGTTTTGGGCGGGTTTGGCTGGGTGTTTCCTGTTGGCTTTGTCAGTGAGATCTACACTGCCATTTAACCACATGGTCATTTTTTGGGGCTTGGGGAGTTTCTCCCCTGTCTCGCCCACATTTAAAAAAAAATGTCATCACTGGGGTGCTGAACGTGCCAGCCAAACTGGCTCTTCAGCGATCGGACCGCCATTTTGAAAGGGTTCCCTGATCTCTAAGTGAGCGTGAGGCTCACCCATAACCCCCATTCATGGGCAATGTCACCCCCACACACAAGGGCATTACCCCAAACCCCCACAAGTGAGAATACCCTGCTTTGGTGTTGCTGAGGGCCCCTCTTCATCCCCTCCAAGCTTTAGGAGGCCCCCTCATACCTGCCCTTCAACTCCCCACCCTTCATACATCCCCTCTTTCCCACTTTCATGGGCATGGCCCTTCTCATGCCATATCCCTTGGCAGTGCCATCCTGGCACCTCAACACTCTGCCAGTGCCCCAGCTAGCCTATCAGTGCCACCCAGGCACTTGTCAGTGCCAGGGATGCAGTGTCAAGGTGCCAGCCTGGCAGTAGCAAGCTCCCCGGGTGCCAGAGGGAGAGCCAGGGTGCCAACCTGCCCTCTCACCGACCATCCAGGGGTCTACAATGGCCTGGGAGGCGCCCCAGGTGCCATTCCATCTGGTCCGCGTTGGCACCCACTGGGGTTTCCTCGGTGAGGCCGACAGATCCCGGGAGCTGGTAAGGTCCAGCGTCTACATAGTTAAGTGAGCACTTAAGCTCACTTAACTATGTGAGTCTGCATCCCACCCATTGTGGGTGAGATCCAGATCGCGACGTATCGTGAGATCTCTTTAGAACTCACACGGCATCACGACTATCGGGAATCCTGGAAGAGGCCTCTCGCAGCATTTACCGGCTGCATCCTGTCCTGAATCTGGTGGGATGCGACTCATAAATCGTGTCCAAGTTTTAGGTGGGATTAATTTAATGTTCCTGTGCCTGGAAGGGACTTACTGTTAGATTCATGCTGGGCAAAATTGTTTGTATATCTGGGGGTTGGTTAAGTTCCAACTGGGTTTCCATGGTGATAGAGAAAGCTGCAGTGTGAAGAATAAATATAGGGTGTGATCTATTGGGAGAAGCACTAAGCGCGGCAGCGAGAACAAGTTACTGGGAGCTTCCTGCCGGCCGGCCTGACAAGACCCCGACAGGTATCTAACGTCAATTAGGTCCGGAAATAATCCCCTACGGCTTCACGGCAGAAATGGCCATCCCACCAGCTGATTCGCCTAACCGCGCTGGACAGCCTCCCGTTGATATGGGGGAGCAGCACATAAAGCACTCCCTCCAAACACACCCCGCACATGCCATCATGGAGACCTGCTCCATGGTTTGGAGATGCCGGCCTGGCCTGGCTGCTGGACGCTGTGGAGTCATGACAGGACACCCGACCCCTGAGGAGTCGGAGGACCAGTCACTGGGCCGCCAGTGCTGGGAGTCAGTGCAGCGGCCGTCAGCTCGGGTAGCGTGACCAGGAGGACCACAGTCCAATGCAGGAAGAAGACCAAGCCGCACGGGTGAGTTGACATCTGAACCTGGCATCAGTCCCGCTGCCACATCCCAGATCCCCACCTTCCTGCCCCCAACAAGACAGTGGCTGGCACCACACACTACCCTCTCCCCAAGCTCTCCATCGCACCTGTGTCCTGGCATACCCTGGCACCCACCAGCACAACCCACCCATGCCCAGAAACATTGTCCACACCTGTTGCCAGGGTGCTGAATATCAGAGCTCTCAACCCCACATGAGGAACAGGCTCTGGAGATTGGGGGGATGGCCGAGGATAGAGTGGACACCGACAGCGGAGGTGGCCTGCGCCGCAGGGGTGAGGATCCACTGCCCCTACAACCAGGTGACCTGCACCGACAGCAGTAGTTCATGTCAGGCAAAATTATCCTTTTTCACTGACCAGAAGCCCCATTCTTTCGCAGAGTCTCCATCTGATAGCGACCCCCCCCCCCCCCCCCCCCCCCCCGCTGCCTCCCAAGGGAACACTTCGGAAGAGGGCTCTGAGAATGCCACCATCAATATGTTACGGCTGTCATCCCCACCATCCACACACCTCAGTGGGCGACATTGATGCTGATGCACAACAGGCGGAGGCCGAACCTTCAAGGGAGCCAGCAGTCGGAGGTCTGCTGGATCCCATGGCTCAGCTGTGTTCCAGCCAGATGCCGTGCCTCTGAACAAGGTTATCCCAGGAATTGATGCAGGCGCTAGGGTGCGACCGTAAGATTCAGGAGGGGATGTCATCGACACTCCAGCTAGTGAGTAGCCGATTTGAGGAGTCCCAAAGGACACGGGCGCAGGAAATGGTGCCGTGAAGCTGCAGCTGAGTCAGTGACAGCCATGGCTGAGGGCCTTGACATCATGTCCCAGTTGCCGGGGGACATGTCCCAGACACAGGTGGACATCGCCAAAGTGCTGCAGAGCATGTCCCAGTCATTGACGGAGGGTGGGGAATGGGGGTACGCAATGGGTGAGGGGGTGCAATTGGTGGGGAGAGAGGAGAGAGGGGGGAGAATTGGGGGAAGGGTGACCTTGGGCTATAAGAAGTTGGCGAAGTTGAGGGTCTCACTGGCCCTCTGGGCATGCCGGACCCTCACTGCCGTGTGTCCTCCTTTCCACGGGTCCACCCTAGCCTCGTTTTCTAGCCCCTCATGATTCCATTCCTCCTCACCCTCCTCCTCAGATGAGGCCGCATGTCCCTTCACCTCCACCATGCCGCCTCTCTGCTGTGCCAGGCTGTGGAGGGCCCCAGCACACCATCACAAAGGAGGTGTCCTCCAGCACACCACTAGAATGGTCCATTCAGCGGAAATGCATTTTGAGCATTCCTTGCACCGCTCAATGACAGCACAGGTGGCAACTTGGGCGTTGTTATATTAATTTCCTCATCGATCTCTGGCCTCCGTGCTGGCGGCATTAGCCAGGACCTCAGCGGGTACCTCTTATCCCCAAAAGCCAACACGTCAACCGAGAGGTGGTCCTAGAAGATGCCAGGGATCTCAAAATATTCCAGGATGCAGCTGTCTGCACAGTCTCTGCGAAGCATGCACACACATGCATGATCCAGAGGTGGAGGTCACACACGGGTTGGACATCAGGGATGGAATCCTGATTAATGAAGGGTGCTCCCTGTTGCCCCGGTGTGTGCAAGGTGACATGCATGCCATCAATTACCTCCAGGACCTGGGAAACTCTGGCAATTGCGGAGAATTTTGCTGCCCAGGCATCTTGATGGGCATGGACCAGCTCAAAGTTCATATAGTCTGATGCCCAGACATTAGATTCCGATGGGATGCAGCAGAGGATCGCGCCCTTAGAATTGTTTTCTGCAGGGAGGAATTAAACTCGCCGGCAAGATCGGCTCCTCAGAGAGTGGGCTGCCATTTTGAGAGGGTGCCCTGATCTCAAAGTGAGTTTGAGCATCCTCCAAATCTCTCCTCCCACCCCCCACTCCCAACCTTTGACCCCCCAAGGTCCAATCTCCCCTGCATCAATGAAGGTTATCGTGACCCTGCCCCACACCCATCCATCTTAGTGCGCATCAGGAAAGTGCCCCTCCCCCAAGTGAGCATTCCCCGCTAAGGGGGCGCTGAGGTCCCCACCCCTTGAGGGGCCCTCCCATTTCAGTCCCTCTTTCAGGCCACCTTCATGACCCTCACCCTTCATACCCACGTTCACCCCCTTTTCATGATCATGGCCCCCCTCAGACTCCTCACCTTGCCAACCTGGCACTTCCCCTGTCACCCTGGCAGTGCTACGTTGCCACTCTAGCACTGTTGTTGACACCCTGGCAGCCCCGACCACGGGGGGGGGGCTCCAGTGGCTTCTGAGATCCCTGGAGCAGCCATCACGCCTGGACGTCTCTTGTGGAGATCAGTACTAAGCGACGTCCGGGTGAGGCCTCGACCGTGCGGCCGCTGACTCAAACTGGCCGGACATATTGAAATTAGCCGTTTTCATCCTGCCGCCGATAGTGTGCTCCAGATCACGTCTAGTGCCGCGTGTCAGCTGGCTGGCACATGTATCGGCGCCTGGCATGAAGCCCATTTTGGACTTCTCCCGCGATGCTCCTGGAGCAATGGAATTGGCACTGGGAGCAACACGATGGAAAAATTGCACCCAATGTATTTTATATGAGAAGATGGACAATGTGTGTTATTTCAAAATATGGATACTGAACATCTATTAAGAAGATGGACACTCTTTATTTAGAAAATGCACATTATGTGGCATTTGAGAGGGCACACAGTGCAGGCCATTTGAGCAGATGGACAGTGAGTGACTTTGGAGAGGATCAACAATGTGTCTTACTTAAGAGGTTGGACAGTCTGTAACTTGAGAAATTGACAGTGGGTATCATTTAGAAAGATTGTCAGTTGAGTCTTGTTTGATAAGGCGGAAAGTGTGTGTCATTTTTGAAGATGGACAGTGGACTTTGTTTAAGAAGTTGGGGAGTGAGTGGGACTCGAGGGAATAGAAAGTGTATTATTTTATGAGATGGACAGTGAGTGTTATTTGTGGATATGGACATGATGAGTGGAATTTTATCAGGCCACAGAAGGGAGTTAACAAAATAGTGGTAAAGTAACAAAAAAGATGACAACTCAGGATCCTAATGTGACTCCGTCCTGTCGAGCTTTCCCAGGGGTGGGTTATGACTGGAGCAGGAAATCTCCCGGGTCGCCTTGGAAACTATGTGAAGTATTTAAAAAGACAATTGGGGTAACTTTGTGCATGGATCCTCTCCTAAACAGCATAAAAGTCCCACCCTGTGTCTGCAAGCCAGCAAGCTGGAGAAGGCAATTTCACAGCAGCAATTAATTATCCAGTGAAACTGACTGGAGGGAAGGCTTTGATCAGTTACTCTGAAGAGCTCCAGCCATGAACATTGAGAGACCGCGATTCAAAATGTTTCTTCTCTCAGCGAGTGCTTTCACTGCCTTATAGGGATTTGCCAACTTCTTGAAAGGCACGTCACCTATTGAGCACTTCACTAAAATTCAATTGCACATCCCTCTTGCCCTTCAACAGGGCACGGGAGCACCTTATGTAGCTCCAACTTTCACCTCTGCTGAGGGTCATGCACAGGAAGTATTGCCATCTACCCCAGCTGCAGCAGGAGGCACACCAACAGCAGCACCAGATGCCCTCACTTCAGCCACTTCAAGGATGCCGGGGATAGAAACTGAGATTCAGCTGGTTGGAGATGAATTCTCCAACACAGCATTTACAGGCAGATCAGATCTCTTGAAATGTCGGAGCACTAGTGCCTCAGGAGACTCAGGCTGACATCTGCAGCCTCCTGGACAAGACCTCCTCTCCAGTTGACTAGGTGGGCATGTATTGCCAATGATCAATAAACTGCCTGCCACATTAGAATCATCACCCACATCCCCCCAGACCACCAAACAGCACCTAGCCCCATCCCTACCTCTCTGCTTCTCACCAATTTGAGTGCCCTCTTCTCCGGAAAGGAAAGAAAGCAAAAGGGTTTGATTGCCCATTATAGCTTGTGTACAAAGAAGAGAAGGACACCATTTGTGGAGGGTGACTGTGGGGCCTGAGTATGAAGGGGCAATAGACCAAGAGTGAGCAGATGTTTTGGATGTTTGGATGGGTATCTGAGGTGCATGGAAAGATAGGGCTGAGTGGACCTGAAAGGTGTGTTGACCTGAGGAGTGTTGTGCAGGAGAATGCTGATGGGCAAGGTAGCAAGGGGGCTTGGCACCTGAAAGTTTTATGCCACTCGCCTGTCATGCCCTGATGACATCATGGATCCTCTCATTGTCTGTGTCCAGGTTGGAGGAAGCATATTCCAGTTGTTGACTTCCTCAGCCATTTTCAACAGATGCCTGTCTGATTGGAGGTGTTGCCCTTTTTCGCCTGTTCTCAGGAGAACCCACTGTAGTCCCTGAGCTGGCTTAGAGATAAGAGGGTCGTTGTGTTGGGATAACATAGGCTGCAACTCGATGCAGCTTTGACCAAAAGATACTCCAGACGTTGAAGTAAGTTCAATGTGATTTATTGAACCATTAGCACAGTTCTCTATGAGATCGACTCTCCTGCTAATCTTGCAACAGTAACTCAGTCTAACTAACCAGTCTTTTTAAGCCACGTGGTGGGTGTGATGCTTCTGATCTGCCCCTGTCCTATTCTCTAAGTGTCGCCTGTAGAAATAGCCAGAGCATGTGTGCCCTGTCCTTATATATGGGTTCTGTAATGCCCCTTGTGGTAATGTCACCTCTGGGTGTCTTGACTACCCATTGGTCGTGTCTTATTCTATGTGTTCATTAGCTGTATGTCTGCATGTCATGATGTCTCTGGTGCTCCCTCTAGTGTTTACTTAGTCGTAGTGTATTTACCTTAACCCCTTGTGTATTTACAGTGATGCATATCACCACATTCACCCCTTTTTCGTGTTACATATTTTCTGTACAGTGTTAAAGAAAAATTGAATAAAAACAGGTAAATAAGTGATGACATGTAGAAGCTATGATCACTGTGATGACGATAAAAGATCAAAGAATAGTTATGATGACATTGAGGATTATACAATACCAAATAATAGTTATGATGACGTTGAGGATTAAAAAATACCAAATAATAGTTATGAGTCCAAAGTTCATGAATTTATACGGTCGAGTGGCTTTCTTGTGCTGTTACGGAAGTGTCGATGTTGATGTTGTAATTCCCCAGTGAACGCTGTCAGTGTCCTGGTGTTTACGTAACCAAGAAGTCATCAGGAGGTGTTCAAATCGTCAAATCACTTCATTGTCTGAAGTAGACTCTTTTTTTTTATGCTCGTGGTAGCAATTCTTAATGACATCTTTCCTGAAAGCTGGTTTGCGTGTCCGTAGTGTAGCAAACGTGAATTGGTAAGATGCGTTCACATGCCATGGTATGTTTGCACTCTCGCCAATGTTCTGAGCTGAGCAGTAACATTGTCCTTCATGGGCAGAGTTGTACCATGTCGTACCAGTTGTTGTTCTATTGTTGTTGTCATTGTTGTTATTGATGTGCTTGTTGTTGTGTTTGTTGCCTCTGGTACGCTTATTGTTGTCTTTGTTGTTGTTTTTGTAGGTTTTGTTGTCGTGTTTGTTGCGCTCAATGACCACACCGAGTGGAGAATTCAATTCCTTCACAAAGTTACTTGTGTCAGTGTCCTTTGTGGCACCTGCTGTTTCATTGAACGTGCCGTCTCTGATTCCTCGGCGCTCCCCGTCTGGAGTCATGTCTGGTTCACTCAAATCATCTTTGGCTTGTCCATGCTCCCCGTCTGGAGCCCTTTCAGGTTCGTGTGGAGAGGCCCGAGTAGATGAGGTTTGAATTAATGTGGTGTCACTGGAGTCACTAGTAGCCTCACTTTGATTGTCGAGTGCCTCTGTACATACTAGCTGAGATCTGTCAGTCTCGCTGAGATGTTGCACATTTTGTATGGGAATTGTGAAGCCTTTGTCACGTGTCGCACATATTGTGGGTAGACCTTCAGTGTCTTGTCGGTTAGATGAGCTGGGTAGACTGTCAGAGTCTTCTTCTGGTGGATCAAATAATCTGGGTAGATCATAGATCATAGAATTTACAGTGCAGAAGGAGGCCATTTGGCCCATCGAGTCTGCACCGGCTCTTGGAAAGAGCACCCTACCCAAGGTCAACACCGCCACCCTATCCCCATAACCCAGTAACCCCACCCAACACTAAGGGCAATTTTGGACACTAAGGGCAATTTATCATGGCCAATCCACCTAACCAGCACATCTTTGGACTGTGGGAGGAAACCGGAGCACCCGGAGGAAACCCACGCACACACGGGGAGGATGTGCAGACTCCGCACAGACAGTGACCCAAGCCAGAATCGAACCTGGGACCCTGGAGCTGTGAAGCAATTGTGCTATCCACAAGGCTACCGTGCTAGATTGTCATAGTTGTCTTGCTGTGCACTTGAGCGTGGCAGACTTCCATCGTCTGCTGCTGGTTGCTCAGATAAGGTTGCTAGACCTTCATGGTCTTGTTCATGTACGGACTGCGCTCTGGAGTCTTGCGTTGCTTCCATCGTGGAGTCTGTCAATAAGCTCGCTGTGGAGGCTTGTATCGCTCTCTCTGTGGAGTCTGGAATCGTTCCCTGTGCGGGGTCAGGGACTCTTCGTGGTGCATGGACCGCTCTCTGTCTCTTGGCATCAGGCCGCAGCAGAATCCTGTACTCTTGGGTCGGGATGTCGTCTATGCTGGGCTGAGGATTCTCAAATCCAAAGAACTCATCCGTAACTGTGTCGGATACTTCAATGTACAACACATCTCGTTGCGGTTCGGATTTGGTACTGAGGTCGCCACGTCCAATGATGAAATCATTGTCTGAGTCGTAGTCTTCAAGGACTAAATCATCTCTTAGGGTGGTGCTAACTACTTGTTGCAGCGTTCTGCGGAGGTTACTTTCAGCTCCTGGTCGAAGTTCAGGCATTGTGCTGTCATTCCAGGTGAAAGAATTGTGTTTTCTGGCTTTCAATTTTTTTTCACTATTTTTGGACATTTCCCCTTTAAGTGGGCGTGGTCCGGGGCCTGTAACGTCATGACGCTTGTGACCTAGAGCGTAGGCGTGGATTGCGCATGCGCAGATTGCTTTTCCTTCACTGTGCGTTCTTCGCAAATGCACATGCGCGGCTTCTCGCGCATGCGCAAAACCGTTTCGCCGGTTCACGTCTTCTCGGGAACTGCGCATATGCGGCTCCTTGCGCAAGATGGCTGCCAATCAAAATTGCAAGCCTGCCTTTGCCTCGTGGTGAGAAAAGGCGCCAGTTTTACCGATTTCTGTTGTGTTCACCTCACAGTAGTTTTCAAACTTGTCCAGGACTGTCTGGAAGTCCCTCTTGGCCTGCCCTTTGGGAGTTGAATATTTCTTTTGCACTTTCACCCGCAGTGGTGAGCAGAAGATCTATCTTCTCAGCATTGGCCATGCCATCTAGGTTGGATGCGACCATGTAAATCTCAAATCTCTTCTTGAATGCACGCCAGTTGGCACTGAGATTGCCGTGGTCCCTGAGCTGCTGAGGAACCGGATTCTCAATCATCTTGCCTGGGTGCTCTGCTGCTCTTGTCCTTCTAAATGGTAGTGGTCATGGGTTTAGAAAGTGCTGCCTAAGGAACCTTGGCGAGTTTCTGCAGTGCATCTTGGAGATGGTACACACGGCTGCCACTGTTCATCGGTGGTGGAAAGATTGAATGTTTGTGGAAGGGGGAGCAATCAAGGGGGCTGCTTTGTCCTGGATGGTGTCGAGCTTCTTGAGTGTTGTTGAAGCTGCACTCATCCAGGCAAGTGGAGAGTATTCTATTACACTCCTGACTTGTGCCTTGTAGATGCTGGATTGGCTTTGGGGGGTTCAGGAGGGGAGTTACTCGCCTTAGGATTCCTAGCCTTTGACCTACCCTGGTAGCCACAGTATTAATATGGCTCGTCCAGTTCAGTTTCAGTTCAATGGTAACCACCAGGATGTTTATTGTGGGGATTCAGTGATGGTAATGCCATTAAATGTCATGGAGCGATGGTTAGATCCTCTCTTGAAGGAGATGGTCATTGCCTGGCACTTGTGTGGTGCAAATATAACTTGCCACTTGTTAGCCCAAGCCTGGATATTGTCCAGATCTTGCTGCATTGGGACATGGACTGCTTCTTTATCTGAGGAGTCGTGAATGGTGCTGAACATCATACAATCATCCGCACACATCCCCACTTCTCACCTTATGATGGGAGTTCATTGATGAAGCAGCTGAAGATGGTTGGGCCTAGGACACTACCCGAAGGAACTCCTGCAGTGATATCCTGGAGCTGAGGTCATTGAGCTCCAACCACCACAGCCATCTTCCTTTGTGCCAGGTATGACTCCAACCTGCTGAGGTTTCCCCTGATTCCCATTGACACCAGTTTTGCTCCTTCATGCCATACTCAGTCAAATGCTGCATTGATGTCACCTCTGGCATTCAGCTCTTTTGTCCATGTTTGAACGAAAGCTGTAATGAGGACAGGAGCTGAGTGACCCTGGCAGAACCCAGACTGAGTGTCCATGAGCAGGTTATTGCTGAGCAAGTGCCACTTAATAGCACTGTCGATGACTCCTTCTATCACTTTCCTGATGATGGAGAATAGACTAATAGGGCGGTAATTGGCTGGACTGAATTTGTTCCCTCTCTTGTGTACAGGACATACCGAAGCAATTTTCCACATAGCCTTTGCAGTATCCAGTGCCTTCAACCATTTTGTGATGTCACAAGGAGTGAATCGTATTGGCTGAAATGCTGGGGACCTCATGAGGAGACCGAGATGGATCAACCACTCGGCACTACTGGCTGAAGATTGTTGCGAATGCCTTGTCTTTTGCACAAATGTGCTGGCTCCTCCACCATTGAGGATGGGGATATTTGTGGAGCCTCCTCTTCCAGTGAGTTGTTTAATTGTCCACCACCATTCATGGCTGGATTTGGCAGGACTGCAGAGCTTAGATCTGATGCGTTCACTGTGGAATCGCTTAGCTCCGCCTATTACTTGCTGCTTACGCTATTTGGCACACAAGTGGTCCTATGTTATAGCTTCACCAGGTTGACACGTCATTTTTGGGAATGCCTGGTGTTACTCCTGGCATGCTCTCCTGCACTCGTCATTGAACCAGGGTTGTTCTCTGGCTTAGTGGTAATGGTACATTGGAGGATATGCCGGGTCATGAGGTTGCAGATTGTGGTTGAGAACAATTCTGCTCCTGCTGGTGACCCACAGCACCTCACGGATGCCCAGTCTCGAGTTGCTAGATCTGTTCAAAGTCTATCCCATGTAGCACGGTGGTGGTGCCACAAAACACAATGGAGGGTATCCTCAATGTGAAGACGGGACTTTGTCTCCACACGGACTGTGTGGTGGTCACATCTACTCATGCCATCATGGACAGAGGCATCTGCAACAGGCAGGTTGGCGAGGATGAGGTCAAGTACGTTTTTCCCTCTTGTTGGTTCCCTCACCACCTACTGCAGTCCCAGTCTAGCAGCGATGTCCTTTAGGACCCAGTCAGCTCGGTCTGTGGTGGTATTACCGAGCTACTCTTGGTGATGGACATTGAAGTCCCCCACCCTGAGCGTATTCTGTGCCCTTGCCACCCTCAGTGCTTCCTCCAAGTGGTGTTCACCATGGAGGAGTACTGATTCATCAGCTGATGGTGGATGGCCTGTGGTAATCAGCAGGAGGTTTCCTTGCCTAAGTTTAACCTGAAGCCATGAGACTTCATTGGGTCCAAATCTGATACTGAGGATTCCCAGGGCAATCCCTTTGTGACTGTAATCCACTGTGCTGCCAACTCTGTTGAATATGTCTTGCTAGTGAGACAGGACAGGAATGGTGATTTTGGTGTCTGTAAGGGGACATTGTCTGTAAAGTATGATTCTGTGAGTATGACTATGTCAGGCTGTTGCTTAACTAGTCTGTGAGACAGCTCTCCCAACTTTGGCACAAGCCCCCAGATGCTAGTGAGGAGGACTTTGCAGGGTCGACAGGGCTGGGTTTGCCGTTGTCATTTCTGGCACAGGGTGATCCGTCCGGTTTCATTCCTTTTTTCATGAATTTGTAGCGAATATAAGTGGTTGGCTTGCTGGGCCATTTCAGAGGGCACTGCTGTGGATCTGGAGTCACAAATCTGCCAGACCAGGTAAGGATGGAAGATTTCCTTCCCTAAAGGACATTAGTGAACCAGATGGGTTTTTACGACAATGGTTTCATTAGACTTTTAATTCTAGATATTTTATTCTGTTTAAATTCCATCACCTGCTGTGATGGCATTTGAACCTGGGTCCCCAGATCATTATCCTGTATTTCTGGACGACTAGTCCAGTGACAATACCACTGTGCCACCTCCTCCCCTCTGGACTATTGCTCTGCGCTGGGAACCATGTGAAAAAGTGTCTTAAATCGCAAAATCGAATGGTTCATCAGGCTTACACAAATAATTGGGGGCCGATTTATCTCAGTTGGCTAGCAGCTGTTTTGTGATGCCAAGAAAGGCCAGCAGTGCGGGTTCAATTCCTGTACCGGCTGAGGTTATTCATGAAGGCCCCACCTTCTCAACCTTGCCTGGGGTGTGGTGTTCCTCAGGTTAAATCATCACCAGTCAGCTCTCCCCCTCAAAGGGGAAAGCAGCCTTTGGCCATCTGGGACAATGGCGACTTTATCTTTTACACTAATAATTACCCAGTAAAGTTAGGAAAGTTAAACCTCTGATAACTTCTGGTTAACTATTGTAAACACTCAAATCTGTCACCCACAGGATTCCCCACACTCTCCCCAAGCCATTCCCCATAACCCCAGCATTGCATCAATTCCCCCCTCCGCAGGCCAGCACCCTCTTCTGGACACGACCCCCTCCCCCAAAACTCCAATCGCTCCATAGATCCAATCATTGCCTGATCCTGCCCCCCACCCCCCGGGTGGAGCTGACCCCAATCCCCTTGATGTGCCACAGCCCAATGGCCTGGCCTGACGACAGCCGACCTCCTACCTTCCCAAACCGCTAACCTCTTACTATCTGACCTCTGACCCCCCAAACTCATCACACCCCACCACTTTCTGGTCCAAAACCTCCCCACACCCTGAGATCAGTACCCCATGCTTCCCCAAACCTCCAAACCCCACCGCCCCATCCACTCACCAGATCTCCAACCCCTCCCATCCTCATGACCTCCTCAACCCCTGATCTTCAGCCACGATCCCCTCTGACGCCCACCTCTGCATACCCCCTGATGTGTTGGGTACTCTGCCACACAGACGAACCAACACGGTTGCGAATGGTACAACTCAGTTTTATTACTAACATTTATTTTCAGAGGTAAACTGGTTACTGAGGTTCGATCATAACCCTAGAATCTGTGGACCTATTCCTAATACTATCTTGTAGTGGCACTCAGCACATGGTGGATGTGTGAGTGGCTTGCTATGAGCTCTGTGCCCTGACCTGTCTCCTGCTGGAATGCCCGGGAAGTGTCGTGTTCCCTGTTTTGTAGTGTGTATGCTCTTGCCTGTGATTGCCTGTGGTGTTGTGTGTGTGTTGATTGGTCCATTGATCTGTCCATCCGTATGTATGTATGTTTGCACCATGATGTTTACCTGAATATCCCATCCCCCTTTTTTACAAGAACATGTGCCTATGTGGTTATAAATAGAGACGTGTACTGAGTGCAGCTAAATGTGTGTGTGCAATATCTACAGCATGTACATGGGGCTAAACTATATACAAGGGGCGATGTCGGGTACGACATAACAACGAGGTTGTACCATAAACAAAGAACGGGGAAATGTTGAACGACAAAACAAACTTCTGTAACGACAAGGAAGAACAGAAACCTATTAACACAGTGGTATTATGAGTTCAATGTACAAACAGGCTCATAAGTCCAGTTTAGTAGGTGGGCGACGAATTCGGGTTGACCGTTAGGGTGGCACACCATTCATCACCCGATTGACAGTGTTCACTTGCAACGGCTGGTAGGTCCTGGCTGGAGACATCCGGTTCCCATCAATGACCGCAACACGGAAGGCGTCCCGGTCGTCTGTGCCACTGGTCTGGATATCGTCTGGGCACGACTCGTAGTAAGGAGGCTGAATGGTCCGCACGTCCCTGCGAGGTTGTCGGAATTGGGGAACATTGGCAGGTTGAGCTGCTCGACAACAGGCACCGTAGTGGCCCATCTTGCCACAGCGGAGGCATTGTCGGTTTCTTGCGGGACATTGCCACTTTAAATGTGCGGCTCCGCAGTTGCCGCACGTCGTGACGTCATGGCGTTCGTTGCACCACCGCGCATGCGCAGTTCGGTCTTGCGTCGAGCGCGCCTGCGTATCACGTCCCTCAGTGTCGACGTCATTTTTGGCGCTCACAAATGTGGGAGGCCTCGAAAAGCGCGCGAAATGGCCGCCCTCGTCCGGGCCGCGGGCCGGGAGGAACTCGATCGCCTGGACCCGTTCAGCCTCATAGGACGCCTGCCTCACCGATCCGGCCGCGTAGGACCCCTGCCGCGCCGATTCGGCCGCCTGAAATTGGGAGTAGTGGCTAGTCGCGTTTTCATGCAGGACACAGGCTTCGATTGCGGAGGCTAGGGTGAGGCCTTTAATTTTTAAGAGCTGCTGCTGTAGGGTGCCCGAGGTGACCCCAAAAACAACCTGGTCCCGAATCATGGAATCGGAGGTGGTGTCGTAACCGCAGGACTGCGCGAGGATACGGAGATGCGTAAGGAAGGATTGAAAGGGCTCATTCTTACCCTGCAGGCGCTGCTGGAAGAGATACCTCTCGAAACTCTCGTTGACCTCGACGTTGAAGTGTTGGTCGAGTTTGAGAAGGACCGTCTTGTACTTGGTCTTGTCCTCACCTTCCGCGAACACCAGGGAGTTGTAGACATGGATGGCGTGTTGACCTGCCGTGGAGAGGAGGATGGCGATCTTTCTGGTGTCCGAAGCGCTCTCCTTTTCGTTGGCTTCCAGAAAGAGCTGGAAGCGCTGTTTGAACAGCTTCCAATTAACGCCGAGGTTTCCAGCGACTTGCAGCGGCTGTGGTGTACTGACGGTGTCCATGGCGCAGGATGGCAGATTCCGGAGGATTTGTAGGTAGATCCCACAGTTAATCCTGGTACTATGATGTGTTGGGTGCTCTGCTACACAGACGAACCAACACGGTTCCGAATGGTACAACTCCGTTTTATTACTAACATTTATTTACAGTGGTTAAACTGGTTACTGAGGTTCGATCATAACCCTAGAATCTGTGGACCTATTCCTAATACTATCTTGTAGTGGCACTCAGCACATGGTGGATGTGTGAGTGGCTTGCTATGAGCTCTGTGCCCTGAGCCGTCTCCTGCTGGAATGCCCAGGAAGTGTTGTGTTCCCTGTTTTGTACTGTGTATGCTCTTACCTGTGATTGGCTGTGGTGCTGTGTGTGTGTTGATTGGTCCATTGATCTGTCCATCAGTATATATGTATGTTTGTGCTATGATGTTTACCTGAATATCATGACACCCCCCCACCCCCCTGACCATCCAAATCCTATCCACTTACCTGAGACGCTTCTCTCTGGCCTGTCAATTTCACTGGGCCCTTTAAACATATCTGCTTTATGACCGAGAGTGCAATAAAAAAGGGGGCATGGCCTCTTTCAATCTGCCAGAGTTGGACTTTGCCGGAGTTTACAAGGAATCTTTCGATGTAAGCACCAAGCAGCTCTGGTAATTGGAAGTGTCAGCTGAACTGTCGAGGGCAGGTAAGTAATTCCTGCAGGCCATCACTTTCTGATGCTAGTCAGAGGTGATCTCCTAATGTTTCAAACGATAGACAATTATAGTATGTTGATACCATAAAACACAAAGGGACCGACCAAACACCGGCAAAGAACATCCTCATTGCCCCCGACGCTCGGGTAGCCTCACAAAATCCGACAAGACCTCGGGAGACATTGTATTCTGGATTCCACCCAGCCTCCCTTAAATATGTCTATGCTGGAATCTTCCAAGGCCCGGGATCGAGCACCCGTGCCTGGGAGAGCTCGCCTGGCGCCGTTTACCACTGGTTCACACAAACGTGGACCAGGCGTAATGGCACCTGGGGTATCTCCCAGGCTATCAGAAGCCACCATTATCACCATTCCTGTCTTGTCTCACTAGCAAGACAGACCCAAGAGAGTTAGCAGCACAGTGGTGTACAGTCAGGCTCTGGGCAGCGTGTTACCTTGGCACTCCAGCTTCCACCTAGCACCTTGGCGCTGCCAGCCTGGCACCTCAGCACCGCCACGCAGGCACCCTGGCAGTGCCACTAGGAACCCTGGTACTTCCAGAGTGTCTGGGTGGTACTGCCAGGCAGGCAGTACCAAACTGCCTGAGTGGCAGGTTGCCCATGCCAGGGATCGGGCCCCGGTGTGCCCTGCCCTTATGAGATGGAGTGGGGCTCGAGGACCCACGTAAGTTGGGGCTATTGCCACTGTGGGGGGGAGGGGTTGAGAGATCGGACCGACATTTAAAAATGCTGAGCTGAGCTCCTCAGTGCTGGAAGTGGAGGTAAGTGTGGCATCAGTAGGGCATTCCTTGCCGAGGCCAGTTTAAAAAAAAAAGAGAAACACCCCGCTAAACATGCCCAAAACGGGACTTTCTTCCCGTTAAATAACGGCCAAAGAATCTGATTCAGAACGATTTAGAACATTTACATAATTAGCTTATTTCCTTTGGCATAGTCCATGGTTACTTTGGAGGATGAGTGTGACATTCAGCTGCTCGCCTCCTCTGTTCCATTCAAGCCACTGCTTAAGTCTATCCTGTTGGCATCCAAGTATTTATAACCATTTGTAATCCCAGCACAGGTCAATTACAAAGCAGCAATCTGCTCATCATTTGCAGGCTCCAAGCCACAGACATCACCCAACCCATCCAAACCTTTTTCACTTGCATCTTGTTTCATGCTAGGTTCCACTCACCAATCATCTCTGTCCTTGCCAACCCCAATTTGAGCTCTCTCCCTCACAGCATCAGATTGAATGCTCTCACCATCATCTATAAAATCATTGTTCCCCTGCAACCATCTCCAGCTCCTCAATGCAGAATGCCACTGTACATTTTCCAATCTTAAATATTCAGGATTTCAAAAATTGACCTCTGCCCCCAGAGTTATTGAACATAGAACATACAGTGCAGAAGGAGGCCATTCAGCCCATCGAGTCTGCACAGACCCAATTAAGCCCTCACTTCCACCCTATCCACGTAACCCAATAACCCCTCCTAACCTTTTTGGTTAGTAAGGGCAATTTATCATGGTCAATCCACCTAACCTGCACGCCTTTGGACTGTGGGAGGAACCCGGAGGAAACCCACGCAGACACGGGGAGAACGTGCAGACTCTGCACAGACAGTGACCCAGTGGGGAATCGAACCTGGGACCCTGGCGCTGTGAAGCCACAGTGCTAGCCACTTGTGCTACCGTGCTGCCCTAACCTATTATTTCCTTTCAAGTCTGACTCCCTCTTTTCCTTTTCGAGTGTTGCCACTTTACAGGTGTCTCCCAATCTCTATTGCCACCGTTTCTTTTCCAAATGATACCTATTCCAAAAATGGTCCCATCCCACTGCAACTACCTGCCATTTATGTAGTTAAACTCTAACAGTGAGTTTCATCCATTTGTTCATTGTATCTCAACCCACCACTCATATTACCACAATTCAGCAAACATGCTCATTGAGGGTGGACAGTGGTTAGAACTGCTGCCTCACAGCCTCAGGGACCTGGGTTCAATTCCTACCTGGGGTCAATATATGTGTGGAGTCTGCACATTCTCCCCGTGTCTGCGTGGGTTTCCTCCGGGTGCTCCATTTTCCTCCCACAGTCCAAAGATGTGCAGGTTAGGTGGACTGGCAGTACCTGAATTGCCCCTTAGTGTCCAAAATGTTAGGTGGGCGACGGGGATAGTGTGGGGTCATGGGGGCTCTTTCAGAGGGTCGGCACAGACTCGATGGGCCGAATGGCCTCCTTCTGCACTGTAGCGATCCTATGATTTCCAGGTTTCCAAGCCACTGGGAGATAAGACATTGTCCAAGTACATCTTTGTTACCAAAATTACAATGTTACTTCATGGGAATGGGGAGTGGTGATGACAGTATGTAACCATAACTCATTAAAATTTAACAGAAACACTGTTTACCTCTAATGGATAATGCTGTAAACGCCAATTGACAACTTCAAGATCCAATATATCCTGTGCTAACCGGGGAATCGGATTTTAGCTGTGCATTACTTTCAATGAATTGGTTAGCATCTGTGGGAGGTTCCTGTGTGAGTGCTTTTCTAATGGAATTGTCAATCTGTTTATACGACATTGTTTAATCTGCTGGATGCTCGACACGAAAGTAAGTTGTTACAACAGCTTAATATTAGTCAAAAAGTGTATTTTTAGATCAATACAATGCTCAGTACATGGAGCATGCTGCACTTCTGGTTTAATAGCTTGTAATGGAGTTGGTGCAGTAATTACTAACATCTATTTGTTATACTCATTACATTCATATCAGAGACATCAATAACATAATGGAAATGATGACTCTACTGCCAATATTATAAAACTGCTACTTACTTGTAGGTAATGACATGGCCTTAAAGATGATTTTATTTCCTGATGGATGAGAGGTTTCTCCAAATTAAGTGATGACTTCCGATAAGCTTCCTTCGCCTGGCTTACAGTCAGTGTGGACCAGGAGCTTCTTTTCATATATTTCCCCTCGGGTGTCATGGGCAACCCCTCACAGGCAGAACATTTAACATCATTGTTGCTTTTTGACATCTTCAAAGTAAGATCACTGAAGGCCCCCTGAATATTTTCTGGATAGTACTGAGAGATATGGTCGATGTGATGTCTGCTCATCGCGCTTGCTGTACGGTATGTACTATCACTGTCTAAGTTGTCATCTGAGCTCCACCAGGCAGACATCGAAGACTTATGCTTGGGCTCTGGCTTTCGTTCCTTGCTTTTACTCCTCTTGCCGTGTTTGGGATGGTGGGAATGGTGGTGATCATCCGAATGGCGCCCTTCATTTTTTGTGCCATTCATGTTTCCTTTTGATGTCCCTTCCAACGAGTGAGATTTGGTGAAAAGTTTTTGGACAGAATGCACAAGGTGCCGTATTCTGCCAGGACTTTCACTTCGCTGTTCGGTGGCAGTGGACGTTCGTTGGTACTGCAGGGTATGAAAGCCATCACGGTGCAGAGGCAACTGTTTTTCAAACTGATCCAGCAGATTAGCTGGAATGCGATTAATCTTGCTGCCCGTGTGCGAGACACTAGTGCAGTCGTCCCTGGAATCATAATGTGAGGTGTAGTGCATTCTTGGGAAAGTACTGCTTGACATGTGGTCCCCTACCATCATGGGGATCATACAATCAGAATGTATTGAACTTCTAGGCGAACAACGGTGATGGTCCATTTGGCAGCTGTCAGTTGGACTGAGCAAGTACGACTGCCTAGAATCCAAGCCATGGTGCATGTGGTCATGAGAATGCTCACAGTCATCAGTCACCAGGCCACAAGTGTGTGCTGAGCTGAGCTGGGGATGAGTACGGCTACTAGTTAATCCTTTCATGGTCCTTGATGAAGGAGAATATATGTCTTCATTGAAGTGCTGTGAAGGTGACCATGAGAACTGCTGGTCTGTCAACAAAAGAAAACAAAGAACAAGTTAATATAAACAACAGTAAAGAACAGTAAAGGATTTGATTAAACACCAGTGAATGTAAATATGAATGTGAATGCAACCTGGACGCAACCATTGATTTAATTTCCTACATTACTCTAATAAAAATTAATGTACGCTATATACATGATTTTACTTCAGCAGTTCATCAGTTTATTGAAGCATGGGGAATTATGTCTCATTTGTTTCAATAAAAATACTGGCCACAGATATTCCAGATGTTAAAGAAGGTCTTGTCACCAATAAATATCCAAATGATTGTAATTTGCTAAATACCAGCTCTCAAAATGTGCACACCTTCTGTATCGCAAATAACACAAACCAATATTACATAAGTTTGAGAATATCTTTACTGGGCTGGATTTCACAGGGCATGTATTCGGCAGAGGGGTATGTAAAATATGAGGGGTGGGTGGCCCATCACCTCCTCGTTCACCCCAAGCTGTCCTCTTAATAAGAGGGGTGGGTGGGTGTGGAATAGGCAGTCCACCCACCATATGTAACTAAATAATTAAGGGTCAATTGAGCTTGTTAACAAGCCAACTGATCCAATATTATGGTGCCCGTACCATGACATCGTTGGTATAGGCAGGCAGGTGGGAACGGGCAGCATGTTCTTTTTCATCAGTCGGTTTCCGACTAACTTTTTAACCCCTCTGTAAAATCTAATCTTATGTGTCTGCAAAAAACTCAGTTCATGCTAAACTGTAAAATTATTAACAGATGCAATTTCACCACTAGAGTCTGTAAACCGAAGAAGACTGCTATTGTATCAGAAGATTTTTAGTTTAAATCAAAATTAATACACCACAGAATTTTACAGCTTGGAAGCTCAACTCAGCCGCTCTATGTTGGTGTTTATGTTCTGCATCCTCTTGGGAGGACCAAAAAGTTGATGAGAATGGAAAAAATAAAATGAGTAAACTGGCTGGGAATATAAAAGATTGTAAGAGGTTTTACAGGTATGTAAAAAGGAGACATTTTGGATATGGCATAAATGTTAAACAAATATTGTCTGCCTGTCTTCACAGTAGAAAACACAAGTTATGTACCAGAAATAGAGGATAACTCAGTGGTTATTGAGAATCAGGAAATTAAGGTAATTAATAACAGCATAGAAAAAATATTGCAGAAAATTAAGAGAATTCCTTGGACTTTATGGCCTACATATTTGGGTTTTAAAAGAGATAGTTGTAGAGATAGTGGATGCACTGGCTATGATTTTCCAAAATTCCCTAGATTCTAAAATGGTCCCAGCAGATAATAGGTAAGAAAATGTAAAACCACTATTCAAGAAAGGTGGGAGAGAGAAAACAGGAATTATAGGTCCGTTAACCTGACATCAGCCATCAGGAAAATGCAGTGGAGGATTATTAAGGAAGTCTTAATAATTCACAATGAAAACTGTAATATGATGAGACAAAGTCAAAATGATTTTACAGAAGGGAAATTATGCAGAATTCTCCAATTTTGAGCCGAAATGCAGTGAGGGCGGATCTGGCATTGCCTGTCCCACCAACCACAATGGCGGGGTCCCACACCAGATTGGAATCTCATTAATTATGCAGAGGTGATCTCCCCCCCGACTCGCGTATTGGGCCAGCAGCTGATTCGGCTGCCCGTCCTCAACCAATCGACCCAGCACACTCATATCACTCTCTCCATCCCACTTGTCTTCACCAGACTGTGCAGAATGTCAGCAAACCCGAGGGAAAAGGCTTGCAGCCTCAAGAAAGACGTCGATTCCACGACTTAACCATCTCCCCCAAGAGCTCATCAACCCAGAGGTGGACACAAGATGGTTGAAACAATATAGTTAGATTAAATGACAGACACACGGACAGCAGTAAATTGAAGGGGTGTAGGTTAGGTTGATCTTAGATTAGGATAAATGGTTGGCACATCGTGGGCTGAAGGGTCTGTACTGTGTTGCACTGTTCTATGTTCTCTGTTCTAAGTGAGTGGGCAACAATTTGACAGTTGGATTATAATTTGTGGACGCTTGAGGTTATTTGCTTTTGCAGTAAGAATAGAAAAGCAGAATATTTTTAAAAGGTGCAAAGATTCTAAATCTTGATGTTCAGTGGGATTTGGGTGTACTCATGTAAGGAACAGAGAAAGTTAGCATGCAGATTAGTTAGCAGCAATTGGAAGACAAATGACATGCTGGCCTTTATTAAAAAAGTGTTGGAGTACAAAAGTACAGGAACCTTGGGCGGGATTCCCCGACCCCCCACTGGGTCGGAGAATCGCCGGGAGCTGGCGTGAATTCCGCCCCCGCCAGTTGCGGAATTCTCTGGCACCGGATATTCGGCAGGGGCGGGAATCGCGCCGCCAATTCTCTGGCCCACGACGGGCCGAAGTCCCGCTCCTGGAATGCCTGTCCCTCCGGCGAGAATCAAACCACCTCCCTTACTGGTGGGACTGGCGGCGTGGGCGGGCTCCGGGGAGTGCCCCCAGGGTGGCCTGGCCCGCGATCGGGGCCGACCGATCCGTGGGCGGGCCTGTGCCGTGGGGGCACTCTTTTCCCTCCGCCTCGGCCACAGCCTTCATCATGGCCGACGTGTAAGAGACACCCCCCCCACCCTGCACATGCGCGGGGATGACGTCAGCAGCCGCTGACGCTCCCAAGCATGTGCGACTTCCACCGGACGGCAAAGTCCTTTCAGCCCTGGCTGGCGTGGCGCCAAAGGCCTTCCATGCCAGCTAGTGGAGCGGAAACCACTCCGGCTCGGGTCTAGCCCCTCATGGTGAGGGCTTGGCCCCTAAAGGTGCGGAGGAATCCGCACCTTTGGGGTGGCCCGATGCCGGAGCGGTTCACGCCACTCCATCCCGCCGGGACCTCCCGCCCTGCCGGGTAGGGGAGAATCCCGGCCCTTGCTACAGTTCTACAGGGATCTGGAGCGGCCACACGAAGAGTGCTCTGTAGTTTTGGTCCCCTTATCTAGTGAAGGATATACTTGCATTGAAGGCAGCACCATAAAGGTTCACTAGACTGGTTTCTGGGATTAGAGAGTTGTCGTATAATGCGAGGTTGAGTAAATTTTGTCTATACTCTCTGGACTTCAGAAAGAATGAGAGGCGATGTCATTGAAACCTACAAGATTCAGATGGGGCTCAACAGGGTCGACACTGAGGGGTTCACCTGGCTGGAAAATCTAAAAGAAAGTTTTTCAAAGTGTGGGTTGCGAATTGTGGAGGGGTTGCTGGCGGGTGTCAGAAGGGTCGCGGTGTCATTCCCGAAAGATCCCAGTGATATTGCTGAAGATGAAAGGTCTACCTTAAGCAGCACACCCCGCCGAGCTGTTCCAAAACATCTACCCTAACTGTGAACAGAGATTAACACATACCGGAGAGAAAGTGACCCCTCTTTGTGAGTGGCATGAGCGAGTTGTGGAGCCTTCTTACAAAGACCTGTGATTTGTATCAATTCGGTTACTGTTTCCACTCACATTGCCGAACAATACTGCGGTGGGAGACGGTGGCGTAATGGTATTGTCACTGGACTACTAATCCAGACACCCAGGGTAATGCTCTGGGGAGCCAGGTTTGAATCCTACCACGGCAGATGGTGAAATTTGAATTCAATAAAGACCTGGAATTAAAAGTCAGACGATGACCATGAAACCATTGTCGATTGTCGTAAAAACCCATCTGGTTCACTAATGTCCTTTAGGGAGGGTGATCTTGATTAATAGGAGGAACAGGGGTTATGGGAAGAAGGCAGGAGAATGGGGATGAGAAACATATCAGCCATGATTGAATGGTGGAGCAGATTTGATGGGCCAAATGGCCTAATTCTGCTCCAATATCATATGGTTTTATGATCCACAGCAATTTGTTGACTCTTAGAAAATGCCACTCAGTTCAAGAGCAATTCGGGATGGACAACAAATGCTGGCCTTGTCTGCGACACATACCATGAAAGAATATAGGAAAAAAAAGTCTCTTTGGTTTCTGCAGCATAGGATTCAGATAATTTTCTTGATACAGATGTATGACTAGGCACTTGGAGGCAGCTGCACTGAAGGACACCTCTGGTCCAACAGGACAAAAAAGTTCTAATTTTAAATCCGCAGCCTTAAATAAACTATTATGAAACTGTCCATTTCACATCTGGGCAAAAACGCCCAACACCATAAGGTGAGAAGTAGAGTGCCAAATAGTTAAAATGGGGGCAGGCAGATTTTGAAGCACTCCTTGGTTGAGTTTTTAACTGTATTATCAAAATAGCCTAACTTCAGTCTCCTTATGTCTCTATTACTACTTTTCTATATCTCTGTGTCAATCTCCCTACATACTTTTGTAATTCAAATTCTACTTTGATATCCAAGAGTACTGAAGAAATTGAGACAGATATGATGGCGGATAGAGACACACAGAGAAAATTGAAAAATATGTTTGGGAACAGAGAAAAAAAGAGAAGCAAATAAGGAGAGGGGGAGTGATTGGGCCAGATAAGAACAAAAAGAGAAATAAGGAAAACAAATAAATTCCTGGTGATACAAGGAAAAACTGGAAAAAGAGTCATACATTAGGAGAAACCCAGAAGAAAAGAGACTTTCAAAGCATAAGAGAGACAATGAAAGCAAGAAAGAGTCAGAGAGAGAGAGAGAGAGATAGAGACGAGCGTGTCTTCCACGCACTCTAGTTACTCTGTGCCGATGCAGCCAGGGGCACGCTTCCTTCTTCCTGTCTCACCCAGCCTGAGGGAGGAAGGTTGGGCAAGACAGGATGCAAAGCCCAAGGAGTGAGATTGTGAGGACCAAGCAGGCACCTGTCACGTTAAAGGAAAACGAATGTGGTGTGGGTCCCGAAAAAAAGTGGGTCCTGGGAAAAAAAAGTTTGAAAAACACTAACCTAGAACATGGGGCCACAGTCTCATAAGGGGTCCATCATTGAAGATTTCGATGGGAATTGTTTTCAAAGGTGAATCTTTAGAACTCTCTACCCTCGAGTTGAATATATTTAAGGCAGATATAGACAGATTTTGGTCACTCAGGGAATCAAGGGATATAGGGACTGGGTAGGAGAGTCGAGCTCAGGCAGAAGATCATATTGAATGGTGGAGTAGACTTGAGGGACTATATAGTCCACTTATGCTTCTATACCTTATGTCCTGATATCGTCTTTGATCCTTTTGTTACCTTGACTGAACAAAGAACAGTACAGCACAGGAACAGGCCCTTCGGCCCTCCAAGCCTGCGCCGACCATGCTGCCCGTCTAAACTAAAACCTTCCACACTTCCTGGGTCAGTATCCCTCTATTCTCCTCCTATTCATATATTTGTCAAGATACCCCTTAGTACTGTTCCAAAGTATTCCTGGCTTATCTCCCACATTCCACCCTACATAAACTTCAGGTCATCCAAAACACAGCTCCCCTATTACCCCGAGCTAACTGACTTGCACTGGCTCACAGTCAAGCAGCATCATGACATTAAAATTCTCATCCATGTTTTCAAATCCCTTTGTGGCTCTACCCTTTCCTAATTTTGTAGTCTCCTTAGCCCCACAGCCTGCTAAGATATCTGCGCCTCTCTAATTCTGACCTCTTGCCCATCCCTCATGATAAATGTTCAACTTTTGGAGCCTACACCTTTGGTTGCCTAGGCCGCAAGCTCTGGAATTCCAACCTTACATCTCTCTGCCTCTGTACTTTACTTTCCTCCTTTAAGACTTGCCTTTTTGACCACGTTTTTGGTCATCTGACTTAATGCCCTCTTACATGCTTTGTCTTACAACGCTCCCGTGAAGCAACTTGGGATGTTCTATTATATTAAAGATATAAAATAAATATGTCACTGTTGTTATGTACAAGACTTTATCTAATCTTTATCTTCCCCTTTCTTCCTCATGTACCTATCTAGTTTCTAATTAAATGTATCTAGGCTAATCACTGTTACCATTTCATGTGGTAGTGAGCTCCGCATTCTCACCATTCTACAATGGTCCCATAGTTCAATAAGTCAAAATCCCTTGGAAATGTTAATCTCTAAACAAAATAATAAATCTTCAACCTTCATGCTCTCGTGTCAGAACATGCATGCTCTTTTGTTTTTTAAATGTTTTCATTCAAAATTTTCAATAATTTTTACAAACCATTACAAAAGAAAATATAATGCAAAGAGAACAAAACAATATGCCAACAAAAACAACTTAACCCTCTAACAAATTAACAATTCAACAACAAAACCAAACAAGATGGGGCATTTGCCCTGACAAATAAAATGAAATCAACCCGCCCCCCCTTCCCCCTCTGGATTGCTGCTGCTGCTGACCTCCATCTAACGTTCCGCGAGAAAGTCAAGGAACGGTTGCCACCGCCTGGAGAAGCCCTGCAAGGACCCTGAGGTGAACCACTGTATTAGGGGATGTAAGGTAGGACCTGCACTACAGGTTCGCCGGTAGCTCCTGCCGGCTGGCTCCGCCCACTAAGAACTGTATAAATATGCATGACCTCCAGTGCCCTGCCATTTCGGCAGCTGCAGCTGGAGGCCACGCATCTGGCTGTAATAAAGCCACAGTTGTACCCAACTTTAGTCTTTGTGCAATTAATCGTGCATCAATATATTACAGTCAGATGTTCCACAGAATGGATATCAGAATTAAGCCCGATCGCCTGCAGCTGGATCCGTACTCGCCCGACGCCAGAAAAGACTTACTCACTGGCTTGCATGTTTTGAGGGCTACATCAACGCTGTAGACCCCGCGCCAACGGAGGCTCAGAAGATAAACGTCCTGTACTCCAGACTGAGCTCCAGCGTGTTCCCGTTGATCCAAGATGCCACGACTTACACAAAAGCAATGGAACTCCTTAAGGAACACTACGCGCAGAAGGCGAACACGCTCTTCGCCAGGCATGTACTCTCCACCCGCTCGCAACTACCTGATGAGTCCATCGAAGACTTCTGGCGGGCCCTAATTTCACTCGTCCGGGACTGTGACTGTCAGGCCATACGGCCGGCGAACACGCGAACCTCCTCATGCGCGATGCTTTCGTGACGGGGATTGTGTCGGACGGCATCCGAGAACGATTACTGGAAGGGGCCACGCTCGAACTGGCAGAGACGAAAACCTTGGCGCTCTCCATGACGGTCGCATCCCGTAATGTGCAATCGTACCCCCCCGCCGCGCTGCCCACCCTTCTACCCCTTCCTACCCCTCCTGGACCCCGCCGATGACCTCCTCAGCTGGGGCCCTGCCTTCCCAATACGCCTGCACTGAACGCCTATCCGCGCACCCCGGGGGTCCCCGCTGTAAATTCTGCGGTCAGCAAAAGCACCCCCGCAAAAACTGCCCAGCCCGCACTGCCATTTGTAAATCCTGCAGTAAAAAGGGGCACTTCGCGGCTGTGTGCCAGACACGCGCAGTCGCTGCGATCGCACCCGCTATCGGCCCCTCCCCCACGCCAGACGCCCAATGGGAGCCACCATCTTCTCCTCCCGGGGCCATGTGCGACCAATGGGCGCCACCATCTTGTCCCCCTTCGGCCACGTGCACCCCATGGGCGCTGTCATCTTGTCCCAACCCCGCAATGTGCGCACCATGGGTTCCGCCATCTTGTCCAGACCCTGCAATGTGCGCACCATGGGCGGCGCCATCTTGTGCCCCACAGGGTCTCCGGACATCCCGACATCGGAACCACACACGCTCGCCACCCGAAGCATCTGACGGCGACCCGCAGCTCGCTTCGATGACACTGGACCAATCTCGCCCGCACAACCTGGCCACCGCGTCGATGACGGTGAAAATCAACGGCCAAGCGACCTCGTGCCTGCTGGACTCCAGGAGCACCGAAAGCTTCGTACACCCAGATACGGTAAGGCGCTGCTCCCTCGCGGTCCACCCTGCCAATCAAAGGATCTCCCTCGCCTCCGGATCCCACTCTGTCCCGATCTGGGGCTTCTGTACAGTCACCCTCACTGTCCAGGGCATAGAATTTAGTAACTTCTGCCTCTATGTCCTTCCTAATCTCTGCGCTGCACTCCTGTTGGGCCTGGACTTCCAGTGCAACCTCCGGAGCCTCACCCACAAATTCGGCGGGCCCTTAACCCCCCTTACCGTTTGCGGCCTTGCGACCCTCAAGGTCGATCCCCCCTCTCTTTTTGCCAGTTTAACTGCGGATTGCAAGCCCGTTGCCACTAGGAGCAGACGGTACAGCACCCAGGACAAGACCTTCATCAGGTCCGAAGTCCAGCGGCTGTTTAAGGAGGGTATTATCGAGGCCAGCAACAGCCCCTGTAGAGCCCAAATGGTAGAGGTTAAAACTGGGATGGTCGTGGACTACAGCCAGACCATCAATCGGTACACGCAGCTCGACGCGTACCCCCTCCCACGCATATCTGATATGGTCAATCAAATTGCGCAGTACCGGGTCGTCTCAACAAATTGAGCAGAAATCCGCCTACCACCAGCTCCCCATTCGGAAGTCGGACCAGCCATACATGGCCTTCGAGGCGGACGGTCGCCTCTACCACGTCCTTAGGGCCCCTTTCGGCGTCATAAATGGGGTCTCAGTCTTCCAAAGGGAGATGGACCGAATGGTCGACCAGTATGGTTTGCGGGCCACGAGCAGGACCGCGATGCCAACCTCGATAAATTCCTCCGCACTGTCACTCTTCTCAACCTGACCGATAACAAAGAGAAGTGTGTGTTTAGCACGACCCGGTTAGCCATTCTCAGCTATGTAGTCCAAAACGGACTTCTCGGGCCCGACCCTGAGCACATGCGCCCCCTCATGGAACTTCCCCTCCCCCACTGCCCCAAGGCCCTCAAACGCTGCCTGGGGTTCTTTTCCTACTACGCTCAGTGGGTCCCAAACTATGCAGACAAGGCCCGCCCACTCATTCAGTCCACCCAATTCCCCTTCGTGGCCGAGGCACAACATGCTTTCACCCGCATCAGAGCAGACATCGCCAAGGCCGGGATGCGTGCAGTGGATGCGTCACTGCCTTTCCAAGTAGAAAGCGACGCTTCAGGCGTCGTCCTTGCCGCCACTCTAAACCAGGCAGGCAGACCCGTGGCATTCTTTCCCCGCACCCTTCATGCCTCGGAAATTCGACATTCATCCATCGAAAAGGAGGCCCAAGCTATCGTTGAAGCTGTGCGACATTGGAGGCATTACCTGGCCGGTAAGAGATTCACTCTCCTTACGGACCAACGGTCGGTAGTCTTCATATTCAATAACACACAGCGGGGCAAGATCAAAAATGATAAAATCTTGCGGTGGAGAATCGAGCTCTCCACCTATAATTACGAGATTTTGTATCGCCCCAGTAAACTCAACGAGCCCCCAGACGCCCTCTCCCGAGATACATGTGCCAGCGCGCAAGTGGACCAACTCCGGGCCCTACATGACAGCCTTTGTCACCCGGGGGTCACTCGATTGTACCATCTGGTCAAAGCTCGCAATCTGCCCGACTCCGTTGAGGAAGTAAGGACAGTCACCAGGGACTGCCAGGTCTGTGCGGAGTGCAAGCCGCACTTCTACCGGCCGGACCGTGTGCGCCTGGTGAAGGCTTCCCGCCCCTTTGAATGCCTCAGCGTGGATTTCAAAGGGCCCCTCCCCTCCACCGCCTGTAACACGTACATCCTCAGTGTGGTCGATGAGTACTCCAGATTCCCCTTCGCCATCCCATGCCCCAATATGACGTCTGCCACCATCATCAAGGCCCTCAGCACCATCTTCGCTCTGTTCGGTTTCCCCACCTACATCCACAGTGACAGGGGCGATGAGCTGCGTCAGTTCCTGCTCAGCAGGGGTATAGCCTCCAGCAGGACGACCAGCTACAACCCCCGGGGAAACAGGCAAGTAGAATGGGAGAATGGGACAGTTTGGAGGGCCGTCCAGCTGGCCCTACGGTCCAGGAACCTCCCAGTCTCTCGCTGGCAGGAGGTCCTCCCTGACGCTCTACACTCCATCCAGTCACTATTGTGCACCGCCACTAATAACACACCCCATGAACGTGTTTTTACCTTCCCCAGGAAGTCAACATTCGGGGTGTCGCTCTCGACTTGGCTCACTGCTCCAGGACCGGCCCTTCTCCGTAGGCACGTCCGACTCTACAAGGCGGACCCCTTGGTGGACAGGGTTCACCTGCTCCATGCCAACCCTCAATATGCATCCGTTGATGGCTGCCAAGATACTGTCTCACTCAGGGACCTGGCACCGTCAGGTTCCACCCTAAAACACCCCCCCCACCCATGCGCTCCCCCCTCCCACCGCGCCGCCAATATTGACCCCACCAGACCACCCCCCCCTTTTCCGCACAAGAGGACAAAGAGGACTTTGGCATGCTCCCGGAGTTCCCCGATGACTGGCCAGCATCAGCACCGCCACCACCGCCATCAGTGCCACCTCCACCACCGACTTCGCCGCCACCGTTACGCCGCTCCCAACGAAGCACCAAAGCACCGGACCGGCTGAACCATTGACGGACTCCGGACCGTCAACATGGACTTTTCTTTTTTTCCTACCACTGTACATAATTGCACTATTTGTATATAGTTTCACGTCACCCCCGCCAGACTCATTTTTAACAGGGGCTGAATGTGGTGAACCACTGTATTAGGAGATATAAGGTAGGACCTGCACTACAGGTTCGCCGGTAGCTCCTGCCGGCTGGCTCCGCCCACTGAGAACTGTATAAATATGCATGACCTCCAGTGCCCTGCCATTTCGCCAGCTGCAGCAGGAGGCCACGCATCTGGCTGTAATAAAGCCACAGTTGTACCCAACTTTAGTCCCAAGTTAGTCCCAACTTAGTACCCAAGTTTGGATAGTCAGAGGCTTTTCTTGGATAGTCAGAGGCTTTTCCCCAGGGTAGAGGGGTCAATTACTAGGGGGCATAGGTTTAAGGTGAGAGGGGCAAGGTTTAGAGTAGATGTACGAGGCAAGTTTTTTACGCAGAGGGTAGTGGGTGCCTGGAACTCGCTACCGGAGGAGGTAGTGGAAGCAGGGATAATAGGGACATTTAAGGGGCATCTTGACAAATATATGAATAGGATGGGAATAGAAGGATACGGACCCAGGAAGTGTAGAAGATTGTAGTTTATTCGGGCAGTATGGTCGGCACGGGCTTGGAGGGCCGAAGGGCCTGTTCCTGTGCTGTACATTTCTTTGTTCTTTTGTTCTTTGTTCTTTGTGCAATTGATCGTTCATCAGACCCTCGCAAGCTCAAACTTCATCTTCTCCAACCTGAGAAATCCCGCCATGTCACTGACCCAAGCCTCTACGCTTGGGGGCTTCGCGTCCCTCCACATTAACAAGATCCTTCTCCGGGCTACCAAGGAGGCAAAGGCCAGAACTCTGGCCTCTTTCGACTCCTGCACTCCCGGATCATCCGATACCCCAAATATCGCTATCCCCCAGCTCGGTTTTACACGAGTGTCCAAGACTTTGGACATAGCCTTTGCAAAGCTTTTCCAAAATTCCATAAGTGCCAGGCATGCCCAGAACATATGGGCATGGTTCGCTGGGCTCCCTGAACATCTCACACACCTGTCCTCTACCCCAAAGAACTTACTCATCCTCGCCCCTGTCATATGCGCCCGGTGCACCACTTTAAACTGAATCAGGCTCAGCCTGGCGCAAGATGAGGAGGAATTGACCCTGCCCAGGGCATCAGCCCACAGGCCCCCATCCAGCTCCTCACCCAGCCCCTCCTCCCACTTGCCCTTCAGCTCTTCCACCGAGGCCTCCTCTGCCTCCTGCAGCTCCTGGTATATGTCTGATACTTTGCCATCCCCCACCCACACGCCCGAGACCATCCTATCCTCCGAGCAGGCAGCAGCAGGAATTCCCCCACCTGCTTTTCACAAATGCCTGAACCTGCATGTACCTAAAAGTGTTCCCCGGGGGCAACCCAAATTTCTCCTCCAGCGCCCTCAGACTGGCAAAAGTCCCATCGATAAACAAGAACCCTATCCTTTTGATTCCCGTCCTGTGCCAGCTTAGGAACCCGCCATCTATTCTACCTGGAATGAACCAGTGTTCCGTATCGGGGTCCAGACTGAGGCCCCTACCTCCCCCCTGTGCCGTCTCCACTGCCCCCAAATCCCCAGTGTCCCCGCCACCACCGGGCTCGTGGTATACCGTTTCGGCGGAAGCGGCAACGGTGCCGTCACCAGTGCCCCCAGGCTAGTATCTGTACAGGACGCCACTTCCAACCATTTCCACACAGCCCCCTCGCCATCCATTACCCATTTCCGAATCATAGACACGTTCGCTGCCCAGTAATAGCTGCACAGGTTCGGCAGCGCCAACCCCGACTGTGCTCCAAAAACAGTCTCTTAACCCGTGGGGTCTTATTTGCTCACACAAATCCCGTAATACTCCTATTTACCAGCTTGAAAAAGGACTTGGGGATGAGAATGGGAAGGCACTGGAAGACGAACAAGAACCTAGGGAGGACCGTCATCATTACGGACTGCACACTGCCCACCAGGGTGAGTGGCAGCATGTCCCACCTCCTAAAGTCCTCCTCCATCTGATCCACCAGCCGCGATAAATTGAGCTTGTGCAAGACCCCCCAGCTCTTGGCCACCTGAATTCCCAAGTAGTGAAAGCTCCTCTCCACCATCTTGAGCGGTAGCTCTCCCAACCTCTTTTCCTGGCCCCTCGCATGTACCACAAAAAGCTTGCTTTTTCCCACATTTAGCTTGTATCCCGAGAAATCTCCAAAATTCCTAAATACCCGCATGACCGCCACCATCCCCTCCACTGGATCCGCAATGTACAGGAGCAGGTCATCCGCATACAGTGAAACACGGTGTCCCCCCCCCCCCCCCCCCCAACCAACCCCCTCCTACCGACTCCCTCAACGCCATGGCCAGTGGCTCAATCACCAGGGCAAACAGCAGGGGGGACAAGGCCTAAAGTACCCCGACCGCCGCCGGTTCGTCGAAACACTCGCTACCGGGGCCTGATACAACAATTTGACCCACCCTATGAATTCCTCCCCAAACCCAAATCTGCCTAACACCTCCCACAGGTACTCCCACTCCACCCAGTCAAAGGCTTTCTCCGCGTCCACTGCCGCTACCACTTCTGCATCCCCACCCTCCGAGGGCATCATGATCACATTCAGAAGCCTTCACACATTCGTATTCAGCTGCCTGACCTTCACAAACCCAGTCTGATCCTCATGAATCACTCCCGGGACACAGTCCTCAATCCTAGTGGCCAAGATCTTGGCCAACAGCTTGACATCCATATTAAGGAGCGAAATCGGCCTATAGGAGCCGCATTGCAGCGGGTCCTTATTACGCTTGAGGATAAGCAAGATCAGAGCCTGCGACATCGTCGGTGGAAGGATTCCCTTTTCCTTGGCCTCGTTAAAAGTTCTCAACAGCAACAGGCCCAACAGCTCCGAGAATTTCCTATAGAACTCTACGGGAAACCCATCCGGCCCCGGGGCCTTGCCCGCCTGCATACTCCCCAACCCCTTAATTAGTTCCTCCATCTCAATCGGGGCCCCCAATCCCTCTACCCGCCCTTCCTCCACCTTTGCGAAACTCAGTTGGTCCAGGAACTGCCTCGTCCCCTCCCCTTCCTCCGGGGATTCTGACTCGTATAATTTACCATAAAAGTCCTTAAAGACCTCTTTTATCTAAGCTGAGCTCAGCACCATGTTCCCCCCTTATCTCTAATGCCCCCAATCTCCCGAGCTGCCTCCCTCTTCCGCAGCTGATGCGCCAGCATCCGACTTGCCTTCTCCCCAAACTCATACACTGCTCCCTGTACCTTTCTCAACTGGGCCTCAGCCTTCCCCGTGGTTAGCAAGTTTGAAGGCTCCGGCGCTCCTTCAACAACCTCTCCTCGGGGGATTCTGCATACCTTCTACCCACCCTCAGTATCTCCCCCACCAATCTCTCCCTTTCCATCTTCTCCCTCTTCTCCCTATGGGCCCTGATTGAGTTTAGCTCCCCACTGACCACTGCCTTCAGCGCCTCCCAGACCACACTCACTGAAACCTCCCCGTTATCATTGGCCTCCACATATCTTTGGGTGCACCTCCGGACCCGCCCACAGACCTCCTCGTCCGCCAGTAGCCCCACGTCCATTCGCCATAGCGGGCGTTGGCCTCTCTCCTTCCCCATCCCCAGCTCCACCCAGTGCGGGGCATGGTCCGAGATCGCAATGGCCGAGTACTCCGCCCCCTCCACTCACGGAATTAGCGCCCTGCTCACCACGAAAAACTCCATCCGCGAGTAAGCCTTGTGTACATGGGAGAAGAAGGAAAACTCCTTCGCCCTTGGCCTGGCAAATCTCCACGGATCCACTCCCCCCATTTGGTCCATGAACCCCCTCAGGACCTTGGCCGCTGCCGGCTGCTTACCCGATCTCGACCTAGACTGATCCAATGTCGGGTAATGACCGTATTAAAGTCCCCACCCCATTACCAAACTACATGACTCCAGATCCGGAATCCGGCTCAGCATCTGCTTCATGAAACCTGCGTCATCCCAGTTCGGAGCATACACATTCACCAGCACCACCCGGGCCCCCTGCAGCCTGCCACTCACCATAACATAACGGCCCCCCTTATCTGCCACAATACCCACCGCCTCAAATGCCACTCGCTTACTCACCAAGATTGTGACCCCCCCTGTTCTTCGCATCCAGCCCTGAGTGAAAGACCTGCCCCACCCATCCCTTCCTCAGCCTGGTTTTGATCCACGATCTTCAGGTGTGTTTCCTGTAGCATGGCTACGTCTGCCTTTAGCCCCTTTAAGTGCGAAAACACCCGGGCCCGCTTGACCGGCCCATTCAGGCCTATCACGTTCCACGTGATCAGCCGGATAGGGAGGCTACCCCCACCCCCCCTGCCAACGAGCTATCTCCTTTTTTAGGCCAGCCATGTGCCCGCGCCTCCCGCACCCCAGTCGAAGGCTCCCCGCCCCAACTCTCCCTCTTACCATCAATTCCCCCTCAGTCAGCACAGCAGCAACCCAGTCCCGCCCCCCAAACCCCCCCCTTCCCCGGCCAAGCAACTGCTTAACCCCCGTGCTCCACCCCCCCCCCGCCCCCAATGCACTCCCGTAAGTCAGCTGACTCATGCTGACCCCGGCCGCTCCCGCCTCTATCTCCAATCCTCCTGTGGATTCCCCATCGAAATCTCCAGCACCCCCCCCCACACCTACGTGGGGTAGAGAAAGTCACCCCCCCTACACCCCGTATGAACCAATGCGGACATCGAACACAGTACCGTCCCCGCTTCAGGTACCGCCCCCACCATTTCGCGGGAAAAACCGCACTCGCTGCCTGGGCCGACCCCACCCCCTGTGACGCAGCTCCTCTCAACTGCAACCTCACCCAAATCCCCGAGGGCCCCGGCCCATGGGGCCACAAAGACATACGAAAACATGGGGAAAACCCCACTCAAACACCGCCCTATCCCCCTCACCAACAACCCCCATAACATACTGCAATCCATTAACTCGAGTCCAACTTCTCATTCTTGATGAAAGTCCACGCCTCATCCGGCGTATCAAAATAATGGTGTCGGTCCTGGTATGTAACCCACAGCCTCGCCGGCTGTAGCAGCCCGAACTCCACCCCCTTTCCGTGGAGGACCGCCTTGGCCCGATTGAATCCTGCACGCTTCTTGGCCAGCTCTGCACTCCAGTCCTGATAAATCCGGAACTCGGTGTTCTCCCACCTGCTGCTCCGCTCCTTCTTCGCCCATCGCAGGACACACTCCCTGTCGGTGAAGCGGTGGAACCTTACCACCATAGCCCTCAGCGGCTCGTTCGCCCTCGGCCTTCTTGCCTGGATTCTGTGCGCCCCATCCAGCTACAGGGGCCTTGGGAAGGCCCCCGCCCCCATCAGCATACTCAGCATCGTGGCCACATACACCCCAGCATCCGACCCCTCGACGCCTT
This sequence comes from Scyliorhinus torazame, assembly GCF_047496885.1. NCBI lineage: Eukaryota > Metazoa > Chordata > Chondrichthyes > Carcharhiniformes > Scyliorhinidae > Scyliorhinus > Scyliorhinus torazame. The sequence continues at coordinate 133,906,806 of NC_092710.1, forward strand.
CAGGGAGACCCAGAATCCGCAGGTTCTGCCTCCTCGACCTATTCTCCAGGTCCTCCAGCTTCTCCTGCCATTTTTTGTGCAGCGCCTCGTGCGCTTCCACTCTGACCGCCAGGCTCAGAATCTCATCCTCATTATCAGAGGCCTTCTGCTGCACCTCCTTGATCACCGTCCCCTGCATCTTCTGGGTCTCCACCAGCCTTTCAATCAACGCCTTCATAGCGGCCAACATCTCTGCCTTCAAGTCAGCAAAGCAGCTTCTTAAGAACTCCTGCTGCTCCCAGGACCACTAGGCCCACTCTGCCTGATCCCCGCCTGCCGCCATCTTGTTTTTTCGCACACGTTCTCCTCTCTTCTCTAAAGCCACTTTTTTGACCACTCCACTCCTGGTCCACTCCATACAGTGCTGGGGGACCCTCACTGTTTCCTTACCACACCGGGAATTGTCGTCCAACTGCCGCTAGAGCTCCTGAAAAGGGCCCAAAAGTCCGTTATCGGCGGGAGCTGCCGACCTTGCAACCTACCTAGGCATAGCCGCAACCGGAAGTCCTCAGAACATGCATGCTCAACCTACAGAACTGGACATACGTAATATTACACCAGGCATCACATGATCACTCATTCCCAACCTCTCCACCCCACCTCTATATATAAATTGAATGGGACTGGGGGAGGGACCTATTTTCTATATTTCTTTGATATTTTATGTGGTCCTATATTCCTTTATATAAGGATACAAAGTAAAATGGAGAAATGGCAAGGAATAAAGATTAAAAATGTATTTTTAAGAATAGCAGAGCAGACCCTTTGGACTAAATTAATTACAAACAAAAGTTCGAGATTTTAAAAGTGATTTCATTGCACCTAGTCCACAACAGAAACCTTTCACCTGTCGGTCTTCCACGTGTAGAAACATAACGAGAAAAGTAACTCATATTAGATTGACGATGAAACATTTGAGAATAAATTACAGATCATTGGAATTGTCTCTTAATTTAGGGTTACATACAAAATCCAAATATCTGGATTGCACTTATTTGGATAATAGATAACCAGGCATTGGATCTATGACATTTTGCAGGGGTGTGAGTGGGGCTGAGAGTATTGTGAGCCAGGACAAAACCCTGTTACTTTTCGAAACAGAGTTTGAATTCAGCCCAAACTGATGCATCTGACGTCTCTTCGATTTTTAAAACTGAATTCCAATTCATAAACTGGTCGGATTTGAACTCCTGTTCACTGGATTAATGGTCCAGACCACATAATCACTGCACCACTGTATTTACACACACACAAGACATTTTTTATTACATCGTGCCTTGTGTGAAACATAATTAACAACAACATTACTCAAATAATCATACTCATGACTTCAGCCTGTGAGGCACCTTTGGGTCAATTCACTATGCCAAGAGAACTATATGTGTGCATGTTGTTGTTGACAAAACCGTCCAATAATTGCACAACACATGCAAAAATATTGCTCAACCCCAACAGAGATTTGTGCTGCAAATACGTTAGCCTGCCTTTTCATATTGCCATAATAATATGTATTAACCAATAGTCATGCACCCATGCCATAACTGGCTAAGTCTCCAGATTTTAGTTATACTTTAGCTGTAAATGCATTAGACTAATTCCACTTAACTTCTTTATACAAACTAAGACCTGACATTGCTTTTCTATTAAATGTTTTGCTATGCTGTGACATGCCATATTACTGTTGCTCATGAACATTTTATTAAAGGTCACAGGCCCAACTCTTAATTAAGCAGCACTCTCAATCTTCATGGCATTTTTCCTTATTTTGTTGCAACTATTATGATCATGTGCCTCTCAATTATTTTTTGCTTGTGCCACCAAGCTCCAAACAGGTTGTCCATACACTGGGCTGCATTTTAAGGAGTGCTGCGGTCCATGTTCACCCCGCTGCTGGCTAAAAGTCATGATGGGGTAAGGTGTGGTGAGGTGGACCCTGCCCACGATCCCGGTGGCCGCCCTCCAACAATCTAACATTGGGAACAGTGCTAATTGTTCAAAGCGAGACTTACACCCCTTTCTTTGGGGGAAGGTCCGCCTCACAATGTTGCCTGCTAATCAAAGGACTAGCAGCTCTGTAGTTCCAGCAGCATCAGTTGGGAGCAGTTGCCATTGCTGGGTCTACAGGCAGTACCAGCATGCCGAGGAGCCCAGGTAGGTCCTTGGTCAGGGGTCTCGGTGAAAGCGTGGGTGGCCAGGTTCAAAAGACCAGGGGCGCGGGTTACTGTGGGGAGTTGACCTTGTGGGAAGGGGGAGGGGGGATATGTGTGGTGCCTTTGATGTGCACAGGAGCACCCCTCCTTTCTTGACACCAGCCCACAAAGTTAAAGCTGTCAGGATTCCTGCATGGCATGGACCTACCTCTGTTGCTTGTAAAATATCTGCAGTGCTCGGATGAGACCATTCAGTGGCCATTAATGACCACTTAAGGCACAAGGGTGAGTGGACTACCCAACATTCCACCCCCACCCCCATAAAATTTCAGATATGTCCAGGGTGGGTATATAGGCAGGCAGAGACGCAGGCAGCGTGAAGGACACCCACTGGATTATAGATGATTTCCAGCAGAACACTGTAAAATTCAGAATTGGGGACCAAAATGGCTTCTGATGCAGCGTGAACACTTCCACTATGAGTAGTGCCAGACACCATTTTGATGGAGGAGTTACCTTGCACACAGCTCGCATCCTGCAGACTTGTGCAGAGCCGTAAAATCATGATGCCAATTGGTGTGCAGTGCTGATTTGCTGCCAATGCTGGCATTTTGGAGCACAACATTCCACCTTATGCTCTCTATTGAGTCGACATGGATGAAGATGTGTTAAACAGCCCCCCTGCCAGTGTAATTTCAGGGGTAATCTACTACTTACAGGTTAGCTGTCAGTTGATTCCTTCTGGCAGTTACTACAATTCTACAAGTGTTTACGCTTTCTGTAATCGTTTCAAGTTGTCAAAGTCTGCAGGGGGGTGTGTCAGGTGTTGAAGGGCCTTTTCCAGACTTCAACCCTTCTGCACAAACTAGTTACTTCCAGACATGGTGCCCTGGTAGGCATCATCCTCGGAATACAGCATGATTTAGAGAATGAACAGAGGCCACGCTGAATAAACCAGTAGAAGAGAGAGGAAGAGGAAGAGCATAAAGAGGAAAGGAGGTGGCAGCCTAGATAGCCTCTTTCTTTTTTTCACGCTGTACATGAAGAGCTACTTTGGATGACATATTGCAACCCCAACTCCACATTCACCAACAGACCCGCACTCACCTTTCCTCTGCCACTGATAAACATTGTCATCTAGACCTCAATGCAAATTAAAAAGCAACACCAAATAAACATTCCAAACCAAATTTATAAATTAAATCTTGTCATATTGCATATTAATGGGCAGCACGGTGGCGCAGTGGGTTAGCCCTGTAGTCTCACGGCGCCAAGGTCCCAGGTTCTATCCCGGCTCTGGGTCACTGTCCGTGTGGAGTTCACACATTCTCCCCCTGTTTGCGTGGGTTTCGCCCCCACAGCCCAAAAGATGTGCAGGCTAGGTGGATTAGCCACGCTAAATTGCCCCTTAATTGGAAAAAATGAATTGGGTACACTAAATTTATTTAAAAAATAATAACTTTTGCATATAAATGTCAACTAATCATGCTACGGCATTCTCTTACTGGCAGTTTTCCCTGTGTCTTTCCTTGTTGTCATTTTCCACCACCTCAACCTGGGAGACAGTGGGTCGGGCTGGTTGGCTTATAGGCAACAGGAAGGGCATTGACAGAGAGTCAAGGGTAGCAGAATGAATATTGTCGTCCTGAGCAAGATCAGCAGGTTTGTGTTCCATTGGGGCCACCATCACCTTCCTGGCGCAACACCTCAGGAGAACATATTGTGAGATTTCATTGACACCCTGCAAGTCCCTCTGAACACTGGTACCTACAGTCACAATAGCAGGAATCGGAGCTTGTTTAGTGGCAAGTTGACTTTACGTGACTTTAGTCTGAGCTTCCACTGCAGCACTTAGAATTCTGATGGAAGCTGAGACACAGGCTATCAGATGCTGCTTCATGGTTAGTTCCACATATGCGCTACTGAAGTTGGCCACCACTTGCATGCTGGAAAAAATATGCTCCAAGTTCTGCCAGGCTGCTCCATGCTTTTCAACATGGAAGGTGCGATTTCTGGTAGAGCTGGCAACACAGCTTATTTGTTATGTTCTCGGTGTAACATAAGCGGCTTCCTTGTGGTGCACTTGACAAAGGAAGGTTCAGACGTGGAGATAACTTCAACACGTTTATTAAACTATTTACACTTCTCCTACTCGGGTTCAACACTACTGCTAATCCTACTATAGCTACCCAGACTGACTAACCAGCTGCTGCAATCCACATGGTGGGTGTAAAATTGAATCAACCCTGTGTCTGTACTCACTGACTGTCTCCACTGGAAAGAGGCAGATCATGTGTGTGGTGTCCTTTATATATGGGTTGGTGTAATGCTCTCTTGTGGTCGTGTCACCTGTGTGTATCGTGAATGTCCATTGGTCATGTCCTATCTAACTGATCTATTGGTTGAATGTGTGTGTGATGTTTCTGGTGCTCCCTCTAGTGTCTAGCTAGCCTACATGCATTTACATTGATGCACATCACCACAATAGCAAGTATTCTGTTGTGTATTTGCATCTGCGTTCTTCTGTATGCTACCCATCAAAGTTCTCATCCAAGTCCCCTGCAGCAGAATTCCTGTGCAATCTCATACTATAGCAAGATGGCACCTGTATTATAATTGCCTGACTCAAACCTATTCATTCCTAGTCTCTCACTACATACAGATTCTGCCTCTAAGCTATCCTCTTAAATTATGTGCAATATCAGTATTTGAGCTGTTGACTGCAAATTTGAAATCAAGTGATGGTGTTTTGTCTTCAACATTATTCTTTTCTTTCTTGGTTAAAGCCATATTGCAGTTCTTGGGTATCTCAAAGGATAAAGGCAGGAGGGTAAGCTTCTGATGCCGGGAGGGAGGGATAGTACAGATGCATGCTTCCACCATCTACAACTTTCAAATCAGAAACGATTTTGGTATGAGGCAGAAGTGGGGTGTGGGAAGGGAGATTAGGCGTGGGGCACTATCACCTTCATCAGTCTTGATGCTGGTCACTGACTTCTAAACTGCTGTTCTAATAATGGCCAGCACAATCTCCTCCATGTGGTAAGAATGTGCAAGCTTGCACGTCCCACTCCATGTTACCTTATGCTGTCTCTGACTGTGTGCTATCTTGTCCTGCAAGAGAAAAGGAATGGTGACAGTGAGCGTCAAGCAATGTGTGAAGATGATATGGGTATCATGGTCAAATAGTTAGCAGTGTGTGCAAGTTGTGAGATGTTGAAGCCGTGCTAAATGTGCAATGGAAGATGTAAATGTTTGGTATGAGTCTTGATAGAGTTTGCTAAAAGGTGAGGCCAGGTAACATATGTGAAGAGAGAAACAGTTAGAACTAGGATTCAGGTTCTCACAAAATGCGGTTGACTATGGATGCTCAGTCACATATTTAAAGCTTCAGAAGACTTTTGGACTTTCAGGTAATCAATGGAAATGGGGATTAAGTAGGAAAGTGTTGTTAAGGTCAAAGATCAGCCATGATCTTATTAAACAATAGGGGCCCTGTTTCAATTTTGGCCTTGGGTGACTGGCTGTGTGTAGTTTGCATGTTCTTCCAGTGTTTGCATGGATTTCTTCCGGGTGCTACAGTTTGCTTCTACAAGACTGGCAGGGGGGGGGGGAGGATTGAAGAATGTCTGAGCCTTGGGTAGAGTTGTTAGGATGTGCCATTTGAAAATGCATTCACTGACTTTGACCACTTTTGTGAGGTCATTGAATTTCTTGCGACACATCTGTCATTAACCATCACAGCTTTCTGCTCCTATTGTTTTTTCAGTGCATCTGGGAGATTTTCTGGCATCCTATGGAATTCAGGGCACCTCTCCAACTTTTCATTTCCTCCATCAATGGCTTTAATTCATGTCAGAAAACTTTGCAACCCACACTCTTCATGTAGTGTCATTCTTCACTGTTCCCAGGTCAAATTCAAAATCTTGCCTCATGGACACTTGCTGCAGCCACAATACTTTAGGCTAACTTTGAACAGCACGGGCTGGCATCAAGTGGAGCTCGAAGGTTACAATGTTGGGGTCCCCTACTGATGCAGGCAGTTAATGAGCAGTGCAGTTCCTCAGGTCAAATCACCGTCAGTCAGCTCTCCCCCCTGAAAGGGGAAAGCAGCCTATGGTCATCTGGGACTATGGCGACTTTACCTTTTTACCTGTCCTTGGTAGCACCCAGTAATCATTGAATTGAGGAGGCAGCATGAAGTTGGCATGCTGCTGCCTGCATTTCAATCACACAGGTGAATCAATCAACCTGATCCTCACACCTGTTTTCAGGGACTATCCATTTTTGCCTCCACTCTTTCCACCCCGAATTGACCCTGTGAAATCGAGATTTCATTTCATGCTCTTATCTCATTCTTTCCCTGCTAAACTCTCTACCTTTCAATGCATGTTTTCAAAAACCAGACTTCATGTGCATAACTGTTATATAACCCTGCTCTTCTAACCTTGGTGGTGTCCTACATTATGAGCCTCGGCTCTTCCCCCGGGTTTACAATTTCTTTTTAACAATGTGCCTTTGAAGTTTGTTGCAGTAAAAATCACAATTAGTAGCCTAGCTAATTGCTTTTTCATTGTCATGTAGTTTTCTTTTATTGCCTAGTTTATTTGATTCCATTCACTTCTAAGACTTGTATTCCCCGTGGAACAGTTAATTCTTTTAATTTCTATTTCATATTTTTCTACATTTTCTGAGATGTTTAGAGAAGCACATTTAATTTTGAACAGTTGAGTAAGTTTTATGATGGTTGCTTTCCAAAAAGATATCAAGATCTTTGAAATAATCTGAGCCAATACCGTCTCCTCTCGTTTTTACAATGATGAATATTAATATTATTCTGTACTGTATAAAATAATGACCTGATAAGTCAGTCAGTATTTTAAAAAATGCATTAAATATGAGGCAGCATTGCTTCAAACAACACAGCAAAAATATAATCACCCACAGACCAACCTTCTTCAACTATAAAATATTCCAGTGACACAAACCTATATTTAGGAAAGGTCAAATTGTCCCTCAGATGGCACAAACCTTCTGCATATACCAAAGTGTTGTGCCATTGGGTGATAGGGTGAGCTTCAAGCCCCTGCCTTCCATCGTGCCATTCGTATATCCATATTAGTACATGTAGCAGGTAAAAAAAAACAACTATGAAATGAGAGTCGACATCAATCGATAATTGGTTAAAATTATGATAATTTAATGAGGAAATGTACGCTTTCTTATGTTACTGTGAGTTTGGCTACTCGATATTGATATATTGATATGTATCAGAGAATACATCTCTGCTGGTGAAGTATCACGCAATCGGTGGTGACGTCAGCAGTGAGTGTTTATGTGGGCTTCAGTTCTCCATCTTAGATTGTCTGAGCAACTTCCCTAATAAACCTCTCATTGAGTTTGGAAGAATCCAGAATGTGGCATCTCCATACCTTTTCTCTTTGTGGCAGACTCAAAGATATAACAGATATTACTAAGTACAATAACAGTGTCACCTCTGGCTCAGTTGGTAGCAGCCCAGGACTTGAACACAAAAATTAAGGCTAACATTTCAATGCAGTACTACTCAGGGGGTGCTGTACTGTTGGAGGTGCCATCTGTTGGATGATGCTGTCTCAGCTTGACATAAAAGATCCCATGACACTATTTCAAAGAAGAGAAAGAGAGGAATTTCCGTGGTGGTCTGGACAATATTTATTGCTCAATCAACATCACAAAAAATATATTATCTGGTTATTAACACATTATTGTCAGTGGAGCTTTGCTGTGCACAATTGGTTGCCATGTTTCCTGCATTACAACAGTAATTATGTTATGCTCTCAGCTGATGTTACTGCTGGACAAATCAGATCCAAATTTTATTTTTTGTTTGGAAAAGTGGAGAGCAGTTACTGAGCACATTCACAGGAGTCTGCACAAATGGCTGGAACATCTGAGCTCCCCAGCATCAGATTGGTGGGGTACCCGAAAGGCATGCTGGGGATCTCTTCTTGGAACTACAGGTCAATTGCTCAGAAGTGCAAATCTATGCTGGGAAATTGCCCAGTGTTATAAACCATCCAAAAATGTGATTTAAATGGAAAACTTCATATGGTTCCTACAGGGTTACATAATAGTCACACAGGAAAAGGTAAAAGAATTAAAACCTCTTCTAACTACTGGGTAACTGTTGTACAGACCAAGACCAAACCTCCCCCCCCATGGGATTTTGCCCGACAAACTGACCCACCCCCCCCCCCCCCAAGGAATTCCCTCCACCCACACGAGACTCCTCCCTGTCCCGCTCCCTTCCCCCAGGCCCAACTGGCCCCAACCCGAGGCCCAACCAACCTCCCTCCCGCAGGCCCAACTGGAATCGACCTGACCCCCACCACCAGGTTGGGTGACACAGCATTGAAAAAAAAACTTCAGGCAGTAATTGGGCTCGGAGTGGTAGTCCGACGCTGATTGCCTCTCCCACGAGGTTAAGATCAAAGAACAGAGCATTTATTTAACAAGAAATTATTAACTATATTACACTACTCCTACATTTCAACTATATCTTCACAGATATATATAAATTTGTTAAGATAACACAAGTTACAAACCTAACTTATACTCGAATATTCACAGTAAGTATATAGTCCGTGTAAACATATGGTAGAACTGTTGTTAGACACACACACTCCAAAACCAAGTTGTTATAGAATTCTCATCAACCCTCCGAGACATTTGTTACAGTGAGCCAACTGATCTTACAGAAACTCTCTTTCTTACAAGGTTTTCCAATTTCCATGCTTGAAGAACTCACTTTGGAAATCTCTCCCAAACGGCGCTATCTCTCGGAAGTTTCCAACATTCCACCATTCCGAACTCTCCTTCTAATGTTTTTGTTCCCTGGATCTGATCATGTTTTCCAGCCCCACCTTCCACATACACTCTCAGGTTTCAGCCCTCAGGTTTCAGCCAACAGAAAACTAACATAGTAAGGAGTCACCAACATTTGGCTCTCTCGCCTCAGATCTGGCTTCTTGCGAGCCTATTTTGTTTTAAGTTTGCTTCCTGCACCTCTGCTTCTTGCATTCAGAGTCTTTCTTCTGCTACTCATTTTTAACTTCGCAGAACATGATGCGTTTCAAATTCCTGTTCTTGTTCCTTAACTTGACTGCCTCCTTGGGACCTCTTTCTGTCACCAGTTCCTGGTTCTGGAATCTTCTGTCTTTGTTCTGCTATCTTCCTTTTACGCCACTATCAGCACCTCCACGTTGCTTTAACGCTTCCTCTCGCTTGTGACCTGCACATCTTTGTTGTAATCCCCTCCTAGCTTCCACCTTTCACTGACTGCTCCAGCTCCTCTGCCTCCTTACACAGTATACAATCCATCACATTTCTCCTTTAGCACTGAAGATTCACACTGACTTAAAATGTTAACTCTGTTTCCCTTTCCACAGATGCTGCCAGACCAGCAGCTTTTTTCCAGCATTTTCCCTTTTTATTTCTTTGTTCTGACCAGCACCTTGCAACTCCCATGTCCTGCTTCTTCTGGCACTTGCTGCTGAATGGAGCTCCTCTGTGGAGGTGTAGAAGGTCGGCTCATCTTATTTTTGTGCTGTTTCACATTTGGGTCTTCTTTCCCTTCAGTGCAGGCATGCTGAAACAGTTTCCAGCTGAAAACATTTTTAAAAATGAACTGCACATCTGCCAGGGCCATTCAAGACGAGGACATGCACAAACTGGCCGTGAGGCCACTCTCCAGCTGGCGACATGTGCAGAACTCGAAGATCGGGAAAAAGAACGAGTTGTACATCTGCACACATTCCAGGGCCAGCGCGTGCACACAGACCGCTGAGACTAGCTGGGAACCATAGTTCCCAATGTAGTGTTGGGTGTTCTGATGTACAGATGAACCAACACGGTTGTATTTGGTACAACGCTGTTTTGTTTCAACTTGTTATTTACAGTTCTGTCTTGATACTCTGCACGTGGTGACTCCCTGTGTGTGATGTTAATCAGGTCCTGTCCTTGTCCTGGTCTCCAGATCTACTGGCCACCAAGTGTCGTGTTTCTTCTATTATACTGTCTCTGTCCTTGTCTATGATTGGTTGTCGTGTTGTGTGTGCTGATTTGTCTGTTGGTGTGTCTATCATGATGTGTGTGTTTGAATATCATGACATCCCCCCCTTTTTACAAAATTATGTGCCTACGTGGTTATAAATACGAATGTGTCGTGAGTGTATCTGAAAGTGTGTGTGCGTGATATTTACAGCAGGTGCATGTGGCGTAACTATATACATGGGGCGATGTCGGGTGTGTCATGCTAACGAGGTTGGACCATAACAAAACAGGAAGACGAAAAACTTTGAAGTGTGGTCCGGTCAAACGATATCTGGAATGATAAAACAGTAACATGTTACAATACAGTAGTGTTTCAACTTTAACGTGTGAACAGTCTCACAAGTCCAATCTAGTAGGTGTGCGACGAATTCGGGTTGACCGTCAGGGTGGCACTCCATTCATCGGCCGGATTGATGGTGTTGACCCTGTTCACATCAATGACTGAAACCCGGAAGGCATCTTGGTCATCTGTGTCATTTGGCTGGATGTCCTGATGTACGGGCTGGACGGTCCTGACGTGTCTGCGAGGTTGTCGGAGATGTGTAGGATCCATTGGTTGAACCGCTCGACAGTAGGCAGCGTAGTGGCCCATCTTGCCACATCGTAGGCATTGTCGGTTTTTAGCAGGACATTGCCCTTTTAAATGTACAGCTCCACAGTTGCCGCACGTCAGGACATCACGGCGTTCGTTACGCCACTGCGCATGCGCAGTTCGGTCTTGCATCGGGCGCGCCTGCGCAGTGCGTCCCTCGATGTTGCCGTTGGTTTTGGCGCGCGGGAGACTGCGAAAAGCGCGGGAAACGGCCGCCCTCATCCGGGCCGCGGGCCGGGAGATAATCAATTGCCTGGATGCGTTCGGCCTCGTGGGCGGCCTGGCTTGCCGATTCGATGGCTAGGGACCCCCTCCGTGCCGATTCGGTCGCCTGAAATTGGGCAAAACGGCTGGTTGCATTTTCATGGAGGACACAAGCTTCCACCGCAGACGCTAAGGTCAGGCCGTTAATTTTAAGAAGCTGCTGGCGTTGGCCACTGGAGGCAACGCCAAAAACAATCTGGTCCCGGATCATGGACTCTGAGGTGGTGCCGTAACGGCAGGACTGCGCGAGTATGCGGAGGTGCGTCAGAAAGGGTTGAAAGAGCTCATCCTTACCTTGCAGGCGTTGCTGAAAGATATACCTTTCAAAACTTTCATTCACTTCAACGTTGAAGTGCTGGTCTAGCTTGAGGAGGGCCGTGTCATACTTGGATTGGTTCTCGCCTTCCGCGAACACCAGTGAGTTGAATACATCGATGGTGTGCTGATCTGTGGTGGTGAGGAGCATCGCAATCTTTGTTTCGTCCGAGGCACTCTGTTTCTCATTGGCTCGCATGTATAGTTCAAATCGCTGCTTGAAAAGCTTCCAATTGGTGCCAAGGTTCCCAGCAACTTGCAACGGCTGCGGTTTGTTGGTGATGTCCATATCTCAGGATGGCAGGTTTGCCGGCAGGTATCGATCCACTCCTGTACCATGTAGTGTTGGGTGTTCTGATGTACAGATGAAACAACACGGTTGTATTTGGTACAACGCTGTTTTATTTCAACTTGTTATTTACAGTTCTGTCTTGATACTCTGCACATGGTGACTCCCTGTGTGTGATGTTAATCAGGTCCTGTCCTTGTCCTGGTCTCCAGATCTACTGGCCACCAGGTGTCGTGTTTCTTCTATTATACTGTCTCTGTCCTTGTCTATGATTGGTTGTCGTGTTGTGTGTGCTGATTTGTCTGTTGGTCTGTCTATCATGATGTGTGTGTTTGAATATCATGACACCCAACTCCAAGGATCCAACCATCACTTCCAAGGTAAGGATTTTTTCTTTTTCTTTTCGGTTTATACCAATTACACTTCAAAAATACTTAAGTGATTGTAAAGTGCTTAGTCATTGTTTAAGGGGTTATATCACAGAATTGTTACAGTGTAGAAGGAAGCCATTGAGCCCATCATATCTGCACCAGTTATCCAATCGAGCACCCTGATTTAAAACCATTTTCCTGCTTTTTTGCAGCCATTCAAATCATCTTCAATGTCTTCTTGAATGCCTCAATTGAACCTGCCTTCAGGCAGCGCATTCCAGACCCGAACCACATCACATTGGCTTCTTTTACAATTCACTATAAAATCTGTGCCCTCTCGTTTTTGATCCTTTTTCGAGCAGGAACAGTTTCTCCCGATCTACTCTGTCCAGCCCCCTCATGATTTTGGACCTCTCTATCAAATCCCCTTTTAGTCTTCTTCTCTCCAAGGAGAACAGTCTCAACCTCTCCAGTCTATCCTCATAACTGAAGTTTCTCACCCAGGACCCATTCTTGTTAACCTCTTCTGCGCTCTATTCAATGTATTCACAACCTTACGATAGTGTGGTGCCCAGAACTGTATACAATGCTCCTGCTGAGGTCTAACTAGTGTCTTGTATAAGTTCAGCGTAGCGTCTTTGCTCTTGAGCGTTTTTAATAAAGCCCAGAATACTATATGCTTTATTAACTGCTCTCCACCTGTCCTGCCACCTTTAATTAAAAAAAAAATTTAGAATACCCAATTCATTTTTTCCAAATCAGGGAAATTTAGTGTGGCCAATCCATCTTCCCTGCACATCTTTTTGGGTTGTGTGGGTCAGACCCACACAAACATAGGATGAATGTGTAAACTCCACACAGACAGTGACCCAGAGCCTGGATCGAACCTGGGACCTCAGTGGCGTGAAGCAGCAGTGTTAACCACTGAGCCTCCTTGCTGCCCCTGCCACCTTTAATGACTAATACAAGGATACACCCAGTTACCTCTACTGCTGCACCCCTTTAATAATTTTACTCCTTATTTTATATTGTCTCTCCATATTCTTCTGACCTAAAAAGCATCACCTCACACTTCTCCATATTGAACTTTATCTGCCACCTAGTCGCCCAATCCACCAACTATGTCCTTTTGAAGTTCTACACTGCCTTCTTCACAGCTACAATCATTTCAAGTTGTGTGTCATCCACAAACTTTGAAATTGTCCCCTGCACACAAGATCTAGATTATTAATATATATCAGGAAAAGCAAGACTCCCAATCCTGATCCCTGTGGAACACCATTACAAATGTTCCTCCAGCCTGAAAAATATCCCTTACCTGTTGCTCTCTACTTCCTATTATTCAGCCAATCATGTATCCACGCTGCTATAGTCCATTTTATTCTTATGAACTATAACTTTTCTCACAAGTCTGTTGTATGGCACTGCATTGAATGCCTTTTGAAAATCCATGTGCACTACACCATCGACCCTTTCTGTTATCACCTCAAAAAAACTCCAGCAAGTTAGATAAACACAGCCAACGCCTCTGAACATTCCCAACAAAATCTCTCAATGTGTTTGGTGCCTTCCCCAGTGAACCTTCTCCAATTTGGAGCATCATAAACCAGGGTCTTCCAGGCGTTGGTGGCTATGTCTGACTTCTTCAGGAATGCTTTGGGCAGCCTAGAGCTAGGTCAGCGAGGGTGAAATCAGAAAAAGGCAAGTCAAAATTTTGAACTCCTAAACGTTGTTTAGGTAACTCAACTGAAATTTCAAACTGAGATTCTAATATTTTTGGGAGGCTAGAGTATCACGGGATGTGGAACCAAGTTCCATAGATTGAATTAAGGTATAAATCATCCTGAACTAATTGAATGGCAGAATGTACCCAAGGGGCTGAATGGCCTACTCCTGTTCCTATGTAATTGTGGAGTTTAGCATTAGATTTTCTATTGTAGCGCACAAACATCCAAACAGCCGATCGTGCCTCCATATGGCCAAGCATGCATTGCACTTATCAGCCATTTTAGATCCATTGAATCAGAGTGGAAGCAAGTCATCCTCAATCCCAAGGGACTGCCTAAGAAGAAGAACAGGATTCTGATCTGTTTGACTGTGGTAGAGAGTTTCGATGTGGAATGGAAACAATTTAATGAAATTATAGAGTCGAGGGGTGCTCCGTTGAACATCCCGGATGACAGCAGCATATTGATCCTTAAATAATGTGCATGTTGGATGGGGTCTGGGAAAGATCTCGTGATTGGGTTGGAAGGCTGGTGGCAGGGCCGTCCAAAGTGAAAGATTGGTGAAAATCCAGTGAGTGGGCTGAGGTTTAGCCTGTACTGCGCAGGTGCCAGCTATATGGGTGTACCTACGATTCGGGAGCTTTGGGTGAGTAATTTAAGGCCAGAAGCATATTTAAAACGGAACTTTTGGAAATAAGAATACTTGGATATGATTGGAGTTTGGGAACAGTGATGGTGCATTTGGTGGATATTCCAGGTTTGGATTCTTGAAGAACTTTTGCAGAGAATGGCAGGACCAGGGAAAACTCGGGGAGAAGTACGGTAGCATTGTGGATAGCACAATTGCTTCACAGCTCCAGGGTTCCAGTTTCGATTCCGGCTTGGGTCACTGTCTGTGCGGAGTCTGCACATCCTCCCCATGTGTGCGTGGGTTTCCTCCGGGTGCTCCGGTTTCCTCCCACAGTCCAAAGATGTGCAGGTTAGGTGGATTGGCCATGCTAAATTGCCCTTAGTGTTCAAAACTGCCCATAGTGTTGGGTGGGGTTGCTTTGTTATGGGGATAGGGTGGAGGTGTGGACCTTGGGTATGTTGCTCTTTCCAAGAGCCGGTGCAGACTCGTTGGGCCGAATGGCCTCCTTCTGCACTGTAAATTCTATGAAATCTATGAAAGTCTAGGCCCACAAGGAGAAAAGCCTGTGAAAAGCTGTGGGAGGATGTAATGTCTGAATTTGCTCTTGAAAGCTTTGAATGAGCCACATCAAAAGCTGTTGCTTCAGTTGCCAAATTTCTTCAAAATAAAATATACCCATCATCATCGGAAGATAAATTGCCAGATGCCTGACAAGCATTACTTTAACTCTAGGAGGCAGGGGACAAGAAAGAGGCAGGGAAAGGGGGAAATAATCTGGAAGAAAATAATGTGGGCTGTAATTTCTGAGCTCCAGGGATGTGCATCTCAGGGGGCACCTCAAAGATGAACTGGGGAACACTCACCATCCTTCTGCACCCTTCCCTGGACATTCCCAGGTAAGGTATGCATAACAATTGCCCAGGAAGTTCAAATTTCCATTGGTCAATTGACTTGCACTGGGAAATCACAAACTTCGGACGAATCTGGCTGTCTTGCAGTAATACTTACCCAAAGAAAAGTTAGAAATATCAAAATCACTTCTAGCTTCGGAGTAACTGCTGTATTGATCTTCCCAGAACCCCCATGGGACTCCATCCACTTCCCAACTCCTGACTCTTCTCCAAGCCCAACCTGACTCCGAACACCCCCCAAGCCACCACCGCAGGCCCAACGTAACCACGCCCTCCCCAGGTCCAACCCCCCCCCCCCTACCTGGCTTGCCAAAAGCCTTTAAAACTGTCTGGGTCAAAGATACCTGGTTTACAGAAGCTGGTCCTGTAAAAAGGGACCTACTTACCTGTGACTCAACTGTCTTCGACTGTATGCCTCCGGAGTCCACTACACTACTCAGATCCTGCCTGGCCTGAATCAGAAGGTTAGGCGAGATAGGAGTTGCTGGATTTCAAGGAAAGTAATTTTGAGCCGAGTGGCAATCCAACTCAATTGCCACTCCATGGGAAGGGAGGTGGTGGTATTGTCTCATTGTCACTGGAATAGTAATCCAGAGGCACAGGGTAATGATCTGGGGACCGTGGTTCAAATTCCATCACAGCAGGTGGTAGAATTTAAACTCAATAAAATATCTGGAATTTAATGACTAATGATGGCCATGAAACCATTGTTGATTCGTAAAAACCCATCTGGTTCACTCATGTCCTTTAGGGAAGGAAATCTACCATCCTTACCTAGTCTGGCCTACATGTGACTCCGGACACACAGTAACGTGGTTGACTCTGAACTTGCCCAGCAAGCCACTCAGTTGTATTCAACCGCGACAAAAACATGAAAAAGGAATTAAACCGGATGGACTGCTTGGCATCAACCCAGGCACTGGAAACAACAACGGCAAAACCAGCTCTGTCTACCCTGCAAAGTCCTATTTACTAATATATAGGGCTTGTGCCAAAGTTGGGAGACCTGTGTCACAGACTAGTCAAGCAACAGCCTGACATAGTAATACTCACAGAATCATACCTTACAGACAATGTCCCCTTACGGACACCACTATCACCATTCCTGGGTATGTCCTGTCTCACGAGCAAGACATACCCAGCAGAGTTGGCGGCACAGTGGTATATATTTGGGAGAGAGTTGAACTTGGAGTCCTCCACATCGACTCTGGACCCCATGAAGACCCATGGCATCAGGCAAGACATGGGCAAGGAAACCTCCTGCTAATTACCTCGCACCAGCCACCATCAGCTGATGAATCAGTACTCCTCCATGTTGAACACCACTTGGAGGAAGCACTGAGGGTGGCAAGGGCACAGAATATATCCTGGGTGGGGGACTTCATCGTCCACCACCAAACGTGACTCGGCAGTACCACCACAGACCGAGCTGGCTGGTCCTAATGGACATAGCTGTTAGGCTGGGGCTGCAGCAGATGGTGAGGGAACCATAAAGAGGAAAAAACATGGTTGACCTCACCTTCACTAATCTGCCTGCTGCAGATGCATCTGTCCATGACAGTAATGGGAGATGACCACTGCACAGTCCTTGTGGAGACAAAGTCCTGTCTTCACATAGAGGATATACTGCATCGTGTTGTGTGGCACCACCACCGTGCTCAATGTGATAGACTTCGAACAGATTTAGCAACTCAAGACTTGGTATCCATGAGACGTTGGAGGCCATCAGCAGCAGCAGAATTGTTCTCAACCACAATCTGTAACCTAATGGTCCGGCATATCCCCCACTCTACCATTACCACCAAACCAGGGTATCAACCCTGGTTCAATGAAGAGTGCAGGAGAGCATGCCAGGAGCAACATCAGGCATACCGATAAATGAGATGTCAAACTGGTGAAGCTACAACACAAACTAATTGTGTGCCAAACAGCATAAGCAGCAAGTAATAGACAGAGCTAAGCGATTTCACAGTGAACGCATCAGATCTAAGCTTTGCAGTCCTGTCACATCCAGCTATGAATGGTGATGGACAATTAAACAATTCACTGGAGGAGGAGGCTCCACAAATATCCCCATCCTCAATAATGGAGGAGCCCAGCACATCTGTGCAAAAGACAAGGCTGAGGCATTCGCAACAATCTTCAGCCAGAAGTGCCGAGTGGATGATCTATCTTGGTCTCCGAGGTCCCCTGCATCACAGATGTTGGTCTTCAGCCAACACGATTCACTCCACGTGATATCAAGAAACAGCTGAAGGCACTGGATACTGCAAAGGCTATGGGTCCTGACAATATTCCGGCAATAGTACTGAAGACTTGTGCTCCAGAACTTGCCGTGCCCCTAGCAAAGCTGTTCCAGTACAGCTATAACATTGACATCTACCCGGCAACGTGGAAAATTGCCCACGTGTGTCCTGCACACAAGAACCAGGACAAATCCAATCCAACCCAGACTGCCCATACCACCCTATCAGTCTACTTTCAATCATCAGCAAAATTATGGAAGGAGTCATCAACAGTGCTATCAAGTGGCACTTACTCAGCAATAACCTACTCATGGATGCTCAGTTTGGGTTCCGCCAGGGTTACTCAGCTCCTGACCTCGTTACAGCCTTGGTTTAAAATTGGACAAAAGAGCTGAGCTGCACGGTGGCACAAGGCGTTAGCACGATTTCCTCACGGCGCCGAGGTCCCAGGTTCAATCCCGGTTCTGGGTCACTGTACATGTGGAGTTTGCACATTCTCTCCGTGTTTGCGTGGGTTTCGCCCCCACAACCCAAAAAATGTGCAGGGTAGGTGGATTGGCCACGCTAAATTGTCCCTTCATTGGAAAAAATGAATTGGATACTCTAAATGTATATTAAAAAAAAAGAGATGAATGCCAAAAGTGAGGTGGGAGTGGCTGCCCTTGACATCAAGGCAGCATTTGACTGAGTATGGCATCAAGGAGCCCTAAAACAAACAAAGTCAATGGGAGTCAGGAGGAAGATTCTCCGATAGTTGGAGTCATTCCGGCACAAGGAAAATGGTTGTGGTGGTTGGAGGTCTCATCTCAACTCCAGGACACCACTGCAGGAGTTCCTCAGAGTAGTGTTCTAACCCCAGCCATCTTCAGCTGCTTCCTCAATGACCTCCCTTCCATCATAAGGTCAGATGTGAGGATGTACACAGATGACTCCACAATGTTCAGCACGATTTGTGACTTCTAAGATAATGAAACAGTCCATGTCCAAATGCAGCAAAACCTGGACAATATCCAGGCTTGGGCTGGCAAGTGGGAAGTTACATTCGTGCCACACAAGTGCCAGGCAATGACCATCCCCAACAAGAGAGAAACTAACCATCGCCCCTTCAAAGGCATTACCATCACTGAATCCCCCACAATCAACATCCTGGAGGGGTTACCATTGATCAGAAACTGAACTGGACTACCAATGTTAATACTGTGGCTACCAGAGCATGTCAAAGGATAGGGATCCTATGACGAGAACTCACCTCCTGACCCCCAAAGCTGTTCGCCATCTACAGGGCACAAGTCAGGAGTGTAATGGATTACTCTCCACTTGCCTGGGTGAGTGCAGCTCCAACAACACTCAAGAAGCTCGACACCATCCAGGACAAAGCAAGCTGTTTGACTTCTCCCCCTTCTACAAACTTTCAAACCCTCCACAACCAAGGAACAGTGGCAGCCATGTGTACCATCTACAAGATGTACTGCAGTAACTCACCAAGGTTCTTTAGGCAGTACTCTCCAAACTCAAGACAACTACCATCTAGAGGGATAAGAACAGCAGATACCTGGGAACCCCAACACCTGGAGATTCCCCTCCAAGTCACTCACCACCCTGACTTGGAAATATATCGCCGTTCCTTCACTGTCGCTGGGTCAAAATCTAGGATCTCCCTCCCTAACAGCACGGTGGGTGTACCTATGACTTAGGGACTGCAGCGGTTCAAGATGGCAACTCTCCGCCACCTTCTGAAAGGCAACTAGGGATGGGCAATAAATGCTGGCCCAAGCAGTGGCGCCAAAATCCAGTAAATGAATTTCTTTAAAGTTACGGTCCATAGGGATCACAAAAAGATCTTGAAACAATTTGGATTGAAGTCAGTAGCAATCTGATGCTGACTTAATTTTCCTCCTACAGTAAGGTATCTAACAATAGGAGCTACAATTCCGTGGAAACACAGGTGCTAAGGTATGCACATGCACATGACAATATTAGGACCATGAATCTCATGCAAGATTCTTTTGAATAGAATTGGAAATAGAATTGAAGGCAAACCTAACATTGAGAAACAATGCTGGCAGTAGTTTCTCGAAGGATTGACAGAGGTGATGAATTTTCAAATGAAAAATATTTTTAGCCATGTTTGTAAAACAAGTATGGCCTGTCAAAGGATTATTTTGCTGTCAATCTTGGGTATGTTTTAGAAAATGGGAGGTATTTTTAAAACACATAAATGTAATCATATTAATACATTTAAAATCACAACATGTTAGAAAAAGAGAACTCCTACGTTTCCATTGCCAAAACTTTGCCTTTCAAAAATGTTACTTTCCACTTTAAATACAAACATTCCCGTTCCACTAGGACATGTTGTCATTCCTTGAGCCTAAAGTGCTTCCAATATTTGAATAGCTGCTATCTGGCAGATTAACTGTCTGCTTTCTGTGCACCAAACCTAATACCACCAGTCAGGTCTCCTAAAACCTCTCCTGACAGATGATAAGAAAAGTATATGTCATTTGATAGGCAATACCTCTCTCATTGTAGCCTTTAATATTCTTATTCCCTGCCTCAAGTTTTATTGTTAGCATTGTAATGAACGCTCCTCTTCACATTCCTGTCTTCTGCCCCATGAGATGCTCTTTGTCGATTATTCTTTTTGTCTGCTGTGTACGTTCCCTTGGCCACAGAAAAACACTTTTCACTGTATTTCGGTACATGTGACAATAAATCAGTCAATCAATCAATCCTACTCTTTTGCATCCCTGTTGTAGTCAGATATGTACTCATCACACATTCTTCCACTATAACACATTGATTCCTGAACTTTGAAGTTGACGTCCAACAATTGTTCTGCAGTATTGCTCCTTCCACTTACTTAAAAGCAATAGGGACTTGTTGCATATGGTTGAAGAGTTTGTGGCACTTAGGGGAGGTAATTAGGTTGCGCACAGACTAATACCAAGAAAAACCTCCATCCTCCCAGCTGGCTCTTGGGAGTGACTCAATGGTTGTTTGGTGTGACTAATCCTCTTCCTGGATGGAAGGCCCTGCAGCCTCTGCTCAGCACTGTTAAACTCATATGGTATTTCTGTAGTGATATCTTAAAACATTTTTTTAGAGTACCCAATTATTTTTTTTCCAATTAAGGGACAATTTAGCATGGCCAATCCACCTAACCTGTGCATCTTTGGGTTGTAGGGGTGAAAGCCAGGCAGACAAGGGGAGAATGTGCAAACTCCACACGGACAGTGACCCAGGACCGGGATTCAAACCCGGGTCCTCAGTGCCGCAGTCCCAGTGCTATTCACTGCGCCACATGCCGCCCATCTGTAGTGATATGTTGAAAACATATCTTGATGTCATCAACTCCAATTTTATTGTGTTCTACACTCACGTCTCCTCCAACTCCACAGTGCCACCTGTGTCCCCTTTATATAAACCTACAGTCTCTCAACTAATAAGTGTGGCCTATTACAGCGAAAGCTCCAATTATAACTTAAGCACTGGGGAACATGAACTCTTTCCTAACAAGCAGCTCCCAGTTGAGTTTTGGTAAGAACAAGAAGTTGGTTTTGGTAAGAACAAGCAAAGATATGGATGTTAGTCTTTACTCCATAGCTCGCAGCATTTGAGTTACAATTCTTAGCCCTATTGTGCCAAAAGTCTGAAGGAATGCATCATCACTACTATCGGGAGTGCCTCAGTGGAGGGTGGGGGTCATTAGGGATCAGGAGGGAGGCACCCAGCTGTCACCAGCAGCAGCATGAAGTGACCAATTAACTACCCATAGATGAGTGGATCATTCATGGCCTCCACCACAACTGGTAAAATACCATCATCCATGGGTAAGGGGACTGGCACAGTGTTGCTGCCATGCTGCCTGATCTTAGATCCATCCCACTCGCCACCCCAACCCCCACATTCCAGCCCTTTACTGGGCGTTGCATGAAATATCATCCCACATTCATCTCAGGCAGTTTTCACCCATCTTGGAAGGCTGTCTTAAATATGTATTAGACCCCTTATATGTGCAAATGAGGGACTTGATCTCTGTTTCCTCAGCAACTTCAGTGGCCATAAGTGGAGCAACAGTCCAGCCTGCTTTGTTGGGGTTTTGGTGGGATTATTGCACAGGCGATCATTTGCCATGAAAAGATAATTTGCTTTTTGACATAATATTTCAGTGGAACGAGGAAAAGAAATAAAACTTCTTCCAGTTCCATTGCATTTATGAGTGTTGCTGTTGGCCTGTGTTCAACCTTCCATGCTTCCGTTCTTATTCTCTCCCTCCCATTTGCAGGATATGCCAGAGGCTCAACTGAAGCAGAAGTTCCAAATTGGAACACCGCATTGTAAAAATTGGGGCAAACCTCAAACCCTAAGAGCTGGATCACTCCATCATTACGATGAGGCCTGAAGCCCAATCAATGCTCAAGCGAGCATTAAGTGGCAGTTTTCTGCAAATGCGTGCATGCAATCAGTTATGCACTCAAGCATCACGAATTTGTACATAAATATGATTGATTAAGCCTCAGATAATTGGTCACATTTTGTTGGAAAAGTAATGGTTTTGGTAATGACACGTACCATTATTAATGTGCAAATGGGCAGAAGCTGTTGGCAAGGAAGAAATGCCCTGCAAATTGCCACACATGTCTGGGCGAGTTACACCACCCCACTGTTAATTTCACAAAAAAGGCATTTCAGGCTGAACTGCCCTGCGAATTTCATGAAGTTGCCACATTTGCACATTAATTGTCCATTCAGTGTCTTATGTGTTAGCTCACTGCCTGAGTTAACAAAAATATTTTTGTGGCGGGGAGCGGGTTGGGGCTCCCTGACCGGGGATGCCATCTGATGCTTTCCTCTTCCCTCTCCCTACTTTTCTGTCAATGAGAAAGTTGCTTTCGCCTTTATAATAAAGATCAGTGGGGCAGCACACGGTGGCGCAGTGGCAGCACTGCTCCCTCACGGCGCCGAGGTCCCGGGTTCGATCCCGGCTCTGGGTCACTGTCCGTGTGGAGTTTGCACATTCTCCCCGTGTTTACGTGGGTTTGTGGCCCCCAGAACACAAAGATGTGCAGGCTAAGTGGATTGGCCACACTAAATGTTTGAAAAAAGAATTGTCCATTCAAGTCACCATAGAAGTTTAAGTAATTAAGAGGGTAATCTTCAACAATTGTTAATGACCACTCATCAACATCTCGGGCTCAGACAGTAAACAATGATAAGTGTGGAATCTCATTCCTTCCGGTTGTTAACTTCAGAAATTTAAAAATGCAAAATTAGATTTTTTTTAAACTTGCCCTTTTTGCCTTTTCCCTTTCTCTCTTAATTCAACCTTTCTTTTCTTCTGTATTTCACATTTTGTTCCTCACCCATTCCATATGATGCTCCTTCTCAGTCCTTCCTCTATTTATTTGTCAGTCCCGGAATTTTGTTTGTTCAAGAGACATAAGGCTCGAATGGCCTTGTCGTGCCCGACTCAGTGACACATTGAGGTCGTTGAATCTCGCGAAAGGCCTCTTACGAGATTTGTGATGCTCGAAACACTTTGTGATGTAACAAGGTCTCGTGAGATGTTGTGATCTTGATCTTGCACTTGCTGCCGAGATTCAGATTAGCATATTTAAATGAGCCATTAGGCTCATTTAAATATGTCTGTGCCCGATTGTCCTGAGGGCCAGGAACTAACGCCCGCGCCTGGGAGCTCTCGCATGGAGGGAGTTAATACTGATCCACAGAAATGTGGATCAGGCGTAATGGCATTTGGGGAGAGGAAGGGTCGCCCAGACCATTGGAGACCCCTGAGTGGTCAGCTTTGGGCAGTGGTACCCTGGCTCTCCTGCTGGCACCATGACACTGCCACCTGGGCACCCTGGCAGTGCCAAGGTGGAATTACCAGGGTGCCTGGGTAGCAGGCTGGCAGTGCCAAGGGATTGGGCCTGGTTGCCCTGCCCCAAAGAGGTGGGGTGATAGGGAGTTTGTGGTCCTCCTAAAAGATAAGCGGGGTAGTCTGGAGGCCATGGTGTGATGTCCTGGGGTGGGAGGGGGGGGGGGGGGTGGGTGGGGAGGGGGGGGGGGGGGGTTGAGAGATCGGGCGGCATTTAAAAATGGCACCCGATATCTCCCTGCACTGACAAACTGACCTCATCAGTGCAGAAAGTGAGGAAAGCACGGCCTCGGCATGGCGTTACCAACCAAGGCCAAAAAAAGACAGAGTCATTGCTGAATGCGCCAAGAACACCCCGCTATACAGGCCAAAACGAGACTCCCCCCCAAGTTCACAGATATCTTATTAAGAATAGAGGCATATATTATTTTCTAAATGGGATAAGGCTTCGGAAATCAGAGACACAAAGGGACTTAGGAGCCCAAGTTCAGGACCTAGTTCAGGAATGGCCTAATTCAGCTCCTATGGATGCCATGGAGGCCAGGAGGGATTCCTGTTCCCCAGAGGGTCCCGGAGGGTGAGCCACAAGGCAGCCGGTGCTCCCTGAGATAAGTTGGCGGCAGCTGTCAGCTCGAAGAGTATGGCCAGGAGGACTGACCTTCAGTGCAGGAAGCAGGTCAACGACCTACAGTAGCATGAGTGAGTAGACACCAATGCCGCCGCCCCCCCCCCCCCCCACCCAAGGAAGCATTCAACTCCCCCTGTGAACCCCAGTCCTCCCTTACCCCTCCCCCTCAACCCCATCCACCCGCTTTCACACACCGCCTCCCACCACTGTGAACCATGCTTGTGGCTAACGATGCCCTCTCTGTTTCTCCTTTGGACGAACTCTCCCATAATCATCGGGAGAGGGCCCAGACTAGCGGAGGGGTTTAGTGAGGAGAAATTAGAGAAACTGTGGCTCATTTCATTACAAAACAGAAGGTTACGAGGAATCTAGTAGAAACGAGTGGTTAAGCTACCTGGGGGTGCAACTAGTTTCTGAGTCAGTAATTTGAAGGTATACGTTTAAGATCATCACCAAAAGTCCAGTATCAAATAAAAGCAAAAGTTAAAAGCGAGTTACTGTGGATGCTGGAATCTGAAACGAAAATTCTGGACAATCTCAGCCTGTCCGATAGCATCTGTGGTGAGAATGTTTAGAGTCTGGATGATTTCGCTTCAAAGATTAATGGTAGGGTGTAGGAACAAATTTATGCAAAATATTGTCAGACTATCCTTATTTTTAAATCCTTTCATGGCCTCACCCCTCCCTATCTCTATATCCACCTCCAGTCCTACAACCCTTAAAGATTTCTGCACTCCTCCAATTCTGGCCTTTTGTGCACCTGCTATTTTAATTGCTCCACATTAGCGGCCGAGCTTTCAGATTCTAAGGCCCTTAACTCTAAATTCCCACACTAAAACTCACAGGGAGGTCGTGTGGCTCAGTTGGTAGCATTCCTGCCTCTGAGTCCCACTCCAGGATCTGATGGCCAAGGAAGGTGCATTCATAATGTGGCCAAACAGTTTGAGTTTCAACTTGTAAATCCTTCCAACGTACACCAATTGCAGGCGGTAAGTGTGGGAGAGATTCTTGATCAGGCATGTGATAGAAAGAATGTTGGAGTGTCGACCATCATTATCCACAGCTTGAGAATATAACATACATGTCCATCCTTGGGGTGGGCCGATTGGTTCAGTTGGCTGGATCAGATGTGAATCAACATCATGGGATTTGATTTCCATTCCGGCTCGAGGAATTTGGGGTCTGCCTCCTTGCCCTACCCATGGTGAAGGTCGTGGCATTGTGGGCCAGACCTGCATTTGGGCACAGGGCACAAGAAGAAGAAACCTCTCAACCTTCTTTTTTCTCCTTTGAGATACTCCTTCAAGCCTACCACTTTTACCAAGATTTTGGTCACCTGCCCTAATATCTCCTTCTAATATATCTCCAAACTAATTTAAGATGATTGGCAAAACAACCAACATGCTAATAAATATTTTTTTAAATACCATGTGGTTAGGATCTGGAATGTATTGGCTGTGAGGGTAGTGGACACAGTCAACTGTGGCTTTCAAAAGAGAATTGATGTTCAAGAGAAAGAAAATGCGGAGGGCTATGGAAAACGGGTGGAGACTAGGAATAGCTGAAGTGCCTTGTCAGAAAACCAGTATGGACTGTTTTTTAGGGCATAATTCAGTGGACTCAAGTAAAAGTCCATTAAACGGCACATTTCGCGAGGTGTTTCTCGGTGCCTCCAGCTATTCAACGGCACTTGATTTTTGGGCCTCGGCAAAGAACTCTGCATCGAGGCCATTCTTTAAGTCGTTTCATCAGAAAGACTACTCGCGAATTGGGGCGTCATTTTTAAAGGCAGCCTGATCTTTTGACCCCCTCAGCGGCTTCAGGAGCCCCCCACCTCCTCAAGGGTCCTTGAGCTGCTCCCTCACCCCACCACTTATGGAGAAGCCCCCTAGTCCCTGGCACAGGCTACCTGGCACTTAGGCACTGACAACCTGGCATCCTGGCAGTGCTCCTACCAGCCTGGCAGTACCACCCAGGCACCCTGGCAGAGCCATGTTGGCATTGCCAGGGTACCAGGCTGCAATGTCAAGGTGCCAGAGAGAGTGCCAGGGTGCCACCCTGCCCCTGACTACCCGGGGGCCTCGCCTCTCCAGCGAGACCCTCCTGATGTGTTGGGTGTTCTGGACCACAAACAGGTCACCAACACTGGAAGTGGTGCAACTCTATTTTATTATAAGGTTAACTATATTAACATACTTGAACTGTGGGTAAATGCAATACCAGATTTAACTGTTGACCCTTGCCTAGTCCGAACCAGGTGATGCACTCAGCACATGGTGAATGTCTGTGCTGCAGGCTGTGAGCTCTGTGCTCCGAGCTGGCTGCTACTAGAATGAGCGGGAACTCTCCTGTCCCCTGTCTTTATAGTGCGTGTGCTCTCACTGGTGATTGGCTGTGGTGTTGTGAATGCTGATTGGTCCCACTGCATGTCCATCAGTGTGTGTGTGTGTGTGTGTGTGTCTGCACCATAATATACTGGTGTATATTATGACATCCCCCCTTTTATATAAAGAACATTTGCCTGCGTGACAATAAATATTGTGTAGTGAATGTACCTGACTATGTGTGTGCGTGTTATTTACATGACCATGTACATGAGGCTAATCTATTTACACGGGAAGGTGCCTGGTGCAGAGAAATAGGGTGTCACACCAACAACGAAATGAACATTATATACAAACTACTGGAACGATGAAACAGGATAACAGAACAGATCAAAGAGTCCAACATTGTAAAACTCATAAGTCAAGTCTCTGAGGTGGGTGACAAATTCTGGTTGACCGCCTCAAGGGTGGGTCAGGAGCCACCGGCTGAGGAACGGGCTGGGCCACGGCAGAGTGAGGAGGATGCAGAGTATTCAAAATCTTCACATCATCCAGGTTGGGGACAACAGGAGGGCATGGCACCGGTGGAGGATCACGTAGCGAGCGTGGAACGAGACGAAGGGCACACCGACTGCGGCGGCGAATGGAACCATCTGGCAGACGAACCAGCAACGAGCAGGGAGACACCTGCCGAAGAACTACAGAAGTTGCAGACCAGCCACCCTCTGGAAGATGGATGCAGACGTTGTCATCCGGCACCCGAGCGTCATGCGCCGCCTTGTGTTGTGGACGAGACTGTTGCATCCGCTGAAGGACCAGAAGGTGGTCGAGGTCTGGGACGTGAATGGACGGCATCGTGGTCCTGAGGGTGCGACCCATGAGCAGCTGGGCTGGCGACAAGCCGGTGGAGAGTGGGGCCGAACGATAAGCCAGCAAGGCGAGGTAGAAGTGGGATCCTGCATCGGCAGCCTTGCAGAGGGGCCGTTTGACGATGTGGACGCCCTTTTCCGCTTTGCCATTGGATTGGGGGTGCAAGGGACTGGATGTCACATGCACAAAGTTGTACCTGCTGGCAAAGTTGGACCATTCCTGGCTCGCAAAGCAGGGGCTATTGTCCGACATCACAGTGAGTGGAATGCCGTGACAAGCAAAGGTCTCCTTGCAGGCACGGATGACCGGCGATGATGTGATGTCGTGCCGGTGCACAACCTCCGGGTAGTTCGAAAAATAGTCTACAATCAGAACATAGTCCCTGCCGAGCGCATGGAACAGGTCAACGCCTACCTTAGACCAAGGGGACATGATCAACTCATGGGGCTGTAGGGCCTCACGTGGTTGGGCCGGCTGGAACGGCTGACAGGTGGGGCAGTTGAGCACTGTGGTGGCGATGTCCTCATTGATGACAGGCCAGTACACAGCCTCTCGGGCCCTCCGTCGGCACTTCTCCACGCCAAGATGGCCTTCGTGTAGCTGTTCCAAAATGAGCTGGCGCATGCTGTGCAGGAGCACGATGCGGTCCAGCTTCAGGAGGACATCATCGACTACTGCCAGATCATCTCTGATATTGTAAAACTGCGGGCATTGGCCCTTGAGCCACCCGTCCGCATGACACGCTGTAGTAGGGGGTCAGCCGCAGTCCCGCGGCGAATGTGGATAAGGCGTTCATCCGTGGCCGGCAGATTGGAGGCCGTGAAGGCCACATAGGTGTCAACCTGGCAGACGGACCCCTCTGGGTCACACGGGGTGTTGACTGCCCTGGACAGAGCATCGGCTATGATCAGGTCCTTGCCCGGGCTGTATAGGAGCTGGAAATCGTACCACCAGAGTTTAAGCAGAATGCGCTGGAGGCGAGGGGTCGTATAATGTTGACCAGCGGGCGATGGTCGGTCTCGACAGTGAATTGGGGGAGGCCGTACACGTAATCATGAAATATATCGACCCCAGTCAACAGGCCCAGGCACTCCTTTTTGATCTGCGCATAGCGCTGTTCCGTGGGGGTCATGGCACGTGACGCATATGCAACGGGGGGCCCATGATGAGGCCTCATCGCGTTGCAGGAGCACCGCCCCAATGCCGGATTGGCTGGCATCCGTTGAAATTTTTGTTTCCTTTGTGGGATCAAAAAATGCCAATACCGGGGCCGTGGTAAGTTTGGTCTTAAGCTCCTCCCATTCGCGCTCGTGGGCGGGAAGCCATTGGAAGTCTGTTGTCTTCCTGACCAGGTTCCAGAGAGCTGCGGTATGGGAGGCGAGGCTGGGGATGAACTTCCCCAGGAAATTGACCATGCCCAAAAATCCGAGGACCGCCTTCTTCCCCGCTGGCTTCTGCATGGCCGTGATGTCTGCCACCTTGTCTGCATCCGGCCGCACACCCAACCGGGAGATGTAGTCCCCTAGGAACTTGAGTTCCGTCTGGCCGAGGGAACATTTGGCTCTGTTGAGGCGAAGGCCTTGGTCCCGTATTCGTTTGAAAATGCGCTGGAGGCGACTGAAATGCTCCTGCGGGGTGGTAGACCAAATGATGATGTCGTCAACATAGACGCGCACACCCTCAATGCCCTCCACCATTTGCTCCATGATCCGGTGGAATACTTCTGATGCCGATATAATCCCAAACGGCATCCTGTTGTAGCAGTATCTGCCAAACGGGGTATTAAAGGTACACAGCCTTCTGCTGGACCTGTCTAGTTGAATTTGCCAGAATCCTTTCGAGGCGTCAAGTTTGGTGAAGCTGTTGGCCCGAGCCATCTCGCACGTGATCTCCTCGCGCTTGGGGATAGGGTAATGCTCCCTCATTATGTTGCGATTCAGATCCTTTGGGTCAATGCAGATCCGGAGCTCGCCGGAAGGCTTCTTTACGCACACCATGGAACTGACCCAGTCGGTTGGTTCCGTCACTCTGGAGAGCACTCCTTGGTCCTGAGGTCCTGCAGCTGCTGCTTGAGGTGGTCCTTGAGGGGTGCTGGGACTCTGCGAGGTGCATGAACCACAGGCGTGGCGTCTTGTTTGAGCAGGATTTTGTAAGTGTATGGAAGCGTGCCCATGCCTTCGAAAACGTTGCGGTGCTGGTCGATGATGGCATTGAGTTGCGCCCTGAAGTCCGCATCCTGGAAGGCAGACGTGTCCTCTGGAGAGAGAGAGTGTACTCGTTGAACGAGGTTTAGGAGTTTGCACGCCTGCGCGCCTAGCAGAGAGTCCTTCGAGGAGCCCATGATCTCGAAGGGAAGGATGGCTTTTCGCGAGTTGTGCGTCACTTCGAGTTGGCATGAAACGGTAGCAGGAATGACGTTGCCATTGTAGTCCACTTGTTGGCAGGTCGACAGAAGAATGGTTGGTTCAATCCCAAGGGTCTGAAAGTCTGACCACGCTACAAGATTAGCGGAAGCACCAGTGTCCAGGCGGAATCGTATCTGGGATCGGTTGACCGTCAGGGTGGCACACCACTCGTCGTCTGGATCAATGCTGTGCACCGACAGCGGCTGGTGGTTTTGATTCGGGGACAGCCTGTTCTTTGTTATAACAACGACTCGAAAAGGCTCCCACGGGTCCTCGGTGTCACTGATCTTCGGGAAGTTGGAATCGGACTCGGTGAACGTGGGTTGAATTGCCCGAACGTTCCTGCGAGGCTGGCTGAAGCGATGCGAATTGGCAGGCTGAGCTGCTCGGCAGCAGGCAGCATAGTGGCCAAGTCTGCCACATCGTAGGCATTGTCGCGATTTTGCAGGACATTGCAGCTTTAAATGGGCAGAGCCACAGTTGCCGCACGTCGTGACGTCAGTCCGCTCGTTGCGTCACTGTGCATGCGCGGTGCAGTCCTGCGTGGCATGCGCATCATGTTCCTCCACGTCACCGTCCCCTCGTTTGGCACGTACACGCGCGGGAGGCCGCGAAAAGCGCACGAAATGGCCGCCCTCATCCAGGCTGCAGCCTTGGAAGTGTTCAATTGTTTGGACCCGTTCCGTCTCGTGGGGACCTTGCTGCGCCGTTTCAGCCGCCTGTATGTGGGAGTACCGGCTGGTGGCATTTTCATGCAGGACACAGGTCTCGATGGCAGTCGCTAGGGTGAGTTGCTTAATTTTGAGGAGCTGCTGATGCAGGGGGTCCGACAGAACACCAAATACGATCTGGTTGCGTATCATGGAGTCGGAGGTGGGCCCGTAGCTGCAGGCCTGCGCAAGGATGCGGAGGTGTGTTAAAAAGGATTGGAAAGGCTCGTCCTTACCCTGCAAGCGCTGCTGGAACAGGTATCTTTCAAAGCTTTCATTGACCTCTATGCTGAAGTGGGTATCGAATTTGAGGAGAACCGTCTTGTACTTTGTCTTGTCCTCATCATCTGCGAATGTGAGGGAGTTGAAGATGTGGATGGCGTGTTGCCCGGCCGTGGAGAGGAGCAGAGCAATCTTCCTGGTGTCCGAGGCGTTCTCCCTGTCCATGGCTTCGAGGAAGAGCTGGAAGCGCTGTTTAAAAATCTTCCAATTGACCCCGGGATTGCCGACGATGTGGAGCAGCGGCGGCGGGTTGATGTTCTCCATCCTTCAGGATGCCGGAATGCTGATTAGTTGCAGGTGGGTCTCAGAGGTGCTAGTATGCAACCACTCCTAGTACCATGATGTGTTGGGTGTTCTGGATCACAAACAGATCACCAACACTGGAAGTGGTGCAACTCTATTTTATTATAAGGTTAACTATATTAACATACTTGAACTGTGGGTAAATGCAATACCAGCTTTAACTGTTGACCCTTGCCTAGTTCTAACCAGGTGATGCATTCACTGCATGTCCATCAGTGTGTGTGTGTCTGCACCATAATATACTGGTGTATATTATGACACATCCGAGGTACCATCACAACTGGTTCATGGCTTTGTGAACCAGCACCAAATCAGCACCAATCGCTGGCGAGGCTGGTGAACCCTGGGCCCCTTGTGAATTGGGCAAGCTTAATGGCTCATTGAAATATGTGCACTTGGATCTTGCCCAGAGATTCCGTTGAATCTCGCGAGACGGTTCGAGAGTCGCCATTCTCGACGAAGACCTCTCACGAGTTTCAACAGCCTCACACCAGCACCAAGCCAGGCGCAATGATGCCGCTGAATCGCGCCTCTAATCTTTCTACAATTGTACGATTCTATGCGACTCAAGTGTCAGATTTGCTTGATATATTCAAATGAAGTGACTTGGGATGTTTTATTACAGTAAAGTCACTAAATAAATGCAAATTATCATTGTTGTAGTCATCTTGAATAGATCTTCCCCCACAAGCACATCAGACATTTTTGACAATGAAACTAAATCAGTGGATCTAGTGCAAACAATTAACCTGAATTTTCAGAAAGTATGTGATCAAGTTCATTAAAAACATTCTCCCAACACAAGCAAAGCAAATTGTGTCTTGGGAAGCATTTCACAGGTATTTTCAATCTGTGTCGAAATGAATTAGCAGGAGTGGGAAACCAGGCTGATTATACCTTCTTGAATCTGAACCAAACTGCAATTCCCCAACTGCTGCTACAGCTGACATCATTTGACTTAGCAACAACTGTCGGGTGATCATTTTATTTGCTGTAGCTGTGGGGAGCCAGCCATAACTTTCCTTCTGCCAGGCTGCACTGCCCCTGAATAAAACTGCCAACTGATAGATAGTAAAAGGACAAACATTACAAACGACATCACGGGACTTTTAACACAAAAGATAAGCCGAGGTGGCAGGGTTTTTAAGGTATCAGCCAACCACTAAATAATACTATCCCTTTGCAACCGGCATTTAGAAGCTTCTGGTACACAGCTTTGGGAAGTAGACC
This sequence comes from Scyliorhinus torazame, assembly GCF_047496885.1. Classification (NCBI taxonomy): domain Eukaryota; kingdom Metazoa; phylum Chordata; class Chondrichthyes; order Carcharhiniformes; family Scyliorhinidae; genus Scyliorhinus; species Scyliorhinus torazame. Next base: position 133,939,068 of record NC_092710.1, read on the forward strand.
ATGGAGGTCACTATATCCGATTTCAGCTCTGCATGAATTCTCCTCAGTAACAAGCCGCGGATAAAACTACATCAGGAGGCTAAATCATAAAATCTACTGTTGGTTCACTTTTCTCTGAACTCTCATCTCTCTTCTTGATGTGTGGGCACTGACAGATAATGACACGCTTACAAGTCTTACACCGAACATCGTCCAAAACATGTGTTATGTTCCTCATTAGCATAAACAAAGGGCTTATGTTTTGGACAGCAGCTCTTGATTTGGCAGATCACTCAAAATAATAATGTTTGAAAATTCATTTATGGGATGTGGGCATCGCTGATTAGGACAGCATTTATTGCCCATCCCTAGTTGCCCTTCAGAAGGTGGTGATCATAAAATTATAGAATTTACAGTGCAAAAGGAGGCCATCTGGCCCATCAAGTCTGCACTGGCCCTTGGAAAGAGCACCATGCCTAAGCCCACGCCTACACCCTATCCCCAGAACACAACAACCCCACCTAACCTTTTGGGCACTAAGGGGCAATTTAGCATGGTCAGTCCACCTGACTGCACATCTTTGGACTGCCTTCTTGATGAGTTGCCTTCTTGAACCGCTGCAGTCCTTCAGGTGTACGTACACCCACTACGCTGTTAGGGAGGGATTTCCAGGATTTTGCCCCCGCAACAGTGAAGGAATGGCGATATATTTCCAAGTTGGGGTGATGAGTGACTTGGAGGGGAACCTCTCGGTTGTGGGGTTCCCAGGTATCTGCTGCCCGTACCCTTTTAGATGGTAGTGGTCGTGGGTTTGGAAGGTGCTGCCGAAGGAACCTTGGTCAGTTACTGCAGTGCATCTTGTAGATGGTACATACAGCTGCCACTGTTCATCGGTGGCGGAGGGTTTGAATGTTTGTAGAAGGGGGAGCAATCAAGCAGGCTACATTGTCCAAGATGGTGTCAAGCTTCTTGAGTATTGTTGGAGCTGCACTCATCCAGGCAAGTGGAGAGTATTACACTCTTTACTTGTGCCTTGTAGATGGCAGACACGCTATGGGGGTCAGGAGGTGAGTTACTATCCGTAGGATTCCTTGCCCTTGACCTGCCCTGGTAGCCACAGTATTAATATGGCTAGCCCAGTTCAGTTTCTGATTAATGGTAACCCTCAGGATATTGATTGTGGGGGATTCAGCGATGGTAATGCCATTGAATGTCAAGGGGCGATGGTTAGATCCTCTCGTACAGGCGATGGTCATTGCCTGGCACTTGTGTGGCACAAATGTAACTTGCCACTCGACAGCCCAAGCCTGAATATTGTACAGGTCTTGCTGCATTTGGACATGGACTGCATCATTATCTGAGGAGTCACGAATGGTGCTGAACATTGTGCAGTCATCCGCAAACATCCCCACTTCTGACCTTATGATGGAAGGAAGGTCATTGATGAAGTAGCTGAAGATGGTTGGGCCTCTGACACCACCCTGAGGAACTCCTGATTTCCTGGAGCTAAGATGATTGACCTACAACCATCACAACCATCTTCCTTTATGCCAAACATGACTCCAACCAGCAGCGAGTTTCCCCCTGATTCCCATTGACTCCAGTTTAGCTAGGGCTACTTGATGCCATATTCAGTCAAATGTTGCCTTAATATCAAGGCAGCCACTCTCACCTCCCCTCTGGCATTCAGCTGCATTGTCCATGTTTGAACCAAGGCTGTAATGAGGACAGGAACTGAGTGACCGTGGCAGAACCCAAACTGAGTGTCTGTGAGCAGGTTATTGCCGAGTAAGTGCTGCTTGGTAGCATTGTTGATGACTCCTTCCATCACTTTGCTGATGACTGAGAGTAGACTGATAGTGCGGTAATTGGCTTGGCTGGATTTGTCCTTTTTCTTGTGCACAGGACACATCTGGGCAATTTTCCACATTGCCGGATAGATGTCAGTGTTGCAGTTGTACTGGAACAGCTTGGCTACAGGTGCGGCAAGTTCTGGAGCACAAGTCTTCAGTACTATTGCCGGAATATTGTCAGGACCCATGGCCTTTACAGTATCCAGTGCCTTCAGTTGTTTCTTGATATCACGTGGAGTGTTGCTGGCCTCGCTGGGCTGAGCGCTGGGAATCTCGCGGTAATTCCCGCTTGCTACCACAGTTCGAATTTTTACCGGAGAATCACGGACACAAATCTTGATGCAGCTGTTAATTCTAAATACGGTTCTCTTACTGTGGTGACTGCCAGAAAAAATTAGAATTCAGCAGAATTTGCTTTGGTGAGTCTCATAATTTTGTCCTCGATTTTTGGGTTAACCCTTAATCTCTTTGTCAAGAGCTGAATTCCAAAATTAGAGTTAAAACTCATAAAACATTGCTTTTTCAGCACAGATGTACAATTCGGAGGTGATGCACAAGACAATATTGTCTGGTGAACAGGATTTTCCAATTCCCTCCTGTAACAAATGGGCAGCTTTTTAATCGCTTGCTCCCACTTTTGCCCAAGCGAACACCATTCCCTTGTGGCGAGACACCGGGGCGGGATTCTCCGGTCCAGCAGCCGGCCAATGGAGTTTCCCATTGTGGCTACCCAACGCTGTCGGGAAACCCACGGGCGTGGGTGCGCTGCCGGCGGATCGGACGATCCCGCCAACGGAGAAACCTGCTGCAAATATTTCACAATTATTCTGCCAATGGCAGCTGTATTTATCATTTATTTAAAGTAACATACCTTCCAAAATTGCTTTGCTGATTAAAGCTGAATTTTTCTGATTATGAACATTGACATGCACCATTTCAAATGGAAAACAGTCACATTCAACATTGGGCTCGTTCAGTAGAAAAAGTGCAGCATCCACCATATTGGCAAAGTTAGAAACAGATTCATTCATGGCACAAGCCCAAAAGGGGCGGTTGACTCTTTGCATATGTAAAAAGGGGCTGACCTGAATACTGAAGTGTTCAAGAAAACCTAGGTTATCTGAGGTCTAATCGTACTGTTGCAAGTTACCAAAAACATGAGCTTTTAAAAACAAAATACTCCACCCTCCACGCAGCTCCCTCCCTTCTCATCTCTCCCAGCCCCCCTCTGCCTCTCACTCAATCTCTCCCCTCTAATCTCCAATTCCACCTGCCACCGACTGGAGGGCAGCTGCCAGTGACCGTGTCTCGGAATTGAACTCTCAGGATACCCAGGAGGTGAATGCAGCTGTAGCTGGCCTCTTGCAAATGAGGCCCAAGTCCAAAATAGGACCTATATCAAGCTTACCCATTGAACTTCAAGGAACAATCCCTGCACCCACTCCTGCCAGCAGACTGTCATGAAAAAACGTTCTCAGTCCCTTGTTTTATTTTTGTCCCAAAAGAAACACAAAATTTCCTCCAGCTGATTTATCTGATTTATTGCACTAGATTCAGGAGAAAAATGTAACTCAGCACCAAAGACGGATTCCTGACTATGTTTGAAAACCGCAGCTTCTATAGGTTAGAATAGACTGAAGCCTCTCTGTGGTGAATGTAAATACAGTTAATTCACCAGTTATGTTCTATGTTTGTAAATACAGTTAATTCACCAGTTATGTTCTATGTTTGTAAATACAGTTAATTCACCAGTTATGTTCTATGTTATTAACCCTGTGGGTTTTATCTGTGGGCCATTGTATGGCTTCACCCACAGGGGGAGATGTTGGAGGATGTTGGAGCATGTATGGGCTCCATCATGGCTCCGCCCCTTTGAAGGAGTATAAGAGTAGCTGGCCTGTGGGACTGTCCTCAGTATGTGCCAGTCGCAGGCAGGCAAAGTTGATAGTTAATTAAAACCACTGTTTTACTCCAACACGAGTCCTTGAGTGAATTGATGGTCGCATCAATTTAATTAACTATCTGAACAAAAACGATTATGGAGTCAGCCCTCAAACCTGACAGACTGGAGCTCGATCCACAGGCCGCGGAGGCGAAGGAAATTTTTTCACTCTAGCTGCGGTGTTTCAAGGCCTACCTTACCGCGTCGTCAACGGCATCCGTCACGGACGAACAAAAACTGAGTCTCCTCCACGCACGGGTGAGTCACCGCATTTCTGTGCAACTCAAAGAGGCCACCTCATATACCGCCGCTCTCGCAATCCTCGAGCGCATCTACGTGCGGTCTGTGAACGAGGTCTATGCGCGACATGTTCTCACTACTCGATGCCAGCGCCCCGGGGAGTCACTCGACGACTATCTGCGCGACCTCAAAGCCCTCGCGCGCAACTGCAGCTATCAGGCCGTTACGGCCACTCAGCATATGGAGCTCGCCATCCGAGACGTCTACGTTGCGGGGGTCAGATCAAATTACGTGCGGCAGCGACTGCTCGAGAAAGGGGCCCAGGACCTGGACGAGACGGTGAAACTGGCGACTTCACTGGAGGTCGCTTTCCAGAGCCTCATTGCATTTCCGGCCGAACACTGGACACCCTCGTGGGCTCCCGACCAGAGACTACCCCAGGCCTGTGCTGCGCACTCACCCGCTCATCATGGGGGTTGCCTTGTTATTTTTGCGGCCAGCCGCAACACCCTCGACAACAGTGCCCGGCCCGCAATGCGCACTGCAACAGTTGCTGCCAAAAAAGGCACTTCGCCAAGGTCTGCCTCGCCAAGCCTAAGCACACGAACTCTCAGACCCGGACTACCGACTCTCAGGCCCGCAGACCTCACAATGTGGCAGCGTGCCTGCCGACTCCGACTCCGCACAGCACATGCGACTCATGGGGGCCGCCATTTTGGCCGTCCTCCCCCACGCAGCCAGCCACGTGCGATCCATGGGGGCCACCATCTTGGACGCCATCTTCCACGACGCCCGCAACGCTTGATCAACGGGGCCCGCCATCTTGGACGCCATCTGCTACGCCGCTCGACGCGTACGACCTGCTCGGACAGTCACCGGGGGGCCGCCCCAGGCCAGCCGACCACGCCGCCGGTTACCCTCAACTCAGCGCAGTCACCTTGGACCAGTCGCGACTCAAGCATCTCAAGAGCTCAATGATGGCCGTCCGGGTTAACGGGTACGAGACACCTTGCCTATTCGACTCCGGGAGCACCGAGAGTTTCATCCACCCGGATCTGGTAAGGCGCTGCTCGCTCCCGATATTCTCAGCGCAACAAACAATTTCCCTCGCCTCCGGGTAGCACTCGGTACAAATCCGAGGGTGCACTACGGTAACCTTAACGGTACAGGGCGCTGAGTACACTAATTTCCAGCTGTACGTGCTCCCGGACCCCTGCGCCCCCCCCTCCTTTTAGGGCTCGATTTTCAATGTAATCTCAAGAGCCTGATGCATAGCTTTGGCGGACCCCTGCCCCCACTCACTGTGTGCAGCCTAGCCACTCTGAAAATTGACCCTCCATCCCTCTTCGCTAATCTCACCGCTGATTGCAAGCCAGTAGCCACTCGCAGCAGGCGATATAGCATGCAGGACAGAATATTTATTAGGTCTGAGGTCCTGCGTCTCTTGCCTTTTTCATTTCCTCCGGGTCCCTTTTGGCATCACGAACGGGGTTTCAGTGTTCCAACGAGCAATGGACCAAATGGTGGACCAGTACGGGCTGTGGGCCACGTTTCCGTACTTGGACAACGTCACCATCTGCGGCTATGATCAGCAGGACCACGACGCCAACCTCCACCGATTTCTCCAAACCGCCCAAAAACGTAATCTCACCGATAATAAGGAGAAATGCTTTTTCCGCACCACCAGGCTAGCCATCCTCGGCTACGTCGTGGAGAACGGGGTCCTAGGGCCCGACCCTGACCATCTGCGCCCCCTCCTGCAACTCCCCCTCCCCCACTGTCCCAAGGCCCTCAAGAGGTGCCTTGGATTTTTTCCTAATACGCCCAGTGGCTCCCCTAGTATGCGGACAAAGCCCGCCCACTATTTAAGGCCACCCTTTTCCCTCTGGCAGCCGAGGCCCGCCAGGCCTTCAACTGCATCAAGGGGGACATCACCAAAGCCGCGATGCGCGCGGTGGACGAGTCCGACCCTTCCAGGTGGAGAGCGACGCATCAGAGGTCGCTCTCGCCGCCACTCTCAATCAAGCAGGCAGACCGGTTGCGTTTTTTTCACGCACCCTCACCGCCTCGGAACTTCGACACTCCTCGGTCGAAAAAGAGGCTCAAGCCATCGTGGAAGCCGTGCGGCACTGGAGGTACTACCTCGCTGGTAGGAGGTTTACCCTTGTCACCGATCAACGATCGGTAGCCTTCATGTTCGACAATACGCAGCGGGGCAAAATCAAGAACAATAAGATCTTGAGGTGGAGATTTCTCCACCTATAATTACAATATAGTATATCGTCCTGGGAAGCTCAACGAGTCCCCAGATGCCCTGTCCCGCGACACATGCGCCAGTGCGCAAGAGGACCGACTACGGGCTATCCACGACGACCTCTGCCACCCGGGGGTCACCTGGCTTGCCCATTATATCAAGGCCCGCAACCTGCCCTACTCCACCGAGGAGGTCAAAGCTGTAACCAGGGACTGCCAAATCTGTGCGGAGTGTAAACCGCACTTCTATCGACCAGATAAGGCCCACCTGCTGAAGGCGACCCGGCCCTTTGAACGCCTCAGTATCGATTTCAAAGGGCCCCTCCCCTCGAATAATCGCAATACCTATTTTCTCAATATTATTGCTGAGTTCTCCCTTTTCCCGTTTGCCATCCCGTGCCCCGATATGACCACCCCCACTGTTATTAGAGCCCTGCACAGTGTCTTCACCCTGTTTGGTTTCCCCAACTACGTCCACAGCGACAGGGGCTCGTCGTTCATGAGCGACGAACTGCGTCAGTACCTGGACTACCAGTTACAACCCCCGGGGAAACGGAAAGGCGGAGAGGGAGAATGCAACGGTCTGGAAGACCGTCCTACTGACCCTACGGTCCAGGAATCTCCCGGTTTCCCACTGGCAGGAAGTCCTCCCCGATGCGCTTCATGCTATTAGGTCCCTCCTTTGCACGGCCACAAACCAGACTCCTCATGACCGCTTGTTTATTTACCCTAGGGGGACTACTTCAGGGGCCTCACTCCCACCCTGGCTGATGACACCGGGTCCGGTTCTCCTCCGGAAACACTGTTTGGACCCATAAGACCGATCCCCTGGTAGAGAGGGTCCAGTTCCTGCACTCAAACCCGCACTACGCATATGTTGAGCACCCCGATGGTCGACAGGATACCGTCTCCCTCCGAGACCTTGCGCCCGCAGGCTCCACCACCACTACGTCCACAGTACCCCTGCGCTGTACCCCGCTCTTTCTCCCATGCCCAGCACCCCCGCGCCCATTTGGCTCCCGCGCTCCCTTCCACCCGGCACACCAGTCCAGGAATGAAGCTCAGGAAGAGCCGCTCCCGGAGTCCACCCCTGGGGCTGCCGCCCCTTTGAAGGAGTTTCAGAGTAGCTGGCCTGTGGGACTGTCCTCAGTATGCAGCAGTCACAGGCAGACAAAGTTGATAGTTAATTAAAAGCACTGTTTTACTCCGACATGAGTCCTTGAGTGAATTGATGGTCGCACCACTCTCTACCCATATTGCCCCCAAATTGTCCAGAAGTGTCTATGTAAACTTGTCATGCTCTAATTAAATCTTTTCACCAATGGAGGCACTTTAATGCCTCTCCCACCTCCTCAGCCTGCATTGTAGAGAAACCTGTGTGTGCCTTCTTTGCTTCCTAAAATGAAATACATTTTGCTATTTAACTGAAAAAAGTACAAAATCAACTATTATGTAAAAATAATGGCAGAATATGTGACTTAGAAATTTGAACGAAATTACATCCTACACCGTCTAGCCCAACTTCAAATAAAATCTACACTTCATTGGCCCATATCTTCCTGGATCCCCAGCGTCACATTTTGGGGTACCCCAATGATGCGCTGGGAAATCCCTCCAGGAAGTCCCATGTAAGGGTTTACCCGGCAATTGCCCAGAAGTGCTAACTGCTCTGTACAATTGCACTGGGCTGGAACAGAAGTGATTTCAATTGCTAACCTAGAATGGTTCAGCCAGTTGTACCTTGATAGTTACTCTGAAAGAGTTAGAGGAAAATAAATCACTTCTAACTAATTGACTATTTAAAAAACCCAGCCCCTCCCACACACAGGGCTCCCGGGGATCTGGCCCACCACATCAAGCCCCCCCCCCCTGGACTGACCCCTCTTACCTCTCTGTGCCCCAGTTACTCCATGTCAATCCAGCCAGTGGCATGCTTTGCTTCTCATGTCTCACCCAGCCTGAGTGAGGAAGGTTGGGCGAGACAAGGGACAGAGGCTTTGCAATTCCAGCGTGGGTAAATCCATTGAGAGTGGCAATCTGCCGGAGATTGCCACTCTGAGGAAGTTATAGGCCAATATTTCTGCTACATTATGGTGGATGGTTGAGCTTAGGTTTGTTAGTTAATTTTAAGGTCACTGTTAACCATCATCTACAGCCAGTTTCCTCAGAATAGCCTCAACAAAACCACTGTGTTGGCACTCATGCAAGTATTTCAACATAAAAAAGTAATATTTTCCATTGTATACTTTAACCCCAAGTCCAATTTGGACAGCATAGTAATTAAAATAAGGACTCCATCTTAAAAGTCAAGGAATTCTGTGACATTTCCTGTACACAAGATAAAATTGCACAAGATTTTGTTTCTCTTAAAAGATTACACTGGCACCATCATTCTGCTGAGGTAACCATCTCAAAAGTAAAAGAAATGGCTTTGACATGAATTAAACGGAAATCCTCAGTAGGCAAACTGGGTTGAAAGGAAATTAATCATGGGGGATAGGTGGGCGGCACGGTAGCACAATGGATAGCACTTTCGCTTCACAGCGGCAGGGTCCCAGGTTCGATTTCCGGTTTGGGTAACTGTCTGTGCGGAGTCTGTATGTTCTCCCTGTGTCTACGTGGGTTTCCTTGGGGTGCTCTGGTTTCCTCCCACAAGTTCCGAAAGATGTGCTGTTAGATATTTTGGACATTCTGAATTCTTCCTCTGTGTACACGAACAGGCACCGGAGTGTGGCAACTCGGGGCTTTTCACAGTAACTTCATTGCAGTGTTAATGTAAGGCTACTTTATTGTTATTAAGTTTATTATTATTCAAGAGTTTAAGAAAGAGATCATTACTGAAAATTATTATTGGACACTGCGGAGGTACCAACAGACTAGAAACTAGCTAATATGGTGCCTCCTTTCAAAAAGAAGTCAAAGGAGACACAGGCATACATAGTTTTACTTCAGTGATGTGTAAAAAGAACAATTTACATGTGCCTTTCACGACCTCAGGATTTACAATGATGTTTTACAGCCAATTGTAGTTACTGTTCTAATGCAGGAAATGTGGCACAATTTCACACAGCAAGATCCTACAAATAGCAAATTAATAATAACCGGATAATCAATTTACATAAGGTTGATTAAGAGATAAATGCTGGCGTGGATGCTGGGGAGAACGCCCCTGGTCTCTTTCAAAACAGTGGGTCTTTTACATCCACTTAGTGCCTTCACGTTTCATTCAAAAGACAGGGTGAAATCATGGCGAGACCAAGTTTAATCAGCAGAAGGGTGGGGACATCTTACCATCTCCACCCCAATCCATTGGCAGCAGCCTTCCCACTGCAATTTATGTCCACTTAAGGCCCAAATCACACTTCAGCTGGTATCCAGCAGCAGACAGTGCTGTGCTGTATCTGCGTTCCGGTTCCCCGGGAGATATCTCTCATTCAAAGCCACTCAGTGCCTGATCAAGGACATGAGAGTGGCGGCCAGGGGGGCAGTTGCTGGGTGTCACAGCTGACACCTCTCCCCCCCCCTCCCCCCCCCAACCCCTACCCTTTGATCCACTTTCTGCCATCACTTACCTGTGCCACTTCAATCTGAGGCCTCTGATGCATGTAGTATTGGCCGCAGCCACCATCTCGTCAGTGATGCTGCCATGCACAATAGGGTTGCTGGCAGCCCTCAGTGGGTTGGACCTCTGGCCAGGGGGCCTTAATCCTGTAGGAAGGCCTTTGCCAGCTTGTTAGAAAGGCCTGAGAGGCACAAGGAGCAGGTCTTGCAAGAAATGTGATGAAGTGATGAAGAGCTCTCGTCGTCTCTGCAGACAATGACCCAGGCCCATGCTGCCTCCAGAAGATTCCATCCAGAATCTCTGACAGTGCAGTCCAACCTCAGTATTGCACTGGAGTGTTTGCCTTTATTTTGTGCTCAAGTCTCTGAAGTGAGATTTGAATGCACAACCTTTTGACTCAGCAGCAAGACAGCTGCCAGGGAGCCATGACTAATACCTAAAATAATGGAATAGATTATCAGAAGTAAGATGTAGGATTATGTGTGCAATGATAATTTAGTAAATTGCAGTCAGCTTGACTTTGCTTCTGAAGAATTTGCATTTCTATAGCAATTTTAGTGTGTTAAAATACTCCAAATCTCTTCACAAGTGTGCTATCAAACAAAATATGATGGCAAGCCACATACGTAAGGCAATATTGGGACAGGTGATCAAAATCTTAGCCAAAGAGCTAGATTTTAAGGACCATAATAAAGGAGGAGAGAAAGAATGAGAGACAGAAAGGTATTTCAGAGCTTAGGGCTGAGGCACCTGATTGCACATCCATCAATGGAGGAACAATTAAAGTTTGGGATGTACAAAACACCAGGATTGGAGGAGTATAGGGATCTCGGAGGGTTCTATAGCAAGAGGGAGCTACAAGAAATAGGAAGGGGCATGGCCATGGAGAGATTTTAATTAGAATATTAGAATCGAGGAGTCTCCAGACCTGGGGCCAATGTAGATAAATGAGCATGGGGTGATGGGTGAACAGGTTTTGGCCTGAGTTAGGATAGGAACAACTGAGTCTTGGATGAATTCAAGTATGTGAAGAATGAAGAAGAATGGAAGGCTAGCCAGGAGAGAATTGGAATACTCAAATCCAGGGTTTAAAAAAAGTAATGGATAAGATTTTTTATTGAGACAGGGAAGGGGTTGTGTGAAGTTATGAAGGTGGAAGAAAGGGATCTTGGTGATGGAGCAGATTTGAAGTTGGAAGCTCATCTCAGGATCAATTGGGACGGCAAGTTTGTGAACAGCCTAGTTTAGCCTCACACACGTACCAGAAAGAAAGGCCTAAAGGCAAAGCCTTTTGTCCTCCCAATATCTAGTTGGCGGACATTTCTGTTCATCCTGTACTGGTTATGGAACCAGCAGCAGGATAAATCAAGACAGCGGAGGGGTTGAGGGAGGTGCTGAAAAGGTAGAGCTTGGTGCCATCAGTGTATGTATGGAAGTTGATGTTTTTGGTGGATGTTGCTGTGGCGGAGAAAGAGGAGGAGACCAAGGATAGATTCCTGGGGGGTAAGGTTGGGGGTGGGGTAGGGGAGGCAGAGTTAACAAATCCAACATAGGAAGAAAAGTAATTGCAGATGGTTTCCTGATTATGATTGGATAAAGAATAACAGATCAGGTAAGCACCATACCACCCAGTTGAATATTGCAAGAGATGTTGAAGGAGGATGGTTTGGTTCATGCGGTGGACAGCTGCAGATAGGTTGGGAAGGATGAGAAGGGCCGCCCTCACATAGGATGATAAGCTCATTTACAAAATAGCATTTGACAAAGGTTCACAATAAAGTATATTAATTCAATTCAAATCTGCAGTTTTGCATAAATTTTGCCAATGGGTGGCAAAAAGAAAACAATTGATATGTAGGGAATGATTAACCATCAGAAAGATTATGTCCAAGCCCGAGGAGTTATTCAGTGGAGTGCCCAGGTCTCAACTCAGATACTCAAAATCACCAGGTTTGCAATAGCCACAAAATTACTTCGACTAGCAGTGGCTTCAGCGGAGACAATCAAAAATTACACAATTAATAAGATAAAGTATTAAGTACAAAACAGTTACAGATTAAATAAAACGCCGGCAAATTTAATGTACTGCTGAAATGAAGGAAAAACAATGAATGATAATGAAATTGCCAAGGACAAAGCCAAAGGAGAACAAGGAGTCATGGTAACATTGATGCTTGGTATGGCTAACAAATCTAGAGTTAGAACCAACAGTGCCCATATAATGGTGAACTACATAGCTAGAGCTCAGCCAGACGACTTTGTGACAAACCAGTCATTGCTCTGGTTGGACTATACCTTGATCACAGCATCTAGCTTTTTTCATGATGACACAAGGGTGACATTCAATCACCTGACTGCAGTACAAAGAAGACCTAATGGGATGGTCTTGAGTGTCAAAGTTCTGAGCTATCAGATCAGACTGCAGAGATTTGGGCTTCTCAGTATGGAAAGGAGATACCTGCAATGTGACCTGATAAATATAAGGTAGATTTGGGAATAGAAAAGACAATTGTGGATGTTGACTTCAATTAAATCGAGAGGGTAGGTCAAGACAAAGCAAGTTCAAGCAAGTAATAGTAAATATGGAACTCGTCAGGAAATCCATCACACAGAGAGTGATTAACAGATATATGAGGCTTTGGGAAAGAGTGCTAAAAGTGAAAACTCTAGACTCTAGGATTTTGCTGATGGATAAATTAAGATAGACCAGTGTTCCTCATCCATAATTTCAGGCTCAGAGTGTTGGTGCGTTTGCCTTGCTATAAAAATTCATCCTGTTACATGTAGGAAGGTGAGGTATAAAAAAACAGAAATGTAATTTTGCAATCATTCCCACTGTGCCCTAATGTGTGTCATACCTAAGAAGCTACAAACATGAAACAGAAAGGCACAAAAAAAAACACTCTCAGGAAGCTAACTACAGGATCAAAAGTTCGAGCTTTGGTTCCCTCTATATGTTTCCCATCTAATTCAAATGGAAAACAAATAAGAGAATGCATAAGTGTTGATGATAAAAGCATAAATGGCCCCATTTCCATGAATGAGATGACAAAAACTCTTGGTTTGGTCACATTTCCAGCACTGTTTTAGCTGCGGCTAGAACAGAGCGCAAGGATTTAGAAATTTGGCACAAGGGATTTCTTAAAATTACTAGAAAACAATTTTGTCAATCTGAACAACATTAATTGGGTACAAGGTGCTATAGACATAAAAGAAAAATTACAGATATCAAACACACCTCTAATGCTAATTCATGGTGAGTTTAACAGCAAGCTTTGAAGTACTGAAGACATTACTGTAAAGCTTTGACAGCACTGATGTGCAATGTACCTACAGTCTACTTTTAAACCATGAAACACTAAATGATCACAGGCCTCCTTTCTCTCACCCTAAAGGCAGAAGGTAGTAGCTAATGGCATTCAATTTAACTCTTTGTCAGGAAACAAATAACTTGGGCTTTGAAGTGATTCCTTAAGCAATTCAAAAGCGCTACAGCTGAGACATGGTGAGTAATAAATTCTGAAATTAAATAAAGGGTCACCTTGTTCACACACCCTGACATATTGAAGTTGTTCCTTGGGGGCAAGTGAACCAGACGGTACGATGCAAGAATCTGTACAGCTTTCATGAGGACATTCAGGATGTATCAACATTTAGCATCAGTTGCGACCTTCTAATATAGAAACTGTGATGGTTAAAGGGCAAACAAATTAAACTAAAGAATACATAACTCATGATGGTTCTTCTGGAGTTTAGCGATCGTGACCACACATTCAGGTATAACACGAAGCAATGTGGATGCCAGATGTGAACTGAATTTGAATTTTGCAAAGATGACTTCTATTGATGAAAGGTTTCTGGTTACATATTAACTAGACCCGCATATGAAAAAAGACACCTAGGGGGAGCCACCACAGGGCTGCAGGCACCTGTTGAACCATAATATTGTAAAAAGTCTAGCCTTGCAGAGGTGGAGGAGAGAAAATTAAAATTGGTTGAACGAGCAACACTGCGAAGAGCACATACAGTGACAATGGATCAATCTGCACTCCAGATTGCACAGTCCTGTCATTGCAAGAGGATGGGCTGCAACCGAGCAATCACTATTAAAACAATTGTAAAGTACGAGGGACCAAATTCAAAATAACTCTAACTTCATTCATAATTATTTCAAGAAAAAAAGTCTCTGCAGACTATTAAAGCAAACTATTCTAAAAACAACAAGACAGTTTATAGATTACTTTTATGTTGTGCGTTTAATATGTATACAAAAGCTATTTGAATATTCCGTGTCTATAGTGTTGATTAACTGTCTTCTATGTTAGACTCTTGGGAAGTGTAAGAGTCGCATGAGACCTTCCAAATACTTCTGTCTGAAGGTCAAAACCTGATTATGACTGGTAAAGCAGCTGTTAAAAGTAATTAGACTGAAAAAATCATTCTAACAAATTACACATGGAAATCAGTGCTTACGATAATTCATCTGTTCGGAAGGTATCCTTGACAGTTGCATCCAATCACATCCATCTAATGTAATTGCAGCGTTTATAACCAAAATAATTTAGCCATTTATCATAAAAGTTCTATCTGTAAGTGGCTGCACCATATGAGATGCCAAGACACAATGGGATCAGGAGGAGCTGCAGCACATTTGGCCTTGATCAACAGGATTTTCATAGTGAAAGGCTTTTTATTTGCAGTTCCAGAACAAGTGCAAGCATACAATTACCCTATTTCTTTTTATCTCAAGAACTGTACAAATGTTAAAAGTAAATTGCATATATTCATTCTGGCTCTTGATGTATTTATTTCACTCCCCCCAACCCTAACACTCACTGATGGTCCGAGAAAATAACTGCCTTCAACCTGTCATATCTGGACCACTAGTGACGTATACGTAGATTTCTTGGCTTCAAGATCTGCAAAGGTGTGTTTCTAGGATGCAGCTAAAGTTGTTTCATAACTGACCATATCTGCCCCAACCTGGAGGAAGTTCCTGGCCTTTCCTAAACACCTTCACCATTTAACAAAACAGAGTTTGGGAACTGTACGTGAAGGAGAGTCACTTTTTCAAACCACACACCTTCATTTTCAGGAAACCTTTGATAGTGCCACATTAACGGCTATTGGGAAAAGCAGAATTGCGAGGCCTTGGCAGCCAGAGTGTGAGACAACTACGAAACGAATAATTTCTCTGGCAGAGGTTCCTCAATAATAGAAACAGATCTACATGAAACAAGGTCATTGGCTGAGTTCCCCAGGGATCCAAATCAAAATCATTGCTATTTCACAAATTTGCGATTCATTTTAAAAATTCATTCATGGAATGTGGGCACCGCTGGCTCGGCCAACATCTATTGTCCACCTCGAATTGCCCATGAGATGGTGGTGGTGATCAACCTTTTTGAATTGCTGCAGTCCATGTGGTGTAGGTGCACCCACAGTGCTGTTTAGGAGGGATTCGAAGGATTTGGACATGAAGGAAAGGTGACATATTTCCAACAGGATGGTGAGTGGCTTGGAGGGGGACTTCCAGGTGGTGGTGTTCCCAGGCGTCTGAAGCCCTTGTCCATCTAGATGGTGTCAGGAATGTGGCATACATAGAGGAATACTGAGATGCATAACAAGATTAACAGGAGTCTCGAGACATTGAGGTACGAATGGCGATATCAGAAACATTGTTTGTCAGAGATCAGTGGGGCTATGCAAATGGTAACCCCAAAGCAAGGAATTTGAATGCGGTAGAATTCACAGAGGGGAATATCAAAGAGATTGAACAGTACAACTCATCGAAGAGGCAGGCTAGTTTTCATCCAACAGCCAGTCAGGTAGCTCTATATGTGATCCGAGCCATGGAGGCCTGTTCTGGCTAACATTTAGAGCCACGGCAGATTGCAGAGACAGTTTTGTGCCTTTTCTGAACCAGGAAGAGACATTTCCCAGATGTCTCAACAAAGCGGTATTGTGTGGTAACTATTAACTGGATTTAACCTATAGAGTTACTAAAATTGACTGTTGTTTGGGAAAAAGGGTGTTTGAGTTGAGTTCAGGGAACGTGGGCACATTTTCGGAACAAGAAGTAACCTCAGAAAAACGGTGTGTTTAGTTATTCATATACTTAAGTGTCATGGTGCATATTAGTCTTTTGTCGTGTGTTTTTAAATTTTCTTTTACTGTAATAAATACTCTTTATTAGTTGTTCACACAACAACTAGATTGTTTCCTCACTGGGTTGTACATAGTTCCTCACATAATTCCAAACAAATATACACCGCTAAGAACCAATGTTTCAAGTTATCCTTAGGGCTCTGAAACACTCTCGCAGCTAACATCAGTGGAGTTCTTAACAATGGTAGTTGTTGTTGGTTTGGAAGATGCTGTCCAAATAGCCTCAGTGAGTCCCTGCAGTGCATCTTGTAGATGGAACATACTGCTACCAAAAGAGAAAATGCTGGAAAATCTCAGCAGGTCTGGCAGCATCTGTAGGGAGAGAAAAGAGCTCACGTTTCGAGTCCAGATGATCCTTTGTCAAAGCTCAAAGTTTTGTCAAAGCTTTGGGGTCATCTGGACTCGTAACGTTAGCTCTTTTGCCAATCAAACAGTCTGCTTTGTCCTGGATAGTATCAAGCTTCTTGATTGATTTTAGTGCTGCACTCATCCAGGCAAGTGGAGAATATTCCATCAAACTCTTAACTTGTGCCTTGTAGAGAGTGGACAGACTTTAGGGAGATAAGGGGCTGGATTCCCTATCCCGCCGCGCCAGATTTTTGGTTCAGCATGCCGGCGGGATGCTCCGTTTCGCCGGCTGGTCAATGGGTTTCCCATTGTGGGGCAGTCCCACGCCGTCGCGAAACCGGCAAAATGGAGAATCCCGACGGCGGAGAATTCAGCCCAAGAGGTGAGTTACTCACAATAGGGTTCGTAGCCTCTGAGCTGCTCTTGTATATGGGCTAATTCAATTTTTGGTCAATGGTAATCCCAGCATGTTAATAGTTGGGGATTCAGCAATTGTAATGCCATTAAATGTCAAGGGTGATGGTTAGATTCTCTCTTGTTGGGAGGTAGTTATTTCCTGGCACTTGTATGGTGCAAATGTTACTTGGCACTTGTCAGCACAAGCCTGGATATTGTCCTGGTCTTTCTGCATTTGGACATGGGCTGTTTCATTATCTGAGGAGCCATGAATGGTACTGAAACATTATGCAATCATCAGCAAACATCCCCACTTCTGACCTTATGTTGGAAGGAAGGTCATCAGTGAAAGAGCTGAGGATGTTGGGCTTTTGTGTGAGGTATGACTCCACCCAATGGAGAGATTTCCCTCTGATCCCCATTGATCCCAGTTTTGTTGGACTCCTTGATGCCATACTCGATCAAAATGTGCCTTGATAGCAAGGGCAGTCACTCTCAGCTCATTTTGAAGTTCAGCTTTTTTGTTTTTGTTTGAACCAAGGCTCTAATTAGGTCAGGGGCTTGAGTGACCCTAGCAGAACATAGGCTGAGCGTGGGTGAGCAGGTTATTGCTGAACAAGTGCTGCTTTGCAGCATTATTAATGGCCCCTTCCATCGCTTTACTGATAATCGAAAGTAGACTGATGGGGCAGTAATTGGCCAGGTTGGATATTTTGTATAGGACACACCTGGGCAATTTTCCATATTGTTGGGTAGATGCTAGTGTAGCTGTACTGGAAGAGATTGACTAGGGGCGAGGAAAATTCTGGAGAACAAGTCTTCAGTACTATCGGCGGAATATAATACTGTCAGGGTCCACAGTCTTTACAGCATCCAGTGCCTTCGGCCTTTTCTTGATATCACATGGAGTGAATCAAATTGGTGGAAGACTGGCATCCGTGGTACTGGGGATTTCCATGGAGGCCAATAAGGATTATCCACACTGAATCACAGAAGTGTTACGGCACAGAAAGGAACCATTTGGCGTCAGCTCTCCAGATCAGCATTATGACTGAGTGCAATTCTCCTGCCTTTCTCTCTACCCTTGCTAGTTATTTCTATTCAAATAATCATCCAATGCCCTCTTGAATGCCTCAATTGAACCTACCTCCACCGTACTTCCAGACAGTGCATTCCAGACCCGAACCATTCGCTGTGTAAAACAGTTTTTCTCACATCACATTTTATCTTTTACAAATCCCTAAATCTGTGCCCTCTCATTCTTGAACCTTTAAAAAGCAGGAACAGATTCTCCCAGCCCCCTCATGACTTTGAACACACCTATCAAATGTCATCTTAGCCTTCGTCTCTCCAAAGAGACCAGTCCCATTCTCTCCAATTTGTCCTTATAGCTAAAGTTTCTCATCCCTGGAACCAATCTTGTAAGCCGCGGTACATCTGGCTGATGATTGGTGCAAATACTTCAGCCTCATATTTTGCACTCATGTGCAAGGCTCCTGCATCATTGAGGATGGGGATATTTGTGCAGCCTCCATCTCCAGTGAGTTGTTTAATTGTTCACCA
Source organism: Scyliorhinus torazame (assembly GCF_047496885.1). Taxonomy (NCBI): domain Eukaryota; kingdom Metazoa; phylum Chordata; class Chondrichthyes; order Carcharhiniformes; family Scyliorhinidae; genus Scyliorhinus; species Scyliorhinus torazame. The sequence goes on from NC_092710.1 coordinate 133,957,372, forward strand.
TCATTCACGGCTGGATATGGCAGGGTGCAGAGCTTAGATCTGATCCCTGGATTTGGAAGTGCTTTGCTCAGTTTATTGCTTGCTGCTTATTCTGTTTGGCATGCAAGTGGTCCTCTGTAATAGCTTCACCAGGTTCCTACCTCATTTTTACGTGTTCCCGGCATGCCCTGCTGCATCCTTCATTGAACCAGGGCTGATCTCCCTGGCTTGGTGGTAATGGTAGAGTGCAGACTTAGCCAGCCATTAGATTACAGATTGTGGTTGAGTACAATTCTGCTGCTGCTGATAGCCTACACCACCTTATAGTTTCCCAGTCTTGAGTTGCTGGATCTGTTCAAAGTCTATCCCATTTAGCACAGTGGTACATAGAACAGTACAGCACAGTACAGGCCCTTCAGCCCATGATGTTGTGCCGACCATTTATCCTATCTAAGATCAACCTAACCTACACCCCTTCAATTTGCTGCTGTCCATGTGCCTGTCTAAGAGTCGCTTAAATGTCCTTAATGATTCTGACTCCACCACCTCTGCTGGCAGTGCATTCCACACACCCACCACTCTCTGTGCAAAGAATCTACCTCTGACATCTCCCCTATATCTTCCTCCAATCACCTTAAAATTATGTCCCCTCGTGACAGCCATTTCCACCCTGGGGAAAAGTCTCTGGCTATCCACTCTATCCATGCCTCTCATCAACTTGTACACCTCTATCAAGTCACCTCTCTGCCTTCTTCGCTCCAGTGAGAAAAGCCCTAGCTCCCTCAACCTTTCTTCATAAGACATGTCCTCCAGTCCAGGCAGCATCCTGGTAAATCTCCTCTGTACCCTCTCCAAAGCATCCACATCCTTCCGATAATGAGGCGACCAGAACTGGACACAATATTCCAAGTGTGGTCTAACTAGAGTTTTATAAAGCTGCAGCAAAACCTCACGGCTCTTAAACTCAATCCCCCTGTTAATGAAAGCCAACACACCATACGCCTTCTGAACAACCCTATCAACCTGGGTGGCAACTTTGAGGGATCTATGTACATGGACCCCAAGATCCCTCTGTTCCTCCATACTTCCAAGAATCCTGCCTTTAACCCTGTATTCAGCATTCAAATTCGACTTTCCAAAATGAATCACTTCACATTTATCAAAGTTGAGCTCCATCTGCCACTTCTCAGCCCAGCTCTGCATCCTGTCAATGTCCTGTTGTAACCTGCAACAACCCTCAACACTGTCTACAACTCCACCAACCTTCGTGTCATCGGCAAACTTACTAACCCACACTTCCACTTCCTCATCCAAGTCATTTATACAAACCACAAAGAGCAGAGATCCCAGAACAGATCCTTGCGGGACACCACTGGTCACCGACCTCCAGGCGGAATACTTTCCATCCACTACCACTCGCTGTCTTCTTTCGGCCAGCCAATTCTGTATCCAGACAGCCAACTTTCCCTGTATCCCATGTCCCCAAACTTTCTGAATGAGCCTACCATGGGGAACCTAATCAAATGCCTTACTGAAATCCATATACACCACATCCACTGCCCGACCTTCACCAATGTGTCTCGTCACGTCCTCAAAGAATTCAATGAGGCTTGTGAGGCATGACCTGCCCCTCACAAAGCCATGCTGACTATCTTTAATCAAACTATGTGTTTCTAAATAATCATTAATCCTATCTCTCAGAATCCTTTCCAATATTTTGCTCACCACAGATGTAAGACTGATGGGTCTGTAATTCCCAGGGATTTCCCTATTCCCTTTCTTGAATAGGAGAACAACATTCGCCTCCCACCAATCATCCGGTACTATTCCAGTGGAGAGTGAGGACGCAAAGATCATCGCCAATGGTGCAGCAATCTCCTCCCTCGCTTCCTGTAGTAACCTTGGGTATATCCTATCAGGCCCAGGGGACCTATCTATCTTGATGCTTTTCATAATTTCCAGCAGATCCTCCTTCTTAATATCAACCTGTTTGAGTCTATTAACTGTGCAGCGGGCCCAGTTGTTGCTGGTGGTGACTCCAAGGACGTTGTGTCTGGAGCTTGAGTTTCAGTCCGGCATGTCGGAGACGGTTGGGGTGTGGGGGTAGGCAGGGGGTGATGGGTGGTGGCAGTGTCGGCGCGGGACAATACAGAAGACCCAGGGGAGAGTACGGGGTGCTGGGGTGGTGGCAGGCAGCGGGGAGGGGGGCGCATTGGCAGGGGAACCAGCTGGCGCCAGGTCCCATAGGGAGACCGTACCTTGCCGTCCGTCATGGTGTGCGATTTAGGCGTACTGGGGGTTGGCGTGGCGCAGCTGGACCCCCTCGACCAGGGGGTCGGTCTTATGGCTCCTTATGTGCCTCCGGAGAAGGACTGGTCCCGGAGCTGTCAGCCAAGATAGTAGCGAGACCCCAGTGATTGACTTCCTGGGGAAGATAAACAAACGATCGTGAGGGCTCTCGTTCGTGGCTGTGCAGAGGATGATCTGATGGAGTGGAGGGGTTCGGGGAGGATCTCCTGCCAGCAGGGGATCAGGAGACTTCTAGACCCGAGGGCCAGAAGAACGGCCTTCCATACCGTCGGGTTCTTCCTCTCCACCTGCCCGTTTCCCTGCGGGTTATAGATCGTAGTCCTGCTCTAGGCGATGCCTTTGCTGAGCAGGTACTGATGTAGCTCATCGCTCATGAACGATGTGCCCCGGTCACTGTGGACGTAGGCAGGGAAACCGAACAGTGTGAAGATGCTGTGCAGTGCCTTTATTACAGTGGCGAGGTCATGTCGGGGCAGGGGACAGTGAAGGGGAAGCGGGAGTACTCATCGATGACGGTGAGGAAGTATATATTACGGTTGGTGGAGGGAGGGGCCCTTTGAAGACAAAGCTTAGGCGCTCAATGGGCCGGGAGGCCTTTACCAGACGGGCCTTGTCTGGCCGGTAGAAGTGCGGTTTGCATTCCGCGCAGACTTGGCAGTCCCTGGTCATTGCCTTGACCTCCTCGATGGAGAAGGGCAGATTGCGGGCCTTAATGAAGTGAGTAAGCCAGGTGACCCCCGGATGGCAGAGGTCATTGTGGATAACCTGAAGTCGGTCATCTTGCACATGTGCCGCGAACAGGGCATCTGGGGGCTCGTTGAGCTTCCCAGGACAATACTTGATATCGTAATTGTAGGTGGAGAGTTCGATCCTCCACCTCAAGATTTTGTCATTTTTTATTTTGACCCGTTGTGCATTGTCAAACATGAAGGCGACTGACCACTGGTCGGTGACGAGGGTGAACCTCCTACCGGCTAGGTAATGCCTCCAGTGCCGCATGGCTTCCACTATGGCTCGTGCTTCCTTCTCGACCGAGGGATGTCACATTTCGGAAGCGTGGAGGGTCCTAGAGAAGAATGCTACTGGCCTGCCTGCCTGGTTGAGTGTGGCGGCCAGTGCAACGTCTGGCGCATCGCTCTCTACCTAAATGGGTATGGACTCGTCCACCGCGTGCATTGCGGCCTTGCTGATGTCGGCCTTGATGCAGCTGAAGGCCGAGCGAGCCTCATCCGTCAGGGAAAACTGGTGGTTTGAATAAATGGGCGGGCTTTGTCCGCCTAGTTGGGGACCCACTGGGCGTAGTATGAGAACAGCCCCAGGCATCGTTTTAGGGCAGTGAAGCTATGGGGAGGGGGGAGTTCTGTGAGGGGGCGCATAGGGTTGGGGTCGGGCCCTAGGACTCAGTTCTCCACGATGTAGCCAAGGATGGCTCGTCGGGTCGTACGGAAGACGCAAGTTTCTTCGTTGTATGTGGGATTGAGGGATTTGGCGGCCTGGAGGATCCTCTGAAGGTTGGCGTCATGGTCCTGCTGATCATGGCCGCAGATGGTCACATTGTCCAAGTACGGGTATGTAGCCCGCAAACCGTACTGGTCCACCATTCAGTCCATCGTTCTCTGAAAGACCGAGACCCCATTAGTGACGCCGAAGGGGACTCTGAGGAACTGGAAGAGTTGGCCGGCTGCTTCAAAAGCAGTGTAGTGGCGCTCTTCTGGGCGGATTGGGAGCTGGTGGTAGGCTGACTTCAGATCGACCGTTGAGAACACATGGTACTGTGCGATCTGGTTGACCATCACCGCTATGCGGGGGAAGGGGTACGCATCCAGTTGCGTGAACCGGTTAATTGTCTGGCTGCAGTCCACAACCATCCGATTCTTTTCCCCGGTCCGGATGACCACCACTTGTGCTCTCCAGGGGCTGTTGCTGGCCTTGATGATCCCTTCACTCAGCAGTCACTGGACCTCCGACTTGATAAACGTCATGTCTAGTGAACTGTACTGCCTGCTCCTGATGGCGATGAGCTTACAGTCAGGAGAGAGGTTTGCAAAGAGTGAAGGGGGGGTGACCATGAGGGTCGCGAGGCTGCACACCGTGAGGGGGGCAAGGGTCCACCGAACTGTAAGGTCAGTTCGGTGATTACATTGAAAGTCCAATCCGAGCAGTAGGGGGGCATAGAGGTGGGGGAGGACATAGAGCTTAAAATGAGCGTACTCTGCGCCCTGCATCGCGAGATTGGCAATACAGTACCCCTGGATCTGAACCGAATTGGACCCGGAGGCAAGGGAGATTGTTTGGGAGGCTGGGTAGGTGAGGGAGCAGTGCCTTACCGTGTTGGGGTGGACAAAGCTCTCCGTGCTCTCGGAGTCGAAAAGGCCGCAGTCATGTTAACCCGGACAACCATCATGGAGTTCTTCAGCTGTTTCGGCTGCAACTGGTCGCGAGTGACTGCGCCCAGCTGCGGGTAGCCTGTGTGGTCAGTGGAATCACAAGATGGCGGCCCCCACGAGTCGCACGTGTCGGGCTGGGGCGAAGATGGTGACCAAGATGGCCGCCCCCATGATTCGCACGTGTCGGTCGGTGTTGGGGCCGGCACGAGATGGCAGCCCCCACGAGTCGCAAAATGCTGATGACGCATCTGACAGGGGCATTCCGGGCAGGCACGCAGCCACATTGCGGGGTCTGTGGGGCTGCGTGTCTATGGGTCGGGCCTGGTGCGTTTTCGATTTCTGAGCCTTAGGTCGGTCCAGACAGACTCTAGCAAAGTGCCCCTTTTTCCTACAGTCGCTGCACGTGACTGCGCGAGCTGGGCAACGCTGCCGGGGGTGTTGGCCCTGGCTGCAGAAGTAGCACTGCGGTTCCCCGGGCTGGGCTGGCAGCCGGGTGACGCAGGCCTGCGACATAGTCGGGTCCAATGGGGGCCGCAACGAGGGGTTCGCCAGGCCCGCGGGGAACGCACTGAAGTTCTGGTAGGCCATCTCTAGCGAGGTAGCTAGCTTTACTGTGTCCCGCAGGTCAGAGGTCCCGTTTTCCAGCAGGCGCTGCCTGATGTAGTTCTAGCGGACCACCGCCACGTAGGTGTCCCGGATCTGAGAGTTCATGTGTTCTTCCGCCGTCACATCTCAATAGCTGCAGTTCCTCGCGAGTAGAGTCAGGGTTTCCAGATACTCGTCCAGCGATTCTCCGGCACATTGATGGCGAGTAGTGAGGAGGTGTCTGGCGAGCACCTCATTTACGGGCTTCAAGAAGTGTGCCTTGGGGGTTGCGACCGCTGCCTCGTAGGTGGCCGCTTTCTCGATCATTACTGAGATTCGATGGCTCACCCGAGCGTGGACGAGTCGCAGCTTGAGGGTCTCCGTGGGAGGCGTTGTGGAGGAGTCGAGGTAGGCCTCGAAGCATCAAAGCCAATGTTCGAATATCTCCTTGGCTTCGGACACGCGGGCGTCGAGTTCGAGCCTGTCTGGCTTTAGAGCGGCTTCCATAGTGCTGTCTATGACTAATAAATTGATATACCTTCAATTCACCGAGAGGCAGAGAGAGCGAGTGAACATTAGGCTTTATTAATCATGAACTTGCCTAGCCAGAGTCGGTTGTACAGATGAATGCCGCCCACAGGCGGCTGGTATATATATGGCCTCGGTAAGGGCGGAGCCAGAGGCGGATCCCACTGGGGTTACAGTACAGTACCTGGAAGCAGCTCGTATCACCACTTTCAGGTCATAGGTCATTGGTTACAGTATCATACATGCATTAGGTGAATACATTCGCCACACTCCCACAGTCCAAAGATGTGCATGTTAGGTGGATTGGCCATGACAAATTGTCCCTTACTATTCAAACATGTTCAGGATAGGTTGAGTTACGGGGTTTCGGGATAGGACAAGGAAGTTGGTGCAGACCTGATGGGCTGAATGGCCTCTTTCTGCACTGTAGGGGTTCTATGGTTCTTTTGAGGAAGGGAGCAAGATTCTTTCCTAAAAATAACATTGGGTCCAATGATATCATCGGGACCCATCCTGTAACTTTGTTTGAAGGCCTCAGTGGAGGGGATTGGAGTGGTAGGAAAGCAAAAGTGTGGGTTGGAAGAGGCAGTGAGAGTACATTTTGAAATTTAATTTTAGGTTCTGTTATAAACCAGGAAGGGCAAGTGTGTTTTGCGTAAGGGAACTTAGATATTCCTTGCTCTGGGCTACGTACTTCAATCTTTGCCAGAACCTTTCCCTTCCACAGAATGCGCAGTTCAGCAGGGATATTACTCCCCACCAGCTGCCAGGAATTCAATCGGGCTGGATTCTTCAGAGATTTATTCAAATGATGATCAGTTCTTAAGATTGGCACGGTTTCCACATTTCTGGTTTCGGTGGGTTTGACGCCAGTAGCTTCCCTTTTGCCCTGCTATATATATATATATCAAAACCAAAGTGGATAAGTTATTAAAGCCTCACGAGCAGTTGGAAAGGCCACGTTTTAATGTTTTAAGTTGTATTGTTAGTTCTGCTACACAATATTAAACTTCAATTTTTAAACTGTCCAAGACCCTGTCGTGATTGCAAATGGAGTATTGTGTTCACTTGGATCTGCACACACGCTGAGTATACTGAAACCTGGAAAAGATACTAGGTGGGATTCTCCGTCCCGCCGCACCCGTTTTCTGGTGCGGCCCACCCCTGCCGGCAGCGGGATTCTCCGTCCTGGCAGCTGGCCAATGGGGTTTCCCATTTTCGGCACCCCCACACCGTCTGGAAATCTACGGGCGTGAGTGCGCTGCCGGCGAATTTGATGTAATTGCAGGGCTTGCAAATGATAACATTTCACAGTCCTGCCATTTTGGGCTCAATAGGGAAATAGTTCAAGTGAAGATCATCTACTGCTAAAGATCTAGAGGAACAGCATCTTGTGCTATTATTAATATTCACTTCTTGAGTACCCATAACCATAATTCTGACATGAAATGATGTTCAGTAAGAGTACAATATTACTCCAGTCAGCCAAAAGCAAAAGGAATTGTAAGAGCAAAGCAAATGTCATGTCATTCTGGTTGACATCAGGGGCGAAATTCTCCGTTATCGGCGGAAAGTCCGCCGATCGGCGCAAAAAACGGCGCAAATCCGACTTGCGTCACGTCGGAAAAATGGGTCGATAGTCTCCGGCCCGAAATGGGCTTGCAGCGACGTAACGGGATCCGCGCTTGCGCAGTGGTTCACGCCGTGCAGCGTCATACGCGCTGCACGGCGTGACGGCTCATAAGGCCACGCTGCTCCCCCCCACCCGACCAGAACACCCGACCGCAACACCCGACTGGATGGCTGGCCGTCGCTCAGCCCCAAGGTTCGAGTCACGCGATGTGGAGGCGCTCCTGGACGCGGTGGAGCAGAGGAGGGATGCCCTGTATCCCGGGCACGGCCGCAGAGTTGCCCCACGCCACAGCCGGCGTCTGTGGAGGGAAGTGGCAGAGGCCGTCACCGCTGTGGCCCTGACACCACGGACAGGCACCCAGTGCCACAAGAAGGTGAACGACCTCGTCAGAGCAGGCAGGGTGAGCCTCCCCATATCCCCCCTACCCCATATCCCCCCCTCCCCCATATCCCCCATATCCCCCCCCATATCCCCCATATCCCCCATATCCCCCCTCCCCCATATCCCCCCTCCCCATATCCCCCCTCCCCCATATCCCCCCTCCCCATACTCCCCATATCCCCCCTCCCCCATATCCCCCATATCCGCCCCTCCCCCATATCCCCCCTCCCCCATATCCCCCATATCCCCCCCATATCCCCCCTCCCCCATATCCCCCCTTCCCCATATCCCCCTCCCCATATCCCCCCTCCCCCATATCCCCCCTCCCCCATATCCCCCCTCCCCCATATCCCCAAGTGAATCCAGCCCTAACCTTAACCTCTGCAATGCACGCGCAACCGATGGCATGCATTCATATACCTGCCTAACAGTGTTGCCTTTTACCCCTGCCACCCCCCCCCCCCCCCCCCCCCGCACAGGAGAAGCACGCACACAACAATAGGGAGCATGTGAGGACTGGAGGAGGGCCCGCTGATGAGAGGCCACTGACCGTACACGAGGAAAGGGCCCTGGAACTGGCTGGCGGACCTGAGGACCGGGAGGTTGCTGATGCAGAGGTCGGGGGCGTACTAGCGAGTGAGCCACCGACAGCCCGTCCCCATATCCCCCCTCCCCTATATCCCCCTCCCCCGTATCACCTGATCACTACCTGATGTCTAACCATGCATGCTTCATTGTCTATCGCAGGACCAAACATCCAGGCACCCATCCCCGCAGATGCAGACCGCCCGCAGGATGCCCCTCGGAGACCACAGGAGACGGAGAGACCCGCACCCTCCAGCATGCGACGCCCGCAGGATGCCCCTCGGAGACCACGGGAGACTGAGAGACCCGGACCCTCCAGCATGCGACGCCCGCAGGATGCCCCTCGGAGACCACAGGAGACGGAGAGACCCGCACCCTCCAGCATGCGACGCCCGCAGGATGCCCCTCGGAGACCACGGGAAACGGAGAGACCTGGAGCAACAGGGAGACGACACCTCCCTCACGTGCGGGAGCGACCACCCAGCGATGAGGGGGGCAGCCACAGGCCCCCGTCACATCCGAGCCAGGACACCACTACCCAGGACACCACTACCCAGGACACCACTACCCAGGACACCACTACCCAGGACACCCCTACCCGGGACAGCACTACCCACGACACCCCTACCCGGGACAGCACTACCCAGGAAGACGAAATACCGGACAGTGAGTCAGAGTGGATGGGTGGAGACGAACCCCCACCCCAAAGTGCCATGGACTCAGAGTGGGACGAAGAGCACGACACAACGCCACTGCTGTCGCCAACACCCTCCACCATCGCAGAAACACTCACCACGGTTGGGCACTTTAGTGATGAGGCGTCAGGTACACTCACTGGTGTGCACAACACAGCCGTCCCGGTACAGCATGTGGAGGTAGGAGCAGCAGAGGGACTGGGCGGTCGGAGGGCAGCCCAGCCCAAGCGAACATCTGCCGCCCAGATGGATCCCGGGTTCCTGTAGTTACCACACCCACACATAGATCCGATGCAACCACCGACCCAGAGACGAGCGAAGAGGGTGACGGGCGGCTTGCGGCGGCTGCGGTCGCAGGTGGAGGAGTCCACCCACGTCCAGGAGCTGGGAGTGGTGCCGGTCATGCGTGCCACCCAGGCTGACACCGCACGGGTGGCGTCCACGGTGGAGGCAATGGGTGCGATGGTGTCGGACATGGGGAACGGTTTGCGAGGCCTGGGGCCTTCCGTGCAGGCGGCGTCTGTGGCCCAGGAAATGGCTGCCCTCTCACAGGAGGCCATGAGCCAGTGCCAGCGCCAGATGGCAGAGGCGCTCAACGCCATAGCCCAGTCTCTGCAGGCCATGGCCCAGTCTCAGCAGGCCATGGCCCAGTCTCAGCAGGCCATGGCCCAGTCTCTGCAGGCCATCGCTGAGGGCATCGGCGCCAGTGGCCATGTGCGAGCCGGCGTCGCACTGTCACAGACAGGGTTTGCCAACACCCTGGGCTCCATGGCTGCAAACTTGCAGACCCCTGTCGATACCAGCACGGGCCTCCAGGACTGGCAGCGCCAGATGTCGGGGGGGCGTCGGATGGCCAGTCCGTTCGCATCCCCCACCCATGTAGAGGCCTGGGGGCCATCAGGCACCCCGAGGGAGGAGGAGGTGGTGTGGTCCGTCCCGGCTCCCTCTGTAGGGGAGGTCCCGGTACACCGCGACACCTCGGACTCCCCCCATTCCGTCCCAGGTGCATCGGGCGGGCAACGGGCAGGACAGGCTGGCAGCTCGCCATCCCAGTCGCCCGGGCCGCAGCCTGGCCCATCTAGGCCAGGACGCCCCAGGAAACGGCCGCCAAAGGGATCCAGTGTCAGAGGGCAGGAATCACAGGAGTCCAACTCCAGTTCTGCTGTACCGTCTGGGGAACCACGTAAACGTAGTCAAAGGGCCCGTAAGGCCAAACAATTAGACACTGAGTAAGTTGGCACGGGTGCAGGGCACAGATGAGTTTTAGGGGCTAGGGCACGTGCATGAACTCCTTTGGTTATTAAAGTCAATGTTACACCTACAGAAGCTGCCTTTGTGCTCTGTCCAAAGTGTGCGGGGGTGTCATGTACGTTGAGCGCAAGTGTGTGTGTGAGGGGTGGTCTTACCTCAGCCCCAGGTGAGTCTGCCCCCTTCCCCCTGGGCCGCCATCAACATCCCCCGGGCAGAGGACGGGACCGTGCGCTGCAGTGTCACAGCCGCATGCAGGGATGGTCCAGGTGGATGGTGGTACTGTGGCCATGGGTCAGACATAGTCCAACGACGTAGAGCCAGGAGCTCATCGCAGGGCGGGTTGTCATCATCCTCCATGGCCTGCGATAGACACGCGTCCACCCGCAACTGTGTGAGCCCGGCCCGTTGTGCCGCAGGTGGATCGGCAATTGGGGGGGGGGTGGTGTGCATGCGGGTGGGGTGGGTGGGGTTGGGGAGGGGGGTGAGGGTGTTGGGTGGGTGGATGGGTGGGGGGTGTGGGTGGTCGGCTGTTGCCATGGTGTGCGGTCTGTGGCCATACTACCCGATTCCCACGCCCATCTAGTCAGTGAAGCGGGCGTCTATCAATCTGTCCCGTGCCCGCTGGGCCAGCCGGTAACGGTGGACAGCCACCCGCCTGTGTCTACCCCGTCTGCCCTGACCATTGCCCCATCCCCCTCATCTGGGGAGGACTGGGCCTCTTCCTGCTGCTCCTCCACTCCGCCCTCCTCTGCCTGCGGCACATCGCCCCTCTGCTGGGCTATGTTGTGCAGGACGCAGCACACCACAATGATGCGGCCGACCCTATCTGACCGATACTGGAGGGCGCCCCCAGAGAGGTCCAGGCACCTGAAACGCATCTTCAGCACGCCAAAGCACCTCTCGATCACTCCCCTTGTCGCTACATGGGCATCATTGTAGCGGTTCTCCGCCTCATTGCGTGGCCTCCATATAGGCGTCATCAGCCACGATCGCAATGGGTAGCCCCTGTCGCCCAGCATCAGCCCCTCAGCCGGGGATGGCGTCTCTCGTACATACCGGGGATGGATGACCGCGACAACACGAATGAGTCGTGTACACTGCCTGGGTGACGGGCGCAGACGTGCAGGATCATCATGCGGTGGTCGCAGACCACCTGTACGTTCATCGAATAGGTCCCCTTCCTATTAGTGAACACGGCCCTGTTATCTGCAGGTGGCCGCACGGCGACGTGCATCCCATCGATCGCGCCCTGGACCATGGGGAACCCGGCAATGGCAGAGAAGCCCACGGCCCGGGTATCTTGGCTGTCCCGGTCCACGGGGAAGCGGATGTAGCGGTGCGCCATGGTATATAGGGCATCTGTCACTGCCCGGTTGCACGGTATATAGGGCATCTGTCACTGCCCGGTTGCACCGATGCACCGATGTCTGCGATATGCCGGACAGGTCCCCACTCGGTGCCTGGAATGACCCCGTTGCATAAAAGTTCAGGGCCACCGTAACCTTGACGGACACGGGGAGAGGGTGTCCCCCGCCAGTGCCACGCGGTGACAGGTGTGCCAGCAGGTGGCAGATGTGTGCCACGGTTTCCCGGCTCATCAGGAGTCTCCTCCTGCATTCCCGGTCCGTGAGGTCCTGGTATGACTGCCGGGGCCGGTACACACGGGGCGCCCTCGGGTGCCTCCGTTGCCGTGGGGTCGCGACGTCCTCCTCCCCCTCCTCGTCCTGTCGGTCAGGTGTCCCTCCAGCCTGGGCGGCTGCCGCCTGCCCCTCTGCGGCAGCCTGCGCCGCCTCTCTGGCACGCTCCTCCTCCTCCTCCTCCTCCTCCATCTCATCCAGGGCAACATAGACATGAGCGGCTGCCACCACGGCGGCCAACATCGCTGGATGATCTGAAAACATGACGGTCTGGTGGGGGGGAGGGGAACGACGACATGTCATCATTGTCCATATCCCCTCCTCCCCCCAGCCAGGTGGCATGGACCGCATGGGTCCAACTGTTGGAGGCTGGCACCTGGCCAGGTGGACCAACTCACTTGCCCTCCCATCCCCCTCCTCGGCACGGACCCCCCCCCCAACCTCCACCCCAGCACGGACCCCCCCGCAACCTCCACCCCAGCACGGACCCCCCCCAACCTCCACCCCAGCACGGACCCCCCCCCAACCTCCACCCCGGCACGGACACCCCCCAACCTCCACCCCAGCACGGACCCCCCCCCCAACCCCCAACCTCCACCCCAGCATGGACCCCCCCCCCCAACCTCCACCCCAGCACGGACCCCCCCCAACCTCCACCCCGGCACGGACCCCCCCCCAACCTCCACCCCAGCACGGACCCCCCCCAACCTCCACCCCAGCACGGACCCCCCCCCAACCTCCACCCCGGCACGGACCCCCCCCAACCTCTACCCGAGCACGGACCCCCCCCAACCCCCAACCTCCACCCCAGCACGAAACACCCCCCAACCTCCACCCCAGCACGGACCCCCCCCCCAACCTCCACCCCGGCACGGACCCCCCCCCAACCTCCACCCCGGCACGGACCCCCCCCAACCCCCAACCTCCACCCCGGCACGGCACGGACACCCCCCCAACCTCCACCCCAGCACGGACCCCCCCCAACCCCCAACCTCCACCCCAGCACGGACCCCCCCCCAACCTCCACCCCAGCACGGATCACCCCCCAACCTCCACCCCGGCACGGACCCCCCAACCTCCACCCCAGCACGGACCCCCCCACAACCCCCAACCTCCACCCCGGCACGGCACGGACCCCCCCCAACCTCCACCCCAGCACGGACCCCCCCCCAACCTCCACCCCAGCACGGACCCCCTCCCAGCACTCCCCCGGAGCCCAGCCTACTCTAAACACCCCCCCAACCCCGCCGCACACACACACGCACAACCCGAGACACACCTCTCCTCATGCAATCAGACTGCGGCCACGCCATTTCCTGCCCAGAGCCAACCCCCCAGGCCATCACTCACCTCCACGCTGGTCGGCGTGAGCCTGGAGCACCGGGTCACGCCGATGAAAAGGAGGTTTGATTCACGTCGACGTGAACGGTCATCACGTCGACGGGACTTCGGCCCATCCGGAAGGGAGAATATCGGCAGGCCGAAAATCGGCTGCCTTGCGCAGACCCGTGACATTCTCCGTGGCAGCGGCGCCATTAACGCCCCGCCAACTTTTCTCCCTTCGGAGACTTCGGCGGGAGCGGGGGCGGGATTCACGGCGGCCAACGGCCATTCTCCGACCCTCTGGGGGGGCGGAGAATGACGCCCCAGGAGTGGATTTGGAGAGATTTCAATGGAAAATGAAAATAGTATTTATAGAATGAATAGTTGGGAACGGTGTAAGTTTTTCATTTGTAGATTTTTATCGACAGTCTGCCTGGCACTGCCATGGTGCCTGGTTGGCATGTCAGAGTGGCAGGGGCACTTCAAGGGTGCACGGCTGGCAGTGCTAAGATGCCCAGGTGCCAGGTTGGCCCTGCAATGGTTGGGGCCTAGGGATCCACATCCATGTAAGGGGGAAGGTGGGGGGGGGGTTGAGGGGAGTGAAGGAAGGTTGGGGGTATGAAAGGGGCGTCCTGAAAGCAGGGCTGTCTTGAAAGGGGGAGTGTAGAGTTTGGGGCATCCTTTCAAAATGGCAGTTTGATCTCTGAGGAGCCGGTCCTGCTGCTGAGCTCAGCCCCCCAGTGTAAAGAAACTTCCTAAGTGTGGCCTTGATGGGGAAAAACTCCCAAAGCCTCAAAAACAGCTATATGCTGCTGAATAGTGGTGTCATGCTCGGCACTGCAGCTGACGAGAAACACCCCGCCAAAACTGGATTGGATATTTTTCCGGTGAATCGTGGCCAGTATTTGAGATGTGGGCTGGGATTCTCCGACCCTGCGCTGGGTCGGGGAATCCCCGGGGGGACGCGGCAATTGTGCCCCGCCGCCTCGACGCCGGCTTCCTGATTCTCCCCCGCCGATTCTTGGGCGCCCGCGGGATTCCCGCGCCACTCGGGGGCCGTTGAAAGCGCCCCCGCCCCCCCCCCCATAATTATCTGGGCCCCGATGGGCTGGGTGGCCGACGGGTTCGGCCGAGTCTTGCCGGCGGGACCTGGAAGGTGTGTCTGCAGGGGCCGTCCCGGAGGGAGGGTGGGGGGATCCGACCCCGGAAGGGCTGGGGGGCCCACGGTGGCCTGGCCCACGATCGGGGCCTACCGATCGGACGGACAGCTGGTTTCGTCCGGGCTTATGTTCCTCCGTGCCGGGCCCCTGTCAGGCTCTGCCATATTGCCCGGGGGCCAGTGCGGAGAAGGGAACTCCCGGGCATGCACGGAATCACGCCGGCCATTCCGCGCATGTGCGGAAATACACCAGCCGCAGCGCGCATGCGCGAACACGTGCCAGCCATTCTGCGCCAGCTGGAACTGCTGGGACCACTCCGGCGCCAACCTAGGGCCCTAGGAAGGGGAGCATTCCCCATTATCGGGGACCGTTGATGCCGGGGTGGTTGGCGCCGCTTTTCAGACCGGCGTGGGGACTTAGCCCCATTATTGGAGAACCCCGCCCATGGTATCACCAACGCCCTGTAGAACTGAAGCACATACATCCTTACTTTTATGTTCAGTTCCTCTCATAACAAAAGATAGCATTCCATTGGCTACTTCATTATTTGCTGTACTGGCATAATAACTATTTTGTGACTCGTACTAAAACACCTTGATCCCTCTGCACCTCGGAATTCTGAAGCCATTCTCCATTTAAGTGATATCTGCTTTTTAAAAATGTTTCCTGCCAAAGTAAACAACTTCATATTTTCCCACATTATATTCCATCTGCCAGATTCTTTCGCACTCACTCAACCTATCTACATCCATCTGCAACCTCCTTGTGTCCTCTTCACAAAATACGTTCCTACCTAACTTTGTGTCATCAGCTAATTCAGCCACCATGCCTTCACTCTTCTGAACTAAGTAATTAACATGAATAGTAAAAAGCAGAGGCTCCAGCACAGGCACCTACCAATCATAAAATGACCCAGTTATGCATACCCTCTGTTTTCTGCCATCAGCCAATCTTCAATTTGTGCCAATATCATACCCCATACACCATGAACTTTTATTTTCCACAATAACTTTTGATGTGGCACCTTAGCAAATTCCTTCTGGAAATCCTAGTACAGTACATCTACAGATTACTCTTCATCTACAGGGCACAGTTGTCCTTCAAAGACCTAAATTATTTTGATAAACTTCGCAAGACCATGCTCCCTCTTCCCAATTATCTGGAGCTCCGCTAAGTCCCCAGCTATAACCTCCTTAATTATCAAATGTTTCGGCAGCGGCGGCTGCTGCTACTGCTATGTATATATGTTATTGTAAATAAATGTTATTTCTTAGTATCCTTGAAACTTGTGCTGGATTCTTTGTGGCCCTCACAAAACTGGCGACGAGGGTTAAAGTGAATAGCTGTCTACACTGCTGAAGCCACCTCCCTGGATTTTTGTTGGATACAAGTTGGAAGTTGTTTTCTATTACACCATGCCTCTGTACGGATGTTTGAATGTTTTTGATGCTGCGCTGGAAAGCTGGAACCAGTACACACAACGGATGCGTTACTATTTCCGGGCAAACAATATCACCGAAAACGAGCGCCAGGTGGTCATATTGAAACTCGTGCTGGATTCTTCGTGGCCCTCACAAAAGCTCCTTGAATTTTACAACATTTTTGAGAGGGAGAAGGGAGAGTCACAAAGCAAGGTTTTAACATTAAGTAAGGTCATCTTCAAAGGAATGGCAAATGAATTAAGCATTGCAGCCTGGGCTATACTTTAATGGGTGTATCTATAATCAAACAGTAGTAAGTATTCAAAAAAGGTTTTGGTGCAAACCATTGCCAGTACATAATTTTAAAGGCAAAAACTTTACTTGTGCAGTTAAGCAACAACGCAATTGTGGTAAGGGGCAGTATTAAGCAAAAAGAAAATAATTTACACAAATACAAGGAAAACTGGAAATTCAGCAGAATGGAAAAGCAAGAAAAGCAACTAATGAATCCAGAGAAAGTAATACGAGTAAAAATAATTTGCAACAGGTGTTGATTTCCAAATTTCTTTCTCCGTCAGTCTGGCCTCAATAAAAGTCGAGATGGATTTGCAAGTAAAAAGAAGTTATTTTATTCAGCTTGCAAGCTACCTAGTCCACAGTGATACAGACAACATGTTGCTGTCTGCAGTCCCGGGAACTAAGTGAAGGTCCCAGACGAAGAGATCAGTACTCATACATTCAAATGGCATCAAGTTTCACATACTCGACACCCATAGGTTATCCTATGTCCCTCCTGACTTGTTTGATCTATTCTGATTGGCTCACTTCCAATCCCTATCTCCGGCCCCTATCAATGCAGCATCACTCTCAGAGACACACCTCTTCCTGCTTTTTCCATGCGGTCTCAAATCCCTTTGTCTCTACCTGCCAGAATCAAAGTGGCTTATTTCTACATTACATTAACTAATATCTCTAAAGTAACTATTTTATATCACATTCGTCACAGGTATCAAAACTAACAGTGAGAGCTTTTTCTAAATATATTAAGAAAACGATAGTTGCAGGGTGAATATGTTTCTGTTAAACGCAGGTGCAGGTGAAAATATAATGGATTGTAATGAAATAGCAGACTTGTTAAATACATACTTCAAATCATTTTTCACAGTCGAGGAACTTTATGGATTTATTATAAGTAAAATAAATGGTAATGGAGAAAATTATATTCCTTAAGATGGACAAATCTTCCAACGCTGATGGTTCCTATGTCAGGATACTAAAAATAATTACAGACACATTTAGACATAATGGGTGCGATTCTTCTGAAAAATTTCTAAGATCATTTGTGGCGGGTTTTTCAGGGAGTTCCCTTCCAGCTATGCTGACGAGTTCCCCACTGCTATTCAATGACACTTAGTCACTTCTTTGGGCCCTGGGGAGTTTCTCACTGGTTTAGCCCACATTTAGAATTTTTTTTAGCATTGGGGATCTGAACTCAGATTGGGCTTCCATTTTGAAAGGGTGCCCCAATCCCTCAGAGAGCTTGTGGGTTCCCCATACCCCCCATCCAAGAGCAATGTCACCCCACACAGCCCCAAGTCAGGACACCCCGCTATGGGGTCCCTGGGGGCCTCTCTCCTCAGGCCCCCAAGTCCCCTTACAGCACTCCCTCCCATCCAGGACCCCCACCCATCACCCCCCAACCTCCCGGAGGCCCCTACATATTTGCCCTGCACACCCCCACCCTTCAAACACCCCCTCCACCCTCACTTCATGGGCATGGCCCCCCTCACCCCTGGCCCTTGGTAGTGCCACCCTGGCACTTGGGCAGCCTTACACTGGCACCCAGAGAGTGCTTCTGTCAGCTTGGCAGTGACACCCTTGCATCTTGGTAGTGGAAACTCCCCGGGTGCCGTTCCGCCTGGTCCACATTTGTGTGGACCACTGCTGAACGGCACCCGGCTGCAGCCTCCCTGGGGAGGCCGGAGAATCGACAGAGGCTGGTGAATCCCGGGCAAGTAGATCTTAAGTTGGTTTATGACCTATTTCCGCGAGCGTCATTGGTGCCGTCCCTTTTCGGCAGAGTTCTGACTCCGACGTCTCGCAGGACTTGGGTGAACCCCGCGAAGCACGGAGGCTGTTGGGAGGTCAGCTGGAGGCCTCCTCTGGGATTCTCCAGCCGTGTTGTGCTGTCGCTCAAGCGCAACGTGGCAAGAGAATCGCGCATATTGTACAGTTAAAAAAAATTGAAACACGCACTTATGCACTGGTAAATTGCAAATGTCACTTCACTATTTAGGAAGGGATCGAGAGAGAAACTAGGTCTGCCACTTCAACATTAGTTGTAGGCACATTACTGGAATCAATCATCAGGAATAGACTAATCAAAATTTGAATAAATATGAGCTGATCAAAGTCAGCATGGATTTCAAAAGAGTAAGTTAAGACTAATTAAGTTTAATGCTTAATATTTAGTGCTTATTAACGTGGTAGATTTCAGACTATCCACAGTGACTTCTAGAAGGCTTTCTACAAGGTTCCACAGGAGATTACTTGCAAAAATAAATACCCACGGAACTTTGTGATAGGGATTGATAATTGGTTGACAAGAGAGGATAAATTAAGTAGAATATACAGAGTGTACTCTGATTGACAGGATGTGATAAATGGTCAATGATGTGCTAAGACCTCAACTATGCATCATAGATTAATAAATTGGATGTAGGAAAAGAACATTGGGTAGGATTCTCCCAGCCCCGCGCCGGGCCGGAGAATCCCCGCGAACGGGCCACGCCGCCCTGACGCCGGCACGCGATTCTCCATTGGCGTCGGCGTGGTTGGCGCAGCAACATTGCGGGCCGCTCTACGTGGCCGTCCCGCTGATTCTCTGGCCCAGATGGGCTGAGCAGCCGTAGGAAAAGAGCCAAGTCCCGCCGGCGCCGTTCTAACCTGCTCTGGGTGTGTAAGGGTCGGGTGGCAACCTATTGTGGGGGGGGGGGGGGGGGTGAGGGGGTATCTGACCCGGGGGGGGGGGGGGGCTCCGATGTGGCCTGTCCCGTGATCGGGACCCACCGATCGGCGGTCCGGACTCTGTGGCTGGGGGCCTCCTTTCCTACGTGCCGGCCCCTGTAGCCCTGCGCCATGGTGTGTCGGGGCCGGCGTGTTGAAGGAGGCCACCGCGCTGCACGCATTGGCGCCAGCACCACTGCGCATGTCCTCGTTGCCGCCGGCGCAACGGCGCAGGCGCGGATCTCGTGGTGCCAAGTTCACACTGGGATCTGCAGCTGGAGTGGCGCGAATCAGAATTAGACGTGGGAGCGGCCCCTTCAAGCCATCGTAAAACACGATGGCGTTTACGACGGCGTGGACACTCTGCCACGGGATTGGAGAATCCCACCCAATATATTTTCCAGTGATCAAATGGCACTAAGTCAGGTGACAAAGGAAAGCGTCTAGATGGGAGCAGCAAGAGACGGTCAACTTTAGATCCAAGAGGGTCAAATAGGAATTTTTTTTCATTGTGAGATAACTTTAAGAGACCGTAAGTAAAAAGTCATTGAAGGAAATGATATCATGAGCTGATTCTCCGTCGACGTGATCGTCCGTTTCGCCGTCAGCGCACTCATGCCTGCGGATTTCTCGACGCCATAGGGGGGCCCACAATGGAAAACCCCATTGGCCGGCTGGCGGGAAGGAGGATCCCGCTGCCCGGGGGGGGGGGGGGGGGGGGGGTGGTGGGCGCCGCACCATAAAACGGGTGTGATGGGATGGAGAATCCTGCCCCATATCTCATATGACCCAAGAGATGTGTGTGCAGACCGATCATAGGTAGTGTATAAACACCCTCACGTATTTACGATGTGTATTCTTGTTCCAGTTCTAGTTACAATAAATAACCTACATGGTCGCTGTATATTGTGTGTATTCGAATGAGTCTTCTATCTGGCACATTGAAAAGCAACAAATAGTATAACATAGTGGCAGCATTTGAAGATTTTTGAGGAACATTATGTAGAACATTATGACTCCACTGGATAACTTCTGAACACCAAGTACAATAAAGAGCCAACTGATTGTTTAACTTGACTACCTCGGAAGTGAAGGGTTACAGAAGGCCTCACCACAGACCCCCCCCTCCCCGGGAGGTTGAGGAACTGGGTAACTACTGTGGCCACACTGCAGCTGGATCTGGGTTCAAAGGGTAACCTGAATAGCTGTGAAATTGGTGTGGCGGAATGTACTGACAGAAATCAGGGAAAACGGGATGCTGCCATCTCTGTCAGTGGATTCCTTCACTAACTCACTTCATGGACAATTTCGAAAGTGGGGGAATGGCTCCAAAGCATCATCAGAAGGGTTGGCTGAAGTATTATTTTAAAACTGAGCTTTAAAAAAACTTGTGCTGTTTAAAATAAAGGTGTTTTAAAAAAACCTGGCGCCTGAAAAAGAACACAGCTTCTAAAAATAAACTGCAGCCAGCGAAGAAGAAGGGCTACCAAAAGACAAGCCTGTGGGATCACTATGTAAATGGCAAACCTGTAAAGACGTTTGTATTTATGAAGAAGCCAGCACATCAAGAAAACAACATACCCACTCGTGACTTGGAAAGCATTAGATATAGTGCACAAATTTAAATTATTTCGCTAATGGATGGAACTTTGATTACTGGATTAGGGGTGAATGAACCAGAGAAACAAAAAAGTTATATTATCTTGGGCCATGACGGAATGCACTGGAACAATGCATCAGAATTGATGGTTGCGATCACAAGGAGCCTAGCAAGGTATGGATACTCCGGGAAGATCAACTCGAAGCAAATGTCAACGACTGGAACCATAGTTTAGAATTGATGATATACTAGCAATGACAAGTTGAGTCCATCAACCAGTCTGAGTTGAAACAAAGCCCAGGAGTGTGACTTTTTAGATAATGAATTGTCAAAATGAATTTTGAAACTAGTCACTACATCGATCCCAATACAGGCCTTTTACAAATATCTACCAGATGAAGAAAGGGTATAGAATCGATGACACACTACATAACGATGAAAGAAAATGTGATGCACTTCCCAAGAGCTGCAGGTGTTGGGAGTTGCTGTGGCAATTAGTATGGTAATTAAGGCACAGGAGTATGCCAAGCATATTCACCACTGTCTGATGTACCAGGACTTGTGAAGCATGTGCCATCCACGAACAACCAGCAAGGCAATGCAGGAGGCCAAGCTCGGAGCTTGTATCAGAAAATGGTGGCAGGCCAGGTGCAGAGGGAAAAACCTGCAATCCAATTAGTGTGGTATGCCAAAGGTATGCCAACACACAGCACCAAGTTGTCGAGGAAGCAAAATGTGAAGGCGATTTGAACAAGAACCGTGTTAAGTGCCGGTTGAATATTTGTTTTATATTGTGAATGTAGTGTCATGTGAGAGTACCTTTAAGAAATGGGTGTTCAAGAAATGTACCCTTAAGAAATGGGTGTTTATCAGTGATGTCAGAGTGTGGGTCGAGCTTGGCTGTCTGTCAGCTTTTTACTTTTATTTTAGGCTGCTTGCTGCAGGGTGTGTTTTAGTTTCATTTTTAGAGCTGGATAGCTGCAGTCACAGCCAGAAGGGTTATAAGTCTCTCTCTCTGTAATCTAAAAACTGTAAATCGATCTTTTGGTGATTTAAAACTAATAACTGCTCTCAGTAGTGACTTTAACCTGATGTGCTTCTGTTTAAAGGTTTTTTTAAAGTCTTATGGATGTTAAAAGGACAGCTTAAGGATTACTTAGTGTTGTATTCGTTGAGGGTTGTATTTGAATTAATGGTTGCTAAGATGTTCACTGTCTGTTTTAAAAAGGTTAACTTGAGTTCATAGAATAAACATTGTTTTGCTTTAAAAAATACTTTTCCATTTCTGCTGTACCACATCTGTAGAGTGGGCCGTGTGCTCCCCATACCATAATCTATTAAAAGTTGTGGGTCAGGTGAACTCCATGATACACTTTGGGGTTCTCTAAACCCTGGCCCATAACATTTGATCGACATGTTGATTTACGCAACCTGAGACATTTTGCCATGACTGGGATTGTATGTCTGCACAAGAGTGGTGGCATCCACTTAAATTCAAACTTGATATGGGAGCAAGTGGTAATACCTTACCTCTTCCTCTGTCGAAGGCTATACATGTAGAGAAATGGTAATCTATGCTACAACCGACCACAGCTAGACTGATTACTGGTCAAGGTTATGCATTGGAGAGATAATCTTGCACTGAAGCTCTGGGAAGTTGCAATGGGTAGAACTGTTCTATATTGTGGATACAGTTGGACCAGCTATAGCAGGACCTCCAGTATGCCAAGCTTTACGGATCATTATAATATGTGAAATCAACATCTCATCAAATGTTACAGAAGATTGCAGAATCGAATGCATTAGGTTGGTTAGAGACCTGTAATTGCTTTATCCGGACAGGTTTAGCCTAATTGGTGATTTCAAGGGGGATGCCATGTTACACATAAGGGAGGATGCAATTCCTATTATTGATGCAGGCTAGGTGTAGTTGAGAAACCACAAAGGGTGGAAAACATTAGTGGGAGTTACCTATAGGCCTCCAAACAGTAGTGGTAAGGTAGGGGATGGCATTAAATAGGAAATTAGAGATGCAAGCAACAAAAGCTCTTTATAATCATTGGTGACTTTAATGCACATATAGATTGGACAAACAAAAATTAGCAATAATACTGTGGCACATAAATTCCTGGATTGTGTATAAGATGATTTTTGGAGTCAAGTATGTGTAGGAACCAACCAGGGGAAATCCATAGAATCTCTTGTGCAGAAAGAGGCCATTAGGTCCATCGAGTCTGCACCGACCCTCTTAAAGAGCACCCTACCTAGGCCTACTCCCGTGCCCTCTAACCTGCACATCCCTGGACACTAAGGGCAGTTTTATTTAGCTTGACCAATCCACCAAACCTGTATATCTTTGGACTGTGGGAGGAAACCGGAGCACCCGGAGGAAACCCACACAGGCACATGGAGAAAGTGCAAACTCCACACAGTCACCCAAGGCCGGAATTGAACCCGGGTCCCTGGCGCGGTGAGTCAGCAGTGCTAACCACTATGCCACCATGCCGCCCCTGTACTATCCTAGATTTGGTGTTGAGAAGGACTTAATTAATAATCTTGCTATGGGGAAACAGTGACCATAACATGACAGAATTCTTCAGTTTGAAGGTAGGTGAAGAAGTCTGATCTGAAACAAGGGTCCTAAATCTAAACAAAGGAAACTCCAAAGGTATGGGACATGAGGCACGAGATAGATTGTGGAACTTAATTAATTCACGATGGCAGATAGGCAATGGCTAATATTTGAGGAGCGAATGTAATGCATTGCAACAGTTATACATTCCTTTCTGGTGCAAAATTACAACAAGCAAAGCAGCTCAACCAAAATAAATTAAGGATAGTATTAGATACAAAGAGAAGTCATGTTAGTTCTATAAAAAGTAGCAAATCTGTGGATTGAGAGCAGCCCAGAATTCAGCAAAGCAGGACTAAGAGACTTGCCAAGAGAAGAAAAAAAAAGTAACCTTGCAAGTAACATAAAAGTGGACTGTAAAAGCTTCCATCAGTATGTAAAAAGAAAAAGAACAGTGAAGACAAATGTAAGTCCAATACAGTCCAAAAAAAGAGAATTTATAAGAGAGAATAAGGAATGGTAGACCAATTAAACAGCAACTTTATTTGGTTTTCATTGAGGAAGATACCAACACTTCCCAGAAATCCAAGGAACCAATGGCCTAGTGAGAAGGAGGAACAGAAGGAAATTAGCATTATTTTAAAAAAGTGAGAGAATCAATGGGTCTGAAAGCTGATATGTCCCCTGGGCCTGATAATCTACTTCCCAGGATACCAAAGGAGGTAGTCATGGAAAATAGTGGAAGCGTTGGTTGCCACCTTCCAAAATTCTGTAGATTCTCCCGGCAGACTGAGAGTGGCAAAGGTAACCCGAAAAAGGAGAGAGGGAGAAAACAGGGAATTATAGGCCAGTTAGCCTAACATCAGTAGTGGAGAAAATGCTCAACGTCTACTATAAGGCATCTGATAACAAGACACTTACAGAATAACAACGGGATCAGATCTGACTTGTGACTAGGACAAGAGGTCAGAGTTCTCAATCATTTGTCAGGAATCAAGGTATCCTGCAGACATTTCAGGGGTGTGTAACCAGCCCAGATCTTACGAGGCCAAGACATCAGAGAATTCTCAGAATGAATCAAAGTCAAATCAGAGAGTTACACAATGTTACCACATTTTACATTCCTGTCACACCGCGGACAATGTCCAGGACAAGTTGCGACTCCAACTACTTGGATACCACATGTATAAACAAAGAATGGGTCAACAAAAGTTCTAAATTGCCAGTGAATCAAAAGAGTCATTAGGATTCTCAAAGTTCTGAGCAGAGTTTTATGATCAGGGGTTCTGCTCAGATAAGTGAACCTCCTATATGCGATCCTTAGTTTTGTGAAATTGTAAAGTGCAGCTAAAAGTAATCAAAAGGCTAATGGAATGTTGACATATAACTCAAAGGGGAGAATTTGTGCTTCAGTTGTGGACAGCCTTGATCAGACCCAATCTTGAGTATTGTGCTAAATTCAACCCTACCTCAGGATAGAAACATTGTCCTCGGAGGATGGAGAATGCAGAATCACCAGAATGATACTGGGGCTTAATGGGTTAAATTATCAGGACAGGTTTCATAAACTCAACTTGGCTTTCTTTGCGTTGTGAAGGTTGGAGAATGATCTACTCGCGGTTATTAAAACGATCAGGGGGTACCACAGGTTAGGTAGAGAGAGAAACTATTTCCTCTTGTGGGAAATCCAAAACAGGGGGGGAGAACTTTTTCAAATTAGAGCCACGTTATTTAAGAGTTCTCCACAATTATACATGCCATCCCAGCTCAGTCATTTGTAGCTATTTCTTCATCATTACTGGGCCAAAATTGTGGAAATCACCATCCAAATGGTTTGGGGTATACCTTTGCCCACAAATTGCAACAGTGGCGGCCCACCAATATATTTTTTTCCAGGGCATCTAAGGATGCACAAAAAATGCTGGACTTACTAAAGAAAATCACATCGCAAAAATATGCTTTAAAAAAAAAATTCCACATTCATTAGATTTCTTTCTTCCTTGGTTTACTAATGTACTATTACTGTAAATAAAGAAACAAAAACATAAACCGCAACAATAATGATGTTTTGTTGTGTTTATCTAATACTGGGACTGAAAATCTAGATTAGTAAGTAGACCAACCTGATAAAGTGTTGGGCTAGTCCATATTAATCATGCTGTTTGAGTTTATAGGGGCATGGGAGATCACTCCGTTTACACACATTGGGTTAGCTACACCTGAGACACCAGTCACCTTCAAAATTCAGGAAGTCTGAGGTTTTTAAAAAAACTTCATCTATGGGATGTGGGCGTCGCTGGTTAGGCCAGCATTTATTGCCCATCCCTGGTTGCCTTTCAGAAGATGGAGGTGAGTTGCCTTCTTGAACCGCTGCAGTCCCCGATGTGCAGATAAGCTCACGGTGCTGCGAGGGAGAGAGTTCCAGGATTTAGACCCAGCAAAAGTGAAGGAACGACAATATATTTCCATGTTGGGGAACCTCCAGGTGATGGATTCCCAGGTATCTGCTGCTCTTGTCCTTCTAGATGGTAGTGGTCATGAGCTTGGAAAGTACTGCCGAAGGAATGTTGGCCAGTTCCTGCAGTGCATCTTGTAGATGGTGCTTACAGCTGTCACTGTTCATCGGTGGTGGCGGGTTTCTATGTTTGTGGAAGGGGGAGCAATCAATGTTGTTGGAGCTGCACTCATCCAAGCAAGTGGAGAGTATTCCATTACATTCCTGACTTGTGCCCTGTAGATGGCGGATAGGTTTTGGGGAGTCAGGAGGTGAGTTACTCACCATAGGATTCCTAGCCTTTGACCTGCCCTGCTAGAACAGAGCAAGTCCAATTCAGTTTCTGATCAATTGTAACCCCTAGGATGTTGATTGTGGAGAATTCAGCGATGGTAATGCCATTGAATGTCATGGGGCAATGGTTAGACCCTCTCTTGTAGGAGACGGTCATTGCATGGCACTTCCGTGGTGTGAATGTAACTTGCCACATGTCAGCACAAGCCTGGATATTGTCCAAGTTTTGCTGCATTTGGACATGGGCTGCTTCATTATCTGAGGAGTCGTGAATGGTGCTGAATATTTTGCAGTCATCTGCAAACATCCCCACTTCTGACCTGATGATGGAACGGAGGTCACTGATGGAGCAGCTGAAGATGGTTGGGCCTAGGACACTACCCTGAGGAAATCCTGAAACGATGTCCTGGAGCTCAGATGATTGACCTCTAACTACCACAACCATCTTTGTTTGTGCAAGGTATACCAACCAGCAGAGGGGTTTCCCCCTGATTCCCACTGACTCCAGTTTAGCTAGGCCTCCTAGATGCCATACTCAGTCAAATTTCCATAAAATCTCAGGGCAAGGGTAGGTCGGGCAGTTGCCAAATGCTGCCAACAGCACCCTTTGTTACATAACTATCACAATCTCAGCATGGAACCCTTTATGCAGCCTACTTGGTGCACCATATCTTTAAGGGACTGTAAACAGACTTATCGCCTCTTTTGACTTGCAAGCAGTGGATGAAGATAGATGCATTGCTGAGAGTGAGCCAATATTTGCAGGGAATTCCCCACACAGATTACAAGTTTGAAAGCCACTAACTTTAAATCAATGTTTGCAGATTTGGTTCTGAGCTGTACACTAATACTTGTCAAGCTTGAGTCAGGGACCCACAGGTCTATATTATAAAGCTTTTAGAAACAGAACACACTATAGAGCTTTCACCTCAGCGACAGAAGCATAAGCTCAAAGCTACCAGCCACTCATTCTGTTCATTCTCTAGAATGCACAGAGAACGTTGACCACAAAATCGCAGAATCACAGAATCGTTAATGTAGAAGGAGACCATTCAGCCCTTTGAGTCAGTACTGGCTCGAAGAAAGAGTATTCTACTAGTCACACTCCCCTGCCTTATCCCTGTAGCCTTGCACATTCTCTCTTTTCAGATAGCAATCGAATACCTTGAACAATCCTGCCTCCAGGGAGTTTGTGCCAAGCTCCAACAACCCCTATGGGTGAAAAAATGCTTCCTCACCACACTAGGTGAATATATTTTTCTTCTTTTGCTCAAACTGCAATAAAATAAGAAAGCAATTTTCTCCTTAACTTTACAAAGAATGAAGTATATGTCCTGAGCTTTACATGTTTATAGTTTAGGGAGGAAACTGCTTAGTATTTGACAACAATATAAGAATATAAAACCACAGACACTTCATCCAGCATTTAATCAAAATGACAGTCCTATGATAATCACAGAAAGCCCTTGTCATGATCTTGAAGGAGACCATTAACTTAAAAAACAAAATGTGAACTTCCAGTTAGTACCTGAAAGAACCATGCCACCAGGTTTCACGTTTTACACAAGTTCTATTGTACAAGAATTAAACAACGCAAGTACTACTAACTTAAAATGATATTTTTAAACCCTTATTACTTGAGCCCCAAAATCATAACAGACAACTTCCCATTCTGTTTTTTTTTATTTCACCCGGGTTCTCCTATACTTTCCGGGAACTTGAGGTTTTACTACTCCTCGGAGCAAACAAAGGTATGCCACAGTTCTCAGGAATTGAGGTTTTATTTCCCTCAGTTTCCCAGTCTGATACTTCAACTTTCAGAGCTTTCTCCTCTCCAAGAATTCCACTGCCAATCTCCTCCACTAACTTTAACAGCAGGTCTGACAATTTTAATTCCTCATGAATTTGGACTTTTCATTCCGATCATGGGCTCCAATCACAATTTCTGCTGATGACTCCAGAAACACTCTTGGTTCCTAATGGCCTCTCTGCTCCTTGTTATGGCTGCTGGAAGATACACCACTGCATTCTCACAGTCTTTGAAACTAACCCCTGACAGTTTTCTCTCTCTAAGCTTGTGTATGTGAGTAAACAAAAGACTGCCTCCCGACAATCTGCATTGCAACATGACACACCTGGAACATTCTTGATAGAGATTTCAACTAAATAATTTCAATTTTAAACTAGTTCTTTGATCTGAAAACTATATGCATACTTCAAACTCTTCCCTTGTTTACATTTCACTTTCAAATCTTGTTTTTATCTGAGACCCATGTGAATAATTTAACCCTCTATGAAGACTCGAGGCATCTCTTCTCTACCAAAAAAGCTCAGGAAGGGGTTCCCCATAGTTCAGTGTTTCCACACTTACATCGCTGAGCTCTTTAACTAAAATTATTCTTTGAGTGAGAATTATTCTCGCGGTATTTATCAGTTTCTCAGCCATGATAGAATGGCAGAGCAGACTCGAAGGGCCGAATGGCCTAATTCTGCTCCTATATCTTATGAACTTATGAACTCCCACTTGGGTCACTGTCTGTGTGGAGTCTGCACATTCTCCCCATGTTTGCGTAGGTTTCCTCCGGTTACTCCGGTTTCCTCCCACAAGTCGTGAAAGACGTGCTTGTTAGGTGAATTCTCCCTCAGTGTAACCAAACAGACGCCGGGATGTGGTGACTAGGGGATTTTCAACTTTTGATAATAAATTGTCTCAGATATTAACGATACTGCTGTGCCCATATCCACTTCCATTTTAATTTCATGACCTTCAAGTTTTGGATATGCCCAAAAACGTTTTTGAACACCCGGCATTGACAAAACATCCAGCTTTAGCTCTTGCTGTTGCTCGGTTTAGCTCTCTTTTGAGAAATCTCGAGCTTCATCCACTAATTTGTGGACACAATTAGATTGGTTAACTGTATTGTTCTTGCACTTTCTTGGTTTCCATGGAATGCCAAAAAAGAGGTTTTCTGAACCCAACAAATCTTGGCAATACGGCTTTTCTTGACACTGTTCTTAAATGCATTCAAACCTATTCCAGCATTCCCCTACTGTGTCCAGCCTGTGTACAATGGTGACATGATTACACCTTTGCAACCTTGTTCCTTGTATCCATTTTGTAGATCTTCCCTCAGCCCCTAGCTGTGAAGATTCTCTCACTGCAAGTTCCATAGATGTGGCAACTTGCACAGCAGCTTTTACAGTTAAATCACAAATAGTAAGCAGCTTTCTTAGAATAGATTTGCTGCAGAGTCCACAAATTAGCTTGTCTCGAAGAGTATCATCACGTGTTGTACAAAATTCACAATATGCAGCTAAGCTTCTTGAAGACGCTACAAACTGTAAAATATTTTCACCTTCTTCCTGACTATAGCAGTGGAACCAAAGCCTTTCTGCAATAAATAATGGTTTAGGAGAGAAATGTGCCTCTAGGATTTTCATTAACTCACTGAAGGACTTGCCTCCTGGATTTGTTGTGAGAATTGGATGTTGTCGTAACACAACAGATGTTTACAGCCAAGTGAGGTGAGAAATGTGTCCTTTAGATTCTCCGGTGTCTGATTAGCTATTAGAAAAATTGGAAACTTTCCTTATACAAATTCCATGTTTCAGAATCCTCATCAAACACGTCCTTGTAGCCGATTTTTCTGGCAATTTGGGGTCCAGGCTCCTAGTGTCTGCACTTCCTCCCTTCCGATTGCGTTGGTAAGTCTGGCACAAACAACCCTTGAACAAGCAACAAGGAAATCTTTCCCCTTTTTGTCTGAGTATTTTGACTTTTCGCCCAAGTAGTAGCCTGTGCAGAATCAGCAGACTTCAAAAGCCCTGTTTTCCGCAGCCTATGATGCTTTATCTCGTGCCCAGTCCCAGCAGACCTCTCTCAATTCAACACAAGCAAATCTTCCCCGACTGTCGGCCTTCTTACTCACAGTTGCTCTTAAAAAATTTATTAAACCTTCACATTGGCAGCAGTGCTTCACCCGATGTCTGTGTATATGTGTAAGTCCGGCTCCGAGAATCTTCTGTTGCTCCCGATGCTGTCCTGCAGATATTTGGCAAAATCTTTCCTGACTCAATCCTCATCGTCATTTTCCTCTCCTGTTATGTTTCTTTATTCCCACAAAGAGAAAAGGTATAGAGGTACCTACCCACACTCTTGAATCTTGTAAAACACGATGAGAGGTTTATTAAGGGTGTCACTCATACAATCAAGGTGGTGATCTGCTCAAAGCCCGCGCAGCACTACACTTCATGTGATGCAAAACTAATAGGAATGTATTCCCAAGTACATAACCGGGATGATGCAGATATTGCAGTTAGGGAGGATTTGATAAGCATAGAGAGAGAAGAAGCATTGATGGGATTAGCATATATAAAAATGGATAAATCACCAAGATTGGATAACCCAAGCTCTTTACAGAAGCCAGGAAGGAAATTGTGGAATGTTTGACCATCATTTTGCAATCTTCACTGGATATAGGTGTTCATTTGGGGAGGCTAATCAAGACAAACAAATTCCCCAATAATGGGAGAAAGCCAAGAGGTGTACGGGAAGTGAGGGGCCTTGGATTGAATAGCCACAGATTGCTGAAGGTAGCAGGACAGGTCAATAGGGTGGTTATGAAGACAGAGCAATTCATTTTCTTTATTAACTAATGCGTGGAATATAAGAGCAGAGAAGTTATGCAGGAACTGTATAAATCATTAGTTAGGCCACAACTGCAATACTGTGTGTAGTTCAGGTCACCTCATTATAGAAAGGATGTAATTGCATCAGCGAGGGTACAGAGGAGATTCACAAGGATGTTGCCAAGACTGGAAAAATGCAGCTGTGAGGAAAGATTGGATAGACTGGGGTTGTTCTCCCTTGAACAGAGGAGGCTGGGGGGGGGGGGGGGGGGGGGGGGACGACTTGATTGAGATGTACAATTTGTGAGGGGCCTGGTTAAGTGGGAAGGGCCTAGTTACCTAAGCAGAGAGGTCAGTGACTAGGGGACATAGAGTTAAAGTGATTGGTGGAAAGATTATAGGGCAGATGAGGATTGTTATTTTCATCCAGGAGGTGGTAGGGTTCTGGAACTGATCACCCGAAAGAGTAGGAGAGGCAGAAGCCCCCATCTCTTTAAAAGGTATCTGGATATGCACCTCAAGTGCCTCAACCTGCAAGGCTATGGACCAAATGCTAGAAAGTAGGATTAGGCTGGGTGGCTTGTTTTTCAGCAGGTGCAGACAGGATGGGCCAAGTGGCCTCTTCCTGAGCCACATATAGATCATAGATCATAGAATTTACAGTGCAGAAGGAGGCCGTTCGGCCCATCGAGTCTGCACCGGCTCTTGGAAAGAGCACCCTACCCAAGGTCAACACCTCCACCCTATTCCCATAACTCAGTAACCCCACCCAACACTAAGGGCAATTTTGGGCACTAAGGGCAATTTATCATGGCCAATCCACCTAACCTGCACATCTTTGGACTGTGGGAGGAACCCGGAGCACCCGGAGGAAACCCACGCACATACGGGGAGGATGTGCAGACTCCGCACAGACAGTGACCCAAGCCGGATTTGAACCTGGGGCCCTGGAGCTGTGAAGCAATTGTGCTAGCCACAATGCTACCATGCTGCCCATATATTGCATGATTCCATGGTTCTACCACTTGGAGGAAGCACTGAGGGTGGCAAGGGCATACAATGTACTCTGGGTGGGAGACTTCAATGACTATCACCAAGAGTTGCTTGGTAGCTGTCCAAGTCCTACAGGATATAACTGCTGGACTAGGACTGTGGTAGGAGATGTGGGAACCAACAAGGTGAAATTACCTACTTGACTTTTTCCTCACCAATCTACCTGCCGCAGATGTATCTGTCCATGACAGTATCAGTAGGAGTGACCACTGCACAGGGCTTGCGCCGATGAAGTTGTGTCTTCACATTGAAAATACTCTCCAGCATGTTGTGTGGCACTGCCACCATGCTAAATGGGTTAGATTTCAAGCAGATCTATCAACTCAAAATTGGGCATCCATGAGGTACTGTCGGTCATCGCCAGCAGCAGAATTTTATAGAACCACAATCTGTACTGTTATGATCCCAGTTTATGTTACAATTGGATGGGTGGGCAGCATGGTGGAGCAGTGGTTAGCACTGCTACCTCATGGCGCCGAGGTCCCAGGTTCGATCACGAGACAATTGGATTTTGATACAATACGCTTTTACTCCCAACTTTAATTTAACAATTACACACAGGCTTTAGGGTTATCCTGGATTACAAAATACATCTTAATCTACAGTGGTGTCATTAACACAAAGTCCCTTTGAAGAACACAAGATGACTGAGGGCAAATATACTCTATACCCTTAACCCCACGTGAATTTCTGTGGATTCTCCTCGAAATCCTCCCAAATGATTGGCATGTGAGAGTTTCTAAATTCCAGTCCAAAAACAGGCTTTAAAATCTTTTTCATAATCATGCTTGCCCTTAAGGTTTTTATTCCAAAATCCAGTCTAAGTTTTTCAAATTACACTTTTAAACAAAGCTTCCACTCCACTTTTAACAGTGAATCCAGTCCAAGCTTTTACACCAACCCGTTTAGGTTTCCTTTGTCTTAACTGATTTTTCATAAACTCTGAGATCCAACCTCGAATTTCCATAGTTATTTCAACTTGCGTTCCACAGACTGTAGTAAACTTTCAGAAACCTGAAAATCACTTCAGATATCTTTCTGGTGACTCAGCCTTCTTCTCAACTCTGCCTGCCTTTACTGAACAGCTCTCTGTTCTTGGACCTTTAACCTCAGACTTATTAGAAACTTAGAATTTCTCTAGTTTCCTTAATTAGTTGTTCATCATATCTCTGCACTTACTTTCTTCACCATTACTCCATGGTATGGCTTTTCTTCCAGCAAAGCTGAGAGAGCTGCCTTCTCTCTCATTACCTATCTCCAACTGTAGTCAAATTAGCTAAACTAAAACTTAAAAGCTTCTCTACCTTACAAGATCCCAGTTTCTAAGCAACACCCACAGAATCCTGCTGGCTAATTTATTCTTCATGCCATAGGCCTCTCTACACAACAGAAACACAATTGGAACTGAATTAACCCCAAACATACATACATCATTTCCCTGCATGAATCTAAATGTAGGTTGAACACTTCCAGGCACTGTTACATTAAATTAACCATACTTAAAACTTTAACTTAGGTCTAATATTTACCAATACAAATATACATCCCTTAAAACTACATTTGTTTGCCCAATAGTAGCCTCATGGCCCAAGATATAACCCACTCTACCATTACCATCGAACCAGGGGATCAACCCACGTTCAATGAAGAGTGTAGGGGGCAAACCAGAAGCAGCACCAGACATACCCAAAATTGAGGGGTTAACCTGGTAAAGCTACAAACAGCAGAAGCAGCATGCGATAGACAGAACAAAAGCGTTCCAGAACAATGGACTATGGATCAGAACTAAGCTCTGCAATCCTGCACATCATGTTGTGAATTGTGGGCGTTCTCCCCGTGTCTGTGTGGGTTTCCTCCACGTGCTCCGGTTTCCTTCCATAGTCCAAAGATGTGCAGGTTTGGTGGATTGGCCATGATAAATTGCTCTTAGTGTCCAAAAAATGATGAGGTGGGGTTACTGGGTTACGGGGATAGGCTGGAGGCGTGGGCTTAAGTGGGGTGCTCTTTCCAAGAGCCAGTGCAGACTCGATGGGCTGAATGGCCTCCTTTGGCACTGTAAATTCTATGATTCTATGATTAAACAACTAACTGGATGAAGGGACTCCACAAATATCCCCATCCTCAATAATAGGGGAATCCAGCACACCAAGTAAAAGACAAGGCTGAAGCCTTTGCATCCACCTTCAGCCAGAAGTGCCAGGTGTATAATCCATCTTACTGAGGTATCCAGCATCATAGATGCCTCAATTTACTCCATGGACTATCAAGAAACAGCTGAAGGCACTGAAAATGCTGTGGGCCCTGACAGCACTCTGACAATGGTACTATAGCCAAGCTGTTCCAGTACAGCTACAAAGTTGCCATTTACCTAGCAATGTGCAAAATTGCCCAGGAATGTCCTGACCACAAAACGGCAAGACAAATCCAAACTGGCCAATCGGTGCCCTATTAGTCTGCTCCCAATCATCGGCAAAGGGCTATCAAGTGCCACTTATTCAGCAAAAACCTGCTCACTGATATTCAATTTGGGTTTTGCCAGAGTACCAGAAAATCCAGCCTAAAAACTAAAACTTGGCTGTGCAGCTGGAGAGCTACTCACTGGTTTTCAGTCAGAGTCTGACAATCTGGAAAATGGGGAAAAGGGGCAAATTCAGCCCTTCTGTCTTGCGCACACACACACACCCTTTCTCTCCTGTGTTTCATGGCCGCTTCCCCTTTTGCACCATGGTCGCTGTCTACCTCACTTTGCCATCCGCTCGCCTTCACTCTTGTTCATGCCTGGGACTTTGAATACTCATTTTGTCCCTATTTCCACCTCGTTCAGTCAGAAGCTGGCTACTCAGAGTATTGGCTACTGATCGGCTAATGCGCCTATCAGTAGTCAACGAAGAGTGAAAACTGCCTCCGATTGGGCAAGCTGGGAGAAAGCTTTTTTTTCAAATTTACGACGGCCAGAACCTACCGTGGAACTTCTGGATGTCTCCTACGGAATGCCAAGGTTCAGTTTGGGAAACACTGATCTACAAGAACAGCAACTCAGCAAGGCTACTTCAACATCTTCTTCCAAACCAACAACCTCTACCGCCTAGAAGGACAAGGGCCACATATGCATGGGAACACCAGCACCTGCAAGTTCCCCTCTGAGTCACACATCATCCTGATTTGGAACTATATCGCCGCTCTTTCACTGTCGAAGTCCTGGAACTCCTTTCTCAACGGCACTTTGGGCGTCGCTACAACACATGGACTGCAGTGGTTCAAGAAGGTGGCTCACCACCACCTTCTCAAGGGCAATTAGGGATGGGCAATGCTGGCCTAGCCAATGGCTCCCACATCCCACGAACAAATAATATTAAAGGTTTTACTTAAAGGTCCTCTTCTGAAATATTGCACTTGAGGTTTTGCCCAGAACTGAGAATTGTGAGCTGAATTTGGATTTCCTAACCCAGCACATACAATGTGTGTCTGAATTCCCAGGATATATTAATGCTGCTCAGTAGTTGGACTGATGGAATATTCTAGCAGTTTCTCGTCAAAAGCTTTTCAAAATTATTTGAAGAAAAGCTAAGAGAATAAACCTTACAATCTTCCTTTAAGTGAAATTTATATTGAATATTATTTTTAGACAATAAGGCTATGTGCATGTGAAAAGACATACCACCTTCAGATCATTTTGTTTTGTGTGCCGTACTTCAGAGAGCGGCTTAAGCTCTGAGAGTCATTCCCTTTTCCCATTGTGATTGAGCTTATTTTTCAAAATAAAATTAAATTTTGAAGTAAGCAGCCTCTAATTATCACATCCTGTTGTCATCTGTGACGTTGAAAGAAGATGCAAACATTCTAATTACTGAGAGCTGCCAGGCACAGAAAAGGGACAAACAAACAATGGTTTGTTTTTCCTCATTTAGTTTATCTTTTTAAATTGAAAGCCAAAAAAGTTGAGTTCTGAGTACTTACAATTGTTTGAATTTTCTTCCCACTGACAGGCCCTCAGAATCCACTGTTATGGGCGAGGCTTTTTCAGAACCCCAAAATGTATCATGGAGTTAAACCAACCTCTCTCTTTAATGTATTTGTTGCTTTTCCTAGCACACGGCTTTTCCCCTAGGTGTGGGATTACAATTATGGACACGTGGGTTTTTAAACACAAAACACTGTTTATTCCATGAACTCAACTTAACATCTTAAATAAACATTGGATCTCTTAACACCCCTTACTTCAAAGATAACTCAGAAAATATTGCAACAGTAAATAACTCCTTAAACTGTTCCTTCAAACTTCCAAGAGACTTAACACCTTTAAACAGTATCACATCAGGTTAAAGGATATATATACTTTCTGTAGAATGGCAGAGGTATATTAGCTTGGGTGACTTCAGCTCCAGCTCCTTGTTTTATTCCTGCAGCTCTCTGGAAACACACAGACACACCCAAGCTGCTTTCTCAAACCTGGCTTTCTCCCTTCAAGCAGATCACAGCAAACCATAACTTCTCAAGCTGCTGTCTCAAACTGGCTTTCTACTTTTAAACTGCTCTTTTAAACCGGTTTCCTCCTACAATCCAAAGACGTGCAGTTCGGATGGATTGGCCATGTTAAATTGCCCCTTAGCATCCAAAAAAGGTTAGGTGGGGTTATTGTGTAACAGGGTGGAGGTGTGGGCTTAAGTTGGGTGCTCTTTCCAAGGGCCAGTTCAGACCCGATGGGCTGAATGGCGTCCTTCTGCACTGTAAATTCTATATCTTTTTGCCTCCGTCATCCAAACTCCACACCAATTCTGCCACAGCCTAGCCTAGAACCATTCCCAAGTGCTACCAAACTTCAGAATTGCTCCTTCACTACCCAAATACTGGACTGGCTCCTTAGAGCAGAGATGGTTAACAGGTAATTTAATAAATGTATTCAAAATTGTGACAGTTTTCGTAGATTAAATCCGGTGGCCCAAGAATCAGTAACCAGAGGACTCAGATTTAAGGTAACTTTAAAAAGGTCCAGAAGCTAAGTGTTAAATATCTTCAATTTGTTTATCAGTTTGCCGTGTACTTTTTTTTAGCTTTAAAATGCTAAAGAACAAAAAATTAAGTACATGCAATGAATGCATAAAATATAAAAACAGCTCATTTATAGATTTAACAGGATAATTTAACTATAACAAATTGTATTTATATAGTGCCTTTGACATAAACTAAAGTTTTAACGCACTTCACAAAGATGTTATTAAAAAATGGTCCTCAAGCCAACGAAAGTGTTATTAGGAGGAGTTGACAAAAAGCTTTGGGTGCGATTTAACAAAAACAAACAGAGCCCGTTCTGGGTGGGAATGAGGAGTCGTTCCCGGCACAATTGAACGACATTCATTTGTTTTGGCCCCCAGTGGGAAATGCCCCGATGAGGCCGCACTTAGCCTGCACTGAGGAGCTCCGACGAGCAATGTTCCTCAGTGTAGGAAGAGATCGGGGCGCCGTTTAAAAATGGCATCCCGATCTCTCAGCCCCCCCCCAACATGATCCCCGAACGGAACTCCCTCAACAGCCAGACTCACCTGTTGGCCGTCCTCCAGCACACCCCGCTCCCTACCACATACTGCAGGGCACTACTTGGCCCAATCCCCGATGTGAGCAAAATGCCAGCTTGGCACTGCCACCCTGGCACCACCCCTGCCAGACTGGCTGTGCCAAAGTGCCAGCAAGGCCAGAAGCCGACCACCCGGGGCCACCAATAGCCTGGGTCATTCTACGGCAGCACGGTAGCACAAGTGGATAGCAGTGTGTCTTCACAGCACCAGGGTCCCAGGTTCGATTCCCCGCTGGGTCACTGTCTGTGCAGTCTGCACGTTCTCCCCATGTCTGCATGGGTTTTCTCCGGGTGATCCAGTTTCCTCCCACAGTCCAAAGACGAGCAGGTTAGGTGGATTGGCCAATTGCCATAGTGACCAAAAAAGGTTAGGAGGGGTTATTGGGTTACAGGGATAGGGTGGAAGTGAGGGCTTAAGTGGGTCGGTGCAGACTCGATGGGCTTAATGGCCTCCTTCTGCACTGTATGTTCTATGTACCTGGTCTCTGTTTGTGGGGACCAGTACTAATTGCCATTCGGCTGGGGTCTCCTCATTGAGGCCGGTAGATGCCGGTTGACCATTCGATCCAGCATCAGCAATGTAAAGTGTTTTTTTAAACTCTCTTAAACATGCAAGACTGGGTGCCGGCCATTGTGGGCAGGGCCCATATCTCGACGTCATGCGTGGGATAATGGCCATCGGGAATCCCGGGGGGATGTCTCCCCGGGATCTAGCAGCCACATCTTTCGCCGATTCTGGCAGGAATTGGCTGTAAATTGCATATTTTGGCAATGAGGTGGGTTTCCATGAGGAGCACCTTAAAGGGGGAAAAGAGATTTGGAAAGTAGGAAGATTTTAAGGAGAGGTTCCCAGAGTTCAGGGTTCAGCAAATTGAGGCAAGGAGGGATTTAAAGAGTTGAGAATTTTAACTTTGAAGTGTTGGGACCCAGAAACTACTTTATGTCAGGAAGGACCGAAATGGTGGGTGTTAGGATAGGATGCAGCAGGGTTTTGGATGATTGAATGACCTGATGTTCATGGAGAGTACAGGATGGGGGGGGGCAGAGTTGCACAATTCAGAGGCGGCATGGTGGCGCAGTGGTTAGCACTGCTGCCTTACGGCGACAAGCTCCCAGGTTCGATCCCGGCCCCGGGTCACTGTCCGTGTGGAGTTTGCACATTCTCCCCGTGTCTGTATGGGTCTCACCCCAACAACCCAAAGATGTGCAGGTCGGTGGATTGGCCACGCTAAATTGTCCTTAATTTAAAAAGAAGTTGCACAATTCAATTTCCAAAGCAGACAGCAAAAATCCCAGAGTGCATCATCAGAAAATGGCATTTGATTTAATGACTGTAAATCAGCGGCCCTGGTGTTATCCCTGACACTGCATACACATTCCTCAACAGCAGCTCATTATTCACCAGAGGGCAATTACTAACAAACTAACTAATAAAATAATAATTCACCTGAAGCTGCTCTTTTTATGATGCTGGGGCATTTCATTAGCTGTTAGCTGAGCTGTTGGAAGAAATAATGCCATGAAAGTGAGATTTCCATTGAGGAAAAGCGGAAGAAAGAGGATATGAGGCAGCTTGTAGAAGTACTCAATAGATCCCCATTGTTACATATTGCAGAAAGTTTGGCAGCCAAAAAAACAAGTTGGAAAACATGACTCACAATAGAGATGAAACAGATTCCAAAGCACTGGAAGCCCCAGAGGATTGTCAAGCCACTTTTGAAGGTAAGATTTCTCAGGATGTTGGATACTTTTTTGATTCTGTTTTTCTTTGATTTTCCTGACTGACAACACACAACCATCCACAGCAAGGATTTAAAAAAGAAACTGACAAGAAAAGCAGAGAATCAAAGGCTTAAACAAGCCGGGCAAGGGCGTCTGATTTGGCCCTCATTACCCATTTCACTTTAACGATGCACAATATGTTGGACTTGTTTCCACCTTACAGGCAACAATCATATCTACTCCTGAGAAGCTCAATCATGTGAATGAGTTATTCAGGGCTTCTTTATTAGTTCTCAGGGCAGCATTTGAAAAGAGCACAGCATTTGCAGTGAGGTGTCTTTTCGAAATAAGAAGGGAGTAACAAGTTGCCACTCAGCACCCTCATGGGTTACTGCTTTTCTTCATTTTCCTCACTACAACACTCACTTCACTTCTGGCAAGTTACCCAGGGTGGGGATAACCTACAGGACCAATGGGAAACTGTTCAACCTTCACTGGCTTCAATCCAAAACGAAAACCACTCCAA
The DNA here is from genome assembly GCF_047496885.1 of Scyliorhinus torazame. Classification (NCBI taxonomy): domain Eukaryota; kingdom Metazoa; phylum Chordata; class Chondrichthyes; order Carcharhiniformes; family Scyliorhinidae; genus Scyliorhinus; species Scyliorhinus torazame. The sequence goes on from NC_092710.1 coordinate 133,996,715, forward strand.
CCTCAGCCATTGAGCTTCAGGATGCAGACGACGCATGTGTTTGCTCACTCTGAAACTGAGCTCCAGATCATTGTCACCTCTTCTATAAAGCACAAAGTAAAGGAGCCTTTCACGAAACATCTGGAAAACTAGGTCTTCTTCCACCCCATTCCCACAGCACAACATCTTCCCCCAATGATTAAGATCAACAGCAATATTCTGGAAAACGTGGACCATTATCCATAATTTGAGAGCCACCTCTTTATGAAAGCAGGCACAGATGACAAAATTCATCCGATGTGCCAGCTCAGCCTTCAGCTGACTTAGGAAAAGGGTTTCTGACAATCAGGACCTCAAATCTGAGAATAGGGTCATGGTTTACTGGGCAGCAGTGGCCCCCAATCATCCTATATTCATTGAAGACTTGGTCAACCTACAATAGGCAACACAAAGCACTGGAGAATTACCATCAGTGGTGGCTTCACAAGATCATCCAAATCCAGCGGCAAGAAAGGCAGTCCAACAGCAGCTCCCTTTCTCAATCACAAAATAATAATCTTTATTAGTGTCACAAGTAGGCTTACATTAACACTGCAATGAAGTTACTGTGAAAATCCCCTAGTCGCCACACTCCGGCGCCTCTTCGGGTACACTGAGGGAGAATTAAGAATGTTCAATTCACCTAACAAGCACATCTTTCGGGACTAGTGGGGAAACCGGAGCACCCGGAGGAAACCCACTCAGACACAGTGGGAGAACATGCAGACTCCGCAGATAGTGACCCAATCTGGGAATCAAACCTGGGTTCCTGGCACTGTGAAGCAACAATGCTAACCACTGTGCTATCATGCCTCTACTAATCACTTCATTGCGTAGGACTTGTAGTTCGTATACCTGACCAGAATCCTGAAATAGCTTGTTATATTTCAGAACTTGATCACTGTACCAAACTCCCGAGGACAGCGGAAATGCTTTTGGAATGTCCTTGAAGCATCGCGGAAATGGTCAAACATCCCGTCGACTCTCACTGGGTCCCTGGCTTGTGACCAACCAAAGTGCAGGTGACTCGCTCGGGAAGGCAGCGAACACATCAAGAGGCTTCTGTCAGGAACGTGGAGAGGTGAGGTCAAGGTGAGGGGAGCGCATAAACCTCCAAACAACTCATCTACCCAACCCTGCTCCGCATACGGCAGAGTCAGCAGATGCCACACTGAACTTATCAGCCATCCCCAGAATGGAAGCAAGTCATCCTCACGGCTGAACGACTACCTAAGCATAAGATGGTAACTGTTAACTGAGAACAATTAACTTTTGCAGTCTACTGTTATCTCTACTGTTAAAAAGATTTTGGGAAGTGAAAGACTTTTAGGAGAAGACACAAATAAAGAGGTTATTGGTGGGAAAGAATATGATACCTGTCCCCATTGACATCCTTCACTTAAAATGCCAACGTAAGACTGCCACCCTTTCCAAAATAATAATCTGATTCTAAGAACAAAAAATAAATCGGAATAGGCTATATGACCCCTTGAGCTTTGTTCCTCCATTCAATAAGATCATGATTCATCTTTTGCCTGAACTCCACTTTCCCATCCTACATCATTATGCCAAGTATGCCAAGGAACATTGAAGGTGATACTCACTGATTTCATTTATTCAGATGGTACAAGAAATCTGTTAATGACTGTCAATGTTAGAGTTTCACTGTAATGATGCAATTTCAGAGACTTCATTAGTGAACAACAAAGGATTTATTTGTACAGATCTACAAGAGCAGCAGCATATCTGCAGCTAGTTCTGGAATGCCTCTGCCTAAGAGAACTCCTCCCCTCTGGGGTGATTCCCCACTCTGAATCCCGATTGGTCACCCAGGCCAGGTGACCCTTACTCTGCTGTGTTGCCCTTAGATGGACAGTCACCACATACACAAAACCTTCTTGTTGCTCAAATCCCCCCGTTGGAGATCCATGCGCAATGTATAGACTCCTATTTTTGAAGTACCACAGTAGGGGCAAAAGAAAAATTGACCAGCAGCACTGTAACATCCCACACGGGACCTACGTGCAGGAATGCGTGTCTTCCTTATGCTCCTTGAGGAGTATGAATTCCCCTGCTAGGAGGCGGGGTATCTAAATTTATCAACGCATATAAGATTGGCCAATAAGGCACCGACCAGAGAGGAACCCAGTAGTGATCTACTAGGTAGTGTATATATTATTTGTGTAAATAAAACTTTGTTCTTACTTTACTCACTGTGGACTCCCCATGTCCTTATTAAAAGCATAAAATGGGAAATAACAAATTGGCGTGGTGTATCTTGAGCTGCTGATTAGCTATAAACCCATTCCTCATTCTGCCAAAGATCACTTCCACCCCTGTATTTTTGCATATAACTAGAAGTTTGTATTTTCTTGGCTAATATGGCGTATTACTTAAGACAGGAAGCAACATAAATTGCACACTACCAGCACTCAGCAATTGAAAAAACTTGAACCTAAAAGAACACTTGATGACTCAAACCTCTCCCGGCGAGTGCACAATTATTGGAACCTTGATTTGATTTTGAAGTGTCTCACTCACAACTTTATTCAAGTGCTTTCCATACTTTCTTTCAATGCAAAGAATTAAAGGCAAACTCACTTCTCACAAATACATTGGAGCAAAATGGACATGTATTTCAATAGCTCCTTGAGCGAACTTCAAGAACTCTGAACTGAAAGGCAGAACTGAGCAAGAGGCATGGTGCCAAAACAGAATGAACAGCGCTATGGATTAAATCCTCTTTTAGGCTCACAGCATCCTTGATCTTTTCTATGAAGTCCTCTGGAAATGGATTTTGATGTCAGGCAAAATCCTGTCATTCATTTGCCTCCCTTCCACAAAATGTTGTGTAAGGGCGAGACAAATTGACACCAAAGGTTGAGACCATTCACCTCTCGGGCCAATATTTCAGTCCATAACAATAGCTCTATTTTAGCTCTATTTCTCTCTCCACAGATGCTGCCAGACTTGCTGGGTTTTTCCAGCTTTTTCTCTTTTTATAACAGAAGACAATGTTGTCCTTACACTGTCATGAAACACCTAGCTATTGATCAATAGCAGCAGTTTTCTTCAGCCAAGTTCTGCATTTCTCTATGCATGATAAAGATGCAAACAGTGCTTACCTATCAAAGCATGACTAAGTCAATTCAGCTTGTCGAATCTGTCACCCAAAGAAATAAAAGCTGGAAGCAGTGGTCTGGACATTCTGGTCAAGTAGTGATTCAGTGTCACTTTCCATCGGCTCACAGATTTTTGTCGAGACTAACATGGCAAAATGACTGAACGGATTTGATTACCCTTTATTGGTCCCTTCAGCTGGATGAACTATTGTTTGGAAAAATAATTGAGGGGTTTATTTTTAAGGACAGAATTGTTGGCCTCCAAGTGGAATTTTAGTTTGCTTTGTTTCATGGGTGGCACAGTGGTTAGCAATGTTGCTTCACAGTGCCAGGGACACCATGACACATTCCCGGCTTGGGTCACTGTCTATGCGGAGTCTGCATGTTCTCCCTGTGTCTGCGTGGGTTTCCTCCGGGTGCTCTGGTTTCCTCCTACATGTCCCCAAAGATGTGCCTGTTAGGTGAATTGGACATTCAAATTCTCCCTCAGTGCACCTGAGTGTGGTGAATGGGGGATTTTCACAGTAACTTCATTGTAGTGTAAATGTAAGCCTACTTGTGACACTAATAAAGATTATTATTATAAAGCCACCTTGAGTAAGACCTTCAGCATAAACAACACATTGCAATTGATGCCCCATGTCCAAGTTGAGAGGATGGTATTCCTTTTGTTTTGCCTGGGTCCACTTTTCCTCCCACATAGTCAACTTTGCGCATGGGAAAAAATACATCCATTCGTTCATAATTATCAAACATCAGACATCAGTTGTACAGCATGTGGGAGTTAATAACACTTGCATTTTGAATTGGCAGATCTGTGCAGGTATCAGGTCAAGCAAAGGCCATCTGAATTATTAAACTCTAATACTGGAAAGCCACTGGCTTAGCTGGTAGGTGACTGCAGCCTCACTCAACTTCAACCTTCCCCACATCTTGGGCGCGAGGGGGTCGGAGAATCGCCGGGGGCTGGCGTGAATCCCGCCCCCGCCGAGTCTCTGGTGGCGGAGAATTCGGGACACGGCGGGGGCGGGAATTGCGCCACGCCGGTCGGCGGGCTCTCCCCGGTGATTCTCCGGCCCACGATGGGCCGAAGTCCCGCCGCTATCAACCCTCGCCAGCTGGCGTGGATTGAACCACCTACCGTACCGGCAGGAGCAGATGGCGCGGGTGGGCTCCGGGGTCCTGGGGGGGGGGGGTGGCGCGCGGGACGACCTGGCCCCGGGGGTTTGCCCCCACGGTGGCCTGGCCCGCGATCGGGGCCCACCGATCGGCGGGCGGACCTCTGCCGTGGGGGCACTCTTTTTCTTCCGCCTTCGCCATGGTCTCCACTATGGTGGAGGCGGAAGAGACCCCCTTCACTGCGCATGCGCGGGGATGCCGTGAGCGGCCGTTGACGCTCCCGCGCATGCGTCGCCCGGCGAAGTCCTTTCGGCGCCGGCTGGCATGGCGCCAAAGGCCTTTCCCGCCAGCCGGCGGGGCGGAAATCACTCCGGCGCGGGCCTAGCCCCTCAAGGTAAGGGCTTGGCCCCTAAAGGTGTGGAGAATTCCGCACCTTTGGGGCGGCGCGACGCCGGAGTGGTTCCCGCCACTCCATTACGCCGGATTCCCCCACCCCGCCGGGTAGGGGAGAATCCCGGCCCTTGTGTTCAACTGACATTCAAAAGTTTACGTTTCTTTAAGCTTTAAAAAACCTGAGCAAGTATTGAATACAAATTCAAAGAACAATTCTTAAATGCAAAGAAAACAAGATGTTTGAATTTCTGTAGAAGTCGAGTTCCGGAGAATAGTAACAGTGGGAGGCAATGACGTAATGGTAGTGTCACTGGATTCATAATCCAGAGACCCGGGGTAATGCTCTGAGGACCTGGGTTCGAATCTCACCACGGCAGATAATGAATCAACATCGGACATGTGGGAGTCTTTCAAGCGACAGTTGATTAAGATTCAGGAAAGTCACGTTCCTGAGAGAACAAAGAATAAGTATGGGAAGTTTAAGAGCCTTGGAGAATGAGGGATATTGTGAACCTCGAAAAGAAAAGGGAGGGGCAGCATGGTGGTGCAGTGGTTAGCACTGCTGTCTAATGGCACCGAGGTCTCAGGTTCGATCCCGGCTCTGGGTCACTGTTGGTGTGGAGTTTGCACATTCTCCCTGTGTTTGCGTGGGTTTTGCCCCCACAACCCAAAGTTGTGCAGTGCAGGTGGGTTGGTCACGCTAAATTGCCCCTTAATTTAAAAAACATTAATTGGGTACTCTCAATTTATAAAAATTAAAAAAAGGAGACTTTTGTACGGTCTAGAAAGGTTGGGGCAGTCAAACCCCTTGAGGAGTATAAAGTAAGTAGGAAGGTACTGAAGTGGTAAATTAGGAAGGCTAGGAGGGGTCACGAAAAGTCCTTGGCAAGCAGGATTAAGGTGAATTCCAAAGCTTTTATTAATGTGTTAAAAGAAAGAGGGTGACCAGGGTAAGGATTGGACAGTGGGGGAAATCTATGTGCTGAGCCAGAGGAAATGGGCGAGGTACGAAATGAGTTCTTTGCATCAGTGTTCACCAAAGAAAGAGACTTTGTGGAAGATGATTGTTGGGTAGGGTGTGTGGACAGTCTGGATCATGTTAACATCGAAAAGGAGAAGGTATTGGTCTTTTAAAAGATATTAAGGTAGGGGATGGTTTAGCACAGTGGGCTAAATAGCTGGCTTGTAATGCAGAACAACGGCAGCAGCGCGGGTTCAATTCTCGGCCTCCCCGAACAGGCACCGGAATGTGGCGACTAGGGGCTTTTCACAGTAACTTTATTGAAGCCTACTTGTAACAATAAGCAATTATTATATTACTATATAAGTCTCCTTGGCCGGATGGGATATACCCCAGAATGCTGAGGGAAGCAAGGAAGGAAATTGCTGGGGCCTTGACTGACATCTTTGTATCCTCATTGGCTACTGGTGAGATCCCAGAGGACTGGAGAATAGCTAATATGGTACCGCTGTTTAAGAAAGGTAGCAGGGATAATCCTGGAAACTATAGGCCGGTGAGCCTCACATCAGTAGTAGGTAAATTATTGGAGGGAATTCTCCGAGGCAGGATTTAGACCCATTTGGAAACAAATGGACTCATAAGTGATAGACAGCTTGATTTTGTGAAGGGGAGGTCGTGTCTCACTAACTTCATCGAGTTTTTTGAGGTGACAAAGATGATTGAAGAGGGGAGGGTGGTGGATGTTGTTTACATGGACTTCAGTAAAGCCTTTGACAAGGTGCGTCATGGCAGACTGGTACAAAAGGTGAAGTCACATGGGATCGGAGGCGAGGTGGTAAGATGGATACAGAACTGGCTTGGTCACAGAAAGCAAAGGGTAGCAGTAGAAGGGTGCTTTTCTTAATGGAAGGTTGCGACTAGTGATGTTCCACAAGGATCTGTGCTTGGGCCTCTGTTGTTTGTAGCATACATAAAGGATTTGGAGGAAAATGTAGCCTGTCTGATTAGTAAGTTCGCGGATGACATCAAGGTTAGTGGAGCGGCAGATAGTGTTGAGGCTTGTCAGAATATATAGCAGGACATAGATAGGTTGGAGACTTGGGCATAGAAATGGCAAATGGAGTTTAACCCGGACAAATGTGAGGTAATGCATTTTGGTAAGTCTAACATTGAGGGGAAATGTAGCGTAAAGGCAAAACTCTTAGGACTATAGAAAGTCAGAGAGATCTGGGGGTGCAGGTCCACAGATCTTTGAATGTGGCAACGCAAGTGGACAAGGTATTCAAGAAAGCATACAGAATACTTGCCTTCATTGGATGGGGCATCGAGCATAAAAACTGGCAAGTCATGCTACAATTATATAGAACCTTGATAAGGCTGCACTTGGAATATTGCACACAATTCTGGTCTCCACACTACCAGAAGGATGTGGAGACATTGGAGAGGGTGCAGAGGAGGTTTACCAGGATGTTGCCTGGTCTGGAGGGTGTTAGCTATGTGTAGAGGCTGAATAGACTCGGACTGTTTTCATTAGAAAGACGGTGGTTGAGGTGTGACCTGATAGAGGAGCATGGATCGAGTGGATGGGCAGGCACTCTTTCCCAGGGTGGAGGGGTCAGTCACCAGGGGGCAATATTTAGTCGAGATGTGCGAGGCAGGCTTTTTATGCCGAGGGTGGTAAGTGGAACGCATTGCCAGGAGAGATTGTGGAAGCAGATACATTAACAGTGTTCAAAAGACATATTGACAAACACATGGATTGGATGGGTATAGAGGGATATGACACAAGGAAGTGCTGAGGGTTTTGCAAAGGTTGGTATCATGACCGGTACAGGCTTGGAAGGCCGAAGGGCCTGTTCCTGTGCTGTATTGTTCTTTGTTGTTTGTTCTTTGAAACGATTGTTGTAAAAAAACTCAATCCAGTTCACGGATATTGCTCCGGGAAGGAAATCTTCCGCCCTTACCTGGTCTGGCCTACATGTGTATACAGGTCCACAGCAATGTGGTTGATGTGCAATAAGTGCCGGCCCAGTCAGCGATGCCCAAATCCCATAAACAATTTTTAGAAAATTCTAACATCCCCGATGAAAATGCCCCAGGCAAGGTTGCATATAAAAACAAATCTAAATCTAATTTGTCCAATTGCACCGAGATTTGAAGAATTCAGAATCCCCTAGGCTTTGCAGTCTCGTACCTCCTCGGTCAACCTCCTCACCACCCTTCAGTTTGGGAATCTCTGGTCCGAGCGAATTACAAATGTGAAAAGGGAGTTCAACAATCACCATTAGACACTTGATTACCTTTTCAGCTCCACAAAGCTAGATTTATTTTCAATATGAGTCTATTCTGCAGAGGATTAGGCATTGGTAGACCCCATTCTAAAACACCACGTATTCACTTCAGTTTAATCAATGGAGTGCTGCTGCTGTCTGCTTTACCAGTGCAGAACATACGAGCATAGCTTCAGACAGGCAAAAGGCATAAATGATGTTATTTCAAACTGTTCTGTTACGACAGTTTATTTACTGAGACTTGTATTGATCCTGACCCCACTCGACAACACTGCAGTCTCAGCAGACAACAGTTTACAGCACAAGTCTCACCAGATCCTACTCAATAGCACTGCAGTCTCCACAAACACAGCTCGAGAGCATTGCAGTCTCCTCAGACCCTACTAGGCAGCACTGCAATCGCCTCAGACCCCACCCGACAGCACTGCGTCTCCTCAGACACTTGTCGAGAGCACTGCGTCTCCCCAAATCTCCTACTCAATAGCACTGCTGTGTCCCAGACCCCGATCAACAGCACTACTGTCTCCCCAGACCCCACTCAATAGCCCTGCAGTCTCAATAGACCCTACTTGATAATACTGCAGTCCCCATACCTGATTAGACAGCACTGCAGTCCCCCCAGATCCCATTCGACGGCACACCAATCCCCCGAGACCCTACTCCCAGCCCGGAAGTCTCCCTTTACCACACTTGATAACTCGAGAGAAATGAAGTCTCCCCATGCCTTACACGACGACACTGCCATTTCCCAGGCCCCACCCAACAGCACTGCAGTCTCCCCAGACCCCACTAGACAGCACTGCAGTCTCCCCAGTCCCCACTAGACAGCACTGCAGTCTCCCCAGTCCCCACTAGACAGCACTGCAGTCTCCCCAGACCCCACTAGACAGCACTGCAGTCTCCCCAGACCCCACTAGTCAGCACTGCAGTCTCCCAAGACCCCACTAGACAGCACTGCAGGTTCCCCAGGCCTGACTAGACAGCACTGCAGTCTCCCCAGACCCCACTAGACAGCACTGCAGTCTCCCCAGACCCCACCGAACAGCACTGCAATCTCCCCAGACCCCACTAGACAGCACTGCAGTCTCCCCAGATCCCACTAGACAGCACTGCAGTCTTCCCAGACCCCACTAGACAGCACTGCAGTCTCCCCAGGCCCCACTAGACAGCACTGCAGTCTCCCCAGGCCCCACTAGACAGCACTGCAGTCTCCCCAGACCCCACTAGACAGCAATGCAGTCTCCCCAGACCCCACTAGACAGCACTGCTGTCTTCCCAGACCCCACTAGACAGCACTTCAGTCTCCCCAGGCCCCACTAGCCAGCACTGCAGTCTCCCCAGGCCCTACTAGACAGCACTGCTGTCTCCCCAGACCCCACTAGACAGCACTGCTGTCTCCCCAGGCCCCACTAGACAGCACTGCAGTTTCCCCAGACCCCACTAGACAGCACTGCAGTCTCCCCAGGCCCCACTAGACAGCACTGCAGTTTCCCCAGACCCCACTAGACAGCACTGCAGTCTCCCCAGGCCCCACTAGACAGCACTGCAGTTTCCCCAGACCCCACTAGACAGCACTGCTGAATCCCCAGGCCCCACTAAACAGCACTGCAGTTTCCCCAGACCCCACTAGACAGCACTGCTGTCTCCCCAGGCCCCACTAGAGAGCACTGCAGTTTCCCCAGACCCCACTAGACAGCACTGCAGTCTCCCCAGGCCCCACTAGACAGCACTGCAGTTTCCCCAGACCCCACTAGACAGCACTGCAGTCTCCCCAGGCGCCACTAGACAGCACTGCAGTTTCCCCAGGCCCCACTAGACAGCACTGCAGTCTCCTCAGTCCCAACTAGACAGCCCTGCAGTCTCCTCAGTCCCCACTAGACAGCACTGCAGTCTCCACAGGCCCCACTAGACAGCACTGCAGTCTCCCCAGACCCCACTAGACAGCACTGCAGTCTCCTCAGTCCCAACTAGACAGCACTGCAGTCTCCTCAGTCCCCACTAGACAGCACTGCAGTCTCCACAGGCCCCACTAGACAGCACTGCATTTTCCCCAGACCCCACTAGACAGCACTGCAGTCTCCCCAGACCCCACTAGACAGCACTGCAGTCTCCACAGGCCCCACTAGACAGCACTGCAGACTTCCCAGACCCCACTAGACAGCACTGCAGTCTCCACAGGCCCCACTAGACAGCACTGCAGTCTCCATAGGCCCCACTAGACAGCACTGCATTTTCCCCAGACCCCACTAGACAGCACTGCAGACTTCCCAGACCCCACTAGACAGCACTGCAGTCTCCTCAGTCCCCACTAGACAGCACTGCAGTCTCCACAGGCCCCACTAGACAGCACTGCATTTTCCCCAGACCCCACTAGACAGCACTGCAGTCTCCCCAGACCCCACTAGACAGCACTGCAGTCTCCACAGGCCCCACTAGACAGCACTGCATTTTCCCCAGACCCCACTAGACAGCACTGCAGTCTCCCCAGACCCCACTAGACAGCACTGCAGTCTCCCCAGACCCCACCGAACAGCACTGCAATCTCCCCAGACCCCACTAGACAGCACTGCAGTCTCCCCAGATCCCACTAGACAGCACTGCAGTCTTCCCAGACCCCACTAGACAGCACTGCAGTCTCCCCAGGCCCCACTAGACAGCACTGCAGTCTCCCCAGGCCCCACTAGACAGCACTGCAGTCTCCCCAGACCCCACTAGACAGCAATGCAGTCTCCCCAGACCCCACTAGACAGCACTGCTGTCTTCCCAGACCCCACTAGACAGCACTTCAGTCTCCCCAGGCCCCACTAGACAGCACTGCAGTCTCCCCAGGCCCTACTAGACAGCACTGCTGTCTCCCCAGACCCCACTAGACAGCACTGCTGTCTCCCCAGGCCCCACTAGACAGCACTGCAGTTTCCCCAGACCCCACTAGACAGCACTGCAGTCTCCCCAGGCCCCACTAGACAGCACTGCAGTTTCCCCAGACCCCACTAGACAGCACTGCAGTCTCCCCAGGCCCCACTAGACAGCACTGCAGTTTCCCCAGACCCCACTAGACAGCACTGCTGAATCCCCAGGCCCCACTAGACAGCACTGCAGTTTCCCCAGACCCCACTAGACAGCACTGCTGTCTCCCCAGGCCCCACTAGACAGCACTGCAGTTTCCCCAGACCCCACTAGACAGCACTGCAGTCTCCCCAGGCCCCACTAGACAGCACTGCAGTTTCCCCAGACCCCACTAGACAGCACTGCAGTCTCCCCAGGCCCCACTAGACAGCACTGCAGTTTCCCCAGGCCCCACTAGACAGCACTGCAGTCTCCTCAGTCCCAACTAGACAGCCCTGCAGTCTCCTCAGTCCCCACTAGACAGCACTGCAGTCTCCACAGGCCCCACTAGACAGCACTGCAGTCTCCCCAGACCCCACTAGACAGCACTGCAGTCTCCTCAGTCCCAACTAGACAGCACTGCAGTCTCCTCAGTCCCCACTAGACAGCACTGCAGTCTCCACAGGCCCCACTAGACAGCACTGCAGACTTCCCAGACCCCACTAGACAGCACTGCAGTCTCCACAGGCCCCACTAGACAGCACTGCAGTCTCCATAGGCCCCACTAGACAGCACTGCATTTTCCCCAGACCCCACTAGACAGCACTGCAGACTTCCCAGACCCCACTAGACAGCACTGCAGTCTCCTCAGTCCCCACTAGACAGCACTGCAGTCTCCACAGGCCCCACTAGACAGCACTGCATTTTCCCCAGACCCCACTAGTCAGCACTGCAGTCTCCCCAGACCCCACTAGACAGCACTGCAGTCTCCACAGGCCCCACTAGACAGCACTGCATTTTCCCCAGACCCCACTAGACAGCACTGCAGTCTCCCCAGACCCCACTAGACAGCACTGCAGTCTCCCCAGACCCCACTAGACAGCACTGCAGTCTCCCCAGACCCCACTAGACAGCACTGCAGTCTCCCCAGACCCCACTAGACTGCACTGCAGTCTCCTTAGACCCCTCTAGACAGCACTGCAGTCTCCCCAGACCCCACTAGACAGCACTGCAGTTTTCCCAGACTCCACTGGACAGCACTGCAGTCTCCCCAGACCCCACTAGACAGCACTGCAGTCTCCCCAGACCCCACTGGACAGCACTGCAGTTTTCCCAGACTCCACTGGACAGCACTGCAGTCTCCCCAGACCCCACTAGACAGCACTGCAGTTTTCCCAGACTCCACTAGACAGCACTGCAGTTTTCCCAGGCTCCACTAGACAGCACTGCAGTCTCCCCAGACCCCACTAGACAGCACTGCAGTCTCCCCAGACCCCACTAGACAGCACTGCCGTCTCCTCAGACCCCACTAGACAGCACTGCAGTCTCCCCAGACCCCACTAGACAGCACTGCCGTCTCCTCAGACCCCACTAGACAGCACTGCAGTCTCCCCAGACCCCACTAGACAGCACTGCAGTCTCCCCAGACCCCACCCAACAGCACTGCAGTCTCCCCAGACCCCACCCAACAGCACTGCAGTCTCCCCAGACCCCACTAGACAGCACTGCTGTCTTCCCAGACCCCACTAGACAGCACTTCAGTCTCCCCAGGTCCCACTAGACAGCACTGCAGTCTCCCCAGGCCCTACTAGACAGCACTGCTGTCTCCCCAGACCCCACTAGACAGCACTGCTGTCTCCCCAGGCCCCACTAGACAGCACTGCAGTTTCCCCAGACCCCACTAGACAGCACTGCAGTCTCCCCAGGCCCCACTAGACAGCACTGCAGTTTCCCCAGACCCCACTAGACAGCACTGCAGTCTCCCCAGGCCCCACTTGACAGCACTGCAGTTTCCCCAGACCCCACTAGACAGCACTGCTGAATCCCCAGGCCCCACTAGACAGCACTGCAGTTTCCCCAGACCCCACTAGACAGCACTGCTGTCTCCCCAGGCCCCACTAGACAGCACTGCAGTTTCCCCAGACCCCACTAGACAGCACTGCAGTCTCCCCAGGCCCCACTAGACAGCACTGCAGTTTCCCCAGACCCCACTAGACAGCACTGCAGTCTCCCCAGGCCCCACTAGACAGCACTGCAGTTTCCCCAGGCCCCACTAGACAGCACTGCAGTCTCCTCAGTCCCAACTAGACAGCCCTGCAGTCTCCTCAGTCCCCACTAGACAGCACTGCAGTCTCCACAGGCCCCACTAGACAGCACTGCAGTCTCCCCAGACCCCACTAGACAGCACTGCAGTCTCCTCAGTCCCAACTAGACAGCACTGCAGTCTCCTCAGTCCCCACTAGACAGCACTGCAGTCTCCACAGGCCCCACTAGACAGCACTGCATTTTCCCCAGACCCCACTAGACAGCACTGCAGTCTCCCCAGACCCCACTAGACAGCACTGCAGTCTCCACAGGCCCCACTAGACAGCACTGCAGTCTATCCAGACCCCACTAGACAGCACTGCAGTCTATCCAGACCCCACTAGACAGCACTGCAGTCTCCCCAGACCCCACTAGACAGCACTGCAGTCTCCCCAGACCCCACGAGACAGCACTGCAGTCTGCCCAGACCCCACTAGACAGCACTGCAGTTTCCCCAGACCCCACTGGACAGCACTGCAGTTTCCCCAGACCCCACCCAACAGCACTGCAATCTCCCCAGGCCCCACTAGACAGAACTGCATTCTATCCAGACCCCACTGGACAGCACTGCAGTCTATCCAGTCCCCACTAGACAGCACTGCAGTTTCCCCAGACCCCACTAGACAGCACTGCAGTCTATCCAGACCCCACTAGACAGCACTGCAGTTTCCCCAGACCCCACTAGACAGCACTGCAGTCTCCTCAGTCCCAACTAGACAGCACTGCAGTCTCCTCAGTCCCCACTAGACAGCACTGCAGTCTCCCCAGGCCCCACTAGACAGCACTGCAGTTTCCCCAGGCCCCACTAGACAGCACTGCAGTCTCCTCAGTCCCAACTAGACAGCCCTGCAGTCTCCTCAGTCCCCACTAGACAGCACTGCAGTCTCCACAGGCCCCACTAGACAGCACTGCAGTCTCCCCAGACCCCACTAGACAGCACTGCAGTCTCCTCAGTCCCAACTAGACAGCACTGCAGTCTCCTCAGTCCCCACTAGACAGCACTGCAGTCTCCACAGGCCCCACTAGACAGCACTGCATTTTCCCCAGACCCCACTAGACAGCACTGCAGTCTCCCCAGACCCCACTAGACAGCACTGCAGTCTCCACAGGCCCCACTAGACAGCACTGCAGACTTCCCAGACCCCACTAGACAGCACTGCAGTCTCCACAGGCCCCACTAGACAGCACTGCAGTCTCCATAGGCCCCACTAGACAGCACTGCATTTTCCCCAGACCCCACTAGACAGCACTGCAGTCTCCCCAGACCCCACCCAACAGCACTGCAGTCTCCCCAGACCCCCACTAGACAGCACTGCAGTCTCCCCAGGCCCCACTAGACAGCACTGCAGTCTCCCCAGGCCCCACTAGACAGCACTGCAGTCTCCCCAGACCCCACTAGACAGCACTGCAGTCTCCCCAGACCCCCACTAGACAGCACTGCAGTCTCCCCAGGCCCCACTAGACAGCACTGCAGTCTCCCCAGGCCCCACTAGACAGCACTGCAGTCTCCCCAGACACCACTAGACAGCACTGCAGTCTCCCCAGACCCCACTAAACAGCACTGCAGTCTCCCCAGACCCCACTAGACAGCACTGCAGTCTCCCCAGACCCCACGAGACAGCACTGCAGTTTCCCCAGACCCCACTGGACAGCACTGCAGTTTCCCCAGACCCCACTGGACAGCACTGCAGTTTCCCCAGACCCCACCCAACAGCACTGCAATCTCCCCAGGCCCCACTAGACAGAACTGCAGTCTATCCAGACCCCACTGGACAGCACTGCAGTCTATCCAGTCCCCACTAGACAGCACTGCAGTTTCCCCAGACCCCACTAGACAGCACTGCAGTCTATCCAGACCCCACTAGACAGCACTGCAGTCTATCCAGACCCCACTAGACAGCACTGCAGTCTCCCCAGACCCCACTAGACAGCACTGCAGTCTCCCCAGACCCCACGAGACAGCACTGCAGTCTGCCCAGACCCCACTAGACAGCACTGCAGTTTCCCCAGACCCCACTGGACAGCACTGCGGTTTCCCCAGACCCCACCCAACAGCACTGCAATCTCCCCAGGCCCCACTAGACAGAACTGCATTCTATCCAGACCCCACTGGACAGCACTGCAGTCTATCCAGTCCCCACTAGACAGCACTGCAGTTTCCCCAGACCCCACTAGACAGCACTGCAGTCTATCCAGACCCCACTAGACAGCACTGCAGTTTCCCCAGACCCCACTGGACAGCACTGCAGTTTCCCCAGACCCCACCCAACAGCACTGCAATCTCCCCAGGCCCCACTAGACAGAACTGCATTCTATCCAGACCCCACTGGACAGCACTGCAGTCTATCCAGTCCCCACTAGACAGCACTGCAGTTTCCCCAGACCCCACTAGACAGCACTGCAGTCTATCCAGACCCCACTAGACAGCACTGCAGTCTATCCAGACCCCACTAGACAGCACTGCAGTCTCCCCAGGCCCCACTAGACAGAACTGCAGTCTATCCAGTCCCCACTAGACAGCACTGCAGTTTCCCCAGACCCCACTAGACAGCACTGCAGTTTCCCCAGACCCCACTAGACAGCACTGCAGTCTATCCAGACCCCACTAGACAGCACAGCAGTTTCCCCAGACCCCACTAGACAACACTGCAGTTTCCCCAGACCCCACTAGACAGCACTGCAGTCTCCCCAGACCCCACTAGACAGCACTGCAGTCTCCCCAGACCCCACTAGACAGCACTGCAGTTTCCCCAGACCCCACTAGACAGCACTGCAATCTCCCCAGGCCCCACTAGACAGAACTGCAGTCTCCCCAGACCCCACTAGACAGCACTGCAGTTTCCCCAGACCCCACTAGACAGCACTGCAATCTCCCCAGGCCCCACTAGACAGAACTGCAGTCTATCCAGACCCCACTAGACAGCACTGCAGTTTCCCCAGACCCCACTAGACAGCACTGCAGTTTCCCCAGACCCAACTACAAAGCACTGCAGGCCCCAGGCCCCGATAGTTAGCACTGCTGTCTCCCCACACCCCACTAGACAGCACTGCAGTTTCCCCAGACCCCACTACAAAGCACTGCAGTTTCCCCACACCCCACAAGACAACACTGCAGTCTCCCCACACCCCACTAGACAACACTGCAGTCTCCCCACACCCCACTTGACTACACTGCAGTATCTCCAGACACCTCTTGACTGCGCTGCAGTCTCCAAAAACTCCACCGCTTAGTACTGCCATTCTCCCAAGATGCTCCAACAGCATCTTTGTGGAAGTGCCGTTGTGGATCTGTGGAACACCACCCAGGAGGTAGTCCCTTCTGTTTTCCATCTCCTACAGCACTTTGGTGAGATACCCAATAGTGACAGCTGGCCTGTGCCTGCTTGTGGTTCTGGAGAAAGATACTTCAGATAAGGATGGAATGGATAAAATGCAAATTGTTCAAGGGAAGTGTCTCTGTCGCCTCCATTTGTTGACTTGAAAAGCTTGCGTGAATACTGATGGCAGAAGGGATTGGCTACTTGTGCACTCTCATTTCCTGAAGTTGCTCCTTGCACTTTTAGAATGTGGTTACACTTCTTCATAAACAAATTAACATACCCTGGAAACCTTTGTGCACCTCCCTCTGCTGGTGAATAGTGTAACTTTCTGGTGCAACATTAGTGCAATGAGCAATGTGGAAATTCAATCTTATTATTTTTAAGCCGAATCACCACTACCATGCATTTAACCATTTCCAGTCACTCCAAGAAATAATAATGTGTCCATTTTAATACAGACCATGTATCTGTGATGTACAATCAATTACATAAAGACGAGAGTTGAATGCAACTGAGGCTTTATTACACTAAGATGTGTGGTCTCCTACAGCAGCTGGTGAAATGGCTGCTGTTCGGGAGCTCAATTATTTGTACTCCGCCTACTGGGCGGAGCCAGCAGGCAGGGAACAACCCCCGTACCTGTAGTACAGGGCCTTACCACAAATCACCTAATATATACATCAGTGGTGACTACCACATTCACCCTCTGTTAAAATTGAGTCCGGAGGGGGTGGAGGAGAACTATATAGAAGTACATATTTTAACCACAGAGAAAAAATGGAGTCCCAATCAAGTTACAGGTTCAGTCGGTCCGGAGCCCTGATCTGCCGTTCGGAGCGCCGCAGTGGTGGCGGCGATTCCGGTGTCGGTCTGGTCCTCGGTGACTCCGGGAGCATGCCAAAATCCTCGTCATCCTCGGACGTGGGCAGGGGGAGGATGGATTGGCCTGGGGCAGGGGCTGCGGTGGGGTGCGCCGGAGAAGGGGAAGGTGTCGCTGGGTCGGAGGGGTGTGTGTGTGTGTGTGGAACCAGCTGGTGCCAGGTCCCTGAGGGAGACAGTATCTTGGCGGCCGTTGGGGTATGCTACATAGGCATACTGCGGGTTGGCGTGGAATAGCTGTACCCTTTCAACCAACGGGTCCGCCTTGTGGAGTCGTACGTGCTTACGGAGGAGTACGGGTCCTGGAGCTGCAAGCCAAGTCGGGAGCAACACCCCGTAGGTGGACTTCCTGGGGGAGGCGAAGAGGCGTTCACGGGGTGTGTCATTAGTCGCAGTGCATAGGAGCGACCGAATGGAGTGCAGTGCGTCGGGGAGGACCTCCTGCCAGCGGGAGGCCGGGAGATTTCTGGACCGTAGGGCCAGCTGGACGGCCCTCCAGACCGTCCCATTCTCCCTCTCCACCTGCCCGTTTCCCCAGGAGTTATAGCTGGTCGTCCTGCTCGAGGCGATACCCTTGTTGAGCAGGAACTGACGCAGCTCATCACTCATGAATGAGGATCCCCTGTTGCTGTGGACAGAGGCGGTGAAGCCGAACAGAGTGAAGACGGTGGCAGACGTCATATCAGGGCATGGGATGGCGAAGGGGAATCTGGAGTAGTCATAGACCACACTGAGGAAGTATGTGTTGCGGTCGGTAGAGGGGAGGGGCCCTTTGAAGTCCACGCTGAGGCGGGAGGCCTTCACCAGGCGCGCAAGGTCTGGCTGGTAGAAGTGCGGTTTGCACTCCGCACAGACCTGGCAGTCTCTGGTGATTGCCCTGACTTCCTCGACGGAGTAGGGCAGGTTGCAGGCCTTGGTGAAGTGGTACAAACGTGTGACTCCCGGGTGACAAAGGTTGTCATGCAGAGTCCGGAGTCAGTCCACCTGTGCGCTGGCACATGTACCTTGGGATAGGGCATCGGGGGGCTCATTGAGCTTACTGGGGCGATACAAAATCTGGTAGTTGTAGGTAGAGAACTCGATCCTCCACCTCAAGATTTTATCGTTTTTGATCTTGCCCCGCTGTGTGTTGCTAAACATGAAAGCTACCGACCGTTGGCCAGTGAGGAGAGTGAATCTCCTGCCGGCCAGGTAATGCCTCCAATGCTGCACAGCTTAAACGATGGCTTGGGCCTCTTTTTCGACGGAGGAGTGCCGAATTTCGGAGGCATGAAGGGTTCGTGAAAAGAATGCCATGGGCCTGCCTGCCTGGTTGAGGGTGGCGGCTGGAACGACGGCTGATGCATCGTTCTCGACTTGGATGGGGAGCGTCTCATTGACTGCGTGCATCGCGGCCTTGGCGATGTCGGCCTTAATACGGTTGAAGGCCTGGTGAGCGTCGGCCGTTAGGGGAAAAAGAGTGGATTGGATGAGTGGGCGGGCCTTGTCCGTATAATTCGGGACCCACTGGGCGTAGTAAGAAAAGAACCCCAGCCAACATTTGAGGGCCTTGGGGCAGTGAGGGAAGGGGCGGGGGGGGGGTTCCATGAGGTTGCACATGCCGTCGGGCTCGGGCCCCAGAACTCCATTCTGGACCATATAGCCGGTTTGTGCTGAACACACACTTCTCCTTGTTGTAAGTGAGGTTGAGGAGAGTGGCGGTGCGCGGAAATTTGACAAGGTTGGCGTCATGGTCTTGCTGATCGTGGCCGCAGATAGTGACATTGCCAAGGTACAGGAAAGTGGCCCCCAGCCCGTACTGGTCAACCATTCGGTCCCTTTCCCGTTGGAAAACCGAGACCCCGTTGGTGACGCCGAAAGGAACCCTGAGAAAGTGGTAAAGGCGGCCATCTGCCTCGATGGCAGTGTACGGGCGGTCCACCTTATGGATGGGGAGCTGGTGGTAGGCGGAATTAAGGTCCACAGTTGAGAAGGAGGCGGTACGCGTCGAGCTGCATGTACTTATTGATGGTCTGGCTGTAGTCCACGACCATTCTGTGTTTCTCCCCAGTTTTCATCCACTTGGGCTCTCCAGGGGCTGTTGCTGGCCTCGATGATGCCTTCCCGCAGCAGTCGCTGGACTTTGGACCTGATGAATGTCCTGTCCTGGGCGCTGTACCGTCTGTTCCTGGTGGCGACGGGTTTGCAATCTGGGGTTAAGTTTGCAAATAGGGAAGGTGGGTCGACCTTTAGGGTCGTGAGGCCGCACACAGTAAGGGGAGGTAGGGGCCCGCCAAATTTCAATGTTAGGCTCTGGAGGTTGCACTGGAAGTCCAGGCCGAGTAGTAAGGCAGCGCCGACGTTGGGGAGGACGTAGCGGGGGAAGCCGGTAAACTTCACGCCCTGGACAGTGAGAGTGGCTATGCAGTTTCCCCGGATCGCCACGAAGTGGGACCCGGAGGCCAGGGAGATTCTCTGATTGGCGGGGTATACCGCGAGGGAGCAGCGCCTAACCCCATCAGGATGAAAGAAGCTCTCTGTACTCCCGGAGTCCAGCAAGCAGGAGATCTCGTGCCCATCGATTTTCACATTTTTAGAGGCGGTTGCTAGATTGTGTGGGCGAGACTGGTCAATCGTGACTGAGGCGAGACGCGGCTGATCGTCAATGGTGGCAGACGATGGGGTGCCCGGTGGGCATGGGTCCTGGTAAGATGGCGGCGCCCACGGCCGCACGTGCTGTGGGGGAGACAAGATGGCGGCGCTTGATGTTCCTGGGGAGGACAAGATGGCAGAGCCTACGGGTCGCACGTGGTAGGGTTTGAACAAGATGGCGGCGCCCACGGGCCGCACGTGGTCCGAGGAGGGGAAGATGGCGGCGCCCACTGGCCATGCGTGGTCCGAGGTGGGGAAGTTGGCGGCGCCCACTGGCCAGACGGGGGGGGAGGGGTTGGAACAATAGCGGCGACTGAACGGGCCTGGCACACCGCCGCGAAGTGCCCCTTCTTGCCGCAGGCCTTGCAAAGGGCGCTCCGGGCCGGGCAGTGTTGTCGGGGGTGTTTTGGCTGCCCACAGAAGTAACATTTGGGGCCCCCGGGGTTGGTTGACTGCCGCGCAGCACAGGCGAGGGGTTGGCTGAGTGGGGTCCCCGATGGGGCGGCCGTCTACGGAGTCCACGATGCGTAGGAGGTGTGGGCCGCGCGGCCGGGGGTGTAGGCCTGGATGTTGCAAGAGGCGACCGTCAGCGAGAGCGCAAGCTTTTTGGTTGCCACGAGGCCGAACGTGGCCCCTTTTAAAAGGCGTTGGCGGATGTAATCTGACCCTATCCCCGTAACAAGAGCTTCCCTCATCAGCAAGTTTGAGTGTTCCGTGGCCATGACGGCCTGACAGTCACAGTCTCTGACTAGGGGAATTAGAGCACGTCGGAAGTCTTCTCCTGACTCACCAGGGAGTTGACTGCACATGGAAAGGATGTGTCTGGCGAAAAGCGTGTTAGTCCGCTGAGCATAGTTTTCTTTCAGTAGCGCCATGGCTTCTTCATAGTTCGGCACGTCCTGGATAAGCAGAAAGACGTTGGAGCTCAGCCGCGTGTTGAGGATCTGAATCCTCTGAGCGTCCAGAATTGGGTCTGGTGCAGACCTGATACAAGCTTCAGTCGCCGCTATTGTTCCGACCACCCCCCCGATAAAATCTGAATGCTCTTTCAGGTCCCATTTACACAAATTGTTTTGGTTTTAATGCTGTGGTTTGGTGGTATTGCCACTGGACTAGTAATCCAGACACCCAGCGTAATTCTCCAGGGACCCGGGTTCGAACCCCACCATGGCAGATGGTGACATTTGAATTCAATAAAATACCCAAATTAAAAGTCTAATGATTACCATGAAACCACTGTCGATTGTGTTAAAACCCATCTGATTCACTAATGTGCTTTAGGGAAGAACATCTGATGTCCTTACCTGGTCTGGCCTATATGTGACTCCAGGCTCACAACAATGCGGTTGACTCCTAAATGCCCTCTGAAATGGGCCAGCAAGCCACTCAGTTCAAGGGCAATTAGGGACGGGCAACAAATGCTTGCCCAGCCAGCAACACCCACATCCCATGAACGAGTAAAGAAAACACAATTGTGTTCTTGAGGATCTAGCGTGCAAAACCGAACGTGGTCTCACCAGCAATTTAAACAAAAAGTGAACCATTTCCATTGACAACTGGAGTATTTATTACCCTTGATGCTTAAGTATAATATTTTGTTTTGGGAGTGAATCCCTTCCTAGTCATATGTCGGCTAATTTCTGATTCTTCCAAAGGAGTTAAATACAATTAAGCTTTACAGCAGTATTCCATATAAAAACAGAAAGTGCTGGAAAAACCCAGTAGGCCTGGCAGCAGCTGTGGAGAAGCAGTCAACATTTCAAGTTCAATATGGTTCCTCTTCAGAACCAAAGCATGTTCTGTTTTTATTTCAGATCTCCTGCATCCGCAGTTGTTTGTTTTTACAGGAAAATTCCATGATGCACAAAGTAAGTCATTTGAAAACTTCTGCTAGATTTACAATATTATGTTAATTTAGGAATGCTTTTAGGTTTGGAGTGTGATATTTGTTTTGGCAACATGCCAATATTCAAAAGACGGTACAACGGATTTGGATTTTCCTTAGTGATTTTGGAATGAAAAGAGCTAAATTCTAATTATATTTATTCTAATTATTCTTACTTGTTCAACAAAACTGACTCCCACAGAACAGATTGTGAGAATTCAACATGCTTCAAACATACAGCCAATTGACTGGACTACCCAAGGAACCTTGACATCTCTTGTAAATTATTCAATAATAAAACCTTAAAGAATAATGCAGAATGACCTTCATACAGAAACTCTAATGTGATGGTGTAATTTAAATTCTTCCAAAGCAATACAATTGACAAAAATGAAGAGGAATACAACCCTCTGCTAAATTGAATAGATCAATCAAGATTGTACTGCTACAATGCAAGATTAGAGTGTTCAAAAATGTCATCAAATTCCATGACCTTGAAGTTCTTCAGAATAGAATTACTGCTACACATTTTGGTTTCCAATGTTGGATCGACAAAACTAACTTTCTGCGGTTCTACTGATTCGGTTTTGGAGAACAAGCAAACTGTGAAAGCACCAACTTCAATTTGAAGAAAACAGCGCGAGGAGATCTGATATGCGTGTTCGAAATCATGAGGGGTTTAGACAGAATGATATAAAAGAAACATTGTTCCCATTGGCGAAGGATTGATAGCGAGAGGAGCCAATGGAGATATGAAGAAAAGTTTTTTTTTCATGCAGGGAGTGGTTGGGATCTGCTATACATTGCCGGTTGACGGAGAGTGTGGTGGAGATAAATTCAATTGGGCTTTCAAAAGGGAATTGAAGAAGAACAATTTGCAGGGCAGCACGGTAGCACAAGTGGATAGCACTGTGGTTTCACAGCGCCAGAGCCCCAGGTTCGATTCCCCACTGGGTCACTGTCTGTGCGGAGTCTGCACGTTCTCCCCGTGTCTGTGTGGGTTTTCTCCGAGTGCTCCGGGTTCCTCCCACAGTCCAAAGACGTGCAGGTTAGGTGGATTGGCCATGCTAAATTGCCCTTAGTGTCCAAAAGGGTTAGGAGGGGTTATTGGGTTACGGGGATAGAGTGGAAGTGAGGTCTTAAGTGGGTTGGTGCAGGCTCGATGGGCCGAATGGTCTCCTTCTGCACTGTATGTTCTATGTTCTAAAAGGATTAATGAACTGCTGTGGGGACTGGAGATCTGAAATAACAACAGAATGTGCTGGAAAGGCTCAACAGGTCTGGTAGCTTCTGTGGAAGGAGAAACAGAATTGAGTCCAATATGACTTCTGTTCTGAACAATTCATGTTGTACTCAAAATATTAATTCTGTTTCTTTCGCCACAGATGCTAACAGATCTGCTGAGATTTTCCAACAGTTTCTGTTTTTACATGGAATAGTCCTGTGAAGTTTTATTGTTTAACTGCCCATCCCTAATTGCCTTTGAAAGAGTGGCTTGTTCGGCCATTTCGGAGGGCATTTAAGAGTCAACCACATTGTTGTGGATCAGCAGCCACATGTAGGTCAGACCAGGTAAGGACAGCAAAGAATCAAAAATCAGTCAACATAGGACAACGAAGGAATTCACTGCTGAAGCAAATAGAAAAAATATACTGAAGCATCAAGGGTCAGATGGTAGTAATAATAACTTTGGTTGCCAATGGAAATTGTTAACTCTTTTTTTAGTTTGCTCGTTGTAGTGATCCCTGTATATGCATGTACATAAGGGGTTAATGTGTAATCAGTAGCACCAGATGATCACTAGAGGGCCGGACCAACAGGGGTATAAAAGAAACCACATTGGGTCTCTCTCCCTCTCCTTTGGATGGACTGTGACCAGGACAGGAGTATCAGATTAGCTCAGATGGTTAGTGTAGTTACGCATAGTTACTGTCGTTAGATCTTGTTAACCTTATCACCAGTATCAATGTTAAAATAAAGAATTCACGCAATTATTGTTATAGTTACTCAATAAACCTTTTGTTATTACTGGATGAGTTTGAGTCTCCTTCATCGAGATCCAGAAGACCTTATCAGTAACCAAGGTTTAGTGACACATATTACACTCCGTAGCACATCAAGACACACAGAGAAGAGTAATAAAAGATAACACAGGAGCGTAATAAAAGACTCCGAAGAGCACATTTATTGTCATTCCAAAGCTGCCCCAGAACACAACTGGGGACAGCTGAGTTGCTCTAACAGAGAACTGAAATGGTCATGAGGGACCAATTGGCTTCCTTTTGTACGGTAACCAATCCATATTCTGTGGGCATAATATTCTGCTCTTAATAAATTCTTTCCAATTCTGGGAGCATTTAATTGGCTGTGTCTGCGCCCGCTGTCCAATTGTAGATGGCAGTACTGCATGTTCTATATTTCAGATCGATTCAGAGATGACGCACCAGCTTGTGTTGGTAGGAACTTGATTCATGGTGTTTAAAACGACCACCGTAGGTTCAGCTCAGCTACTGGCTCTTTCTACAACTTTGTTTATTTTTCCCTGTATCTACACCCAGGCCTAACCAATCAAGCACAAGTGAGCACCAATAGTAAACAGACTCATATAATCAACCACAGAACAATTGAGCACTACAGGCAAGTGGATGCCTGAAGTGGGAAGACCAATCGGAGGCCCCCCTGCACTGGACAGACAGCAGCCTTACCTGGAGAGGTGGGCTTTGCTGAAGTACATAGGGAAGACCCAATGGTCCTCCTGTCTGCCAACAGAAGCCCATCTACAAATTGCTGCTGGGCACAGAACTCAATGGGGAGCCTGCACAATGCCAGGCAGGTCCCAGCAGCTTTACCAACAGACGTTGGTAAGCTAACTGGCTGATAATTGCCTCATTTCTGTCTCCCTCCTTTTGAATAAAGGAATTATATTTGCTATTTTCTAATCTAATGGAACCTTCCCCAAATCTCGGGATGTTTGGAAAAATAAAACCACTAGGATGAAGTCCATTAGGCCCCAGGGATTTGTTTACCCGCAGCTTCAAAAATTTGTTCAGTGCACCTTCCCTGGTGATTATAATTTTCTTGAGTTCCTCCCTCTCTTCCATGCCCTGATTTTGAGCTATTTCTGGGATATTCCCTGTATCCTCTATAGTGACGACTGATGCAAAATACCTGTTCAATTTCATCTGCCATCTCCTTATTTTTCATTATTAATTCCCCAGACTCAGTTTCTATAGGACCGACACTCACTTTGTTAACTTCTCTTTTAAACCTCTAATTTTTTAAACCTCCGATATGTATTTATATTTCTTGTAGTAATATTATGCAGGGTGGTACAGTAGCACAGTGATTAGCACTGTTGCTTCACAGTGCCAAGGTCCCAGGTTCGATTCCCGGCTTGGGTCGGAGTCTGCACGTTCTCCCTGTATCTGCATGGATTTCCTCCCTGTGCTCCGGTTTCCTCCCACAAATCCCAAAAGACATTGTTAGGTAATTTGGACATTCTGAATTCTCCCTCCGTGTACCAAAACAGGCGCCGGAATGTGACGACTAGGGACTTTTCACAGTCATTTCATTGCAGTGTTAATGTAAGCCGACTTGTGACACTAAAGATTATTAAAATTATAAGCTTTATTAACTGCTCTCTCCACCTGCCCTGCCACCATCAATAATTGATGCAACTCCCTCTGCTCCTACAACCCCTTATTTTATATTGTCTCTCTGTGTACTTCCAACCAACTTGTCTATGTACTTTCGAAGTTCTACAATGCCTCTCCCATAGTTTTGAAGTTTTGTATCATTTGCGAATTTTGAAAATTTTCCCTGCACACTAAGATCCATTAATATATATCAGGACAAGCAAGGGTCCCAATAAGAACCCCTGTGGGACACCACTACAAACCTTCCTCCAGCCCGAAAGATATCCATTGACCATTACTTTCTGCTTCCTATTATTCAGCTAATTTTGTATCCACATTGCTACTGCCCCTTTTATTTAATGAGTTATTCATATCTCATTCATAGACTCATTCATAGAATTTACAGTGCAGGAGGCGGCCATTCGGCCCATCGAGTCTGCACCAGCTCTTGGAAAGAGCACCCTACCCAAGTCCACACCCCCACCCTATCCCCATAACCCAGTAAACCCACCCAACACTAAGGGCAATTTTGGACACTAAGGGCAATTTAGCATGGCCAATCCACCTAACCTGCACATCTTTGGACTATGGGAGGAAACCGGAGCACCAGGAGAAAACCCACGCACACATGGGGAGAACGTGCAGACTCCGCACAGACAGTGACCCAAGCTGGGAATCAAACCTGGGACTCTGGAGCTGTGAAGCAATTGTGCTAACCACTATGCTACCGTGCTGCCTCTTAAATATCTGCCACTGCATCTCTATTGACCTGTCCCTCAACCTCATTTGCCAGTTTACTTTATCCAGCTTTGCTTTCATGTCCTCATATTGCCCTTTTTTATGTTTAAAATACCAGTCTGAGACCCACTCTTCTCCTCTCAAATTAAATGTAAAATTCAATCATATTATGAGCAGTGCTACCCAGGGTAGTGGGTACTGTGTGGGCATTAATTAATCCTATCTCCTTGCACAATAACAGGCCTAGTATAGACTATATTCCCTGGTGGGCACCAGAACAAACTGTTCCAAGAAAATAGCCCGAAAACATTCTATGACTTCCTCTTCTAGGGCTACCTTTGTCCCTTTGATTTTTCCAGTCTACATGCAGATTAAAATCCCCCATGGTTATCGCTGTACCTTTCTGAGGGATGTCCATCTTGGTGAATGCAACATTTATCAGTTGTATTCTACAATATCAAACACTTCCAGGTCGAGTATGAATAGCATTCAAGTCAACTGTAGTTCAATTGACAGCATTCTTGCCTCTGAGTACCACTCCATGCCTTGCATACAAAAATCAATGGTGACACTCCACTGCATTACTGGGGTTGCGCTGCGCTGCAGGAGGTGCTGTCTTCTGGACGAAATGTTAAACCGAGGCCACATCTGCATGCTAAACATCTCATGGCACTATTTTGAGGAAGAGCAGGGCATTAGCCCCAGTCTCCTCACCAATATGCATCCCTCAAACAACATAAAAGTAGATGATCTGATCATTATTAGCTGTTTCTCGGAGTTTGTTTTGCACAAATTGGCTACAAAGTGTTTCTTACATTGCAACACTGACTACACTTCAAAAAGTACTCAGTTGTAAAGCATTTTGAGACACCTGGTGGTTGTGAAAATGCTATATAAATGCAAGCCTTTCTTTTATTGCTCCAAAAGTGTAATCTCAGCAAGTCATAGTTGGGCAAGATAGATAACTTTTTCTGGTTCTAAGCAGCATTCTGTAAAAAACGGGATAAGGATACTCACCATTACAAGTTGAGTGTGAACCATTATCTGCTGCTCACCAATACACACTCGCACAGAACAGGTCTCATGTATAAACCAAACAGACCTCATACACTATCACTGAGGTGTAGTCCACTGCACAGGAACCACTGCTCTTCTGGGTGTGAAGTCAACGGAGGGCACAAAAACTGTACAATGGCTGATTGGCAATCTTCCTCTCCATGTATTAACAGAAACTATTCTTAGGAGATAGTGGAGGAAATCAGCAGACCCACTCAAATTGACAGGAACGTTGTGAAATATAGTACAGTGAAAAATGTTTTTCTCTGCAGTTGAGGGACATCACAACCTGACAATATTATAAATCTGTGAAGTTCCAGTATTCATTTACACTTTGAACATCGTTATGGGACTTGTTTAACTCGTTGTGTCCTACGCTCTGAGACCTGTGAGGTAGAACTGGCTTCAATTCAAAACTATGCAGAGGTGCTGGCAGGGGGGGGTCAAAGTACACCACATCTGACAGAACTGGTCGGAAGACCAGATCCTTGATGACTTAGTCCACAATTGGAATATACTAAATGGTATGAAGGTAACCAGACCAAAAGGTTCAAGCCTATGCTGTTATTGATTTAGGTGATCTCACCCAGAACATAACGAGTGGTCATCCAGGAGATCTCTGCAGCCGGGGTCAGGGAGGGTGTTAAAGGATCATCAGTGGCATTTGCCTGTTGTCCAGTAATTTCAGATGGAAAATGCACATCCTGAGATGTTGAGCAAGGATAAAATAGTTTCAGCTTTTCTATCCCACAGATTGCAAAATGCTTGGTGACATCAACAAGTCTCACACATGGCGCTTGAAGGTGAGGCATTGGCAAGGTGCAGTCACCTCTATGGTCTGTATGTCAGAGCTGGTGAGTGAGCTCATGTGTGAGAAATCTTTTTGTGTTAGTATCAGCAAAGCATGAACACAGATTTTTCCAAAGCGCCTTGGTATATCTCTAATGCTTTTAATGCTTATGCAGTTCAAGTGCTAACATGTTTTGATTTGGTATGTGGCCATTGGCAAAAAAAGCACCGCAGCATGATGCTTTTTCTTAAGGAATTGGCATGAGGCACACATTTTAAGCAAATATAGAGATGTGCAAGAATTAGGTTTCTCTCCTGGGAAGTGTGGGGGACCTGCTCCAATCTGGGTGCTATAGTACTTCCGAAATCTCAGACCTCACAAGAAAAGTTTTAACATGATGCACATTTACAGGTGTTATGGGCCAGGGTTTAGAGAACCCCAAAATGTATCATGGAGTTCATCTGACCCCCAACTTTTAATAGATTGTGGTTATGGGAAGCACACGGGTCTACCTTACAGGTGTGATGCACCAGAGATCCACAGTACTTTTCCCGAGATCCACAGTACTACATCACTGCATTAATAAACACCCATTTCTTAAAGGTACACCCACTACAGCTATTCTATAAGGCACCCATTTCTTAAAGGTACTCCCACATGACACAGGGCATGGATAAGATTTGGAAAAACAAATAAATTAGAAAAGCCCAATTATTTTTTCTGGCTAATAAAACAATGGCCTTGAATCACTTAAACTCTTTAAAACAGGTATAACATAACAATGGCAGGTGACATTTTCTTCTCTGCTTAACTGAGTTCTTCTGGTTTCACATTAAATCATTGATGTGTGCATTTTGGTCGTAAGGCTTCCTCTGACAGACCTCCACCAAAATCCTGTGCCAGTCATTTGGATTGGATTGGATTGGATTTGTTTATTATCACGTGTACTGAGGTAGAGTGAAAAGTATTTTTCTGCGAGCAGCTCAACAGATCATTAAGTACATGGGAAGAAAATAAAATAAAAGAAAATACATAATATGGCAACACAAGGTATACAATGTAACTACATAAGCACTGGCATCGGATGAAGCATACAGGGTGTAGTGTTAATGAGGTCAGTCCATGAGAGGTTCATTTAGGAGTCGGGTAACAGCGGGGAAGAAGCTGTTTTTGAGTCTGTTCGTGCGTGTTCTCAGACTTCTGTATCTCCTGCCCGATGGAAGAAGTTGGAAGAGTGAGTAAGCTGGGTGGGAGGGGTCTTTGATTATGCTGCCCACTTTCCCCAGGCAACGGGAGGTGTAAATGGAGTCAATGGATGGGAGGCAGGTTTGTGTGATGGACTGGGCGGTGTTCATGACTCTCTTGCGGTCCTGGGCTGAGCAGTTGCCATACCAGGCTGTGATGCAGCCAGATAGGATGCTTTCTATAGTGCATCTGTAAAGGTTGGTAAGGGTTAATGTGGGCATGCTGAATTTCCTTAGTTTCCTGAGGAAGTATAGGCGCTGTTGTACTTTCTTAGTGGTAGCGTCGACGTCGGTGGACCAGGACAGATTTTTGGAGATGTGCACCCCTAGGAATTTGAAACTGCTAACCATCTCCACCTCGGCCCCGTTGATGCTGACAGGGGTGTGTACAGTATTTCGCTTCCTGAAGTCAATGACCAGCTTGTGGTAGTACCAGGTATTGTGGTACCTAAGAGGCTGATGACCATTGGTTAGAGCTAGGAGTTTACCATTGGCTGTTGTTATGTAGCTCCGCCCTGACAGGCGGAGTATGAGAAACGGTGCCGTTCCAGCAGCCTTCACTTTCTGTACCAAAGCTGCTGGGGAACAAGTTCTAGTAGATTAAAGCCTTCAGTTGTGAAATCACTTCGTCTTGAGTGTAATTGATCGCGCATCACAGCTCTTTAGTTTTGCTGGCATTGAGGGACAGATTGTTGTCGCTGCACCACTCTGCTAGGTTCTCCATCTCCCTCCTGTATTCTGACTCGTCATTATTCAAGATCGGGCCCACTATGGTCGTATCGTCAGCAAACTTGTAGATAGAGTTTGAACCAAATTTTGCCACACAACCGTGTGTGTACAGGGAGTAGAGTAGGGGGCTAAGTACGCAGCCTTGCGGGGCCCCGGTATTGAGGACTATTGTGGAGGAGGTGTTGTTGTTCATTCTTACTGATTGTGGTCTGTTGGTCAGAAAATCGAGGATCGATGGACTTCCGGGTGCGGCGTGCGGCTATGCAAAGCTAGGTCGCATATTCGGCAGCTCCTGCTTGGAACGGACTTTTGGGCTCATTACAGGGCCCCCACGGCATTTGTTTGACATTTCCCGGTGTGGGAAGAAGGCTGCAATATTCCCCCGACAGTGTCCCCCAGGAAGGGTATGTCTCTTGGTTGCCAGACACACGCAGAAACAGTAAAAGATTTGGCTGCAACTGCAGGATAAACAGGGCCTCTTCCAGCATGCAGGCGGGGGAAGGGCAAGCTTAAAGCTGCAAGCTGACCTGAGGGCCTGTATCAAAAGTGAATTCTAGCAGCAGAGGGAACAACTGTGAAAAGACCTCATCAAGGCCACTGAAGGGACTTCCGGTTGCGGTGATGCCGAGCTAGCCGCACGCTTCGGCGGCTCCAGCTCCGACGGACCTTCGGGCTCTTTTAAGAGCCCCAACGGGGAATTTTTCGACGACGCAACCCGGTGTGGGGTGTGTGAGAAGGGAGTCCCCCCCAAACGAAGGAGGAAAAAACTGGCGGCGGCGGCTGCAGCGCGAGGAATCGTCGACCAAAGGGTCAGAAAGAGAGAAGTACAAGATGGTGGCGGAGAAAGCGCAGGCGACATGGGGGCCTGAGCAGGATGAAATTGTGAGACGGTGCGTGGAGCTGCTGAAGAGGGAGGTGCTGACCCCGTTGCTACAGGCAATTGAGGGGCTCAAGGAGACATTAAAGACCCAGGAGACAGAGCTCCGTGTGGTGGAGCAGAAGGTGACAGATATTGAGGACGAGATCCTGGGCCTGGCGGTTAAGACACAGACGCACGAGGCACTTCATAAAAAGTGTACTGAAAGGATCGAAGCCCTAGAAAATGGAACGCGAAGGAAGAACCTTCGGATACTGGGTCTCCCTGAGGGTGTGGAAGGAGTGGACTGTGGAGCGTACGCAAGTACGATGCTGAGCTCACTGATGGGTGCTGAGGCCCCTACGGGCCCCTTGGAGGTGGAGTGGGCAAATCGGATTCCGGCGAGAAGACCAAAAGCGGGAGAACCACCCAGGGCGATAATCGTGCGATTTTACCGCCTTAAGGATAGAGAAGAGGTCCTGAGATGGGCTAAAAAGGTGCGGAGTAGCAGATGGGAGAATGCAGTGGTACGGGTATACCAGGATTGGAGTGCGGAGGTGGCGAGAAGGAGGGCGAGCTTCAACCGAGCCAAAGAGGTGTTGCATAAAAGGAAGGTGAAGTTCGGGATGCTGCAGCCGGCAAGACTATGGGTCACGTATCAGGAGAGACACCATTATTTCGAGACGGCGGAGGAAGCATGGACCTTCATCAAAGAAGAGAAATTGGATCGGAACTGAGGGACTGATGCTGCAGGAAATGTTATTGTTAATGTTATGGTTGAAGTTAATTGAGAAGTAAATTGGGAAGGGGGGAGACATTGGGGAAATGTGGGCGCCGGTGAGGGGGGAAAGACGGGACATAGTTGGAGAATGGGGAAGGGGAGGGGGAGGGGAAAGGGAGCTGCGCCATAAGAGGCGGGTCAGGTAAAGGGATGTTCCCGCACCAGAAAGAATAAGGCGGGAAGACAGGCACAAGGCGGATGGGAGTTCCCCACACGGGGGGGTCGAGGAGTGAGCAGGAGTAGCCGGGGTCAGTTGAAGTCAGCTGACTTACGGAAGTAATATGGGGGGAGCAATCATGCTAGAAAGAGATCTAGCGGGGAGGGGGGGAGGGAGGGGGAGGGGGGGGGACAACTGGGTTGCTGCTGCGGAAATCCAAAAGGAAATGGCTAAAGAGTGGGTGGGCGGGGATGGTGTGCGACGCTGGGGGAGCGAGCGGGAGCGCGGAGGCGGGATATGGGACTGGCCTAGAGAAGGTAATGGCTAGTCGACATGGGAGGGGGGCAGGTAGCCCCCTAGTGAGGCTGATCACGTGGAACGTGAGAGGCCTGAACGGACCGATAAAAAGGGCCAGAGTGCTCGCGCATTTGAAAGGACTAAGGGCAGACGTGGTTATGCCCCAAGAGACGCACCTAAAGGTGGCGGACCAAGTTAGGCTAAGGAAAGGATGGGTGGGACAGGTGTTCCACTCAGGACTGGACGCAAAGAATAGAGGGGTGGCCATTTTGGTGGGGAAACGGGTAGCATTTGAATCAAAGAACATCGTAGCAGAT
The DNA here is from genome assembly GCF_047496885.1 of Scyliorhinus torazame. Taxonomy (NCBI): domain Eukaryota; kingdom Metazoa; phylum Chordata; class Chondrichthyes; order Carcharhiniformes; family Scyliorhinidae; genus Scyliorhinus; species Scyliorhinus torazame. The sequence goes on from NC_092710.1 coordinate 134,029,064, forward strand.
AGCGGAGGTAGATATGTAATGGTGAGTGACAGGCTGGAGGGAATGGAGGTCGTGTTGGTTAACGTGTATGCCCCAAACTGGGACGATGCGGGATTTATGAGACGGATGCTGGGGCGTATACCGGACCTGGAGGTAGGAAACTTGATTTTAAGAGGGGACTTCAATACGGTGCTGGACCCGGGGCTAGATAGATCCAGCTCAAGGACCGGAAGAAGGCCGGCAGCGGCCAAGGTACTTAAGGGGTTTATGGACCAAATGGGGGGAGTGGATCCATGGCGATTTCTTAGACCTAGGGCTAGGGAGTTTTCCTTCTTCTCCCATATCCATAAAGTGTACTCCCGGATAGATTTTTTTGTTTTGGGAAGGTCGTTGATCTCTAGGGTGGAAGAAGCTGAGTACTCAGCCATAGCGGTTTCGGATCATGCCCCACATTGGGTGGACCTGGAATTAGGAGAGGAAAGGGAGCAGAGAACACTCTGGCGATTAGATGTGGGACTGATGGCGGATGAGGGAGTGTGTGCAAGAGTGCGGGGGTGTATTGAGAGGTACCTGGAGGCCAATGACGACGGGGAGGTCCGTGTGGGAGTGGTATGGGAAGCACTAAAAGCGGTGGTCAGAGGAGAGCTGATCTCCATTGGGGCCCACAAAAGGAAAACAGAGGCCGAGGAAAGGGAAAGATTACTGGGGGAGATTTTAAGGGTGGATAGGGAATTTGCAGAGACCCCGGAGGAGGAATTGTACAGGGAGAGGAGACGACTCCAGACGGAATTTGACCTTCTGACCACCAGAAAGGCGGAGGTACTGTGGAGGAAGGCACAGGGGAGGAGGTATGAATATGGGGAAAAGGCGAGTCGCCTGTTGGCTCATCAATTGCGAAAGAGGGCAGCAGCGAGGGAGATAGGAGGAATTAGAGACGAAAGGGGAGACACGGTGCGAAGGGCAGGAAAGATAAATGAGGTGTTCAAGACCTTCTATGAGGAACTGTATAGGTCTCAACCCCCAGAGGGAGAGGAGGGGATGCGGCAGTTCCTGGACCAATTGAGCTTCCCGAAAGTGGAGGAGCGGGGGGTGGTAGGCCTGGGGGCACCGATTGGGGTGGACGAGGTTATTAAGGGTCTGGGAAGCATGCAAGCAGGGAAGGCCCCAGGACCAGACGGGTTCCCGGTGGAGTATTACAGAAAATATGTGGACTTGTTGGCCCCGTTGATGGTGAGGACGTTCAATGAGGCCAGGAAAGGGGGGACTCTACCCCCGACGATGTCGGAGGCGACGATATCGCTAATTTTGAAGAGGGATAAAGATCCGTTGTAGTGCGGGTCCTATAGACCCATTTCATTATTGAACGTGGACGCCAAATTGTTGGCAAAGGTACTGGCATCGAGGATAGAGGACTGTGTCCCGGGGGTGGTGCACGAAGACCAGACAGGGTTCATAAAAGGGAGACAACTGAATGTTAACGTGCGACGACTATTAGGGGTGATAATGATGCCCCCAGTGGAGGGGGAGGCAGAGATAGTGGCGGCAATGGACGCAGAGAAGGCATTTGATAGGGTGGAGTGGGAGTATTTATGGGAAATGTTAAGGAGATTTGGGTTTGGGAACGGGTTTATTAGCTGGGGCTCCAACGGCAAGCGTAGTTACAGGTCGACATAGATCGGAGTATTTCCGACTATATAGGGGAACAAGACAGGGATGCCCGCTGTCTCCATTGTTGTTCGCGTTGGCAATTGAACCTCTGGCCATGGCGTTGAGAGACTCCAGGAAATTGAGAGGGGTGATTAGAGGGGGAGAAGAACACCGAGTCTCGTTATATGCGGATGACCTATTGTTATACGTGTTGGACCCAGCGGGGGGGATGATAGAGGTTATGCGAATTTTGAGGGGGTTCGGGGATTTCTCGGGGTATAGGCTAAACATGGGGAAGAGTGAATTATTTGTGATACACCCAGGGGACCAGAGTAGAGAGATAGAAGGCTTGCCTCTAAGGAAAGTGGAAAGAAACTTCCGATACCTGGGGATTCAGATCGCTAGGAGCTGGGGAACCTTGCACAGACTTAATCTGACACGGTTGGTAGAACAAATGGAGGAGGACTTCAAGAGGTGGGACATGCAGCCTCTATCGCTGGCGGGCAGGGTGCAAGCAATTAAGATGATGGTCCTCCCGAGGTTCTTATTTGTATTTCAATGTCTCCCTATACTAATCACCAAGACCTTTTTTAATAAAATAGACAGGAGCATCACGAGCTTCGTGTGGGCAGGGAAAGTTCCGAGAGTAAGGAGGGAGTTCCTTCAGCGTAGTAGGGACAGAGGAGGATTGGCACTACCGAACTTGGGCGATTACTATTGGGCCGCCAATGTGGCAATGATACGTAAATGGATGATGGAGGGTGAGGGAGCGGCGTGGAAAAGACTGGAGAGAAAGTCCTGTACAGGGACGAGTTTAGAGGCGCTGGTGACGGCGCCGCTACCGATCTCACCTAAAAAGTTTACCACGAACCCGGTGGTGGCGGCAACATTGAATATCTGGGGACAGTGGAGGCGACAGAGAGGGGTGCGGGAGCCCTGGTGGGGTCCCCAATCAGGAACAACCATAGGTTCGCCCCAGGAAGAATGGATGGAGGATTTCAGAGCTGGTACCAGTTGGGAATTAGAAGGGTGGGAGATTTATTTATAGATGGGACTTTTGCGAGCTTGGGAGCATTGGAGGAAAAGTATAAGTTGCCCCGGGGAAATTTCTTGAGATATATGCAGGTGAGGGCATTTACTAGACAACAGGTGAGGGAATTTCCGTTGCTCCCGACACAGGGGATACAGGACAGGGTGCTTTCAGGGGTGTGGGTCGGAGAGGGCAAGGTGTCAGAGATTTACCGAGAGATGAGGGAAGAGGGGGAGGAGTCGGTGGGCGAACTAAAAGGAAAGTGGGAAGAAGAACTAGGGGAGGAGATAGAGGAGGGTATGTGGGCTGATGCCCTAAGCAGGGTAAATTCCTCTTCCTCATGCGCCAGGCTTAGCCTGATTCAATTTAAGGTGCTACATAGAGCACACATAACGGGAGCAAGATTGAGCAGGTTCTTTGGAGTGGAGGACAAATGTGGGAGGTGTGGCGGGAGCCCGGCAAACCACGCACATATGTTTTGGGCGTGCCCGGCACTGGAAGGGTATTGGAAGGGAGTGACGGGAGTGATTTCGCGGGTGGTAAAGGCCCGGGTCAAACCAGGCTGGGGGTTAGCTCTATTTGGAGTTGCGGAAGAGCCAGGAGTGCAGGAGGCGAAAGAGGCCGACGTTGTGGCCTTTGCGTCCCTAGTAGCCCGGCGCAGGATCCTACTCATGTGGAAGGAGGTGAAACCCCCCGGACTGGAGGCCTGGGTAAATGATATGGCGGGGTTCATTAAACTGGAGCAGATAAAGTTTGCCCTGAGAGGATCGGCTCAAGGGTTCACCAGGCGGTGGCAGCCATTTCTCGACTACCTAGGGGAACGTTAGAGGGAAGACAGATGACCAGCAGCAGCAACCCAGGGGGGAAGGGGGGGGGAGGGGGAGGGGGGGGTGGGGGTTTTAGTTTAGTTTAGGTCAAAGATAAAGGGGTTTTGTTACTTGTGTATTGTTAAAAATTTCTGTATTGTTATTGTTGCGTTTGCTTTGTAAGAGGGGAAAAATTGTTGTTTGGGAAAAATTTTTCAATAAAACATATTTAAAAAAAAAAAAAAAAAAAAAATCGAGGATCCAGTTGCAGAGTGGGGAGCCAAGTCCTAGGTTTTGGAGCTTTGATATGAGCTTGGCTGGGATTATGGTATTGAAGGCGGAGCTGTAGTTAATAAATAGGAATCTGATGTCGGAGTCCTTGTTGTTGAGATGTTCTAGGGATGAGTGTAGGGCCAGGGAAATGGTGTCTGATGTGGACCGGTTGCAGCGGTATGCGAATTGCAGTTGATCAAGGTGGGGTTCTGGGAGTATGGAGGTGATGCGGTTCATGATCAACCTCTCGAAAAACTTTATTATGACTGAAGTCAGGGCCACCAGACGGTAGTCATTGAGGCACGTTGCCTGGTTCTTCTTTGGCACCGATATAATGGTGGTCTTCTTGAAGCAGGTGGGGACCTCGGAGTGGAGTAGGGACAGGTTAAAGATGTCTGCGAATACCTCTGCTAGCTGGTCCGCGCAGGCTCTGAGTGCACGACCAGGGATCCCGTCCGGGCCCATTGCCTTCTTAGGGTTCATTTTCAGGAAGGTCGATATGACTTCAGAAGCTGTGATGGTGGGTATGGGTGAGTTATGGGCTGCTGGGGCACTCAACAGCGGATTGTTGGTTACCTGCTCGAACCAAGCATAGAATGCATTGAGTTTATCGGGGAGGGGTGCGCTGCTGCCAGTGATACTGCTCGGCTTTGCTTTGTAGCCCGTTATGTTGTTTAGTCCTTGCCACAATCGCCGAGAGTCTGTCTGTGATTCTAGCTTGGTTTGATATTCTCTCTTGGCACCTTGGATGGCTTTGCGGAGGTCGTACCTGGATTTCTTGCACAGGTCAGGGTCGTCTGACTTGAACCCCTCAAATCTGTCCTTCAGTAGGGAGTCATTTACATACCTCCATGCATTTATGCCAGTGATGTATGTGTTGGTTGAGATATATGGCCTAAAATCTAGGAGCATTAACTACAAGCCAACTGATATTGTAACTGGTATTTATAGAGTTCAACCTGCACTATATTTGATCAATGTTCTGTCAGCCACAGTGTAGTTGAAATTTTTCAGACCATATTCTCTTCCCCTTCGGGGAGTCCATTGAGATTGAGAATTATTTGCTTCCACTCCGGTTCGATGGGTCCTGATATGGTTAAGGTTATTGCGCGATCTGTAGACTCTTCCACCTATGGAGTCGACAGTGCTTGAAGGGTCAGGTAGATGAATTGTTTGGAAGTTTTTGCGCTCTCCCCAACATTTTGATTTTACGCCTGCGTGTTCCCGATGAAATCGTTCAATGTGTTCAGTGCTTTCCTGAATGAATCTTCTCCATTTTGCTCAATCATAGGCCAGAGACTCCCATGAGTCAGTGTGATCTTTGACCTCTTCAGAAATGCCTTGAGGATATTCCAAAAGCATTTTCACTGTCTTCCTGGGTGTTTCCTGCTGAATCCAAGTTCTGAGTGGAGCAATTGCTTTGGGAATCTGGTTTCAGGCAAACAACATATCCTGCCAAACGCAAGTGAACTTCCACTTTCTAAACCCAAGACCACTATAATCTAGAAGGGCAAGAGCAGTGGCTACCTGGGAATACAACTACATTCAAGTTCCCCTCCAAGTCACTCACCATCATGACTTGGAAATATATTGTTGGTTTTTCACTGTTGCTGATCAAAATTCTGTAAACTCCCTCCTTAACAGCACTCTGGGTGTACCTACACCTCAGGCACTGCAGCAGATCAAGAAGCCAGCTCACCACCCTTCTCAAGGGAAACTAGGAAAGGGCAATAAATGCTGGCCTAGCCAGCGAAGCCCACATCCCATGAATGAAGTTAAAAAGGGTTATTTTGCAAAAGGACACTGCTGTTGGCCCACCTTTCCTGCCTGTGGATTGAAGGGTGTTGTGAAGACACTGCTGATAGTATTTCTTCAGTGCTTTGAAGCATATGGGAGTTCAGGGATCATTGCTACCTGGTGAATCATGAACTTAATCTTGGGTATGAGATATTGGTCCCCCAACTACTCTTCCTCAGTTGGCCAAAGGCTGAGCTGGCACATTGAAGGCAATGGAGATTTTTGTGATCTATTTTTAACCTTTGTGAAGAGGGGGCTCCCAAGAGACTTAAAATGACCCCCAGGATCTCACTGCTGATAGTAATCGATGGGGGGAGGTGTTGTGCTGTGAAATCTAGTTGGAAGAGGATCTTAGGTTTCTGGGTGTTTACTGAAAGGCCCATTTTCTCATATGCTTTGAAGAAGGAATCAACAGTGACCTGGAGCTGAGTTTCTGAGTGAGTGCACATGAGAATCATCTGCATACTGAAGCACTAAAAATGAAGTTGTAGTCCAGGATGGCATGGTGGTGCAATGGTTAGCACTGTTGCCTCACAGCACCAAGGATCCGGATTCGATCCCAGCCCCGGGTCATGTCTGTGTGGCGTTTGTGTCTGAATGGGTTTCACTCCACAACGCAAAGGTGTGCAGGGTAGGTCGAGTGGCCACGCTAATTTGCCCCTTAATTGGAAAAAAAATTTAAGGAGTAGTGATTTTGGTTTCCGATTGAAGGTGACAGAGGTTGAACAGTTTATAAACTGTTTTGTCGATTATCCCTCCATTTGTTGGTAGTTTGCTGGAGGCAGGATTTGCATCATACACCCTGTATAGCCCCTTAACGCAATCATCTGGACGACACAACTGGAATGCTTTATTAGGAAGCTATAAACATAGGGAATAGGAACAAGAGCAGGCCATTCAGCCCTTTGAGCCAGTTCTGCCATTCAATAAGATCATCTTTCTCAACACCTCCCCATACTTTTTGACACCTTTATGATCTACATTATAATGGATGAAGAAGAAAAGTAGCTGGTGCAAAATGTTCAGAGAATGTGATACAAAGGCAGAAGGCAGCAGCCTATTGAAATCCAGATTGAAAAAGTACATCCTTGATTATCTAAGAAGAACATGCACTAATTGTGAATTTCAGTGAACAGGTCACATTTGGAGAAATTAGATACCTAACCTAATTTTCATATCAGCTACTTTGAATACTGCGGCTTCAATGAACCATAAAAACTCAAAAATAATACAGAACCCAGAGTGTGCATACTTTCATGGACAGCAAGTGTGGTCATAGCAATGGTAGCACAGTTAAACCATCGATTCTCAGTGTTGGCGTGAGCACAGTCTGCATTTGCCTGTTACGTGTTTCTTGCTGGCCTTGTTATTATTCAAATGAGTTCCACAGCAAATTCAGGGCACGCTCTCTTCACCAAGATCAACATCTAAATCAGAATAATTTCTGCATGAGCAAACTAACTTCAAAACCATCCTTTGAGTAAACCTGTGTCCTTGACCGGGATTCTCCGCTGCGAATCCACCCCACTACCGCTGCTAGCGAGGACGGGGAATATGGCGCTCAGCCTAACCTCCTGTTCACTGGGGCTGTATTGGAGAATTCCACTGCCATGAATGGATGAAGAATTCAGCCCCTTTTGTACAAATGTGTTGAAAAAGGGGAAAAGAAGTCCTCATTTAATGGATAATCAGTGCACAGAATGAAAACAAAATCTTGAAGTGAGCATTTGTTTAGAACAGTCCACCCAGTAAACTGCAATATATTATTTTTCGCTTTATCATAATGTGTGCATGTACATTTAAATGTTTCTGATAGATGTTGGGCTGGATTCTCTGATTTTGAGACTAAGTGCTGACGTTGGCGTGGGAAAAGTGGCCTTTTACACCCGAGAAAATGGTGCACAACATCGACCGATCCTCCATCTGGTGGGGAACTAGCAGCCATGCAGCGTAAAGTTCCCGGCTCGTGCTGTGGATACGGTTGGAGAATTGCCAGGTCCATGGCCGCGCATGCGCACAGCGGCGGCCTACAGCGGCTGCGTCGTGCAACATGGCGCCGGCCACGAACGGACACGGCCTCCAAATAGTGCCCCCCTTGGTCAGGCTCGCCACCCCCGGATCACCCCCACTAGTGCCCCGACCACCACCAAAGCCCCCCCCCTCTCTCTCCCCCCCCCCCCCCGCCCGCGGATTGGCTTCCCCACTCCCCCGACTGTGGCGGCACGGGATTCAGTCTGCAGCCGCCACGGCGGCTTCCCAAAAAAAAATAGCCTGAGTGACCCATGATGTTGGGAACTGGGAGCAGCGGGCGAGGGCCTCAGGTGATGTCCTGAGGCTGTCCATATGGTGTACTCTGTGACTACGGTGTTTTGGAGGGGGCGGAGCATCGCAAAAGTGGCACCGCCCCGATTTCGGTGCCAACGGGGATTCTCCGGACGATTGCCGAACGTGATTTCGACCTCGGAGACCAGAGAATCCTGCCCACTGAATTCTCTGATGCGACCATCAATTCACTGAGAGACACGTTGAGAAGTAAACCGTGGTTTTAATCAGCTTACAACTGAGCCTGCCTGTGAACGGTACAACAATGAATGCGGCCCCGCAGGTCAGCTGCCTTTATACATCCTGTAAGGGATGGAGCCATGGGCGAGCCCGTACAATGGCCCATAGGTGGAGCCCACAGGGTTAAACACATAACGTAACACGATACAGCAGTAACATGATATCACAGTGCACTGGTGAATTAACAGTAGTTCCATTCACCACATTCACTAGCCGCACCCACGATTTTCCCGGCAGCATGGGGTGGGTTCAATGGGAAATCCCATTTGCAAGCTGTGGGAGTGTAGAATCCTGCCATCAGGGAATGACACTCCACCGAGAAACGCACGGCTAATGACTGGAGAATCCAACCCACTGTGTCTCTGCTGCAACTGCCCCATTTGTTGATATGTTGCATTTTCAGCATTTGTATGCATGTATACATTTTTGAAACAAATTAGTATTGCCAATGAAGTATTGTCATATTAGACAGCTTCCTGGTACTTCGGACTTGTTTATTTGGCACCCAGTAATTGATGGCTTGTCATCTGTCCTGCAGTTGGCATGTTTTATATACATAACAGTTACACTCAAAGAGCCTCTTGTGAGTAATAATGTTCTGTCACCAGGGTCATTGCAGCTCAGCACTTACAGATGCCTTTAACTGAGTAATAGCTGTGAATAAACTGTGGCTGTGGTGGTCTTGGACCCAAAGCAAGTACAACTGCGGAGAGGTAGTGCCATTCTAAAACATCTCTCCCTTTTTGTTTCTCAGCATGCCCAAAACCTAAAAGTTGCATTAAAGCCAACAATATGGTTATGGCAGTGGAGTGGGAATGAGGAAAGTTAAGGAACAGCGACCAGATGGTAATTTGTCATAAAATTGTCCGTTTATCAACACGGGATGCTTACCAGAAATACTAAGGCAAACAACATCTCTGAATAACTGAGTTAAATTAATGTGTTAAAACGCTGCACAGCTTTATACACTGGTGTAATTATTACGTGGAATGTGGGTAATCTGAATATTTCAGCTGTGCAAACTTGGATCATTTTGAGCAAAAAAACAGACAAAATATAAAGCACATTATACATAAATAATTTATGTAATAAGCACTGTTAATCGTTTTGGTCAAGTGAGTAGACAATTTCTCGATAAATCTCAGAATGATTAGAAGCGATAATGATGTATTTCCACATTACATTAAAAGCTATATTAATAGCCTCCTGAATTAAACTTTTCTTTGGCAACTCAATCTGGTTGTTCGTTTTTAAAAATATAATGAATAGTTCATCAGCTTACTGGTCAATTAGGTCTTTTATTAGATTTTTTAAAAAGCTGCTGAATTTCTTTAAAAATAAATCTTTCCAACATTATGAAAGGCATTTATCATGTGCACTTCAAGGTAAAGGTGCCCTCCAGCAACACTTGGGTATTGCAGTATTTTTAATAATACCGTTGCTGTCAATTTTAGTATTTTTATTTACATTTACCTTCCTAGGCCCAATCCCTGGCCCTACTCCTATAACCCCGCCTAGGGGCAAGTTGCATTGACTAATCCACCAAATCTGCACATTTTTGGACTGTGGGAGGAAACCAGAGCATCTGTTGAAGTCCAGGCAGACACAGGGAGAAAGTGCAAACTCCACACAGTCACTTGAGGTCGGAATTGAACTCAAGTCTCTGGCGCTGTGAGACAGCAGTGTTAACCATGAGTTAACAGAGTGCAGAAAAGATTTACTAGGATGTTGCCGGGACTTGACGGTTTGAGTTATAAGGAGAGGCTGGATAGACTGGGACTTTTTTCCCTGGAGCGTAGGAGGCTTAGGGGTGATCTTATAGAGGTCTATAAAATAATGAGGGGCATAGATAAGGTAGATAGTCAACATCTTTTCCCAAAGGTAGGGGAGTCTAAAACTAGAGGGCATAGGTTTAAGGTGAGAGGGGAGAGATTCAGAAGGGCCCAGAGGGGCAATTTCTTCACTCAGAGGGTAGTGAGTGTCTGGAATGGGCTGCCAGAGGTAGTAGTAGAGGCGGGTACAATTGTGTCTTTTAAAAAGCATTTAGATAATTACATGGGTAAGATGGGGTTATGGGCCAAGTGCGGGCAACTGGGACTAGCTTAATGGTAAGAACTGGGCGGCATGGACTGGTTGGGCCGAAGGGCCTGTTTCCATGCTGTAAACTTCTATGATTCTATGATTCTAACCACTGTGCCACTGTGCCACACTATACTGCAAGATTCCCTGCAATCATCGACATACAAAATTATTTTCAATGACTTAATTCCAAACATAATAATAATAATCTTTAGTATTGTCACAAGTAGGCTAACACTGCAATGAAGTCACTGTGAAAATTCCCAAGTCGCCACACTCCGGCGCCCGTTCGGGTACACTGAGGGAGAATTCAGAATGTCCAATTCACCTGACAAGCACGTCTTTCAAGACTTGTGGGAAGAAACGGGAGCACCTGGAGGAAACCCACGCAGACACAGGGAGAACGTACAGACTCCACACAGACAGTGACCCAAGCCGGGAATCGAACCTGGGACCCTGGTGCTGTGAAGTTACAGTGCGAACCACTGTGCTACCATGCAGTCCTAAGAATACAAGCGCCCCAATATTTGAAACCGTACTGGACCTATTCAGAACTTCCAGTGTTTAGTGGGAGAAGGTCACACAACAGGTAGCTCCCACTATGGTCTTTGTTTTTTAGAACTTTTAACGAGGTTTTGGGGATTTTGGTTAACAAAATGGACCCATCGTATGAGATAAGGAATTGGTCAGCGAAAATATGTAGAAATCTATGAAAAAGGTTGGTGGTAAGAAGATTACAGGGGGTAATGCTTCGACAAAGCCAGAAAGCTGTGAAGCTCCGCAGGAGGGAAGGTGGTGGACCTGGTCTTGGGTGGGGCTGCTCATATCACATTGGAAACGCTGACTGAGGTGATGGTGCAGGAGTTTGAAAAACAGTTTGCAAAGCATTTTGAGGAGCAGGGCAGGGTGATGATGGAAACCCCTAAGTGGTCAATTGAGGAGGCACTTGGCCCGATCTGGGAGAAGCTGAAAAAAACCTCAGAGGCAGTGAAGGATCATGGAGAGGCATTGAAGAGTGTGGAGGCGGCCTTGCCGCAGCATGGGGAGCGATTCACCTCGTTGGAATCTGAGATGTTGTTAGCGGAGGAGAGGAACAAGACTCTGAAGGCAAAGGACTTGGAGAACAGGTCGGGGAGACAGACCCTCAGAATCGTGGGGTTGTCGGGGGGTTTGGAGGGCCCGAAGCTGACTTGAGTGCTTTTCTCAGATATGTGCCAAGTTTGTTGGGGGGGGGGGGGATGGCGTGGCGTTTATCCCCTCCAGAGTTGGTTCGGATCCACGTAGTAGTCCGGCAGAAGCCTTGGGCAAATGAGTCGCTGCGGGCAGTGGTTATTGGATTCATTTTTTCAAGATGTCGGAGGAGGCGGAGGTTTTTGTCAAGGAGCAAGGACAGACTTGATTAAATGGATTCAATTAGGTCTTTAATGTGGACGGCTGGGAGAGGTTGTTTGGAGAGGGGTTGCAGTTTGTATCTGCCGTATGCTTGGGATTGAGGGGGCTACGGTTATTGGGGGCGGGGTAGTGGTCAGTGCAACAGAATGGGGAATATATGGGCCCCAGGGGGTGTTTATAGTAATGGTGTTGGGTTTTGGTTGCTCATCCGCAGCCGATAATGAGTGGGAGGCATTGTTTTTCTTTGTTCTTTGAGCATAGACTCTGGGTTGGGGGGTTACCTTTGCGAACTAAAAAGTTTCAGCCGGTGAATGGGAGTGAGGTGGGGGAGTATGTGGCTTGTTGGACCTGCTTGAGCAAGATTCAGTGAGGCTAGGTTAGTTGTTTGGTGGAGGGGTGAGGGGTGGGGTGGGGGTGGCGGGGGGGAATGGGGAGAGGAGGGAAAGCTTTTTTCAGGATTGGGGGGGACGGGGGCTGTGGGGAGGAGATCTGGCTGAGGCTAAGGGCTTGTGTCTCACCCCAGGGGCGGGGTTGGTGGCTGTCTTAGGCGGGTCCTGGCCCCGTGCTGGCCGGAAGTGGTGGCCTTTGTCTTTTATCTTTAGGAATTGGTCACAGTCAGCGGTTTGGCGGGGGGGGGGGAGCAGAGAGTGTAAGGTTTGGGGGGGGTTTCTATTTCCACGGGAAGGGGTTTTATGAATGGTATTTCGTTTGTATAGATTTGTTTATTTTGTGTTTTACAAAATGAAACGTAATGGTATAAAAAAAACCATTCCTATACACTTGACAAATCACCAAGACAATGCTTTACATCTTCAAAGATGACCAAGCTGCCATTGTTAAAATTTGGGGGCGGAATTTTCTAAATAAGGGTCAAAGTATCAGGTTCTGACTGAAATTTGGCATGGTTATCTCCAGAAACACAGTCAGGTTTTCAGTCCAGACCTTCTGACGGTCTGTCAGAGAAAAGGCGGGGTGTATGGTCTGTGCCGTCACTCTGGTGGGGCGAGGCAGGGCCAGATAGAGCCGACAAGCCTGGCTACACAGAGATATTTAATGGGCGCTGTGGTGTTGGGTGTTCTAACACACAGAAGAGCCAACACAGTTGCATATGGTACAACGCTTCTTTATTTAAACTCACTATTTACAACTTGGTCTTTGCACTCTGCACGTGGGGGGCTCCCTGCTTGTGGTGTTTCAACAGCTCTTTCTTGTTTCCTTCTCCCCAGACCTACTGACCTCCAGGTGTCGTGCTCGTGCTTTTTATGTGGTTGGTGTTCTGGTCTGTGATTGGTTGTGGTGTTGTGTGCTCTGATTTGCCTGTTAGTGTGTCCATCATGATGTGTGTGTTTGAATATCATGACATCCCCCCTTTTTACAAAGATATGTGCCTACGTGGTAATAAATATGATCGTGACGTGAGTGCATCTAAGAGTGTGTGTGTGTCGTGTGCAGCATGTGTCTATGACGGAACTATGTACATGGGGCGATGTCGAGTGCGTCACATGAATCCAGTTGTACCATAACATAACAGAAATGCGAACGAGAGAAGAAGAAAAAAAAATTTGAACAGTTGTCCAGTCAGACGACATCTGGAACGATAAACAACAACAGGTTATCATGTAAAATTGTCCAACTTATTAAACATATGAACTGTATTATAAGTCCATTCTAATGGGTTTGCGACGAATTCGGGTTGACCGCCTTAAGGGTGGATCAAGAACCACCGGCTGCTGTGCAGGCATGGCCATGGGTGGCGATGGAAAGGGCGTGATGTGCGGCAGCTCCACAAAGTCATCCTCGGAAGCCTGTTGAGGATCTGGCGTGTTGTGTGGCTGTGAGCGTGGAAGTCGGCGAAGGGCGCGCCGATTGCGGCGACGCACGGAACCATCCGGCATGCGAACCAGGAACGAGCGGGGAGCCACTTGTCGGAGGACTTCGGCCGGTGCTGACCAGCCACCATACGGTTGATGGACGCGTACTTTGTCTCCGGAGGACAGGGGGGGCAGGTCCGTCGCTCGTGTGTCGTACCGACCTTTCTGGCGATCACGCTGCAGTTGCATGTTCCGAAGAACCGCCTCATGGTCTGTTGTCGGTGCCAGGACGGAAGGTACCGTCGTCCTGAGGGAGCGACCCATTAGTAGCTGCGTTGGCGAGAGGCCCGTGGATAACGGGGCCGATCGATAGGCCAGCAAGGCAAGGTTAAAGTCCGATCCGTCATCAGCCGCCTTGCACAGGAGCCGCTTTGCGATGTGGACACCCTTTTCAGCCTTCCCGTTCGATTGTGGATGCAGAGGGCTGGATGTCACATGAGTGAAACCATATGCTGCGGCAAAGGACGACCATTCACGGCTGGCAAAACAAGGTCCATTGTCTGACATGACAGTCCTTGGAATGCCGTGGCGAGCAAACGTTTCCTTGCAGGCCCCAATGACTGCGGACGACGTCAGATCATGGAGAGGCATGACTTCCGGGTAGTTTGAGAAGTAGTCTATAATAACAATGTAATCTCTGCCGAGCGCGTGAAATAGGTCAACACCCACCTTCGCCCAGGGGGACGTCACCATCTCGTGTGGTAGAAGTGTTTCCGGAGGTTGCGCTGGCTGAAACCTCTGACAGGTTGTGCAGTTGAGCACCATGTTGGCTATGTCTTCATTAATACCCGGCCAATATACCGCCTCCCGGGCCCTTCGTCTGCATTTTTCGACGCCCAAGTGGCCTTCGTGTAGTTGACGAAGAATCATCTGGCGCACACTGTGTGGAATGACGATCCTATGCGATTTCATAAGGACCCCGTCTATATTGGTGAGATCATCTCGCACATTATAAAACTGGGGGCACTGCCCTTTTAGCCACCCTTCCGTCATGTGGCGCATCACTCGCTGCAGCAGAGGGTCAGTCGCCGTCTCTGCGCGTATGTGGGCCAGACAAGGATCATCAGCTGGCATATTTGCTGCTGTCAGAGTCACGTGTGCCTCAATTTGACGCATGAACCCCTCCGCATCTGGTGGTGTGCTCACTGCTCGGGAAAGAGTGTCCGCCACTATGAGTTCCTTCCCCGGAGTGTAGATCAGTTCAAAATCGTACCTCCTGAGTTTAAGTAAGATGCGCTGGAGGCGAGGAGTCATGTCGTTCAGGTCTTTGTTAATGATGTTGACCAGGGGGCGGTGGTCAGTTTCGACCGTGAATCGTGGCAGGCCATACACATAGTCGTGGAACTTGTCCAGTCCAGTTAACAAGCCCAGGCATTCTTTTTCGATTTGCGCGTAGCGCTGTTCGGTAGGGGTCATGGCTCGTGAGGCATACGCAACCGGGGCCCATGATGACGTGCTGTCTTTTTGCAGGAGTACCGCTCCAATACCAGATTGGCTGGCGTCTGTTGAGATCTTTGTAGGGCGAGTCGTGTCAAAGAAGGCCAGCACTGGTGCCGTGACCAGTTTGTGCTTGAGCTCCTCCCATTCCCGCTGATGCGACTGGTGCCAGTTGAATTCCGTCGATTTTTTTACGAGATGGCGCATGTTTGTTGTATGAGAAGCCAGGTTGGGAATGAACTTCCCAAGGAAGTTGACCATGCCCAGGAATCTTAAGACAGCCTTCTTGTCAGCCGGTCGTGGCATGGCTGTGATGGCGCTAACCTTGTCTGCATCGGGACGGACCCCGGACCTTGAGATGTGGTCCCCGAGGAATTTCAGCTCCGTCTGGCCGAAAGCACACTTCGCACGGTTGAGACGCAGGCCATTTTGCCGTATGCGGGTGAAGACACGTCGAAGACGATGCATGTGTTCCTGCGGAGTGGTGGACCAAATGATGATATCGTCCACATATACACGTACCCCTTCGATGCCTTCCATCATCTGCTCCATAATGCGGTGGAATACTTCAGATGCCGAAATGATGCCGAATGGCATCCGGTTGTAGCAGAATCTGCCAAAAGGGGTGTTGAATGTGCATAGTCTTCGGCTGGCCGGGTCCAGTTTGATCTGCCAGAATCCTTTGGACGCATCCAATTTAGTGAATATGTTGGCTCGCGCCATCTCGCTGGTGAGGTCTTCTCGTTTCGGGATGGGATAGTGTTCCCGCATGATGTTGTTGTTCAGATCTTTTGGATCTATACATATACGGAGCTCGCCAGAGGGCTTCTTTACACAGACCATGGAGCTGACCCATGGCGTGGGCTCCGTGACCTTGGATAGGACCCCTTGGTCCTGAAGAATCTGCAGTTGTGCCTTGAGGCGGTCTTTGAGAGGCGCAGGAACCCTGCGAGGTGCGTGAACGACAGGGATGGCGTCCGGTCTGAGTCGAATCTTGTACGTGTGTGGCAATGTCCCCATGCCTTCAAAAACCTCCTGGTTGTGAGCGAGGAGGGAATGGAGATTCGCGTGGAACTCAGCATCCGGGAAGTCGGATATCTCATCTGGAGAGAGAGACATGATGCGCTGTACCAGGTGAAGGACCTTACACGCTTGTGCGCCCAGTAACGAGTCCTTTGATGAGCCCACAACTTCGAAGGGGAGTGTGGCCGTGTACCTCTTGTGAGTCACCTGTAGCTGGCAAGATCCTACGGACGGGATAACGTTCCCGTTATAGTCAACCATCTTAAGCCGGGATGGTGTGATGGGTGGTTTGACCTTCATGGCCTGGACTGCAGAGTAAGCAATCAGGTTGGCGGATGCGCCGGTGTCCAGACGGAAGGCGACGCGCGATCGGTTGACCGTCAGGGTGGCACACCACTCATCGTCTGGATTGATGGCATTGACCTTGTTGACATCAATGACGGCAACTCGGAAGTCATCCTGGTCATCTGCATCACTTAACTGGAAGTCGTGATGCGTGGGCTGGACGGTCCTGACTCGTGTGCGAGGTTGTCGAGGATGCGCCGGATCCATGGGTTGAGCCGCACGACAGCGGGCTGCGTAGTGGCCTATCATGGCACATCTGTTGCACTGTCGGTATTTTGCAGGACATTGCCCTTTTAAGTGTAGACCTCCACAATTGCTGCACGTCATGACGTCACGGCGTTCGTTGCGCCACTGCGCATGCGCAGTGCGATCTTGCGGTGGGCGCGCCTGCGCAGTGCGTCCCTCGTTGTGGCCGTTATTCTTGGCGCGCACCTGCGCGGGAGACCGCGAAAAGCGCGGGAAGCGGCCGCTGTCGTCCGGGCCGTGGGGCGGGAAGAAATCGACGGCCTGGATGCGTTCAACGTCGTGGGCGGCCTGGCTTGCCGATTCGACGGCTGGGGACCCCCTCCGTGCCAACTCGGACGCCTGAAATCGGGCAAAACGGCAGGCAGCATTTTCATGGAGGACACAGGCTTCCACAGCAGACGCTAAGGTGAGGCTCTTTATTTTAAGAAGCTGCTGGCGTAGGCCACTAGAGGCAACGCCAAAAACAATCTGGTCCCTGATCATGGACTCTGTGGTGGTGCCGTAACCGCAGGACTGCGCTAGAATCCGGAGGTGCGTCAAAAAGGGTTGAAAAAGCTCCTCCTTACCTTGCAGGCGTTGCTGAAAGATGTATCTTTCGAAAGTTTCGTTTACTTCAGTTTGAAAGTGCTGGTCCATTTTGAGGATGACCGTGTCATATTTGGCCTGGTTTTCGCCTTCCTCGAACACCAGTGAATTATAGACATCGTTTGGGTGGGGGCCTGCGTAGAAGAGGAGCATTGCAATCTTCGAATCATCCGAGACATTCTGTTTTTCGGTGGCACGGATGTACAGGTCAAATCGCTGCCTGTAGAGCTTCCAGTTGGTGCCTAGGTTCCCCGTGACTTGCATCGGCTGCGGTTTGCCGGTGTGGTCCATGTCCAGAATGGCAGGTTGGTAGGCAGGTATCGATCCACTCCTGTACCATGTGGTGTTGGGTGTTCTAACACACAGAAGAGCCAACACAGTTGCATATGGTACAACGCTTCTTTATTTAAACTCACTATTTACAACTTGGTCTTTGCACTCTGCACGTGGGGGGCTCCCTGCTTGTGGTGTTTCAACAGCTCTTTCTTGTTTCCTTCTCCCCAGACCTACTGACCTCCAGGTGTCGTGCTCGTGCTTTTTATGTGGTTGGTGTTCTTGTCTGTGATTGGTTGTGGTGTTGTGTGCTCTGATTTGCCTGTTAGTGTGTCCATCATGATGTGTGTGTTTGAATATCATGACAGGCGCCCCAAACCATTAAAAAATTGAGCTACTTCCTACTCCCTCCACCCCTCCACCCCAGCCATGGCCATGGAGGACACACCCCATAATCGTCAGGGGCATTTCCCACCCCTCTCTGCCCACACATTTGCCGGAGCGCATCCCTCTCCCCCGCCACCACACATAAGGGAAAGCTGCCTACCCCAATGGAGAAGGGTAATCTTCTGGATACTGACCCTGGCCTGGCCGCCTACCCCAATGGAGAAGGGTAACCTTCTTGATAGTGACCCTGGCAGTGTCCACCTCATAGCCCACCTCAGTGCCAAGTTATCTAAGGGTCAAACCGACATCCTTGTTCCTGCTCCATTAACATGAGCCCCCTCATGTTCTTAGTTCTGGTATAGCGGAATAATCGTCATCGATTAGGCAGTAAACTTCATAATAGATTAAAAGCAACAGGTACGAACAAGCAAGACATCAAATACCAAATTCCAGTGGAAGGAAGAATAAACTTGGGAAAACCTGGAGTGTCCACTTTGTACTCTTTGTTGAAAATTTAGCTACAGGAAAGCAATAGACCTCTTCTATCATCGAGTCATTTTGGTCAGATGAATGCAATACGTTCCTTAACTTCACTTACCTGCAACCAAGCTTCTTCATTTCAACATAATTAGAGTGTTAGGTGATTTCTACTGCTTTGTAAACAAAACATAGCTAATAAAAAGAACCTTTTATCAAAGCTTTTCGTCTTGCACTCATCAGGGCAAATGCAAAAATAACAATGCCGGGGAAACAACAACTTTGCAGTTTATATGAAGAGGGTGCTGACTGGTTGGCAAGGAGAGGCATTGCCATGCAGAATGCATCAGATGATGGTGACTGATAGATTATTCAGATTATTGCTGCTGAACACACCAAGGTGCTGGCAGTATAAAATATTCATTCATTTTAAGGAAGCTCTGCAATCTGATCTCAAAGGGGCTTGCTCTGTCCTTTTCCCATCAGCCTTGCATCCCACGACCGGCCAATGCCGAGCTGCCTCCTCCACCACACAACAAGCCATGCAGGTGTGTGTGTGTGTGTGTGTGTGGGCAGGGGGGGTTGCAGAAAATAACTCCCCGCGAGTTTCGTCCAGACATGGTGAGCGATAGTAGAATCATTGGAACACGGACTACCAATGGCGGCCATGAGCTGAGTGGTCGCATGAAAGGTGGCTCTCATTGAAGAACTTTGACGACTGCCTTCCAGCCCCAACAAACGCGAACCAGAAGTATCTGTTATTCACCAGCCTAACTCCCCACCGGCCGCAGCACAAGGCAGGCTGGGAAAGAACCGGCCGACCAGCCGAAAAACCAGCAGAGGCGAGAGAAACTGAAGAAAACCTCAGATTTGGAGCAGGGAACCGAACGTGGAGGCACAGAACCTGTGAGGGTCAGCCCCACAGAGCTCCCAGTGCAGGCCCAGTCGCTAATGGACAAATTGATGGGTTTCCTCACCACCGAGCTCAAGAGACATAGGTAGAAGATGAGAAGAGACCTCCTGGCAGCCGTTGAGACGGCAGGGGAAGCCGCGACTGCCCCTATGAGGGAGGCAATGGACAATATGGAGCAGTGGCTAGAAGTTCAGGAGACAACAACAAGGGACCTTGAAAAAGTCGCCACGGACCAAGGCCCAGAAGGGGTTGAAGGACAAAGTTGACGACCAGGAGAACCGATCATGTCGGCAGAATCTGAGAATCCTGCTGGAGGGAACAGAGGGGAGAAACCTCACAAAATACGGAGCAGTGATGCTCAGGAGGCTGGTCAGTGAGGAGGGTTTCATCAAATCCCCGGAGGGGACTGTGCCCATAGTCGCTTTGACAGGGCTGGCAAACTATCGCTGGTGCTAATCGTGCGGCTCCACAGGTATCAGGGCAAAGAGCGGATCCTGAGTTGGGCAAAGAATGCAAGAGATGGAAGTGGGAAGGGCATTGCATCCGCCTGTGCCAGCACATTGGTGCCAACCTGGCCAAGTGCCGGACAGAATTCAAAGATGCCAAATCGGCGCTGTGCAAAGGTGGAGTGCAGTTTGGCATGTTTTAACTTGCCAAGCTATGGGTCACATATCAGGGTAAAGAACATTACTTTGACGCCCCGGAGGAAGCCAACAAATTTGTTCAGAAAAATAGACTGGGCAACCAATGATAGAGGACAATGGCCAGATCGGGGGCTGGCTGCGAGAGGTTGAAAGGGGCAGGGGTGAACACAGGCAGAGGCGAGGAGAGAGGGGTTGGGGGCGGAGGGGAGGCGAGGAGAGAGTGGGGTTGGGGGAGGGGGGGGGGAGATGTATGTTGGGGATTAAATAGGGGAAATCGACTGTTAGGGGAGCTGCTACACTTGTGAGAAGGCTGGCAAGGAGGAGGCAGCAGGGGGGGAGGGTGCGCCTGGCAGAGGGGAAAGGAAAAACAGAACATCAGGGGAAACAACTGACAAAAAGCAGAGGTGGAGTGAGACAAAGAAGGCGGCAAAGCCAAGGGAAAAGGGAGGAACCGGGGGGGTGGGGGGGGGGGGGGGGGGGGGGGGAGAGCAAAGGGTAGGGGGATACAGGGGAAGAAATAGAGACTCATGGAGGTTCAATCACCCGAGAGGAAAACAGTTCTCTTTTTTCTCCCACGTGCACAAGGCCTACTCACGCATGTATATTTTTGTAGTGAAAAGGGTGCTTCCAGGGGTAATGAAGGTGGAATGCTCCGCAATGGTAATCTCCAACCAGTGTCACATTACATGGGCGTGCGGTTGGAGAAGGGCCAGGCCAAATGCCCCCCATAGAGATTGGATGGCGGTCTCCTCGCCAATAAGGAATTCTTCACAAGATATCCCAAGCCATCGACAATTATGTAACCGGCAACCGGAATGGGGAGGTCTCACCCTCCAAGCTCTGGGAGGCACTACAGGCAGTGATCAGGGTGAAATCATAGCTTATAAGGCCCTAACGGACAGGAAAGGGCAGCCAAGCAGCAGCAGATCGGCGGGCCCAACCGTGGAACTGCTGGCAGAAATGAAAAAGCTGCAGATGGAGTTTGATCTGCTCTCCACAAGGAAGGCAGTCCACCAGCTCTGTCAGGCGTAGGGGGCCTTCTATGAACATGCTGGCACGCCAGGTGAGAAAAAAGGCAACCGCGAAAGAGATAGCACAAGTTAGCGACAGAAATGGTAGAATGATCGCATTAAGAAGTTCGGAATTTCGGGAGCATGGAAAGGAATAGTGCGGGGGGTGGGATAGAGCATAGGGTGTCCTTATATGCCGACGACTTGCTGCTGTATGTGTCGGAACCGAGTGCGTCGATAGGAGGAATATTGGAGCTATTGCGAGTATTTGGGTCTTTCTCGGGGTACAAGCTGAACCTGGACAAGAGTGAGTATTTTGTGGTGTGGCGGTCGGGGGAGGGGGCAGGGGTGGGGGGGCTGCCATTCCTTAGGGCAGGGACTCACTTTAGGTATCTGGGGGTGCAGGTTGCCCGGGAGTGGGGGAGGCTTCGCAGGTACAACATCACTAGTTTGGTGGGGAGGGTAAAAGCCGATCTGGCAAGGTGGGATGGTCTTCCTCTGTCACTGGCGGGTCGGGTACAGGCAGTTAAAATCAATGTGTTTCCGCGATTTCTGTTTATTTTTCAATGCTTACCGATTTTCCTGCCAAGGTCTTTTTTCAAGGAGATTGAGGGAAGGATTACCTCGTTCATATGGGGAGGGAAGGTGGCCAGAGTGAGAAAGGTGCTGCTACAGAGGGGAAGGCAGGCAGGGGGTTTAGGTCTCCCAAACCTGATGTACTACTACTGGGCGGCGAATGTGGAGAAGGTGCGGAGCTGGGTCAGAGGGGTTGATTCCCAGTGGGTCAGAATGGAGGAAAGTTTGTGCAGGGGGTCGGGGCTGAAAGCACTAGCAACAGCGCTGCTCCCGATAGCCCCGGGGGGAATACTCAGGGAGTCCGGTAATAATAGCTTCATTGAAAATCTGGAGGCAGTTTCGTCAACACTTCGGGTTGGGGGCAGGGTCAAGGGAAATGCCGATTCGGGGGAGCCACAGATTTGAGCCAGGGAGGTGGGATGGAAGTTTTCGGAAATGGGAAGAGAAGGGGATTAAGACGCTAAAAAATTTGTTTCTTCGGGGTCAGTTTGCAGGATTGAGGGAGCTGGAAGCGAAGTATGGGCTGGAGCAGGGAGAAGTGTTTAGGTGCATGCAGGTTCGGGATTTTGCCAGGAAGGAGATACAGAGCTTCCCAGAGGAACCGGCGTCCACATTGCTGGAGGAGGTGCTGACGACAAGGGGACTGGAGAAGGGGGCAATGTCAGCGGTGTACGGAGCTATTCTGGAAGAGGATCAAAGCAAAGTGGGAGGAAGAACTGGGAGAGGTTATAGAGGAGGGGGTCTGGTGTGAGGTGCTCCGGAGAGTGAATGCCTCCACCTCATGTGCGAGGTTGGGGCTGATACAGCTGAAGGTGGTATATAGAGCGCACCTCACGAGGGCGAGGATGAGATGATTTTTTGAAGGAATAGAAGATGTGTGTGAGTGTTGCGGTGGGGTGGGGGGGGGGGGGCAGCGCTAATTACGTTCATATTGTTTGGTCCTGTCCAAAGCTAGGGGAATACTGGAAGGAGGTTGTTAGGGTAATTTTCAAGGTGGTGCGCGTGAAACTGGACCCGGGTCCCCGGGAGGCCATATTCGAGGTGTCGGACCAGCCAGGGTTGGAAACGGTTGCGGAGGCAGATATCATAGCCTTCGCCTCGTTGATCACCCGAAGGCAGATCCTGCTGGGATGGAGAGCAGCCTTTCCACCCTGTGCCCCGCTGGGGCATGGCGGGGGGACCTGTTGGAATAGTTGACCCTTGAGAAGGTTAAGTTCGAACTGAGGGGAAGCTCGGAGGGATTCTACAAGTCATGGGCACTATTTGTTATGCACTTTCAAGAACTGGAGTGGACACCAGAGGTGATTGTCTCCCTGGACGCTGAGAAAGCCTTTGATCGAGTAGAATTGAGGTACCTCATGGAAGTGCTTGAACATTTTGGGCTTGGAGCAGGGTTCACTGTGTAAGTGATGCTCCTGTACAACGCTCCTAAGGTGGGCGTATAGACGAATGCCACCAGCTCCGAATACTTTCAGCTCCACAGGGAACAAGGCAGGGGTGCTCGTTATCTCCGCTCCTGTTCAAACCACTGACCATCACCCTTAGATTGGCAGAGTGATGGACGGACATTCGGAGAGGAGGAAAAGAGCATCGAGTTTCACTCTATGCGAATGACCTGCTTCTCTATGTATCAAACTCCCTAGCTAACATGGGAGATTTCAGGACTCCTCAGGGAGTTCAGTGCCATCTCAGGAGAGCTGGAAGAACTACCGTTTAAAGTGATGCAAAATAAATTCAGGTAGCTGGGGATCCGAGGCTCCACAAATGGAACCTCTCCAGCCTGGTGGAGTTGGTGAAGAGGGACCTGAAAAGATGGGACTCACTCCCTCTTTCGCTAGCTGGAAGGGTACAGACTGTCAAAATGAATGTGCTGCATATGTTCCTCTTTGAATTCCTTCTTCAACAGGATCAATAAGTCAATCTTGGCCTGGCCAGTTTTAAAGGATCACCTCTTCAGTCTGAGGCTGTGCCCTTGGGTTCTAGTTTCCCCTACTAGTGGAAACATCCTCTCCACGTTCAAGTCCCCATGCAGGAGGCCTCTTCTATTCAAACCCAGTCTGCCTCCAATTCTCTTAGCCAACCCCTCACCCTCTCCACCTTTGCTGCCCAGTGGTGGAATAGGAGGTTCAGTAGGGCCGGCTTCCCACGTGTCACCCTCGCGGTAAGATGGTCTTATGTACCCTCGGAACTCTTCGCCCCAGGCCCTGGCCCATAACAATTGGGGGCTTGAGGGGGATAAAAGTCTATCTATGGGATTAGTGAACTTAAAGACAGTGAGGCGTGAGCATATTGTGGTTGCTTTTCAGGTGTGGTATTTTAGTTTAAGTGGGGAGTGTGTAGTGGACAATGGCTTTTTCAGAGGCTCAGAAGTTTTTAGTGGTGGAGACGGTCACACGCAGTATCTTATGGACAGAGACTAAAAGCAGACTGTTAGATTGGGCAAAAACAATGCAGTTAACATTACCTGACAAAATGCGAAAAGGTGAGGTAATTATGGCGATGGCAAAGCATTTAAAGTTGCCTGAGATACAGTCTGACTCCTTAGAAATGGCAAAGATCCAGTTGCAGATTAAGCAACTTGAACATGAAAAAGAATTAAAGCAACTTGAATACGGAAGAGATAGAGAGGAAAAAGAAAAAGGAGAGAGAAGAAAGGAGATAAGAAAGAATAGCCCGAGCAGAACAAAAAGAAAGAGAAAGGGTGATACAGATCAGGGAAAAAGATAAAGAGAGAGAGTTTGAACTTCAGAAAATTGCCATGAAACATGATAGTAAATTAAAATTGGCAGACATAAAGGGAAACGTACAGTTGGATGATAGTGATGAGGATAGTGGGAAAGAGCGTCAAAGTCAAAGGCTTGGTGGGAATCTATTTAAATATGTCCAAGCATTGCCAAGGTTTGACGAGAAGGAAGTGGAGCCTTTTTCATTTCATTTGAGAAGGTAGCTAAACAAATGAAATGGCCACAGGACATGTGGGTATTACTGATTCAAACAAAGCTGGTAGGTAGAGCTAGTGAAGTGTTTTGCATCACTCCCGGAGGAGGTATCTGGGACGTATGAGGTGAAAAAAATCAATTTTGGGTGCATATGAACTAGTGCCTGAAGCTTACAGACAAAGGTTTAGAAATTTAAGGAAATAATTTGGTCAAACATACATGGAGTTTGATAGATTACTCTATCAAACAGAGTAATATTGATAGGTGGATGAGGGCTTTGAAAATAGACCAAATGTATGAAGTTCTCAGAGAAATTATACTTTTGGAGGAGGTTAAAAATTCAATTCCTGATGTAGTGAGAACTCATGTGGAAAAACAGAGGGTTAAAACTGCGAGATTAGCAGCAGGAATGGCAGATGATTATGAATTAGTTCATAAATCAAAGCTTGGTTTCCGACATCAGTTTCAGGCTGTGAGGGTTAGAAACTGGGGACATGAGAAATACTCAAGTGGTAAAGATAAAGGTGATCTGATAGGAGACAATAAAGAGAGTGTACCTCAGATTAAAAAAGAAATCAGGAGGGTGGAAAAGAAATGAAAAGTTTCAAATGTTTTCACTGTAATAAACTAGGTCATGTAAAGTCGTAGTGTTGGTGGTTGAAGAAAAGCACTGGGAAGGCTGATGTGGTAAAACAGGATAAGACAGTGGGGTTTGTTAGAGTGGTAAAGGAAAGCCCAAGGGAAGTGAAGGAGGTGGAAAAGATTGTACAGCCTGATCATGAGGTGATTGATAAGAAGGTACCAGATGTCTTTAAAGAATTTACTTGTGTGGGTAAAGTTTACTCATGTGTATCAGGAGGAGCAGGTAAAGAAGTCACAATTTTAAGAGATACGGGAGCTAGTCAATCTTTAATGGTAAGAGACGCGGAGTTATGTAGGTTGGGAAGAATGTTGCCAGAAAAGGTGGTAATATGTGGAATTCATGGTGAGAGGATTAGTGTTCCATTATATAAGGTAAGGTTGGAAAGTCCAGTGAAGAGTGGTGAAGTGGTAGTAGGAGTAATAGAGAAACTATCTTGTCCAGGAATACAGTTTATCTTGGGTAATGATATCGTTTGATCGCAGATGGGAGTGATGCCTACTGTGGTTGATAAGCCAGTGGAAAATCAGACAACTGAAGTGTCGAAGGACGAATATCCTGGGATTTTTCCGGATTGTGTAGTAACAAGGTCGCAAAGTCACAGGTAAAGACAAGAGGAGAAATCAAAGAGTGAAGATGAAGTGGAAGTGCAATTATCAGAAACGATTTTTGATCAGATGGTTGAAAAAGAACAAGAACAGGTGGAGTATGAGGCGGATATTTTTAGTTCAGGAAAATTGGTGGAGTTACACAAAAAGATCTATAAATAAAACGGATGTATCAGAAAGCATACACGGAAGAGGAATCTGAGTGTATACCAGAGTGTTATTACCATAAAAGTGATGTCTTGATGAGAAAATGGAGATCTTTACATATGCAGGCAGATGAAAAGTGGGCAGAAGTTCATCAAGTAGTATTGCCAGTAGGGTATAGAAAGGAGGTGTTGCGAGTTGCACATGAGGTACCAGTGGGAGGTCATGTGGGAATAATGAAAACTCAAGCTAAAATCCAGAAACATTTTTATTGGCCTGGACTACATAAAGATGTAGTTAAATTTTCTCAATCATGTCATACATGTCAAGTGATAGGGAAACATCAAGCAGTGATGAAACCAGCACCCTTAATACCCATTCCAGCATTTGAGGAACCTTTTACAAGGGTCCTAATTGATTGCGTAGGACCGTTTCCGAAAACAAAAAGTGGGAATCAATATCTTTTGACTATAATGGATGTGCCTACTAGGTTTCCAGAAGCCATTCCAGTACGTAATATTACAGCTAAAAAGATTGTGGAGGAATTACTTAAATTCTTTACTACCCACAGAAATACAATCGGATCAAGGATCAAATTTTACCTCAAGGTTATTCAAAGAAGTAATGGATAGCTTAGGAATAAAACAATTTAAATCAACTGCGTACCATCCAGAATCGCAGGGAGTGTTAGAAAGGTGGCATCAGACATTAAAGACAACGGTGAGGGCTTATTGTCAAGATTATCCAGAGGATTGGGATAAAGGAATTCCATTCATACTGTTTGCAATTAGGGATGCACCTAATGAGTCAACCAAATTTACTCCTTTTGAACTAATTTTTGGTCATGAGGTAAGAGGACCACTTAAATTGATTGAGGAAAAATTGGTGGGTGAGAAATCTGAAATTACAGTGTTGGATTACGTGTCAAATTTTAGGGAACGATTAAATAGAGCAGGTGAATTGGCTAGACAACACTTTAAAGTTGCACAAAATGTGATGAAACGGGTAGCGGACAAGAAATCCAAAGTTCGTAGTTTTGCCAGTGGAGATAAAGTTTTAGTGTTGTTACCAGTGGTAGGTTAGCCTTTAAAAGCAAGGTTTTGTGGACCTTATCAGATTGAAAGGAAATTAAGTGAGGTGAATTATGTGGTAAAAACACCAGATAGAAGGAAGAATCACCGAGTATGTCATGTGAATATGCTTAAAAGGTACTTTGAAAGGGAAGGAGAGAAAAAGGAGGAGGTTATAATGATTCTAACTGAAAGTGATGAACCAAATCCAGATGACTGTGAGTTTGACACACCTCAAATTAAATTGGAAAATGAGGATGTTCTTAAAAATTGGAATAAATTGTTGAGTTACCTTCCAGAGGAAAAATGGACTGACCTGAAAGAGTTATTGATATCACATGGGCAAGTTTGTGGAGATAAATTGGGAAGTACTAAAATGGCTATACATGATGTAGATGTGGAAAATGCTGTTCCAATCAAACAAAATCCATATAAACTTAACCCTTTAAAATTGGCACAGTTTAACAAAGAGATTGAGAGTATGCTTAAAAATGGCATAATTGAAGTGGATTGCAGCCAATGGAGCTCACCCATAGTGATGGTGCCTAAACCAGATGGTACCCAACGGTTGTGTGTGGACTATAGAAAGGTTAATGCAGTTACAAGAACGGACTCTTATCGTATCCCACATTTGGAGGATTGCATTGAGAAAGTGGGACAATCAGCTTTCATTTCCAAACTGGATTTACTTAAAGGTTACTGGCAGGTACCTTTATCTGAAAGGGCGAAGTAGATTTCAGCTCTTGTGACTCTAGATGGTATATACCAATTCAAAGTTATGCCATTTGGCATGAAAAACGCCCCGGCCACATTTCAACGGTTAACTAACAAAGCTGTTTCAGGATTACCCAATTGTGCAGTACACATCGACGATCTGGTAGTTTTCAGCCAAACATGGACAGAACATTTGAAACATCTGATGGAGTTATTCAATCGACTTCAGGAGGCGGGTTTGGTGATAAACCTAGCCAAAAGTGAATTTGGAAAAGCCCAAGTCACTTTCCTTGAGGAGTTTTCAATACCCTCAAGACAAAGGGAAATAATGCAATTTCTTGGCACGAGTGGATTTGATCGAACATTTGTGCAAACGTTTTGTCGCGTGATTGCTCCAGAAACGTCGAAAATTTCAATGGACAGCGGACTTTCAACAGGCATTTGACTGGCTGAAAACAATGATAACCAATGCTCCTGTGTTGGAGAACTACAAGGGACCCTATGATCAGATTGAACTAAAGTATCTGACTTTAAAGAGAAATGCTGAGGCGTAGAGAATTGGACGGATCGTGCAGAGACCTTCCTGTTCAACGAGACTGTCAATCATGAAGGATTTCAGTTGGAGGAAGAAGAAGGGAAAAAATGGACTTCATTATTATACCTGTTTGCGTGTGTTTTTTTTTAAACGAACAAGTATATTTACTGTGAGCATTTCTTTTTTAAAAAAATATATTTTATTCGAGATTTTTGGCCAAACATAACAGTACGTAGTGTTTCTCTTACACAACAATAAAGCAATATAAATAACAGTGGCCAGTTTTAAACAAATAGATAAATAATATATAAACAAAAACAAAACTGAATGGCAACTGCCTTGTCCAAAATAAATACTCTCCAAAAATACAATCCAGCAATCCAATATACAATTACCTATAACAACTACCTATACATATTATACATATACAATAACATCTCTGAGAGTCCGTTCGATTCCTCCCCCCCCCCCCCCCCCCCCCACCCCCGGGGTTGCTGCTGTTGTCTACTTTTTTTCCATTCCCTCTGTCTTTCTGTGAGGTAATCGACGAACGGTTGCCACCGCCCGGTGAACCCCTGAGCCGAACCCCTGAACACGAACTTAATCCGTTCTAACTTTATAAACCCTGCCATGTCGTTTATCCAGGTCTCCACACCCGGGGGTTTGGCTTCCTTCCGCATTAACAATATCCTGCGCAAAGGGACGCAAAGGCCAACACGTCAGCCTCTCTCGCCTCCTGCACTCCCGGCTCTTCTGCAACCCCAAATATAGCCAACCCCCAGCTTGGTTCGACCCGGACCCCCACCACCTTCGAAAGCACCTTTGCCACCCCCACCCAGAACCCCTGTCGTGCCGGACATGACCAGAACATGTGGGTGTGATTCGCTGGGCCTCTCGAGCATCTCGCACACCTATCCTCTACCCCAAAAAATTTACTGAGCCGTGCTCCTGTCAAATGCGCCCTGTGTAACACCTTAAATTGTATCAGGCTTAACCTAGCACACGAGGATGATGAGTTTACCCTATGTAGGGCATCAGCCCACAGCCCCTCCTCAATCTCCTCCCCCAGCTCCCCTTCCCACTTCCCTTTCAGCTCATCCACCATGATCTCCCCCTCGTCCCTCATTTCCCTGTATATGTCCGACACCCTACCATCCCCCACCCATGTCTCTGAGATCACTCTATCCTGCACCTCCTGCGTCGGGAGCTGCGGGAATTCCCTCACCTGTTGCCTCGCGAAAGCCCTCAATTGCATGTACCGAAATGGGGCAACCCATATTTTTCCGTCAGCGCTCCCAGACTCGCAAACGTCCCATCTACAAACAGATCTCTCAGTTGTACTACCCCAGCTCTTGGCCATGCTCCAAATCCCCCATCCATTCTCCCCGGAACGAACCTATGATTGTTTCTTATCGGAGACCGCACCGAAGCTCCCGTCCTTCCCCTATGCCGTCTCCACTGCCCCCAAATGTAGCCACCACCACCGGGCTTGTGGTGTATTTCTTTGGTGAGAACGGCAACGGTGCCGTCACCATTGCTTGTAGGCTAGTCCCCTGCAGGACGCCCTCTTCAATCTCTTCCACGCCGCTCCCTCCCCTTCTCTCATCCACTTACACACCATTGAAACATTGGCGGCCCAGTAGTGCTCACTTAGGCTCGGTAGTGCCAGCCCCCCCCTGTCCCTACTACGCTGCAAGAATCCCCTCCTCACTCTCGGGGTCTTCCCAGCCCACACAAAACTCATAATACTCTTCCCGATTCTTTTGAAAAAAGCCTTCGTGATCACCACCGGGAGGCACTGAAATACAAAAAGGAATCTCGGGAGGACCACCATTTTAACCGCCTGCACCCTACCTGCCAATGACAGGGACACCGTGTCCCATCTCTTAAAGTCCTCCTCCATCTGTTCCACCAACCGCGTTAAATTAAGCCTGTGTAATGTGAGTGAGTGTAATTCTTGGCTATCTGGATCCCCAAGTACCGGAAGTCCCTTGTTACCTTCCTCAACGGTAAATCCTCTATCTCTCTGCTCTGCTCCCCTGGATGCACCACAAACACCTCACTTTTCCCCATGTTCAGTTTGTACCCTGAAAAATCCCCAAACTCCCCAAGTATCCGCATTATCTCTGGCATCCCCTCCGCCGGGTCCGCCACATATAGCAACAAATCATCCGCATACAGAGATACCCGGTGTTCTTCTCCCCCCGAGTACTCCCCTCCACTTCCTGGAAACCCTCAATGCTATGGCCAGGGTTTCAATCGCCAGTGCAAACAATAACGGGGACAGAGGACATCCCTGCCTCGTCCCTCTATGGAGCCGAAAATAGTCAGACCCCCGTCCATTCGTGACCACGCTCGCCATCGGGGCCCTATATAGCAACTGTACCCACCTGATATACCCATCCCCAAAACCAAATCTCCTCAGCACCTCCCACAAATAATCCCACTCCACTCTATCAAATGCTTTCTCGGCATCCATCGCCACCATTATCTCCGCTTCCCCCTCTGGTGGGGGCATCATCATTACCCCTAGCAGCCTCCGTATATTTGTCCCAGTCCCACCCTCTCCTGCTCCTCCACCTTGGGAAATTCCAGCTGATCCAGAAAGCACATCATTCTCTCCTTCCCATCCGGGGGCTGAGCTTCATATAATCTTTCGTAAAATGCCTTGAACACTCCATTCACTCTCTCCGCTCCCCGCTCCATCTCTCCCTCCTCATCTCTCACCCCCCCTATCTCCCTCGCTGCTCCCCTTTTCCTCAGTTGGTGGGCCAGCAACCTGCTCGCCTTCTCCCTGTATTCGTACTGTACACCCTGTGCCTTCCTCCATTGTGCCTCTGCCTTACCCGTAGTCAACAAGTCAAATTCTACATGTAGCCTTTGCCTTTCCCTGTACAGTCCCTCCTCCGGTGCCTCCGCATATTGTCTGTCCACCCTCAGAAGTTCTTTCAACAACCGCTCCCTTTCCCTACCCTCCTGCTTTCCTTTATGTGCCCTAATAGATATCAGCTCCCCTCTAACCACTGCCTTCAGCGCCTCCCAGACCACTCCCACCTGTACCTCCCCATTATCATTGAGTTCCAAGTACCTTTCAATACACCCCCTCACCCTTAAGCACACCCCCTCATCTGCCAATAATCCCATGTCCATTCTCCAGGGTGGACGCTGTTGTTTTTCTTCCCTATCTCCAGGTCCACCCAATGTTGAGCATGATCCGAAATGGCTATAGCCGTGTACTCCGTCCCCCTCACCTTTGGGATCAGCGCCCTTCCCAAAACAAAAAAGTCTATTCGCGAATAAACTTTGTGGACATAGGAGAAAAACGAAAACTCCTTACTCCTAGGTCTACTAAATCTCCAGGGGTCTACTCCTCCCATCTGCTCCATAAAGTCCTTAAGCACCCTAGCTGCAGCCGGCCTCCTTCCGGTCCTGGACCTCGATCTGTCCAGCCCTGGGTCCAGCACCATATTAAAATCTCCACCCATTATCAACTTCCCCACTTCTAGGTCGGGATTCGTCCTAACATACGCCTCATAAAGTTGGCATCATCCCAGTTCGGGGCATACACGTTCACTAATACCACCGCCTCCCCTTGCAATTTTCCACTCACCATCACGTATCTGCCCCCACTATCCGCCACTATAGTCTTTGCCTCAAACATTACCCGCTTCCCCACTAGTATGGCCACCCCCCTGTTTTCTGCGTCTAGCCCCGAATGAAACACCTGCCCCACCCATCCTTTGTGTATTCTGACCTGGTCTATCAGCTTCAGATGCGTCTCCTGAAGCATAACCACATCTGCCTTAAGTTTCTTTAGGTGTGCGAGTACCCGTGCCCTCTTAATCGGCCCATTCAGCCCTCTCACATTCCACGTGATCAACTGGGTTGGGGGGCTCTTTACCCCCCCCCCCTTGACGACTAGCCATCTCCTTTTCCAATCTAGCTCCTCACCCGGTTCCCACGTAGCCGTATCTCCCCCAAGCGGCACCCCCCCGCCCCGACCACCCCCCCCCCCATACCAGCTCCCCCTTCTCCCCAGCAGCAGCAACCCAGTTAACCCCCCCCCCCCGCTAGATCCCAAACTAGCGTAATTGCACCCCCCATGCTGCTCCCAGAAGTCAGCAAACTCTGGCCGACCTCGGCTTCCCCCCGTGACCTCGGCTCACACTGTGCAAGGCCCCCTCCTTCCTGCTTCCCTGTTCCCGCCGTGATTACCAAAGCGCGGGAACAAAGCCCGCGCTTCCCTTTTGGCCCCTCCCCCAATGGCCGGCGCCCTCAGCTCCTCATCCTCCCTCCCCCACGACATGGGGAATAGAGAAAAGTTACAGGGTTGCAGGATTAACAACTTGGGAAGTCATCTCTTCCCTCTTTTCCCCCCCTTCATCCCACATATTCACCCCCCCACTTTGTCCCAAACGTTCTTTTTATGGCCCGCTCACTCCAGTTTCTCCTCGACAATAAATGTCCACGCCTCATCTGCCGTTTCGAAGTAGTGGTGTTTCCCTTGATGTGTGACCCACAGTCTTGCCGGTTGCAGTATTCCAAATTTAATCTTCCGTTTGTGCAGCACCGCCTTGGCCCGATTAAAGCTTGCCCTCCTTCTCGCCACCTCCGCACTCCAATCTTGATATACGCAGATCACCGCGTTCTCCCACCTACTGCTCCGAGTTTTCTTTGCCCATCTGAGGACCATCTCTCTGTCCTTATATCGGAGAAATCTCACCACTATGGCTCGAGGAATTTCTCCAGCCCTCGGTCTTCGCGCCATAACTCGATAGGTTCCCTCCACCTCCAGCGGACCCGTCGGGGCCTCCGATCCCATTAACGAGTGCAGCATCGTGATCACATATGTCCCGGCGTCCGCCCCTTCTACACCTTCGGGAAGACCAAGAATCCTTAAATTCTTCGTCCTCGCATTATTCTCCAGCACCTCCAGCCTTTCCACACACCTTTTGTGTTGTGCCTCGTGCATCTCCGTTTTCACCACCAGGCCCTGTATGTCGTCCTCATTCTCAGCAGCCTTTGCCTTCACGACCCGAAGCTCCTGTTCCTGGGTCTTTTGCTCCTCCTTTAGCCCCTCAATCGCTTGTAATATCGGGGCCAACAGCTCCTTCTTCATCTCCTTTCTGAGTTCTTCCACGCAACGCCGCAGGAACTCTTGTTGGTCAGGGCCCCATATTAAACTGCCTCCTTCCGACGCCATCTTGCTTTGTGCCTGCCTTCCTGGCCGCTGCTCTAGAGGATCCACCGCAATCCGGCCACCTTCCTCTCTTTTTTCCATCCGTGTCCAGGGGGGGATTCCCTTCTGGTTTACCGCACAGTGTTTTTTGCCGTTAAAATTGCCGTTGGGGCTCCTATTAAGAGCCCAAAAGTCTGTTCCACCGGGAGCTGCCGAAATGTGCGACTTAGCTGGTCATCGCCGCACCCGGAAGTCCACTGTGTGCATTTCTTACAGGATAGTGCAAACGTGAAAAATGAAACCATCTTGAAGTTGATGGGGTTTTTTTTCTTGGGGGGGGGGGGAGGTGTCATGTGAGAGTACCCTTTAAGAAATGAGTGTTTCAGAAAAGTACCTTTAAGAAATGGAGCTGCTCATGTTACTGGAGTGATGTCAGAGTGTGGGTGGAGCTGAGCTCCACTTCTGCTTTTTAGTTTCAGTTTGAGAAAGCTTGGGTGTGGCTGTGAACTGCACTGCTGTTGATCGCTGCCATCCAAAAACTATCTATGGATCATTTGGTGAATTCAGAAGAAGTATACATGTTTTCAGTCTTGAATGTAAACCCTGATGTGCTCCAGTTTGGAGGTTTGTTAAGTCTTTTGGATGTTAAAAGAACAGCATACAGATAACTTAGTGTTGTGTTCTTTGGGGGGTGTATTTGATTTACTCGTTGCTAAGATGTTCACTGTTTGTTTTAGAAAGGTAACTTGAGTTCATAGAGTTTTGTTTTAAAAACCACTGGTCCATTTTCTGCTATACCATATCTGTAAAGTGAGCCGTGTGCTCTCCATACCACAATCTATTAAAAGTTGTGGGTCAGGTGAACTCCATGATACACTTTGGGATTCTCTAAACCCTGGCTCATAACAATAGTAACCGTCGCATATACCCTTGTTGAATGTACAATGTATAAAATGTAATAACTTCATTAGAAACATTTTTTTTTAAAAGGAAGGGGGGGGGGTTAGAACGGTAGGGCAGGGAACACCGCCTGCATGAAAGGGAGCCCACATATAGCAGAGAAGGAATGGGGAGGAAGGCCATTCGCAGGAGGGGACACAGCCAAACACATGCCAAACTAGGAGGATGGACCAGAACCAAATGGGGAACAGGATTTCCGACCCAGAAAAACAAATGTAATTTTAAACGATGTAAAGAGACCTGGCAATAATTGTAAATCCATATGTAAAGTTGCGTGTAACTCTTATTACTAAACGCTAAGAGTCCCATGAAGAACACTTCTAAAACCTATATGATATATACTAGTGTAAATAATGTAGGGAAACTATAGAACTGGGACCACTGTCACAGGCGCGGTGACAGCTTGTGATATCTGTGTTGGTGTTGTTATTGTGTAACCTATTATTGTTCTGCTGCAAAGTTTGGATATTAAGTGAAAAAATGCCAATAAAATTATTTTAAAGAAGAATAATTGAACAGACTCGATTCTGGTGGTGAAAACTGAGGAATAGTGGGCAGGATTCTCCAACCCCCCCGCCGGGTCGGGGAGAATCCCACCCCAAGCCTGCAGAGAATCACTCAAAGTGAAACAGGGATACAGGAAACTATTGAAAACTGGGACCAACTAAGGACTACTTGCTGTAAGAACTGTAATTCCATTTGCGATGTATGTTAAGTACAAAAGAGGAATGTTTAAAGTAGAAGTTGCCTGTGAAAGTAAAATAGAGTTTAGCCAAAAGTGCTTTCAGTGAGTTGTAACTGGAAAGTGTGAAAGCATCAAATCTTGCCATGTCATTCTCTCAGCTGATAACTTTTAATAGAGATTCAAATTTTCAGTTATCAGTCTTTACAAAGATCCTAACACATTACAGTAAAATCATGTTTCCAGTCACAGTGAAAAAGACAGGGAATAATCTGACCATGAAAGAAATACAGCATCTAAGGATGAAAGAGTATAATTTGCAAAATAATAGGGCTGAATGTGTCCAATGTGATAACTTGACATCTTGACACAGTCACTAACTTTTGCAACCATTCTCTGATATGTCAGCACAAGGCTAACGATTGAAATCATTCACTGGAGGCTATTTGTTACTGAAATACTGATTAATAGAACAAGAGGGAATAAACGCAAAGGTGAATTCTTGGTTTAGAAAAGGTTACGTTATTGACTGGGACAGTTAAAGGTCACAAGAATCAGACAACTATGGCTTTTGTATGCAGTGGAGTCAAAATCAGTTCTAGGTCAGCAAACCTTGATGGTTTCATAATTGTAGCTCTAGTTTCCTACAAAACACATTTACTGCACTGCCCATAAAATAGATAACCCTTTCACAATATACAAAGTGTAAAATAACGTGAAATATTACTCCCAATGAGTTGTAATTTACACCAAGTTGGTTTAATTGTGCAGCATTGTACTTGAGAAGGAGAGACCCTCGAGCTTGTTCTGCCAATCAATAAGATCTTGCCTGATTTGTTAGTTCATTTCCATCTACTTTCCCTTGGTCGTTATCCCTCGACACCCACATTCTAGTCTTAAAATTTCCAATTGACTCGGCATCGGCAGCCTCTTGTGGGAAAGAGTTCCAGATACACACGACCCGTAGCATGAAGGTGTTTTCAGATTCCATACCAGAAGGGAATGGCCCTAATTTTCATATTATGCTCCCTTGCTGTGAATTCCCTCATCAGAGGATGTAACGTCTCTGTATATATACCCTACTGAATCCCTTTGTCACTTTAAACATCCCGATCAGATCACCCCTCAACTTGCAAAACTCAAGGGGCATTTAGAAAACCAGGTTGCAGTGGCTTAGTGGTAATGTCACCTGACTAGTTGTCCAGAGACTCAGGCAAATCCCACCTGGTGGAATTTAAATTCAATGAATAATCTGACCATGAAATTATCATAAAACCTCATCTGGTTCACTAATGTCCTTGAAGGAAGGAAATCTGCCGTTCTTACCTAGTCTGGCGGACAGACCCCCACAGCAATGTGGTTGACTCTTAACTGCTCTCTGAAAAGACCGAGCAAGTCACTCAGTTTAATGGCCATTAGGAATGGCCAATAAATGCCCACCTTGCCAGTGACACCCACATTCCATGAAGTAGTTTTTAA
Organism: Scyliorhinus torazame; assembly: GCF_047496885.1. Lineage (NCBI taxonomy): Eukaryota > Metazoa > Chordata > Chondrichthyes > Carcharhiniformes > Scyliorhinidae > Scyliorhinus > Scyliorhinus torazame. The sequence goes on from NC_092710.1 coordinate 134,065,366, forward strand.
AAAAGGAACAATTTTACCTAATTTAACCTTCCGAGCTCTGGTATCTGAAGAATACAGAACTATATTGAATATATTTTGGATAGCATGTTTCTTTGATCAACTGATAGATAACACTACAGTAATAATACCATAAAGCAGATATATACTTTTTTAAATAACACTTTGGAGCTTGTCTCTAAATTGTAATAGAGTGATGTTGTCATTTATAATTTCATTTAAAAATGAAAATGCAGGACTAATGCAGTTAAAATTCTGAAAATACAGATACCAGACAACCGGCAGAATTGAACGGCCTTGTCGTGACTGACTCGGTGATGCTTTGTGGCCTTAAGTCTCACGAGAGGCCTCTCGGAAGATTTCCGACTTTCAGAACAGCTCGCGAGATCTAACGAGACCTTGCGAGATGTCACGATCTAGAACTCGCCCATGCTGGGCAAGATCCATGTTAACATACTTAAGTCAACCATTAGACTCATTTAAATATGCCTCTGCCTGATTCTCCTAAGGCCTGGGAATGAACACCCGCACCTGGGAGATCTCGCCATGGTGTTGTTTACAATTGGTTTCCACAAACGTGACCAGGAGTAGTGGCACATGGGAGGGGGGACTCCCAGACTATCGGAGGCTCCTGTGTGGTCGGGCTCTGGGCAGGGTGGTACCCTGGTACTCCTGCTAGCACCCGGGAACCTTGGCAGTGTCACCTAGGCACCCTGGAAGCGCCACCTGGGAACCCTGGCAGGGACACTGACAGAGGGTGGTGACGGTCGGGAATGCAGTGCCTGAGAGGATAGTAGGGGCAGGATGCCTCACATCCTTTTAAAAGTACCTGGATGAGTACCTGGAACGCCATAACATTCAAGGTCAAGTGCCGGCAAGTGGGATTAGATGGGCAGGTCAGGGCTTTCATAAATCAGTGCAGACTCGATGGACCAAAGGGCCTCTTCTGCAGTTTAGTATTCTGGGTGCCAAGTTGGCCATGCCAGATATTGGGCCCAGGGTGGCCTGCCCTTGAGGTGGGATGATGGGGGGGAAGGAGGGGGGGGGGCTCAAGGATCCCCTAAGAGGTAAGCTGGGGCAGTGGGTGGGTAGGGTGGGGGTCCAGAGGCTGTGGTGGGATCTCTGTGATTGAAGGAGGGCAGCATTTAAAAATGTCACCCCAAACTCTTCCTGCACTGAGCAGGAGTCCCGTTTGATAACGGGGTTGCTCTCGGCACTGTAGGTGCTGATAAGGATCCCACTATGCATGCTCAAGACGGGACTCTGTTTTTTGCGGGTTAAATCATGCCCAACATCTTTATCTAGGCAAGCTGTTCTTCCAGTGGAAATTTGCACAGGCAAATCTCAAGTATTCAAACATACCAGACTTCCACTTTCTATAATTTTTCTCCGAATGTAAAGACAAGTGTGCATTTTTAAATATAAAAATAGAATCCTAATCCTAGAGTTAAAATACCAACTGAAGAAACTGCTTGAATTATATCAACTGAAAATTGCTAACTTCACAAATGTTACCACACCCTGGGCCAGTGCAAAGTCGATCCCACTTGGCCTGGAGCTGCAACACAGTGAACTAACCAATAATTTTTTGAAAAATCCCCGAAGTCCATGGCCTTTGGCTGCCCAATAATTACAGTCACCAGGTTGGTAAGTTTAAACCCAATTACCGTTTATTTGTAACAAAAGCTATCATGAAATGTGTAACAAATACAACTGGTTAACTGCTATCTAATTCCTAATTTCTCGCCTAAATCTGCCTCCCACCCTCTACACACACACACATACACAAGACAGACAAACATAGAGGGGAAGAAAGGAGTAAAACAACATAAGTACAAGGGAAAAAGAGTCTTTGTTTCAGCCGGTGATTTTTAACCCCTTATCCCTCTTCAAATATTGTTTTCAGTTTGAGGCTTTTCCTGTAGATTCATTCAGGTCTCTGTAGATTCAGAAATGCAGTACTGACAGCCTTTCTGGACAGAGAGAGAGTGAGAGGGAGAGAAAGAGAGAGAGAGAGAGAGAAGGTTCTTGTCTTGCAGCCTGCAATGGTTCCCCTGTAGATTCATTCATTCAGCTTCTCTGCAGCTTCAGGAATACAGCACTCACAACCTTTCTGGAGATGAAAAGAAAATCAGCTGTGGGATTCTCCGTCGTGGGATCCTCCGCTTTGCCGGCAATGCATCCACGCCCGCGGCTTTCTGACGTCGTGGGCTGGCCACAATGAGAAACCTCATTAGCCGACTGCCGGAACATAGGATCCCGCCCCAGGTCTTTTTCTTTCTGTGTCTAAGACTAAACTGCTCCCTCAGGTCTCTGAGAACCATCCCAACGGGATAGGATCCAATCACCATCAGTTACCAGGCAGAGTACAGCCTTTGGCCCAATTCACTGGTCACCAGCCATACAATCAAACGGAATCCCACCTCATCTCTCTCTCTGGTGTTGAAAAGTCTGAAGCTAGCAGAGGATAGCAGAGTGTTCTCTCCTTTAACTTCTGAATTCCTCATTCTCTCTGCTGCTTGATTTAAAGATACATGTCCATTAATCACCCATGGATCAAAAGTGATAACGCCAAAATTAAAGAAAGGGGAAATAAGGGAATAAGCAGGAAGGACCCTTACATAAATGTTAAAAGCAAACTTGGAAAAGTGGAAATAAGACAGCATATGCTATAATACTCACCTGCTTTCTCACTAGCCAGGATCATTTTCTTGATTTTTGCATTTGAACTGGTTTTCTCCCTTTTGTTTCGTTCACTGCCGCTAAACATTTAGGTTCTGCCAGAGGGTCACTTCCAAAATATCGACCTCCCCTTTCTTTTCACAGATCCTGAGATGATCTGTTGTGCAGGCCTTTCGACTCGAGTCGACTGTATTCACTATCCTACACGTGAACTGTTGGGGCCTTTTCAACTTCACATAAATGGGGATAATGGAGGAAGATGTTTTCCTTGTGCTCCATGTAAAAAAATAGTAAACCCATTTAAGAGGGACAACCGTAAAGTTTTATTGCACATAACACACAGAGAGGACATTTCTCCACCTCTGATCATTGTTTTCAGCATCCATCAGGAAGATTGTAATCAAAGAAAAATAACATAGATATTGTGCTTTGGCCCCTTTTTAACATGCAACAAACACATTGATTTTGCAGGTTATTTGGTGCGCCTATCTTACAGGGTACCTATCAGAGTGCTGTGAATAAATATTCATATTCTCCATGCCCACTTCATCTGTAAGCTGAATGTTGTAAAGAAAAAGCACTACTTGTCATGAATAAAACATGAAACTGCTGAACCGCTGATTAATTGCTAACCTAAAGGGAAGCATTGAATATATTATTCAATGACTGCTACTTATTTGCAGTGCTACCTAACCTCAGGTTAGTACCTGGACTTTCCCTCTGCAATGCTACAGGGTAAACACTGAGTTTGGTGCATCAAGGTAGGGAGTACTGCTTTGTGAGTAATTCGTAATTGGGCTTATCATTAGTTCAAGCCAATTTCTTAGTTTCATCACCAATGGCAATAAATACAGGTGATTTGTATTAATTTTACCTTTCATCTTGCAGTAAGGCTTATTGACAAAATGGCTTTTGTTTCAAGTGATTACTGAGATAATAATCATCTGATGGAGACTTAAGAATATTAGCCTTACTGATCTCTATGAGACAGTTCAGTCCAGTTCAGTCCTTGTTGCAGAGGAGGCATGGCAGAGGACATTCACACTTGACCAACACTGAGCAAAATGAAACAGAGGCTCCTAAATTCACACTTGTCATTAAACAAAACTTCAAAAACCACGGAACTCTGTGTGGCGTTCTTTGTGTTGCTAAATTCAGGATGGTTGGCGTAGTGTTCACAAAGACCACAAAATAGTTTTACCTTGAACAAGCTATCAAATTATTAACACTGCTAATTTGGATTCGACACTTATTCCTATTTAATACACAGTTGATAATTAACATATAATCTACACTCATCTACTACTAATCTCTACACTATTATAAACTATGATCTGCTCTCATTCACACTATCTTTTCTTCAGTCTGTACTCTAACTATCTCCTTCACTTCTCTCCCCACAAGGCTTAGCATCAATGTCTTATATACTTGTAACTCTAGCTCCCTCTGGTGAATGATCTAGACATTTAATTAACCCTCGCAGTTCTTACATTTCTGATAATGCCACACTCTTATATGAACAGTGACAGGGAGCTTCTAAAAATCCCCATTCAGTCACATGTGTCTTTGTTTTCTCTGAGTTCCCAGTATACATTTCTCCTGGCTTGTTAAATACTTATGCATGGTAGCACAGTTGTTAACACTGCTGCTTCACAGTGCCAGGGTTCTAGGTTTGATTCCCGGCTTGTTCACTGTTTGTGCCAAGTCTGTACGTTCTCCCTGTTTCTGCGTTGGGTTTCCTCCAGCCGCTCCAGTTTCCTCCCACAAATCCGGAAAGACGTGCTTGCCAGGTGAATTGTCCATTCTGAATTCTCCCTCAGTGTACCTGAACAGGCGGCGTTATGTGGCTTTTAGGGGATTTTCACAGTAACTTCATTGCAGTGCTAATGTAAGCCTACTTGTGACAATAATAAAGATTATTAGATTTGGCAAATTGGGGATAAGCATCCACTGTAGGCTGAGTGTGTGTGTGTGTGTGTGTGTGTGGAGGAGGGGGGCATAAATTGTTGGTGTGGTGCCTTTCTTTAAATACCATTTTCTGGCACCCACATCACTAAGGTTACATTCCCTGAGCTCATCTGTTCCCAGACCTGAGGCCACTATTTCCAATGCAAAGTGCCATAGCAGGTCCACTCGTCATGAAACAAAATAGTTCCCAAGCAGCAATTGACCCTGATTTCCCACTGGTGCTCTGAGAGGCTGTGGATATCACTATCCTCTGCTGCATTAATGGCATTATCTCAGACAAGTGGAGGATGCTGCAACAGGAAATTCTGACCAAAAGCTGGAACTCAGCCCAATTTAAGGGCTTTCCCAGACACTCACAATGGAATTACAAAGGGAATGCACTCATTAAATCAGTCCCATTACATTTTTCAATTGGGAGACTGAAAATATCTACTTTTCACAAATATTCTGGAGAAACTGTTAAAAGTGATCCATGTCTAACAACAGAGAAATGGTTGTCTGAAGGCGACTCTTCCCAGGCAGGTCAGCTCCTTGTTACACGTGACCTGATTTAAACTACTGCCGTCCTCCAGGGAAAACGTGGATTGCAATTATCAGTCGAAAGGTAATTCAATTGTGTGTATCACAGCTGGAAGTCCAATGGTCTCTACTGTACAGATTACGTTGTTTGTCACGATTGCCAAGCACATTTTGTGCTGAGTTTAAAGATTATTACAATGTAATAGAAAGTTCTTAATCTTGATCTCTTTGTGGTGTAATTTTTCATAAAGGTTTACCTTAAAAGTTATTGCAGTTTAGGTTCTGCAGTGCATTAGATTATACGGAGGTCTATTTAATGATATATCACTACAGGAGAGGCTGCCAAACTATGGTAAAACAGGTTGTGAAAGTATGGTTGAAATTAATCACCTGCTCGCTGCAGTAATTTTTTGTTTTGTAGAATCACTACTGCACAACAGTAGATTATTTATTTTCAGCTTGTTTGATGCGTTTGGGCCATCTTACCTTACTGCTTGCCAGGTACTGTACTGGGGTATAATAGTAAGAGACGTTACGATGTTACACCAACCTGAGTTGGGTATTTTGATGCCCTGCACCTGCCCTCGGGTACATCGCAGCCATCTGTTCCAGATCTTCACCTTTTTCCAGTCTGTGGTATCCCATGAATAGCTGCATACATGGTGTAACAGACTTGAAAACAAGTCTCATGTTTAATTTGTAATAAATAATTATAATTACAAGTCAGATATACTTCATCCCAAAAACTGTATTAATACTTTTCATAATGAATCGAATTGCTTTATATTGGCGTCACTAGGTCATACCCTGGTACAGGAAAAAAGTATTTTACCTCTGCTTCGAGATACAGTCACTGCATGAACCTTGTATTATTGTATCCTGATCATGTTTAAATGTTCACTTATTTCTGGTAAGCGGTATTTACCAAACTTTATTTCTGTTTCCCACTGTTAAATGCCTCTCGAGGTTGACAATTAAAGAGGTGGAGATGTAAGGAGGAAAAACATCAGCTTTCATCTTACACATGATATGTTAGGGAAAAATGATCAGGACCAATTTACAACCCGAACCCTATTTTAGTGACCGCTGCTCAATGTTGCCAGTTAAGGGCTTGTTCGTGGGTTCTCCCTCTGTGTGCGAACAGGCGTCGGATTGTGGTGACTAGGGGCTTTTCACAGTAACTTCACTGCAGTGTTAATGTAAGCCTATTTGTGACAATAAAGATTGTGATATTAAATTTTCTATTGCTGCCTGCTGCTCCTCATCTGAAATGGACTAATTGTAACCTCATAATGAGTAAACAGCAGCTTAGAAATCTGCAGGTCCTCCAGCAGACACCCATCCTAACTGCTAGAATGACCGGAGGCTAGGCCGTGACCTACCTACACTGAGTGCCAAGTTTCCTCAAGTTGTGTACGCTCCCTAAACATGCCCTTCATCACAGAGGGTGTTATGCGTTGTTGCATTCTGCTTAAAAGTGTGATGATTAAGAACATCTGGGAATCAAAAGACAACAAGAACACACAGAATGGGAGCAACCAGTGTTTGTGAGTAAAGCTAAAGCAAGTCAATTTAGTGCCAATTTGAAAAATTGATCCGCATTAGTACTGAAGGAGAAACTTAGCGAATCGTGCAAAAAAGAAAATCGAAATGTCGAATGGCACTGCAATGAATGCACACCTGAAGCCCACAATGAATTGGGAAGCTGATGATGTCGCAGAGGCATTTGCGATAAATAAAAGTGCAGATTGACATTCTCATAGTTTCTGAAAAGACCCTTGCAATGAAGAGAGGGTCAGTTATATCCTTCTATGGGCAGGTGATACAGGATTAAACTTATTTATCAGCTGGGTGCTTATTGAACTTTGGAAGAAGATCAAAAATGCAGCCGGAAAATGTAAGTTCAAGGCGACAAATGAAATGCTGATAGATCAGCTAATTTGGGATTGTGCATATCCTGCAGTACAAAAAGCGCTCACTGAGAAGAACATGCTCACAATGTCGCAGACTGTAGACATTGCTCGAGCACATTAAGCCATGAGCAGGCAGCTGAAGGCACTGACTACCAAAACAGCTCAGTTGAGCGAAGAGAGAGACGGCTAGGTTGATGCAGGGCAGCAGCAACAAAAGAATATAGACCAAGAGAAACATGCAGGAGCTCTGGATGAGCTGGTCTAGCTCAGTGGGTTAGACAGCTGATTTGTAATGCAGAGAAGGCCAGCAGCGCGGGTTCAATTCCCGTACCAGCTTACCCGAACAGGTGCCGGAATGTGGCGACTAGGGGCTTTTCACAGTAACTTCATACTTGTGACAATAAAAGATTATTATTATATTATTAATATTATTGTCATAATATATACCAGTATATCATGGTGCAGACACACACACTGATAGACATGCAGTGGGACCAATCAACACACACAACACCACAGCCAATCACCAGTTAGATCACACGTACTATAAAGACAGGGGGCATCAGAGTTCCCGCTCATTTGAGCTGCAGCTTCCTAGTAGGACAGAGCTCACAGCCTGCGGCACAGACATTCACCATGTGCTGAGTGCATCGACTGGTTAGGACAAGGCACAGATCTTTAGTTCAATCTAATATCGTGTTAACCCACAGTGAAAGTATGTTAAACAATTTCTGACTTAATAAAATAGCGTTGCACTATTTTAAGTGTTGGTGGCCTGTATGTGTTCCACGGATCCAGAGCGCCCAACACAACAATTATGACCACACGAGTTCACAGACAGAAGGAAATGGCCCGCATGGGAATCAATCTGCAGAACTTGTGGAAAGGCTACTTACTGACAAAACATATGCAGAACACAGGTAAATGATGGTAGACAAGACATCTGAGCCAGAGCAACAGGGCGATGGACAGGAAAATAAATCAAAACATCCATACCTTGGAACATGAGGATGAGTTTTTGAACACGATAGACATAGAAACAATCCAACTAAGACAGTTTCCAGAAGTTCAGCCAAACATTCAGATCAGGAAGAGGGTGAGAGAAAAGTCCACAACAATAAATCTGAAGGTGAAGTTTGATACCAGAGCGCAGAGTCGTATCATCCCGCTCAAATTATACCAGGATACCTTTCCAGAAAATGTGGAAGGGAAAATGGTTATCCAAAGATAGGTGTTCTGAAACTGGGCAACATCATACTAACAGCACACAGGGCGGGGGGGGGGGGGGGGGGGGTGGCAGAGAGATTCAACAGCTCGGAACAGTCCAAATCAGAGGGACACAGAAAGGATAATATGTTAACTGCATGTTCTACTTCACTGAAACAGATAGTTCTGCTATCCTGCGATTGAGCAGTTGTGAATAGCTACAAGTTATCTCAGTAAACCATGAGGTAAACCACTGAGGATTGAAGAGAGTGCATTCATTGAAAGTTGTCCTCTGATCAGATGCAAAGAAGACCCACTGCCAGTGTACCCAGAATGTTTCAATGAGAAAGTTGAATGCTTTGAAAATTTAAACATCACCTGGGCAGCAGGTGGAGGCACAACATCTTACCACCTAAACAATACCGTGAATAATACTTTAAAAAGAGTATTTTACAGCATGTATTCTTTAAGAAGGGATACAATGCATTCCAAAAGTCGATTGATACTCATCTTTCATTGACAGGAATTAATGACTGGATAGAGGTACTGTATTTTTAGAAAGAGGGATGTTATATATTGTTATATTATCTAGGTATTATTAGACACACTTCCTAATTCTTTTATATTCCAGGAATTCTATATTCCAGGAATGCCATAAGTATCTGCTAACAGCACTGTTATCTCTCAGGCCAGACGTACAGGCCAACAAGCAACAATCTGCATGTAAAGGAGAGCAGATCATGCGCAGGCTACAGCTATCAATCTCTGCCAATTCTCACATGACAGACTGCACAGGCAGTCCTCAGTTCGCGCTAGCTTTCAAATGTTGCAGTCAAGATAATGGCACCCTGTGGTAAACCACAAAATTATATTGTATGGCATTGTATTGTATTGTGCCTGCCCAGGCTTGTCCAGGCTGGCTCCGCCTGTGGCTCCTCCCTCGGGCTTATGAATAAAGGTGGCAAGTTTCCACCTCCGACCCAGTTCGGGACCAGAGGCAGGAGGCTTGCTGTCTAGTGTATTAAAGCCTCAGTTACGTTCATCACTCGTCGTGTGTTATTGATGGTGCATCAATTTAATACACTAAACTCCTAAAGATGAACTCATCACTCAAGCCTGATCGCTTGAAGCTGGACCCACAGGGAGCCGACGCTACAGAAACATTTGAACACTGGCTAAGCTGCTTCGAAGCGTACCTCACATCCTTCACGGAAGACTTCACAGACCTCCAGAAGAAGCAGATCCTCCACGCACGGGTGAGCCCGCGAGTCTTTCTCCTCATCAGGGAAGCCCACTTGTATGCGGAGGCAATAAAGCTGGTAAAAGGACAATACGTGAAATCCGTTAACGAGGTGTATGCTAGGCATCTCCTCGCCATGAGACGGCAGCGCCCTGGGTAATCACTTGCAGAATTTCTGCGTGCCTTGCGCATACTGTTCCGGAACTGTGACTGCCGGGCGATATCGGCTACCCAGCACGCGGAACTGCAGATCAGGGACGCTTATGTCGCGGGCATGAACTCTAACTATATCTGCCAGCGATTACTAGAAGGGGGGACACTCGGCCTCCCAGAGACAATACAACTCACCAACTCGCTGGAGGTGGCCTCCCAGAACATGGGGGCCTACACCTCCGACTGCGCAGCACCCTCATGGGCTTCGTGGGCACCGCGCAGCGGCCCGCCAACGCCGGAGGCCCGAGGTGCTACTTCTGCGGCCAGAGTAATCACACCCGACAACGCTGCCTGGCACGGAACGCAACTTGTAATGGCTGTGGGAAGAAGGGCCATTTTGCAAAAGCCTGCCAGGCCCGATCCCCCCCTAAGTCTTCTAGGCCCAGCAGCGCTGCCTGCTGCCTCTCGGGTCCGCCCTCAGTTGCCGCGCCACCCGCCATGTGCAACCCGTGGGCGCCGCCATCTTCGCCACCATATTCAATTTCAACTGCCACGTGCGACCCAGGGGGCCGCCATCTTGGACACTATTGCCGCTGCCACCCACCACGCGCGACCCATGGGGGCCACCATCTTGGAGGCCATCGCCGCTGCCACCCGCCACACGCGACTCACGGGGGCCGCCATCTTGGGACCACTCCGCAGCCTCCTGAGAGCCCAACTCGCCCGACCGTCCGCTGGCCGCCACTACCTCCGACCGGCCTACGAACCGTCTTCCGAAGCTCGTCTCCATCACGCTCGACCAGTCCCGGCCGCACCAACTCGCGAAATCCACGATGACCGTCTGGATCAACGGGCATGAGACGGCCTGCCTTTTCGACTCTGGGAGCACTGACAGCTTCATACACCTAGATACGGTAAGGCTCTGCTCCCTCCCAATCCTACCCGTGACCCAGAAAATCTCCTTGGCTTCGGAATCCCATGCAGTAAAAATCCGGGGGTACTGTGTTGCAACCCTTACTGTTCAAGGCGTAGAGTACACTAACTTTAAGCTCTACGTCCTCCCCCATCTCTGCGCTGCCCTATTACTGAGGCTCGACTTCCAGGGCCATCTCCAGAGCCTTACCTTAAAGTTCGGCGGACCCTTGCCCCCCCTCACCCTCTGTAGCCTCGCGACCCTTAAGGTCGCCCCACCCTCCCTCTTCGCAAACCTCACCGCGGACTGTAAGCCCGTCGCTACCAGAAGCAGATGTTACAGTGCCCAGGACAGGGCCTTCGTCAGGTCAGAGGTCCAGCAACTCCTGCGAGAGGGGATCATTGAGGCTAGTAACAACCGCTGGAGAGCCCAAGTGGTGGTCATCAAGACTGGGGAGAAGCACCGGATGGTCATCGATTACAGCCAGACCATTAACCGGTACACGCAGCTCGATGCGTACCCCTCCCCCACATATCTGACATGGTCAATCAGATTGCGCAGTATCGAGTCTTCTCCACAGTCAACTTGAGGTCCGCGTACCACCAGCTCCCGATCCGCCTGGAGGACCGCCAATACACTGCCTTCGAGGCAGATGGCTGCCTCTACCACTTCCTCAGGGTCCCCTTCGGCGTCACCAACGTGGTCTCGGTCTTCCAAAGAGAAATGGACCGAATGGTTGACCAGTACGGGCTGCGGGCCACGTTCCCGCACCGTCTGCGGCCATGACCAGCAGGACCATGACGAGAACCTCCGGCGCTTCCTCCACACCGCTAAACTGCTGAACCTAACCTATAATAGAGAAAAATGCGTCTTCCGCACAACCCGCCTAGCCATCCTCGGCTACGTCGTGGAACATGGAATTCTAGGGCCCGACCCCGACAGCATGTGCCGCGTCCTGGATCTCCCCCTCCCCCACTGCCCCAAGGCCCTTCTCGTACTATGCCCAGTGGGTCCCCAACTATGCGGACAAGGCCCGTCCACTGATCAAATCCATTGTTTTTCCCCTGATGGCTGAGGCCCGACTGGCCTTCAACCGCATCAAGGCAGATATTGCCGAAGCCGCAATGCACGCTGTGGACGGGCCCATCCCATTCCAAGCGGGGAGCGATGCGTCGAACTTTGCTCTGGCCGCTACACTCAACCAGGCGGGCAGGCCCGTGGCTTTCTTCTCCCGTACCCTCCATGCCTCCGAAATTCGACACTCCTCCGTCGAAAAGGAAGCCCAAGCCATCGCAGAAGCTGTGAGACACTGGAGGCATTACCTGGCCGGCAGGCGATTCACCCTCCTCACTGACCAACGGTCAGTTGCCTTCATGTTCAATGACACACAGCGGGGCAAGATTAAGAATGACAAGATTCTGAGGTGGAGGATCGGGCTCTCCACCTACAACTACAATATCTTGTATCGACCCGGGAAGCTCAACGAGCCCCCAGATGCCCTATCCCGCGTACATGTGCCAGCGCACAGGTAGACCGACTTCGGATCCTCCACAACGACCTCTGTCACCTGGGGGGTCACCCGCTTTTTTCACTTCATCAAGGCCCGCAACCTGCCTTACTCCATCGAGGAGGTCAGGTCCGTGACCAGGGACTGCCAGGTCTGAGCGGAGTGCAAACCGCACTTCTACCGGCCATACAGAGTGCACTTGGTGAAGGCTTCCCGCCCCTTTGAGCGCCTCAGCATTGGCTTCAAAGGGCCCCTCCCACCGTGATTGCCTCAGTCCCGGCTGTGGTGTGGGCGCCGATGTCGAGCCCTGCGCGTCCGGGAGCATGTTGTCTTCTTCTTCTTCACCCAGATGTTGAGTCGGCGAAGGGGGGTGCGGCGTATGGGCGGAGGTGGTGGTGCTTGTCGCCGGTGGGCCTGCGGGTGTTAGTTTGTGAGGGAAGTGGGCAGGGGTGGGGGAAGACGGTGTAGGGTCGGGGGTGGTGGTGATGGTCGCTGGGGAACCTGCAGGTGCCAAATCCCGAAGGGAGACCGTGTCCTGCTGCCCGTCCTGGCAGATTGTGGATTTGCATGGAGGAGCAGGACCTTCTCGACGAAGGCGGTCGGTAGGCCGGTCCCAATGTGCTGGGTTCAACAGATAACTTCCTGTTGCGATTCAAGCACCATGCATCAATTTTGTAATTCACATTAGTCAAAAGAGCACGTGGGGGCACATTATATACTCTGCCCAATTTCTCATTCAATTAAAATCACCTATCTTATTCCCTCAAGACCTCAAGATGCAGTTAGGGATGTGACCCCTGTTTCAAGGTTATACAAATGAATGCTGCCTTAGTGAGAATATTTGTGATTCATACTTTCTGCATATTTACAAATAAATATTACCAAGCTTTTGCAAGGGCAGTGAAGGCATCAATAGATGCTGCAAAAGTGTATCTGTAGCATATGATAACTCTCCATATCGGGATTCAACTGCAGTGCACTATGGCTGAACCAGAATGCTGAATGGGCAAGACTCAAACAGCATTCTGTTTGCTTGCAGTGCTCATGTGCACAGGGTAAATAAAATAGGGAACATAATGATAATGTGCTAAATACAGTGCAGTAATATCACTGATGGGGTTAGCAACATGCAATTCAACAATGATGAGGAGCAGCAGGAGGGCAAGGAAGCACAACATGACCTCCCTGCGGAAGAACCAACACTGCAACATAAAAACAATAGGCGGGATTCTCTGCACCCCCCCCCCCACACATTTTCCGGGGGCGGCCTGTTGATGTCTGTGGCGTTTTGTGTGGCTCGCCCGTTCGACACAGGGGAATCCACTGCGGGAGATCGCCTTCGGCAGAACCAGAAGGTCCCACCAGTGGAAAGAGCTGCAATGTCACATGCTGATAGATTCATCTTTTGAATTGCTGCGTTGAGAAATTTGGCTTGTGTTGGTTGCACTGATGTCTGGCCTATCTGCTGATTATACTGTCATCTTCCTTATTGTCAGTAACTCAACAATATTAACATTGATGGTGTTCACAGAAGACGCAGAGTGAGCATGGTATTGTATTTTGTGGCGACATTTATTTAAATGATAAGTTTGTGTGCAGGTCTTTTCCATTAATGAAGTGCAATGCAGAACTGTGCGGTTGAGGCTCTGGAGCTGCCCGTTCTCTGATTGGGCCTGCAGCATCAAGAGCCTGGCCTTTGTCCTTATGGCAAGTGCAAAGGCCAATTCTTTGAAATTAGCTCCCCCAGTCTGGCTCCCGGTAAGTGTGGGTTCAGCACCAGCATTTGTTCCCGATGTTGGGATACCCAAGCTTGTGGGAAAATCCTAACCCATGTTTTAATGGAAGGCCAGGTGGCTCTCATGAATTAGGACATCATGGTGGCGCAGTGGTTAGCACTGCTGCCTCACGGCGTTGAGGTCCCAGGTTCGATCCCGGCTCTGGATCACTGTCGGTGTGGAGTTTGCACATTCTCCCCGTGTTTGCGTGGGTTTCTCCTCCCCCAACCCAAAAGATGTGCATGGAGGTGGATTGGCAACGCTAAATTGCCCCTTAATTGGAAAATAAATGAATTGGGTACTCTAAATTTATAAATTAAAAATAAATGAATTACCCTCCGAAGGAAACAGGACCAGAGGCCTGTGGAGCTGAATTCCTGGCCTCAGGAGCTGCCAGCAGTGCCAGAATAAGTTCAATGACCTCACCCGGCTATGATCAAGGTCAGTGAATGCACATTCAGGTGACATCTCCCACTCACTGCTCCACCAGCCTCTCACACTGCTTACTGCAACACACGCCCATCGCTGATCCAGCAGCAGTGCCTAGCTGTCAGGGCCTAACACTCGGATACCCCAGCTCACCATCCACTGATGCCAGCCCCACTACCATTTCTTGCTGTCCCCACATACCTCCAGTTACATATGTTATGGAAGTATATCACCCATTCATATCAACAAAATCATTGACATTCTTCCCTCTCTCTTGCAGGACAACCTTGTTCTTAATAAAAGGGAGTAAAGCAGGATCGATCATCAGACAGGCACACTTGAGACCTATGAAGGAGGAGATGTTATGCACTATTCATTTGGCGGCATTCCATCCGGTGCAAAAAGCATTCATCGCCACGGTGCATTCTTGCCTCAACACCCGTCCTCAAACCCCACCTCACTCTAATTTTGTTACCTGCGTAAGTTACAGATGGCATGACCATAGAATTCTTGTTTTGTCGCAGTGTACTGTCCATGCAAAAACATGAGACTCAGATACTGGCTCTGTGAAAACTTGAAAGGATAGCACAGAGTCAGGGTCAGTGATTAGAAGACAAGACCCAAGTTGGCTGCAGCAAGGCCAGGGGAAAAGGATAGTGTGTGTGGCATTTCCCCAGCGAGATCACAGACGGGTTCTATTACAGAGGACTCACATGAGGGGCAGCATACAGGAGAATGCTGACGAGGATACACAGCCAAGTGCTTGGTGTATTAACAGTCTTGCCTCATGTCATTGGTAAAGAACATGGGATTCAGCTCCAATGTGGCAGAGAGCTTCGCACAAGAGTTTGGAACCTCTCATTTCCTGCTTGGAAATGCAGTTTGTTCGTAGTTTTGGAAGTATTTTTGGATAATGATATTATGGAAAGGCCAGTATTGCAGAATCTTGGCCAAGGGGACTGTGTGATGGGCTGTCCTATATGAATTGTTAAGGTGGGGACCTCCTGAGGGAAGCTTTCGGACAGCTTTCCTGGAATGAAGGAGTCCTCAAAATATCCTCCCCTGCTTCTTTCGCCTCCTGTGATGGCCTCCAGTTGCCTGGTTGCACCCACATAATGGCAATGGTATGGAGCAGTGTTTTTCAAACTTTTTTCCCAGGGACCCACTTTTACCAACCGCCGACCTTCGCGACCCACCATTATGGTTTACCTTTAATGTTGCAGGTGAGCAATCTCTCTTGCTTTGTCATTCAATGTTACATTTCTGCTGAGGACTTCAGCTGATGATTTGGGTTCTCGCTTCATCCTTTGAAAAAGATCAAGTGGTTTGTCCTTGAACTCACCATACTTAGGTTTCAAATGCCTTTAAAGTTTTGAGGGTTTTCAACTTTCATTTGCCAGTACTTCCCTGCATATAACACACATGGGCTTTGCATCCTGATTTGCATTGACAAAATTAATAATGCCATACCTCAAGATATCATCTTAATACTGCTTTGTTCCGAATTTCAGTTTCTTCTTAATGAGTTGTTCACCAGAGGCCCTGGAGCTTTGGATACAGCTCAAACCAGCACAGCTTTGTCCTGCCATGGACTCTCCTGCGAGGTTTTTTCCAGCGCATTCAATTGTGAGATCCCGGCCTGTTTGTGCCCCTGGCCCTCTCTTCCTTATTACAAAATGACCCATCTTCAGTTCTTCACACAGTCCTGTTGCTTGCTTGCTGGCAGCTACAAAATGGAGGAATCTCTCCTCCGTGATTTTGCACCCGAAGAACGGACCGACAGGGCGTGAGAAGTCAGTGTATGTGCTGGGCGCGTGAGCTTCTCTCCGCTGCATTTAAAGGCTGGTCGCGGCCGGCATTCTCAATTGAAAAGTCGGTCACCACCATCATTCCGAAAAGCCGGTTATGCCATTGGGCACTTCTCCTGCAATGGCCGATTGCTCCACGGCCCACTGAACACTCGCCCGTGACCCACCCGCAAGTCACGACCCTGGGATTGAAAGACCTTGTTGTAGAGAATGCAGCAAACCATCACAAACTGCAGCACCCAATGATCTGCTGCAGTATTTTTCGGGTGGCTCCATGGCTCTCATTATATGGCCATTATCCTTGCATAATCAGCGAGCTGAGATGCATCAACAGCCACTCAAAGAGGGAATATCCTTGGGCTTCCAGTGATCCCTTCTGGTTCTCCTGGAATGCATGAAGATGATGGGAATTGCAGACAGCCTCAGGATGAAAGCATCATTGCTGCAGGAAGCACAGCAGATTCACGAGCATTAAAGCTGTGCCTGGCCACAACCCCACTGTATATTGATGTAATTGTAGCCTTTCGGTTTCTGTATCTTCCCCTGTTGTACAGAGCTACATTTGATACAGTGCACTTGGAGAATCGCTGCTCCATTGGACAGACCACTATCCCAGCAAAGCCATGTGCTATCTTATCCAGCTTCTTTCTGTTTAGAGAGCATGACTTCGGTGTCTGTCTTCAAATATAGGGCTAACATCACCTCGCTAAAGCAAAGATGGATGGCGTACTGAGATGTTGCATATGTCACCCACTTCCGCTTGGAATGGTCCATTTTCTCAAAGGTTTAACATGGCTGTGGCCTTTACAGCTACTTTCAGGACCATCCTTGTCTTGGTACATTGAAGGAGGTGACAGAGTTCTGTGAACACCGCCTTGTCGAAGCCGAGTTGTTTCAGGCATTGTTCCTGGGTCAGTTGGAAGCGCTTTCTGAAAATCCTCTGGTGGGTAAAATCTCCTATGCAGACCCCCCTCCCCCTCTGCAATCTCTGCTTCATTTTTCAGTCGTATTGCAGACTGAGAGGTACTGCAACTTATATGTCTTAAAGAATTGGTATGGAAAAGCGAGCAAATCCTCTGACCTCCCTGAATGGATGCACCAGCTCACCAACAGCTCCAAAAACAAGTCACAAGCACCCACACGTGCACAAACATTGCCGCAAGAGAAGTTAAAGGCAACTCACTTGCAAGTTTGATGCCTGGCCATTTAAATAGCATGAATCGGGGTTCCTTATACAGCTGAGCACATGTTAATCAGTGGGTGATTAGTACAGGCGTTCAGTTGACTTGTGGAGTCAAAGTTTCAACAGCGTCCATCAATTCAGCCAGGATGGCAATTTAACATCATAATCTAAACACTGCTTACTCCATCATACGCATGGCACATCCATGTTAATGTCTTTCCCAGCACAAGGAACTGGTGTGCCAGAAGTCGCTGGAAGTGTATTGTGCACCTAGAGTTTCATAGTGCTGGCATCAGTAGTGCCACTGATACAAGTACAAGACTTTCTAAAATAGTTATTTTTAAACTGCCTCTTTTAATTTAAGATATAACAAAATATCCTTGAAAGGGGGATGGTAATCATGCTGAACTCTGCCTGGAAGCAGGACCATGTGATTTGGTTGCCGTGGGTACAGAGTACAAGGTTGAAACTCATCCTCAAGTGGTGGTTTTCACACCTTGACACAATAGAGGGGCACAGGTCTTAGTGATTACATACTCTCAGGGCAAGATTTTCGCAAAGTCAGGAAGAATCTGTGGATCTTGGAAACTGGTGAACGGGACCCAGATGTGGAAGACCGCCATTTCTTACAGATCCAATTTTACTGGTGGGGGGGTGGCGGGGGGGGGGGGGGAGAGAAAGGGCAGGAAATGATAAGCAGGAAATCTGAACTCAGTAGGGCCGTTTGAAATTAGTGCCCTGGGTGGTCAAGGTCTGTGCAGGGTGGTACCTGCAGACACTGCCTGTCTGGCACCCTGGCAATGCCACCCAGACAACCTGGCAGTGTCACCTGGGTCCCACCCTGGCAATGCCAGGATTTCCATGTGGCACTGCCAGGATGGAAAGGGCAGTGCCAGGGTGCCCAGGTGGCATCTTGCCCGTGATGGGGATTGGGCCTGGGGGTGGACTGACCTTATGAGGTGGGATGCAAGGGCTTGAGGACCCCCTAATTGGTGAGTTGGGATGTTGGGGGAGGTCTGGAGGCCGTGATGGGGGGTTTGAGATCAGGGCGCCATTTTTAAATGGTCCCCAATCTCTTCTTACACTGGTGAGCTGAGCTCATTCGTGCAGGAAGCAAGCCTAGGTGCGGTCTAGGTGGCCGATCCTCGCCGAGGCCCAGAAAAGAAGCAGAGTTCCAATTAATAGCAGATCGTTCTTGGCGCTGCTCGTGCTGGCAAACACCTGGCTAAATGCGCCCGATACTAGACTCCGTTTCATTTCTGTTAAATTGCGCCCTTAATGTTTCATCTGACAATCTTTAATTCCACCTGGGCCAGATCTTTTTCAATATAAATTTGATTGGAACTTAATTCAAAAATATATTTGAACTCTCAAGTACATCATCCCTCCCCTTCGACTGCTGTAACAATATCATTGATGTAAACAGCCCTGCACAATTTTCCCTTCCCTACCTTTCCTGAATACATTGTAGCCAGGAATACTAAGTGCCCATTCCTCCCTCTTGGAGGCACATCTCCATTATTTTCACTCTATCATAACAGCGCGTGGCTTTTGTTGCAGCTCTCCAACATTATTTACCACACCCCATGCCTTTACGCACATGAACTCCAAGACCATCTTAGATTACCTCACAATTAAGCTGTACATGTCCATTTAGTACCAGTCCCTTTTGTCCCACAGTTGGTCTCAATGCCTCATGCATCTCAAGCCCTCCTTCCTACAGTATTTTTCCAGCTACAGGTTAACCTGTCTTATTTTACTGCTCCTTTACTGAATGGTATATGAGGCACTGGGAGCAATCCCGAGGTGACAACCTCTGAGATTCAGCTCTTTACCTTCCTCCCACAGTTCCTGAAACTCTGGGTGCAAGACCTGAACACTTTTCCTTTTCTTTCACTGGCTCTAAAATGCACTTTGATTTTGACTTCTGCCCCCCCCCCCCCCCCTCCCCCAGTAAAATCTTCTGCAGCTGTTTAGTGATGTCCTTTACCTTGGTACAAGGGAGGCAGCACACTATGAGTCTCCTGTTGATGGTTGCAGAAAACTTTGCCTATACCTTGACCAATTCCCTTGGGACAGCAGTAATTATGCCCCCTATGCAAGCATTTGTTTCAAAGAGCCTGGATATGCTTTAGCTTTTACTTCCATCTCCAAGATATCGTCACCCTAACTATTCAGTAGTGAAAACAGGTTTAACAGTTCCAACTCCAGGAGTCTCTGCACTGCCTGACTGTTCCCACCTGGACTGCTAGCCACCATGTAATATCCTCCTGAACTCTCTGTTGCTGTGGGGCGACGGCCGCCTGGATCATGAGGTCCAGGAAATGTCTATCCTCCCGTTCAGAGACTATTTCCTCGGGCGGATGTAGCTGGTACAAGGGGCATAACTATAAGGTTCAGGGTGGGAGATATAGGAGGGATGTCCGAGGTAGGTTCTTTACTCAGAGAGTGGTTAGGGTGTGGAATGGACTGCCTGCTGTGATAGTGGAGTCGGACACTTTAGGAACTTTCAAGCGGTTGTTGGATAGGCACACGGAGCACACCAGAATGACAGGGAGTGGGATAGCTTGATCTTGGTTTCGGACAATGCTCGGCACAACATGGAGGGCCGAAGGTCCTGTTCTGTGCTGTACTGTTCTATGTTCTATTAGCCTGGCAGTGGCCCCAGTAAACATGAACTTGAGTTTGAGTAGCTGGAGGCTTTTCCTTCACACATATGTCGCTTATGTTGTATGTAGGGATAGACAATAAAAGCTGCCTCACCAGTGATGCTCACACTCTATGAAATAAAAACATTTCAGTTTTTATATTTATTAATTATCAAGTTATTTATGTATACCAGATTTTTATTTAATACAACTTAGTTTAATGTTGGTACCCCTTACTTAATTTATTTATACTCGTAAATCTAATTAAATAATCTGATTGTTAATATATTTACTTGTTTACTCTTGCCCCTTGGTTTGAATTACCTAGCCCTGCCTGCTTCCTCTACACTGGATTTACATTCTTACCAAATTCTGTTTTGAAGTGTTTACTTTGTTTTGCAATTTGTTCCAATTCATCAAGCTCTGTCCCCAAAGTCTGGTAATAAAACTTATTGACTACAATCTCACTACCGGTCCACCTATAATTGTTAATCCCAGTAATTAATATTTGCATCTGGAGTACTTTACCCCTCACATATGGTTTGCAGCAACTGTGCAGTCAGGAGCCTATGCAAAAGCCAAACTGGCTTTCAGTGGTCCCTCTGTTCAAAATTTAGAAAGGGTCCCAACACAACATCAAAAACAAATAAATAATCTAAAATCTAGCATCAGAAACACACAAGATAACAAAACACCATTAAAGCACATACAACACAAAACAGCACTCCGTCCCTCATGCTGAATAAACACAACTTTTACCACAAGAAGCCACCAAATAAATACTTCAAATAGTCATATAACACAATAACAACAAAACAAACTTACCACAGATCAAAACAGTACTGCAACAGAAACAGCATAGGAAATACTACCTGCAGAAACAGAACAGATTCAGGACAACACAGAAAAAAATACCAGGAACCTCAAAGGAACAGCATAGTTTAACACTTGGACAGCAGTGTGTTAAAAGGAAGAAGAAAACAATGGAAAGGTTAGGCCACCATGATCGATCATCATCTCCTGCAACACCAATTACTCCTGATACTCCATTCTACAGCATCCACATTTTTCTCAAAATACACACAGATTTTGCAAAGATCTATATAAGGTAATATCTGGTTATGGTGCATTAATATTTCACTTGACACAATTTAAAAACTATGCTATATACTGGATCATGTGATTTCCCAAAATCAATTTTGAAAAATAAAACTGCGTTTGTCTTCTGTAAAAATGTTATTACCCTCTCTTTAGGCACTCCCTCATTTTCAATGTATCATGCCAACTGAAAAAGCCAATAGATGATATTCTTCCAGATGTTGGACACTGCATCTTCATTAGTGAATGTTGGTGTGGGGGAAGGTTGGGAATGAGGTTGAAGGTAAACCAGCATCGTAAAACTGTGTAGTATAATTTTTAAATATAGCAACATGTTAGCCAGTAGTTTACCAACCCTGAAACTTGGGCCTGAGGCCTACAGTCCTTTTTTATTTTGCAGAGTTATGGCTAAAGAGTAAAGGAGTGGGGCTATTTAAATAGCACTATCAAAGAGCCACCATAGGCACTATGGGCCAAATGGCCTTATTTTATACAGTATGGTTCTATTATCCGAACTGAATGGCTCGTCAGGGGTCAGGGCTGTCCAATTATGTTTACTGTTAACTGTATGCTCTCCTTCAATGTTAATTTGTGACTGTTCAAGGCTGCTGAAGACTGCCATTGTGGTTCTGCTGCACTGTAAGAGAGCCACGTCACAGAATTCTGTAAATCAGCTTACCCATTTCATCCAGTAAGGTCAGTTCAACAGTGTGCAGGTGCACATAGCATCTTGGCAACAGTGGCTTTGCAGCTGCACTATTCCTCTTGCTATGTGACTGATTACTGCCGACAATATTTACTTTGAATGCTCACCTTTTTAAAACAGAGCCCAAGTACACTGAGGATAGGAGGAGCTTTAAGATAAGGGTGGGAACCAGAATAGTTTTGTGTTTAAGTCTAATGTCAGTACCATGATATTTTAAAACAATTGAAACTCATTATTACGCTAGTGATTATGGCTATTATGGAAATATTAAAACATGGAAAAATATATATTCTGAAAGATTATTTACATGTAACAAACACATAAACACAAACAACTCAACACAATATCGTTTACCTTTGCCTAGTTTAGGATATATGATTATCTTACCACAGGAAATTTTGGGTATGATTTTTGCTGCAATGCGACATCTAAGTGTATCCACAAAGGTTAAAAATGCAGTTTACAGCAAAGCTGAAGGGTAGAACAGATGCTTAACAGCAAATAAATCAATTGCGGAATGTCACCTGGCTTTGGGTCAAATGATAAGATATTTAAAGTTTTCCCTGAGAACCATGAAGGCTCACTGTATTGGGGTAACACTATTATTTTTGAAAATAGACCAAGTTCATTTTAAGGAGTCTACATTGAACAGAGATTAATTCAGGCCAAACTCCCTGGTCAGCCGCAGGACAAATTAAACAGGTGCAAAGATGTTTCAAGTTAGTTGGTATGCCGTGCCAAGAAATAGAAGCTGGAGTAGGCCATACTGCTCCCTGAGCCTGCTCCATCATTCAATATGATCACGACTGGTCTTCTGCTTCAACTCCTTTTTCCTGCCCATACCCCATACCCTTTGATTCCCTGAGAGACCAACAATCTCAGCCTTAAATATATTCCGTGATGGAAAATCCACAAACCTCTGGGCTAGAGAATTCCAAAGAATCGCAACACTTTGAATGAACAACTTTTTCCTAATCTCAGTCCTAAATGATCAACACCTTGCTCTGAGGCCATGCCCGCATGTTCTCGATTCTAGAGCAGGTGAAACAACCTCTCAGTACTTACGTATGTTTCAATTAGTTCACCTTTCATTCTTCTAAACATCAGGGAAGATAGGTCCATATATGCATCCTCGCATCATAGGAAAATCCTCTCATCCCAGAAACCAATTTACTGAACCTTCCCTGTATTGCATCCAAGGCCGTGTATCTTAGATATGGAGGCCAAAATTCCACACAGGTATGGCCTCACCAAAACGGGTGTGTTCTTGTACTCTGCTTCCATTGCAGTAGAGGACAATATGCCATTGGCCTTCCTAATTGCTTGCTGTGCCCACATGTTAACTTTCTGTGTTAACTGTACGAGTTCACACAAGTCTCTCTGAACATTAACAATTACAAGTTTCATGCCTTTCAAAAAAAATTCTGCTTTCCCATCCTCACTGCAAAGTGAATAATCGTACACATCTGAACATTATACTCTACTTGCCACCTTGTTTCCCGTTCAACTGGTATCTCTTTGTGTCCTCCTCACAGGTTACATTCCCAACAAGCTTTGTAGCATGAGTAAGCTTAGTTCCATTACTCTCAGTCTCTTCTTCTGAGTCATTACCACAGATTGCAAAGAGGCCCCAGCACTGCTCATACAGCATTCCACTAGTCATAGTCTTCTGGAATATTCTGATCACAGTGAAGTCATGGTTAGGAAGCAGTTCTGCATTACACCTCATGAAATGAAATGAAATGAAAATCGCTTATTGTCACAAGGAGGCTTCAAGTTAAATTCCTGTGAAAAGTACACATTCCGGTGCCTGTTCGGGGAGGCTGGTGCGGGAATTGAACCCGCGCTGCTGGCCTGCTTTGGTCTGCTTGAAAAGCCAGCTATTTAGCCCTGTGCTAAACTCATTCAGGATGTGATTATTTTAAATGTCTTAGCTGCTGATTTGACAGACATGGAGGCCACTTTTTCACTCCCCTGCTGAGCACAGAACAAGCCAAGAAAGGCCTGGAATAAGCCTTGGTCTGGTTCAGTGATAGAATTCACTGAAAGGAAGTGATACTTAACCTTTGACCAAGACAACTGAGTGTGACTTGCTGTAATCTTCAAAACAGATTATTTTTCCTTTCACTTATTATTTTTAATGCGAGACCTCGTCAGGGGCCGTTTAGTACTGTTCCATGCAAATGCGGGCCAGGCTTAATGCCACCTGGGGCGGGGGGGGGGTCATTGGAGACCTCCAAGTGGTCGGGTCAAGGCAGGGTGGACACTGGTACTCTCCTTGGCACCTGGGAGGGGCATTACCAGGATGCTAAGCTGGCAATGCCAGGGATCAGGCCCGGGTGGGCCTTACCAGGTAGAGGGAGTGGTGGGGGGGGGAGGGGGGGATCGGCATTCCCGGGGGGCCTAAACGGGGTGGGCGGGGTGGGGGGGGGAGATCAGGGAAGCCAGACAAAATGGCGCCCTGATAGCCAGCAGGAAATCCTTCTGAATGCTTGGTGGCCACTTTTTTGCATTATCTTATTTACATTCTGGTCAATTCTTGTGGTCTTGCTGCAATATTTCTACCCAATTCCTTCATCCACCAGCAAACCAACAGTAGACGAAGCAATTGGAGAAGACAATTTGACGTGACGGAAATAAGGGAGGTATTCACTATAAGCTCTAAAGCAGAATCATAAGGACACAAAACATTGGGCGCGATCTACCGACCACACTGCGCCCTTAAAGCAATGCAGTGTGGCACAATGTCGCTGGTGCGCGCCAGCAGACCCTGCTCACGGTATCTACCCGGTTCGCCAAGCCTCGTGACATCTAACGCAATCTCGCAGGACGTTGCAATGTGAAGCCTGTCCATTCTGGGCAGTATCAATTTTTGGTAAATCTGTATATTAGAGTGAAACAGATAGTCTCACTTTAATATGCAGATCCCTGAGGTGACCAAGGCATTGGGATCTATCCCCTTTGCCTTGGAGACCTTGGGTGAGCGCCATTCAGTACTGGTCGCCACAAAGGGGATCAGACAGAACAGCATTCATGGGGGTCGTGCAGGAGATCGGAGGCCCCGAGGTCCATGCCCTCTGGGCAGGGTGGTATCCTGGCACTGAAGGTGCCACCTGGACACCTTGGCAGTGCCACCTGGGTGCGAGCCTGGCAGCGCCAAGGTGCCAAGCTGGCATGTTTGCACGGCAGCGTTCAGGCCGCAGGTGTGGGAGGGTTGGGGGGGCCTGCATGGCTTTGGGGGGGAAAGGATGCGGGGGTCCCAGGAACCCCTTACAGTGAGTTGGGGCTGGGGGAAGTGGCGTTCTAGGGGCTGGGGAGATCGGGGCTCCATTTAAAAATGGCGCACCAATCTCTCCTTGCACTGAGGAGTTTTGACTAGAGGGGCTCCTCAGTGCAGGAAAACGGGACTAAATGCGGCCTTGGCCGTGCATTCCCCGCTGAGGCCCTCTATTTAACCAGAGTTTAGAGATCTACCATGTGGATTTAGTGGCACTTGCGAACACTAAAACTCAGTAGAAATTTGCGTTAAAACTTCTCAGATGCAAATAAGAATCTGTTTTATTTGTCTCTATTAATTACAATTGAGAATCATTTAAAGTCATATTCTCGAATAAGTCCAGCTAGCAAAGGACTCAAGAGAAGCAATCTTGTAGACAATTTAACTTTCAAATAATATAGAAATGATTTTATTGCTTACGGCAAACAGCTTGCAAAACTTCAAAAGTCAGAGTTAGAAAGTGAAATATGAAAGACAGAGAGACAGCGAATAGTTAAGTCAAAGTATAGATTGATTCCGCAAGTAAAAAATGGCCGAAGAGACACGATGGTTATACCAAATCATATCAGGATTTAGCCACCTGTCTACACCCCAATGTAATCCTAGTTGGTTTGGGTTAACAACAAATAAGTTTGATTCAATGTTTTAGCTGTCTGTCATTTAATATGCAACATTAACTTAAATGTATTCTTGTATGAGCTATGGAATGCGATTCGGCTTCCTTATCGCATCCAGCTTGAACCAGTTTCTTGCTGACTTGCTTGTTAGGACAATGGTTTCTACGCTGTTGCCATGGAGCTTGCCTTGTCCTTGGGTTACTTTATCTTGCAAATGTATGTGTTAGCTGAATAAGAATGCTGTTTTAATCTATCTGTTTCTGTGTTCTGTTGAAGCTATGTTTTGCATGCTGAATATGTGTTTTGAAATGACCTGAGGTTATGAGTGAGTTTTAAAATGGTATTTAATAGACTGGGGCCTTAATGCTAAATAGCTATCTTTTACCTATCACTTTTACCTATGGAAAATAGCTGGCTTCTACAGTGCGCCATGTTAGATAGCGTTGTATTTCTCAGTGTGCAGAAGCCAGGAAACCCGCGGCTAAGCGTGCTCGCTATGGGATATAGTTCCCATTTGGTTTGATCACATCCACTAACTTTTTCTCTCTCCAAAGGTGATGGCAGACCTTATGAGTCTTTCCAACATTTTCCGTTTCTATTTCTGATTTTTAGCATGATTTTATCTCAATATAAACTTGTTGCACCGTTCTACTGACTCTTGCATTGTTTACGACGTCCAAAAAGGACCATTGTGAGGTAGCAGATAGAAGATTATGTCGGTAGATCAAAGGCTGGAGCAACCAAGAGGAAGGGGGAATCTCATACTGAAGCTCCAGAACTGGTTCAGGAAAGTGCTTACCTGAATATTTATATATAAAGCCAAAAATGATTGATTAGCCGAAGAATTAATCCCCACAAATGAAGAAAAATGCTGCAAAAAACACCAAAGGTTCTGCATTTAAATTGTTTTTATGGATAGAAAAGTCATTAAGCCACACTAATGGTTCAGGAGAATTATTAACTGAACATACAATATATCCGAAAGCAATAATTGACCTAAAGCTATCCATTATCATTTATCACTGTTTTCATTTTTTAAAGATCACCACAACAGCCAAAGGATCTGCCATTTTTCCGCTATAAACAACTGTTTGCCTGAAAAGATGCTGTTTTTGTTTTTCAATAGATCATTTTTAAAAAATATCCTTTCATAGACATAGAATAGAATTTACAGTGCAGAAGGGGGCCATTCGTCCCATCGAGTCTGCACCAGCCCTTGGAAAGAGCACCACACTTCAGTCCACACATCCGCCCCACACCCTTAACCCAGCAACCGCACCCAAGCCCTTTGGACACCAAGGGCAATTTAGCATGGCCAATCCACCTAACCTGCACGACTTTGGGCTGTGGCAAGAAACCGGAGCTCCTGGAGGAAACCCACGCAGACATGAGGAGAACGTGCAGACTCTGCACAGACAGTGACCCAAGCCGGGAATTGAACCTGGAACCTTGGAGCTGTGAAGCGACTGTGCCAACCACTGTGCTACCCTGTCGCCCCCTGTGGATGTGGGCATTGCAGCCAACCAGCATTTGCTGCCCATCCCTAATTGCCCTTGAACTGAGTGGCTTGCTAGGCCATTACAGAGGGCAGTTAAGTGCCAACCACATCACATGTCGGCCAGGCCAGATAAGGATGGCAGATTTCCTCCCCAAAAGGATACTCGTGAATATATTGGGGTTTTACAACATTCACTAAGAGTTGTCATGGTCACCATTACTGACTGACACTAGCGTTATATTCCAAGTTTATTCATTGAACTTAATTTCCGCCTGCATGCCTGCAAAGCATTAGCCTGGGTCTCTGGATTACTAGTCGAGTGACATTACTATTCCACCATGGCGAACTTGTGAATTCATTTAAATATATAAAGGGGTTTGGTAATCAAATTGTGAAAGAGTCTAAAGCAAGACTGCTAAATGTGAGGTAGTCACTAAGAAATCCAATAAAGAATCAGAAGAAATCTAGTTAGCTGGTGAGAAATTGCAATGTGGAATTTGCGACCACCGGAATAATTGAGACAACTTTTGTTGTTGTTTACGTTAATGATGGAAAGGGATAAGTATACACCGCAGGGCAAGAGTTATAGCTGGGGGAAGGGCAATTATGATGCCATTAGATGTGACTTGGGGGGGATAAGGTGGAGAAGTAGGCTGCAAGTGTTGGGCACACTGGATAAGTGGAGCTTGTTCAAGGATCAGCTACTGCGTGTTCTTGATAAGTATGTACCGGTCAGACAGGGAGGAAGGCGTCGAGCGAGGGAACCGTGGTTTACCAAAGAAGTGGAATCTCTTGTTAAGAGGAAGAAGGAGGCCTATGTGAAGATGAGGTGTGAAGTTTCAGTTGGGGCGATGGATAGTTACAAGGTAGCGAGGAAGGATCTAAAGAGAGAGCTAAGACGAGCAAGGAGGGGACATGAGAAGTATTTGGCAGGAAGGATCAAGGAAAACCCAAAAGCTTTCTATAGGTATGTCAGGAATAAGTGAATGACTAGGGAAAGAGTAGGACCAGTCAAGGACAGGGATGGGAAGTTGTGTGTGGAGTCTGAAGAGATAGGCGAGATACTAAATGAATATTTTTTGTCAGTATTCACTCAGGAAAAAGATAATGTTGTGGAGGAGAATGCTGAGCCCCAGGCTAATAGATTAGATGGCATTGAGGTACGTAGGGAAGAGGTGTTGGCAATTCTGGACAGGCTGAAAATAGATAAGTCCCCGGGACCTGATGGGATTTATCCTAGGATTCTCTGGGAGGCCAGGGAAGAGATTGCTGGACCTTTGGCTTTGATTTTTATGTCATCATTGGCTACAGGAATAGTGCCAGAGGACTGGAGGATAGCAAATGTGGTCCCTTTGTTCAAAAAGGGGAGCAGAGACAACCCCGGCAACTATAGACCGGTGAGCCTCACGTCTGTAGTGGGTAAAGTCTTGGAGGGGATTATAAGAGACAAGATTTATAATCATCTAGATAGGAATAATATGATCAGGGATAGTCAGCATGGCTTTGTGAAGGGTAGGTCATGCCTCACAAACCTTATCGAGTTCTTTGAGAAGGTGACTGAACAGGTAGACGAGGGTAGAGCAGTTGATGTGGTGTATATGGATTTCAGCAAAGCATTTGATAAGGTTCCCCACGGTAGGCTATTGCAGAAAATACGGAGGCTGGGGATTGAGGG
The DNA here is from genome assembly GCF_047496885.1 of Scyliorhinus torazame. Classification (NCBI taxonomy): domain Eukaryota; kingdom Metazoa; phylum Chordata; class Chondrichthyes; order Carcharhiniformes; family Scyliorhinidae; genus Scyliorhinus; species Scyliorhinus torazame. Next base: position 134,094,178 of record NC_092710.1, read on the forward strand.
TGATTTAGAGATGTGGATCAGAAATTGGCTAGCTGAAAGAAGACAGAGGGTGGTGGTTGATGGGAAATGTTCAGAATGGAGTTCAGTCACAAGTGGAGTACCACAAGGATCTGTTCTGGGGCCGTTGCTGTTTGTCATTTTTATCAATGACCTAGAGGAAGGCGCAGAAGGGTGGGTGAGTAAATTTGCAGACGATACTAAAGTCGGTGGTGTTGTCGATAGTGTGGAAGGATGTAGCAGGTTACAGAGGGATATAGATAAGCTGCAGAGGTGGACTGAGAGGTGGCAAATGGAGTTTAATGTAGAGAAGTGTGAGGTGATTCACTTTGGAAGGAATAACAGGAATGCGGAATATTTGGCTAATGGTAAAGTTCTTGAAAGTGTGGATGAGCAGAGGGATCTAGGTGTCCATGTACATAGATCCCTGAAAGTTGCCACCCAGGTTGATAGGGTTGTGAAGAAGGCCTATGGAGTGTTGGCCTTTATTGGTAGAGGGATTGAGTTCCGGAGTCAGGAGGTCATGTTGCAGCTGTACAGAACTCTGGTACGGCCGCATTTGGAGTATTGTGTACAGTTCTGGTCACCGCATTATAGGAAGGACGTGGAGGCTTTGGAGCGGGTGCAGAGGAGATTTACCAGGATGTTGCCTGGTATGGAGGGAAATTCTTATGAGGAAAGGCTGATGGACTTGATGTTGTTTTCGTTGGAGAGAAGAAGGTTAAGAGGAGACTTAATAGAGGCATACAAAATGATCAGGAGGTTGGATAGGGTGGACAGCGAGAGCCTTCTCCCGCGGATGGAAATGGCTGGCACGAGGGGACATCGCTTTAAACTGAGGGGTAATAGATATAGGACAGAGGTCAGAGGTAGGTTCTTTACGCAAAGAGTAGTGAGGCCGTGGAATGCCCTACCTGCTACAGTAGTGAACTCGCCAACATTGAGGGCATTTAAAAGTTTATTGGATAAACATATGGATGATAATGGCATAGTGTAGGTTAGATGGCTTTTGTTTCGGTGCAACATCGTGGGCCGAAGGGCCTGTACTGCGCTGTCTTGTTCTATGTTCTATGTTCTAACTAGCAATGAGGGAAAGCTAGAAAACCCATGGAGAAAGGAATGAAAGGATATGCTGATAAAACTGTATGAATAGAACGGGGAGGAGGCTCATGTGGGGTATACACACCAGTACAGACCAGATGGGTCAAATGGCCTGTTTCTGTACTGGACATTCTACATAATTCTATGTAAATAGAAGCATTTCCTCATCCACTTAAGCATTTCCTTAAAATTCACTAAATATCCTCTGAGGAGTGAACAAAAAGTACCATAAAATTATTTTAAACTAATGTGAAAATAACCTGCACAGCATATGATCAGATTGACTCGGGTGGCATTGATTTAGTCATTCAATACCGAGTATGGTATGACACAAAAACATTTACCCCATGGGCAGTTTATGTACAACGTCACAAACTCTGGGCTGGATTCTCAGTTTATGAGGCTAACTGCTGACGCCAGTGTGGGAACTGTGGCATTTTACCACGCCAAAATCGGCGGCGAACTCTCACCGATCCTGCGACTGGTGAGGGGCCAGAAGCCGTGCCGGGTAAACTCCCCGGCTCCCATGATAAAAACGGCTAGAGAATGGCTGGGTCCGTGGCCACGCATGCGCATGGTGACGACTTGCGGCATAAAACATGGTGCCGGCCTTGCGCGGACCCCACCTGCCAAATAGTGGCCACCCCCCCCCCCCAACCCCCAGTCCCTCCAGCCCTCGTGGAAGCGCTCCCAGCCAGCAGCATGGCTCCCGGCTGACTGTGGTGGTCCGAGTCCGCCATGGAGCACGGCGCGGCCGCTGGAAGCCACCTCCATGCGCATGCGTGGCCCCTGACCCATAAGTGCGGGGGCCCATATCTGCAGCAAAAACTGCGAGATCTACGCCGGGTCCGTGCTAGCCCTCTGCAGGGCTGGGAATTAGTAGTCCGTTCATGCCAGGTGAAACTCCACCGTTTTGACGTCGGCGTGGGGACGTGGTCCCAAGAATGGAGAATCCAACCTACAATACGTGATGATAAATAAATAAATAAATAATCTTTTATTGTCACAAGTAGGCTTACATTAACACTGCAAAGACAAAGATTCAAAGTATAAAAAAATAAACTTTTGCTTTCAACATTAGTGTTCAGTTCTCATTTTATAATGTTTTACAAACCTAGCTGCTTGGTTCAACAGTTCCTGGTGGGTTGGAAACTGTTCCTTGCTGTGACTGAACCTAATGAAAAATGAAATGAAAATGAAAATCGCTTATTGTCACAACTAGGCTTCAAATGAAGTTACTGTGAAAAGCCCCCAGTCGCCACATTCCGGCTCCTGTTCGGGGAGGCTGTTACGGGATGTAATCCAAAACTAAAATGAGTGGAATAAACATCTATATTTAAATCAAGAACCATTAAAAATATTCATTGTTTGGTTAACCAATTGGGTTGAACTGTGGAATTGCTTCTGTTTACATAGAATCACGCATAATGTATAGCACGGATACAGGCCAAGCTGGTCCGAGCTGGTCTGAGGTGGTTTTCTACTCCACATGAGCCTCTTCCCCCAATCCAATTCATCAATAAACAACCTAGGGTTGTGATCTTCAGTGCAAGACAGCGGGAAGATCAAAAAGAGTTAAGGTAAATACAGTAATGATGAGCTGACACATCCTTCAGGATTTGAAATGATGGACATTGTGCCAGACAGGAAGGATCAAGCGAAATGTAATCTAACCATGGCACGAGTTTATATGTTATTGTGAAGAACATAGTCACAGAATATGATAAGAAGCTATTCTATCAACGCTGCATTCCTGATGGACCTGTTTAAACGTTTTAAAGCTCTGCCCATTATTGTATCTGCTTTTTAATTAAGAAAATATTTATACCTCGGTAGTTGATTTTGTAAAAAAATAAATTTAGATCATGCTAGGAATGAAAAATATGCTTTTCCCACTTCAAGAGTTTTTCTATATTTTCCAAAAGAATTTTAGTAACCTTATTTCCATTCTTCACGAAACAGAGCAAGTTTGCTACTGAAACTCTGAATTAGTTGTGAATAGTTTGTAAATACAAAGTTATTTTTATTCTGCTCCCTGGTAGCATGGTAGAAAGCAGTGATGTTGCTTTTGAACATACACCCTGGAGAGGAATGCGCTGCAGGGCACCCCATTCACACAGTCACTGAAGCTCAAATGGACCGTACTGGCACATGTTAGTACAGCATAAAAAATCAACAAGCTGGGCCAGTGCCAATGGATATGTTTATGTAGCCTCATCATGACTGATTCGGTTACTGCACTTAGCGTGGGCCTTTGAGATAGAAAGTAATCGGGTATTGCACGCTCACAGGCACTGGGAAGTCGGAATGAAGAAAGATAGCACTGCAATTACACACCCAAAGAATAAATATGATTTTGGCTATTTTCAAATCCACGGCTGTTCAGAAAAAGATGCCATGGGGTCGATTTTCAGTCTGCACTCGCTATCAGAGAGAAAGGTGACGCAGGGTTCAATTCTGACCTTTGGTGTCTATCTGTGTAAAGTTTTCACTTTCTCCCCATGTTTGCGTGGGTTTCCTCCGGGTGCTCCGGTTTCCTCCCACAGTCTAAAAATGTGTAAGATTCAGTGGATTGACCATGCTAAATGCCCCTTAAGTTCCAAAGGTGCGCAGGTAAGGTGGGGTTATGGGGATTGAACCTAGGAATAGGAAGATAGAGCACCTAAACATGTGGCTAAACAGCTGGTGTAGGAGGGTGGGTTTCAGTTATCTGGACCATTGGGAGCTCCTCCGGGCAGGTGTGACCTGTATAAGAAGGAAGGGTTGCATCTAAACTGGAGAGGCATAAATATCCTGGCCGCGAGGTTTGCTAGTCTCACACGAGAGGGTGAGAAACTAGTATGGCAGGGGGGTGGGCACCGGAGCAATAGGTAGAGAAGGTGAAAAGATTGAGGGAGAACTAGGAAATAGGGCCACTATGGTTCTGAGGAAGAGCACACAGGGAGATGTTGCTGAAAACAGCAGGACTGGTGGCTTGAAGTTCATATGTTTTAATGCAAGAAGTATAACAGGTAAGGCAGATGAACGTAGAGCTTGGATTAGTACTTGGAACTATGATGTTTTGCCATTACAGAGGCCTGGTTGAGGGAAGGACAGGACTGGCAGCTAAACATTCCAGGATTTAGATGTTTCAGGCGGGATAGAGGGGGAGGTAAAAGGGGCGGAGGAGTTGCGCTACTGGTTAGGGAGAATATCACAGCTGTACTACGGAAGGACACCTCAGGGGGCAGCGAGGCTGTATGGGTAGAGATCAGGGATAAGAAGGGTGCGGTCACAATGTTGGGGGTTTACTACAGGCCACCCAACAGCCAGCGGGAGATAGAGGAGCAGATAGAACATGGTAGACAGATTTTGGAAAGGAGTAAAAGCAACAGGGTTGTTGTGATGGGAGACTTTAACTTCCCCAATATTGACTGGGACTCACTTAGTGCTAGGGGCTTGGACGGGACAGAGTATGTAAGGAGCATCCAGGAGGGCTTCTGAAAACAATATGAAGATAGTCCAACTAGGGAAGGGGTTGTACTGGACCTGGTATTGGGGAATGAGCCCGGCCAGGTGGTAGAAGTTTCAGTAGGGGAGCATTTCACGAACAGTGACCACAATTCTGCAAGTTTTAAAGTGCTGGTGGACAAGGATAAGAGTGGTCCTCGGGTGAATGTGCTAAATTGGGGGAAGGCTAATTATAACAATATCAGGCGGGAACTGAAGAACATAGATTGGGGATGGATGTTTGAGGGTAAATCAACATCTTACATGTAGGAGGCTTTCAAATGTCAGTTGAAAGGAATTCAGGACCCGCATGTTCCTGTGAGGAAGAAGGATAAATATGGCAAATTTTGCAATCCTTGGATAACGAGTGATATTGTAGGCCTCGTCAAAAAGAAAAAGGAGGCATTTGTCAGGGCTGGAAGGCTGGGAACAGACAAAGCCTGTGTGGAATATAAGGAAAGTGGGAAGGAACTTAAGCAAGGAGTCAGGAGAGCTAAAAGGGGTCACGAAAAGTCATTGGCAAATAGGATTAAGGAAAATCCCAAGGCTTTTTACACGTACATAAAAAGCAAGAGGGTAGCCAGCGAAAGGGTTGGCCCACTAAAGGACAGGGGAGCGAATCTATGTGTGGAGCCAGAGGAAATGGGCGAGGTACTAAATGAATACTTTGCATCAGTATTCACCAAAGAGAAGGACTTGGTGGATGGTGAGTCTGGCGAAGGGTATGCAGATAGCCTGGGTCACATTGAGATCCAAAAAGATGAGCTGTTGGGCGTCTTGAAAAATATTAAGGTAGATAAGTCCCCAGGGCTTGATGGGATCTACCCCAGAATACTGAAGGAGGCAAGAGAGGAAATTGCTGAGGCCTTGACAGAAATCTTTGGATCCTCACTGTCTTCAGGTGATGGCCCGGAGAACTGGAGAATAGCCAATGTTGTTCCTTTGTTTAAGAAGGGTAGCAAGGATAATCCAGGGAACGACAGGCTGGTGAGCCTTACGTCAGTGGTAGGGAAATTACTGGAGAGAATTCTTCGACACAGGATCTACTCCCATTTGGAAGCAAATGGGCGTATTAGTGAGAGGCAGCATGGTTTTGTGAAGGGGAGGTCGTGTCTCACTAACTTGATAGAGTTTTTCGAGGAGGGCACTAAGATGATTGATGCAGGTAGGGCAGTGGATGTTGTCTATATGGACTTCAGTAAGGCCTTTGACAAGGTCCCTCATGGCAGACTGGTACAAAAGGTGAAGTCACACGGGATCAGCTGGCAAGATGGATACAGAACTGGCTAGGTCATAGAAGGCACAGAGTAGCAATGGGAGGGTGCTTTTCTGATTGGAGGGCTGTGACTAGTGGTGTTCCGCAGGGATCAGTGATGGGACCTTCTCTGTTCGTAGTCTATATAAATGATTTGGAGGAAAATGTAACTGGTCTGATTACTAAGTTTGCGGACGACACAAAGGTTGGTGGAATTGCAGATGGCAATGAGGATTGTCAGAGGATACAGCAGGATTTAGATCGTTTGGAGACTTGGGCGGCGAGATGGCAGATGGAGTTTAATTCGGACAAATGTGAGGTGATGCATTTTGGAAGGTCTAATACAGGTAGGGCACATACAGTGAATGGTAGAACCCTCAAGAGTATTGACAGTCAGACAGATCTTGGTGTACAGGTCCACAGGTCACTGAAAGGGGTAACACAGGTGGAGAAGGTAGTCAAGAAGGCATACAGAATGCTTGCCTTCATTGACCGGGGCATTGAGTATAAAAATTTGCAAGTCATGTTGCAGCTGTATAGAACCTTAGTTAGGCCACACTTGGAGGATAGTGTTCAATTCTGGTCGCCACGCTACCAGAAGGATGTGGAGGCTTTAGAGAGGGTGCAGAAGAGATTTACCAGGATGTTGCCTGGTATGGAGGGCATTAGCTATGAGGAGAGGTTGAATAAACTTGGTTTGTTCTCACTGGAACGAAGAAGGTTGAGGGGCTACCTGATAGAGGTCTACAAAATTATGAGGGACATAGACAGAGTGGATAGTCAGAAACTATTTCCCAGGGTAGAGGGGTCAATTACTAGGGGGCATAGGTTTAAGGTGCCAGGGGCAAGGTTTAGGGGAGATGTGTGAGGCAAGTTTTTTACACAGAGGGTAGTGGGTGCCTGGAACTCGCTGCCGGAGGAGGTGGTGGAATCAGGGACGATAGTGACGTTTAAGGGGCATCTTGACAAATACATGAATAGGATGGGAATAGAGGGATACGGTCCCCGGAAGTATAGAAGATTTTAGTTTAGATGGGCAGCATGGTCGGCGTAGGCTTGGAGGGCCGAAGGGCCTGTTCCTGTGCTGTACTTTTCTTTGTTCTTTGTTTTGTCAGACACGACGGTACGAGGAATACCATGCCTGGCAAATATTTCTCTGCATGTATTACAGTATTGGATGTATGATCATTCAACTTCATGACTTCTGGAAAATTTGAATAATAGTCAATGACTAAAATATAATCCTTATCAAATGAATAAAAGAGATCAATACTTACTTTCGCCCATGGTGAAGTAACAATGTCATGTTGCAATGGTTCCTTGCATTGTTGACTCTGATGTGTTTGACACGTTGAACATGATGATATCATGTCTGAGATATCTTTATTTATACCTGCCCAATATATTGATTGTCTGGCTCTGCGTTTATATTTCTCTATGCCTAGATGACATACATGAAGTCTAGTAAGCATTTCTGACTTCAAAATACCATCCAAGATAGTCAGTTCAGACTGTATGCTCTGGTATTGTGAACAATAACCTTTGGGCCATCCATGTTGTAAATGATGTATAACTTTGGTCAAAGCGGCATCTTTCTGTGTTTCTGTATGAAATTGTTCAAGCTTTGAATCAGAGGCTGGAAGTAACTCTCTGAAAAGTTGCAGGTGAGAATCAATATCATTGATTGATTCCTCTTGAAGAATATAAGTTTGATGGATTTGGACAGAGAACGGTGACGGTTTACGCCAGAACAAGTGGCGCAAAACGGCCACCAATTCCCCGTTTTGCTGGGGGCTAGCAGGACGGCAGCATAAAGCACCCAGCTCAAGCTGCTGATACGGCTGGAGAATTGCCGTGTCCATGGCTGTGCATGCGCACGGCGGTGGCCTGCAGCGGCCATGCCATGCAACATGGCAGCGGCTGCTCACGGACACAGCCCGTGAAATAATGTCCCCTTTCAGCCGGTTCGCGCGCCCGGGACCACCCTCCAACAGTGCCCCCAGCCCCTGGCAAAGTCACCTCCTGCCCATGGATCGGCTCTCCCCCGACTGTGACAGCGCTGGATTGAGTCCGCAACCGCCACTCTGAGTTTCCGACGGGTGAGACCACATGTGTCCCACGCCTTTGGGAACTCAGCTCGTCGGGGGTGGAGCATCGGGGGTTGGGCCTCGATACGTGCCACGGCATAGAGAGTACTGTAGTGATCTCTGTATATAAATATACATGATCAATATATGTAATGCTAGTACAGGCAATTGAACACGGAATATCTCACTATCAGGACCTATATAAATCACTTTCCCGCTCTTTCTTGAAGGAGTGTGTATCAGGAGTGCAGAGAGAACAGACATAGGAAAGGTAGAGAGAGAATAAGTTATTAGTTATCAAAGCATTGTATTGAATAATTTAATTAGTTATCTCTACAATTGTTTCTTTGTTTTACTAGTTGAGTATGAAGTAAAAATAACTCACAATATTTATCCTGAGGCAGGGGTGGAAGTTTTGTCTTAAACTGCTCCCAGTGTTACTTTGCTGCAGGGAAGCCATCAGGATCATGGGCGGGCTCGACCACCACGCCCCCCCAAAATCCAACACTAAATCTTTTAGCACGGCCTGCAGGGACCATAGTGCCCTGTAGAATTCAGCCTAGACTTTCAGGCCAATTGCCATTCGTTGTAATGGGAATATGTTAAAGGTTTAACAGGTTTCGAGCAAATAAAGGTAAGGAAAGAAAATAAGAAAATGCAAATCTGTGATACAATGGAAAACAGGAGCGATGAATGAAAGAAGGATGATGGTGCAAGACAAATGGGACTAGGAAAGAAACAAAAAGAATGATCTAGAGGAGCTGTAAAATGGCAACAGCAGAACAATTGCCAGCATCTGCAAGTCTGAAAGGCTGATTAATGGAAAGTAGATTGATGATCCGCAAGATTCATTAGAACAGAGTTTGAGGCCAAGTACAGCGAGGTCAGAGTGCTAATGCTAATTATCTATCCTTCAGACCTACATCTCCATTCCATCTTGGAAGTTAAATAGGGAGTTTAAAGTTTAACCGTTTAGAAAATCTGACTTTACATTGAGGACACCCTCCATTGTGTTGTCTGGCACTGTCACTATTCTAAATTAGGACAGATTTTGAACAGATCTAGCAACTCAAAACTGTGTATCCACAAGGCACTGTGGGCCATCAGCAGCAAGTGAGTTTATTCAACCACAAGCTGAAACCTCATGGCCCAGCCTATCTCCAACTCTACTATTGCCATCAAGCTGTGAGAACGACATTGGTTCAATGAAGAATACAGGAGGACATGCCAGATGCAGCACCAGGCAAACCTAAAAATGAGGTGCTAACTGCTACAACACAGGACTACTTGCATGCCAAACAGTGGAAGTAGCAAGTGATAGACAGAGTTCAGAAATCCCACAACCAATAGATCAGATCTAGGTTCTGCAGTGTCACACCCAGTTGTGAATGGTAATGGACAATTAAACAGCTAACTGACGGAGGGGGCTCCACAAATATCCACACCCTCAATAATGGCGGCGGGGGGGGGGGGGGGGGGGGGGGGGGGGGGGGGGGAAGGTGGTCTGCAGCACACCTGTGCAAAAGACAAGTCTGAAGGATTTGGAACAGTCTACAGCCAGAAGTGCCAAATGGATGATATGGATGATCAACTTCACCTGCTCCTGAGGTCCGCAACATCACGTATGCCAGTCGTCAGCCAATTTGATTCACTTCATGTGGCACCATGAAATGGCTGAAGACACCGGATACTTAAAAGGCTATGGGCTCGGACAGCATTCTGGCAATAGTGCTGAAAACTTCTGCTCTCTAATTAACTGCGCTCATAGCCAAGCTGTTCCAGTTGGCTGCGACACCTGTGCTACATGGAGCCCACTTGGGGTCTCCTCGGTGAGGGGATTCCATCCCGGGCACTGGTTAGATCCAACGAGTGCATATTCAAGTGTTCCTGACTGCACATTTGAATATGCTAATTTAGGCCATTCATTCTGGGAGGGTTCCAGACCGTGAATGACATTTTGCAAGATCCCTATAGATCCCGCGAGGAACTGCGAGCAGGTTAAATCTCGCGAGAGACCTCTGCGAGATTTACTGGCTGCACCGCGTCCTGGGTTAGGTGGGGTGCAGTGGTTAGATTTCACCCTTAATTTAGCAAACAATGTTTTGGGCTCATCAAGCTCCTAATTTTTATGTGTGATGTCTGTGCTTTGAACAAAGGTTTTGTTCAATCACAAAATGATACGGAAGAGATGGAGGCCATTTAGCCCATCCTCTTTGGCAGAGTTGTCCAATTAATCCCACTCCCTTACTGTTTCCCCATAGAGCTGCAAATTTCATCAAGCAGTTACGCAATTCTCTTGTGCGTGGTATTATTCAATCTACCACCCTTTCAGGCAATCCATTCCAGATCACAACTCACTGTGTAAAAGAATGTTTTAGCTGAAGACATGAAATATGTCGTGTACCTTTAAATAGGTTATTTAAATATTGAAATGTGGTCATTCATGCAGGAAGTACAGGCTTGGCTTTTCACTATAAATCACTTACCAGAACACTGGGTTGTGTGAGGGTCAGGCACATTCACAGTCATGAAGACCTCTACTTTTGCTGAGCAGCCCCCCTCCAATTCCAAACTCGTGGATTTATTTCAATTGCATTCTCCTCTGGGGCTGTTAATTCCATATTGAATTCGGAGATATTGAAAGGATCAATTTCAGTCAAAGCAAAATGGAGGAGGTGAATTCAAATGGGAATCGGTGACCTATGTGAACCAGAAACGGTTGAGAATAAAACATTTTGGGGACGTAGTCTCTTCAGGCTGCATATATAATGAGTAATTTAGAACAGCACGGTTGCCATGACAAGTTGCCTTAATAAGCTATGTTTAGAAATGGAGTGTGCATCGTCATGAGGGTGATCAACATGATATCTCAATTTTGTTGATCATACCTGGCTTCACAATTTTTAAAAGATCTTTAGCTTTTAAGCTCGCTCTTAAAAAAATAGCACCTTATGTGATCATTTTTCTTGTGTGAGCCTTGATAGTGACTATAGGCAGGTCACTTGATTTGGGAGGTGGTTGCGGATCGGGAAAGTACTTTGCAATGGAGATTAATCATCATACACGTGTTTCCAGTAGGAGTCACTGAATGTGCTTCATAGCGGGCACTTTGACTGATCTTTCCTTCCTCAACTCAGTGAGCACATCAAAGTTAACTGTAATATCTGTACTTTTGGGACAAATCTGCTCAGCTTTGGTGGTCACATCTTAGATGCCATACTTTGTCAGGTCTGCAGAATTCCGTGTCACACGTTTTAAACATTAAAAAAAAATATAGACTTTTTAAAAACAATTTAGAATTAAGGGGCAATTTAGCATGGCCAATCCACCTACCCAGCACATCTTTGGGTTGTGGGGTGAGACCCATGCAGACACAGGAGAATGTGGGGGGGAAAGTTGCCAATGCTCTTTGGGAGGGTTTAAACTAATTCAGCAGGGGGATGGGAACCTGAATTGTAGCTCCAGTGTACAGAAGGTTGAGAGTAGTGAGGTCATGAGTAAGGTTTCAAAGTTGCAGGAGTGTACCGGCAGGTAGGAAGGTGGTTTGAAGTGTGTCTACTTCAATGCCAGGAGCATCCGGAATAAGGTGGGTGAACTTGCAGCATGGGTTGGTACCTTGGACTTCGATGTTGTGGCCATTTCGAAGACATGGATAGAGCAGGGACAGGAATGGTTGTTGCAGGTTCCGGGGTTTAGATGTTTCAGTAAGCTCAGGGAAGGTGGTAAAAGTGGGGGAGGTGTGGCATTGTTAGTCAAGGACTGTATTACGGTGGCAGAAAGGACGTTTGATGAGGACTTGTCTACTGAGGTAGTATGGGCTGAGGTTAGAAACAGGAAAGGAGAGGTCACCCTGTTGGGAGTTTTCTATAGGCCTCCGAAAAGTTCGAGAGATGTAGCGGAAACGATTGCAAAGATGATTCTGGATAGGAGCGAAAGTAACTTTCCAAATATTGACTGGAAACGCTATAGTTCGAGTACTTTAGATGGGTCAGTTTTTGTCCAATGTGTGCAGGAGGGTTTCCTGACACAGTATGTAAATCGATCAACAAGACGCGAGGCCACATTGGATTTGGTACTGGGTAATGAACCAGGCCAGGTGTTAGATTTGGAGGGAGGTGAGCACTTTGGTGATAGTGAGCACAATTCGGTTACGTTTACTTTAGCGATGGAAAGGGTTAGGTATATACTGCAGGGCAAGAGTTATAGCTGGGAAAAAGGCAATTATGATGCGATTAGGCAAGACTTAGGATGCATAGGATGGGGACGGAAACTGCAGGGGATGGGCACAATTGAAATGTGGAGCTTGTTCAAGGATCAGCTACTGCGTGTCCTTGATAAGTATGAACCTGTCAGACAGGGAGGAAGTGGTCGTGCGAGGGAACCCTGGTTTACTAAAGTAGTTGAATCACTTGTCCAAGAGGAAGAAGGAAGCTTATGTAAAGAAGAGACGTGAAGGTTCAGTTAGGGCGCTTGAGAGTTACAAGTTAGCCAGGAAGGACCTAAAGAGAGAGCTAAGAAGAGACAGGAGGGGACATGAGAAGTCCTTGGCAGATAGGATCAAGGAAAACCCTAAAGCTTTCTATAGGTATGTCAAGAATAAAAAAATGACTAGGGTAAGAGAAGGGCCAGTCAAGGACAGTAGTAGGAGGTTGTGCGTGGAATCTGAGGAGATAGGAGAGGCGCTAAATGAATATTTTTCGTTAGTATTCAGGAAGGAAAAAGACAATATTGTTGAGGAGAATACTGAAATACAGGCTACTAGACTAGACGGGATTGAGGTTCATAAGAAGGAGGTGTTAGCAATTCTGGAAAGTGGAAAATAGATAGGTCCCCTGGGCCGGATAGGATTTATCCTAGGATTCTCTGGGAAGCTAGGGAGGAGATTGCAGAGCCTTTGGCTTTGATCTTTATGTCGTCATTGTCGACAGGAATAGTGCCAGAAGACTGGAGGATAGCAAATGTTGTCCCCTTGTTCAAGAAGGGAAGTAGAGCCAACCCCGGTAACTATAGACCAGTGAGCCTTACTTCTGTTGTGGGCAAAGTCTTGGAAAGGATTATAAGAGATAGGATTTATAATCATCTAGATAGGAATAGTTTGATTAGGGATAGTGAACACGGTTTTGTGAAGGGTAGGTCGTGCCTCACAAACCTTATTGAGTTCTTTGAGAAGGTGGCCAAACAGGTGGACGAGGGTAAAGCAGTTGATGTGGTGTATATGGATTTTAGTAAAGCGTTTGATAAGGTTCCCCTTGGTAGGCTATTGCAGAAAATACAGAGGCATGGGATTGAGGGTGATTTAGCGGTTTGGATCAGAAATTGTCTAGCTGTAAGAAGGTGGTGGTTGATGGGAAATGTTCAGCCTGGAGTTCAGTTACTTGTGGTGTACCACAAGGATCTGTTTTCCGGCCACTGCTGTTTGTTATTTTTATAAATTACCTAGAGGAGGGCGTAGAAGGATGGGTTATTAAATTTGCGGATGACACTAAAGCCGGTGGAGTTGTGGACAGTACGGAAGGATGTTGCAGGTTACAGAGGGACATAGATAAGCTGCAGAGCTGGGCTGAGAAGTGTCAAATGGAGTTTAATGCAGAAAAGTGTGAGGTGATTCATTTTGGAAGGAGTAACAGGAATACAGAGTACTGGGCTAATGGTAAGATTCTTGGTAGTGTGGATGAGCAGAGAGATCTCGGTGTCCATGTACATAGATCCCTGAAAGTTGCCACCCAGTTTGATAGGGTTGTTAAGAAGGCGTACGGTGTGTTAGCTTTTATTGGTAGAGGGATTGAGTTTCGGAGCCATGAGGTCATGTTGCAGCTGTACAAAACTCTGATGCGGCCGCATTTGGAGTATTGCATGCAGTTCTGGTCGCCGCATTATAGGAAGGATGTGGAAGCATTGGAAAGGGTGCAGAGGAGATTTACCAGGATGTTGCCTGGTATGGAGGGAAGATCTTATGAGGAAAGGCTGAGTGACTTGAGGCTGTTTTCATTAGAGAGAAGAAGGTTAAGAGGTGACTTAATAGAGGCATACAAGATGATCAGAGGATTAGATAGGGTGGACAGTGAGAGCCTTTTTTCTCGGAATGTGATGGCTAGCACGAGGGGACATAGCTTTAAATTGAGGGGAGATAGATATAGGACAGATGTCAGAGGTAGGTTCTTTACTCAGAGAGTAGTAGGGGCTTGGAATGCCCTGCCTGCAATAGTAGTGGACTCGCCAACATTAAGGGCATTTAAATGGTCATTGGATAAACATATGGATGATAATGGAATAGTGTAGATAGGCTTTAGATTGGTTTCACAGGTCGGCGCAACATCGAGGGTCGAAGGGCCTGTACTGCGCTCTAATGTTCTATTGTTCCATACAGACAGTGACTCGTGACCAGGATCGAACCTGGGTCCTTCGCGCCATGGGGCAGCAGTGCTAATGACTGTGCCACCGTGCCGCCTAATAAAAAATATAGATATTCATTTCCTTCTGGGACAAGAAATGCTTCTTCAGAAACATGTAATATCCTCCAATTGATGGAATTAAGAGGAATGTCATTTACAGCAAATAGGGGAGGAGGTGCCGCGGTGATATTGTCACTGGACTAGTAATCCAGAGACCCAGGGTAATGCTCTGAGGAGTGCATTCCAATCACCCCCACTTCACGCTGGAGTGATTTTGTAGTGGCCAGCTGCAAATTGACAGCACTTAACTCTCTTTTAAGTGGCTGATGTTTGTAAACATTGTGGTCAGAGTTCTTCAGAGTTACTGAACCATGAAAAAGATGAATGCAGCAAGGCTCACAGTTGTGTTTGTGGAAGCTGTCAATCAGAGCCCGCTAAGGGAAATTGCTGAATGACTTACAGCTGAAGGATCTGAGAGATTTAAACACAGGTCACAGGTTTACTCTTTCCAGCAATTGACACATGGCACTTCCTCTGTCTGAGCCAGCAGCTGTATGCCCAGCTTTTCACTTGTCCTGGTCAGGACTGCTCTCCAGTTTCCAGACATGGGTCTCTTTTTTTTTGGGGGGGGGGTCTGTGGGGGTCACTTTATTTAGAGGGTGTCTGGTGGGGATCCCCCTATTTAGGGTGTCATTCTGGGGACCCCCTCTATTTAGGGGTCTCTGTGGGGGGGTCCCACTATTTAGGGGGTCTCTGGGAGTCCCCCTATTTGGAGGGCCTCTGTAGGGGATCTCTCAGGGGTTTCCCCTATTTAGAGGACGGGCAGGTTGGGTCACCCCTGTATTTGAGGCAGGGGGGATCCAGACAATCCAGGTGTGGGGAGGTTGTTTCGCAATGTAGGTGCGTGGGGGGCTGATTTGCGATGTGGAGTGGGGGGTGGCCAGCCGCGGGTCATCATTATTGGGCCACCCGCTTAAAAATGGTGACCCGAAAGTGGGATTCCCTTGGGAATCCCTCGCAATCCTCGCCATGCATAAATTTGCATGGCTGCAGATTGGGAATCGTTTCCTGAGTTGTTCTCCCACTATCCCATAAATAGGGGGACCCCCTGGCGGGAGCGCATAATCAGTAGCAATTCAACTCCAGTGGGAGAACATAGTCTCCAGAACAGAGACTGTCGCCCAATGTTTTTTTTACGTTTACCAATCTCTGTGTAGCTGTCACTACCGATTTATAAAAAGTCAATCGATCAATGTTCAATGCATGGCCTTTTACTGAACTGTTCTGAAGTTTATGTTTATTGGTTCCTTAAGGGCAAAATGTTTGACCCACTCATAAAATGTACATAGTATGGAATCAAAACTCAAAGCGTTTATGCATGAATTCACAGAGGTTCACCTGGGTGAAATTAATGGGGCCCTCATGATTTCTCACAAAGGCAAGCACCTCAAATCAAAATTATCTTTGGGGTCCCACCATCCAACCTCAGCCTTGAGTCCTCCCCGGGTGCTATTTCTGCCAGCTGGCATTCCTGATCACCATGCACCCAAAACCAACCATGAAGTGGTTAAATTAGGTAAGTCCAGGTGGCAATGATAATCTTTCAAGAGGAGAGCGGAGGCTGCATCCTCATCAAGTCATCTCAGAAATCCTGGCACTGCGTGGGAACTCAATACAGCTGGGTTAGTTTTCCACCATTTTGTCAGAGAGGGCCAGTTTAGTTCAGTGGACTAGTCAACTGGTTTTTAATGCAGAACAAGGCCAGCAGCGCAGGTTTACCCGAACAGGCGCCGGAATGTGGCAACTAGGGTCTTTTCACAGTAACTTCATTGAAGCCTACTTGTGACAATAAAAGATTATTATTATTTGCTGTTATTCCAGAATTCATCTGAAACACTACCAGCCCTTAAAAGAATAAGTGGACAATTACAATAGCCCTCTTGATTCCCCCTCCCCACCCCCCCCCCCCCCCCGCCCCAGAAATTGATAAAGTCAGGGAGCACATGAAGTATAAAATATTAAGTTCTAGCAATGATGTCAACCCACGATTTGAGGAGCATTTATCTGTCGCAGTATTTTTCTTTAATGACCGTCTCCTGAAGTTATCAGGCGAGATTATCTTCTTCAAGGACAGACTATTGATTTTGAACAAGGCAGTTTGTGAAAAACCTCCAAAGAAAAGTTACTGGCATCAAGCAAATGTAAATAACTGTACATTACATTTAAAACAATTAATCACCCATCAAACACATTTGTGAAGAAGTCCCGTGAAATGTTTGTATTTGAATTGAATTAAATTGGCTTACCCCCCAAATATTGAGCACACACAAACCAAATAACTCTGGAACATCTGCTCCTGGTTAATCTCGGAAATGAACATTTTCAGTGAAGCTGATTGTTAATCTCATGGACACAGCGACAGAATGAAAAAAGAAGCCAATTTCATGCCATATCTTTTACAAATATTCTTCAATTCTGTCATAGAGGCATTGCACATATTACTTATATTTGCAGCCTTCTGCCGTAAGTCACTTCGCTGCTAAACAACATTACGGATTCTGTCAAATAGCTGGCTGTTCATCAACAACCCTAGTTACTGTTGTAATGCGAAGATTAAACTTGCAAGGCGAATGAAAGAATACAACTCCAGAATCGGTTCAGAAAATGAAGGCTCCCTTATATTTTTAAAGATCATGAGTGAAATGAATTATGATGCAGTAGATGTAGGTTCACAGTTGCAGACTGCCCTCAATTTGGTACCAAATTCTGTTCTGTGAGCTCGAGGGCTTTAAAAGATGGAAAGTAAAAATATCACCTCAGAAAAGGAGGAGCAGGGTAAAGCAAATTATTTTTGATGCTAGAAGTTACGTTGTACTTCGCTAAGCAATATGGCAAACACCAGCATCCTTCTGAACAAAACGAAGAAAAGATCATAGTGCTTTGGAATCTCATCCTGGCATCCCCACTTGATTGGTGGCTTGAATGGAAATCCCATTGACAAGCGGTGGGAATAGAGATTCCCGCCACCATCGAACGGCACTGCTGAGAAACAAAGACTGGTGACCAGAGAAACCCACTCAAGAGTTTTACAGCATAGAAAGAGGCTCTTTGGCTGACCGTGCACCTATCTATTCTCATCCAATTTGGTCCATAGCTTTGTATGCTATGGCATTTCAAGTGCTCAGCTATATTCTTATTAAATGTTGTGAGGGTTCCAGCCTCTACCACCCTTTCAAGTAGCAAGTTCCAGATACCCATCACCCTCTCGGTGAAAAAGCGTTTCCTCACATCCCCTCTAAATCTCCCGCCCATTACCTTAAATCTATGCGCCCTGATTATTGACTCCTTGGGCGGGATTCTCCGACCCCCCGCCGGGTCAGAGAATCGTCAGGGGCTGGCGTGAATCCTGCCCCGCCGCTCTGACACCGGCTGCCGAATTCTCCGGTGCCGGTTTTTTGACGGGGGCTGGGATCGCGCTGCGCCGGTCGGGGGCCGTTGGCAGTGGCCCCCCCCGCCGGTGATTCTCCGGTCCCCGATGGGCCGAGCGGCCGCCTGTTTGCGGCCAGTGCCGCTGGTGTGAATTACGCAAGGTCTGTACCTGGCTCTGAGGGCGGCCTGCGGAGTCCTCAAGGGGGCGTGGGGGGATCCGGCCCCGTAAGGGGCCCCCACTGCGCCTGGACCGCGATCGGGGCTCACCGATCTGCGGGTGGGCCTGTGCCGTGGGGGCACTCTTTCCCTCCGTGCCGGCCTGTGTAAAGCTCCGCCATGGCCAGTGCAGAGAAGAAACCCCCTGCGCATGCGCAGGAATCATGCCAGCGGTTCTGGGAACATGCTGGCGCTCCTGTGCATGCGCCAAAGTGTACCAGCCAGCGGAGGCCCTTCGGCGCCAATTGGTGTGGCGCCAATCACGCCAGCGCCAGCCTAGCCCCCGAATGTGTGGAGGATTCCGCACCTTCCGGGTGGCCCGACGCCGGAGTGGATCACGCCACTCTTTGGCGCCGGTACGGCCCGCCCACCAGATACCGGAGAATCCCAGCCCTCCACTAAGAGGAAAGTTCTTTCCTATCTAACCTACCTATGTCCTGCACAATTTTGTACCCCCCCTCCACCTTCTCTGTCACAAGAACAACCCCAGCCTAACCGGCCTCTCTTAATAACAGAAATGTTTCAGCCCAGGCATCATCCTAGTGAATCTGCTCTGCACCCTTTTCAGTGCAATCACACCCTTTCTATAGTGTGGTGACCAGAACTACACAGAGTACTCTAGCTGTGGCCTAACAACTCCATCATAACCTCCCTGCACTTAGATTCTATGCCTTGGCTAATCAAGACAAGTATCCCAGATACCTTTTTAAAAATAAATTTAGAGTACCCAATTAATATTTTCCAATTAAGGGGCAATTTAGCGTGGCCAATCCACCTATCCTGCACATCTTTGGGTTGTGGGGGCGAAACCCATGCAGACACGGAGAGAATGTGCAAACTCCACACGGACAGTGACCCAGAGCCGGGATCGAACCTGGGACCTCGGCGCTGTGAGGCAGCAGGGCTAACCCACTGCGCCACCCGTGCTGGCCTCCACATACCTTTTTAACCACCTTATCTACCTGTCCTTCTGCCTTTAGGAAACCATGGACGTGTACACCAAGGTCCTTCTGGTCCTCTGTACTTCCAAACTTCTTACCATTCCCTGTGTACTCCCTTGCCTTGTCAATCCTCCAAAAATGCATCACATCACACTTCTCAGGGTTACATTTCACAAAGAATCTTTTAGAATCCTAAAAACAGCAACATTGTTAATTGTACATTAATATATTGAATTGTAGACAAATGGTGGTAATAGGGGGAGATAGTGGCATGGTGGCAATGGCATTAGTCATCCAGAGACTCAGGCTCATGCTCTGTGGACATAGGTTCAAATCTCACCATGACCGCCGGTGGAATTTAAATTCAATTAATCATCAGCAATACTATATAAAGCTAGTGTCAGTAATGGTGACGATGAAATAATCATCGATTGTTGTAAAAACCCATCTGGTCCACTGATGCCCTTTAGGGAAACTGCCATCCTTGCCTGGACTGGCCTACATGTGACTCCAGACCCACAGCAATGTGGATGATTCTTAACTGCCTCTTAAGTGTTCAGTTCAAGGCAATTATGGTGTTCAAAAATGAAAGCTTTGTTATGAATGAATTCACTGGTGCACCTGACTTAAACTGCAGCTGTTGGGCTGAGAGGTGCTTGATTACAATCTGTAACTTAGCAAGTAAATGCATATAAAAATGTACAAAGATTAACTCCAGTTATACCCTTCCACAAGTGGCTTTCGGAACTAGAAGAATCATATCATCCTCAACTATTTCCTTTAGGGTGAGTGGCTGCCCTGAATAGGCAACTGACTGAGGAGAAGGAGTCAGAGGATAAGGATAACAGGCAATTATTTGTATTCGGACCTTAATTACTCGTCAAATTTAATAATGACTTAAATGATGGGATAGAAATCCATATATCCAAATTTGCAGATGACACGAAGATAGGCAGCATTGTAAGCAGTGCAGATGGAAACATAGCATTATCAAGGGATATTGATCAGGTGAAATAAATGGGATAATCTGTGGTGAATAGGTTTCAACATGGGCAAATGTGAGGTCATCCACTTTGGACCTGAAAAGGGTCAAACAACGTGATTTCTTAAAGCTAGATTCAGTAACGGTCCAAAGAGATGTGATTGCCCAAGTATACAGATCATTAAAATGTCATGTGCAGAGACAGAAAATAATCAAAGAGGTGTTAGGAAAACAAAGGGGGCGAGATTCCCGTTTCTTAGACTAAGTGTTCCTGTACCCTGGCACGGGAAGGAAGCAGCCAGCCGCCACCATTCACTGCCGTGCTTGGGCGCAGGTGGCAGAGATTGTGAGCGCCACCAGCAACACTGGCCAGCAGTGTCGCTCGGGTGAGTCGGCAGCACTGTGCCCCGGCACCAACCCCGTCCCACACACACTGTAACCTGACAGCCCCCCTCAACCTGAGGGCGGCCGAAACCCCACCCTGCACCACATGCTGGCACCCATACCGGCCGCCTTGGCCGGGTGCCCTGGCCACTGAGGCCACTAGCTACCCACCCCTTGGACTGCATGCGGCGTATCGTCTAACACTGTCACTTACTGTTTCCCATCCTCTCAGGAGAAGGCCGCCCCCAACCACTGGGAGCGAGAGAAGACAGGCGGGGGACCGCGGGACCTGCAGTCCCTAACCTTGGCAGAGCAGAGGGCCCTGGTCGTGGTCAGAGGCCTGGAGGAAAGTGAGATCGCCAGGTTGGAGTTCAGCTGCGGGTGAGGAAGTGAGACCCTGCGGAGTTGAGGTTCCCCTTGATATGTGTGTCAACCACCTCCCCCAAAACCACCCTCACCTCCACATCACCCTCACCCCCACACCACCCTCACCCCCACACCACCCTCACCTCCACCACCACACTCACCCCCAACACCACCCTCACTCCCAACACCACCCTCACCCCAACGCCACCCTCACCCCCAATGCCACCCACATCCCCAACACCGCCCTCACCTCCACCACCACCCTCACCCCCAACACCACCCTCACTCCCAACACCACCCTCACTCCCAACACCACCCTCACCCCCAACACCACCCTCACCCCCAACACCACCCTCACCCCAACACCACCCTCACCCCCAACACCACCCTCACCCCCAACGCCACCCTCATGCCCAACACCACCCTCACCCCCAACACCACCCTCACCCCCAACACCACCCTCACTCCCAACACCACCCTCACTCCCAACAGCAACCTCACCCCGATGCCACCCTCACCCCCAACACCACCTTCACCCCCAACACCACCTTCACCCCAACACCACCCTCACCCCCAACACCACCCTCACTCCCAACACCACCCTCACTCCCAACAACACCCTCACTCCCAACACCACCCTCACCCCCAACAGCAACCTCACCCCGATGCCACCCTCACCCCCAACACCACCTTCACCCCCAACACCACCTTCACCCCAACACCACCCTCACCCCCAACACCACCCTCACTCCCAACACCACCCTCACTCCCAACACCACCCTCACTCCCAACACCACCCTCACTCCCAACACCACCCTCACCCCAACACCACCCTCACCCAACACCACCCTCACCCCCAACACCACCCTCATGCCCAATGCCACCCTCACCCCCAACACCACCCTCGCCCCCAACACCACCCTCACCCCCAACAGCAACCTCACCCCGATGCCACCCTCACCCCCAACACCACCCTCACCCCCAACACCACCCTCACCCCAACACCACCCTCACCCCCAACACCACCCTCACCCCCAACACCACCCTCATGCCCAACACCACCCTCCACCCTCACACCCACCACCCTCACCCTCCACCCTCACCCCCACCACCCTCCACCCTCACCTCCACACCACCCTCCCTCCACCCTCACCCCCACACCACTCTCACCCCAACACCACCCTCACCCCCACCCCCACCCTCAACCCCACCACCCTTAGCCCCACACCACCCCCACCCCCACACCACCCTCACCCCCACACCACCCTCAAACCACCCTCACCCTCCACCCTCATACCCACCACCCTCACCCTCCACCCTCACCCCCACCACCCTCCACCCTCACCCCCACACCACCCTCACCCTCACACCACCCTCACCCCCACCACCCACACCACCCTCACCACGTACATTCGCAGGGCATCCCTCACGGCTATGGCGACTATGAGGAAGGCGACTACTGCTGGTTGAATTCCAATATCTATTGTCTGCAGGGGGTGAAAGGCCATGTTAGTATGGTGCATATCCCCGTGCTCAACCACTGGGCTACATGATGGTCCTGGTTGGCACTGTGGGCTCTATCCCCGCATGTTCCCCAATATCTGTACCCCTGGCCCTGTCATTGCCCGGCACCATGGGGGCCTCTGACCCTAGTGCCCATCGCTGCCGTTGTCCTTGCCAGCAGTAGGCTCCACTGCCCTCGTCCAGCGCCCCCATAGAAGGTATAGTGGGCCTAGCCCTTTGGTGGGCCACCTGATGCCGGGTGGCGCACAGGTGGGGGCGAATTATGGTGGATATTTGGGTGCGGGGGCGCAGGAAAGAACCCATACAGCCAGTGTCACTAGGCAGAACCAGGGGCCAAGGTGGGTGGTCAGTGGAATGTGCAAGATGGCTGCCTTGTAGGACGTGGCAAGGACGGTCCGTGAATGTACATCACCCCAGTCCCATGAGGGTTTACCCCAGTCACACAGCCCATTCCCCAGTCATCCCCCACTCCACCTGCTCTGGCAGGCCCCCCCCCCACCTCGGCCAGTGTCTGGCCCGGCATCCCGCAGTCGCTCCTCTCTGTGTCCTACCTCCCCTCTCTCTCTTATCAGCTACAATACCAGTTTCATGATTTTTAAAAGCACAAGAGAATCGTGCCATTTGGAACGCGGCCCATCGGAAGTGGAGAATCACGGAGAGCCCGGAAAATACCGGGTCGGGCCTGCGAATGACATGCAAACAGTGTTTACTGTACATTTGGATTTTGTTTATTGTCACGTGTACTGAGGTACGGTGAAAAGTATTTTTCTGCAAGCAGCTTAACAGATCATTGAGCACATGAAAAGAAAAGAAATTAAAAGAAATACATAATAGAGCAACATAGGGTACACAATGTAACTACATAACACCGGCATCGGGTGAAGCATACAGGGGTGTAGTGTTAATGGGGTCAGTCCATAAGAGAGTTGTTTAGGAGTCTGGTAACAGCAGGGAAGAAGCTGTTTTTGAGTCTATTCGTGCGTGTTCTCAGATTTTTGTATCTCCTGTCTGATGGAAGAGTGAGTAAGGTGGGTGGGAGGGGTTTTTGATTATGCTGCCCGCTTTCCCCAAACAGCGGGAGGTGTAAATGGAGTCAATGGATGGGAGGCAGGTTTGTGTGATGGACTGGGCGGTGTTCACGACTCTCTGAAGTTTCTTGCGGTCTTGGGCTGAGCAGTTGCCATACCAGGCTGTGATGCAGCCCGATAGGATGCTTTCTATGGTCCATCTGTAAAAGTTGGTATGAATTAATATGGACATGCTGAATTTCCTTAGTTTCCTGAGGAAGTACAGGCGCTGTTGTGCTTTCTTGGTGGTAGCGTCGACGTGGGTGGACCAAGACAGATTTACGGAGATGTGTATCCCTAGGAATTTGAAGCTGCTAACCGTCTCCACCTCGGCCCCGTTGATGCTGACAGGGGTGTGTACAGTACTTTGCTTCCTGAAGTCAATGACCAGCTCTTTAGTTTTGCTGGCATTGAGGGATAGATTCTTGTCACTGCACCACTCCACTGGTTCTCTATCTCTCTCCTGTATTCTGACACGTCGTTATTCGAGATCCGGCCCACTATGGTCGTATCATCAGTAAACTTGTAGATGGAGTTGGAACCAAATTTTGCCATGCAGTCTTGTGTGTACAGGGAGTATCGTAGGGTGCTAAGTACGCAACCTTGCAGGGGCCCGGTATTTAGGACTATCGTGGAGAAGGTGTTGTTGTTTATTCTTACTGACTGTGGTCTGTGGGTCAGAAAGTCGAGGATCCAGAGTGAGGAGCCAAGTCCTAGGTTTAGGAGCTTTGATATGAGCTTGGCTGGAATT
The DNA here is from genome assembly GCF_047496885.1 of Scyliorhinus torazame. Classification (NCBI taxonomy): domain Eukaryota; kingdom Metazoa; phylum Chordata; class Chondrichthyes; order Carcharhiniformes; family Scyliorhinidae; genus Scyliorhinus; species Scyliorhinus torazame. Next base: position 134,118,159 of record NC_092710.1, read on the forward strand.
ATGGTGTTGAAGGTGGAGCTGTAGTCAATAAATAGGAGTCTGATGTAGGAGTCCTTGTTTTCAAGATGCTCTAGGGATGAGTGTAGGGCCAGGGAGATGGCGTCTGTTATGGACCGGTTGCGGCGGTATTGCAGTGGATCAAGGCGTTCTGGGAGTATGGAGGTGATGCGCTTCATGATTAACCTCTTGAAGCACTTCATTACGACTGAAGTCAGGGCCAACGGATGGTAGTCATTGAGGCACGTTGCCTGGTTTTTCTTTGGCACCGGTATGATGTGGTGGTCTTCTTGAAACAGGTGGGGACCTCGGAGCGGAGTAAGGACAGGTTAAAGATGTCCGCGAACACATCTGCCAGCTGGTCCGTGCAGGCTCTGAGTGCACGACAAGGGATCTCATCCGGACCCGTCGCCTTCCGAGGGTTCACTTTCAGGAATGCCGATCTGACTTCGGACGTTGTGGTGGTGGGTATGGGTGAGTTATGGGCTGCTGGGGCACTCAACAGCAGCTTGTTGGTTTCCTGCTCGAACCGAGCACAGAATACATTGAGTTCATCGGGGAGGGGTGCGCTGCTGCTGGTGATACTGCTCGGCTTTGCTTTGTAGCCCGTTATGTTGTTCAGGCCTTGCACAATCGCCGAGAGTCTGTAACGCTAGTCTGTGACTCTAGCTTGGTCTGATATTTTCTCTTGGCATCTCGGATTGCTTTGCGGAGGTCATACCTGGATTTCTTGTATAGGTCAGGGTCGCCTGACTTGAACGCCTCAGAACTGTCCTTCAGTATTGAGTCAATCTCGTGATTGAGCCATGGTTTCTGGTTGGGGAACGTACGTACTGCTTTCTTTGGCACGCAGTCATCCACACATTTGCTGAAGTCTGTGACGGTGGTGGCATACTCATTTAAGTTGGCCGCTGAGTTCGTAAATATGGACCAGTCCACTGTCTCTAAGCAGTCACGTAGGAGCTCTTCTGTTTCCTCGGACCAGCACTGCACGGCCATGCGTTCCGGACACATTGATGCCGCTGTCGATGTGGTGGAGAATCACAATTTGGCGTCAAGACCGGCACCTGCCGCGATTTTGGCATCGGAATCGATTCTCCGCCTCAGCGCTTTGCGATTTCGGCATCAGCCAAAAGAGAATACAGCCCAGGTTTAGGCGATTTATATTTGTATTGGTATTGGTAAACATTAGAAGTAAGATATAGTTTTAAGTGAGGTTAATTTAATGTTTCTGTGCCTGGAGGGGTAACACCTATAGGTAGATTCATGCTGGACAAAGGTGTTTGTATGTGTGAGGGTTGGTTAAGTTCCAACGGTGTTTCTACTGTGCTTAGAGAGGGCTACAATGTGAAAAATAAATAGTAGTAGCATAGTAGCAGGGACGTTGCCTTGCAACAGGGGCCCATTTTCCAAACAGAAGGGTTTTACTCTGCTCTTAATGTTGAACTGGAAGCCAGAGCTGTTGGATAGGACACTGAGGAGTGAACAATTCTCAACTCTGCCAGGAGAAGCTGGACAGAATAAGTGAATTACAAAGATGGAAGCTTCCTAAGGAACAAGATACAGTCCAGATAACCAGGGGCAGAAAGAATGTTTAAGACAACTGAAGTTAAGTGAAGAGTGTCCAAGTTGTTGTTCAGAAAAAATCAAGGAAGAGTAAACAAACGGTTCTGAGTTCGAAACAATTTTCAGTCACTAGATTTCAGTAACTAGGGCAGCAGATTTCAGAGATAGACGAAATGTTTGATGTCATTTTAAAACGAGTTTGGGAATTGAGCGTTAAAGCAATTGTGAACAGTTTGCACAGCAGACAAGACAAAGAAATCCTCCAAGGGTTGGTGTAAAATTCTGGACTGCATTCACTGGTAAATATGTAGTGGAAACTCTGTTCAAAAGTCATTTGGAAAAGGTGGACAGGATTTTGCAATGCAAACCGCCAAGGGAAAGCATTATTATGGGAGAAGATTTTAAAGCCTGTTTTAGGAGTAGAGTTTAGCAACTTTCATATGACATTCATCTGGGGGGATTCTGAGGAGATGGCCACAGACACTAACTTGGGTTCAAAGTGGAGTATGTAGTTGACCACAGTCATCTTGGGCTAAAATTAACTCAGCCTCCCTGCAGCATGTTTCTTGGCGGTGGGAAGCAGTCTGCTGGTGGCTTGCAGCGGAACCTTCTGGTTATGCCGCTGTCAAGGGATTGCCCATTGAATCCACCCACGCCTCTGGGAAACCCATGGCTAGAGTGCACCATCAGCAGGACCACAAGATCTCGCCAGTGTGACTTTTGCCTCCTTGAGACTTTGTGTGTGAATGAGACCATTGTACCTTACAACATACTGCATAATCCGTGTTAATCTTAAAACCTCTGTGTATTTGTTAAACTAAGGGGGATTAAAGGAGTATTGTATTATAATCCAATTTTTTCACATTTAAGAATTTTTTTTCTTGTTGTTAAAACTAATTAGCGGTCCTATAACTCTGTTCCTTCAGGCTTTATTAGAAAATGTAAATGTTCTGGTCTTTTGAACCATGGTTCTATTCTGGGATCTACCCCTCAGTCATGTCATCAAATGCGATCTTAACGGAGGCTATTGGAATGTTAGCCTTTACATCTAGAGGGCTAGAATATAAGAAGGCGGAAGTCATGTGCCAACTACACAAAGCAATAGTTACACCACTTCTGGAATGCTACAATGGTCTTGCACAGAGGTCAGATTGCTGATCTGGTCAGTGTGCTTACATCACAAGAGTTAACTTTTAAAAATGCCCACAAAACAAGCCAAAATATGAATGAAGAGAGTCCTAGATATGGGAAAAATTAAATGAAAGTTTTCAATATCTGTCAAATGACCTGTACTATTCTACAAGAAGACAAAACATCAGTACACAGGGGAGGAGGGGGTTGGTTGATCGGTTAAGGCATATGGGCAAAGGCAGATATATCAAGTTAGGTTCCACATCAACCAAGCTTTAGGGATTAAATGGCCTACACCTGTTCAAATTTGTTATTGGCTGTTCCTTGATTGAAGGATGACTTTTACTCAGTGTCAAAGTGACTTGGTTCAAGTGACTGAGCAGGCTGGTTCCGGACTCACAGCTTGTTGGGTGCATAGGGCAAGACATCCCATTAGGTAGCGGGATCTGGAGGGTAGGATTTGTTTCCTTTTCTGTCCTTCTCTGCCATCGCTCTACCTCATCGTGAAGACGTGTGACAAAATATGTTGCAGTTTGATGATTAAATTGTCGTCATTCTGACCAGTTTAGAATTTACAGTGTAGAAGGAGGTAATTCAGCCCATCGAGTCTGCACTGGCCCTTGGAAAGAGCACCCTACTTAAACTCTTGCCTCCACCCTATCCCAGTAACCCAGTCACCCCGCCTAACCTTTTGGACACTAAGAGGCAATTTAGCATGGCCAATCCACCTAAGCTGCACATCTTTGGACTGTGGGAGGAAACTGGAGCACCCGGAGAAAGCCCACGCAGGCACGGGGAGAATGTGCAAACACAACACAGACAAGCACCCAGGGCCAGAATTGAATATGGGTCCCTGGTCTGTGAGGCACCAGTGTTAATCACTGCGCCACCGTGCCGCCGCTACCAGTTGGTTGCAAGCTTCCCCCAGACAGTAATGCCAATTCCATCACACTTCAAGGAGAGCTTCAGAGTACATTTGAAGCATTTCCTTTGTCCTCCCTTGGAACATTAGTCTTTTGGAGTTGAGGACATAGGGCCTGGAGGGGAAAACAGTTTTCTGCCATCTGGGCATGACATCCAGTCCATCAAAGTTGATTTTGCAGGAGTTTTGCCTGAATGCTTTTGGAGCCGGGTTCAAGGACAATAGCATTTGTTCAATGGTTCTCCCATTTAATCAATAGGATGCAGTGGAGGCATTGCTGTTGGCATTTCTCTGCACACTTCTGTGTCACTGATACACAGTTCGGGTCTCACTGCAGTACCCAAGTATGGTGACAATCAATACTCTGTACATCAGGCTCTTGTGTTAATAACTTTTAGTGTAGCTGCTTTTTAAGGGAAATCAAATTGTCAAATATTGCTTTTAAAGAACATGGTGTATACTAACCATGATATAATAACTTTTATTGTAGCTGCTTTTTAAGGGAAATCAGATTGTCAAATATTGCTTTTATAGAACACGGTGTATCCTAACCATGATATACCTTGACAGTGCATGAGCATTAGTGGGTGGCTTGTAGATCAATAGGAACATTCTTACTAGCGAGCGGTAATAGCACAGGGGTGTACAGCTGTAGCTGTGTGCTGCATCAATCTGTGGCGAGCTTTGGGAACACCACCATAATTTGCAGAGTTTCCATATAATTTACTCCAGTGCTCTTGACTAGTCATGAACTTCTTGTGACCAGCACGATTGTGTTAAATTCCCAGAACAGTACCAATGTGGCATTTCACTAACTTTCAGAACAGGATTGAAATGGTGGAGATGCCTAAACTTCGAATTGTTGGTCGATCTCGACAATGGGGTGGAATTTTACCATAATTTGTCAGAGTGTCAGGCTCTGACTGAAAACCAGTGTGTAACTCTCCAGAAACACAGCTGAGATCTCCCACCAGGTTTTCTGGCACTTAGTGCACAGAAAATCTGGAGGCGTGGTTTACGCCATAACGTTCGCTGATGTAGCCAGCAAGGCCAACTCCCTAGAGATCGGGGGTGCCATCTTTAAAGGGCACCCCGATCTGTATTCAAAACATAGTCCCCCATAACCCACTTCATGGACATGGTGGATCACCCCCAAATGCATCGAGGCGACCCCCCCCACCACAGAAGTATCAGAGGCACTCTACCTGTTCATAGACATGGCCAGACCCCCTTGCAAGTATCAAAACTCTCCCCTCCCCCCTTTGAAGTCATCAGGGCTCGTCCCTCTCCCTCACCGCCACACGCAAAGGAAACCCCCAACCCCCTCACAGCACCAGGGACCTAGGTTCAATCGCGGCCTCGAATGACTGTGTGGAGTTTGCACTTTCTTCCCATGTCTGCGTGGGTTTCTTCCGGAAGCCCCGGTTTTCTCCCACTTTCCAAAGGTGTACAGGTTAGGTGGATTGGCCCACGGTGTCAAAAAGGTTAGGTGGGATTACTGGGTTAAGGGGATAGGGTGGGGGCGTGGGCTTAGGTAGGGTGCTCTTTCCAAGGGTTGGTGCAGACATGGTGGGCCTCCTTCTGCACTGTAGGGATTCTAATTGGATTTGAACCCATAGCAAACGGGGCCACTCGATCTCGCCCATGGTCTTAATCAACGTGCATGTTGAGCGCGTTTCGTTATGGTGGCCTAATGGTCACATGCTTACAGTCTGACGAGCTGGAGCTTCAGATTTTCCAATAATAACACTGATAAATAGTAAAATTATTGTCATGAAGTGAATTGACCATGGCAAAATCAAGGTCAGTGGGTGAAGGCGTCTGGTTTGCAAATGAGTAAGTACTTTATTAAATCGCTGAAGAAGAATTCATTTGAATTGGATTGGAATGAAAGATCTCAGACCATGAAAAATGTGTGTCCAGTTCTTAACCTTACAGTGTGAAGGCCTATCACTATAAACTTAATAACTAGTGTACCTAACAGGGCTGGTCATATGCTTTCTTAAGAGGGGACTCTGGATATAATGTCTGCAATGATGTTCAGCTATGGTGCTTAATATACTGGACTAAAATGGTTGAAGTAACAAAGATTTGCATTTATATTGTATCCTTCATGACCTCAGGCTGCCCCAAAGCTCTTTACAATGAAGTACTTTCTTGAAGCATGGTCACTGTTTCAAGAAAGGACGATTTCTGCCCAGCAAAGTCCCATAAAGGGCAAAGAGTTAATTGCCAGGCAATCTGTTTTAATGATGTTGGTGGAGGGATACAAGTTTACCGGGTCATCATGACCCCCCTACCACTCCCCCACTGCTGTTGTATCATTTGCATCCATTTGGGATGGCAGATGAGACCTCTGTTCAACATCTCATCTGAAAGACACCACCTCAGTTAGCACAGGGCACTGTCAGTACATCCAGAGCCTGGATTGTTATCAAGGATGAGGAATTAGGATTATGAAGAGCTGAGAAGTTAAAGCCTTTAGCGTTGAAGCTAAAAAAAATTGGGGGTTGCCATATAGAGGTCTTCAGGTTCATGAAGGGTGTAGAATCATTAGGTGATGCCAAAACAAGAAAAGGCAATGATATGATGAAGGCAGCTTAGGAAAATGAAATATTGGCAGAAGAATAGCAAATGAAGTTTAAGACAAAGGCAAAACACTATGGGCGCGATCTCCAACCTCGTCACACCCTACCACCAAGACGCTACCACCAAGAAAGCACAACAGCGCCTATACTTCCTCAGGAAACTAAGGAAATTCGGCATGTCCACATTGACTCTTACCAACTTTCACAGATGCACCATAGGAAGCTTCCTATCGGGCTGCATGACAGCCTGGTATGGCAACTGCTCGGCCCAGGACCGCAAGAAACTTCAGAGAGTCGTGAACACCGCCCAGTCCATCACACGAACCTGCCTCCCATCCATTGACTCCATCTACACCTCCCGCTGCCTGGGGAAAGCGGGCAGTATAATCAAAGATCCCTCCCATCCGGCTTACTCACTCTTCCAACTTCTTCCATCAGACAGGAGATACAGAAGTCTGAGAACACGCACGAACAGACTCAAAAACAGCTTCTTCCCCACTGTTAGCAGACTCCTAAATGACCCTCTTATGGACTGACCTAATTAACACTACACCCTGTATGCTTCATCCGATGCCAGTGCTTATGTAGTTACATTGTATACCTTGTGTTGCCCTATTATGTATTTTCTTTTATTCCCTTTTCTTCTCATGTACTTAATGATCTGTTGAGCTGCTCGCAGAAAAATACTTTTCACTGTACCTCGGTACCCGTGACAATAAACAAATCCAATCCAATCCAATCCAATCCCAACTTAATGACGCGATGAAGCAGTTAAATCTCACGAAAGGCTTCTCGCAAGATTTGCGATGCTTGGAATGCCTCTTGAAATCTAATGCAATCTAATGAGCTGAGCTCATCAGTGCAGGAAGCGAGGTAAATGCGGCCTTGACAGGGTGTTCCCTGCCGACGCCGCACTTAAAAACAAGAGCCAAAAAAGCCCCATTTTATAGCGGGGTTGTTCTCAGTGCTGCGGGTGCTGAGGAACAGCCTGTTAAATGCTCCCAAAATAGGGCTCTTCTTTTTCCTGTTAAATTAGCCTCTTAGCTGAAAGAAATCTATTATACAGACTCTTTCAATATGTTGGAAGTGCAGAGGATGAAGTTGAAAGAGACCCATTAATGTAAATGGATTCACCACACACCAGGCTGGATTTTATTCCCATGTCACATAGGTCCCCACCTCCAGTTGGAGAACCGGTGGTAACCTGATGCACTGGGTCCCAGGACAAAGATGAGTGAGAGCAGGGTGGGGGTCATGGCAAAGTGGAATTAGAGAAAGCAGCATTGGGCGACCCTTACCAGTGTTGGGTCCTAAACAAAGGATCTACCTCGCTACCTACAAGGCTACAGGCAAATTCAGGTAGGATTTGGTGGGCAGCCTTTGGGAGGCACTGTGCTTCTTTTGGGCAACCCAATAAATTAAATCAACAAACTCTGGGATAAATTAAAAAGCAGCCCCTTAAAGGGATACTGCATCAAGGTAAAAAAATCCCACCTCCCCAACCCCCCACTCCCAAACCCCAACCCCCAATATTATCTGGGGACAGTTTTCCATATGTTAAGAATCCAAGATGCCGGTACATCCACACAATGTTTCAGGCCTTCCAGCCACCATACCTGTTCTAGCAGGCTCTGCTAAATCCATCATGATGTGGAGATGTTGGCCTTGGACTGGGGTGAGCATAGTAAGAAGTCTTACAACACCAGGTTAAAGTCCAACAGGTTTGTTTCAAATCATTAGCTTTCGGAGCACTGCTCCTTCCTCAGGTGAATGAAGAGGTGTGTGATGTGTTAACTAAGTTGGTTCAACGTTGACTGCAACTGGATGCAGTGAAACTAGAAACAGGCTTCTGACACAGGAGATGGTCCAACACTGTTTTATTGAGCTTCCTGATTGCGGTACATAGTCTGCTGTGAGTTGACACTCTATCAATCTAACTGATAACCTCCTACTGGCTTGACCAGACTAACTCTCTACCTCATGGTGATCACTGGCTTGTGCACTCTTACTATCTCAGTAGCTGTGTCCTGTAGAGAGAGGGAGAGTCTTAATGCCCTGTGTGCTTTATAGTGGTGGTGTCCTGTCTGGTGATTGGTTGTTATGTGTCGTGTGTGTTCATTGGTTATCCTGTGTGTCAATCACTGCCTGTCTGCATCTCATTATATACATGAGTGGATATTATGACAGTGTGAAGAGGCTCTTCATTCATCTGAGGAAGGAGCAGCGCTCTGAAAGCTAGTGATTTGATACAAATCTGTTGGACTTTAACCTGGTGTTGTAAGACTTCTTACTAAATCCATCATGGACAGTCATTACTCAACAGCAATCAACAATCAAACAGAACACATAAGCAATATAGGTACAACTGAACAGAAACAGCTCTAGCTCAGTTGGTAACTCTTGCCTCTGAGTCAGAAGGTTGTAAATTCAAGTTCCACTCCAAGCACAAAAATCTCGGTTGACACCCAAGTTATTACTGAGGGAATGCATCACTGGCAGTGGTGTCAGTTTTCAGATGAGATGTTAAACCATTGGCCCGGCCTGCTCTCTTGTCTACAAGGAATGGATTCCACATGACTATTTCAAAGAGGAGCTGGGGAATTATCCTCCGTATTCTAGCTGATAATTATCTCTCAATCAACACAATTAAAACTGATTGCCTGGTCATTATCGCATTGTTGCCTGTGGAAGTTTGCTGTGTGCAAATTGGCTGCTGGATATCCCACATTACTACTGTGACGACTTTTTAAAGTATTCCATTGACTATACAGTGCTTTAGATATCTGGAGCTCATGAATGATTGGATAAATTCAAGTCCTTTTTTTCACAAGTCTGAGGAAGGCGATCACACAGGTCGAGAGATAATTTGGATGCTGCAAGTCTGTATATAGGCTTTTCGGGATCGACTCACTGTGATAGACCAAGTAACTTTCCTCATTCAGAGCATGGTTAGAATGTGAAATTCTCTGCCACAAGCCATTACTGAAGTAATTTCATAAATTCCTTTAAAACAAAATTAAGATAAATGCTGAAGAGTATATAAAATTAGGAAATGTGTTGACACAATAATGGGCTTTCTACCCCCACCTGGATGGGGAACAGTTATAGAGGAAAACAGCTGCGAAGATTTGATGTTGCACCGTTCTATGATTCAGCTGAACAATTAACATCCTAGGGGTTATCCTTGACCAAAAACTAAAATGGACCAGCCATATAAATACTGGCTTTTAAGAGCAGGTTAGAAGCTAGGAATTCTGTGGTGCGTAACTCACCTCCTGACTCCCTAAAGTTTGTAAACCATCTACAAGGTACTAGTCAGGAGTGTTACTCTCCACTTGCTTGGATGAGAGCAACTCCAACAACGCTCAAGAAGTCGAACATCATCCAGGATCCCACTTGGTTGGTCGCCTACCCACCACCTTAAACATTCATTCTCTCCATCACTGGTACACAGTGTGTACAATCAACAAGATGCACTGCAGCAATTCACAAATGCTCCTTCGACAGCACCTTTCAAACCTGCTACCTCTACCACGTGGAAGGACAAGGGAAGTGGATGCATGGGAACACCACCACCTGCATGTTCCCCTCCAAGTCACACACCATCATTGGGTCAAAATCATACATGAAACACCCTTGTTAACAGCACTTCAGGTGTGCCTACACCACATGGACTGCAGCAGGTCAGTAAGGTGGTTTATCACTACCTTAAGGGAAATTAGATATGTGCCTAGCCAGCGACACCTATATTCTGTGAAAGAATAAATTAAACTGCCTTAGCCCAGAAAGCTCGAGCACACCATATGGTAGCGCATGTTAACTGAAACATTTTTTTCCTGCTTATTTTGGTTATTTCAATTATTTTTGACTGAACAGTGAGGGCTAGAGATCAGCAGTGGAACTAGCTTGGAGGGATTAGTGAATATTATCATAACTCTTCTTCCAACTGTCAATAGCAGCTTCCTCCACAAGGCAGTTGTAATAATGTGTGTGACCGATTTAATCTTTTCATATTGCAACTGACAGTAAAGGAACAGATGATCTGGAGGAAGCTGAAGATGGAAATCAACCCTGAAAATCCTGTTGACATTTATAAATCACCCAAACTAAATTGGAGAGGTTTAACCAAAGTCACTGAACCCTTCGAGTAAGTTAGTTTGTAGCTGCTTTCACGGGAATTAGAACTCAGAAACCAGCACCATGGTGAGTGATACAAATACATGATTAAAAATTATGAATAATTGCTTAAGAGCAGTCGCTTCTCTTCTCTTCTCTGTCTCCTCACATAAATGTATCAGCAATAATCAGGGTCCTGATTTTCAAGTCAAATTGACAGCCTCAACCAATCCTGCTTGAGAAACTTTGGAATAGTATGATGAGCAGTTTAGTTTGAAAGTTCTGAGGCATTATTATGAGGCAAATATGGGAGACGAAAGGAAGAATTGTTTAGGAACAAAATGAAAGGTGTTGAAAAATGCACATTTGCTACTTGTTTTAATAAATAAAGGAAAGACGGTTGATGTCTCCTTTTCCAGCAGAGCCTATGTGATGTCATATGTCACAAAGGTCACTATTCTACAGAGTGATCTATTCCAATAGGCTGCCCAAATTTACTGCTCCATCGAGTGCCACAAAACAACTGTTGCTCAATATTCAGAGTATATATCATGCTCCAGCAGAAAAACACATTTAGCAGCCTGCATCCATGCATTTAGTACTTTCTGACGAAATACTTCATTTGTTTGCAAATGATATCGTCCTTCAACTGTCGGTTGGGTTTGAGAGTCAACCATAGTCTGTACACTTTGCATTCCTTTCTCCTCTCAGTCTTCACTCCAATAAAGACAATAAGAAGATAAAGGAATAGGCACCCCACAATGGTCCAATTGGCGAGAATACTGAAAATGAGCCATACTCACCTACTGCGTACCAAGTTCAAAGCCTAGCATTCACTAAGTTAGCTAATGGTTGTAAGCCCCCCCAAAATTGTTGGCTTTTGAATTCTTTTAACAGTTGAAGAAAAATATTCTACGAGCACAAATTTGTTTTCTTCCTTTTTCACCCCATGTAGGGGTGATTTGAGTTGTGAATGTATATTTTGTATTGTGTTAAGGATCCCTGTGGATTTTCCATCAATGCCACATGTTAAGTGCCGTTAATTTCTGCAGTTTTAATTCACTTAACATAAACCAGGTTTCTCTCTGATCAACCATTAACCTTTACTGGCAAATATATTCACTGACCTTTCTGTCACAGTGTTTAAATGGTGTGTTCCACCTCGAGATAAGTGATGAACAAACCACCGATAAATTCAACATTCAGCCGGGTTAACAACCTGGAAATGAACATCTTGAACTTTGCATTCAAATCCAGCACTGTTTCTGCCGGTGATAGGTTTGAAGACATGCTCTTTCGAAAGGTGAGGAAATCATATTTTGAAGTTGCGCCTGTAAATCTGCTGGCGGATGCAGCTTTAAAAATGATGTAAATATGTGGGTCCACTGAGTAGTCTTCTTGGCACAGATCTAATTGCAACACTAGTAATAATCTTGAAAATCAAAAACCGGTGGTTGAATGATGCAGAATTAATTCTTAAGTGCATGCTTGCTTCAGGCATAATTGGAGGGACATCATCAACCCAGAAATCGCAGTTCTTGCAGTGGAGGAGATGTCAGGCTAGAGGCAGGAAAGGGAATGGAAGTGATACTGGTTGGAATCAAAAGGCAACTGTTTTAAAATTCTGGTGACCGTAGATTGTCTGTGCATTGATTGTCACTGCATGCAAATTTTGAAATTTATTTTGTCAGGGGAAGTACGTTGCATGGCATTTAAAGTTTAAACCCCCTGAAATGAAAGAAATGTCACAATTTGTTTATTGGTCAAGATATGCCAAACGTTATGAATTTCATGATAGACTTCCGGTTGCGGCTATGCAGAGCTAAGTCACACGTTCGACAGCTCCCGCTTGGAATGGACTTTTGGGCTCTTTTCATGGCCCCCAATGACATTTCCAAGTGTAGGAAGAAGACTGCAACATTCCCCCGACAGTGTATGGCTTGGACCATGAGCGGGGCGACTAAAAGAGTGGTGGTGAAGCCAAAGAAAGTGTGAGGGAAGAAGAGCAAGATGGCGGCGGGCAGGGACCAGGCAGCATGGATGCAGTGGGCGCAGGAGCAGCAGGCGGTTATCCAGCGCTGCTTCAGGGAGCTCAAAGTGGACCTGCTGGAGCTGATGAAGTCTTCTATTGATAAGCTGCTGGAGACACAGACAGCCCAGGGGGTAGCGATCCGCGAGGTCAGACAAAAGTTCTCAGATAACGAGGACGAGATCTTGGACCTAGCGGTAAAGGTGGAGGTACACGAGGCGCTCCACAAGAAATGGCAGGAACGGTTCGAGGAGATGGAGAATCGGTCGAGGCGGAAGAATCTGCGGATCCTGGGCCTCCCGGAGGGGCTGGAGGGGTCAGACATGGGGACCTATGTGGTCACCATGTTAAACTCGCTGATGGGAGCGGGGTCCTTCCAGGGGCCCCTGGAGCAGGAAGGGGCCCATAGAGTGCTGGCGAGGAGGCCCAAGGCTAATGAGCCACCGCGGGTGGTGTTGGTGCGGTTTCATTGGTTCGCTGAACGGGAGTGTGTGCTCAGGTGGGCCAAGAAGGAGAGGAGCAGCAGGTAGGAGAACGCGGAGGTTCAAATATATCAGGACTGGAGCGCGGAGGTGACGAAGAAGAGCGCCGGGTACAACCGGGCGAAGGCGGTGCTGCACAGGAAGGGGGTGAAGTTTGGCATGCTGCAGCCGGCGCGTCTGTGGGTTACCTACAAGGACCGGCACCATTATTTTGAGTCCCCGGAGGAGCCGCGGGCCTTTCTCAGGCCGAGAAGCTGGACACAAACTGAGGGTCGTGATGGGGGGTCGGGCGTGGGGATGGTCGGGGATTGCTGTTGTTGTGTTACATTTTATGGGGGGGTTCTTTGTTCTTGTTCAGTTTTGGTTCAGTGTGGGTGGAGAGGGTGGGTTGGGCACTGTTTTGGTTGGGTCTGTCGGGTGGGCTCTTGGAGGGGGACAAGTAAATGGAGTAGGGGTGGATGGCCGGCAGGGGGAATGAGGCCCCACAGGGGAGGGGGAGGCCCGAGTCGGGGGTGAGAGTACTGGGCCTGTAAAAGGAGCTGCGACAGAGGAGGCGGGGCCGGGCAGGTGGAAAGCGCGGGCTTTTTCCCGTGCTGAAGGCTGGAGGGGGCGGGGCCGGGGCAGGGAAGCGCGGATTTTTTCCCGAGCTTGGGATGGAAGGGGGAGGCGGAGAGCCTGCTGGTGGGTAATGGAGGGGGAGGGGAAGTCCCACAATGGGAGGAGTCGAAGGAGAGGCGGGAGCGGCCGGGGTCAGCAGGAGTCAGCTGACTTGCGGGAGTGCAATGGGGGGAGTAAATCAGTTAGGATGGGCCCTAGCTGGGGGGTGGGGGGGGTGGGGGGGGGGACCGGGTTGCTGCTGGTATGGTCAAGGGGGAGCTGGAGTAGAGGTGTTGGGGCGGGGGTCTGCCACCGTGGGGAACGGGCCGGGCGTGGGGCATGGGCGCGTGGCTGGCTGAGGAGCGGTTATGGCTAGTCGGCGGGGGAGGGGGGCGGGTAGCCCGCTGATAACCTGGAACGTAAGGGGGCTGAACGGGCCGGTTAAGCGGGCCTGGTGTTCGCACACCTGAAGGGGCTGAAGGCAGATGTGGTCATGCTCCAGAAGACACAGCTGAAGGTGTCAGAACAGCTAAGATTGAGGAAGGGGTGGGTAGGCCAGGTGTTTCATTCAAGGCTGGATGCCAAAAATCGGGGGGTGGCGATCTTGGTGGGAAAGCGGGTGTCGTTTGAGGCGTCGAGCATTGTGACAGACAATGGCGGCAGGTACGTAATGGTAAGTTGTAAGCTGCAAGGGGAAAGGGTGGTGCTGGTCAACATGTACGCCCCGAACTGGGACGATGCGGGTTTTATGCGGCGCATGTTGGGTCGGATCCTGGACTTGGAAGTGAGGGGCCTGATAATGGGGGGGGGGGGGAACTTTAACACGGTGTTGGATCCGGCACTGGATCGCCCCAGGTTTAGGACGGGTAGGAGGCCGGCGGCGGCTAAAGTGCTGAGGGGGTTTATGGACCAGATGGGAGGGGTGGATCCTTGGAGATTTGCAAGGCCGGGGGCTAGGGAATTTTCATTCTTCTCACATGTTCATAAGGCCTATTCCTGGATCGACCTTTTTGTTGTGAGCAGGGTGCTGATAGCGAAAGTAGAGGATACCGAGTACTCGGCGATAGCCATTTCGGATCAGGCCCCGCATTGGGTAGACCTAGAGCTGGGGGAGGAGAGGGACCAGTGCCCGTTGTGGCGCTTGGAGGTGGGGCTGTTGGCGGACGAGGAGGTGAGTGAGCGGGTCCGAAGATGCATAGAGAGATACCTGGAGGCCAACGATAACGGGGAGGTCCGAGTGGGGATGGTCTGGGAGGCGCTGAAGGTAGTGGTTAGGGGAGAGCTGATCTCCATTAGGGCCCACAAGGAGAGGAGAGAGAAGAGGGCGAGGCTGGTGGGGGAGATGGTGAGGGTAGACAGGAGGTATGCGGAGGTGCCGGAGGAGGGAGTCTTGAGGGAGGGGCATAGCCTCCAGGCCGAATTCGACCTGTTGACCATCAGGAAGGCGGAGGCGCAGTGGAGAAAGGCCCAGGGGGCGATTTATGAATATGGGGAAAAGGCAAATCGGATGCTGGCGCATCAGCACCGGAAGCGGAGTACAGCTAGGGAGATTGGGAAAGTTATGGATAGGGGGGGAATATCGTGCGGAGTGGGGTTGGCATCAATGGGGTCCTCAGGGACTTTTATGAGGAACTGTATCAGTCCGAGCCCCCACTGGAGGAGGGAGGGATGGGCCGCTTTCTGGACCAACTGAAGTTCCCGAAGGTGGAGGAGGGACTGGTGGCGGGATTCGGGGCCCCGATTGGGTTGGAGGAGCTGGCCAAAGGGATAGGGAGCATGCAGGCGGGGACGGCACCGGGGCCGGATGGTTTCCCGGTCGAATTTTACAAAGAATATGTGGACCTGTTGGGCCCGTTGCTGGTTAGGACCTTCAATGAGGCGAGGGAGGGGGAGGCGTGCCCCCGACTATGTCCCGGGCACTGATCTCCTTGATCCTGAAGCGGGACAAGGATCCCCTGCAGTGTGGGTCTTACAGGCCGATTTCATTGTTAAATACAGATGCCAAGGTGCTGGCGAAGGTCTTAGCCACGAGAATTGAGGATTGTGTGCCGCAGGTCATCCACGAAGACCAGACGGTGTTCGTGAGGGGGACGCAGCTGAACGCGAATGTGCGGAGGCTCCTGAACATTATTATGATGCCGGCGAGGGAGGGGGAGGCGGAGATAGTGGCGGCGATGGACGCTGAGAAGGTCTTCGATAGGGTAGAGTGGAGGTACTTGTGGGAGGTGCTGAAGAGGTTTGGGTTTGGGGAGGGGTTCGTCAGGTGGGTTAGGCTGTTGTACGAGGTCCTGATGGCGAGTGTGGCCATGAACAAGAGGAGGTCTGAGTACTTTCGGTTGCATCGAAGGACAAGGCAGGGGTGTCCCTTGTCCCCCCTGCTCTTCGCGCTGGTGATTGAACCCCTGGCTATGGCACTGAGGGAGTCGAGGAACTGGAGGGGGCTGGTGCAGGGTGGGGAGGAGCATAGGGTGTCGCTCTATGCGGACGACTTGCTGCTATATGTGGCGGACCCAGTGGGGGGAATGCTGGAGGTAATGAAGATCCTCAGGGAGTTCGGGGATTTTTCAGGGTATAAGCTCAACATGGGGAAGAGCGAGTTGTTTGTGGTTCACCCAGGGGACCAGGAGAGGGGGATTGGCGAGCTCCCACTAAAAAGGGCGAAGAGGAGCTTCAGGTATTTGGGGGTCCAGGTGGCCAGGATCTGGGGGGCCCTGCATAGACTTAATTTCACGAGGCTGGTGGAGCAATCGGAGGAGGAGTTTAAGAGGTGGGACGCGTTGCCGCTGTCCCTGGCGGGTAGGGTGCAGTCAGTCAAGATGACTGTGCTCCCAAGGTTTTTGTTCCTGTTACAGTGCCTCCCCCTTCTTATCCCTAAGGCCTTCTTTAGGCGGGTCAACAGGAGCATAACGGGGTTTGTGTGGGCGCGAGGGACTCCGAGGGTGAGAAGGGTGTTCCTGGAGTGGAGTAGGGATGGAGGGGGGCTGGCACTGTCCAACCTCTGTGGATACTACTGGACCGCCAATGCGGCGATGGTGCGCAGGTGGGTGATGGAGGGGGAGAGGGTGGCATGGAAGAGGCTGGAGACGGCGTCTTGTGAGGGTACGAGTCTGGAGGCGCTGGCAACAGCACCGCTGCCGCTCCCTCCAATGAGGTTTACCACGAGCCCGGTGGTGGCGGCAGCCCTCAAAATTTGGGGGCAATGGAGGCGGCACAGGGGGGAAGTGGAGTCCTCGGTGCGGACCCCGATACGGGGGAACCACCGGTTCGTCCCGGGGAGAATAGATGGAGAGTTTTCGGGGTGGCATATCGTTGATCCAGGATTCCACGCTTGGGGGCCTTGCATCCTTCCACTGAAGAAGAATCGTTCGCCGGGCTACCAGGGACGCAAAGGCTATAATACTGGCCTCTTTCGCCTCCTGAACTCCCGGCTTCTCTGCAATCCCAAATATTGCGAGCTCCCAGCCCGGTTTGACCCTGGATCCAACCACCCTCGACACCGTCCTCGCTACACCCTTCCAAAATTCCTCCAGCGCTGGGCATGCCCAGAACATATGGGTGTGATTTGCTGGGCTCCCTGAGCACCTAACAGACCTGTCCTCGCCCCCCAAAAAACAGCTCATTCTTGTCCCGGTCATGTGTGCCCTGTGCAGCACCTTAAACTGTATGAGGTTGAGCCTTGTGCACGAAGAGGAAGAGTTCACCCTCCCAGGGGCATCGACCCACGTCCCCTCCTCGATCTCCTCCCCAAATGCCTCCTCCCACTTACCTTTCAGCTCCTCCAGCGAGGCTGGATAAGAAGGGATAAGAAGGTTGGGGGACCTGTTTATGGATGGGAAGTTCGCGAGCCTGGGTGAGCTGGACGAGAAGTACGGGCTCCCGCCGGTAAACGCCTTTATGTATCTACAGGTAAGGGCGTTTGCCAGGCGGCAAGTGGTGGAATTCCCGCTGCTGCCGTCATGCACGGTACAGGACAGGGTGATCTCGGGGGCATGGGTTGGAGAGGGGAAGATCTCGGCAACATACCAGGTGATGCAGGTGGAGGAGGAGGCCTCGCTGGAGGAGCTGAAAGGTAAGTGGGAGGAGGCGTTTGGGTAGGAGATCGAGGAGGGGACGTGGGTCGATGCCCCTGGGAGGGTGAACTCTTCCTCTTCGTGCACAAGGCTCAACCTCATACAGTTTAAGGTGCTGCACAGGGCACACATGACCGGGACAAGAATGAGCCGTTTTTTGGGGGGCGAGGACAGGTGTGTTAGGTGCTCAGGGAGCCCAGCAAACCACACCCATATGTTCTGGGCATGCCCAGCGCTGGAGGAATTTTGGAAGGGTGTAGCGAGGACGGTGTCGAGGGTGGTTGGATCCAGGGTCAAACCGGGCTGGGAGCTCGCAATATTTGGGATTGCAGAGAAGCCGGGAGTTCAGGAGGCGAAAGAGGCCAGTATTATAGCCTTTGCGTCCCTGGTAGCCCGGCGAAGGATTCTTCTTCAGTGGAAGGATGCAAGGCCCCCAAGCGTGGAATCCTGGATCAACGATATGGTGGGGTTTATTAAATTGGAGAGGGTGAAATATGCCTTAATGAAATGAAAAATGAAAATCGCTTATTGTCACGAGTAGGCTTCAATGAAGTTACTGTGAAAAGCCCCTAGTCGCCACATTCCGGCGCCTGTTTTGGGAGGCTGGTACGGGAATTGAACCATGCTGCTGGCCTGCCTTGGTCTGCTTTCAAAGCCAGCGATTTAGCACAGTGAGCTAAACCAGCCCCTATCGGGGGGATCGGTGCAAGGGTTCTTCAGGCGGTGGCAACGGTTCTTGGACTTCCTGGCAGAACGGTAGACAATGGTCAGCAGCAGCAGCCCGGGGGGGGGGGGGTTCTATTTTATTTTTGTTTGTCTGTACTGGGGGATCTGAGGGGCTGTATATATTTGCTATGTTTGCTATGTGTTTCGGCGGGTGTTCATATATTATTTATGTATAGGGGAGGGGGGTACGGGGTTGTTTTGTTTTGTTTTGTATTTAATTCTATTGGGTTCCTTTTACATTTTGTTGTTGATATTTTGTGAAAACTTTAATAAAAATTTTTATTTATTTTTTTAAATTGAATTTCATGACAATTTGCAATCAGATGATTTTTGCAACTCCAGCAGCTTATTAACTGTTGCAGCACAGGAAAATGCCCCTCGCATTGAACATTTTAAAGCCCATAACTAAGGACAAAAACAAGAAGCAGACAAATCAGACACAGCCTGAGGGCATTACCTCATGCAACAAGAAGCCTGTACATGAAGAGACAGGGCATAACAGCCAGCCAGTAAGAGATGGATTAATATCAGCGACTGCTGAAGGGAAACACGTCTGCAAATAGAAGCATTCCATCCTGAATCAAAGTCATAAAAAAATACCTCAGCCACTTTTGTCAGTTTTTCATAAACAGTTATCAGCACATTTTCCATGTCTGTAGGTAACAGTACCTGCCAGAATAAACAGGAACGTCTAGAAATAATAGTACATGCCAAGAATAACAATATTTGTCAGTAATAACATCATGTGCCAGTGATTACAGAAACTGCCAGTGATAACAGAATCTTCCAGTGATACCAGAATCCACCATTAATAACAGAATCCACCAGTGATAACAGAATACGCCAGTAATAATAGAATATGCAAGTGATAACAGAATCCAACACTAATAACAGAATCTGCCAGTGATAACAGAATCAGCCAGTGATAACAGAATCCGCCAGTGATAACAGAAACTGCCAGTGATAACAGAATCTGCCAGTGATAACAGAATCTGCCAGTGATAACAGAATCCGCCAGTGATAACAGAATCCGTCAGTGATAACAGAATCTGTCAGTGATAACAGAATCTGCCAGTGATAACAAAATCCGCCAGTGATAACAGAATCCGCCAGTGATAACATAATACACCAGCGATAACAGAATCCGCCAGTGATAACAGAATCTGCCAGTGAAAAGAGAATCCGCCAGTGATAACAGAATCCGCCAGTGATAACAGAATCCGCCAGTGACAACAGAATCTGCCAGTGATAACAGAATCTGCCAGTGATAACAGAATCCGCCAGTGATAACAGAATCCGCCAGTGATAACAGAATCTGTCAGTGATAACAGAATCTGTCAGTGATAACAGAATCTGTCAGTGATAACAGAATCTGTCAGTGATAACAGAAGTTTTGCAACAAAAGGGAGAAATGGAGGTAATTATCAAACTGAGGGTCACCCACTGCAAAATAAAATAACACATCCACATCTATGATAAATGGTTTGGGACATTTGTCACAATATATTGATCCGATAGTGCGGTTGGCGAATTCAAGCCATTACCCTCCTCCACACAGCTATAGGAGACTGAATATCAAGATCTCCCTGGGAAGCAAGCAGATCTATGGGAAAAGTCAAGACAGCCACAAGAGCTGCTGCAGCTAAAGCACCACATAATTCTGAGAAAATGCGGCATAGCTTTCCAGCTGATGTTTCCACCTGATTCTGCAGTGGAGTTGTTGCAGTTATGAGACAGCATATAAGAGAAATTGTTGACTCAACAGGTTAAAAAAAGACTAGTTAGTTATACACAGACAGCAAATAGATAATTTCTTGCCACTGCTTTCCATTTTGCTGACTCAACATATTTTCATGAAAGATATAACTGTGGAGCTCCAAAACTTATAGTGTGCCTATTTTTTTTTATTAGCAGGCCTCATGTGGCTTACTCACACTCAACACTCTGAAAGGTGGGCAGCCTGATATTTGATTGAAAGCAAAAGTACCCAATGGAGTGCACCAGTAGCCTCCACTTTGTAGACTGCTCTCAAAAGGGCACCTGGAACTTCAGGAGAAATAACTGTTATTTTCACATCTTTCATAAATCCCAATATGACTAACTCAAGATTTTCCCATTGTAAAGCACTGCCTTTTAATTACAGGCAGATATACACTCTGTCTGTGAACTCATAGAGTCGTGAACACCAACACTTTCTCCCCTTCATCATTTTGCTTGTGTGTAGTTCCTGCTCTGTAAGTTATCCAAGTGAAAATTCCTTTGTGAGTATATTTACTCGATTCTGTCAACTAATATGGAATACCACTCGGGGTAATGCTGCAGTTTGTCATTGAAGGTTGGAAGTGAGCAATTTCCTCATTGTTCTGCTCCCTCATTATGAGCTTCATTTGCTCTTAATCAGTACAACACAAAGTACAACCATTCATCATCTGACTTGATGATCTGAATTGGTGGCTAGAAAACCATAGCAATTTTACTCATCCCCTGAAAAATGTGTTACTGAAGCATTGCATTTATCACAAAATCTGGGCAATGGTCTCAAATACTGCCTAAGTTTTTATGTAAGAATTTGGTAAAAACTGATCCCAATGGAGAGAATTTAGGACTTCTACAATTTGTGCTTCAATATCATTAATCTGCAAGAAAATCTATAAATGGTGTGTCTCCTTTCTTGAATTGAATTGTGCTTATCCGTGTCTAAACTGAGAGTCAATAATTTTGTAATGTTTTTGCCACCATTCATGGTATTAGATTGGTGAAAGAGTTTCCTATAGGCAGGAAAGGATATTTAATAAAGTTATTCTTTTATGGTGTGTCATGATCAGCTTCAGAAAAAATGTAATCTGGTAATTTGCTATAGAATATGTACTGGCTTCTGTGAAATACAATCAAGAAAATGAACTAGCGGAGGGTAAATCATCCCCTTTGTTTGGGGAACTGTATTGGGAAGATAACCTCTTAGTTCATCCTGGACCGGAAGGCCTTTGGTGAAAACAAATCATCTGTTATTGCACAGTAGTGTTACTGGCGTATCTGCAACTGCGGCCATTCACAATTTCCTGTTTTCCCATACCCCTATACAATACTATATCCATATTAAAGGAGATAAAGTGCAGCCAAGACAGTAACGTGGAAATATATACATTATATTATAGTAAAATATAGATGACTCTCAACAATGTTAATTAGGGACCTCTATGTTATTGATGCTTTTGTTTTTTGCTGGCTGTCTTTATAAATCACACAGCTAGTTAGGCTGTCAAAAGAGAAGTTGAAACAGAGGAAGAGGGCTAGCCTGCAATGCCCACAAACAATGAATGAATAACAAAAATGTGAAGTTGTACTGATGGGAGGATGAAGCCTGTCAATGAAACAAAGGCAGCATGGCTGGAGATTTCCCACGAGGTTAGCAGCAGGAGTATATGTCGATTCAATGCTTCCTGAAATTGGGAGATTCATCACCAAAGCAGGGCATGAAAAGTGAGTGCCGCATTCAGTTATATCCTGATTCCTGTGTTATGCTTTTCACTCTGCCATCTGAAGCCTAGTCCTACACTTCCTTCTTCACCCCCAGCCCTCTCACTTCCTCATATCACCACCTGTCTATCCATCACTGACACTCATCCTCAACGTCTCCCTCATAGTTACCATCAACACATGTTCCTCATTGATGCATTCAAAATATGCCATTATCTCTCTTAGGTTCCTTTTTTCCTTCCTTGCAAAGTGCAACCTATGAGGGAGAAGCAGAGATCCTGAGGTGGCCCTCCAGCCACCTCTCATCAGACAGCTGCAGAGGAGATGGGGCTGAAGATTAGTCTAGTCTCATTATACTTGGCTATCAAAGTTGGGAGGATGGGGACCTCTCAGCTATCTGGTGATAGAATTAAATATCAGACAGCCACATGGCACACAGCACTCGGTCGTGTTTTCCTGATGTCAGCAGCAAGTGATAAAGTGAAACATGACCACAGGCATAATAATCAGTCAAATCATTCCAGGCAATTCTAATTTATATATTTAATCTCCCACAGGGATTTCAAGCGTCCCACAGGGAGTGGTGGAGGAGGATGATAACTCCTCAGGAGAAGTCACACACCCTGAGTGTGCACCATCACAGGTCTTATGCAGACCATGCACGAGCTTAACTTCTTACCGGTTACAGAGATCACTCGATTTTCATTGGTGACTCCCACAACACATGTTCACGATGGAGGAAGCAGATACAACAATGGAGAGTTCCCGTCGGAAGTCGCAGGATACTCCAAGCTCTACTCAACCAGACAAAGCTGCTGGACTTTGCGGGCATCAAAGGACAGGATCTTATGAAGCAGCATCAATGAATGGGTGGTTATAGGTGGCACGGTGGACAGTAGTTCGCACTGCTGCCTCACAGCTGCAGGGACCCAGGTTTAATTCCAACCTCAGGTGACTGTCGGAGTGGAGTTTGCACGCTCTCCCCATGTCTGCGTGGGTTTCCTCCGGGTGCTCCTGTTTCCTCCCACAGTCCAAAGATGTGCAGGTTAAGTGGATTGGCCATGCTAAATTGCACCTTAGTGTCCAAAATATGAGGTGGGATTACAAGGGATTGGCTTGGGTAGGGTGGTCTTTCACAGGGTCGGTGCATACTCGATGGGCCGAATGGCCTCCTTCTGCACTGTAGGAATTTATTTGTTGAGAGACCACAGGTGTCCACCTCAAGCATGAGTGGAAAGATATTGCAGGTCTTGGTGGTGAAGGTATCTTATGATACCATCCATGGAAATAATGTCTGCCAACATGGAACATCAAATGAGGTGATTAGGGGCATGTTTGCAGGTATTCACCAATGGCTTGCATACAATAAATGCCACCTTAAATACGGTTCATCATACAGTAGTCTTGGCTGTTCCTTACCCCACTGGGCTACAGCACAGTGTATTCCAGCTTATTGCTAGCATGGAAGTGTGGGTAGGCCATGAGCGGGATGATGGTGAAAGCGAACATGGAAGTGAGGACATGGCTCAAAGCAATTCCATTTCTCACTTGTTGCTCCCACCTCAGTTGATGCCCAATATGCTGCTTGTTTCCCTTTGTCGCAGTATGTCCCTACGCTGTAGATGCAGGATCTTCATGAGTTCCAAACCCTAAGAGATATGGGCCAAGAGCAGGAATTTTAAAAGATGTATTCATTTATGAGGATGTGAGCAGCACTGGCAAGGCCACCATTTATTGCTCAACCTCAATTGTCCTTAAGGTACTGATGAGCTGCCTTTTTGAACTGCTGCAGACCATAAGCAGAGTCTATGTTGCCTAAGCAGTCTGCCTTTACCTCGAGAGTAGCCACAGGGATAGCACCATGGAGAAAAGGAAGAGTAAAGATCAGGAGCTGCACAAGGTATGTTACATGGGCTTTTTGCACATTATTAGGTTGTTAAGTTTCTGTTTTATTTCTGTGCCATATGAATATTATTTGTTTCCACCACGTCCCCATGATGGCCTATTTTTAGTTTCTACCTGCCAAGATGGCTTTTGTGATAAATGATAAAAAGTGAATTGATATCAATTAATGAGGGGGGGGGGGTGCACATTGGACACATCGAATTTTGCCTCCTCTTACTCAAAATCTTCTGATGAGGCACTGTGCTCTGCGTCTCGATCCTCCTGAAGCTCCAGACCTTGTTGCGATGGAATGTTGTGTAGAGTGCAGCACACCAAGATCAATCTTGACACTCAGAATTGCTGCATACCGTAAGACACGTCCATATTTACCCTGCCACCTGAAGCAAATCTTCAGCATGCCAATGGCTTGCTCAATTTCACATGTGGTTGTCATATTGTTTGCACGGTATTGCTCCTGCATCTCATTGGTTGGATTCTTCATTGCTGTCATCAGCTATGTTTTAAGTGGATACCCCTTGTCTCCAAGCAACCAGGCAGGAGGTTAATCTTGTGGTGTGAAAAGATTACGGATTTTGAACTGGGAATTTTGCAGACACCTGCACGAACATTATCTTGTGGCTGGCACACTAGTCAGATATTGATGGAGTGGAAGGCCTTGTGAGTGGTGAACACTTCTGTGCGATCTGGGAATACTTCAATCGCCATATGAATGAATTTGGTGACATCCTGTACCGATGGGATGCCAGTTCAAGCCGCTGGCATCATAAATTGGCATATTTGCCTATGGAACATAGAACATAGAAAAAATACAGCACAGAACAGGCCCTTCGGCCCACGATGTTGTGCCGAACCTTTGTCCTAGATTAATCATAGATTATCATTGAATTTACAGTGCAGAAGGAGGCCATTCGGCCCATTGAGTCTGCACCGGCTCTTTGAAAGAGCACCCTACCCAAAGTCAACACCTCCACCCAAAACTAAGGGCAATTTTGGACACTAAGGGCAATTTATCATGGCCAATCCACCTAACCTGCATATCTTTGGACTGTGGGAGGAAACCGGAGCACCCGGAGGAAACCCACGCAGACACGGGGAGGATGTGCAGACTCCGCACAGACAGTGACCCAAGCCGGAATCGAACCTGGGACCCTGGAGCTGTGAAGCAATTGTGTGATCCACAATGCTACCGTGCTGCCCTTAAGAACAAATAAATCGACACTATATCAGTTTACCGTAATCCATGTACCTATCCAATAGCTGCTTGAAGGTCCCTAATGTTTCCGACTCAACTACTTCCACAGGCAGTGCATTCCATGTCCCCACTACTCTCTGGGTAAAGAACCTACCTCTGACATCCCCCCTATATCTTCCACCATTCACCTTAAATTTATGTCCCCTTGTAATGGTTTGTTCCACCCGGGGAAAAAGTCTCTGACTGTCTACTCTATCTATTCCCCTGATCATCTTATAAACCTCTATCAAGTCGCCCCTCATCCTTCTCCGTTCTAATGAGAAAAGGCCTAGCACACTCAACCTTTCCTCGTAAGACCTACTCTCCATTCCAGGCAACATCCTGGTAAATCTCCTTTGCACCTTTTCCAAAGCTTCCACATCCTTCCTAAAATGAGGCGACCGGAACTGTACACAGTACTCCAAATGTGGCCTTACCAAAGTTTTGTACAACTGCATCATCACCTCACGGCTCTTAAATTCAATCCCTCTGTTAATGAACGCTAGCACACCATAGGCCTTCTTCACAGCTCTATCCACTTGAGTGGCAACTTTCAAAGATGTATGAACATAGACCCCAAGATCTCTCTGTTCCTCCACATTGCCAAGAACTCTACCGTTAACCCTGTATTCCGCACTCATATTTGTCCTTCCAAAATGGACAACCTCACACTTTTCAGGGTTAAATTCCATCTGCCACTTCTCAGCCCAGCTCTGCATCCTATCTATGTCTCTTTGCAGCCGACAACAGCCCTCCTCACTATCCACAACTCCACCAATCTTCGTATCGTCTGCAAATTTACTGACCCACCCTTCAACTCCCTCATCCAAGTCATTAATGAAAATCACAAACAGCAGAGGACCCAGAACTGATCCCTGCGGTACGCCACTGGTAACTGGGATCCAGGCTGAATATTTGCCATCCACCACCACTCTGACTTCTATCGGTTAGCCAGTTTGTTATCCAACTGGCCAAATTTCCCTCTATCCCATGCCTCCTTACTTTCTGCAGAAGCCTACCATGGGGAACCTTATCAAATGCCTTACTAAAATCCATGTACACTACATCCACTGCTTTACCTTCATCCACATGTTTGGTCACCTCCTCAAAGAATTCAATAAGACTTGTAAGGCAAGACCTACCCCTCACAAATCCATGCTGACTATCCCTAATCAAGCAGTGTCTTTCCAGATGCTCAGAATTCCTATCCTTCAGTACCCTTTCCATGACTTTGCATACCACCGAAGTAAGACTAACTAGCCTGTAATTCCCAGGGTTATCCCTAGTCCCTTTTTTGAACAGGGGCGCAACATTCGCCACTCTCCAATCCCCTGGTACATCCCCTGTTGACAGTGAGGATGAAAAGATCATTGCCAACGGCTCTGCAATTTCATCTCTTGCTTCCCATAGAATCCTTGGATATATCCCGTCAGGCCCGGGGGACTTGTCTATCCTCAAGTTTTTCAAAATGCCCAACACATCTTCCTTCCTAACAAGTATTTCCTCGAGCTTACCAATCTGTTTCACACTGTCCTCTCCAACAATATGGCCCCTCTCATTTGTAAATACAGAAGAAAAGTACTCGTTCAAGACCTCTCCTATCTCTTCTGACTCAATACACAATCTCCCGCTGCTGTCCTTGATGGGACCTAGCCTCGCTCTAGTCATTCTCATATTTCTCACATATGTGTAAAAGGCCTTGGGGTTTCCTTGATCCTACCCGCCAAAGATTGTTCATGCCCTCTCTTAGCTCTCCTAATCCCTTTCTTCAGTTCCCTCCTGGCTATCTTGTATCCCTCCAACGCCCTGTCTGAACCTTGTTTCCTCAGCCTAACATAAGTCTCCTTTTTCCTCTTAACAAGACATTCAACCTCTCTTGTCAACCATGGTTCCCTCACTCGACCACCTCTTCCCTGCCTGACAGGGACATACATATCAAGGACACGTAGTACCTGTTCCTTGAACAAGTTCCACATTTCACTTGTGTCCTTCCCTGACAGCCTATGTTCCCAACTTATGCACTTCAAATTCTTGTCTGACAACATCGTATTTACCCTTCCCCCAATTGTAAACCTTGCCCTGTTGCACGCACCTATCCCTCTCCATTACTAAAATGAAAGTCACAGAATTGTGGTCACTATCTCCAAAATGCACCTCCACGAACAAATCTATCACTTGCCCTGGTTCATTACCAAGTACTAAATCCAATATTGCCCCTCCTCTGGTCGGACAATCTACATACTGTGTTAGTTAAGCTTCCTGGACACACTGCACAAACACCACCCCATCCAAACTATTTGATCTAAAGAGTTTCCACTCAATGTTTGGGAAGTTAAAGTCACCCATGAATACTACCCTGTGACTTCCGCACCTTTCCAAAATCTGTTTTCCAATTTGTTCCTCCACATCTCTGCTACTATTGGGGGGCCTATAGAAAACTCCTAACAAGGTGACTGCTCCTTTCCTATTTCTGACTTCAACCCATACTACCTCAGTAGGCTGTTACTCCTCGAACTGCCTTTCTGAAGCTGTTATCCTATCTCTAATTAACAATGCCACCCCGCCCCCCCCCCCCACCTCTTTTACCACCCTCCCTAATCTTATTGAAACATCTATAACCAGGGACCTCCAACAACCATTTCTGCCCCTCGTCTATCCAAGTTTCCGTGATGGCCACCACATCGTAGTCCCAAGTACCGATCCATGCCTTAAGTTCACCCACCTTATTCCTGATGCTTCTTGCGTTGAAGTATACACACTTCAACACATCTCCATGACTGCAAGTACTCTCCTTTGTCAGTGTTCCCTTCCCCACTGCTTCATTACACGCTTTGGCGTCCTGAATATCGGCTACCTTAGTTGCTGGACTACAAATCCGGTTCCCATTCCCCTGCCAAATTAGTTTAAACCCTCCCGAAGAGTACTAGAAAACCTCCCTCCCAGGATATCGGTGCCCCTCTGGTTCAGATGCAACCCGTCCTGCTTGTACAGGTCCCACCTTCCCCAGAATGCGCTCCAATTATCCAAATACCTGAAGCCCTCCCTCCTACACCATTCCTGCAGCCACGTGTTCAGCTACACTCTCTCCCTATTCCTAGCCTCGCTATCACGTGGCACCGGCAACAAACCAGAGATGACAACTCTGTCTGTCCTGGCTTTTAGCTTCCAGACTAACTCCCTAAACTCGTTTATTACCTCCACACCCCTTTTCCGACCTATGTCGTTGGTACCAATGTGCACCACGACTTCTGGCTGCTCCCCCTCCCCCTTAAGGATCCTGAAGACAGGATCCGAGACATCCCTGGCCCTGGCACCCGGAAGGCAACATACCTTCCGGGAGTCTCGCTGGCGACCACAGAATCTCCTATCTATTCCCCTCACCATTGAATCTCCTACGACTATTGCTTTTCTATTCTCCCCCCTTCCCTTATGAGCCACAAAGCCAGACTCAGTGCCAGAGACCTGGCAGCTAAGGCCTTCCCCCCCCAGGGGGTCATCCCCCCCCAACAGCATCCAAAGCAGTATACTTGTTTTGAAGGGGAACGGCCACGAGGGATCCCTGCACTGTCTGCCTGTTTGATTTCTTTACCCTGACTGCAACCCAGCTATTCTTGTCCTGTACCTTGGGTGTGGTTACCTCCCTGTAACTCTTCTCAATCACCCCCTCTGCCTCCCGGATGATCCGAAGTTCATCCAGCTTCAGCTCCAGTTCCCTAACACGGTCTTTGAGGAGCTAGAGTTGGGTGCACTTCCCGCAGGTATAGTCAGCGAGGACACCGGTGGTATCCCTCACCACCACATCCTACAGGAGGAGCATGCAACTGGCCTAGCCTCCATCCCCTCTTACCTTACAGAATATAGCTGCCCTGTGGACCAACTGGATCTCCGCCCTCCGACTCTGCTCCCAGTCAGCCTATCCTAACCAACAAACTATCAGTCACCTGCCTTATCCATTTGTGGACCACTATTGTGAGATCCTGCAAATTTCTCTCCTCCAGCTCTGGCAGGTGCCAGAGGCAAACAAGTTGAGAGCAGTGCTGACTTTGGGAGCCACTGGTAAAGCTTGGCCGCCAGGTGCACTTGGCAGCAGATCTTGTTCTAGCAGGGCATGAGACTCTGAGTCTCCTGATCCAACATGTCAAGAGAGCTTATTCTATGCCTGCAGACCCTCTGTGGATATGGCCTCCTGTGAGCTGCACCCACCTGCTGCTTCCTTCTCCCCTGTGGAGCTTGGAGTTTGTGGGGAGTGGCTATTGCTGCAGCTTAACGCTGCAGGTCACCTTGGCCCTTATAAGTTGTACCCATGCAGATCTGATAGATCAAAGCTTAAATTTTTCTAAAATTCATTTACGGGTTGTGGGCGTCGCTGGTGAGGCCAGCATTTATTGCCCATCCCTAATTGCCCTTCAGAAGATGGCAGTGAGCTGCCTTTAACCATTGGAGATCATAAACTGTGAAAGTAACCTCTCTGCACAAGTACTGTGAACAAAGTCTTTCACATAGACAGGTGATAAAGTTGCATGAGATTTCAATACATGTCTGCATACTTCTGTCTCATAGCTTAAGTCCCTGAATTGCCAATGTTCTTGCCGAGGGAAGACTCCGCAGAACAAGATCAGGGGGTAGCAGGGCAAGATCAGGGGGTCGCAGGGCAAGATCAGGGGTTGGAGACTGTACCAGCCATGCAGGGGATATGAAGATGCTAAAGAAGACCAAGGATCTACCAGACTCGTGTGTCCTTCATGGAACGGTCCAACCATCTGTCGTTTAAGATTCCTCCTAATGAAGTAGACTGTGCAGCACCTGTGCCATGTGCTTGCAGACTTGGCACCATGAGGCTGCGGAGTACATCTGCTCACTTTGGCCATCAAGCTCACGGCACTCCTTAATTTTTACAGCGCAAGGCCCTTCCAGAGCTCCATGGTGGACCTCTTTGGTATTTCACAGGTATCCGCCCTTAAGTACATCCGTGAGGTGATGGGTGCACTGTATCCTCTGGACTACATCCACTTTCACCTGTACCAGGTCCGAGCGGGCAATGGAGTTTGGGCACATAGCTAGTCTGCCAGAGGCATAGGGGGCGATGGACTGGACCCATGTCGCTGTGCCCCATGGCACCAGGGAGTTCCCATCATCAACCAGAAGGGGTTCCACTCACTCAATGTCCAGCTGGTGTGCGACCACCAGATGCGTTTCATGCACATGTGTGCCCGTTTTCCAGGGAGCATGCATGTCAGCTACAACGTTGGGCAGTGTCTGGGCTACAGGGATGGCTCCTTTGGGGCAAGGGATAGCCCCTTAGTTCATGGCTGATGATGGCAATGCAGAGGCCACACACCACAGCGGAGGCCAGGTACAATGAGGCTCACAGCGCGACCCGAGCCATCATCGAGCGGTGTATTGGCCTGTTGAAGGTGCAGTTCCGCTGCCTTGATAATTCCGGTTGAGTCCTGCAATACAGCCCCCAGAGGGTCCCCGCATTGTCGTGGTCTGCAGTGCCTGCCACAACCTGGGTCTGCAGCGGGTCAGCGGCTTCCTGAGCACGACCTTGAGGAACCGCACATGTGCTGGGAAGAGGAGGACATGCCTGAAAATGCTAATGAAGAGCCTGCTGAGGATGGGGAGACACCTTCATTGCCTCCCGCTTCATGGATGAAAACTAACTCACGGTCGGATAACACGACCCTCCTCCTCCCGAGGACATTGTGACCACTCTGAGATCAGGGATGGGCGATTGTAGCCGGGGCTGGGGAGTCCTTGAGTGCCTGCTGCCCGATCACTGCAGGAGGGTGATAATGACTTGCAGTGAGGAATGGTCTATGACCCTCCTCAGCTGCTGCTCCTATCTGACTCCTGTCTGCCTGCTGCCCTGCCCTAACTCCCCTGCTCGTGCCTGAGTGACAGTCTGCCCTTTGTCCATTTGCTCTGGCAGGGAATTAGGGATGGGGATCTAGGGTTCACTGAATCCTGCCTGTGTCCTATCACTGTGATTGAAGCATTTGCTCTGAGAGGGCCTAACCGTCTGGCGGGCATGGAGCTTGTGCTGAGAAACCCTGCGTCCCGATGGAGAGAAGTGCTATTCCGCTGGGAGGTGGGTTAAAGATTCTGGGGAATGAAAGTGGCGAGGAGCAATAATATTGAATGTAGTGACATATCAGAATTTGACAAGTGACAATGTCTCCCAACTACTCGTGGCCATTATGCATAGGTGTGTTCCTACAATGCACATCAGAGGTGGAGGTAGCCTGCTTCCTTCCACGTCTTGTTGCCTGAGATGGCCTTGGCGGACGACCTCTGGAGGGCCAAGTCCTAAAGGGCCCAAGCCTACTTTCAGGTGGCAGTGGTGTTGTAGCTTTACTCTGTTCTGCCCGCTGAGCCTGAGATGACCGGTCTCAGGAATGGAAGATTCAGATTGGCTTGTCTCCCCCATGTCTGCTGGATGGAAGGCCCGAGGTTGTGGACAAGCAGATCCTCCTCTCTCTGCGTTTTTGTCGGCTCCTGATGGGGGGACATCTGGAGAGAACCCACCATTGTCTACACCATGCAGTTGAAGCCCTCAGTCATTGATCTCAGGGACTGAGCTATGCTTTGGAATTCTCCCACCATGGATCTGACAATGAGCCCCAGGCTTTCCATTTGCAGTGTTGGCATGGTGCCATGCATTGCCGGCACCACCTCCGATGACAGAAGGATGCGGGAATCCTCCATTCCGTTTGCAGTCAAACGCATGTCACCAACAGCCCCTCCTGGTATTCCCGGCTCAGCTTTTGCATCTCAAGCAGCTGAGGGACGAACTTGTCCATGGGTACAGAACCTGGCTGGGGCACAGTTGTGTCCTCGGATCCAGCAGATCTCTGACTGTCTGATCCTGGGACATTCCTGCCTCCATCTGATGTGCATCAGGAGATCAAAAGCAGTATCGTGCTCGCCAGCAGTGTCCCAGAAGCCTGCCTGCTAAGGTCGCCCATGAAGGTGTGTGTCTTTTCAAGATTGGATGGTGCGGATGATAGCCGCAACATTTTTTCACTTTCCTCCTTCGACATCTCCTCCAAGGTCATGTTGAGTGTGGATGGAAGGACACTGCAGCTGGATAGGCCAGGCTGATCGTGTGGTGTTCCTGCAACAAAAGAGACATGATAGTAGGACAAGGCCAGGTTAATGGTTTTGGATGCATAGAACTCACTTGAGTTTGGTCTTCTGGATGAACATGCAGTGACTGCTCACTTTTCTCTCGCAGGCTCACATCGCTCTCAGTACAGGCCCACTCCTGCACCTCCCGTGAGAGTTCCAGGGTTCTCTCCTTGAAAGGAGACAGGTATTCAACTTGGGCATCCCACCACCCATCCTCTCTTGTTCGCGGTAGTTGTGGGCAAGCTTATCCTGTAGGAACATAAATGGGGATGATGTGAGCTGGACGTCTGCTGGATGAGATGTCAAAGATACTTGGCGTGTGTGGACACAGCATGTAAACAGGGAGGCGTTTTGAAGCGGCGTGCCAGGGGGGGGCGTGTGGAAACTTGTGGGACGAAGGGCGCTGGGTCCTTATTAAGCGGCAGCATGTGGAGTTGAGGTGACATTCTTAGGGGTAGCGGAAATGTGGAGTGTAGAGAGGAGACTGGGAGGACTTGTCCTGGCAAAATGGAGTAGGCTATTCATCTTCTTGCGGCATTACACCTCCGTCCTCTTGTGCAGCCTGCTGGCACAGACCAAAGCTGTGACCAGCTCCCAGGTGGGATTTGTTATCTAGCAGGAGGATCTCCTGCCAGTGTGAAGATTTATTGTTGTCCGTCTCTCCACACCACGGCATCCAGAATACAGGTGAGGACCCCGTCCATGAATCGTCGGCATCCTCCTGGCTTCAATGAGAGCAAGTGCGGTAGAGCTGTTTAAATGCAGCGCCAACTTGATTAGAGTGCTCAAATGACCCCTGGGGTGGGGCCTTTTTCAGGCGAGGAAAACATTTTTCTCTCAAAGTGTCTAAAAATTGCGGTCCAGATGGCATCACTGGGGCCGTGGGGAATTGCACTGATTTTCACGCCGAGATCAACACTTTGCCATTTTGGGGGAAAATTCCACCTTCCCTCTCCCAAGAGACTTGCTCACACGTAACCTAACACACTGCAGTTAAATTCAGAAGTCGGCATGTTGGAACTGGCTTCTCAGTATGCTGTCAATTTCCCAGCTTTTAACACCTCGCCCACTTCCAAACCCACATACTCCTGCAAGTTAACATAGAAAAAGGAGAATATCTCCCTGCTGAATGTCTTTCTCCTCCAGTACCACGATGGATGCAGTTCTCTGGGTATAACCAGCCTAATGCTTTCAGAATGGGTGGACAGTTCAAGATTTACAGTTTGCAATTGCAACATTGCCTAGGAAGCATCCAATGTCCACAACTCTGAGTTTGAAACCAGATGACGAGAGGAAAAGATAGCGAATATGTTGACAGCCTGAAAGCATTAAGCAGACTCATTTTTCTATACCTTATTCAGACCACTGGAAAGGTACAATATTTTAAAAAAATAAATGGAAGAAATGCTTCAATATTAGGCAGGGGTTGTTATTAATTCCAAATCTATAAAGGAAATGGTCTATAGCCAGCAATCACTGGTGGGAAGCCCGTCGTTCGATGGCTGGAATAAGAACTCTCCTGAGGCTGCAGGCGAGCAGTGCAATTAGGCTAGATTGCCATAGGCCTAAGAATAATGTTTTCTGTGCATAAGACTATTTGTGCATGGAGAACGATCCCAGCACTTAAAGAATACTTACTCATGAAATCAAGGAAGTGATATTTCATGCATAAAACAGATCAGTTGGTGGAAAGGGTAGGCCTATAGCCAGCAATCACCAATTTTTGGAATTTTAATTCTGTTTTAATTTTTGATTTTTAAGCAAACCTTGATTGAATCTTACTTTGGAGTCAATGACATAAACCAAGGTGTGATTGTGCTTTTATTATCAAATAATTATATAATCAGTAATATTATCAACTGTCGTCTTGAAACTTTTCCCAAGGATTTTTCTTGCGCATCATACAGCTTTTTTGACTGAACATTGTTTTTTTCTCATATGTGGCAGCAAAACAAAGTTGTTTATCCGCTGTTTAAAAAGAGGAACTGTTCTGCCTCTATTGACCCTGATAACCTCTTGAATGAAGGGGCCACTTGGGGTGGTCAACGAGATGGGATTTGACTGATGGACAGTATTCAAGTGAGAGATATTGTCAAGGATGTGCAAACAGATTGAGCTCTGTGAAGCCTGCAGACTTTGTAAAGTCTGTGAGAAAGGTTGATAAAAATTCATGGCTGCTGAGACCGATGTTTTGAGAAAGTCTGAACAAGGCCTCAAAAGACTAGAATGAAGCCCAAATTTTGGCTTAAATGTTTCCAGGACTCACTGCTGCAGCCGGAGTGGCTTAGTCGGCCAGTGAAGAACATGGAGGAAGGGACATTGGAGTGACTGATCTACTCCCATGTAACATTATTCAGAGACTTGGAGGAAGGGGGAATTTTGCCAATTTAAGGCTTTGTTGTAGAACAGACCAATTTGAAGGTATGGTCTGTGCTTTAAAAAAATGTCTTTCTTCTTTTCTCCTGGTGTATATATATATATTACACAAGTTATTTCTCCTTTCAATAAAGCTATCTCTCCTTCTTTCTTTTTATATTATAAATTTACAATTCTTACGTCATTATTACAATGATCATTATTCAATGAATGAAATTGTTGTTTTAACATATTACCTGGCATTGTTGCTCATTACTGATATGTCCAGCGTATGGCTCAGAACCTGAGTGAGACTCCATGAGGGACTTTCAGGCTTTTACAAATGCCAGATGAAGGGCAGCACAGTGGTGCAGTGGTTAGCACTGCTGCCTCATGGCGCTGAGGACCCAGGTTCGATCCTGGCCTCGGGTTACTGCCAGTGTGAGGTATGCACATTTTCCCCATGTTTGCGTGGGTCTCACCCCCACAACCTAAAGATGTGCAGGTTAGGTTGATTGGCCATGCTAAAACTGCCCTTTAATTGGAAAACAAAATAAATGGCAGATGAAATTTAATGTAGAGACCTGTGACGTGATATATTTTGGATGGACGAACGAGGAGAGGCTTAGTGCCAGCACTGAAACCCCAGCAAATTGGGGAGGAGGAAACCAGCTATGCAGGAACTGTCCTTGTCTTCTCCTGGGGTTGCTCTTAAATAAAGAGTCTGTGTTGTCCCAAAGAACTAGATTCATGATTGTGGGAATTCTGAGTGGGTGACCTGGCTGTTCTGGAAATTAGATTAATTGGCACAAACTTATCCAGGCACTCTGAAATAAGCTGGAGAAAGTGGGAAGGCTGCAGGGCCACAGGAAATGAGTTTCTGCACCTCTTAAAGTAATATCTCCTTTATAATAATAATCTTTATTATTGTCACAAGTAGGCTTACATTAACACTGCAATGTAGTTACTGTGAAAATCCCCTAGTCGCCACACTCCGGCGCCTGTTTGGGTACACAGAGGGAGAATTCAGAATGTCCAAATTACCTAACAGCACGTCTTTGGGACTTGTGGGAGGAAATCGGAACACCCGGAGGAAACCCACGTAGATACGGGGAGAAAAGCAGACTCCACACAGACATGACCCAAGCTGGGAATCGAACCTGGGACCCTGGCGCTGTGAATCAACAGTGTTAACCACTGTGCTACTGTGCCATAGCTTGGTAAGTAGAATTTTGAACAACTTTTTAATCTTTGCCGGTCTTCTGTTCGATTGATTTTGAAGTGGCATTTCATTCTACCTGCTGTTTTATTTTTGTTGTTAAAACAAATCATTTTATCATCAGCAGTGGCACAGGTCAGGGTTGTGGTGCCACAGGCATACGCATTACTCAACCCTCACCCCAACAAGATAAAATACTTTTCAAGAGGCTTCAATGAGGGCATATCGGGGAGGTGGTGGCGTAGTGATGTTGTTTCTGGACTAGTTAACCAGAGACCAGAGTAATGCTCTGGAGACCCAGGTTCAAATCCTGCCACTGCAGCTGGTGTAATTTCAATTCTAGAAAAACCTGGAATTAAAATGTTAATGATGATCATGAAAACCATTGTCAATTGTCGTAAAAACCCATCTGGTTCATTAATGTCCTTTAGGGAAGTGAAATCTGCTGTCCTTACCTGGTCTGGCCTACATGTGACTCCAGACCCACAGCAATGTGGTTGACTCTTAACAGCTCCCTCAAGGGCAATTAGCGATGGGCAGTAAATGCTGGCACAGCCTGCGACATCCACATCCCATGAACGAATAAAAAAAATCTGCCTATATCCGTCTAGATCACACACCCACAATTACTCAGCACATTCGCAACCTAGCGCCTATTGGACTTTTTTTGTTTGCTGGATTGGGGTGGGAGGGGTAGTGAATTAGGTCCTTCTGCTGATATTTGGCTGTCAGATCAGAAATGCCTTCTCAAGGAATGGAAATTGGGTTGGAGGATTACACACATTGACAGACATATGCACATCCGTTATGTCAACTGGGGTGTAAGTGACAGTGCATCAGGCAGCTACGTTCAAAATAACTTTAGGTGCTAGAGTCTTGAAAAATATGAGTGCCAAAGTTTCTGATCAAAACTTGCAGGTTGAAACAGTTCTATCCTGATGCATGAATATGCATGAGATGCAAAAATATTAGGAGGGGGGGGTGTGGAAAACAAAATAGTTGTTTTTCTCGATATGCAAACGTTCACCTTTAAGTATGAGCTTCCCTTTAATTTAAACTAATGATCAGAAATTCCACTTGCTCCATTTGACTGTCTCCCTGCACAAATGGAAAGGTCAAAACAGCAATGGCAGCTACACATAGTTCTCCTCATGAGCTGGAGCACACATTCCAGAGCAATCAATTCCCTTCTGTATGGGACAGCTTGTATCAGCAAAACAAAACAAAAACATCACTTGCGCCAGGAACGTATTTTTCCATGTGTTTTCAGTGTCATTTAACCACGTATTGTGTACCTGGGAGAATTGCCTCAGAATGCCATGGAATAACAAAAAATGTTTTGAATTCTGCTACTGCATCTGCCCTGCCTCCAAAGCTAAGCAAAGGTTTATGCGAAATATTGAAGAGGGAGAGATAGCCCCCGTGCAAGATTTCAGAGAACAAGGAGGGCTGCTCGACAATAAACTACAATAGTTTAGATGGTACACCCACGATTGTTGAGCATTGCCTTGTGTTCCTAATCAATTTTTTCTTTGAAGACAAATATCATTATAATGACAAAGAAGTGTAGATCTGTTTGTAGAATAATGAAGTGCTTCTAGATCACCAACTGTCATAGATTCCCATTACTTAAAGGCTGTTAGACAACGCTACTGGCAGCCAAGTGTTGGTACATGCACTATAGCAGAATGCCTCTCACGCAAATACTTCATACACTTTTTACATGCAACATTTTTAGCAAGAAGGGAATGATTTTACTCTTTAAATACGAGTGCCAGATAAATTTAGTTTTTTTGGATTGTTTACATTGCTTTGTCACTGCTGCACAAACAATACGATAAATCAAATTCAGTTCTAATCAATCAATTGCTATTGCTAACACAGTAGTTTGGCATACATATTTGATGCTTTCTGTCTTTTAAGTCGCTGGTAACTAAGCAACAGATATTCTCCCTACTCTATATCTGCACCTGTACATCCCAAACACAATTACAATGATATAAAGCTATCACAGGGCCAATGTAACCAAATAATTTGCCTTTTTCAATTGTGATTCCGGAATGTTCTGATGTTCATATTTTAAATAGCAGTAAGATATCGCACCAGGGAATTTGTCATTCACATACAGCATGTTAAATTGAGACCAAATTACCTGCAGTTCACAGGATACGGCGACAGGATGCTGAGAGCTGTTTACTGATGCTCACTGAACTAACTCCCAATTACATGCACAGCAACCAGTGTGCCAGCTGCTCGTGGGAAGCCCTAATAAGGTGCCTTTTAGTTTAAGGCCTGGAATGCAGAGAGTACCTGATTGTGAATTGTAAATGCGTGCATGCACAGGACACAAGCAGTCAATAACAGAAGAAAGGAAACAAGAATAAATGGCCATTTCACCTATTACATTTGAAGAAAAGACACAATGTGCATTATTTCCATGAAATATTAAAAACTGCACAGCAATAAAATAATGCCTAGAAATAACCTGGAGAGAAACCCTGGGCGGGATTCTGTGATCCTGAGGCTAAGTGTTGACGCCGTCGAAAATGCTACAGCCTCAGGATCAGCAATTCTGGCCCCTACAGGGGGCCAGCACGGCGCTGGAGCGGTTCACGCCGTTCCAGCTGCTGATCCCGGCGTCAACTGGGCGACGCGGGATCCGCGCATGCGCAGTGGCACCGGCGCCAACGCGCACATGCGAGTGGCTTCCTTCAACGTGCTGGCCCCGACATAACATGGCGCAGGGCTACAGGGGCTGGCGCGGAAGAAAGGAGGCCCCCAGCCAGAGAGGCCGGCCTGCCGATTGGTGGGCCCCGATCGCGGGCAAGGCCACATCAGAGGCCCCCCCCCCACAGGCCGCCCCTCAACCCTTCCACGCTGAGTTCCCGCCAGCTGAGAGCAGGTGTGGACGGCGCCGGTGGGACTCGGCTTTTTTACGACGGCCGCTTGGCCTGTCACGGGCCGAGAATCGGTGGGCCGGCCGCGTAGAACGGCCCCTTATCGGGCCCGTGCCAACCACGCCAGCGCCGATTCTCCACTCTGTGGAGAATCGCATCCCGGCTCAGGGCGGCGTGGCGCGATTCGCGCCGGTTGCGGGAGTCTCCGGCCTGGCCCCGGGCTGAGAGAATCCCGCCCCTAACTTTATTCTCTTTGGTTCATGCAGCCCTCAGTCCTGCTGAAGACTCGAGTTCAAATATTTTGAAGAAACTTAAGCTGGCATAATTGTAAACCAGCAATTAGTTAACACCTTTTGAAGCACGGCTAAAGGAGGAAACTAGGGAGAAGAAGAAAAAGCAAGACGCAACATTTAAAATTTACAAATATTTGCTTCCTGAACGGAGGTGAAATTAAAAAACACACTGTTCTTTCACCACCAAGGACTCAGGCTTGAGTCTAATGCCGATTGATCGAGTGATTGTTTCCTCCAGCTGTGAGCAACCTCCAGGTTTCTTTGTAGAGTTTGGGGCAGCACTAACCCAGTTTCTAGTAGATATGGGAACATAACACTGGTACTAATTGGCACAGAGGCAGTCAGCGATTCTCTTTTGAGATTGGGACTGGGATACATCTTGAGACAGATTAGAGGGATTTCTCCTTTGTTTAATATTTCAGACCCAATATACACTTTCATCCTGTTTCACACAGGAACGATTCAGATGATAATTGCGTCCATTGGAAGTGAATCCACAGTTGCTTTTTGGTTGCAGTTTCCAAATGTAAATATAATTCCTGAATTATGCAATATCTGGCCTTGGAATGCTTGATGTCCAAACTGTTAAGCATCCCTGACCTTAATCTGCACAAAAATTTATGTAATAATCTTGATATTTTGGGAAAGGTTGACAGAGAAACCTTGCTAATATTTCCCAAGTTTCACACATGGTTTGATGCAACAGTAGCAGATAAAATCATTTTACTGTATATTGGACAATCCAGATTTTTAAATTACTGTATTTCAAATTAAAACAGAAAGCAAAGCAACCAGAACTCTTGCCATCCATTTCACATCCACACAATGGTATCATGAAGAAAAAATGTGCAACAAGCACTTTATGGGTGTAATCCAACCAAAATAAAACAGAATGCTGTTCTGGGCAGAATTATCGGGAAGTGTCGAGAACGACCCCACTATATAATGGCACTCTGTCTTACGGGAACGCCCTGACAAGGCCGCACTTAACCGCATTTCCTGCACTGAGGAGCTCCTGTCAATGCAGGAGGGGATTGGGATGCCATTTTTAAATGGCACCCCGATCCCACTACCCTCACTGACGCCACCCCTAGCCCCCCCAACCCCCAATGCCCCAATTCACGTGTTAGGTGATCCTCGGGTCAACCGCACCCTCCCACACGTGCGCACTGCCAGCCTGGAACCCTGACAGTGCCCCTGCCAGCCTGAAAGTGCCACCTGGGCACCCTGTCAGTGCCAGGCTGGCATCCAGGTGGCAGAGCCTGGGTGCCCAGGTAGCACCAGCAGTGCCAGGGTGTCACCTTGCCCGGAGGTTGACCACTTGGTGGCATCCGATCGCCTGGGAGATCCCTTCCAGGTACCCTTCTGCC
Source organism: Scyliorhinus torazame (assembly GCF_047496885.1). NCBI lineage: Eukaryota > Metazoa > Chordata > Chondrichthyes > Carcharhiniformes > Scyliorhinidae > Scyliorhinus > Scyliorhinus torazame. Next base: position 134,158,261 of record NC_092710.1, read on the forward strand.
TGGTCCCCATTTGTGGGGACCAGTACTGAATGGCACCCGGCTGCGGTCTCCTTGACAAGGCCGGCCGATGCCAGGTGGCCATTAGATCCGGCAAAGGCAGAGATAACTCAGCTTCTAAGGCGACTTCTCTCTGCGAGACTGGATCCCACCCATTGTCGGAAGATCACGCCCTATGTGTTTGGTTAGACGGAAAGCAGTGTGATTTTGTTATTTGGACAATGTCATTCACAAATGAAGCATGAATGTGCATTATAATATTAAGTTATGTGTAAGTCAAATTAAAGTGTGTTTCCGAAACACGTTTTGATGGAGTTGGCGTAGCTCGAAGTGGGAGCTACTTCTTCTGCCCTCAAGTAGAGAATGCTCCGTTTGGTCCTTTAGGTACATTATGTCATTGTTCGGAACAAGCGTCTGAAATGTATTATCTTTCTTGAGACAGTGATTTACAATCATTTTGCGATGGTTATTATTTGCTACTTCTCAGCCATGCCTACAGACCACCATTATTCCAGACGTTCCATGAAAGAAATAGAGGAAGGTGGATTTTCTCCACGAAAGATGAAAAGTAAATCAGATATGCACTTGAAAACTATAATGCTATGAAGACATTTCAAAGATACTTCACACGTTTGCTGTTATCTCCATCAGGAACTCAAGGGAATGGCTGCATACACTATACCTTGCTGGGGATGGGATTCTCAACAAAGATAAAAATATTTTCAGATATGGAATGAATAAGTATAAACAATGACATCTCCTCCATGATAATCCTCAATACCAGGGCCCCGCAAGGTTGCGTACTTAGCCCCCTATTATATTCCTTATACACATAGGTCTGTGTGGCAAAATCCAGCTCCAACTCCAGTTACTAGTTTGCTGATGACACGACTGTAGTGGGTCGGATCTCAACAACGATGAGTCAGAGTAGAGGAAGGAGATAGAGAACTTAGTGGCATGGTGCAACGATAACAATTTCTACCTAAATGTCAACAAAACTAAAAGCTGGTCATCGACTTCAGGAAGCAAGTGTCGTACATGCCCCTGTTTGTATCAATGGTGCAGAGGTGGAGGTGATTGACAGCTTCAAATTCCTCAGTGTAAACATCACCAACAATCTTCCTGGTCCACCCACGCCGACGATACGACCAAGAAAGCACAACAGCGCCTATACTTCTTCAGGAAATTAGGCTGACCGCAATAACTCTTATCAATTTTTATAGATGTACCATAGCAGCATTCCATCTGGCTCCATCACAGCTTGGCAGCATGGAAACTGCTCGGCCCAAGACTGTAAGAAACGACAGAGTCATGAACACAGCTCAGTCTATCACACATGCCCGCGTCCCATCCATTGACTCTGTCTACACCTCCCACTGCCTTGGGAAAGCAGGAATCATAATCAAAGACACCTCCCACCCGGGTTATTCTCTCTTTCAACTTCTTCCATCGGGCAGAAGATACAAAAATCTGAGAACACGCTCTAACAGATTCAAAAACAGCATCTTCCCCTCTGTTATCAGACTCCTAAATGGCCCACTTAGGGACTGAACTGATCTTTCTATGCATCTTCTCGACAGTTGTAGCTCTATATTCTGTATGCTTCACCCGATGTCTATGTTTATGTATTTACATTGTGTATTTATCGTATGTTCTGAGTTTTCAAGAATGGAGCGATCTGCCTGGACTGTACGCAGAACCATACTTTTCACTGTACATTGGTACACATACCAATAAATCTAAATCTAAATGAGTGTACATAAAGAATACCCACTTGGTACAGATGGCTCCAAACAATTTGGAAATCACCATTAGGAAATAACAAAAACATACATTTATATACTGCTTTTAACAGAACGAAACATCCCATGGCACGACACAGTAGCATTGAAAAATAAAGTGTGACACCAAAACACATAAGGAGATATCAGATTGGATGCTGAAGAGCTTGGTGCAAGAGGTAGGTTTTGTTCAGTATCTTAAAGGTGGGAGGTGAGGTAGAGAGGAGCAGGAAGCGTATTCTGGACCTTGGGGCCTAGGCAGCTGAATGCATGTTCCCAATGGTGCCGCCATTATAATCAGGAATGCACAAGAGGTCAGTAATAGAGGAGCACAAATCTCTCAGCGTGTTGTGCGGCTGGATGATATTACAGAGAAAGGGAGGGGCAAGGCCATGAAGAGATCTGAAAACAAGGAGAATTGTAAAGTGAAGATGTTGCTTGATCAGGGAATTATTGCAGGTCAGACAGTACAGGAGAGATAGGAAAACGGGTCTTGCTCCAAATTAAGACATGGGCAGCAGGGTTTTTGACGACCTCAAGTTTACAGAGTGTACAAAATGTAGGAGACCAATCAGGAATGCATTGAAATAATCAAGTCTAGCGGTAACCAAGGCATGATTGAGGGTTGCAGCAGTAGGAGAGAGCTCAGTCAAGGGTGAGGTTGAGCGATATCACACAAGTGTAAACAGGTTATCTTGGTGATGGCACGAATGATGTCAGAAGCTTATTTGGGATCATTTGTGCCACCAAGATTAACCAACACACTAACTTAATTTCAGGCTGCTGCTAGGGAGAGAGATGGAGTCAGAAGTGAGGGAATGGTGTTTGGAACGGGGGCAAAAAGAAATGGCTTCAATCTTCACGTTATTTAATTTTTAATTTAGAAAATACAAAAGAAAATAGGGAGCGCTCAGGTGGGGAATCAGCTGACCCCTGTGAGCAGGTTTTCTTCAATTTAGACCAACAAGGAGTGCAATTAATTTTCTTTTTGATTGATTCTGTAAAGAGCTGCTAGAGCCAGGGGAGGGAAAATATTGGCAATAAGGGCAAGAGGTCAAAGCTGTAGTGTGGAAATCTGAAGATGGATGAATATGCTAGAGCTTTGCTGGGTTACCTTTAAAGATCGGTGAGTATTTATATAGAGCTTTCCTTCATCAGATTACATGGACAGAGTAGTCTATGGAACAGTAGATTATAAATTAGCTGTGGAAGTGACAAGATTGGTGGGCTAAATGGCCTTTTCTTGATCTATACCCCTCTCAGATCTTTGAATGGCTTCTTTATTATTAACACTTTGAAGTTTCCAATTGGAACCAAATATAATCACTGCTTGAGAGATTTTGTTTCTTTATTCTTTCATGATAAAGGGCCATACTTTCCTCTTTTTCATAATGTTAACAAATAAAGGTACATATCAGGATAGAATTTCCATTCTGTGTGCAACTGGCAATCCAGGTGAAAATTGCATTCAAAATTGTGTTAATTGTCTGAAGTGAGGTTATGGCTCAAGTTTCCACTTTGCATGTAAAAAATTGCAAACTCTTCCATGAAACAGTACAATTGGGTAATGTTTGAGAACACAATTGTTTATTTTATTTACTTTGCATTCAAATGCATCCCTTGTTCTATTTAACCATGTATTTTATTAATACAGTGGAAAATGGTTTTATGACAAAAAACATTTTGATCAGTGTGTGGTCCACCAACTGTGAGTAATGTGACTCACGAGGTACATTGGTGGGCTGGTTTAGCAGAGGGGGTTCAATTCCCGTACTGGCTGAGGTTATTTATGAAGGCCCGGCTTCTCAACATTCCTCCTCACCTGAGGCATGGTGATCCTTGGATTAAATCATTCCCTCAAAGGCGAAAGCAGCCTATGGTCACCTGGGACTCATGGTGTAAAGTAGTCAGTTTCTTAGTGAATTAAATTGTGTTTAAAATTAAAACCAAAACTTGAAAGTGCCCTTGTGTTTAAAATAAACTTAATTTAAAGCATTTTCTCAAAGGCCACAAATAATGTTATTGATGGAACTCACAATGGTGATGAATTTATCTGGGGCATGATCGGTTTTGTGGGCAGCACTGGCTTCCATCACAACATTTTTGAAACCAATGTTGAAGTTGCTGAAACTTGATTTACGCTGAATGCTCAGACTCCTTTTATATTGTGTGTTCAGTTGGCCAATTTTGGGCAAATTGCACACAGCCTAGCGGAAGCTCTATCCCGTGATAATTTAGGTGTTTTCCAATCTTTCACTTGAGCTTTTTTACAAGCTTCTGTAATTTAAGAATCTGTGATTCACAACTCTCTGTGTCTTCAAATGTGTCTTCATTTGCATTCATACTGAATTCACTTTTGGTAACATGCCCAGAATGACAAACAGAGCCTTTCTGATACAAGAGCAAATTACTAAGAATATTCAAAATCTGAAATAAAAATAGAAGGCACTGGAAATGCTCAGCAGGTCTGGAAGTATCTGAAGAGAAAGAACCAGAGGTAGCATTACAGGTCAGTGACCTTTTGATGAGGCTGAAGGGTTAACTTTCTAATAGTTGCTTTAACTTTTGGAAATTACCTTCTCATTCCAGTATTCTTCACTTGCCTCCAAAAGTAATAGTGCACCAAATTGGACCTAATTTAAATTTTAAATATCAAGCTAATTTATTGAACAAATTAGGAAGAAACAATTACATAAAAATATCAAACTCTCAAAAACACAAGTTTGCAACTGATACACTTAAGGTATTGTCGCTTTTCTAAATGTAGTTATTTCATTTCTAGCAATAATAATATTTTGTAATATAGTACATGGGCAGTTTGAGACATGGCATATGATAAGTGCAGACTGCTTGGGCAGAACGGGTGACTTTAGACTCTTGGTTGCCAAGCTTTCCACCACAGGAATAAATTATATCCAGGATGGAATATCAAGCTACCAAGATAGTTCAAACTCTTTACAGATGACTGCCATGTCTACAAAGCCATTACTGAGGCAGCAGATGAGGTTAGCCTTCTGGAAGATCTAAATAATCTCATCAAAAGCTAAGGTATAGGGAACAAAATTCATTGTGGAGAAATGCAACATCATGCAAATCAACAATACTCAATGCCCATCAATACTACACAATGCATGATTCCCTTCCTGAAGTTTGCTAAAGAATGCTGTTACTTAAAGAATTCACATCCAAAATAATTTAAAGTGGAATGTAGAAAGTCAACAGGCAGCCCCCAGGCATCCATGGCGCTTAGGTTCATGAAATGGAATTTCCATCACTCTGCAACTACACTGAAGGAAGTACTGTAGCAAACACGAGTGAGACTACACCTTAAGTATGAGACAGACGCTTGGAGCCCATTTACTGCTAACCTTGAGAAAGTTCAATGCAGCTTGCTTCATTACAAACAATTACTCATGAGATACCAGTGTCTCCTCGTTGGTCACATTGGTTGGTTGGCAGCCTTCAGAACTGAAAAAAAGCCCACCGGTTGAGTTGCCTGTATAAAATTTTGAACGAACAATTAAATATTTCTAAGCAGTACATCAAGCTTACAAGTGACCAACCTCAAAGAGTTCACAACCAATGCTCCAACTGTATACACCCCAATGTGATTCAAATGCTATCTCCTCCCCCCCCCCCCCCCCCCAAGAACAATGAAGGAGGCCTGGAACACGCTTCCACAAACCAGAATCTCCATTCCCACTACGGACACATTGAAGGAAATCCATTGAACTTTTTAAAATAATGCGACTATCAATTGCACTTATTGTGCACTTCCTGTGAAAATCCCCTAGTGGAACATGGCGGAGTGAAACCTTACCAAGTACCAGGTAGTTCTCCCTGCCCCAGATCTATTTCGACTTTTTGGTAAAGATTGATTGCCATGGTCAGTTAACAACTCCATTATTGTATGGATCGACTACCAGGATTGTAGAAGACAAACTGAATGAATCTTAGTCTTTTATGTCTAGGAGTTCCTTTGTTCATATCTCTTGGAGCTGCTGAAGCTAACAAGTCCACTCGTCTGTCTGAGAATATTCCAATTCATTCAATTTTCCTCTGCAAACTCAGCTTAATGAACAACTCTAGCCACTTAATTGTGTTAAAGGTGCTATATAAATACAAGTTGTTGTAATTGCCCTTTGGCCCCTTACCCAGCCTTGGTAATTTTGTATTGCTGACCTCAGCTTCAGAAATAACTGACTGTTAGGTGTGCAGCTGTGTGTTTATTTCGAATATGACAATGCTCACTTTCTCCAGTCTGTAACTTAGGGAACAAACCTCAAAATGATTGTAATGACTTAGGCTGAAACAGTTTAGCTGATTTATTTTCAAACTCTTTGGGACTGCCTCTGCAACAAAAAAACTGGTGCTACAGAACTCCAGCTTGTCCACAGTTAAGGATGTAAACCAAGCCTCAATCCCAAGGGTTGGGACAGGCAGAATCATTAAAACCCTGTGATGGGGCAGTCCATGCTACTCCTCTGAGGGGGTTCTTCCTCGCTGAAGAAAGAAAAGAGGAAAATTAATCTTGTGAGGGAGCCACGAGGCAATTTAACGCAGGTAATTGATCCCTTCCTTCGACTGTTCTGGACTTTTGGAAGGGTCTCGATGGAGCACATGCCAGCACTAAACTGACAGGAGAAATGTTAGGTCTTGAAAGGACTTAATGAGTGGATCGCCTGGGGAAGCTGGGGAACCCCCTTGTGGTAGTCACCACTGATGTATTATATTGTATATATGGGCATTACGGTAAGGCCCCTGTACTACAGGCACGGGGGTAGATCCCTGCCTGCTGGCTCCGCCCAGGAGGCGGAGTATAAATGTGTGTGCTCTCCGAACAGCTGCCATTTCATAAGCTGCTGTAGGAGGCCACACATCTCTGTGTAATAAAGCCTCGATTACATTCTACTCTTGTCTCGTCGTAATTGATAGTGCATCACCCCTCAAAAAAGCCTCCTTAATGTGAGGGTCGGGACGAAGACGTGGCCCACCAGGACAGAAATTAAACAAGGCTTCTACAATCTTGGTAGTCAAACCAGGCAAAACCATGGTTCCACCCCAAATTTCACATGCAGTGGGTCTACTCCATACCCCGTCAAGTTCCAGGAATATCTAGTCTTAATGTATTACTTTTAAAAATAAATTTAGTGTACCCAATTCATTTTTTCCAATTAAGGGGCAATTTAGCGTGTTCAATCCACTTGCCTTGTCTTTATGTATTATTGACTGAATTAAAGAGACATCTAATAACTGAAACTAGGCAGAACATCTTGTTTCTTTTTAAGGTGGGATGATGTGTGAGATGATACAATGGGCGGGATTCTCCGACATCAGGCGGGCGGGTCATACCGGCGCCAAAGAGTGGCGTGAACCACTCTGGCGTTGGGCCGCCTGGAAGATGCGGAATCCTCCGCACCTTCAGGGGCTAGGCCGGCGCTGGCGGGGTTGGTGCCGCGCCAGCCGGTGCCGGAAGGGTTGGCGCCGCGCCAACCAGCGCTGAAGGGCTTCCGCCGGCCGGCGCGAGTTGGCGTATGCACAGGAGCGCCAGAGTGTTCTGGTGTGATCCCAGCGCATAGGCAGGGGAGTTCTTCTCCGCGCCGGCCATGGAGGACCGTTACAGTGGCCGGCATGGAGGGAAAGAGTGCCCCCACGGCACAGGCCCGCCCGCAGATCGGTGGGCCCCGACCGTGGGCCAGGCCACCGTGAGGGCACACCCCGGGGCCAGCGCCCCCTCCTCCCCGAGGACTCCGCAGGCCGCCCGCTGAGCCAGGTTCCGCCGGTTTGATTTACACCCTTTACAAGGTCCCTCATGGTAGACTGGTACAAAAGGTGAAGTCACACAGGATCAGGGGTGAGCTGGCAAGATGGATACAGAACTGGCTAGGTGATAGAAGGCAGAGAGTAGCAATGGAAGGGTGCTTTTCAAATTGGAGGGCTGTGACTAGTGGTGTTCCGCAGGGATCAGTGCTGGAACCTTTGCTGTTCGTAGTATATATAAACGATTTGGAGGAAATGTAATTGGCCTGATTAGTAAGTTTGCAGACGACACAAAGGTTGGTGGAATTGCGGATAGCGATGAGGACTGTCAGAGGATACAGCAGGATTTAGTTTGTTTGGAGACTTGGGCGGAGAGATGGCAGATGGAGTTTAATCCGGCCAAATGTGAGGTAATGCATTTTGGAAGGTCTAATGCAGGTAGGGAATATACAGTGAATGGTAGAACCCTCAAGAGTATTGAAAGTCAGAGAGATCTAGGTGTACAGGTTCACAGGTCACTGAAAGGGGCAACACAGGTGGAGAAGGTAGTCAAGAAGGCATACGGCATGCTTGCCTTCATTGGCCGGGGCATTGAGTATAAGAATTGGCAAGTCATGTTGCAGCTGTATAGAACCTTAGTTAGGCCACACTTGGAGTATAGTGTTCAATTCTGGTCGCCACACTACCAGAAGGATGTGGAGGATTTAGAGAGGGTGCAGAAGAGATTTACCAGGATGTTGCCTGGTGTGGAGGGCATTAGCTATGAGGAGCGGTTGAATAAGCCCGGTTTGTTCTCACTGGAACGACGGAGCTTGAGGGGCGAGCTGATAGAGGTCTACAAAATTATGAGGGGCATAGACAGAGTGGATAGTCAGAGGCTTTTCCCCAGGGTAGAGGGGTCAATTACTAGGGGGCATAGGTTTAAGGTGCGAGGGGCAAGGTTTAGAGGAGATGTACGAGGCAAGTTTTATACACAGAGGGTATTGGGTGCCTGGAACTCGCTGCCGGAGGTGGTGGAAGCAGGGACGATAGTGACATTTAAGGGGCATCTTGACAAATACATGAATAGGATGGGAATAGAGGGATACAGAAGTGTAGAAGATTGTAGTTTAGTCGGGCAGAATGGTCAGCACGGGCTTGGAGGGCCTGTTCCTGTGCTGTACTTTTCTTTGTTCTTTGACTGGCCGAAAAATGGTGGCCACCCGGCCCATCATGGAGCGGAGGGTCGCCGGGGGGACCACTGCCAACAGCCCCCGACCGGTGCGACGTGATTCCCGCCCCCGCCGAAAAACCGGCGCTGGAGAATCCGGCAGCCAGCGTCGGGACGACGGGGCGGGATTCATGTCGTCCCCGGCGATTCTCCGGCCCAGTGGGTCGGAGAAACCCGCCCAATATCTTAAGAACTTAAGCAAGAGTAGCCTGCTCTGCCAGTTAATAAGATCATGACCACTCCTTGACCTCAACTCCACCTTCCCACTTGATCCAAATCTATTGATCTCATATACTCAACAACAGCGCATCCACAGGCATCTGGGGTGGGGAATTCAAAGCATTCACAACACTCTGAGTGACAACGTTCTTCTTGACTTTAGCCTTAACTGATCGACCCTTTATGCTGATAGTGATAGATTCTTCAGCTGGAGGAAACAACCTCTCAGCATCTACCATATCAAAATTTCTTAGAATCTTGTATGTTTCAATGATATCACCTCTCATGCTCCTATCCCCCAGACAGTAAAGATTTATGCTTCTCAACCTCTCATGAAAAGGCAACCCGCCCACCTCAGAAATCCAAATTGAGTGAACCTTCACTCCATTGCTTCCAATGCAAGTATATCTTCCCTTAGTGGGTCTGGCAGCATTTGCGGAGAGAAACAAAGTTAACGTTCCAGGTCGATGACCTTTCAAGGGTACATGGTGCGTTACCCCGCAACTTTTCCCCTGCCATCTGGAAATTCTATCCATAAACTATGTTCTTTTCTCCTCAGATGCTGCTGAGTATTTCCAGCTTTTTCTATTTTTATTTCAGATTTCCAATATCTGCAGTAATTTACTTTTGCATCTTCTGCTGTCTTTCTCCCAAACAAATATATTATTCTTCTCTCATATAAAATCTTTATTTTGGGGATCTCAAAGTACTATGGGCGGGATTCAACTTTTTTTTAAAATAAGGGGTAATTCAGTGTGGCCAATCCACCCAACTTGCACATCTTTGGGTTGTGGGGGTGGGTGAAACCCACGCAGACACGGGGAGAATGTGCAAACTCCACACAAACAGTGACCCAGAGCCGGGATCGAACCCAGGTCCTCAGTGCCATAGGCAGCAGTGCTAACCACTGCACCACCGTGCCGCCCTGGGCAGGATTCAACTAATTGGGAACAAAGTCCCACAGCGATCGCATTTAGCGGTATATTTCCCGGCGCTCGCAGCCCTGGGAAACACATGGCTGTACAATGCGGCTCACATTGCCTCAGCTGGGAATGCACATAGCCTCATTTTGTATACTGGGAAGCTCAGCTCGTCGGATCTCTCCAGTGAAACGAGAGATCTGGACAGCATTTTTATATGGCATCCCGATCTCCGAGGCCCCCAAGGTGACCCCTGGCCCGCCCCAGCCAAATCGCACTATGGAGCGTCTCTGCCCCCCACCGCAACACCCACACAGGGCAGCCTTGGCCCAATTGTACCAACCTGGTGCGCTTGCTGTGCCCACTGGCAGTGCCACATGGGCACCTTGGCAGTGCCAGGCAGGCACCAAGGTGGCACTGCAATGGTGCCCATGCACCACCCACCGATCCCTTGGGAGACCCCCACAAGTGCCAATCTGTCCGGTCTCTGTTTGTGGAGACCAGTTTTCTTTTCTTCAAAAAATATACTTTATTCATAAAATCTATCATAAACATTACAGAACATTTCAAACTGTCTTGACTGTACATTTCCATCAGAGTTACACATTCCCTTGACTTTCGTCCATTCAATTTTGATAACCTTACACACATATCACTCTTTATGTTACGTTACAATTCCTTCTTAAACATTTACATTATCATGTTAATGACCCAGACCGAGGGGGGTTTACACTGTTACCTGCCCCTCGGTGTACATTTGCTGGTAGGACCTTACACAGTGGTCTTTCCCCATTGCGCCTTGGCGGCAGCTGCCCCAAGCTTGAGTGCGTCCCTCAGCACGTAGTCCTGGACCTTGGAATGTGCCAGTCTGCAACACTCGGTCGAGGACAGCTCTTTGCCCTGGAAGATCAGCAAGTTTCGGGCAGACCAAAGAGCGTCTTTCACCGAGTTGATGACCTTCCAGCAGCAGTTGATGTTTGTCTTGGTGTGTGTCCCTGGAAACAGTCCATAGAGCACAGAGACCTGTGTCACAGAGCTGCTCGGGATGAACCTTGTCAAATACCACTGCATCTCTTTCCAGACCTTCTTTGCAAAGGCACATTCCACAAGGAGGTGGGTGACCGTCTCATTTCCCCCACAGTCACTCCGAGGGCAGCGTGCCACGGCGCTGAAGACTCTGACGGGGGGGACCCTTCTCACCACCAGCCAAGCTAGGTCTTGGTGCTTGTTTGTAAGTTCTGGTGATGAGACGTTCTGCCAGATGACTCTGACAGTCTGCTCAGGGAACCATCCAACGTCCTCCACAGTCTGCTTTTCCCTGAGGTTCTCAAGGACATTACGTGCTGACCACTGCTTCATTGCCTTGTGGTCAAAGGTGTTTTTCTTCAAAAACTTTTCCACAAGGGAAAGGTGGTATGGCACGGTCCAACTACTTGGAGCGTTCCGCGGCAATGAGGCCAGGCCCATCCTTCGTAACACCGGGGACAGGTAGAAACTCAGTATGTAGTGACACTTGGTGTTTGCATACACCTGTAACTATAAGTCATTTAGGTGTCAACCTTGGCTCAATTGTTAGCGTTCTCGACACCGAGTCAGGAAGTTGTGTGCACAACTCGCACTTCAGAAACTTGAGCACAAAACACTCGGCTGACACGCCAGTGTCACTCCAGGACGCCTTGCTCTATCGGAGGTAGTACCTTTCACCTGATCTCCCAGGTGGTTGTAAAAGATCCCATGGCATTACTTTGAAGAGGAGCAGGGGAGTTATGCCTGATGTCCTTCCCAATTTGTCCCTCAATCAACATCAGAAAAAACAGAGTTACCTGGTCATTTTCACGTTACTGTCTGTGGGAGTTTGTTGTGTGCAAACTGGTTGCTGCTTTCCTTACATTACAACAGTGACTACATTTCAGAAGTACTTAATTGGCTATAAATCACTTTTGGACGTTTGGAGATTATGAAACACACTATCCTGATGCAAGTCCTATGGGGGCGATTCTCCAAAATGGAGCCCAAGTGTTCGTGCCGTTGTGAACCCCGTCGTGTTTCACGCCAGCATGAAACGGGCACAGGGACGACCGATTCTGTCCCCCACAGGGGGCCAGAATGGTGCTGGAGCGGTTCACGCCAAATCGGCGCCACGCCAACCTGCGCATGCGCAGTTGGGCCGTGCCAACCTGCGTATGCGCGGGGAACTTCTTCAGCGCGCCGGCCCCGACTCAACACGGCGTCATGTTCGGCGGCCGGCCACGCAGGAATGTAAGCCGGGGGGGGGGGGGGGGGGGGGGGAGGGGGGGGTGAGAGGCTGGCCCGCCAATCGGTGGGCCCCGATCACAGGCCAGATCCCATTGGAGGACCCCCCGGGGACGTAGCCCCTCTACCCCCCTCCACTCCCCCCCACAGGCCTCCCCCCAACCCTTCGCGCAGAGTTCCTGCCGGCAGCGACCAGGGGTGAACGCCGCCGGTGGGACTCTGTCGTCTCCGTGCGGCCGCTCGGCCCATCCGGGCCGGAGAATTGGCGGCCCCGCGATTCCAGCGGCCTGCGGCCGGCGCCGCATCAAACACGCCGGCGCAAATGGCGCCGATTCGCCGCACCTCGGAGAATCACGCGCCGGCGTTGAGGCAGCGTGGTGCGGGTGCGGCTAATCGCCCCTTAATCTTCGTGTTGCTTGGTTTCATTGATGCGGTCCGGAATCGCAGTTAGAGGGTTCTGGGTTCAAGCCCAGCTGTACATTTCAGCAAATGATTTGTGTGAGATTGCAGTTCAATACACTGTTGTGTTGGAGATTCTGGATGGAATCTTGCAGGCCCACCTGCAGTGGGGTGCTTAATGGGTAGGGTACATAATGGAAGTGGTAACTTAATTTTTCATTCATTTTCATTTTCATTTCATTTCATTTTTCATTTCATTTGCCATGTGGCCAAAAATCAGTTTCCTAACAGGAGGATGAATTATGGAGTCAGGGCTTTAAATGCAGGATGAACAATGTCAGGAAGCCCTTTTGCTTGCATGAGCATATCATTCAGGCTTATTAAAAAGCTAGCTTGCCGGAATTAAGTTCTCCTCCAGTGAGAAATTAGAAAGTTCAAATTCATGTCCCTGGAGGAAACCCATGCAGGCACGGGGAGAAAGTGCAAACTAGACAGTCACCCAAGACCAAAATTGAACACAGGTCGCTGGCGCTGTGAGGCTGCAGTGCTAACCACTGTGCCACCACGCCACCCCAGGTTCATTGAGATCATGGTTGATCTCTGTCTATCGACCTGCTTTGGCTCCACATCCCTTGATTCCCATGGGTAGAAAAAAAATCTGTTTTTTGAGGATACCGCCGTTTTCATGAAGAAGTGTTTCCTTCTTTTTTTCTTTTTCTTTTTTTAATAAATTTAAAGTACTCAATTATTTATTTATTTTTTCCCAATTAAGGGGCAATTTAGCATGGCCAATCCACCTAACCTGCACATCCATGGGTTGTGGGGGTGAAACCCACGCAGACACGGGGAGAATGTGCAAACCCCACACGGGCAGTGACCTGGACCGGAATCGAACCCGGGTTCGCAGCGCCGTAGGCAGCAGTGCTAACCACTGCACCACCGTGCCGCCCTGAAGGAGTGTTTCCTAATTTCTCTCTTGAATGGTCTGGCTCTGATTTTAAGGTTACGCCTCCTTGTCTTAGACTCCCCACAAATTTGGTGTGACACAGTGGTTTGCACTGCTGCCTCACAGTGCCAGGGAGCAGGGTTCAAATCTGGCCTTGGGTGATTGCCTGTGTAGATTTTGCTCATTCTCCCTGTGTTCTTTCCGGTGGCTTGGGATGACCACAATGGGAAAACCCATTGGCCGGCTGCCGGAATGGAGGATCCCGCTGTCGGAAAATGGGGCTGGCGGGATGGAGATTTCCATTTAAAGTCTTTCCATCAAGCCTATCAATTACTTCCAGAATCCTAAAAACCTTCCATCAAATCACCCCTGAACCTTTTGTATTTCATAGAATTATCATAGAATTTACAGTGCAGAAGGACGCCATTCAGCCCATTGAGTCTGCACTGGCCCTTGGAAAGAGCACCCTACCCAAGGTCAACACCTCCACCCTATCCCCATAACCCAGTAACCCCACCCAACACTAAGGGCAATTTTGGACACTAAGGGCAATTTATCATGGCTAATCCACCTAACCTGCACATCTTTGGACTGTGGGAGGAAACCGGAGCACCCGGAGGAAACCCACGCACACACGGGGAGGATGTGCAGACTCCGCACAGACAGTGACCCATGCCAGGAATCGAACCTGGGACCCTGGAGCTGTGAAGCAATTGTGCTATCCACATTTCAAAGAATACAAGTTTAACTTACCTAACGTCTTGTCATAATCTAACACTTGCAGCACTAGTAACATTCTCAAATCTATCCTGCACTTCCTCAGAGACCAAGATGAGCATTCCAAGGTACCCGTGAGCAGAACTGTACTCAGTACTCCAGCAATTATCTAAACAGGCACAAAAAACTTCCTCCTTTATATTCTGGCACTTTTGTTATAAATACTCATTTTCTAATATCGTTTTTGATTACATAAAGTTGCAGCGGTTGGTTTAGAGTTGCAAGAGACAGGAATAAAGCAAGGGGTAAGTAAATTCAGTACTCCTGCCATCAATACTGGCAGCTGTGCTTAAAAGCAGTGCAAGTTATCAAGACGACTGTAACACTGCAGCATTAATTCACTCAACTGGGCTCCTTTCAACATGGCTCCCAGTTGGGAATACAGAATTTATCCTATCTCTGAAAACTTGAAAGAAACAAGATTTACACCAGCCTGCTGAAGGCATGCAGCGAATTGAGATGTAGCAACTCAGCCACTGCACTGCGAGAAGACCGCAAGCGATAAGCACGGAGTGCATTGCAATCTATGTAAGGAATGTAAGGAATCTAATTAAGTAAACAGAACTGGATCATAAGTGGAAGAAAGATACGAAGGAGGTCCAAAGCAGTGAAAGGACAGAGTCCTGAGTAATATCTTAGTCGATCAAAACGGAGTTGAAGGGTGAGCCATATAGCGCAGATATCGGATTGAGAGAAAGCGCGCCAACTTTGGTGAGAGACTGAATTACGACTTTGTGGCTGTTGAGGAGTGTATTGTGTCAGACTCGTAACAAGTAAAGGCAATGCGGTGTCAAATAGTCGAATAGAGCAGACAAAAGCACAATTCCAGCAGGGTGTCAAATCAGAAGCAACAATTCCAGTGGAACATCCGAGACAAGAAACATTTTGACAATCATAAATTAAGCAAGAACTTTCAGTGTGATAAATGAATTAAAGGTTAACAGCCACTTCCATACAGAAAGGGCAAACATATGGATAATTGAAGTCAAAGCATTACAAGAGATCATTATTTCAGAGATTGGATGAACAACTGGAAACATCCACAGGCAAGGAAGGGTTTACAAGCAGGAGTAGCAATTGGAGAGATGGTGGATCCCTGCTGCTGGAGTTATTATTAAAAATCTAGTATCATCACTCTTTTTGCTACTCCCATAAAAAGCTTTTTCTCAAAAACTGCACAAGCACAATGACATTTTTTTAAAGAAGGGTCACGAGTTCAGGGGTTTGTTGAACTTAACATTTGTGGGGGTTTGTGGTTTGCAGGGTCCTTAAGTCATGATTTCTCAGATAATGCTGAAATCTAATGTTCACAGGGAGCACATCTCTGGAAATTACAGGTGTGCAGCCAATGATTTACTAAGATGTGCTGAAAGCAAGTACTGTTTCCCGCTGGGAGGGCTGATCCTGAATCATCCCTGTAGCGCAAAGATCTTTGTGATAATTTCTAGGAATACACTGGGTTTGGATAAGAGATGCGTGTATCTGTGTGGTGTGTGGGCAATCATGTAGAGAAAGCACCTGTATCTCCCTCAGAGGGGCCAGAGGATTTTTCAAATGCAACATATTATGTCAGTTGACATAAACGCAAACGAAGTACTGTGAAGTGGCTGAGCTGACTGGAATAACAATTAGCAGGCATTAATAGCTCTACAGCACAACACTTGGTAATGTGTGGTGGCATTGGTCACAATCTGAGGAAATCCTAGATTTCACTGGAAACAAACATCTGTTGAGGTTAAATTATGATGATACCGTGCACTGAAAGAGAGGCGATTATATTCATAAATTGCAGTTTCTCTGGTGCCGTTTCTTCCTCAGTTCACGCTCAGGAGTTAAAATGACGAAGCTGCGAGGAGTTAAGAGTGTGGGAGTTCGAGTGTGGGTGCAAATGCAACTACAGAGCTTTGGAAAAGCAAAGCACTGGGGAACCATATTTAAAAAAGACACTCATGAAATCCTGCAAAGATGAGCTTGGAATTCATTTGTAACATTTGCCAAAAAGAATGTTTAATATTGTGAGAACATGAGCTGTGATTCAAGTATGTGCTTCACCATCTTTCTTTGTTTATAGTAATATGGATTAAAAAAACAGCTTCTGGTAAATGATAAAGAACTGAAAACATTAGATGAATACATAATACATCGAGCAATCGTGTGGGGAGATTCACTGGCAAAACAGGAGTACTGGCACAATCCCGTCTTAACCCTGGTTAGTCATGTTTCTTGTGCTAAGTTAATTAAAGGGCAAGCATATTTTAGCAGATTATCCATATTTCTAATCGATAAAAAATCTTCTGTGCATTCTCTTTTATCATTTTGTTCTTTAGAACTGCTGTGTCTGTGGAAATCTGAACACAGACCATTGAACCATAGAAGCTTACAGTAAAAGGGGGAAATTAATTCCAGTCTTTGACTCTTTATGAGTGCAATCCAAAATGACCCCAATGGTCTCCCTCCCTCCCCATAGCCTTCTATGTTTCTTTGCTTCAATTGTTGCGGTAATCTTCCATTGAAGAATCTCCACGATGGAAAAGCATCCCATACAAATGTATGCAGTGGTGCAGTGGTATTGTCACTGGACTAGTAATCTAGAGACACAGAGCGCGATTCTCCACTCCCACGCCGGTTGGGAGAATCGCCTGGGCCGCCAAAACTTCCCGCGACGCCGGTCCGACGCCCTCCCGCGATTCTCCCAAGCGGCGGGAACGGCCCGGTCGAGTTTCGAGGGCCTCAGGCCGGAGAATCGCCGGAGACACCCAAAATGGCGATTTTCTGGCACCCCCACTATTCTGAGGCCCGGATGGGCCGAGCGGCCAGGCCAAAACGGCGGGTTCCCCCCGGCGCCGTCCACACCTGGTCGCTGCAGTCGTGTACAGTGCGTGAACCCTGGGGGGGGGGGCAGCCTGTGGGGGGGGGGCGAGGGGGGATCCTGCACTGGGCTTCACCTGGAATGTGGAGTGGCCCGCGATTGGTGCCCACCGATCGTCGGGTCGTCCTCTCTGAAGGAGGACCTCCTTCCTTCCACGGCCCCGCAAGATCTGTCCCCCATCTTCTTGCGGGGCGGACTTAGAGAGGACGGCAACCACGCATGCGCGGGTTGGCGCTGGCCAACCCGCGCATGCGCGGATGACACCCGTTACGCGGCGCCTATCGCGTCATCTATGCGGCGCCGCTTTTACGCGGACGACAAGGCCTGTAGATGACGCGGCCCCGATCCTGGCCCATTGTCAGGGGCTGAATCGGTCGGGACCGGGGCCGTTCCGCGCCGTCGGGAACCTCGACGGCGTTCACGACGGCGCGGCCACTTCGGCGTGGGAGTGGAGAATCCTGCCCACAGAATCATGCTCTGGGGACCCAGGTTCGAATCCCACCCTGGCAGATAGTGAAATTTGAATTCAGTAAGAAATCTGGAATTATAAGTCTAATCATGACCATGAAACCATTGTTGATTGTCGTAGAAAGCCATCTGGTTCATTAATGCCCCTTAAGGAAGGCATACATGTGACTCCAGATCCACAGCAATGTGGTTGACTCTTAAATGACCCCGGAGATGGGCAATAAGTGCTGGCCCAGCCAGCGACGCTCAGTTCCCATCAACGAATTAAAAAAAACTTTAGTGGCAGCCTGCAGAACTACATTTCTCCAAAGGTGTTTCCTCACTATTGTGCTGACAATTTTAAATTAATATGATTATTCTGGTGACAATTTTAAATTAATTTGCTTATTGTGGTGACAATTTTAAATTAATATGGTTATTGTGGTGACAATTTTAAATTAATATGGTTATTGTGGTGACAATTTTAAATTAATATGGTTATTTAAATTGATGGCCCTCATCACTGATTCCCCAATCACAATAAATCTTTGAATATTAGAATATATGAATATTAGTATATTAGAATACTTCATTATCTTTAAAATCTCTATCAAATCTCTCCTTATATTTCTTAGCTCTTGTGGAAATAGTCCCTGTATCTCATATCTCTCCTCATAATGATGGATTCCACCCGAGCATCAGCTTGATGAACCTATGCTGTGCACTTTCAATGATTTTAATGTCCACTCTACAATAGGGCATCCAAAACTTCACAAAGGAAGCCGACTAATTTTGTGTTCAAAATGATCATTACTTCTTAGACTATATATTCCTAACCTTATACCCCAAAATGTTACTGACCTCTTTTTATGACTTTATCCACTTTCACTCTGTTTGAGGGAATTTTATGTTGAACACATAAAAGTAGCACTAATATTCACACCCTTCAACCTCTTTCCATGGAGTATACATTCCCATTGTTTTGTTTCCTTTTAAAAATATATGCATCATGTTTATTCACAAAATCGTTACAGTGCAGAAGGAGGCCATTTGGCCCATCAAGTCTGCACCGACTCTCCAAATGAGCATCATGACTTAGTGCCGTTCCCCTGCCTTTTCCCCGTACACCTGCACATTGTTTCTATTCAAATAATGATCTAATGCCCTCTTGAATGCCTCGATTGAACCCACGTCCACCACACTTCCAGTGAGTGCATTCCAGACTCGAGCCATTCCTGGTTTTCTCACATCACATTTGCTTCTTTTGCAAATCACTTTAAATCTGTGCCCTCTTGTTCTTGATCAGTTTATCCCAATCTCCTCTATCCAATCCCCTCATTATCTTGAGCACCTCTATCAAATCTCCTCTTAGCCTTCTTCTCTCGAATTGAGAACAGTCCCAACCTCTCCAGTCTACCGTCATAACTGAAGTTTCTAATCCCTGGAACCATTCTTGTAAACCTCTTCTGCACTCTCTCCAATGTATTCAAATTCTTCCTATAGTGTGGCATCCAGAACTGTACACAATACTCCAGCTGAGGTCTAATCAGTGCCTCACATAGGCTCAGCATAACTTTCTTGCTCTTGTACTCTATGTCCTATGAGGGCAGCACGGTAGCACAGTGGTTAGCACAGTTGCTTCACAGCTCCAGGGTCCGAGGTTCGATTACTGGCTTGGGTCACTGTCTGGATGGAGTCTACACCTTGAGTGAGTCTCCTCAGGTGCACTGGTTTCCTCCAGCAATCCAAAGATGTGCAGGTTAGGTGGATTGATCGATCTAAATTGCCCTTCGTGTTCAAAAAGGTTGGGTGGGGTTACTAGGTTACGGGGATAGGGTGGAGGGTGCCCTTTCCAAGGGCCAGTGCAGACTCGATGGACGAATGGCCTCCTTCTGCACTGTAAATTCTATGATTCTCTGAATAAAGCCCAGGATACCATTTGCTTCATTAACTGCTCACTCCATCAGTCGTGCCACCTTTAAAGACTTGTCCACCCACGTTCTTCTGCTCCTGCACCCCTTAAGAATTTACCCCTTATTTTCTATTGTATCTCCATATTCTTCCCACCAAAATGCATCACCTCACAATTCTTCGCACTGAACTGCATCTGCCATCAATCTGCCCACTCCACCAACTTGTCTGTGCTCTTTTGAAGTTCTACACTGTCCTCTTCATAGTTTATGATAGTTCCAGTTTTGTATCATCTGCGAACTTTGAAATTGTCCCCTTCCCATCAAGATCTAGATCATTAATATATATCAGGAAAAGAAAGAGTGAATTCTGACCCCAGGGGAACACCACTACAAATCTTCCTCCAGCCCAAAAAGTATTCATTGACAACAACTCTCTGTTTCATATTACTCAGCTAATTTTCTATCTATGTTGATACTGTCCCTTTCATTTCATGAGCTATAACCTTTCCCATAAGTCTGTTGTGTTTCACTGTATTCAATGCCTTTTGAAAGTCCATGTACTGCATCAACAGTATTACCCTCATCAACCCCCCTTGCTACCTCTTCAACGCTCTCCAGCAAGTTAGTTAAATACAATTTTATCCTTAAGAAATCCATGCTGGCTTTTCCTAATCAAACCACATTTTTCCACGTGACCACTAATTCTCCCAAATAATTGTTTGTAGAAGCTCCTCCATCACTGACGATAAACTGATTGGGCTGTAATTGCGAGGTTTTTCCTGGCCACCTTTTTTGAACAAGAGGGTAATGTTTGCAGTTCCCTGAGTCTAGAGAAGACTGAAAGATTATGGCGAGTGCCCTGCAATTTCCGCTGACTTTCTTCAATATACTTGGATGCTTCCCAGTGCTTTGTCAGCTTTAAGAACCCACAGTTTATCCAACACTTACCCCTTATCAATTTTGAACCCGTCTCGTGACAGTTTCCTCCTCTGTCACCATGCCCTGAGATGCATCTACCATCTTGGTATACAGCGCCCTCTCAGTGCTTTACTGAAACTAAAACTGTGTGAGAGATGAAAACCAATTCGGCACAGCTGACACATCAGTTAGGATCATGAGAGTATGAGTTTTACGATTCTTCTGGCGTTCTCTTCCTGCAGTATTTCAAAACATTAAATGCATCTGAAATTGCTTTGCATTTTATTTTGAATCATTCTAGAAATAATTTTTTAAATATATATTTTTCACGGGTACAGCAGAAAACCAAAGAAGGCCAAATGGGATTTCCACCAGCCTGATTTGATACAAACCAGCAACATTCTAATGCCCCAGGAACAAATATTTTACCTGCAGCTCTGTAATATTGCACATTTACGATTTTGCAAACTCAAGACAATTAGTAGGATGTTAAAACCTGCTTCCAAAAGCCTTTAATCTTTGCGCGTTATCTTGAGCTGCAATATCACCTGCTCGCCAATCTAATTTATAACTATCACAGCCACAATGTACTTGTAAAACATCCAATTTAATGTACCCTGCATTACCTGGAAGATTTCATAACAAGAACCTTAGTTCCGAGCTTGCATTTCACCAGTGCTAAATGCAATTAAATGCCGAGAGTTCTGCACATCCACTCAATTTCTTAAAAATGAACAGAAATACATTCCAAAATGGACTGAACTTCCCTCTTTGCAAGCACTAACCTTGGATCATCCTCTAAGGTATCAGCAATTACTGAAAATTCTGATACAGAGTCACACCTAAAATGTTCAGCGTGTCATTCTGATGCAGCTTGATCTTCTGCTATTTTTGCTTTTTATTTCAGATTTTTAGCATTCATGGTTTTTATTTTTGTTTCGATGGTGTTGCCAAAAAAGTTGACAGACCATAAACTTTAAAAAAAATAATAATAAAATGGATCCCCTCATAAATGATATCCCCCAATAAAATGAATGATGTAACTCTCTCAGAAAGTAGAAGAAAGGAGATATATTTATGTGAATGTAATACTTTTCATGACCTTCAGACAAAGCTCTTCAGAGTCAATTAAGTAAATTTTGAAGTGTAAAGTAGGGAACGGGGCAGTCAATTTTCACAAAGCATTCTCCCAGTTTCTACCTTATGCAAACACACTAACCATAGGAAGAGGAAGAATAATAACTCAATTAGGTGGGTTCCATTATTTGAAGAGATGAAATGTACACAACAATGTCTGAGAGGCTAATTAGCATGTCTCGTTTTGAGGACTGTTCCTATTGCCTGCTTGATTGACAATATTGAATTCTTTACCCGTCAGTCTGGCCTCAATAAAACTCAAGATGGATTTGTAGGTATAGTATTATTTATTTTTAACCAACTTGCAAGTCTGACTCGCTTCACAGAGACTCAGAACCCAGAAACTGTCTCCTGGACCCCTCGAAAACGAATTAGGTCAGAGACAAAGAGATCTCTGCAAATCCATTCAAATGGCATCAAGTTTCACATACACAATTCCCATAGGTCATCCTATACCCCTCCTGACCTGGCCATACATCCTGATTGGCTCACTTCTCATTCCTTAACCCTGGGCCTCTTGTTACCCAGCATCCTTTTTCCATCCTCCACCAGACACCCCTCCCCCCTTCCTTGCCATGCTTTCTGAAATCCTTTGTCTGTGAACTTACTACTATTAGACTGATCACATCCACATTGCTGTAACTAATATGTGAACTAACTATTTTATATCACATTCGTTTGTTCAATTCCTCATGATGATTACATGGGTATATACGCCACTGTGTCTGCTGATGCACAGCAATTTTACAAATGGCGCTTAATCAGGCGATCACAACAGTCTGATTGGAAATCAGTTTTAATGACCGATACAAAAACAAAATACTGTGGATGCTGGAAATTCAAAATGGAAATATAAAATGCAGGTAATACTCAGCAGGTCAGGCAGCATCTTTGGAGAAAGCTGGATTCTTCTGTCCCGCCCACCGCAAGAATCCCATGGGTGAGACACGGACAATGGAGAATTCCATTGACCTTGGGCAGGATTCTCCGGTCACCGGACTTAATGTTTCTCATCAATAACCTTCCATCATAGGTGGCACGGTGGCACAGTGGTTAGCACTGCTGCTTACGGTGCTGAGGATCCAGGTTCGATGCCGTCCTGGTCACTGTCTGCGTGGAGTTTGCACATTCTCCCTTGCCTGCATGTATTTCACCCCCACAACCCAAAGATGTGCGGGTAGGTGGATTGGCCACGCTAAATTGCCCCTTAATTGGAAAAAAATAATTGGGTACTCTAAATGTATTTAACAAAATATAACCTTCCTTCAGTTCTGACGAAATGTCAAGAATGCCTGAAATGCAATTGTCACGAGGCTAGTCAGATAGCTGCAGTGGACTACTTAATCCCCTCCAAAATAAACAGAAAGCCACGGAACCCAAGGTAAATAAGTCTGTTTTTAAATGAGCTAATTAAGAAAGGGAAACCAAGTAACACCAATGTGAAAAGTTCTTTAAATAGTGTTGTCATGTAAAATTACATTGCTTCATTTTAGAACAACATTATATGATTTTCATGCACTGTAACGGCATCAGCAGGTGCTCGGTTAATTTGTCAGAACTGCAATAATATCCTGTTGCCAGGAGCCTCCAATATATCTCTGTATTGGTTTCATTCTGATCAGTTAACTCAGAGCCTATTGGAATTCCTCTTCTTGTATTACAGAGCCTTGCATTATTTTAGCAGCGTGCAGACACATTAGCTCATCACAGTAAACCAATATGGCAAGGATGGGGTGCAATATTGCTTTTAAATCCGTCCTGAAATTTCTCTTAATGTAAATGAAATGAAACGAAAATCACTTATTGTCACAAGTAGGCTTCAAATGAGGTTAATTAGAAAAGCCCCTCGTCGCCACATGCCGGCGCCTGTTGGGGAGACTGGTACGGGAATTGAACTGCTGCTGACCTGCCTTGGTCTGTTTTAAAAGCCAGCTATTTAGCCCTGTGCTAAATCAGCACCTTAACTGAAGTCTATGGAGAGTAATATTAGGAGGGGCATAAAATTGGCATGCCACCTGAGCACACTTGTTTGTTGCCTGGTAAGTTAAGTGTTATAACCTGCCTACTTACCATTGGCTGGGGACTAATGACAATCCCACAATCCTGTGGGAGTATGAGCTTCCCCAATGAGGAGGGTGGAGAAACCATTAGTAAACTCCTAGTATAAATAAAGCTGGCCAGTTTAGGAACCAGCAGGAAGGAGTGTGCAGCAAGGGAAGTTGCTGCTGCTGTTATATATATATGTTATTGTAAATAAATGTTATTACTTTGTATCCTTAAAACTCGTGCTGGATTCTTCGTGGCCCTCACAAAACTTCTGTACCCCGTCTGTTCATGTACCTGTCCAGATAAGTCTCACTTGGCAGTGCATTCCAGGTTACCACCACCCTCTGTGTAAAAAACATCCCACTGAACCTTTCCCCCCCCCTCACCTTGAACCTGTGCCCCTTTGTAATTGTCATTTCTGTCCTCGGAACAAGCCTCCAGCTGTTCACCCTATCTATACCCCTAATAATTTTATAAACTTCTATCAGGTCAACCCTCAGCCTCCGTCTCTCTAGGGAGAATAATCCCAGTTTATTCAATCTCTCCTCATAGCTAATACCCTTCATACCAGGCAACATCCTGGTAAACCTTTTCTGTACTCTCTCCAAAGCCTCCACATGTTCAAGTAATGTAAAGTCAGTACAGACAGATGATCACTAGATGGCAACACTAACAGGACCTATAAAAGGAATTTCCCGCTCTTTTCTTGGTATGTGTGGAGAACAGCTAGCGTGAAGACGTGATCAGATCAGAGTGCAATGTATTATTATAATTGTTAATTTAATATAAACTTACTTATTTGTTTTACTAGTTTAGTATTGAAGTGAAAGAACTCACTAGTTTATTATATATTACTCAATGAACATTTCGTCATTATCTGGAAGATTTTGACTATTTCTCATCAGAATTCAACACAACTTGGCAAAATAAAAAGAGTAATATTTATATTACAAAATAGTAATATAACAGCTGTTAAGAAATATACCCAATGGGGGTGGGGGTGGGGGTGGGGGGGGGGGGGCGCGAAGTGCTAACGTGTGGAATGGTACAGATTTCCACAAAAAATATCAGAAAGAAATGTATAGGTAAAATTTCTCATTAAATCATGAATTGATTTTTTTAATGCAGAATGGTGAAACTTGGCAAACAGCAATTATAAGCTTGATTTTAAGATTGTCATGTATTTCAACTGGGCTCAAAGACTAATGTTTGGAATACAGTTGGCAGTTTTGTCCATGCCCACCTCAAGTTTAGGCTGCAGGGAAACAGCTCTAAACATTAAAAATCATCCCAAAGTTTGTCAGGATGTCAGTTACAGTGCAGCAAGTAGCTCTCCAGATGCACAGCGGAATTTATCACCACATTCGCTGGAACTCTGCTCACAGGGAATCCGGGGGAGGGGGGGGGGGGGTTGTTTTGTGGCATCACTTGCTGGGGCTGATAGAGCTGGTCAGCCGCCTCCACAGAAATCTGGGCGCCATCTTTAAAGGGCACCCATATCGGCACAAAAAGAATAAACTCCCCCCTTCCCCTCCACAGACATGGAGGACCCCCCTCACAAGCATCAGGGAGATGCCCCCTTCGCAGGCATTGGGGCTATACCCCTCACCCCACAATGGTTGGTGCACCCCACACCCCACAAGCATCAGGGCATACTCCCCCACCATTCTTAAGGAGAACCAGTCTCCATGGGGCTCCCCAGAGGGCCTGTCCCTGGCACTTTCACCCTACCACTGCCCCAGTGGCAGTAGCAGGGCCCATTGCCAGGGCACTGCCGGGCATGTCCCTCATTTCCGAAAACCATTCGTGATTCGTGCCGGCGTAACATCAAGGCTAAGTGAGAAGATATGTTAAGGGTGATCAAGCTTGCTAATGATATTATAATGCATGCAAATCAGGATTGCACCCTTCCCGGGTGTGAACCTTAAACCTGATGGTGTGATTAGAGGTGGGGTTGGGGGGGGGGGGGGGGGGGGGAAAGAGTTCCCAAACCAAAATCTCACTGGTGCAAATACCATTTTTGGCCAGATTTTGCAGGCATTACGGGATTTGCTCCCAAGGTTAGCAGGGCTGGTATACCATGTGTTCGACTGCATATTTGCATATTAATACCAAGGGAGGTCTACTGACATAAATTTAAAAACTAGGAAGCTTAGGTTGCTATTTCAACACACAATTTATGCGTCATGGGCCAAATTCACATGGGCCGGGATTCTCCGGTATGCGGCGGGCGGGCCGTACCGGCGCCAAAGAGTGGCGTGAACCACTCCGGCATCGGGCCGCCCAGACGGTGCAGAATCCTCCGCACCTTCCGGGGCTAGGCCGGCGCTGGAGTGATTGGCACCACGCCAACCGGCGCCGAAGGGCCCCCAGCAGCCGGCTCGAGTTGGCGCATGCGCAGGAGCGCCAGCCTGTTCCCAACAGGGGGTTTCTCCCCCACGCCGGCCATGGCGGAGCTTTACACAGGCCGGCGCGTGGCGAAAGAATGCCCCCATGGCACATGCCCGCCCGCAGAACGGTGGGCCCCGGTCGCGTGCCAGGCCACCGTGGGGACTCCCCTGGGGCCGGATCCCCCCGCGCCCTCCCGAGGACTCCGCAGGCCGCCCTCAGAGCCAGGTCCCGCTGGTACAGACTGGCATAATATACACCAGTATATCATGGTGCAGATACACACACACTGATGGACACACAGCAAGGCCAATCAACACACACAACACCGCAGCCAATCACCAGTTAGAGCACACTCATTATATAGACAGGGGGCAACAGAGTTCCCGCTCATCTGGGATGCAGCCTCCTACAAGGACAGAACTTACAGCTTGCAGCACAGATCCTCACCATGTGCTGAGTGCATAGACTGGTTCGGACAGGCATAGGTCTTTAGTTTAATCTAACATCGTGTTAACCCACAGTGAAAGTATGTTCAACAGTTTCTCACTTAATAAAATAGTGTTGCACTATTTTAAGTGTTGGTGGCCTGTATGTGTTCCACGGATCCAGAGCACCCAACACATCATGATACCAGGAGTTGAGGGATATTAGAACTTCTTAGACCTACCTGCAAGTGATCTGCCTTCCACCAGCATACAGTCATCCTGCAAAATGGACTCCGCCCGCCGCCGCCGCTCTGCATCACCGGTAACCTGGAGGCCAACTGGAAGATATTCAAACAACGCTTCCAGCTCTACCTGGAAGCCACAGACCGGGAAGATGCCTCGGACACCAAGAAGATCGGTCTCTTCCTATCCACGGCCGGGGAACATGCCATCCACATTTTCAATTCTCTGACCATTGCTGATGATGAAGATAAATCAAAATTCAAGATGGTCCTCCTCAAGTTTGACACTCACTGCAACATAGAGGTCAATGGAAGTTTCGAGCGCTATGTATTCCAACAGCGTTTGCAGGGTAAGGATGAACCTTTCCAGTCCTTTCTAACCCACCTCCGCATGCTTGCGCAGTCCTGTAATTACGGACCCACCTCCGACTCCATGATACGCGACCAGATTGTTTTTGGTGTTCAGTCAGAACCCCTACGCCAGCAGCTCCTCAAGGTAAAGCAGCTCACCCTAGCGACCGCCATCGAGACCTGCGTGCCACACGAATACGCCACTAGTCGATATTCCCACGTCCAAGCGGCTGAAACGGCGCGGCAAGGTCCCCACGAGGCAGAATGGGTCCAAGCAATCGAGCAACTCCAAAACCTCAGCCTGGATGAGGGCGGCCATTTCGTGCACTTTTCGCGGACTCCCACGCTTGCGCGCACCGAACGAGGGGACGTCGACGAACGTACTGCGCAGGCGCGCACCATGTACGGCCGTACCGCGCATGCGCGGTGGTGCAGTGAACGTACTGACGCTACAACGTGCGGCAACTGTGGCTCCGCCCACTTAAAGCGGCACTGCCCTGCCAAATCCCGACAATGCCTGAGATGTGGCAAATTTGGCCATTGTGCTGCTTTATGCAGATCAGCTCGGCCTGACAATTCGTATCGCTCCAGCCTGCCTCGCAGGGATGTCCGGGCCATTTAACCCACGGTCACCGAGTCCGATGCGGACCTACTACGCGATATTGACACCGAGGACGCGAAGGCACCTTTTCGAATCAGTATCGTTACAAAAAACAGGGTGTCCCCGAAGCAAAGAATCCAGCCTCTATCGGTATACAGCATCGATCCAGACGATGAGTGGTGTGCCACCCTACGGTCAACCGGTCCCAAATACGATTCCGCCTGGACACCGGTGCCTCCGCCAATCTCATTGTCTGACCTCCAAAGCCTGCGTGTCAAACCAGCCATCCTCCCATCAGCCTGCCAGCTATTAGATTATACTGGCAATGCAATTGCTGCCAGCGGCTTGTGTCAGCTCGAAGTGACGCACAAGTCACGCAAAGCCATCCTTCCCTTTGAAATCATGGGCTCCTCGAAAGCCTCCCTGCTTGGCATGCAGGCATGCAAGCTGTTGAACCTAGTTCAGAGAGTTCAATCTCTCTCTCCTGCTGACGAGTCTGCCTTTCAGACTTCAGGGCGCAGCTCGACGCCATTATCAACCAGTACCGCAAAGTCTTCGAGGGCATGGGCACGCTCCCGTACACCTACAAGATTTTATTAAAACCGAATGCCACGTCTGTGGTGCTCGCACCTCGCAGAGTCCCAGCGCCCCTTAAGGACCGCCTCAAGCAGCAGCTGCAGGACCTCCAGAACCAAGGAGTGATTTTCAAAGTCACGGAACCGACCGACTGGGTCAGTTCCATGGTATGTGTAAAAAAGCCTTCCAGCGAATTGAGAATTTGCATTGATCCCAAGGATCTAAATCGCAATATCATGAGGGAGCATTATCCAATTCCCAAGCGCGAAGAGCTCACATGTGAGATGGCTCGCGCCAAGCTCTTCACCAAACTCGACGCCTCAAAAGGATTCTGGCAAATCCAGCTCGACAAATCCAGCAGGAAACTTTGCACATTTAATACCCCCTTTGGCAGATAGTGTTACAACAGCATGCCGTTCGGGATCATATCCGCATCAGAAGTGTTCCATAGGATTATGGAACAACTGATGGAAGGCATTGAAGGTGATCGCGTCTATGTCAATGACATAATCATTTGGTCCACCACCCCACAGGAGCATGTTAGTTGCCTCCAGCGCGTATACATGAGCATGGCCTCCGCCTCAACAGGGCCAAATGCTCTTTTGGTCAGACAGTACTCAAGTGCCTCGGGGACCACATCTCCCAATTGTGAGTGCAGCCGGATGCGGACAAGGTAGCTCCCGTCACAGCTACGAAAACACCAGAGGACAAGAAGGCGGTCCTCCGATTTCTGGGCATGGTCAATTTTTTAGGGAAATTTATCCCTAACCTCACCTCTCATACCACGGCTCTCAGGAACCTGGTCAGGAAGACAACAGACTTCCAATGGCTCCCTGCTCACGAGCGCGAATGGAGAGAACGCGAGGCAAAACTGACCACGGCCCCGGTCTTAGCTTTCTTTGATCCAACAAAGGAGACCAAAATTTCGACCGATGCCAGTCAATCCGGCATTGGGGCAGTGCACCTACAACGTGATGAGGCCTCATCATGGGCCCCATTTACATATTCGTCACGTGCGATGACCCCCACGGAGCAGCGCTACGCGCAGATAGAAAAGGAGTGCTTGGGCCTTCTGACCGGTGTGGTTAAGTTTCACGATTATGTCTACGGACTTCCTCAATTCACCGTTGAGACCGACCATCGCCCGCTGGTCAATATAATACGGAAAGACTTGAACGATATGACGCCTCGCCTCCAGCGTATTCTTCTCAAGCTCCGGCGATATGGCTTCCAGCTGGTATACACCCCAGGCAAAGACCTCATCATTACTGACGCTCTCTCCAGGGCAGTCAACACTCCATGTGACCCAGCAGGATTTGTCTGCCAGGTTGACGCCCATGTGGCATTCGCAGCCTCCAATCTACCTTCCACGGATGAACGCCTCATCCAAATTCGCCGCGAGACGGTGGCTGACCCTTTGCTACAGCGTGTCATGCGCCACCTAACAGACGGGTGGCTCAAGGGCCAATGCCCTCAGTTCTACAATATTAGAAATGGTCTGGTGGTAGTAGACGGGGTTCTTCTAAAACTGGACCACATTGTCATCCCGCATAGCATGCGCCAACTTGTCCTGGAACAACTACAAGAGGGCCAGCTTGGCGTGGAAAAGTGCTGCCGACGGGCCCGAGAGGCAGTGTACTGGCCCGGTATTAATGAGGACATAGCCAACACAGTGCTCAACTGCCCCACTTGTCAGCGCTTCCAGCTGGCCCAACCACGTGTGACCCTGCAGCCCCATGAGTTGGTCACGTCACCATGAACCAAGGTGGGCATCGACCTGTTCCACGCACTGGGTAGAGTCTATGTCCTGATCGTGGACTACTTTTCGAATTACCCGGAGGTGATACGGTTGCACGACATCACCTCGTCTGCCGTCATTCGTGCATGTAAAGTAACATTTGCTTGACACGGCATCCCGCTCACGGTTATGTCGGACAATGACCCCTGCTTCGCCAGCCAGGAATAGTCCAACTTTGCCAGGTGGTACAATTTTGCCCATGTGACATCCAGTCCCCTGTACCCCCAATCCAACGGCAAAGCGGAAAAGGGAGTACATATAGTCAAACGGCTCCTATGCAAGGGCTGCCGATGCTGGGTCCGATTTCTACCTTGCCTTGCTGGCCTATCGCTCCCCCCCATTGTCCACTGGCCTGTCGCCAGCCCAGTTACTCATGGGTCGTACCCTGAGGACGACGGTGCCATCCATCCACGTCCCAGACCTCGACCACGTTCCGGTCCTTCGCCGGATGCAGCTGTCTCGTGCACAGCACAATGCGGCTCATGACTCCCGTGCAGCTGATCTCCCTGCTCTGGCTCCAGATGACAACGTCCACGTTCATCTTCCGGATGGGGGCTGGTCTGCAACCGCTGTTGTCCTGCGGCAGGTGGCCCCGCACTCGTTCTTGGTTCGTCTACCGGATGGCTCTATTCTGCACCGCAATCGACGCGCCCTTCGTCTCGTTCCACTCTCGCCATGCGATCCTCCACTGTCACCTCGCCCTCCTGCTGACCCCGTCACGGAATATGCAGAGCTCCCTGTCACTCTGCCTCCCCCTGACTCTGATGCAGTCCAGCCCCCTCCTGAACCGGCGGCTCTCGACCCACCCTTGAGGCAGTCAACCAGAATTCGTTGCCCATCTCAGAGACTTAATTTATGAACTTTGCGGACTTATAGACTCTTTGAATTGTTTTGTTGCTTTGTTTGATCGTTTCCCTGGTTTGTATATAGTGTTGATCTCGTTATTCTTGATGCATACTGCTTCTCTGCACCAGGCACCTTCCCATGTAAATAGCTTAGTTTTCATGTACGTAGTCCTGTAAATATGTCTTCGCACCCCACACGTAGTTAGGAACATTCTCACCATACATTATTTATTGCCACACACATACATTCTTTTAGAAAAGGGATGTCATGATATACACCAGTATATCATGGTGCAGATACACACACACTGATGGACACACAGCAAGACCAATCAACACACACAACACCGCAGCCAATCACCAGTTAGAGCACACGCACTATAAAGACAGGGGGCATCAGAGTTCCCGCTCATTCGGGATGCAGCCTCCTACAAGGACAAAGCTTAAAGCTTATAGAACATAGAACATAGAACAATACAGCGCAGTACAGGCCCTTCGGCCCACGATGTTGCACCGAAACAAAAGCCATCTAACCTACACTGTGCCATTATCATCCATATGTTTATCCAATAAACTTTTAAATGCCCTCAATGTTGGCGAGTTCACTACTGTAGCAGGTAGGGCATTCCACGGCCTCACTACTCTTGCATAAGGAACCTACCTCTGACCTCTGTCCTATATCTATTACCCCTCAGTTTAAAGCTATGTCCCCTCGTGCCAGCCATTTCCATCCGCGGGAGAAGGCTCTCACTGTCCACCCTATCCAACCCCCTGATCATTTTGTATGCCTCTATTAAGTCTCCTCTTAACCTTCTTCTCTCCAACGAAAACAACCTCAAGTCCATCAGCCTTTCCTCATAAGATTTTCCCTCCATACCAGGCAACATCCTGGTAAATCTCCTCTGCACCCGCTCCAAAGCCTCCACGTCCTTCCTATAATGCAGTGACCAGAACTGTACGCAATACTCCAAATGCGGCCGCATCAGAGTTCTGTACAGCTGCAACATGACCTCCTGACTCCGGAACTCAATCCCTCTACCAATAAAGGCCAACACTCCATAGGCCTTCTTCACAACCCTATCAACCTGGGTGGCAACTTTCAGGGATCTATGTATATGGACAGCTAGATCCCTCTGCTCATCCACACTTTCAAGAACTTTACCATTAGCCAAATATTCCGCATTCCTGTTATTCCTTCCAAAGTGAATCACCTCACACTTCTCTACGTTAAACTCCATTTGCCACCTCTCAGTCCAGCTCTGCAGCTTATCTATATCCCTCTGTAACCTGCTACATCCTTCCACACTATCGACAACACCACCGACTTTAGTATCGTCTGCAAATTTACTCACCCACCCTTCTGCGCCTTCCCCTAGGTCATTGATAAAAATGACAAACAGCAACGGCCCCAGAACAGATCCTTGTGGTACTCCACTTGTGACTGAACTCCATTCTGAACATTTCCCATCAACCACCACCCTCTGTCTTCTTTCAGCTAGCCAATTTCTGATCCACATCTCTAAATCACCCTCAATCCCCAGCCTCCGTATTTTCTGCAATAGCCTACCGTGGGGAACCTTATCAAACGCTTTGCTGAAATCCATATACACCACATCAACTGCTCTACCCTCGTCTACCTGTTCAGTCACCTTCTCAAAGAACTCGATAAGGTTTGTGAGGCATGACCTACCCTTCACAATGCCATGCTGACTATCCCTGATCATATTATTCCTATCTAGATGATTATAAATCTTGTCTCTTATAATCCCCTCCAAGACTTTACCCACTACAGACGTGAGGCTCACCGGTCTATAGTTGCCAGGGTTGTCTCTGCTCCCCTTTTTGAACAAAGGGACAACATTTGCTATCCTCCAGTCCTCTGGCACTATTCCTGTAGCCAATGATGACATAAAAATCAAAGCCAAAGGTCCAGCAATCTCTTCCCTGGCCTCCCAGAGAATCCTAGGATAAATCCCATCAGGTCTCGGGGACTTATCTATTTTCAGCCTGTCCAGAATTGCCAACACCTCTTCCCTACGTACCTCAATGCCATCTAATCTATTAGCCTGGGGCTCAGCATTCTCCTCCACAACATTATCTTTTTCCTGAGTGAATACTGACGAAAAATATTCATTTAGTATCTCGCCTATCTCTTCAGACTCCACACACAACTTCCCATCCCTGTCCTTGACTGGTCCTACTCTTTCCCTAGTCATTCGCTTATTCCTGACATACCTATAGAAAGCTTTTGGGTTTTCCTTGATCCTTCCTGCCAAATACTTCTCATGTCCCCTCCTTGCTCGTCTTAGCTCTCTCTTTAGATCCTTCCTCGCTACCTTGTAACTATCCATCGCCCCAACTGAAACTTCACACCTCATCTTCACATAGGCCTCCTTCTTCCTCTTAACAAGAGATTCCACTTCTTTGGTAAACCACGGTTCCCTCGCTCGGCGCCTTCCTCCCTGCCTGACCGGTACATACTTATCAAGAACACGCAGTAGCTGATCCTTGAACAAGCTCCACTTATCCAGTGTGCCCAACACTTGCAGCCTACTTCTCCACCTTATCCCCCCCAAGTCACGTCTAATGGCATCATAATTGCCCTTCCCCCAGCTATAACTCTTGCCCTGCGGTGTATACTTATCCCTTTCCATCATTAACGTAAACGTCACTGAATTGTGGTCACTGTCCCCAAAGTGCTCTCCTACCTCCAAATCCAACACCTGGCCTGGCTCATTACCCAAAACCAAATCCAACGTGGCCTCGCCTCTTGTTGGCCTGTCAACAAACTGTGTCAGGAAACCCTCCTGCACACACTGTACAAAAAACGACCCATCTAATGTACTCGAACTATATCTTTTCCAGTCAATATTTGGAAAGTTAAAGTCTCCCATAATAACTACCCTGTTACTTTCACTCTTATCCAGGATCATCCTCGCCATCCTTTCCTCTACATCCCTAGAACTATTTGGAGGCCTATAGAAGACTCCCAACAGTGTGACCTCTCCTTTCATGTTTCTAACCTCAGCCCATACTACCTCGGAAGATGAGTCCCCATCTAGCATCCTCTCAGCCACCGTAATACTGCTCTTGACTAGCAGCGCCACACCTCCCCCTCTTTTGCCTCCTTCTCTGAGCTTACTAAAACACCTAAACCCCGGAACCTGCAACATCCATTCCTGTCCCTGCTCTATCCATGTCTCCGAAATGGCCACAACATCGAAGTCCCAGGTACCAACCCATGCTGCCAGTTCCCCTACCTTATTTCGTATACTCCTGGCATTGAAGTAGACACACTTCAAACCACCTACCTGAACACTGGCCCCCTCCTGCGACGTCAAATCTGAGCTCCTGACCTCTATACTCTCATTCTCCCTTACCCTAAAACTACAATCCAGGTTCCCATGCCCCTGCTGCATTAGTTTAAACCCCCCTAAAGAGCACTAACAAATCTCTCCCCCAGGATATTTGTGCCCCTCAGGTTCAGATGTAGACCATCCTGTCTGTAGAGGTCCCACCTTCCCCAGAAAGAGCCCCAGTTATCCAGAAATTTGAATCCCTCCCGTCTGCACCATCTCTGTAGCCACGTGTTTAATTGCTCTCTCTCCCTATTCCTCATCTATCTATCACGTGGCACGGGCAACAACCCAGAGATAACAACTCTGTTTGTTCTAGTTCTGAGCTTCCATCCAAGCTCCATGAAAGCCTGCCTGACATCCTTATCCCCTTTCCTACCTATGTCGTTAGTGCCAATGTGGACCACGACTTGGGGCTGCTCCCCCTCCCCCTTAAGGACCCGGAAAACACGATCTGAGACATCACGTACCCTTGCACCTGGGAGGCAACATACCAAACGTGAGTCTCTCACGCTCCCACAAAATCTCCTATCTGTGCCCCTGACTATCGAGTCCCCAATTACTAATGCTCTGCTCCTCTCCCCCCTTCCCTTCTGAGCAACAGGGACAGACTCCGTGCCAGAGGCCCGTACCCCATGGCTTACCCCTGGTAAGTCCCCCCCCCACAAGTATCCAAAGCGGTATACTTGTTTCTCAGGGGAACGACCGCAGGGGATCCCTGCACTGACTGCCTTTTCCCAGTCCCTCTTACAGTCACCCATCGATCTCCAATCTTTGGTGTAACTAATTCCCTGAAGCTGTTATCTATGACCCCCTCTGCCTCCCGAATGATCCGAAGTTTATCCAACTCCAGCTCCAGTTCCCTAACTCGGTCTTGGAGGAGCTGGAGATGGCAGCACTTCCTGCAGGTAAAATCAGCAGGGACACTAACGGCATCCCTCACCTCAAACATCCTGCAGGAGGAACATTGCACTCCCTTCCCTGCCAGCCCTCTAACTTTCTACCAAGATCTGGCTAACAACTAAATTAAAATTTTTTTTTCTAAGAAAAAAAATAAAATAAAATATGGTACTTACCTCACACCAATGGGTTTTATTATTAGGTTAGAGGAGGAGGGTGGGTGGGAGACACTACACGTGTAGTGTCTCGGGTTTCCTCTCCACCAGAATTTATTGGTGAGGGTCTTGCCAGAAGTCCGCGGGTCGACTTCCTGTTCCCGCCTTAAACACTAAAATTTAAAAAAAAACAGCAAAGAGGGACCGAAAACGGGACCAGGTAAGTGTTTTTAAAGGAGAGACTTACCCCCCAGAAATCACTTCCGTACTGCCCCCGCTGAAATGGACTAGCCTGCTCCGCTCCTGCTGAAATCGACTGGGCCTGCAAGGTAAGGAAGTTGTTAATCAGTACTTACCTCACCCAGGCAGCGACCTTTTAAACTGTCCCCTCTGCCTCGCAGCTCCCGCGCTTTTTCAAACTCCCGCGCTGTTTCTAAGGTCCCGGCTCTCTCTCTCTCTCCCGAACTAACAGCTGACCTTCGCCGGATGCAGCAGCCGACGTCGGAGCGACAGGGCGGGATTCACGCAGCCCCCCCCCGCCGATTGTCCGACCCGGCGGGCGGTCGGAGAATCCCGCCCAAGGTGTTAGCAGTGACCCACAAATTGTGTCCAGTCCTTCTTCATTGCTCATTTGTATCTTCCTCTAGGAATTGGGGCTAATAATGTGGAAGGTAGCACTCAAAGCACTGCACTTTATCACTGTGACTGCCCTGCAGCTATGTACTCTGATGTACAAGGTGTGCACAATTTCCAGTGTGTCCTGAGCCTCATCAGATACAGTCAGTGTTTACAGGCTACAAACTTACTGCACACAAGCCTCATTAAGAGCCGTCATTTATTCAAATTAGAGGTGAACCTCAGCAACACTCCAGATACTCGGTGGTTGTATACAATGAATAGTTCAGGGGAGTTCTGAATTAAGATTTATAATCTGTTCTATTTGCTGGTCAGCTCCTTCTCATGGGGCCATCAATTTCTGAAAACCGTACTGCTTCACAGGCTTCCAAAGCCTAATCATTTATTGAGAATGTGGAGGACATTTTAAGGTGCAAAAAGCAACCCTTTAGTGGCTGTTGGTGACTCACAAGGCAAGTTGCATTCATTTAACACCATTAATTTCTAATAATGTTGAAAAGCATGTTACAGAGTTGCAGGAAATAAATAAACCAAGAGCTGGCGACAGAGGATGATCATCGGAGGAAGATAGTGTAGTCAACCAAGTCGAAGGTTGTGGTGAGGTCGAGGAGAAGTGGGATAGATGTCACACGATAATCAACCACAGAAAAAGGGCTCTGCAGGTACTAGGCACACAGTCATAAATGTAGGTAAGCTCCAAATCACTTCAGGCATCAACAGATCAGGCTATGTAAATACAAACGTGCTGTAGTAAACAACGTCCGGTTCATAGAATTTACAGTGCAGAAGGAGGCCATTCAGCCCATCGAGTCTGCACCGGCTCTTGGAAAGAGCACCCTACCCAAGGTCAACACCTCCACCCTATCCCCATAACCCAGTAACCTCACCCAACACTATGGGCAATTTTGGACACTAAGGGCAACTTATCATGGCCAATCCACCTAACCTGCACATCTTTGGATAGTGGGAGGAAACCGGAGCACCCGGAGGAAACCCACGCACACACAGGGAGGATGTGCAGACTCCGCACAGACAGTGCCCCAAGCCGGAATCGAACCTGGGACCCTGGAGCTGTGAAGCAATTGTGCTATCCACAATGGTTCTGCTGAACTATAAATAGGGTACAGTTAACACCCCGCCAAAAAATTTAAACCAACAAAGATAGACTATCATTCTTTCAAAAGAATTAGCTTCTCATTATCTTTTCACCTATAATTGCATGCTACGGCATTCTAGCACTCTCACTTAATCGGCTGAATTTACCAATGCTTGAATAACAAGCCAAACATAATACTTATGAGTTTTTAAAAATACATTTTTTGTTGGAACAGATTGACATACATTAGATTCACATAATACAGTCTATGTAGTAGATTACTGAGATAGAGTTATACTGAGGATTGTGAATAAACCAATAGTATGATGTGTGTTCTGTTGTGCTCACATTGTTGGTGTTAAGCCGCCTTTGGTATGTTGCTGAGGTAATAGCTAGCAGCAGGGCTGAAACCCTTATAAAAATGACGCTCACCTCATACTTAATCGTCCTTCTCACATCCCACTCTACTCTGACTCTGCAATCTCTTTATGGTGTAAACATAAACCTCTTACATTCCCTCCTTCACAGCATGATAAAACTATTCCAGCCCCTTTCTTCTTTAAACATCTAGAAAGTACAACTTAGCCAGGCAGCAGAGGAACAGCCAGCAGGCAGTAATGTTGATTTCATATTCACAGCTACGAGCTCAGATAGCGACAGTGCATATAATTTAGAGGATAGTACAGGGGCAGGATCTGCACCCAATGAGACAACAGGCTCAAGTCGACTGAAGCCAGGATAAGGGGCAAGATTTTCTGGATGTGAGGTTGCACACAGAATCTGTTGCAGAGGACACCAATGAGAACTTGAATGGGACAGCTTACAGAAGAAGGTTGATGGGAATGCATAAGGAAAAGTTTTATGCATTAGGAAGTCTAAAGAAATCCTGCAGTCAAAGTCAAGTACCATGGAGGAGCCCAGCATCAACTTAACACAGGACTATGTGCAGAACCTGGAGCCCATCCTTCTCCGAGTGGAACGGGTGGCCAACAATGTTTGCATACTTGTGGACACCAATGTTCGCACACTTGTAGATACAATCATGATCAAATAATCAATGTCGCAGCTTCCACTGAATAACAAGCAGCAGCCACTCAACGTCTGAGTGCTGCAAATTGCAATTGCATGATTATGGATTACAATGTGCAAAGGATTATAGGGGGTGTCACAGCAGTTAGGTCATCCCTTCTCCTAGATCACTCGGATTGCTAAGGCACCACTGTAGGATAACGGTAGTGGTATCTGAGAAAGGTAGCATTTATCCTCCAATCCCTGCCACTCCACCAGTGCACAGGCCAGACTGCTGCTGCCCATGCTGGGCTGGAGCAATCTGCAGCGGAGCCTTCTAGCCCTATAACTCTTTGAGGTGGTCCTGCAAGGCCATCTGCAGTCTTCCTCATTGAAAGTCAGAAGCCTTCCACCAACTTTGCTACAGCCAATGGGGTAGCACTGCATAAGAGCACTAGACCAGGCAAAGGAACATGGAAGACAAGCAGTAAGGGAAAGCACTCGTGATTGAGTTTCGTGCACCCTGTGTAGGTTTGGGGAATAAATGTCTTTTTGCATTGTAGACAAGTGACTGCTGTGATCGTTATCAACAAAGTAAATTGTTGGACTCTGGTTAGTGGGGAGACACACTTGGTTACTGCTCTAAAAAAACAGTTCAGTTCAGTCCACAAGCATGACCCTGAGTTTCCTGTCGCTTGTTATTTAAATTCTTCACCTTGCTCCCTCTTTGACCTCTCTGTCCTTGGCCTGCTCCAGTGCTCCAGTGAAGCTCAATGAAAGCTCGAGAAACAACACCTCACCTTTTATCTCAGAGCTCTACAGTCTTCTGGACTCAACAATGAGTTCAAAACTTTTAGATCATAACTTCTGTCTCCATGTTTTTTGTTCCTGGCTGGTTTGGATTTTCTCACTTCTTGTTCTCCTTGTCTTTCGACAGGTGTTGCCTAGCCATTCACCTCTCTTCTGGACACATCTTTTGTTTCTTCACTTTACTCATTAGCTTAAATCCCTTTATCATTTAATCTCTCTTTCCCTCCATCCTATCCACCATCCTTCTTTTGAAATTAAATGAAAATCGCTTATTGTCACAAGTAGGCTTCAATGAAGTTACTGTGAAAAGCCCCTAGTCACCACATTTCGGCGCCTGTTCGGGGAGGCTGTTATGGGAATTGAACCGTGCTGCTGGCCTACCTTGGCCTGCTTTCAAAGCCAGCGATTTAGCCTTGCGCTAAACAGCCCCTGTTCTTCCTTCCACTGCCACGCAGCACACACACACACACACACACACTTACCCCCTTTCCTCATTTCTGATGAAGGGTGACAGTCAATCTGAAACATCAACTTTGTCTCTCTCCACAGTTGCTGTCTAACCTGCTGAGTAGCTCCAGCATTTTTGTTTTTATGAGTGAATTAGTGGAGCTTGTGTGGAGATTCGGATACTTTGGCCTGAATTTTCACAGCCAAGATGGTAGCTTGAATCTGGTAATTT
Source organism: Scyliorhinus torazame (assembly GCF_047496885.1). Taxonomy (NCBI): domain Eukaryota; kingdom Metazoa; phylum Chordata; class Chondrichthyes; order Carcharhiniformes; family Scyliorhinidae; genus Scyliorhinus; species Scyliorhinus torazame. The sequence continues at coordinate 134,197,722 of NC_092710.1, forward strand.
CCCAACTTGGCAGATGCACCTCAGTTTAAGGAGCCCTGATACAGGCCATTTCCGCTCCAGAAAGGCGGAATCAGGAGAGAGGTGGGTGAGCCAATCCTGAAAGTAGATCATAGGTGGCCATGGCTGCCGGTGAGTACTGAGGCAGGCCGGTTAGATGGCATGCCTGGGTTCTCTGGGACTTTGTCCTCATTGTATTAAAAGCAGTTTGCCCCTTTAGCCTTCACTCCTCACACCCTCCACCCATTCCCCATGCCAGCTGCACAGCCTGCATGCCACTTCCATGGCTTTTCACACAGTATGTACTGTGTACAGAATAAATTAATCAAATAATTACAATTGTAAGTGTTGAAATACTTAGGAGAAAACAATCCATTTAGAATACTGCTTTGAAAAAAAATGCTCTTCCTACAATCTTCTAAAAATGTCAATCAGACAGAGCCAGTATCAGTAACAGAAGCTTTACCTCACTTCAGACCTCTTAATCTTGTCCACATGAACATGCAGACATTGACAAAATATATCATATAACCTTATAAATATGCCTATCAAAAAAGCAAACACTCCACTTCAGTTTTACCAAACAGACCCTTGCTGAACAAATGCATTTATGGATCTTGGAGTTCAGCCAAGCATTCATAATTAACTCTTCTGGGAACTGTATCAGCAAAAACAGCTGGCCAGTGATTTGGCTCTCCAATTGGGCTCATCCTCCATTTAAAGTACCGGTAGAACTAAAAGGAAGCTTGAAACAGAGCTCCAAGAGATGGAAGAAAATAATGGTTGCCAGCATCACAGGGCTTACAGATTTGCCAAATTCCATGGTTATGAGAGAGAATCTAGAGTCCCTACATTTCAGGAGGAGGCCGTTCAGCCTGTCAAGTCTGCACTAACCCTCAAAAGGAGCACACTACATAGACCCACTCCCCCACCCTATCTCCGTAAACCTGCATATTGATCATGGCCAATCCACCTCACCTGTACATTTTTTGACATTAAAGGGCAATTCAGCCTGGCCAATCCACCTAATCTGCACAATTTTGGAATGTGGGAGGAAACTGTAGCACCCAGAGGAAACCCACATGGAGGATGTGCAGACTTCACACAGACAGCCACCCAAAGTCGAATCAATCCTGAGTCCCTGGTGCTGTGAGGCAGCAGTGCTAACACTGCCACCCTGCTGCTGAAATACTAAAACAATCTTATTCCTGGGTGGGTTTGAACCACCAACCTTTAGGTTAACAGCTGAATGCGCTAACCAATTGCACAACAGAGACTCGGTCGGCTGGAAATGGCCATGAATTTGCCCGGATTCCACAAATCTTATTCAAGGAACATAGAGGAATCTCTTACACTGCTCTTACACTGGCAGAATCCATGCCAGCACTGTCAAGGGCAAAGGTTTTAAGTAACCTTGATGCCAGGAATGGATACTGAAACATGAAACTTGATTAGAAATCTTCTGCTGACAATATTCAACACAGCCCTTGGACAGTACAAATCCCTGCCTTGAGCTTTTGTCATTCAAATGAGCCAGAGTGTGTTGCAGCATGAAGTAGATGAGACATGCAAGTAGCACAAAGGAACAATCGACATATTTGATGATATGCAGGTCTGTGGTATAGATGATTTTTGCCAACATGAAGCCATGGAGCGAACCAAGACAATTGGTATGAAACACCAATCTAAATGCAGACAAATGGATTGTGAAGATGATAGAATGCCAGTTCTCCAGAATGTTGTGTGCACCTGATGGAGTCAAGCATTGTTCTGAAAAAGGTCACAGCTCATCTCTGAGATGGAAGACCCAAGAGATAAGAAGTGGCTGAGAAGTTTCCTTGGCTTGATCAAGTATACAAGCTCGTTCATATCTCACATGCCAGAATGGGCAGCAAACATACAAGAGCCGATGAGAGAAAATGCTGAGCACCAGTTGTCAGAGTCACACGAGAACTGAAAGTAGTAGTGTGCAAGAAGGCAAGCCTGCCATACTACAAAAAAGAAAAATCTGTCATGCTGTAACAAGATCAGTCGACAAAGGGCTGGGAATGGCCCTGGCAGAAATGGGAATGCTGAGAGCATTCCCATCCAAAGCTCTAACATCAGCTGAGATCTGGGGTTGGATTCTCCGATTTTAAGACTAAGTGTTGATGCCGTCGTGAAAACTGTTGTGTTTTAGGCCAGGAAAACTGGTGTCAGAAGGTCACAGATTCATTGTCTTGCTGGGGTCTAGCAGGCAGTCGTCATAGAGCTCGCAGCTCTAGCTGCCGATATGGGCCCCAGCACATCTGGTTCAGAAGCCATGCATGCGCACGGCATCGGCCTGCAGTGGCTGCGCCGTGCTCCATGGCGGACTCAGCCCACAGACCTGGACCGGCAAAGTAGTGCCCCACATTGGCTGCTCGTGTGCCCAGGATCGCTAGTACACATTGCCCCCAGCCCCGAATGAAGCCGCCCCTGCCCGCCGATCGGCCCTCACCCTGACTGTGGCAGCCCCGGACTGAGTCCGCAGCCGCCACGCGAGGATCCCAGACAGTGTGAGCACACGTAAGCCACGCCATCGGGAATTCGGCCGGTCGGCTACTGAACATCGCGGGGCGGGCTTCAGGCAATGGCCTGAGGAGGTGGATACTCGGCATGGCATACTCGAGTACGCCAGTTTCAGGGGCGAAGAATTGAAAAACCGGTGCCACTCCCAATTTCGGCACCAAAATGGATTCTCTGCCCCATCGCCGAAGGTGATTTCGGTGTCGGGAAGCGGTGAATCCAGCCCCAGATATGCCAACATTAGCAGTCATTTATGGATGCGAGAAATTCCATGGGTTGAATTCTCATCCATCGGGATTCTCCATTGCGCCGGCAGCCCAGGGGTTTCCTGGCAGCGTGAGGCTGCCCCACAATTGGAAATCCCATTGGCCAGCCGGCAAAACGGAGAATCCCGACGGCGGGCCACACCAGTAATCTGGTGCAGCAAAATGGAGAACCCCGCCCCAAATCTATCTCAATGGGAGAAAGTTCATAGTAGAGAGTGATCATTGTTCTGCTATAGCAGATCTACAAGATAAATCTGTGTAGAACCCCAGCAAGACTGCTGCGTCTTGAGAGTGTGAGGCTTCGGAGTTATGGTTCCACTCTGAAGTACCAGCCAGGAAGAGAAACGGTGCTAACAGATATCCTAACTAGTCCACTATGAGAAATTTGAGATAAAAGATCCCGAGGTAAAGATCCACCAACTAGTGATTGAGGAATAGCCCGGTATGACGCAGCAAACACAGCCAACAATATTGTTCAATCAAAGATGACATCTTACAAGAAGATTGTGTTCTGCTGGTCAGATCCAGAATAATAATATCCAGAGGATTCAGAAAGAACTTCTTCAGAAGATACATGAAAGCTCTGCGGGAATGAAATTTAAGCTCAGAGTCAGATATGCATCTACAAAGACATTTACCCTGTCAAGTCCCTGAGAATCCTATGTCTCAATAAGGTCGCCGGTCATTCTTCTAAACTCCAATGAGTACAGGTCCAATCTACTTAACCTGTCCTCATAAGAAAATCCATCCATACCTGGGATCAACCTAGTGAACCTTCTCGGTACAGCCTCCAATGCCAGTATATATTTCCTGAGATAAGGGGACCAAAACTGTTCACAGTATTCCAATTATGGTCTAACTAGTGCCTTGCACAGTTTTAACAAGACTTTTTTATTTTTCTACTCCATTCCCTTGTGGGAGAGTCCAGGATGAGAGGGCATAATCTCAGAGTAAGGGATGGTCCACTTAAGATAGAGGTGAGGAGGAATTTCTTCTCTGAGGGTAGTGAAGCCAATGCCCCAGCACCACAAGGCAGTCAAGAAGACGCTGCTGTGAAGACTTGCCCGCCCCCTCGCCCCCAGAAGACACGGAACTACTCCACGTTCAGCCCAACCAGTTCATGCTGGCGTTTATACTCTAGTTGAGACTCCTCCTATTTTTTCTCATCTATATCTCCCATTGTAACCATCTATTCCCTTCTCCCTTCAATGTTTTCCCTTAAATGTATCTATGCTACATTTCTATTGTCTACTCTCGGAGTCACTTCCTCAAAAAATTCAGTAAGGTTGGTCAAGCAAGCCACAAATTAGAATCATAATCAAATAATTCCCGTAACAGCCTCCCCGAACAGGCGCCGGAATGTGGCGACTAGGGGCTTTTCACAGTCACTTCATTTGAAGCCTACTTGTGACAATAAGCGATTTTCATGTAAAGTCAGATTATGAGTGATAATTTGTTTTTAATGCATCTGGCCATATGGTTGAAGTTTATTCTCCTTTTGTTTTATAATGATCAGATTCAACAGTCTGGTTTACACCATCACTAATCAATGTCTGGAATACAGGAACATTTTCCTCAAGACATTCAAATATTATAATTCAATACCTTAGATTCCTACAAAAAAATCTACACCTTATTTCATGCTCCCGATGAAATGGTATAAAAACATAGATATTATTTCAAGGTGGAGGGATTTATTTAGAGCGATATGGCATGGTTAAGGAAGTTATTTGCCTGAGGACAGATCTGATAAAGATCAAATTTTATTTCATTACCCTGGAGGCAAAATACTGCGCTGCCAGCTTCAAATTGCTCCAAGTAGCAACCAGTCCAAAATGTAGCAGCTATGGAATAACTTCATCATAAAAGAGTGTGCTCAAGCCAGTTGTACTCGATTGAAACAAATGAGTGTAAATGGTTATAATCACTTTTGTGAAATGTACACGTTCACAACAAAAGATTGAGTGAATTGTTCAAAGATTTATTTGTTCTTATTAGGCCCCGACGTTTTTAGAAATTACCTGGTATTTGCGTAAATCTTGAACAGTTTAAAGTCAGACTTTAGAAATGCATTAGTGCAGGGATAATGGGTTGCTGGCTGTTCACATTAGCAATAATTACATTGGTTAATCCTAAACTCATTCAGCATGGATTCTGAGTAAGAGCAGAAAACTGACTTGCATCTGAGTACCTTCGCGTTTTAAACAAAAAGATCAGAAATAAATCTAATACGATGAATTGCTGCAATCATTTGTCCTATATACCGAAGTGCTTACTTATCAACAGTGGATCCTCTCAGTTCTCGTAATAACTATTGGCGCACTGTTCTGACTGTCTGGTTTAAAATTTTAAAGCCAAATTTTAATTTTGTGTTGGCTATAGTATAATTTTAGAATTGCAATTTGAAATAAATCTACATGTGCACAATCCCTTTCGTTTGCCCTTTTTGTGCACACCGAAGAGTGATAAGTGATGTGTTGGGTGTTCTAGATCACAAACAGGTCAACTCTATTTTATTATAAGGTTAACTATATTAACATACTTGAACTGTGGGTAAATGCAATACCAGCTTTAACTGTTGACCCTTGCCTAGTCCTAACCAGGTGATGCACTCAGCACATGGTGAATGTCTGTGTTGCAGGCTGTGAGCTCTGTGCTCCGAGCTGGCTGCTACTAGAATGAGCGGGAACTCTCCTGTCCCCTGTCTTTATAATGCTTGTGTTCTCACTGGTGATTGGCTGCGGTGTTGTGTATGCTGATTGGTCCCACTGCATGTCCATCAGTGTGTGTGTGTGTCTGCACCATAATATACTGGTGTATATAATGACAATAAGCGTGGACCAAAAAGCTTTAATGCTGTCTGTTTTACCTGCATCTCACTATATTCCCAAAAGGTGACAATCCAGCCGGAGTGGTTTTATTCAGAAGATGCTGAATACACACTGGCAGGCTGGGCTTTGGCCTGACGGGTGGCAGCAGATTTTCAGCTGCCATTAACTACAGGCATTTCTGTTGCAAATTGATTTTTTTAATTGTCCATTGCTGGGTGCAATTAAGTTTAAATATGTCAGAGTAACTCTGCCAGTTATTTTTCTCACCTGCCAATGGCAGTGGAAAATCCATATGGGCCACCAGAATGCTAAACATGTATCTTTTTTTGTAAATAGTTACAGGCCCTCATTCACTTTAATATCACAGATGAGACTGGCAAAAAACACTGGATTGGAAATGGGCCTGCAATTGTGCCTGATGGAAAGAGAAATGATAAATAATATTCAGAGCCCCAATTGCAGTTTTGTATTTGTTCATTCTTTAAGTATAAATGTTTTGCTGGAAGTTCTTTTGCCCGAAGAATGAAATACCTTTTCATGTTAGGTTCCCCGACAACAGGACCAAGCAACATAGCTCGATTCAGAGTAAAACCATCTTACTCTGCCCCAGAGATCTGCCTCAGTTTCACACCTCTTGCTTCATTGCTCTGATAACCTTTTCCCATTCTCCAAAAGGCAGCCTCCAGCTCTCGAGTGAAACAATCACGTTAATTCCAATTTTAACTGAATTAGGAGAAGTTTGAAATTATAGGCTTGTGTCCGTCAGCGACTAGACCAGGCAAACTGAACTGTTTTGACATAGGCACTAGATCGACACAATTCATAGCTCTGGGATGGATTTAGACCAAAGTTCCAGAAGGAATTCACCAGCGCACTCAGCGCCTTTTCCCTTGGTCCTTCATTTCCCATGTTGTTCCATCTGTGTTGACTTGGTCAGTTGCATCCATCACTCTGTGTTTATTTCTTTTCCCCCAAAACACATCCGGTCCAATAACCAACTGGTGCATTGAACTGGCCATTTGATGCCATTTCACAAATTACCATATTTACTGAATTAAATTGAGTGTTATAACCAGTTAGGCGATTGTACCTATACTGTACCCCATAGGAACAGAGAAAGGAGAAACTGTCCATTAGCCAGTAGTCCTGTGAATTCAAACCCAGGCTCCTGTAACAAAGGAGCAGTGTGCTACGTGGATAGAATTACACAACTGTAATCAAATAGAAAAATATCTGAGAGGAAATTAAAGAGGATAACCCAATATTGGGATTGAGAACATTTCTACATAAATGCCTGAGCTTTAGACATCTGCATAATCTAGACCAATGCATTTCAATGCTGTGAAGAGTTCCACAGAGTGGAGAATGCACAGTTTAAGTGAGAGAGTTAAGAGTGGGAATATGCACTCACACTCTACAGTATGGTGTCCAATGTTCTGCTGCTAAAGCCCCTAACCTAACCTGTGTAACACACCAACAATGCCCAAAGAGCAAATAAATAAATGACGAGAATAAGATTTTATCTATCTTGGAACGAATGAGATGAGGGTGGAATTGGACTATCCAAGTTCCAAAATTCCAGCAGGAGGGCAGATCCACAGAGTCTTTCAGGAGCAGATCAATTGGTCAAAAGATTGCTAGAATGCTGTGATACCCTCAAAAATGCTGTGCACCCTGGTATGCGGAGCTATGAAGGCAGCAGTCTGAGCTTCCATAGCAGCAAGCTGAGATAGCATGTCAGTAGCATGGACTTCAATTACAGCTCTCAAGTGGAAGCTGAGACATTGACCATCAGTTTTTGCATCACAGTTGGTTCCACAGGTGTATTGCTGGGCGTAGTGATCCATTCCATGAAAAGCATGGGCTCCAAACTCTGTGCAAAGCCCTCTGCCAAGTTGGTGCCAGATTCCTCCATGCTGCTCAACATTGAACACAGACTTTCTGGCAGGTTTCTCAGGATATGTACAGTCACCAGCCTGCAGGCTGGCCCATCAAGGTCATCATCTTAATCCTCTGCAGTGGAACGAGTGTGCGACCTTGCCCTCCAGAGGGCTGGCACCTGTGCCATCTTTCCTACCTGCTTTTGCTGCATGTGTGTTCAGTGTATCACCACATGCTAATCCTGTCCCTACACTATAATATAAATTACTCGGCATCAGTACCTTAACTATTGTGCTGTAGTTTCACTGCTGGACTGGGCTGTTAGAGCTTTTTTTTTTCTTCTTCTCACTCACTCCTTGGTTTGGACTGGAAAAGTTGTATCTTTCAACTCTTCACATTTGCACAGCAACCATCCTCTGCTACCATTTGTTAGACGTTTAGCTGCTGTTGTATAAAGAGTCAAAGGTTCTGCTCCTTTTACACAAACACCTTTATTTCACTTCAACAGACTCTGCACAAAACTCTAACATCACATCACCTGACACAAAGGCCACCTGAAGCCCCTTTACATGTCAGTGTCAATTATTGGATATTAACATAAATGAGACAACTAATTGCAATGTCTCTTAACCCATTACTTAACAGGGCTAGCTAGAATACCCCTCAGAAAGGTGGCCTATGTATGCACACTTCCTGAGGAAAGCGCTCCTAATCCTTCACTCTGTGCTGACAAGTACCCCCAGGACTCTGTGCTGACAAGTACCTGTGACCAGGACATCAGTCAGTGGCCTTTGAGAGGCAACAGCAGATGATGAATGGACCAAGAGTGGTCGTGAGCAGACTGTCAGGAACTATGGGCGGGATTCTCCACTCCCGCGCCGAAGTGGCCGTGCCGTCGTGAACGCCGTCGAGGTTCACGATGGCGTGAAACGGCCCCGATCCCCACCAATTCAGGCCCTGACAATGGGCTAGGATCGGGGCCGCGTCATCTAAACGCGCCAGGCCATGTCGCCCGCGTAAAGGCGCTGCCGCATAGATGACGCGGCCGGCACCGCATAACTGGCGTCATCCGCGCATGCACGGGTTGGCCGGCGCCAACCCGCGCATGCGTGGTTGCCATCCTCTCTAAGTCCGCCCCGCAAGAAGATTGTGGACGGATCTTGCGGGGCCGCGGAAGGAAGGAGGTCCTCCTTCAGAGAGGGCGATCCCGACGATCGGTGGGCACCGATCGTGGGCCACCCCACATTTGAGGTACCCCCGGTGCAGGATCCCCCCCTTGCCCCCCTGCAGGCCGCCCACCCCCCCAGCGTTCGCGCGCTGTTCCCGACGGCAGCGACCATGTGTGGACGGCGCCGGAGGGGAACCCGCCATTTTGGCCTGGCCGCTCGGCCCATCCGGGCCTGAGAATAGCGGGGGTGCTGGAGAATCGCCATTTTGGGTGTCTCCACCGATTCTCCGGCCTGCGGCCCGTGGAACTCGACCGGGCCGATCCCGCCGCTTGGGAGAATCGCGGGAGGGCGTCGGACCAGCGTCCCAGGAAATTCTGGCGGCCCAGGCGATTCTCCCAACCGGCACGGGAGTGGAGAATCTCACCCATGGAGCCTGGTGGCCTCAGTGTCATTCATTTCCCTTATAAGCAGGAGAGAAGATGAAGAAAATGTCAATGGCAGCAATTGACTTGCCAAAGGCAGGAGCAAAACCATCAAGACGAAGGTGTGGCAGGGCCTGCTGCACACACAGAGGATGACCCCAGACAACCATCACTCATGGGCACTCTCAGATCTCTGACATCTTTCAGGGTCCACAGAGGCTACAGGGTTGGCTCCTCGAGGACAAGGCTGGTGGCAGCTGTGAAAAGGACGCAGAGTATAACAGATACAAGATACAGTAAGGCTCATGTTGCAAAGCACACTTTGCTGGAGCAGACCATAGGGATGCTGAAGATGAGGTTCCAGTGCCTGGACTGATCTGTTGGAGTCCTGCAATTCAGTCCACAGAGGGTGTCATGCATCGTTACCATCTGATGCACCCTTCACATCCTTGCGCTGCAATGGGGGAGGAACTGCCTGAAGAGGAGCAGCATGTTTCCTCTGAAGAGGAGGACGTCAATGGGGATGGAGCTGAGGAGATCCTCAAGGGCACGGATGCCAGCCATGAGGCCATGGAAATGTCCAGACAAGGCACTCGAGCTCAGGACACACTCATAATCGCTAGATTCATAGAGGGTCATGAGGACATGCAATGAGGACACCCCATAATCTTCACACGGTATCTGAGAGCATTGGACTCATATCTGACTAATGACTGTGTCCATACCCTCTGTGATAATGCTCCCATGAAGGCCGCGCCTTCTCAACCTTGCTTTTCACCTGAGGTATGGTGATCCTCAGGTTAAACCACCACCAGTCAGCTCTTCCCCTCAAAGAGGAAAACAGCCTATGGTCATCTGGGGCTATGGCGACTTTACCTTTACCTGACCTGTCACGGTGATACATTGGCTGACCGTCATCCCTTTATTCCAGGGGGATAATGATGACACGCAGTGGAGACAGTGTATAAATCCACACAGAGCTTATGTGAATGTGTGACTGGCTGATGGCAGCTCATGCTCTCAATGTTCAGGGCCATATCAAGGCGATGCAGCAGAGAAAGTTTAACTTCTCGTCATCCAATGTCACTGTTCGTGAGCTGAATACTTGAGGACCACAGAGTCACCGGAGACAGAACTTGATGGAATGGGGAGGGGGAAGGTTGTTGCGGGGGGAGAGAACGGTGCAGAGAATGCGAGACCTGTGACGCTAGCCCAGGACATTCTGGCAGACATTATATTTCCAATTGAGATATAGGCCTGATTGATATGTTCAATCATTGTGAAGGCAAGCCATCAATGTGCTGGGAAGGTTGTACAAAGCACATGAAGGAAGCCCTGGAATGAGCACCATGCCTTTATCATGTGCAGGAATCAAGTTTTCACTTCAGACTGACAGGGACTCTACTCATCATAACATGTAGCCACAAAATGGGTGAAATTAGTGGGAGTTTATTTACAGAAATGAATGTGAGTACAAATGATTAAAACCCATACCCAAGCTGTGCAACTACAACTTCTAAACCTTCCTTAACCTGCCACTACCTCTTGGTGTATCCCCAATATCCACAGTGGAGGCGGAGGCAGCTTGCTGACTGTTATGCTCTGCAGTCTGTGATGGGTGAAGAGTGATGAGAAGAGTGACTTAGCCTGGCAGAACAGAGGCGATCATTCATCCTTTTGCAGCACTGGATGGCTGCCCTCAACTGCAGGGTAATGCCACTGACCACCATATCCCATGTAGGATTGGTGACCTTGTTTGCAGATGTTCGCCCAGAACGTGGGTATAGAACATCGCGGCCGGCCTCCACTGCGTCCAGCAGGCAATCGAAGGAGGTGTCAGTAAACTTTGGTGCAGTACGCTTCCTGGGTTTGGCAGTCATGACTTCCCAGTGGCTTCCTCGGACTTGAAGTGTGCTAGCTGTGTCATGGGTGGCTTTTAAATATAGTTCACGGATCATTGAAGTGCTGAGGCGATGGTGGGGTGGGTGAATCAGAAGTTGCCCACCAGTGATTTGTGTTTCACTAAGTGCTGCACAATACGGGGTAAACAGCTGTCATCGCCATCGGTGGGTTAAATGCCGCTTTCCCCATCTGAAACCGAACTTGGACAATTTCTGGGACAATTCCGCTCAGGTGGTTTGTAAGGAGGTGAATTGGGCAGTGGCTGAGGGTAGTGCTGCATTTGGGAAAATATGGCATTTGAAGATGCATTCACTGACCTTGACCACCTGTGTGAGGTCAATAGATTTCTTATCGCACCGCATCAAAATCCTTTGGGCTAAACCCTTGGTATTGATCGTCACAGCTATCTGTTCCCACTTCCTTCCCATCGAGAGTCTGCCCTGAGGGATACAGGACATTTCTCCTCCTTTTCATCTCCTCCAATATGACCTCCAGTGCAACATCCAAAAACCTGAGTTCACGTGGTCAGACATTCTTCATTCTTTACTTGTCCTAATCACTTGTATGACTCTCAAAACCTGCTCCAGCAACATAGTATTTTGAGAGAGGCACGCTTGCTTTCAGTAGTGTAAGTTAATAACAATATTGGGGCCCTGCTGATGTGTCAAATCAATCGTGCAGAGAGTGCTGGTTGCACAAGGAAATCATTATAATGAACAGGCAGATTGATATTGGTGTGTTGCCTGCATCCCACTCAACTGGCGTGAGTTAATAACGCATTAGATCGATGAGTCCATTTTATGTGGTCTAACCAATTTAAAGTCCAGAATCTCCAAAGAGGCAACACAGGAAAAATGCTGCGTCTAATCCTCTGCATCCCATGAAATTTAACTAGTTCTTCAAATAAACGGACCAACAAGCTACTTTCTAGTTCATCTACAAAGACAGCCTAGAACATTGGGATGTTGCAGCTCCAAAACATCTTCTCCCACATGTCAGGCTTGCATGGTTTTGTGGAACTGCAAATCCTTTCAATAACGACAAGCTAAAAAGTAATAGCTGTTGCAAATGATTGCCAGCGTGGCCTCTTTGGGCTATAATGTTCTCCATTCGGGGAAAAACGCAGTAGACATGCTCATTTTTCTTCATAATTATCACCCCAGTGATAGAATCCTGGGAGAGTGTATGTTTTTTTTTCAGATGTGCAACTCCCGAGAATGTGATTTAATTGGCAAGCACGGAGAATATCAGCCAGCCCTGGTGGACCCATAATAATAATTCGACACCAGTTTTCAAGCGCTTGACTAGTTGGACATATTAAAAAGTTCCTCAATCCAAATCCAGCTGGCGAATAGACAACACTTACATTTAAGCAAATAAAGATTGAGAAAATCCTAATCTACCGACAAGCTCCTCAACATTATATACAAAAAGAACTATGAATCTGAACAGCATCTAATATGATTAGCTGCACATTTTCAATATTATGTAATTCATAAAACTCCTCAATTTAGACATTAAGACCTCTCTTCATCTAAGATGCTTAATCGTTCGATCTCAAAGATAACTTGGCAGTTGTTATCTTTTGTATTATTAACATATTATATGCATTTGTTAGATTAAATATACAGTTATTCCTGTCACTATAATATCTGAGGGCAAATTGACAGACAGCAATAGTTATGGTTGAGCATTTGATATGAATTTTAAATTACTGTTAATATTTGCTCATTTTTATCACTACTCATCGCCTGATGTTCTCCTGCATCTGTGTAGCCATCAAATACTTTTCCTGAATTGACTTCAATGTCTGTAGCACATCTGTAGCAATGTGTGACATCCATTTATAAACATGATAAATGCCTTGCACATACACTACTTTTTAAAGGACAAGTAGTGTCCCATGGTTTAAAAACTGCACTGTTCACTTCCACTGGGGAGAAGGCAGTCAGTTTAATCCATCCATCTGTCCAGCTTCAGATTTTGGAGGTGTTCCCAAGCCCCTATTATGCAGAATTCTATCAGTAAGTGATCCAACCAGAAAACCAACAAAATAAGAAATTGGACAGTGCTTGGAGTTAGTACATTTTGGAAGGTTAAAATATTGATCAATGATAACCACAATAAAGAGTACTTTAGCAATTTGCTTCTCAGCTGGCAGAGTAAGCCAAGTGCCTTGTTCCCCTCATTCCACTCATTCCCAAACCGGACTGAAAACCTAGACGTCCAGGGTGGTCGGCATTACTGCTCGACTTCCTTATTACTAGGTTCGCTGTCTAAAAGTGCCAAGGCTTTATTACACTTCAGCGACGGTTGTTACGAAGCTGAACTCAGAAGCTCTTCTGTGCACAGCAAAATTCCGCAAACGGAAATAAGATGAGTGGCCAGTTAATTAGCTTTTTGGCAATGTTATCCGAGATTGGAATATTGGCCACGACACAAGAGAGAAATCCCTGCTTTTGTTTAAATCGTGCCACAACAAGACAGACAGGGGGCGGGATTCTCCGAGCCCATGCCAGGTCGGAGGATCACCGGCCCCCACCGGAGAATCAGCGGCAATTGCGCCGGTCGGGGGCCGTTGAAAGCGCCCCCGCGGCGATTCTCCACGCTTGACGGGCCGAGTGCCCGTCGAGTTCCGACGAGTCCCGCCAGCGTGGTTCACATGTGGTCCTCCCCGGCGGGACCTTGGCGTTCTGGCTGTGGGGGCCTTCCTGGTGGGGGGACGGGGAGAGCCGACTCCAGGGGAGGGGGGCTCCACAGTGGCCAATCCTGCGATTGGGGGCAACCGATCGGCGGGCGTGCTCATTCCGGGGGGGCCTATGTTCCTCCGCGCCGGGCCCCTGTAGGGCTCTGACATGTTGCCCGGGGGTCAGCACGGAGACGGCCATGGCGCGCATGCGCGGACCCTCGCCGGCCGTGTAGGGCCGGCTTTCGGCGCTGGAGCAGCGCACAGCACTCCGGCGCTGTGCTAGCCCCGGAGGAAGGGGAGAATGACTGGACCTGGAGGCCCGTTGACGCCGGCGTCGCTCGCGCCGGTTTTGACGCCGGTGTCAATACTTGGCTGGGATTTCGGAGAATCCCAGCCAGGGTCTCAGTTCACTGTTTCATCCGAGGAACAAACATTCAGCATTCTTTCAATATTCTGTTGGATTGTCCACCTAAATTTGATGCTTAAGTCCTGGAGTGGAACGTCTACCCATGATGTTTTAACTCAAAAACACAACCAAATGCCATCAAATTAATTTTGTACAAGTTGAAAAATATTCCAAAAATGGTGCAATTATTGTTTCTCTTGTGAGGGAAGAGTAGCATTCCGAGTTACAGGGCGAGAATTTGGACAAATGTTCATGCTTAAAACTATTTGTAGTTTGGGAGAAATGGGGCTCATTCCTTATATCTATTGATTTGCATCAGAGCTTTCGTCCGACATTACTAATGAGTTGGTTGAAGACATATTTTACACCGCTGCTTAAACATTCATAAGCAAGGCTTCCTTCATAGTTCACTAACTTTATTCAGTGAGTAGTTAAGCCACACAGTCCATGAGTAAAACAACATCACTAAGGAAAAGAACTGTAATAAAATTAGCATACATCGGTGTGCAGGAAAATTTCAGATGGTTAACCAATGGGATGGTGTTTTGAGGTACTGTATATGAGCTACTGGTGCCTAGGGCTTTGGCATCCTGAAAAAAGATGATGAAGACGCATTTTGTAATCATCATGTGGTGGAGTTGAGTGAGCCAAAAGGGAACAATGAGCTGAATCTAGCGACAGTGGCGTTGGCTCTGTTCACCTGCCGGAAAGCTCCCAATACCATATTCCAAGAGCTCTAATGTAATTAAACGGCCATCAGGCAGTCTGCTGTCTGCCTTGGCGTTCTTAGGCCTTTGAGGCCCACTTCCAAGAGCTGCCAGATAATCTGATGGCAGGCAGCTCTTCATTCTCAACAAGTGACACTGGGCATGGTAGTCACTGCTGGGACTGCAGCAGGCCCTAGGCTTAGGCTTTAATGGAGGCTCCAGTGGAGAGGTGGGTGTGACAGGTTCGCTGGAGTCAGTCAGGTAGGCTGCCAGGTAAGGGGAAAGGGGCCAGCCTGGAGGGCAGGACTAAGTTAAACTTAAAGAAGGGAAGTTACGAAGGTGGAATTGGCCAAAGTAGACTGGTCGTATAGATTAGTATGTGTTAATGTGTAATGTGTTTAATACATGATCTCAAGGTTAAGGGTCCCCTAGGAAGTAGTGATCACAGTATGATAGAATTTAATATTCAGCTGGAGTGTGAGAATTCTGTAGAGTTCAGAAGAATGAGAGGTGATATGATTCAAACACATGGGGTGAAATTCTCCCCCAACGGCGTGATGTCCGCCGACTGGCGCCAAAAACGGCACCAATCAGACGGGCATCGCGCCGGCCCAAAGGTGCGGAATGCTCCGCATCTTTGGGGGCTGAGCCCCAACATTGAGGGGCTAGGCCGGCGCCGGAGGGATTTCCGCCCCGCCAGCTGGCGGAAATGGCGTTTGTTGCCCCGCCAGCTGGCGGAAATGGCGTTTGGTGCCCCGCCAGTTGGCGCGGAAATACGGCGAATGCGCGGGAGCGTCAGCGGCCGCCGACAGCTTCCCGCGCATGCGCAGTGGGGAGAGTCTCTTCCGCCTCCGCCATGGTGGAGGCCGTAGCAGAGGCGGAAGGGAAAGAGTGCCCCCACGGCGCAGGCCCACCCGTGGATCGGTGGGCCCCGATCGCGGGCCAGGCCACCGTGGGGGCAATCCCCGGGGTCAGATCGCCCCGCGCCCCCCCCCAGGACCCCGGAGCCCACCCACGCTGCCTTGTCCCGCCGGTAAATACCAGCTTTGATTTACGCCGGCGGGAATTTACGTCCATCCGGGCCGGAGAATTGAGCGGGGGGTCCCGCCAACCGGCGCGGCTCGATTCCCGCCCCCGCCCAATCTCTGGTACCGGAGACTTCGGCGGGGGCGGGATTCACGGCGGCCAACGGCCATTCTCCGACCCGGCGGGGGGGTCGGAGAATGACGCCCAAGATTCTTAGGGGGTGAGACAGGGTAAATGTTGGGAGGATGTTCCACTCATGGGAGAGTGTAGGACCAAAGGTCATACTCACAGAATAAAGTCGTGCATATTTAAGATGAATATGAGGAAGAATTTATTCTCCTAAAAGAGTGGAGAATCTGTGAGGTCAAGTGCTTGAACATTTTCAAGACTGAGAGCAATAGGTTTTTAATTAGTTGGGGAATTAAGGGTTATAGAGAGAAGGCAGGAAGTGGACCTAGTGAGTGTTAGATCAACCATGTTCTTGTTAAATGACAGAGCAGGCTCGAAGGGCTGAATGGCCCACTCCTGTTTCTTATGGTCTTACGGAGTCTTTCAGCTGGGCTGGCTCTTGCCACTAAGGGTCTTAACTGAGACACAGAGTGACCAATCAGGAAGGTTCCCCTGAGCACGCAGGCAGGTCACCAGGATATACCTGGTAGCTTCCCACGTGGTTTGGGTCTTCTCCGGAGCTGGTAGAATACCAGTGGCAGTGGATGAGGCCCTTTGGAGGCCCTTAAGAGCTTCACGTCACCTAGGGGTGGGGAGGCTATGCTCAACCTACTTTGTCCCTACTTAATCAGGGGGAGTCCGGATGAGCTCTACATTCCATGCTTTGCCACCCTACTGCACAACCATCACCCTTTTCCTGACCACCAACCCACTCTGGGGAAGCACTAAATTCCACCCACTCTTTGTATATTGCAGAATACTTTCCATTAACATGATTGGACTATATGTAAGGGAGACAGACAGAAAAACTTGCTTCAGCCAGGCATATATTAGAATAAGAAAATAAAAAGGAGTACTCAACATAAAGTAGATTTACATATAATTCACAACTGAGGCATTCAAATGAAAAAGCACTGCAGACTGATTTTCTGGCTGTTGCTTCTGATGCCATGCCTCAGTGTGCTGGCTGTACATACCCAGATGATTATACCCTGATGTTACCTTTACCAATAAAACATGTAATACTGAGCTACTGAAAATGGTCTTGTAACTGTAATTAACAGATGGGATACTTTCAGAATATAAGTGCTGAGAAAAACTGGATTCACGGGGATCGGCAAACACCTACTATTCAGGGAAATTCACCAATATCAGAAATAGGTGCAATTTGCAATACATGTTTGAGATTCCCATATTATTTTTGTCAAGGAGCTCAAAAGGTTTACTGGATTGATCTATTTGCATCTGCATGTTCTTGTATTTGTTCTAATTTCTCATTAATTTATTGCAGCCTTCACATTTGTGCTCTTATACCTTGAAAGACTACACTTACTCTAATATCCTGCCCTGGCCCAGCACGCTCCATAAATCTGCCTATTGTGTATCCTGTACATATCCTAGTCATTTTACTGACCCGACCATACATCAGTCACGATCAGATCAGCATATTACCAGTGTGTTTGTGGAGTTTGCGCATTCTCCCTGTGTCTGCATACGTTTCCTCCGGATGCTCCGGTTTCCTCCTACAGTCCAAAGATGTACAGGTTAGGTGGATTGGCCATGCTATATTGCCCCTTAGTGTCCGAAGGTTGGGTGGGGTTGTGGGGGATTGAGCCTAGGTAAGGTAGACTTTCGAAGGGTTGGTGCAGACTTGATGGGCCGATTGGCCTCTTCTGCACGGTAGGAATTCTATGATTCTATGTTGAGTGACAACTCCCACTTCATTGGAATGGGATCAAATAATCAGCCATCATTTTTGTTCTCAATTCTTCGGTATCTGCTTATCTGATGATCATGGAATCATTAAACAGTACATTACAGAGGTAGACCAGTTGGCCTATTGAATTTGCACTGAGTTTTATGAAGAGCAATCTGGTTAGTCACACTCCCTGCTCTTTCCCCATTATCGCTCTAATTTTTTTTACTCCTTCAAGTATTTCTCCAATTCAACTTTGAAGGCTACTATTGAACCCGTGTTGATTACCACATTAGGCAAGCGCATTTGAAATCCTAACCGCTCATAGAACATAGAAAATACAGCACAGAACAGGCCCTTCGGCCCACGATGTTGTGCCGAACCTTTGTCCTAGATTAATCATAGATTATCATTGAATTTACAGTGCAGAAGGAGGCCATTCGGCCCCCCGAGTCTGCACCGGCCCCCGGAAAGAGCACCCCACCCAAACTCAACACCTCCACCCAACACCAAGGGCAATTTGGACATTAAGGGCAATTTATCATTGGCCAATTCACCTAACATCTTTGGATTGTGCGAGGAAACCGGAGCACCCGGAGGAAACCCACGCAGACACGGGGAGGATGTGCAGACTCCGCACAGACAGTGATCCAAGCCGGAATCGAACCTGGGACCCTGGAGCTGTGAAGCAATTGTGCTATCCACAATGCTACCGTGCTGCCCTTGAGAACAAATAAATCTACACTATATCATTTAACCGTAATCCATGTACCTATCCAATAGCTGCTTGAAGGTCCCTAATGTTTCCGACTCAACTACTTCCACAGGCAGTGCATTCCATGCCCCCACTACTCTCTGGGTAAAGAACCTACCTCTGATATCCCTCCTATATCTTCCACCTTTCACCTTAAATTTATGTCCCCTTGTAATGGTTTGTTCCACCCGGGGAAAAAGTCTCTGACTGTCTACTCTATCTATTCCCCTGATCATCTTATAAACCTCTATCAAGTTGCCCCTCATCCTTCTCCGTTCTAATGAGAAAAGGCCGAGCACCCTCAATCTTTCCTCGTAAGACCTACTCTCCATTCCAGGCAACATCCTGGTAAATCTTCTTTGCACCTTTTCCAAAGCTTCCACATCCTTCCTAAAATGAGGCGACCAGAACTGTACACAGTACTCCAAATGTGGCCTTACCAAAGTTTTGTACAGCTGCATCATCACCTCACGGCTCTTAAATTCAATCCCTCTGTTCATGAACGCGAGCACACCATAGGCCTTCTTCACAGCTCTATCCACTTGAGCGGCAACTTTCAAAGATGTATGAACATAGACCCCAAGATCTCTCTGCTCCTCCACATTGCCAAGAACTCTACCGTTAACCCTGTATTCCGCATTCATATTTGTCCTTCCAAAATGGACAACCTCACACTTTTCAGGGTTAAACTCCATCTGCCACTTCTCAGCCCAGCTCTGCATCCTATCTATGTCTCTTTGCAGCCGACAACAGCCCTCCTTACTATCCACAACTCCACCAATCTTCGTATCGTCAGCAAATTTACTGACCCACCCTTCAACTCCCTCATCCAAGTCATTAATGAAAATCACAAACAGCAGAGGACCCAGAACTGATCCCTGCGGTACGCCACTGGTAACTCCTAATCCCTTTCTTCAGTTCCCTCCTGGCTATCTTGTATCCCTCCAATGCCCTGTATGAACCTCGTTTCCTCAGCCTTACATAAGTCACCTTTTTCCTCTTAACAAGACATTCAACCTCTCTTGTCAACCATGGTTCCCTCACTCGACCATCTCTTCCCTGCCTGACAGGGACATACATATCAAGGACACATAGCACCTGTTCCTTGAACAAGTTCCACATTTCACTTGTGTCCTTCCCTGCCAGCCTATGTTCCCAACTTATGCACTTCAATTCTTATCTGACAACATCGTATTTACCCTTCCCCCAATTGTAAACCTTGCCCTGTTGCACGTACCTATCCCTCTCCATTACTAAAGTGAAAGTCACAGAATTGTGGTCACTATCTCCAAAATGCTCCCCCACTAACAAATCTATCACTTGCCCTGGCTCATTACCTGGTACTAAATCCAATATTGCCCCTCCTCTGGTCGGACAATCTACATACTGCGTTGGAAAAGCTTCCTGGACACACTGCACAAACACCACCCCATCCAAACTATTTGATCTAAAGAGTTTCCACTCAATATTTGGGAAGTTAAAGTCGCCCATGACTACTACCCTATGACTTCTGCACCTTTCCAAAATCTGTTTCCCAATCTGTTCCTCCACATCTCTGCTACTATTGGGGGGCCTATAGAAAACTCCTAACAAGGTGACTGCTCCTTTCCTATTTCTGACTTCAACCCATGCTACCTCAGTAGGCTGATACTCCTCGAACTGCCTTTCTGCAGCTGTTATACTATCTCTAATTAATAATGCCACCCCCCCCCCCCCCACCTCTTTTACCACCCTCCCTAATCTTATTGAAACATCTATAACCAGGGACCTCCAACAACCATTTCTGCCCCTCTTCTATCCAAGTTTCCGTGATGGCCACCACATCGTAGTCCCAAGTACCGATCCATGCCCTAAGTTCACCCACCTTATTCCTGATGCTTCTTGCGTTGAAGTATACACACTTCAACCCCTTTCCGTGCCTGCAAGTACTCTCCTTTGTCAGTGTTCCCTTCCCCACTGCCTCATTACATGCTTTGGCATCCTGAATATCGGCTACCTTAGTTGCTGGACTACAAATCCGGTTCCCATTCCCCTGCCAAATTAGTTTAAACCCTCCCGAAGAGTACTAGAAAACCTCCCTCCCAGGATATTGGTGCCCCTCTGGTTCAGATGCAACCCGTCCTGCTTGTACAGGTCCCACCTTCCCCAGAATGCGCTCCAATTATCCAAATACCTGAAGCCCTCCCTCCTACACCATTCCTGCAGCCACGTGTTCAACTGCACTCTCTCCCTATTCCTAGCCTCGCTATCACGTGGCACCGGCAACAAACCAGAGATGACAACTCTGTCTGTCCTGGCTTTTAACTTCCAGCCTAACTCCCTAAACTTGTTTATTACCTCCACAACCCTTTTCCTACCTATGTCGTTGGTACCAATGTGCACCACGACTTCTGGCTGCTCCCCCTCCCCCTTAAGGATCCTGAAGACACGATCCGAGACATCCCTGGCCCTGGCACCCGGGAGGCAACATACCTTCCAGGAGTCTCGCTCGCGACCACAGAATCTCCTATCTATTCCCCTAACCATTGAATCTGCTACAACTATTGCTTTTCTATTCTTCCCCTTCCCTTCTGAGCCCCAGAGCCAGACTCAGTGCCAGAGACCTGGCCGCTAGGGCCTTCCCCCGCTAGGTCATCCCCCCAACAGCATCCAAAACGGTATACTTGTTTTGAAGGGGAACAGCCACGAGGGATCCCTGCACTTTCTGCCTGTTTGTTTTTTTCCCCCTGACTGTAACCTAGCTATTCTTGTCCTGTACCTTGGATGTGGTTACCTCTCTGTAACTCTTCTCAATCACCCCCTCTGCCTCCCGGATGATCCGAAGTTCATCCAGCTTCAGCTCCAGTTCCCTAACACGGTCTTTGAGGAGCTGAAGTTGGGTGCACTTCCCGCAGGTATAGTCAGTGGGGACACCGGTGGTATCCCTCACCACCCACATCCTACAGGAGGAGCATGTAACTGGCCTAGCCTCCATCCCCTCTTACCTTACAGAATATAGCTGCTGTGTGGACTAACTAGATCTCCGCCCTCTGACTCTGCTCCCAGTCAGCTACACTTCCTGTAAACTCCTGGCTCTCTTCGCACTCTTTGCGGAAATGTCGGAAACAAAATGAAAGGAGCACCTTACTCCCTCCTCACCTAACTCCCTCGGTCACCAAACTCTCACTATCGCACTCAAATGCACCAAATTCAGCACTCCCTCGGTCACCAAACTCTCACTATCGCACTCAAATGCACCAAATTCAGCACTCCCTCGGTCACCAAACTCTCACTATCGCACTCAAATGCACCAAATTCAGCACTCCCTCGGTCACCAAACTCTCACTATCGCACTCAAATGCACCAAATTCAGCACTCAGTGCAAACAAAGTCTGCACTGTAGGGGATCACTTTTATACTGTGAATCTAGCCTCTGAAAACCTGGCCTAATCCAATTAACTAATTAACAAGCTCCAGCTGCCAGTGCCTACAAGTAGAAGCCGGTTTAAAGCTCAGTGAAAATTCACCTTCTTCTAAACCAAACAGCAACTTTTAAGTTAATTAACTAAATAAAAGAAAGACTAAACTTGAGATAAAAATGAAGCCTTATACTCCCTCGGTCACCAAACTCTCACTATCGCACTCAAATGCACCAAATTCAGCACTCAGTGCAAACTCGTTTATGCTTGTTGCATAAAAGTGGTTTTCACATCTCATCTCTTGTTCTTTTGCACTAGATCGGTGCCCGCTCATTATCAACCCTTCAAATATTGGAAACAAGGATTCTCTTCATTTGTCCCACCAAATCCCTTCATGACTTTAAAAATCTCCATCAAATCTCCTCTCAGCCTTAATCAAAAGCGGAGGATGCTGGAAATCTGAAATAAGAAAAAAAATCAGAAAATTATGCAAATACACAGCAGGTCAGGCAGCATAGAGAGGGGAACAGATGCTTCACAGGTGGTGCATGACCTGCTGAATATTTCCAGTATTTTCTGTTTTTATCGCCTCTTCGCCTTCTCTGCTGTAAGGAGAGCAACCCCAGCATCTCCAGCCTACCCCCTGTGACCACTCACACTAGAACCCTTTTGTTAAATCTAAACTCTACTCCCCAAAACGTTCACACCCTGCCTGGAATTTGATGCCCAGAAATGGACAAAATTAATTGGGGTTAAACTTGTAATTTCTATAGTTTTAATGTGACTTTCTGTTTTTTTGTAGTTTATACCTCTATTTATAATAATTCCTAGAAATTTATAGAACAGAAGGAAGACCCACCATGCCTATGCCAACTAAAATAAAAACATCCAGTCTGATCCCACTTTTCAATTCTTGGTCCATAGCCTTGTTATTCTCCGACCCCCTGCCGGGTCGGAGAATGCCCTGGGGGCGGCGCGAAACCCGCCCTGACGCCAGCTGCTGTATTCACCGGCGCCGTTTTTCGGGCGGGGGCGGGATTCATGCCACGCCGGGCAGGGGCAGTTGGCAACGCCCCCCCCCCCGGCAATTCTCCGTGCCCCGATGGGCCGAGTGGCCGTCCGTTTTTGGCCAGTCCTATCAGCGTGGGTTATGCATGGTCCCACACGGCGGGACCTGGCAGGTAAGTTGGTGGGGGCGGTCCTCGGGAGGGGGGGAGGGAGAGCGGGAGGATCCGACCCCGGGCGGGGCCCCATGGTGGCCTGGCCCGTGATCAGGGCTCACCGATCTGCGAGTGGGCCTGTGCCGTGGGGGCACTTCCTTCCGCGCCAGCCCCGACAGGGCTCGGCCATGGCCGGCGTGGAGAAGAAAATCTCCGAACATGCGCCAAAATACAGTGGCTGGTCTGCGCATGCACGGGACCACGTTGGCAGTTCCGTGCATGCGCGAGATCACGCCGGCCCTTCGCCGCATGTGTGAACTCACGTAGTCCTTTCGCCGCTGGTTGGAGTGGCACCAACCCCTCCGCCGTCCATTTAGCCCCCCAAAGTGCGGAGAATTCCGCACTTTCGGGGGCTGTTGATGCCGGTGTGGTTGGCGCCGGTTCTCCAGCCGGCGTGGGGACTTAGTCCCCCAGAAAGGAGAATCCCGCTGCAGGCATTCTGGATGCCTCTCCTTTTAAACGCAGTGAGGTTTTTTGTTCTACTACCTCTTCAGGCAGTGAGTTCCAGATTCTCACCATCCTTTGGATAAAATAACACTTCTCCTCAACATGCTTCCAATCCTTCTACCAATCATTTCAGATCTATGGAATCTATGGTTACTGTCCTCTCCGCAAACAGAAATAGGTCCTTCCTCTGCACTGTATCTTGGCCGCATATAATTTTATGGCCAATTATATGGCCGTAATATATCCCCCAGCCTCCACTGATCCAAAGGAAACAACCAATCCTATCCAGTCTTACTTCGTAGCTAAAACTTTCCAATTCGCCTCTGAACCCTCTTCCAAGGAATCACAGCCGTCCTGCAATGCTATGACCAGAACTGTACCAAGCACCCTAGTTGTAAGCTAACTAGTGTTTCATGTGTTTGTAGCATAACCTCCTTGTTTCTATAGTCTATGCCTCGGCTAACAAAATGAAGCATCCTGTCCTGCTCTGCCCAAAGGCCACTCCTTTCTGATGCTTCATCCTGAGATGATTTCCTTGGTAGTTTTTGTCAGTGGTCATTTGCCATTGCCTTCTTAATCAACTTAGCTACCTGCCCTGCTACAGGGATCTGTGAACATGCACTCTAAGGTCCTTCTGCTCCTCTTCACTTTTCCGTATCCTACCACTTACTGTGTTTTCCCCTGTCTTGTTGTTTGCTAATTGGATAGCTCTACTAAATGACTGACATAGGCATGATGGACCTGTACTATTTGCAGATTCTAAACCTGAAGAGCACTGTGCCCACCTTGCAGAATAATGGACAGCATCACAAATCTGACTTCCAACAAACAGATACGGTGCCAGTTAATTCCCCTTTAAAGAAAAAGAAGAGCTGGATAAATCTCTAGCTTTGGATCAAGATAAACCATTCAAATTTCAATTTTTTTCAGGGAACACAATGGTTACTGAGTAACCTGGGTCTTGGAGGTGAAGATGCAAGGAAGGCAACCAATCACAAATGCTCCATATAAGGTTTTCTGGAAGTTTGTTCCAATTTCTTTTGGGATGTCAGGAGGAATTTTGTAAAACTTTCCCATGAAATATTAACTTTGACTAGAACATAGGACAGCACAGGAGGTGCATGATTTCTTTTTTTAAAACATAAATTTACAGTACCCAATTCATTTTTTCCAATTAAGGGGCAATTTAGCGTGGCCAATCCACCTAGCCTGCAAATCATTGGATTGTGGGGGCGAAACCCACGCAAACACGGGGAGAATGTGCAAACATCACACGGACAGTGACCCAGGGCCGGGATCGAACCTGGGACCTCGTCACCATGAGGCAGCAATGCTAACCACTGCGTCACCGTGCTGCCCTGGAAGTGCATGATTTCTGAAGCAATGGGCTTTATTGGCTGAATGGATTTTTCTCATTCCTTGTTCTCGTAACGTTAGCCTGCATCAGCTGCTGGACTGATATATTACAAAGCGTCAGCTTTCATTTTATTTCAATTGACGGAAAACAATAATAATAATAATAATAGCTTATTGTCACAAGTAGGCTTCAATGAAGTTACTGTGTAAAGCCCCTAGTCGCCACATTCCGGCGCCTGTTCGGGGAGGTCGGTACAGGAATTGAACTCGCGCTGCTGGCATTGATCTGCATTGCAAGCCAGCTGTTTAGGCCACTGCGCTAAACCAGCCCCATCCAACAAAAGGATTGGTTGGGGGCATTTGCAACAATCCATAAAATGGCATTGCTTGTTGCTACTCAGTTTTTGTCGACCTAAACGTCACAAAATATTATTTCCCTTTAAGTCTCTGGCCCTTTTCTTATCACTCTCCATCTCTCACAAATTAATTTCCAACACATACCTGCATTTCGGAAATCCATTTCATGGTTCTTCATTGTTCTTGCACATGATTCTCTGATTTTGTGAAAATAAATTTTGAATCCAGTGACATTTTTCCAGTATTTATTTCCCAATATTTAACTTCCAGCTCAATTCTGTGCAGTTCCATCCTTAAGCAGTTAATCTTCCTCTCACTCTTAGTTATTTATGTACTCTGACTCACTTATAGCTATTGACGCTGTTACAGTGAAAGTAATTACATGACAAAAATAACAAAGGCACAGAAAGGAAGAAGAAACAAATCTGAAGTAAATAGCTGCAATGGTTATCATTGCGTCTGCAAAACACCAATCTCTGGATCTTTAGTGCTGATAATCCAACATAGTAATACTCACCTCATTGATAGGACACAAAAACATTCAAACAATTTTCATCACGGGAGATCGGGTAGTACAACTTGACCCAATGTCCATTCTTTTTGAAGATCTGCTGAACGATACAATTTTCCTTCTACACAGATGGTGTGTATGTGAGTGTACACGTGTGTGTCTCCATGTTTGTGTGTGTACACGTGTGTGTGTGTCTGTTTGTAGCTCCACCATTCAATATGACCCTGGCTAACATGTTCAGCATCAACTCCACTTTCCTGCCTGCTCCCCATATCCCTTAATTCCCCACAGACCAAAATTCTGTTTCTCATAACACAGGAAAAGGTTTGTTATAGATCAAAAAACATTGTTCTAAATAATGTTTTGGTTTCAGATTCTTACAGACATTTACTGTGACATCTCATCTCTAATCTCATTTATAATCTCATATTGGCCTCTTCGTTGCCACATGTGATACACACAGTGAAATATTTCATACCACAGAAGCGATTCTATCGAGACTCATGGTGTGTTGAAATAGGCCACCTCATTCTTATTTGTACTCAGCTACTGTTGTCCCCATCTGGCTTGGAAACAATTATTCATGATGATAAAGTGAGAGGATTACAACAGTAGCCTGATTACAGGACTACCCCATTCCCCCTAACTGCCGGCCCAGGTTGTTCGTTTATCTTTCAATTGGAGAAAATCTTCAGTTTCTGCAAAGGCCCTTGTGGTATGGCTTTGTTGCTTTTTCTTTCATTCTCAGTCTCAAACATGGTACCAGACAGCAATATTTTTATGAGTCACAATTTGATAGCAATGTTAATAATCTAATATTAGGTGATTAATGCTTCAGTTTTCATGTTTCACTCTAGCTGCTGGGAGCTACATGGTGTCAGTCCATGTTGTGGCCTGTTTAAGGGGCACAGGAAGCAATGGACTGTTGGTTAAGAAATTGGGATGTGTCAGTAGGTCAGAGTGAAGTCCAGGATTACAAATGCAAGTGGCAACAAAATGAAATTTTGAGAACTTCTGCCTTAATGTCCAAAATTTCAACACCAACTGCTCTGCCTACTGCATAGGGATATAGATAGCCTAAGTCAGTGGGCACAAATTTGTCAGATGGAGTAGAATGTGGGAAAGTGTAGGGTTAACCACTTTGGCAGAAGAATAGAAAAGCAGAATGTTAACTTAAATGGAGATGGACTGCAGGTGCTGCAGCCTGGGTGTCCTTGCACATGAATCACAAAAGGTTAGCATGCAAATACAGCAAGTAATTAGGATGCAGTATAAACATTGGGAAGTCTTTCTCCAACTTTACAGGGCATTGGAAGCAGGTCAGAGAAAATTCACTTTATTCCTGGGATGAAGAGGTTGTCTTAAGAATAGTTAAAGGTTGAGCAAGTTGGGCCTATTTTCAGAAGAGTTTAGAAGAATGAGAGCGGATCTAATTGAACATATGATTCTAAGGGGGGGGGGGGGGGGGTGGCAGGGAGGGGTTGTGGGAAGGTAAATTTTTCCATGCATGGGCGAATCTAGAAATGAGAAAAGAGTTTTAAGATAAGGGTCTCATATTTAAGACAGAGATAAGGAAGAATTTCTTCTTCTAAAGGGCCCTTAGTCTTTGGAATTCTCTTTTACAGATATGGGCCTTAAATTCAAGGCTGAGTAAGACAGATAATTGATTGACAAAGGAACTGAGGGTTATGGTGGACAGGCAAGAAAGTGGTGTTTAAGCCAGAATCAGATCAGCCATGATTTTACTGAATTCAGGAGCAGACTTGATAACCAAATGGCCTACACCTGCTCCTATTTTTTAGTTATTTGATGGTGTTCCTCTGGGCCTCCAGTCTCCTCTCTGCCTTGTCAAGGCCATCTGCATGCTTGCCAGAACCTCCGCAACCGCCACCCTGACCGCAGCCTGGATATTGGTCTTTATCACTTCCCTGTGAGGGGGACCTGCGCAGTTTGCCAGTCCTCCTCGCTCTGGTGTGGCCAGCGCTTCGCCACCTTGTGCGGCTGCTGACTCGTTTCTGCTGTTTATTCCTGCTTCCCGTCTCCTGAAGGCCTCTGGAGTTGCTGTTGTTCGGCATCATTTTTGTATTATTATTAGTTAGGGTGATGATATACTTTCTTCCCTGTTTCCGCAGGCTATTTTGGGTAAAAGAGCCTATTTTCGGGTTCATAGGAGGAGAGCCACCTGATGTGCGACTACTCAGCATATCCCAGTCACCGGAAGTGCTCGTGTTTTTTTCGGATCTTATGATTCATCAGCTATTTGCATATTGTTGACATTTTATAGAACTGCAGGATCGACTGCAACCAGTGAACATTTACACACATTTGCCTATGTGCTTCTTTTTCACGAACAGTAGTTTCAAGTAGGCAAGGCCTGAAGCTCTGGCAAAGAGACATGTCAGCCAGTCTGAAGTTAAAGTTTAAGGTTTCCAATCGATCAATGACCAGTGCAGTTATTATGATCTCAGGTTAAACATCTAAGAAAAGTCCAATCAAGGCAGCTTACAGCCCAAATGACAATGCGCAAGTAAAGAAAAAAAACAATGGTCTAAAGCCTATCAAAATAATTGTGAATAGAATGCAGGTCAGATACAGTTAAACATGGAAAAGCTCAAAGCTCATTGATTATGGCCAGGGGTTGGCTGTAATAGGCATTGTATGTTTTTCAAGGGCCTCAAAGGCCTAATGTTGTTAAGGAAATGAGACTGCCTAACAACTGATACCAGCCACTGTGATGAATGTCGGAATTTCAGATGTATTATAGGTACTGAGTGCAGTAAGGGTTAAAAGCCTGGGTTAGTGTGCATGTGTGACTGCTGCAGTCATGTTTTAAAAATAAATCTCAATTTGAAAGGTTGGGAGCCAAGGGTCCAATTAAAGCATCATAAAAAGCTCGGGCTAATGGAATTTTGTTTAGATTAAGGCGCTTCCCCACGGAGTTAATTAGATTTTAGCTTAGTATGGTGATGTCCTTGCTGGGTGGCGCTAAGGCACCAGACATTTTGAGAAAACAGTTCAGTTCTGAGCTGAATGAAGCTGTGTCCAGAAGTGAAGCAGTTTTCCTCTCAGTTCAGTTAAAAGAGATTAATAGTCTTTAAAACAGTGCAGACTTGTCTGAGATCAAGGGGGAGCTGAAACAAGCTGAGAAGCGTGTTCTCAAGAAATAAATACAGAGTTTCTGCATGGGTCTGACAGGATCAGGGGCAAAATTCTCCAGTATCGGCGTGATGTCCGCCGACCGGCGCCAAAAAGTCGATTTCGGTGGCGTGAGAGCAGCTGGTTAGTCAGTTTCAGCGGGAGCATTGCGGAAGGAGGTTGCTGGGAGGTAAGTCAACCTTTAAAAGCACTTCTCTTTGCAGGGGCAGGCCAGTCGATTTCAGCGGCGTGAGAGCAGCTGGTTAGTCAATTTCAGCGGGAGCATTGCGGAAGGAGGTTGCTGGGAGGTAAGTCAACCTTTAAAAGCACTTCTCTTTGCAGGGGCAGGCCAGTCGATTTCGGCGGCGTGAGAGCAGCTGGTTAGTCAATTTCAGCGGGAGCATTGCGGAAGGAGGTTGCTGGGAGGTAAGTCAACCTTTAAAAGCACTTCTCTTTGCAGGGGCAGGCCAGTCGATTTCGGCGGCGTGAGAGCAGCTGGTTAGTCAATTTCAGCGGGAGCATTGCGGAAGGAGGTTGCTGGGAGGTAAGTCAACCTTTAAAAGCACTTCTCTTTGCAGGGGCAGGCCAGTCGATTTCGGCGGCGTGAGAGCAGCTGGTTAGTCAATTTCAGCGGGAGCATTGCGGAAGGAGGTTGCTGGGAGGTAAGTCAACCTTTAAAAGCACTTCTCTTTGCAGGGGCAGGCCAGTCGATTTCGGCGGCGTGAGAGCAGCTGGTTAGTCAGTTTCAGCGGGAGCATTGCGGAAGGAGGTTGCTGGGAGGTAAGTCAACCTTTAAAAGCACTTCTCTTTGCAGGGGCAGGCCAGTCGATTTCGGCGGCGTGAGAGCAGCTGGTTAGTCAATTTCAGCAGGAGCTGAGAATTTTTCTTTTTTTTTTAAAATTAGTTTTTTAGGCGGGATCAGGAAGTCGATCCGCGGACGTCTGGGAAGACCCTCACCAATAAATTCTGGTGGAGAGGAAACCCGAGACACTACACGTGTAGTGTCTCCCACCCGCCCTCCTCCTCTAACCTAATAATAAAACCCATTGGTCTGAGGTAAGTACCATATTTTTATTATATTATTATTATTTTTTATAAAAATTTAATTTAGTTGTTAGCCAGATCTTGGTAGAAAGTTAGAGGAATGGCAGGGAAGGGAGTGCAATGTTCCTCCTGCAGGATGTTTGAGGTGAGGGATGCAGTTAGTGTCCCTGCTGATTTTACCTGCAGGAAGTGCTGCCATCTCCAGCTCCTCCAAGACCGAGTTAGGGAACTGGAGCTGGAGTTGGAAGAACTTCGGATCATTCGGGAGGCAGAAGGGGTCATAGATAGCAGCTTCAGGGAATTAGTTACACCAAAGATTGGAGATAGGTGGGTAACTGTAAGAGGGACTGGGAAAAAACAGTCAGTGCAGGGATCCCCTGCGGTCGTTCCCCTGAGAAACAAGTATACCGCTTTGGATACTTGTGGGGGGGACGACTTACCAGGGGTAAGCCATGGGGTACGGGCCTCTGGCACGGAGTCTGTCCCTGTTGCTCAGAAGGGAAGGGGGGAGAGGAGCAGAGCATTAGTAATTGGGGACTCTATAGTCAGGGGC
Organism: Scyliorhinus torazame; assembly: GCF_047496885.1. Lineage (NCBI taxonomy): Eukaryota > Metazoa > Chordata > Chondrichthyes > Carcharhiniformes > Scyliorhinidae > Scyliorhinus > Scyliorhinus torazame. The sequence goes on from NC_092710.1 coordinate 134,228,204, forward strand.
ACAGATAGGAGATTTTGTGGGAGCGTGAGAGACTCACGTTTGGTATGTTGCCTCCCAGGTGCAAGGGTACGTGATGTCTCGGATCGTGTTTTCCGGGTCCTTAGGGGGAGGGGGAGCAGCCCCAAGTCGTGGTCCACATTGGCACCAACGACATAGGTAGGAAAGGGGACAAGGATGTCAGGCAGGCTTTCAGGGAGCTAGGATGGAAGCTCAGAACTAGAACAAACAGAGTTGTTATCTCTGGGTTGTTGCCCGTGCCACGTGATAGTGAGATGAGGAATAGGGAGAGAGAGCATTTAAACACGTGGCTACAGGGATGGTGCAGGCGGGAGGGTTTCAGATTTTTGGATAACTGGGGCTCTTTCTGGGGAAGGTGGGACCTCTACAGACAGGATGGTCTACATCTGAACCTGAGGGGCACAAATATCCTGGGGGGGAGATTTGTTAGTGCTCTTTGGGGAGGTTTAAACTAATACAGCAGGGGCATGGGAACCTGGATTGTAGTTTTAGGGTAAGGGAGAATGAGAGTATAGAGGTCAGGAGCACAGATTTGACGTCGCAGGAGGGGGCCAGCGTTCAGGTAGGTGGTTTGAAGTGTGTCTACTTCAATGCCAGGAGTATACGAAACAAGGTAGGGGAACTGGCAGCGTGGGTTGGTACCTGGGACTTCGATGTTGTGGCCATTTCGGAGACATGGATAGAGCAGGGACAGGAATGGATGTTGCAGGTTCCGGGGTTTAGGTGTTTTAGTAAGCTCAGAGAAGGAGGCAAAAGAGGGGGAGGTGTGGCGCTGCTAGTCAAGAGCAGTATTACGGTGGCGGAGAGGATGCTAGATGGGGACTCTTCTTCCGAGGTAGTATTGGCTGAAGTTAGAAACAGGAAAGGAGAGGTCACCCTGTTGGGAGTTTTTTATAGGCCTCCTAATAGTTCTAGGGATGTAGAGGAAAAGATGGCAAAGATGATTCTGGATATGAGCAAAAGTAACAGGGTAGTTATTATGGGAGACTTTAACTTTCCAAATATTGACTGGAAAATATATAGTTCGAGTACAATAGATGGGTCGTTTTTTGTACAGTGTGTGCAGGAGGGTTTCCTGAAACAATATGTTGACAGGCCAACAAGAGGCGAGGCCACGTTGGATTTGGTTTTGGGTAATGAACCAGGCCAGGTGTTGGATTTGGAGGTAGGAGAGCACTTTGGGGACAGTGACCACAATTCGGTGACGTTTACGTTAATGATGGAAAGGGATAAGTATACACCGCAGGGCAAGAGTTATAGCTGGGGGAAGGGCAATTATGATGCCATTAGACGTGACTTGGGGGGGATAAGGTGGAGAAGTAGGCTGCAAGTGTTGGGCACACTGGATAAGTGGGGCTTGTTCAAGGATCAGCTACTGCGTGTTCTTGATAAGTATGTACCGGTCAGACAGGGAGGAAGGCGTCGAGCGAGGGAACCGTGGTTTACCAAGGAAGTGGAATCTCTTGTTAAGAGGAAGAAGAAGGCCTATGTGAAGATGAAGTGTGAAGTTTCGGTTGGGGCGATGGATAGTTACAAGGTAGCGAGGAAGGATCTAAAGAGAGAGCTAAGACGAGCAAGGAGGGGACATGAGAAGTATTTGGCAGGAAGGATCAAGGAAAACCCAAAAGCTTTCTATAGGTATGTCAGGAATAAGCGAATGACTAGGGAAAGAGTAGGACCAGTCAAGGACAGGGATGGGAAATTGTGTGTGGAGTCTGAAGAGATAGGCGAGATACTAAATGAATATTTTTCGTCAGTATTCACTCAGGAAAAAGATAATGTTGTGGAGGAGAATGCTGAGCCCCAGGCTAATAGAATAGATGGCATTGAGGTACGTAGGGAAGAGGTGTTGGCAATTCTGGACAGGCTGAAAATAGATAAGTCCCCGGGACCTGATGGGATTTATCCTAGGATTCTATGGGAGGCCAGGGAAGAGATTGCTGGACCTTTGGCTTTGATTTTTATGTCATCATTGGCTACAGGAATAGTGCCAGAGGACTGGAGGACAGCAAATGTGGTCCCTTTGTTCAAAAAGGGGAGCAGAGACAACCCCGGCAACTATAGACCGGTGAGCCTCACGTCTGTAGTGGGTAAAGTCTTGGAGGGGATTATAAGGGACAAGATTTATAATCATCTAGATAGGAATAATATGATCAGGGATAGTCAGCATGGCTTTGTGAAGGGTAGGTCATGCCTCACAAACCTTATTGAGTTCTTTGAGAAGGTGACTGAACAGGTAGACGAGGGTAGAGCAGTTGATGTGGTGTATATGGATTTCAGCAAAGCGTTTGATAAGGTTCCCCACGGTAGGCTATTGCAAAAAATACGGAGGCTGGGGATTGAGGGTGATTTAGAGATGTGGATCAGAAATTGGCTAGCTGAAAGAAGACAGAGGGTGGTGGTTGATGGGAAATGTTCAGAATGGAGTACAGTCACAAGTGGAGTACCACAAGGATCTGTTCTGGGGCCGTTGCTGTTTGTCATTTTTATCAATGACCTAGAGGAAGGCGCAGAAGGGTGGGTGAGTAAATTTGCAGACGATACTAAAGTCGGTGGTGTTGTCGATAGTGTGGAAGGATGTAGCAGGTTACAGAGGGATATAGATAAGCTGCAGAGCTGGGCTGAGAGGTGGCAAATGGAGTTTAATGTAGAGAAGTGTGAGGTGATTCACTTTGGAAGGAATAACAGGAATGCGGAATATTTGGCTAATGGTAAAGTTCTTGAAAGTGTGGCTGAGCAGAGGGATCTAGGTGTCCATGTACATAGATCCCTGAAAGTTGCCACCCAGGTTGATAGGGTTGTGAAGAAGGCCTATGGAGTGTTGGCCTTTATTGGTAGAGGGATTGAGTTCCGGAGTCGGGAGGTCATGTTGCAGCTGTACAGAACTCTGGTCCGGCCGCATTTGGAGTATTGCGTACAGTTCTGGTCACCGCATTATAGGAAGGACGTGGAGGCTTTGGAGCGGGTGCAGAGGAGACTTACCAGGATGTTGCCTGGTATGGAGGGAAAATCTTATGAGGAAAGGCTGATGGACTTGAGGTTGTTTTCGTTGGAGAGAAGAAGGTTAAGACGAGACTTAATAGAGGCATACAAAATGATCAGGGGGTTGGATAGGGTGGACAGTGAGAGCCTTCTCCCGCGGATGGAAATGGCTGGCACGAGGGGACATAACTTTAAACTGAGGGGTAATAGATATAGGACAGAGGTCAGAGGTAGGTTCTTTACGCAAAGAGTAGTGAGGCCGTGGAATGCCCTACCTGCTACAGTAGTGAACTCGCCAACATTGAGGGCATTTAAAAGTTTATTGGATAAACATATGGATGATAATGGCATAGTGTAGGTTAGATGGCTTTTGTTTCGGTGCAACATCGTGGGCCGAAGGGCCTGTACTGCGCTGTATTGTTCTATGTTCGATGTTCTAAAAACGGCGCTAATCAGTCCGGCATCACGTCGCCCCAAAGGTGCGGCATCCTCTGCATCCTGGGGGGCCCAGCCCTAACCTTGAGGGGCTAGGCCCGCGCCGGACTGATTTCCGCCCCGCCAGCTGGCGGAAAAGGCCTTTGGTGCCCCGCCAGCTGGCGCGGAAATGACATCTCCAGGCGAAACAGGAGCGGGAGCGTTAGCGGCCGCTCACGGAATCCCCGCATATGCGCTATGGGGGGAGTCTCTTCCGCCTCAGCCATGGTGGAGACCGTGGCGAAGGCGGAAGGAAAAGAGTGCCCCCACGGCACAGGCCCGCCCGCGGATCGGTGGGCCCCGATCGCGGGCCAGGCCACTGTGGGGGCACCCCCCGGGGCCAGATCACCCCGCGCCCCCCCCAGGACCCCGGAGCCCGCCCGCGCCGCCTTGTCCCGCCGGTAAGAGAGGTGGTTTAATCCACGCTGGCGGGACAGGCATTCTAGCAGTGGGACTTCAGCCCATCCGGGCTGGAGAATCGCGGGGGGGCCCGTCAACCGACGCGGCGCGATTCCCACCCCCGCCGAATCTCCGGTGCCGAAGAATTCGGCAACCGGCGGGGGTGGGATTCACGCCAGCCCCCGGCGATTCTCCGACCCGGCGGGGGGTTGGAGAATCTCGACCCAGATCTTTTCTTTCAAGCAGCATTAAGAGATCGGTCAATTCTAAAAGAATATCTCTGTAATACAAGCATTCCTCTGTGCCAGTGGTAGTTAAAGTGGATTGAGAGCTGATATGGTTTTCCTTATTGTTTAAGTGTGAATAAAGATAGCAGTTAAGGGTATTGTATTCACTGTATTGAGTAGTATTGTTTAAGTGGTAATTGTAAGCTATTTTCTGGTGTGATGTTGCAGATTTTAACACTGTGTCAGTAACAAAGTTTGTTTTAATATACCATATCCCTATTTCTTCGTACATTCACTTCTGGAGCGAGGTATCCTTTCCTCACAGTCTTACAAAATTAAAATAAAATATTGGGGTTTGTGTCCAGTATCCTAGACACTGTTGGGGCCTGGTCTGGGATTGTAATACCACCTAGGTTTATAAATCCTCTTGCACTGACCTGGAGTATCCCAGGAATTAAAGATTGATCTCCCACGTGCTGCTGCAAGCAACCAGGGAAAACAAATCAGGTCATAGTTGGCAACCCAGCTCTCATTTGTGGCCTTCTCTCTGCAGTAATGCTCTTTCAATGAGCAAAAACAAAAGACATAGTTACATAGCACTTTTCAAGGTCTCAAGATGGTTGATTTAAAGTCAATGAAGTACTTTTTGAAGTGTGGTCATTTTCATTTTGTAAGATTTGCAGCATCCGTTTGGCACAGAGCAAACATCCTCCCAAAAGCAATGTAATAATGACCAGATAATTAGTTTTATGATGTTGATAGTTGGATTATTACTGGCCAGAACACTAGGGATAACTCAACTACTCTTCTCCAAGTAGTGCCACAGGATCCTTTACAGCCATCTTAGAAAACAGACAAGACTCCAGTCCAACGTATTATCTGAAAGATGACACCTCTGATAGTGCAGCACTCCTCGAGTACTGGAGTGTCAGCATAGAATTTCATGCTCGAATCACTGGACTGGGATTTGAAGCCACTCATGTGACTCAGAATCAACTGTGCCACCAGGGCGTTACGTTATAGCAACTGCCGTCAAGCAAAAAATACTCAGTGCGCACATCAGCCTCGGATTAATCAGAACACACAGCATCTATTTAGTGGAGGGTTGGCTATCCATGAAGGCCCCGCCTTCTCAGCTTTGCCCCTCGTTTGAGTTGTGGTGACCCTCTGGTTAAATCACCACCGGTCAGCTCGGGGACTGTGGGATTTCCACTTTCGGCTGAAAATAGTGGAGTTAACAGGAACTGCAACTAATCTGGTACAGTAAATCCTTGTCTGGTTTCCTCCCACAGTCCAAAGATGTGCAGGTTAGGTGGGGTTACAGGGAGAGGGCGGTGGATTGGGCCTAAGTAAAGTCTTCTTTCGGAGGGTTGGTGCAGACTTAATGGGCTGAATGGCCTCCTTCTGCACTGTCGGGATTCAATGGATTCTATGATACTGTTGTGCCCAGTAGCAGGGTCTGTGACTAAAAGATCATTGAGAAACACGCGGCTGGGAGACCAGAGAATCCCGCGTATGATCCCTCCATGGAAACTGACCTGTTTGTCCCAAACAGGATATAGGTAACCTTCCAGACCTACATCACACCCATAGCTTCAAAACAAAATGACAGCCTGAGAACCCCGTGCTAAGGGGAAATCCAGGCCAACCCATGCCCAGCAGCGGGGACCCAGCCTGGCCAAATCAGGCGTCCCCAACCCTTCTCAGGAACAGCACCGCACAAAACCAGAGGTCGGAAGACCAACCCAAACCCAGGCTTTGGAGACAGGATTAAATGTGCTCCAATGAATTCTCCCAAAGACAATGCTTTCTCTGCTACAAGAACTTCCTCGTGCACCACGATCGCCTCCATAAGGACACCTCACACCTCTTGAAATTGGGTACCAACATACTGGACCGCAGCGACAGGACCATCAGACAGATAAATTTCATCGCTAGCAGCCATCATACACTGGTTCACACCGTACCGTCAGGGTAGGCATCCTCTCAAAAGCAGCCATGCCACAAAGTCCCTCCCCCCCAACTCCCTCCAGCGAGGATTAAAGCCTTTCATTTTGACTCAAAAGCAACATTGAGCAACAGTTCTTGAAAATAGCAAAAACCATGCAGACCAAGAAAAGACATTAAAGAGATGTGCACAAGTATGAAACCAATGATTGAAAGATGAGCAGAGCTGAAGCTCACGAAAACGCAGCCACTCCCGCGCTCCCATCATGTGACCACCCCACCTGTGGCATTTTGATAGGGCAGGCTAATCAGTCCCATCAACCTACTCTTTCCTCACTGCCCTACAATTCCAACTATAAGTATGACATCTCATTCACTTTTCAAAGGTACTATTGAATCTGTTTCAACCACCCTTTCAAACAGTGCATTTCAGCTCAACATAACTCATTATGTAAAAAGGAATTAGGCAATTCCCTCTGACTCTTCTGCGAGTTACGTTAAATCTGTGTTCTCTAGAAACAGTTTCCCCTTGTTTACTCAATCAAAATCCTTCACGATTTTGAACACATCTGTTAAATCTTCCCTTGAACTTCTCTGCTCCAGAGAAAATAATTCCTGTGATTTGGTTAATCCATTTACGCAGCGACTTGTTTGTAATTTTGCTTTCTATTGGTACAGTGTCTGTTTACACTTTGTTAATCAGGATATTTTCTTAAGTGTCATTTTGTATCATGCAAGGTAAGATGATCTGATACGTAGTATTTTAAGTTATCTGTTTTAAGGGCAAAAACCTTCTGAGGTATGAGTTGCCGAATGTGCAGGAAGTCACATGGCACAACCTTCTGGACACATCCAGCAAGAGTTTGGCAAACTTCTATCAACCTCCTGTCACATAATCAACACCTGGCGTGTAACCAGGATAACACTGACTGTATTTTTCTCTCGGTGCCCAAAATATAATGGATATATACCACCAGATGCTGCAGGTTCTGATTCTATGTCAAATGGGAAAACTGGCTGTGGTATTTGTTATCCCTGGACTCAAATTTGTATAATTTGTTCAGCTGTGACCATTGGAGCTGTTTTTGCATCCTGCTACTCTCCTAATTACTGCAATAACCATTGCAACAGCGCACAAAGTATTAGACTGGAATAAAATGCCTCAGTTTTTTGTGATTCATTGCACTGAAATCATTTTAAAATTGCAAATACAATTTAGTATTCCATCCATACTGCTAAAAGTTACCAATAATGCCACAAGGGTACCTTCGCTGCATCTATGGATTTCTTGAAGATTTGTAATGGGTGAGGATTCTGAATTTGTTCCCTAATGGCCTGAATTAATGTCTGACACAAAGTCTACTGATTTCCCTTGTGTTCATAGCTACCGATTCTAGCTTAAACTTGGAAAACTGATTAATCTATATAAAGCCAATGAACTGAACAACCAGTTTCCTGCAAAACTTAGAAAACACCAGCTTGGATTAATGACAGTAACATCCATTTCACTCAATAGCTGACTCCAGTGCAGCTTCACAGTGACATTAATTCTGCATGCATGTATTGGCCAAAATAAACAAATCTTGACTGCCTAAAAGTGGGACAGAAGGAAGGGGTAAGAGAAACCAACTGGCAGCGGTAAAAAAACAGGAGTGGGGGAGAAAACTGCGCAGAAGGGAACACCGAGATGATTACATCGTGCCAATTATTAGAAGTTTGTAAGTTTAGCATTTGTATTTAGTTGCTAAATTCAGAAATTACCAATAATATTGTAATGACAAATTAAATAATATTTGCAATAGAACAGAGCTATAAATGCAAACCAAATCGCTGCCAATTTAATTGAAATTCTGAATGTCAGAAAGTTGAACCTCAATTTGATCTGCCTATAAATTAAAAGGACTTATGAACTGGTGGGGATATTAAAGTTCGCTTTTGCTGCCTAGGATGTGATCCACCGGCCGCGTTGCACCTGAATGGAGTCGCTCCATGGTCGGTAGATCCTGGGAGAGGCCTCCCCCGCACTTTCCGGCAGCCGTTCCTCCTCACGAGATCTAACCAGATCACACAAGACGTCACAATCTTGTGGGCGGGATACAGTCTTGCAGACTGAAGTCGGCTTAGAAGTTGACTTACCACTGCCTTCGCCTGACTGAACAGCTATCTGGCATCTACTGACCTCGCAGGCGCTGTTCAGTATTGGTCCCCACAAATGGGGACCAGGCAGAAGGGTACATAGGCGGTCTCTAAGGCGATTACAGGCCCCTAGGTGGTCGGCCTCTGGGCAAGCTGGTACCCTGGCTCTGCTGGTGCCACATGGGCACTGTGGCACTGCCAACCTGGCACCCTGGCAGTGTCATCTAATCATCCTGGCAGTGCCACCTGAGTGTCAGCCAGCGTTGTATCCAGGACTAGATATTGCGGTCTCCTGATCACTACATTTTGTACAATCATAGTACCACTGCACCAATAGGATGTGACTTTTTTGCCAACTTTGCCATTCTAGGTCTATGGTTTCCACTAGTCAGATATGTATTAAGAGAAAGTCTATTATTTACAGGGATCAGGAGGCTGACTTTGTCTTTGGAAAGATTACTAACTTTGAGGAAACTCTGTGATTCCTTGAAAATGACTCATTAACCCGAACAAAGATTGGGGGCGCGATCTAAACAAAATAAAACAGAGTACCGTTCCTATGTTATTCTCTAAGCCTGAATAAAGATTGTAGACTTCCAGTTAACACAAATACTTTATTCAGTAGGTTTGTTCTGTTTCCAGAGCTTAACTAGATATAATACAGTCAATAGGTATGACCAGTGAAGCTAAGGTAAACTGCCTATGCTGAGCTGTCTCTGTCTGCTGCTGCTCACTAGCCCTGTGCTTCTGAAAGAGGCGGATCCTCCCTTGGGCTGGTCCCTTTATACTGTCTCTGATGCCCTCTAGTGATGCTGTGGCTGTTACATCTGTCTGTAGTCCCTGGTGTATGTGCAGATGTATGTACAGATGTACAGATCACTACATCCCCCACCTTTTATTGGACATGTTGTCTAGACTGGCCTCAGGAAAACTGTACAAAACAAGTGGTGAGAATATGCAAATCTGCACACTGTTAAAATGATAAAGGTAATACAGAAACAATTAACTGTGTTGTGAGTCCATCGTGAGAAATGTCCATATTCGGCTTGTGCGTGTGTTGAAGTGTCGTTACAAATCTAGCGGTCAGGTGCCTTACGGCTTCTGCTAGAGCGTCTTAACGGTGGTAGTAGGGATGATGGTTTGATGTCATCAATAGCACTGTCTGGCATTGTGTGGCGAGGAACGTCCTGAGGACAAATGGACTTGGTCAAGTCCAGTGTGGGAAATACTGGCGTTGTAGGTCGAATCTCTAATAGATTCCGGCGGTTAGGGCAAAAACGTACTCCCGCAGACGGTTTGACAATGTAGGACCGCGATGCCTCCTACCTGATCACCGTGGCTGACTCAGATCATCCGCCTTCTGCGTCCCTGATTCTGATGGTGTCACCTATTGTCAGTGGCTTGAGTGGGATCGCATGTTGATCGTAGTATAGTTTTTGTTTGGAGCATAGTGCCCGCATGTCGTCGAGAACCGGTGCGTAGCCGGGGACTCGGAATTGCTTTGCCGGTAGGGTTGTCCGGATGTCTCTGCCGAAGAGCATTTGCGCTGGCGACAGTCCTGAGCTCAATAGAGTTGCTCTGTACGATAACAGAGCTAGGTTGATGTCGGAACGTGACTTGGCTGCTTTGCTGATGAGCCGTTTAATGATGTGGACATCTTTTTCCCCATTTGATTGCGGGTAGCGACTCTGTGTCGCACCGTTGTCTGACCTCGACTTTTTCCTGTGTTTGTGGTATTGATTCTGTATGTCATCGTTCGTGAAAGCTGTTTTGCTTGTTTGATCTGGAGCAGATGTGAATTTGTGAGATTCTTTATCATGCCATGGCATGTTTGTAGTCTTGTCATTGTTTTGCAGTGTGCTGTGGCATTGTCCTTCACGTGCAGAGTTGTCCCATGTTGTACAGGTCGTTGTTTCATTGTTGTTTCTGTCGTTTCTGTCTTTGTTGTTTTCGTTGTCGTTCTTGCTGCGCTGCATGTTGTTTTTGTTGTTGTTCTTGTTTCTGTTGTGCTTCTTGCGGTTTTTGTTGTTCTTGTTGCACTCAATGAGTGTGCCCTGTGGATGATTTGAGTCATTGTCACAGTTATTGGTGTCAGTGTCCTTTGTGGTCTCTGCTACATTGAGCGTATCTTCTTGAGAATTGTGAGAATGATCTGATGTTGCATTGATGTTGGTGACATCAGTCATTTGTGGTGGATTCGATTCCTCTTCTTTGCTTACTTGGTGCTCCTCTTCTAGAGTCATTTCAGGTTCACTTGAATTATCATTGATTTGTTAGTGCTCCTCTTTTGGTGACATTTCAGGTTCATTTGAATCATCTGTGATCTTTTTGTGCTCCTTTGCTGGAGTCAAAATCTTCAAGATTTCGTTTGATGTGGTTTCTCTGGACTCTTGGTGCTCCTCTTCTGGAGTCAAAATCTTCAAGATTTCTATTGACGTGGTCTCTCTGGACTCTTGGGTGGCCGTCCTCTGATTATTGAGTGCTTCTGTGCGGACGAGCTGCGATATGTCAGTCTCGCTGTGATCCTGCACATCCTGTATGGGAATTGTGATTTCTTCGTCACTTGTCTCACACACAGTGGGTAGACATTCAGTGTCTTCTTCTGGTGGCTCAAATAAACTTGATAGATCTTCATGGTCTTGTACATGCATGGCGATCACTATGGAATATTTGCTTGCTTCCATTTTTGAGTCTGTCACCGAGCTGTCTGTGGAGGCTTGCGTCACTCTCTTTGTGGAGGCTTGCATTGCTCTCTTTGTGGAGTCCTTCATCGCTCTCTCTGTGGAGTCCTTCATCGCTCTCTCTGTGGAGTTTGTCATCGCTCTCTGTGGAGTTTGTCAACGCTCTCTCTGTGGAGTCTGCCATCGCTCTCTCTGTGGAGTCTGCCATCGCTCTCTTTGTGGAGTCGAGCAGTGTTCTCGCTGCAGAGCCGATTTGTGCTCTCTCAACGGAATCGTTCTGTGCTCCCTTTGTGGCATCGTCTTCGTCTTGGGTATTGCTGTCATCCAATGTACCGACGGTCTGCCATGGCACCATGGTATTGGATTCATCTACCATGAGAAGAGTCGTATTGAGCTTTTCAACCGTGTTTCTGATGCTGTGATCAGGATCTCCGAATAACTCAGCCATGTCTGAGCAGTATTGTGTGTATTGTTCGGTAGACAAATCATCGCTTTTTGTTTCGGAGTTGTGATCGTTCTCTTCATGTTCAATGAAATCATCTTGTGTGGAGGCTGGGACTCTTCGTGGTACGTGGACCATTCTCTGTTTCTTGGCGTCAGGCCGCAGCATAATCCTGCACTCACGAGTCGGGATGTCATATATGCTGGGCTGACGATTCCCCATTCCAAAGAACTCATCGTCGGGGTCTTCCCGATACAACACCTCTAGTTGCGATTCGGATTTGGTACTGGGGTAGCCATCTCCCAAGGTTAAATCTTCGCCTGAGTTGTAGTCTACAAGGACCATATCATCTTGTAGGGCAGTGCTAACTGCTTGTTCCAGGGTGTTGTGAAAATTATTTTCAACTGTGTGTAAGTCCGGGCATTGTTCTGTCTTTTGAGGCAAGAAAATTGGGTTTTGCAGCTTTAAATGTCTTTTTGTTCATTTTCGTGCATTTCCCTTTTAAGTGGGCGTGGTCCTGGTCCTCTGATGTCATGACGCTCGTGACATCATGCGTTGGACTCGATTGCCCATGCGCACTCCGGGTTTCCTGTACTGTGCCCTCTTTTCACAACTGCGCATGTGCGGCTCCTTTCTCAAGATGGCTGCCGCTCAGAACTTCCTTCAATCCTGCCTCTGCCTCATGGTAAGTTTTGGCGCCGCTTTTTCCGATTTTCTTTTCTAGACACTGATTCTGTGTTTGTAAAGACTGAGTGTATTGATTTTGTTTTTGTTCATAAGCAAGGCATTTTTGTATTGCAGTTTCTCGGGTTAGATGCTTATTTTGTGATAGTTCTTCCCTCAAATTTTTATCAGATAGTCCAGAAATTAATTGATGCATTATCACAGTGTCTCTGAAATCAGCATAATTACAGCCTTGTGGTATTAACTTGAGATTTGTAATAAAATCAGAGATGGGCCCTCCGTTTCTCTGACAAAAGTTAAATCTTTCCAGCATCACACCAGCCTGACTGTTACAGCGTTCAGCAAATTTTTTGAGAATAACATCTACATTGGTGTAGTCTTCACCTTCTAAGTAATTAAAGCAATTATACATTTCTCTAGCTTCATGCCCTCCTGTTGAGAGTAATAGGGCTATTTTCGTTGCGCCAGAGGTAATGCTTAAATCATTAGCTGTAAAAAATATTTGGGACAGCTGTTCAAACATCTTCCAGTTATAACTTAAATTACCAGCTGTTTCCAGCTGCCAGGGAGTTCCAACAAGTTCCATCGAATCAGTTAGTCATCGAGGATCCATTTGCTGTGAAGACTTCCACAGTCGAATATCCGGTTTAAGTTTTTCTTCTCTTGCTGGTGTCTAGCCAGCTTTCTGAAATCACTCCTGGTATCATATGTTATTCTCTAAGTCTGAATAAAGATTGTAGACTTCCAGTTAACACAAATACGTTATTCAGTAGGTTTGTTCTGTTTCCAGAGTTTAACTAGATATAATACAGTCAAGAGGTATGACCAGTGAAGCTAAGGTAAGCTGCCTATGCTGAGCTGTCTCTGTGTGCTGCTGCTCACTAGCCCTGTGCTTCTGAAAGAGGTGGATCATACCTTGGGCTGGGCCCTTTACACCCGTCTCTGATACCCTCTCGTGATGCTGTGGCTGTTACATCTGTCTGCAGTCCCTGGTGTATGTGCAGATGTATGTACAGATTTACAGATCACTACAGGCTGGATTAGCCGGGAACAACTCCGCTATCTATAGGTACTGTCTTGTTCTCGTGCCCCTCTGGGGACTGCCCTGCCGAGGCCACATTTAGGCGCATTTCCAACACCGCGGAGCCCGGATGAACGGAGCTCCTCAGTGCAGGAAGGGGTTGGGACGCCATTTTTAAATGATGCCCTGATCTCACAATCCGCGATGCCAACCCCAGACCATCCCAACACCCCAACCCCTCCCCGCATCCCACCATATATGGGCAGGGCTCCCCCGGGCCGATGCCCGGTGTGGTAAAAATGCCAGCTTGGCATCTTGGCACTGCCAGCCTAGCACCCTGCGGGGAATGAAAACAAGACAGTCTCATAGTGCCAGGGTCCCAGGTTGAATTCCAGATTTGGGTGACTGTGTGGAGTTTTCAGATTCTCCTCATGTCTGTGTGGGTTTCCTCCAAGTGCTCCAGTTTTCTCCCACTGTCCAAAGTTGTGCAAGCTAGGTGGATTGGCCTTGCTAAATGGCTCCATAGTGTCCAAAAGGTTAGGTGGGGTTACTGGGTAGGGTGGGGAAGTGGGCCTATGTAGGGTATCAGTGCAAACTTGATGGGCCAAATGGCCTCCTTCTGCACTGTGGAGATTCTATGAAAGACAAAATGGTTGCGTTTGTGGACTCCGAACATTTAGTTTGACATGAACTCTATTCTGCGAGAAAGCTTGCAGTTATAACAACTTTCATTTATATAGTGGCCTTATCAGAGTAAAATGTCCCAAAGACATTGGGGGCGATCTCCAATATTGAGGCCAAGTGTTCGCGCCGTCGTGAACGCCATCGCGTTCTATTCTGGCCCACACAGGGGGCCAGCATGGCACTGGAGCGCTTCACGCCGCTCCAGCGTCCTCCCGCCGCGCCAACCCGCGCCTGCACAGATGGGGCAGCCCAATCCTGTGCATGCGCAGATGGGCCACGCCATCCTACGCATGCGCGGGGACGTCTTACGCACGCCGGCCCCTCATCAACATGGAATCGGTGTTCTGGGGCCGCGGGCGGAAGGAGGTAGGCCCGGGGGGGGGGGGGGAAAGAGGCCGGACCGCCGATCGGTGGGCCCCAATCGCGGACCAGACCCCATCGGTGGTCACCCCGGTGAAGGAGCGCCGCTCCCCCCCCCCTCCCCCCCCACAGGCCGCCCCCCCAGCGTTCCCGCAGTGTTCCCGCCGGCAGCGAGCAGGGGTGGACGGCTCCGGCGGGAACCTTTTGTGTCATAGCGGCCTCTCGGCCCATCCGGCCGGAGAATCACCGCTCACCGGTTCTCCGAGCGGCCCGGTGCGAATCGCGTGCCGCTGGTTTCCGGGGTATGGGAGAATCGCGTGCGGGGGCCGGGGCGGCGTGGCGCGATTCGCGCGTGTCGCCCCGGCGATTCTCCAACCCGGCGTGGGGGGGGGGTGGTGGGGTGGGGGGAGAATAGCACCCATTATGCCTTGATAGTCTTAGTAAAAGACAAGTCTGAGCCACAAGCAATAACCTTCGTCTCTTATCGAGATGCATTTGTGGTGAAACAGATCAATGCTGTAATGACTCTCCTTCAGAGCTGTGAAGACAATGTTCAAACTCACTATAACAGCGTTATAGTTCAGCCCTGGTCACATTTCTTCTGGTTTCTCATTGAAAAATGGTGAGCTCCTTGCAGCCACTGATCAAGGTATTTCTCAGCCTGTATACTCAACTATCAAAGAACATTATAGATATCTTTCATTTAGATCCTGTTCTAATCACACTAAGTATTTTTTTAAAGTAGTCAATTTCCCCAAACAGTGCTGCCAACCGTGAACTCCATTTTAATTTTAGCGCATTTACTGAACATGAGTCAACACCACTGTATTCAATTAACACATTAATTGGAAATATCATTCTGTGGAAGATTATGCATTACTGATGCATTATTTTCACTTATTTAACAATTTATTCAACACATATTGAGATTGTGCATTTGGAATGTAGTGTAAGTGTTCTGTACAATATATATGAAATTAAGACATACAAATAGGTTTTGTACCCACCCTTATGATATGCTTTCTTACAGGAAAGTTATTTTCAGTTAGCACATTTTCATCCAGAACAGCGTTTTTCAGAAACACATTAGCAGTGCTAAACAAGGCTAAACAGAATGATTTAGAAAAACAGATGCTTTCTTCGAAATTCAGAAATGGGATATTTGAAAAGTTATCTCCTTATTCCAACTCAGAGTTAAATAAGCAGCGGTAAGTGAGAAATTTCACAAGAAAATAAGGAGTCAACTGGTTCTGATATGTTCCATTATTCCTGACCACAGTGTCTACCTGGTTGAGAAAATAATAAAGTTTTAAGAAAGTCAGAACAAAAAGCATTGGATGCAGTGGAAGGCTAGACGGTGTGCTTTGATGTAACTCTGTAACAATGCATTTTGAATTGTTTCCCAAAAGCAAAATGATCATCTCTTTGGAATTGCCTTACTTAACTACAGTAATTCCCCCCATTCTCGGGAGTTCCATTCCTGCAAATTCAGGAGAATGCGCTTTCCACATGGAAAAAAACGTGGAAAAGGTGAGAGTTCAACATTTTAAATCACAGATGAGTGAAGTTTTGGGACCACGAACTGCAATTACATGTACAACTGCAACTTTCAAAGCGATTTTCCACAGTGTTCAGCAAAAGTATATACCACTGAAAAAGAAGGACAGTAGGAAAAGGGATAATCAGCATGGATATCTAAGGAAATAAAGGAGGGTATGAAGTTGAAAGAAAATGCATACAAAGTGGCAAAGATTACTGGAAAACTAGAGGATTGGGAAATCTTTAAAGGTCAACAAAGGTCCACGAAAAATATTATAAAGAAAAGTAAGATAGATTATGAGAGTAAACTAGTTCAGAATAAAAACAGATAGCAAACAGATACATTTCCACAAATGTATAAAACTAAAAAGAGTGGCTAAGGTAAGCATTGGTCCTTTAGAGGATGAGAAGGGGGATTTAATAATGGAAAATGAGGAAATGGGCGAGGCATTGAACAGGCATTTTGTGTCGGTCTTCACATTGAAGACACAAATAACAAGCCAATAATTGATGGCAAGGAAGCTATGGAATTGAGGACCCGGAAATGATCATTATCACTAAGGAGGTAGTGTTGGGCAAGCTAATGGGGCTAAAGGTAGACAAGTCTCCTGGCCTTAATGGAATGCATCCCAGGATACTAATAGAGATGGGTGGGGGAAATAGCAAATGCGCTTGTGGTAATTTACCAAAATTTGCTGTATTCCGGGGCGGTTCTGGCAGATTGGAAAACAGCAAATGCGATGCCACAGTTTAAAAATGGAGGTAGACGAAAGGCGGGTAACTATAAGCCAGTTAGCTTAACTTCTGTAGTGGGGAAAATGCTTGAATCTAAAATCAAGGAAGAAATAGTGAGATATCTGGATAGAAACTGTCCCATTGGACAGACGCAGCATGAGTTCATGAAAGGTGGGTCATGTTTAACTAATTTACTGTGATTCTTCGAGGACACTAGAAGCACAGTGGACAACAGGGAACCGGTTGAATGTTCTTAAGGCAAAGGTAGATAGATTTTTGAACAGTAAAGGAATTAAGGGTTATGGTGAGTGGGCAGGTAAGTGGAGCTCAGTCCACAGAAAGATCAGCCATGATCTTATTGAATGGCAGAGCAGGCTCGAGGGGCCAGGTGGCCGACTCCTGCTCCTAGTTCTTATGTTCTTCGGTATATTCGCACAGAATAAACAATCTTATGATAGAGGGGGTCGCAAATGGCGGGAGTTGACTGTATGTAAAGAAGTGGAAGATGCTGATTGTCACACAGTTGTACACCGGTTTGATAGTATTTCCAGCATGTATCCAAATCAGTACCATAATGTAGTTTGGGGTGTGCTGGCAGAAACTTGTTTCATTTCATTAGTTACTCTTTGCCTTGTCTAGAAATTGTAAAAAAAAATTCCACCAAAGTTTAAGGGTCAGTCTTAACCCTGTCCATATGACCATAAGACACAGGCGCAGAAGTATGCCATTCGGCCCACTGAATCTGCTCTTCCAATTAATGAGATCATGACTGATCAATTGGGATAATCCTCAACTACACTTTCCCGCCTTATCCTATAACCCTTGATTCCCTTACTGATTAAAAATATGTCTGTCCACCCAATGGGAATAGTGACTGAGTTAAGACTGGAGGAGGGGAATTCATGATGTCACATTTGCAAAGTCAACTCGTCCCTCGTCATCTTTACACAAAGATTGAGGACTTGTTGGATGAAAGAAAGACGAAGGTCAACATAGATTGCTCTTCTGTTATATTGGCGCTTACATGAAACAATGATGATTTCTCTCGTGTTGCTGCTGTTACTTTGTGAGGGAATATTCTGGTAGGCCTGGAAATAAAACCATCTAATTATTACCACAGCAACCTGAGTGGTTATTTGGACAAAATAGCTATAAAGCAGAAAATATACCCCCAGATATTTTCCAGGACCTAAAAACACCAATTCTGCCCTCCTCTTAAATGCAACAAATATATCATGTGTAACATTTAGCACACAATTTTCTGTAACTCATAGGTGGAAGGGAAACAGTTGCTGGACTTGAAGTGCTCAACTTTCAGTCGTTTATATGTGAGAGTTAAGCATATTCCATTCGCCCTTATTAAGGACTGGAATAGTATGTGGAAATTGGGACCACCATGAGCCTTTCCTCAGAGCTGAGCATAGCAGTCTCTGGCATAAATTCATTTTGATGATTTTGGGAGGGGTTCATGAACAATTTACCACTTGGGTCACTTTAATTGAGGGAGAAAAGGAATGATTTTACTCAGCATTTCTGAAATGGCAATATTATTTGAATAATGTGCATCTCATTGCAAAAATCCTTATAATACCCTTTATGTGGGGGAGGTGGTGGCGCGATGGTAATGTCACTGGACCAGCAATCCAGAGACCATGACTAATGCTCTAGGGACAGGAGTTAAAATCCCATCACGACAGCTGGTGGAATTTAAATTCAATTAATAAAATCTGGAATTTTAAAAAAGCTAATCACTGAAAAGATGACCATGAAATCATTGTCAATTGCCGTAAAAACCCATCTGGTTCACTAATATTCTTTAGCGAAGAAAATCTGTCATCCTTAACTGGTCTGGCCTACATGTGATGCCAGAATTACAGTATCGTGGTTGACCAGACTGATCCCTGGGATGGTGGGACTGACATATGAGGAGAGATTGAATCATGAGGATTATATTCGGTGGAGTTTGGGAGAATGAGGGGGGATCTCACAGAAACCTATAAAATTCTAACAGGGGACTAGACAGAGTACAAAGAACAAAGAAAAGTACAGCATAGGAACAGGCCCTTCGGCCCTCCAAGCCTTTGCCGACCATGCTGCCCGTCTGAACTAAAATCTTCTACACGTCCTGGGTCCATATCCCTCTATTCCCATCCTATTCATGTATTTGTCAAGATGCCCCTTAAATGTCACTATTGTCCCTGCTTCCACCACCTCCTCCAGCAGCGAGTTCCAGGCACCCACCACCCTCTGTGTAAAAAACTTGCCTCGTACATCTCCTCTAAACCTTGCCCCATCGCACCTGAAAACCTATGCCCCCTAGTAATTGACCCCTCTACCCTGGGGAAAAGCCTCTGACTATCCACTCTGTCTATGCCCCTCATGATTTTGTAGACTTCTATCTGGTCGCCCTTCAACCTCCGTCTTCCAGTGAGAACAAACCGAGTTTATTCAACCGCTCCTCATAGCTAATGCCCTCCATAACAGGCAACATCCTGGTAAATCTCTTCTGCACCCTCTCTAAAGCCTCCACATCCTTCTGGTAGTGTGGTGACCAGAATTAAGCACTATACTCCAAGTGTGGCCAAACTAAGGTTCTATACAGCTGCAACATGACTTGCCAATTCTTATACTCAATGCCAATGAAGGCAAGCGTGCCGTATGCCTTCTTGACTACTTTCTCCACCTGTGTTGCCCCTTTCAGTGACCTGTGGACATGTACACCTAGATCTCTCTGACTTTCAATACTCTTGAGGGTTCTACCATTCACTGTATATTCCCTACCAGCATTAGACCTTCCATGTACGAGTAGATGCAGGAAGGATGTTCCCAGTGGTGGTGGAGTCCAGAACAAGGGGGGTACAGTCTGAGGATACATGGTAAACCATTTAGGGCTGAGATAAGGAGAAATTTCTTCACCCAGAGAGTGGTAAATCTGTGGAATTTTCCACCACAGAAAGCAGTTAAGGCCAAAACATTGTGGGCATGATTCATTGTTCTGCCAGCCCCGTTATCTGGCGCGGCGCATCCCCGCTGGCAGCGGGGTTCTCCGTTCCCGCAGCTGGCCAATGGGGTTTCCCGTTGTGGCCACCCCACGCCGTCAAGAAACCCGCGGCCGTGGGTGCGCTGCAGGCAAAGCGGAGGATCTCGCCTACAGAGAATCCAGCAGTGTATGTTTCCAAATGTTTTCAAGAAGGATATAGCTCTTGGGGCGAAAGGGGTCGAAGGAGAGTGGTGAAGAGTTGGATGATTGGATGATCAGCCATGATCATAATGAACGATGGAGCAGGCTTGAAGGGCTAAATTGCCGACCCCTGCTCCCATTTTCAATTTTCTACGACTTTTAAATGCCCTATGAAATGGTGTGGCAAGACACTCAGTTGTGTTACACTGCCACAATGGCTAAAAGGAATGAAACTGAGAAGACCACTGGGCAGGAGTGAAATCATGATCATGTAGTTGGGGGGTTGGGGGGGGGGGGAACGGTAGCACAGTGGTTATCACTGCTGTCTCAGAGCGCCAGGGACCAGGTTCAATTCCGACATTGGATGACTGTCTGTGTGGAGTTTGCACATTGTCCCGGTGACTGCGTGCGTTTCCTCTGCGCGTAGCGTTTCCTCTGGTTTCCTCCCACAGTCCAATGATTTGCAGGTTAGGTGGATTGGTCATGATCAATGTGCAGGTTTTACGGGATAGGGTGGGGGAGTGGGTCCCGGTAGAGTGCTCTTTCAATGAGTTGGTGCAGATTCAAAGTGCTGAATGGCCTCCTTCTGTAAGGATCCTATGAAGGTGGGTCACCCAGGATTTTGAGCATATTTTCCTCTGTACTTATGTGAGTGCTGATTTCTGAAGGTTTCATTTCTTTTTTCAGTGGGAGGGTTTCGGCGGAGATTTTGTGGCACTGATTTTGGAAGCTCTTCAGTGATTGTTTGTTCTCTTTGCCTAACATCGGGAACTTAGAGATAATGGCTGCAACCAGTTGGGCCACAAACTGGGGGGTACTAACACCATTTGGGTTGTGGTGAAAGTCAGAGAAGGAGGTACACCCATTGCCCGTGGATTCTTCATTAAGAGAATCCTTCTTGATTCCTGTGAATTCGAATCTGCTGACATCTACTGTCTGCAGGAGTTCCCCAGCGCTGGTTGCTTTGATACGACCTTCAAGAATTCTAACGCATGCATCAAGTTCCTGAACGTGTTCGAAGAGAAGAGATGTACAAACCTCTGTATAAAAGGGGGAGAAAATGTGTCCACCATCACCCTAATCCTGATTGCCACCTTTCTGTGTGGCTGCATCAAGCTGTGAGTAGATCCTGGGTATGTAACCACCCGGTGTCACTACGTGCTGAGGTTCTATCTGTCCCCAGTGGCCATGCTGTTGTGAAACCGTGCCGTACCACCTGACCCTCGTGGAAAGGTTTATTTGGAAAAACACCTTTGACCACAAGACCATCAAGCAATGGTCTGCACGTAATGTCCGAGAGGTGCTACGGGAGAAGGAGATGGTGAATCCTGTCAGATGGAATCCTGAGCAGACTGTCAAAGTCATTTGGTAGAATGCCTCATCACCAGAACTTTCTTTTATTTCAAAATATTTTTATTCAAAGCATTTTCAATTTATATACAAAACACAGAAAACATTCACCTTGCCAGAATACAAAAACCCCTTAAACACCCTGCATACCCCACTTTATACTTATAATATAAAACAACAATAACCCCTAACAAAACACTCCCCCCCCCCGCCCCCCCCACCCCCCCCCGCCCCCACCACCACTGATGTCCACCACTCCTTAAAGAGTGTGATGAACAACCTCTGCCTCGAGAAGAACCCCTCCTCTGACCACCAAATGGCAAATTTTGGGCGGGATTCTCCACTCCCACGCCAAAGTGCCCACACCGTCGTGAACGCCGTTGAGGTTCACGACGGCGCGAAAAGGCCCCTATCCCGACCGATTCAGGGCCCGATAATGGGCTTGGAGCGGGGCCGCGTCATCTACATGTGCCAGGCCTTGTCGCCGCGTAAAGGCGGCGCCGCATACATGACACGGCCAGCGCCGCATAACTGGCGTCACCCGCGCATGCGTGGTTGCCGTCCTCTCCGAGTCCACGCCGCAAGAAGATGGCGGACGGATCTAGTGGGGCCGCGGAAGGACGGAGGTCCTCGTTCAGAGAGGACGGCCCGACGATCGGTGGGCACCGATCGCGGGCCACCCCACATTTGAGGTACGCCCCGGTGCCGGTTCCCCCCTCCCGTCCCGCAGGCCGCCCCTCCAGCGTTCCCACGCTGTTCCCGACGGCAGCGACCAGGTGTGGACGGCACCGGGGGGAACCCGCCGTTTTGGGCTGGCCGCTCGGCCCATCCGGGCCTGAGAATAGCAGGGGTGCCGGAGAATCGCCATTCTCGGGCGATTCTCCGGCCTGCGGCCCGCGGAACTCGACGGGGCCGTTCCCGCCGCTTGGGAGAATCGCGGGAGGGCGTCGGACCGGCGTCACGGGAAATTTTGGCAGCCCAGGCGATTCTCCCAACCAGCACGGGAGTGGAGAACCTCGTCTTTTATCTTTTCCAAATGTACGAATTCCGCCAAGTCACTCACCCACTGCTATGGGCGGCTCCGGAGCCCACCACCCTAACAAGATTCACCTCTGGGTCATCGGGGAGGCAAGGGCCAACACATCAGCCTCTCTTCCCACCTGCACATCCAGATCTTAGGGGCAGCACAGTAGCACAGCAGTTAGCATTGTTGCTGCTCAGCGCCGGGGTCCGAGGTTCGATTCCCAGCTTGGGTCACTGTCTGTGCGGAGTCTGCACATTCACCCCGTGTCTGTGTGGGTTTCCTCCGGGTGCTCCGGTTTCCTCCCACAGTCCAAAGATGTGTAGGTCAGATGGATTGGCTCTTCTCAATTTGCCCTTTATGTCCAAAATGGTTTGGTGGGGTTACTGGGTTACGGGGATAAGGTGAAAATGTGGGCTTAAGTAGGGTGCTCTCCAAGGGCTGGTGCAACTCGATGGGCCGAATGGCCCCTTCTTAATAATAATAATCATAATCGCTTATTGTCACAAGTATTCTTCAATGAAGTAACTGTGAAAAACCCCTAGTCGCCACATTCTGGCGCCTGTTCGAGGAGGCCAGTATGGGAATTGAACCCGCGCTGCTGGCCTTGTTCTGCATTACAAAGCCAGCTGTTTAGCCCACTGTGCACTGTAAACTCTGCACTGTAAATTCTATGTAAATCTTCCAACACCACAAATATCGGCATCCATGGGCTCTGGGCCACCTTCATTCCCAAATTCTCCGACATAACCCCCAGAAAACCCTCCCAAAGCTCCACCTACTTCAGGCAAGACCAGAACATGCGAGTGTAGATTGCCGGTCCCCTTGTACACCGCCCACATTAATCCTCCACCTCCGGAAAAAATGGGCTCATCCGTTATAGGGTCATGTGCGCTTTCTGCACCACTTTGAATTGAATCAGGCTCAATCTTGCACAAGATGAGGTTGAATTCATCCTCTACAGGGGCTCGCTCAATACCCCCACTTCAAATACCACACCCCCAGCTCCTCCTCCCAATTCCATTTAACTCAACCACCAAGGCCCTCAACCACATTAAAGTTCTCCTCCAAGTCACACAACATCCTGATTTGGAACTATATTGCCATTCCTTCAAAAGACAATCATTGCAGTGCCACACAACAGACTTGTGAGAAAAGTTGTAGCTCTTTGAATAAAAGAGACAGTAGCAATGCGGATACAACATTGCCAGAATGATAGAAAGCAGAGAGTAATGGTGAATCGATATTTTTGAGGCTGGAGGGTTTGTAGTGGAGTTTTCAAGGATATTGGGATCCTTGCCTTACCTGATTTATATTAATGATCTAGATTTTGGTTTGCAGCGGGCAGTGTTCAGATGATACAAAATTTGGCAGTATTGAAAACTGTGACGAGGACAGTGTAAAACTTCAGAAGGACATAGACAAATTGGTGAAATGGGCAGATAGGTGGTAGGTGAAGTTCAATGCGGACAAGTATGAGATGATACGTTTTGGTAGGAGGGACATGGGGAGACAATATAAAATAAGGGGTAAAATTCTTAAACGAGTGCATGTGCAGAACGATCTGGGTGCAAACATTCACAGATCATTAAAGGTGGCAGAATATGTAGAGAGAGAAGTTAATAAAGTATATAGCATCCTGGGCTTCCTTAATAGGGGCATAGAGTACAAGACCACAGAGGTAATGCTAAACTTATACAAGGCACTAGTTAGACCTCAGCTGGAGTATTGTGCAGAACTCTAGGTGGTACAGCACAGGAAGGCTGTGAACACATTGGAGTGAATGCAGAAGAGGTGGACAAGAATGGTTCTAGGAATGGGAAACTTCAGTTACGTGGATAGATTGGACAGGTTGGGACTGTTCTATTTTGAGAGAAGAAGGTTAAGAGGAGATTTGATCGAGATGTTCAAAATCATGAGGGACCTGGACAGAGTAAATCAAGAGAAACATTTTCTGCTCAAAAAAAGGGTAAAAAATGAGAGCGACCAGATTCGAAGTGATTTGCAAAAGAAGCAAATGTTATGTGAGGAAAAAACATTTTCACACAGCAAATTGTTCAGGTCTGGACTGCACTGCCTGCAAGTGTGGTGGAGGCAAGTTCAATCCAGGCATTCCAGAGGGCATTAGATGATTATTTGAATAAAAACAAGGTGCAAGGGTATGGCATAAAGGCAGAGGAATGACATGATTTCAGAATGCTCACTTGGAGAGACAGTGCAGACACGGTGGGCTGAATGGCCTCCTTCTGCGCTGTAACAATTCTGAGATTTTGTTGCTGGGTGAAAGACCTTGGGCAGAATTCTCCGACCCCCGCCGGGTCGGAGAATCGGCGCGGCGCTGCGCGAATCGCACCACGCCGACCCAACGCCAAATCGCCGCCATCGGAGCCGGTGTGGTCGGCGCACGCTGGTCGGGGTATGCGCCGACTCTCTGGCTCGGGCCGGCACGCCGATTCTCCGGACCGGCCGTCACAAAAATTCCGAGTCGCACCAGCGCCATTCTAACATCCTCTGAGCCTCGGCCATGAAGGGTCCGGCGGCGGCCTGTTGGGGGGGAGGGGGGTCTGACCTCGGGGGGGCCTCCGTAGCGGCCTGGCCCGCGATTGGGGCCCACAGATCGGTGGGCCGGCCTCTCTGGCTGGGAGCCTCCTTTCCTCCGTGCCAGCTCCTGTAGCCCTGCGCCATTTGGCGCGGGGAAGACGGCTACTGTGCATGCGTGGTTGGCGCCGGCCCAATTGCGCATGTGCGGATCCCGCGGCGCCGGGTTCGCGCCGGGATCGGTAGTCGGAGCGGCGTGGACCGCTCCAACGCCATGCTAGCCCCCCGTGGGCCGGAGAATGGGGTTCCAGAACGTGTGCCGATGCCAGAGTGAAACAATCCCGTTTTTACGCCAGCTTCGACACTTAGCCGCCCGATGGGAGAATCCCTCCCGGACTTCCGCCCTAACAGCAATGTGTGTGTACCAAGACCACAATGATTGCAGCAGTTCAAGAAAGCAGCTCATCCCCACGTTCGCAAGGTCAGGGATGGGCAACAAATGCTGGCCTTGACATTGACACACCCATCCCGTGAAAGTATTATCAAAACAAATGTTTCTGTCAGTGATGCAGAAATACACAAATGCATTATTATGTGAAACAATAAAGAAATTACTGGTTCTTTTGAGCCAGAGAATTGACACTCCAGCTAACGGCATAGAATTCTGCACCACCCTCTCTGCACCCACCCTCCTCACCCTCAGATATTTTCAGATCAAGTCCCACTGCATTGTTGGTAATACTCAGCTCCTTTGCTTAAAATCACAGAAAGGACCATGTGTAATTCTGCTAAAGTTTGTTAACCAAGTGGTTCTATGGTGTGTTATGCTACAGACCTCAAATGTTCTGGGATGTTTCAGCAAAACTATGGCATTATGCTGATTTATTCTGAGGATATTCATATGGGACTAAGCTCTAGAACTACCTTCATAAAGCTCTCCACTTCTCTCCCTGAAGTCGTTACTCAAAACCTGCCTTCTTGATCAATCTTCTCGTCTCCTTGCCTAATGACAAGTTATGTGGTTCAGTTTCAAGTTTAGTTTGATTACTGTCCTGTGAAGTGCCTTGGTATATTGTTACTATGTAAAAGGTGTTAAACAAATCCAAGCTGCTGTAACAGATTTACGTCACTTTTACACTGTAACACCACTATTCACAACTGTCCTTGATCATTTGCATCGCTTGCAACTCCCCTTCACAAGGTCGATTAGGGATGGGCAACTAGTTCTGCTCTTGCCTGTGATGCTCGCATCCCATGAAGTAATTTTAAAAATTGCCTGTCAAAACCCTCTGGCCAAGGTTTCTTAGCTCCATTCCTCTTATCCAAATTCACACAATTTCCTGGATTTAGACAAGGTGCTGATATACATATTCTGACAAAACTGAAGACACGTCACAGCTCAACATCACCCGAGGCCAGCATAACTGAGCTTTCTGAAGTGTTTTTTGAATGTTCTTTTACTGAGACCTGTACCATACTTGACAAAAGTCAATGAAATGGTAAATCGTGCAGAGTGTATATCCGGTGGCCAATTCGCCATTTTCCATTTTACAACTCGACCAAAATTGAATCTGACCTCCTTCTGCTTTTAAAGCCTTAAAACAGGAGACCGGAAACTTAAATTATTTTCATGCTAAAAATAAAGTACGGGATGATAACTTTCAGGAACAGGAATGATGAGCTAACTGTGCCTGACTGACTATATCCAGGGTTTGCCATGTCTTCTACTTTTATTGTTTATTAATACCGTTCTTTCATATCTTACATCAATGGCTGTCTGCTTTAATTTGGGGGCTTTCTCCTTGGTTAAAGCCTGGTAGCAAACTCGAAATTCTAAACTGAAAACAACGTTCAAGCCACAGAACACAAGTGAGCACTGTACTCATGTGTAAATAATACAACAATCCATTTCACATATTACAATACAACATTGTAGTGGAGCCCTTCCTGTGCGATTCTCAGCATCATTTATTTTTAACTAAGTAAAACTTATTACCATTTAATTCTATTTTTACCGTCTCACATTTTGGCAAATGTAATGGATAGAAGGTCTCCGAGAAAATCCGTACTACCTTCAAACTGAGGAATATCTTAGCTCAAAATAAAATCGCATCATATCAAAAGGTTCCTTTGAGGAAATGATTGATTTAAAATCTGCAACTAACAGTTTTTTCATGCATAATGCCTCCTTAGGGTCACACACTAAGTAAATACACCTGCAATTGTGATGTTCAGAAACCAGTAGTTCATTTAAGACTTTTATGCTGTAAGGTCGTGTACAAATGGCCCTGGGGGAAAGTGACATCTGATTGATTGGTTCTGACGGTAACCTGTCTCACATTCTGACCCATCTGTAATGTTCGAACAGCTTTCAGCCCCACCCTTCAGCTGACCTGATTGAAAAACACGGAACTATATCGGTTCAGAAACAAGGTTAAAAAGCTGGTTTGCTGCAAGACATGAAGAGGCTAACAGATGGGTTAAAATGGTGACAGTTGGTACGCGTGGTCCCAGTGGGAGTGAAACACCACCTCATCTGCAAGTGCACCTTCCCCTTCATTACAAATGAACATGTAAACAATACACATCGGCATCAACTTATTCAAATGGAAGAATCTGAGCAATTGCCATTTTATCTGCACTTGTTTCTTCGCTTGTTGGAAGACTGTCAAGTATTACAATGACCGAGAGAGCAGCATGCTTTTATCTGCATGAAGGCCAGTGAGAATGGAAATTTATGCTCTGTTCAATGGAAACTTCATCATTTTCAAATCGCTTGGCAGCAAATTAGATGCCTGAATTTGCAGAACTGACGAATATTTAAATTTAATTACTCCAAAATGTTATTGCAGAATCATAACTGCATTTTGTTTTGTTATTTCTATATCTCATAAACCAAGTAATTGAAATTAAACTAAAAGTTGCTGAAGCTTCAAATTTCAATTACAGTCAGTGTGAAAGGTGAGGAAACGCAGATCTTTTATAAGATGCTGAAGTGCCTTAACCCCTTTGCAGCAGTTAGCGATGTGTTCTAATTCTAGCAAGGATTTTCTTTACACCTCAATGGCATTTCAGTTTGTCTGCAGAAAGATGTTCTGAGCAACAACCACCCACACATAGCACACATCCAGAATCATAATCACATAATGCAGCACTGTGGTCAGCAGGTCCTCAGTGATGCAAGGTCTCCTTACATTTCATTCTAGAATGTACATTAGCCTGAAGGCCAACAGAATAATGCATGCAATTACCCCATAAGGGCTTTATTAAATTAGCTACCATCGGATTTACAGCCTAAAGAATCTTTCCCCTTCCGCAATATTCATTTTGATGTGTACATATTTTATGTAGAAATCATCAGCATAAGTCCCACAGCTAAAATGGTGAAACAAAAAAAAAATTCTTCTCAACATCAACTTTCTTTTCAAACCAGACCAGCAACTTTACTTGTGATGGTGCAGCTTCTTTGAAAGTGC
The DNA here is from genome assembly GCF_047496885.1 of Scyliorhinus torazame. Lineage (NCBI taxonomy): Eukaryota > Metazoa > Chordata > Chondrichthyes > Carcharhiniformes > Scyliorhinidae > Scyliorhinus > Scyliorhinus torazame. The sequence goes on from NC_092710.1 coordinate 134,256,099, forward strand.
CAGAATTAGATGAAATTATAGCACACAATGTTTCACAGCCATCTATGTGTCAGATCAAATGCAATCTATGAGAGTGAAGTTTGAAGCACGTGCTTTCATTTATTTGCATGTCAGGAAATATTTTAGAGGTGTGCAAGTTGGACTAAGACCTAGCCCTTTTATCTCCAGTTATTGGCATCAAATTAGGCAAAGACACAATGGTGATAAAGTCCCTTGTCGCTAACAGTTGTAATGGTTCGAAGTGAAATGAATTGGAGCAATTTAAACAATTCCTTGTGTGTTTGTATTCCCGTACCAGCCTCCCCGAACAGGCACAGGAATGTGGCTTTTCACAGTAACTTCATTTGAAGCCTACTTGTGACAATAAGCGATTTTCATTTCATTTTTCATTTCATTGTAGAGAACTACATCAATTTAGGAAGCTCCTATTCCATTGCTAATTGTGATTTGGAGGTTTGACAACAGTAGGGATGGTTGGTGTAAGGGTCTGCGAGTACACCAAAGAAATTTGGGAAACGTTTGTAAAGATGGTACTCAAAGATGCTAATTGTATAGTGATTGATTTTCTTGCCTGACTGCAGGTGGGTGAATATATAAATCGATGTACATGTCACAGCATCTTCCCTCAGCTGCGTTTCCACAACTTATTTTTCCCCAACACATGAAGGTCTGTATTCTATATTTCCAGAGTCAGTTGACATGGGATAAAACACTCCCTTTATCCAGCCACAAAAGTGGTTTAATTAAAGCCAGCCCATCACTGCCGGCTACAATATTATATCATCAGATTGTTAACTTCAGAAAATAGACATGTTGACAGGCAAACAAAAAAATCATGTCGTAAATGAGACCTGGCCTCTCTTGAACAAATAAAGTAGATTTGCAGAATATCCTTTCAACCAACAGATTTTCTAAATACAACTTAATCATTAATACTTTCACTTTCTGTTTTAAACAAACAGAGATACCTCAGGAAAAGTCCACGTTTGATACTGTTTAAAAGGTTTCTACATTTAAAAAAATGTGTCCTAAAAAAAATGTCGACCTGTTCTTGGTGCTTGATAGGAATCGACTATTTCCTGATAGATCTGATAGGTAAAAGAAGGCTATTTAGCATAAATATTAGGCCCCAGTTTCAATACCCATTTTAAATTGAGGATTTCAGCACTCATAACCTCAGGTCATGATGAAACACATAGCTTCAACAGAGACACAAAAAGCCTGACACACACATAAACTAATTGGAGATTAAAACAACATTTTTACTAAGCAAGATGAAAAAGCTATTGTTCTAATAAACATATTTTCAAAGACAGTTTGACATTAAGAAATGAGCTGTACCAGTAATCTGATCAAGGACGAAGCAGGCACCATAGCAACATGAAGGTTCATAATGTGGATAAAGTGAAGTCAGCAGAAAACCAGTAGAAACTAGTCTTGATAATAGCACAGAATCGCATTCCATAACATACACAAATATTCAAACATGAAACATTCAGAACTTATGTTGCACATGAAAGATTGACAACAACCGTCGAACCAAATACATTTGATTCTAACCCAAACCAATTAGGACGACATAGAGGTGTAGATAGATGGCTCAAGACAGATAACATTTCCTATAAACATGATGGTCCGTACGACCATCTTTATTCCGGGATCATCCTATACTTTGACCTAACTATTCGCTATCTCTATTTTCATATTTTCACTTTTCTACTCTAACTCTTGAAGTAAATGCAAGCTGTTTTGCCGTAAGCAAGAAACCATTTCTGTATTATTTTGAAAGTTAAATTGTGTACAAGTTACTTCTCTTTAAGTCCTTTTGCTAGCCAGACTTTATTGAGAACAGATTTAAGTTTCTCCTAATTGTAATCAAATAGAGGCAATAAAGATTCTTGTTTGCATCCGAGAAATTTAACTCAAATTTCTACTGAGTTTTAGTGTTGCAAGACCTCACTAATTCCACATGGTAGATCTCACCAGTGCTGTTCTTCAATTATTAGTGCGGCTGGAGGTGTGGATGTAGTTTGGGTATGCTTCGTGAATAGTCAATCTTGTTATTAGTTATGGAAAGCATCTGGATGTTGTTGGTGCAAGTGTATTTTGGGAACTGTAGTCTGCCATCTTATTGAATCTTTTGAGCTGGCAGTGTTAGTTATGGGACTCTTTGCTAATCCATCAGCATTGCCTTGTAGATTTAAAGATGAATCTTTGAACACTTTTATCCATTATTTAAAAATGAATAAGACATTAAAAAGGGTTGTTTGACAGATCGTCAAGAATAATTCATTTTTGGAATAAAGGACGGAATCTGGTGGCGAGTTTGGAGGTGTGGGGATGGGGTATGTAATTAGGCCGAATGTATTGGAACTCTGCCATCTTTCCTTCTCCGCCATAATTAAGTTCTAGGTGGGAAAGCCCATGGTTGGCCTTCTCACATCACCACTTATTGATGCCTTTAAGTAGCTAAATGAATGACCAATTAAGGACCTCAATCTGCCATCGTTGGTACTAACCTAGCTGCAGGAGGATCTGTCTTCATGTGGCACGCTTGGCAGCTAAAACCATGCAGTCAACCTGTCGACTCCTGGGGGCGGGGGCAGGAAGTAGTGGGAGATCAAAGGCACATACAGTTCCTGATTGAGGGACTGAACAGCAGGAAGGATCGGGGTTTGCTGCAAGCCATCCCGACCTTGCTGCTGAGTTCCCTGCACCCTACGATCCCAACCCTATAAAACCCAACCCTACCTGTTACCTGAGCCGCTCCATGAACTTGGGATTCCGCTAGCTGCATGTGCTTCCAGCAACAGCCACACACTCCTCTGTGGTGCTGCTGAGCACAGATGCTGCAGGCCTCTGATTGGCTGGCAACTCTCAGTAGGTGAGATTTCTATCCTTCGGTCCATACCGGTCAACCATTCTCCAGTAGGAAGACCGAGATCCCGTTAGTGACGCCAAAGGGAACCCTAAGGAAGTGGTAAAGGCAGCCGACTGCTTCAAACGTGGTGTACATATGGTCCGCCTTGCGAATGGGGATCTTGAGCTCTCCAGGGGTTGTTGCTGGCCTTGATAATACCTTCCCACAGCAGCCGCTGGACCTCAGCCCTGATGAAGGTCCTGTCCTGGGCGCTGTGCCATCTGCTCCTGGTGGCGACGGGTTTGCAATCCGGGGTGAGGTTTGCAAACAGAGAAGGCGGGTCGACCTTAAGGGTCATGAGACCGCAGACAGTAAGGGGTGGTAGGGCCCGCCAAATTTCAGGGTTAGGCTCTGGAGGTTGCACTGGAAGTCCAGGCCGAATAGCAAGGCAGCGAAGGGGTAGAGCCGGAAGCCGCTGAACTCTACGCCCTGGGCGGTGAGGGTGGCGATGCAGTACCCCTGGATCGCCACGGAGTGGGATCCGGAGGCCAGGGAGATTCTCTGGTTAATGGGGTGTACCGTGAGGGAGCAGCACCTTACCGTATCGGGGTGGATGAAGCTCTCAGTGCTCCCGGAGTCCAGAAGGCAGGATAGCTTGTGCCCGTCGACCTTCACCTTTGTCGATGCGGTCACGAGGTTGTGCGGTCGGGACTGGTCGATCGTGACGGAGACGAGACGCGGCTGTTCGGCGGCGGTTGCAGGCGATGAGCGACCCGATGAGGTGGCCGACGAGCAGGGGTCCTGAGGCGGGGAAGATGGCGGCGCCCACGGACCGCATGTGGGGGGTGCAGGGACAATAGCAGTGATCGAGCGGGCCTGGCACACAACAGCAAAATGTCCTTTCTTCCCGCAGACCTTGCAGAGCGCACTCTGCGCCGGGCAGCGCTGGCGGGGGTGTTTTGTCTACCGCAGAAGTAGCACTTGAGCCCCCCGGGGTTGGTTGGCTGCCGGGCGGCGCAGGCCTGGGGTTGGCTGGGGGCGGTCGCTGATGGGGTCCACGATGGGGTGTTCGCTGGCGGGGTCCACGATGCCCAGGAGGGGTGGGCTGTGCGGTCGGGGGCATACGCCTGTACATTGCGTGAGGCAACTGTGAGCGAGATCGCTAGTTTCTTGGTCGCCGCGAGGTCAAGGGTAGCCCCTTCTAAGAGGTGCTGGCGGATGTAGGCTGACCCTATGCCCGTAATGAATGCGTCTCTAACTAGCAGGTCAGAATGTTCAATGGCCGAAACGCCTGGCAATCACAGTCTCTCACCAGGGCGTGCAGGGCACGCCAGAAATCTTCCACAGACTCACCGGAGAGTTGATGCCGCGTGGACAGGAGGTGCCTGGCGTAGATATTGTTGGTCTGCTGAGTGTAGTTCTCCTCCAGTAGCGCCATGGCCTCAGCGTTGGTCGGTGCGTCCCGGATGAGGGGAAAGATATCGGAGCTCAGCCGCGTGTAAAGGATCTGGAGCTTCTGTGCCTCTGAGGGTGGTTCTGTCGCTGATCCGATGTATGCTTCAAAGCAAGCTAGCCAATGTGCGAAGGCCGACTTGGCATTGTCTGCTTGAGGGTACAGCTGCAGGCGATCAGGCTTGATGCGGAGATCCATCGTTGTAAAATCTCTGCGTAATAAATTGATGAACTATCAATTACGACGAGACGAGAGTAGAGAGTAATCGAGGCTTTATTATGCAGAGATGTGTAGCCTCCCGCAGCTGCTGCCGAAATGGCTGCAGCCAAAATGGCTGCAGCTCGGAGAGCCCACACATTTATACTCCACCTACTGGGCGGAGCCAGCAGGCCGGGATCTACCCCCGTACCTGTACTACAAGGGCCTTACCGTAATACCCCTCGTATGCGGTATATACAATACAACAGTGGTGACTACCACACTCAATTTACAGGCACAGGCCCCAAGTAAAAGCAAGTACACACAACACTACTTCTTCATAAAATTCCTACAGTGCAGGAGGAGACAATTTGGCCCATTGAGTCTGCACCGACCCTCCAAAAGGGCACCTAACCTGCACACCTTTGGACTATGGGAGGAAACCCACACAGAGATGGGGATAACGTGCAAACTCCACACCCAAGGTTCGAATTGAACCCAGATCTCTGGCGCTGTGAGGCAGCAGTGCTAATCACTGTGCCGCCCAGTTACTGCATAAGTAAGTTTAACCATTTAAAGTCATTGTGCGTTACAAAGCTTACTCGTGAGCCCTTGCAAATACCATTCCCTCTTTGAAGTCCTTGAATATTGTCATCATCTCCTACCCACAAATGATGTTTGAATTGCTCCAATCAGGTGCCCTTTCCTGTCACAGCAAAACAACCCGAACCAAAGATGTAAAGGACATATGTGACTATGACCGTAATGCATTATCCCTTCCCAATTTCCTCGAAATCTCTGGAACCTTTGCCATGATGAATATGGCATCCAACGCCGGCATCTCCACATCATGATGAACTACACCATCCTTTTTCAATACCTTTCCTCCAGTGTACTGTTCAGTGAGACAGTTCTCACATACTTTTATATTTTAGATGTCCAACTGAAGTCAGGCATCTCCAGCAATGGCTTTCCTTCCCACAACGTGATCTCTGCTGTGCTCCGAAGATTTTCATTGGTTTTTCCATATCATTATTTACATGATGAAACATTATCGGCCGCCAAGTGAAAGCTGACCCCATGTTTGTGGATCAAATCACCAAAAGGCAGCATGTAGACAGCCTTCCTAATGTCACCTTCTTTTGGCACAACATCTATTTATTGCGGATCAAGCTTGCATGAAATGATTTGAGAGGTTTTCTACATTAAAGTCATTATGTAAATATAAATTCTCATTATTCCTCAGAAATCTGCTGTTTCTTCAAAATGAATTTATAGTGATTATCATGCCTTATATTGCTGTGGGCTCTTTTTAGAATGCCTAATCCTGATTCTTAACCTGACTCAATTATCCAACATGATTCCTAGATACAATATTGATGAAGTCCTTTTGTTTGTCAAACAGGTGCTTGCTTAAAATGAGTCATTTTTCATGAAAATCATTTTTCAGACCTCCCACTCCTCTCAAACGCACCCAAAAATTGATTTTGCAACAGAGGGGCCAAATGGAAAGGACACATGTTTTGAAACCACCCTCCCCGCACCAACGTCAAAATGTATATTCATAGTCAGCAAAGCATGACAGCCTGATGGAAACTGGTTCTTCTACAATTTCTGCTCCAGTCTCTGGCACTACACCAGGATTGGCCACCATGAAACTGTAGAATTAGTGGACTTCTTGTATAGCACTTTATTTCATCTCTAAGATATGTCACAGAGCACTTCAAAAATCATGAATGACTTTGAAATGCAATGCCTGCTGTTGCGTAGGTAAACAAAGCAGCCAGTTTGCACACACCAACTTATTGCAAAAAGTAATGAAGTGAACAATTTGATTAATCTATTCTTGCTGCTGTTGGTTGAAGGAAGACTGTTGACTGAGGCACTAGGATAACCCCCATCCTATTTTAAATCATTGTAGAATTTGTAACATCCATTGTAAACAATGCAATAAACAGGCAGGACTTTGTTGGAATAATTCAGAGGTAATTTTACATTTTATCAGTAGGAAAGGGAGTTCATGAGGATCACTATGTATAAAGAATGAATGACAAGAAAACAGCCTTTGGTCATCCAGCCTGCCCCTCACTGACACTCCCTAATTCACCCCAAACCACGCAATCTTCTGAAAGAGACGAAAAATCTAATAAAAATCCAAGATAATTTAGGTTAAAGATTTGGAGCCAGAATGGTGTAACATTACAGTATAATACTGCAGTGGTTATGGAACTAAACGAACAAGTCAGACGCCACAATCCAAATCTGACCATGGCAAGTCGTGAAATTGATTTAAATATATATGGCTATTTGTTGGTTGTGTTGCGATCCCAGTTGATATTAATACTGGACAAGTCAGGTCCCAGAGTGAAATCTGGCTTGATTGATCCTAACTTTTTTCTTAGAAACCGTGAAGGAAAGTTACTGAACAAATTCAGAGGAGTCTGTTGACAAACATTTAACTTGAAGAACAAAACATTCATTAAGCAAGAAAAATTAACTATAGTACACCAGACAGAAAGGTTGGAAAGCCACAATCCCAGCACAGGAAAATGATTCAAATCACAATATTCCTTTACCTACCAATATCTTTACAGACACACGCAAATTTAGAAAGAGAAAATATCTATCTTATACGCTAATATTTAGACTAAGTTTGAGGTACATGTAAATTAACAGGTGAACTGTGGTCAGACACACCACATTCCAAAGTAAATTACAGATGCGACCAAAGCAAATTCCTTGGGTTTCTCAACAATCCACCAAACGTTTGTCACATTACGAACCAAACAGTCTCACTGAAACATGGGGCGCGATTCTCCACTCTCGTGCCGGTTGGGAGAATCGCCTGGGCTGCCAAAATTTCCCATGCGCGGGTGATGCCAGTTATGCGGCGCCGGCAGCGTCATGTATGCGACGCCGCCTTTATGCGGCGACAAGGCCTGGCACGTGTAGATGATGCGGCCCTGCTCCTAGCCCATTATTGGGCCCTGAATCGGTCGGGATAGGGGCTGTTTCGCGCTGTCGTGAACCTCGATGGCGTTCACAACGGCGTGGGCACTTCGGCGCGGGAGTGGCGAATCCCGCCCATTGTCTTTCTTACGAGGGTTCTAATCTCTGCATTTGAATATATCACCTCAGGAATCTCTTTAAATGTTGCTCCCACTTGGACAGCTTCAACAAGGATCCACCTCCAGGATTTGAAAAAAAAAATCTTTATTGTCACAAGTAGGCTTACATTAACACTGCAATGAAGTAACTGAAAATTCCCTAGTCGCCACATTCCGGCGTCTGTTTGGGTACAGGGAATGTCCAATTCTCTGTATTTCAGGACTTGTGGGAGGAAACTGGAGCACCCGGAGGAAACCCAGGAAGACACAGAGAGAACGTGCAGACTCTGCACAGACAGTGACCTAAGCCGGAAATCGAACCTGGGACCCTGACGCTGTGAAGCAACAGTGCTACCCACTGTGCTACTGTGCTCAATCTAACCTTCCAAGATTTCTTACCCCTGGATCTCCAAGTACACTCAAGCTTCACCTTTTATGCATAATTTTAGATCTTCTGCCATGCCAAACGGAGTACCACTGCTGCAAAAGGCCCACAGCAAGGAGTCGTCAATCTTCTGCTGTCTCCTCAAATCTTCAGGGCTTCTCTTAAGCCCAGTTCACTTTAGTCAGGTCCTTGCAGCTACCTCTTTAACTCAGTGCCTATTTCTCTGCTCCTTTCTTATAACTTGACTTCTGAGGACCTCTCTTTCTGACCCTGGTCTTTGTCTCTGCCTGGGACTTTTTTTTGAGACCTCTCCCTATCCCTGTCCCCATGTCCTGCTCCTTGGGACTCCTTGGTAATGGTGCTTTAGTTCATGTCACCTGATTTGCCGTTTAACTTCATTACTTCCTTTTCTACTGGGCATGTGCGCTGGGCTGGTCCTCAGCCTGAAGGATGGAAAAAAACACTGGTTGCACACCTGCAATCATATCCTGGCCAGCACATGCACAGAGGCCCAAAGCTCGCTGGGATCTGGAGTTCCCAACCTTTGACTTTAAATCAAGATAAGTATTAGTATTTCATCACAACAGGTAACAGGAAAAAGAATGATAGGCTTTGCCTGACTGTCATAAAAACACAACTGGTGCATTGCCACCATGGTGCAGATACACATTTCCTTGACCCATACTATGTGGCTTAATTTTGATGCCTTCCGAAGAAGCCTCACAAGCGACTAGAAAAATTACTAGAAAAATACTCACATTACTTTCACTGTGTAATGAGTGATGGGTAATAAACATGGCCAGGTGAGCGCTATTAACCTTGCAAGAACAGAAGAAATTTCCACATTTCCAGCCCATTCGCACTTTGAGCCCACTTGCAATCCAGATGTGCAACTACCCTCGCCCTCTGAAGGAAGGTACCTGTGACAATGCAGCAATTCCTCAGCACTGCGAGAGAGTATCAGCCTTGATTGCACGTTCCAGTCTTGTAATGGGGCTGGAACTCAAGGGATCCAAAGTGAGAACCCTACCAACCAAGTAAAAACTGCTGTAATATAAATCATAGAGGACATGTTCTGCATCCTGAGTGTATTTATCTATCCTCAACTGGTAAAGATTTTCACCTAAGTGCAAAACCTTTGAACACACCGGGCGGGATTCTCCGCAATCGGCGCGATGTCCGCCGACCGGTGCCATAAACGGCGCGAATCAGTCCGTCATCGCACCGCCCCAATGGTGCGGAATTCTCCGCATCTTTGGGGGGCCGGGCCCTCACCTTGAGGGGCTAGGCCTGCGCCGGACTGATTTCCGCCCCGCCAGCTGGCCAGAAAGGCCTTTGGTGCCCCGCCAGCTGGTGCGGAAATGACTTTGCCGTGTGGCGCATGCGCGGGAGCGTCAGCGGCCGCTCACGGCATCCCCGCGCATGCACAGTGGAGGGGGTCTCTTCCGCCTCTGCCATAGTGGAGACCATGGCGAAGGCGGAAGGAAAAGAGTGCCCCCACGGCACAGGCCCGCCCGCGGATCGGTGGGCCTCGATCGTGGGCCAGGCCACCGTGGGGGCACTCCCCCGGGGCCAGATCGCCCCGCGCCCTCCCCAGGACACCGGAGCCTGCCTGCGCCGCCTTGTCCCGCCGTTCGAAAGTGGTTCAATCTACGCTGGCTGGCGAGGGTTGACAGCGGCGGGACTTCGGCCCATCGCGGACCGGAGAATCGCCGGGGGATCTCCGCCGCCCGGAGCGATTCCTGCCCCCGCTGAATCTCCGGTGGCGGAGAATTCGGGACACGGCGGTGGCGGGATTCACACCGGCCCCCGGCGATTCTCCGACCCGGTGGGGGGTCGTAGAATCGCGCCCACCATCTGTGGCACTTATCACTTGCTAACTCTAAAATACCCCAAACACTAACCTGATACGAAGTCTTACAACACCAGGTTAAAGTCCAACAGGTTTGTTTCGATGTCACTAGCTTTCGGAGCGCTGCTCCTTCCTCAGGTCACCTGAGGAAGGAGCAGCGCTCCGAAAGCTAGTGACATCGAAACAAACCTGTTGGACTTTAACCTGGTGTTGTAAGACTTCGTACTGTGCTCACCCCAGTCCAACGCCGGCATCTCCACATAATGACTAACCTGATAAGGGAGGCTATTGTTAAGGTTGTCTGTGTCAGAACTGGTGAATTTGAAGATTTTTGTTTGCAGTGGTGTCCTTAAAAGTTACTCAGAAGATTGTATACGCATCACATCAAAGGCATCAGCACAGAAAATTAAACTTGCAGCTTTTAAATCTCGAAGAGAATGTACCTTTTCTCCAGAGATCAACAACTTGTTTCATTTACTTCACAATGTAGATGTTGGATGTTATGACATTCGATTGGATGTTATGTCTTGTATATGTTGGCCAAATGAATGTTGAAACTGGTTTCAAAGGTGCATTGTGCATAACCCTACCCAATTGTGGAAACAAGCTCTGTATAGGAAATTGGCTCAGAAACAATTAATCCTTCCACTCATTAGGATTCTTCCTTCAAAATTAAGCTGATATTGAATACTTCATGGATTTGAACTCTTTAGGCTTCGGTGATTTCATGATATCCTTAATACATGAGAAATCAGTCGACATAATAAATGATAAGGGTGAATTTCCAGCCGCATTGCACCCGGCACACATCCTGCTATGTCGGGAAAACTCCGAGATAGGCCAAAAACAGGTTTCGCACTGGGTGCTAAATGGCTTTGGATCTTTCCTGGCATGAACCGGATCTTGCCCAGAAGCTGCTTAGCATGCATTTGCATGCACTTCTATAAGATTAACAAGCTTAATATCAGATCTTCCGACTTCCCGGAATGTTCCTGCTCCATCAGTGGGAGTTCACCCAGACACAAATCACTACTGGTACATAAAACTGGGGACCAGTTGTTATGGATGCAGAGGGAAGTGAGGAGGTCAGTTCCGCTCAGCATTTAACTCCAAGGTGCACAAGGGCAAGTGAGCTGCTGCCAAGACACAGGGGGGCGGGGAGTTCCTTCAAGGGAGTTGGGGTTTGGGGGGGGCACAGGCTGGGTTGCAGGGCTTCAGGTCAAGGGTGTCCCCAGGATGGAGGTTGCGTGGTTAGTCAGCTCTCTGTTTTCTGAAGAACCTTTGAAGTATTTCATTTGAGGTCAATTTCAAAGCCCAATCAGGTTGCAATGGCTAGTTTACTCTCTGTTTCAAAGGCTCAGTGGTACCTTGTTGACCTTCCATGTCACACCCATTCACCTTTACACGCTGCTGGCCTGGTAGCTGTTTCCTCATTCAAAGGAGCTTTTCAGATATTGCACTTCACGCTCCATTAGCTCTGAAGTACTTCCTAGAATGTGCACCTGTTCTGTCTGAGCTCATTTGTTTTAAATGGGATTTCTTTCTATCCTTTCAGCCCGAACTGCAGACAAGCTGGCGGCACCAACCAGACATTATATTGCACGGTTTCCTCAATGAGGACCTCCTCAAAGCCACCATTATATTCTGCATGAGCGGCAGGGAGCTGAGCACAATCTCCCACATGTTGCTGCCAATGGTTTGGGGAATCAGGGCCCCAGATCTGAGCAGGAGAGAGCCTAAAGACTGAAAGTTGCCAACCCAAGGGTCCGGTTTTATGTCACTCAGAGAGAAGACAGGACAGACATCTTGAGGGCAGGGGAGGGGGGCAATATTGGACTGCCCATTGGGCTTTAAGTTATATGTCATGCCCTGGCTGACTAGGTATATTGGGTATTATGGCATTATAGCAATAAGACTGTGAGATGCGCAAGGCTGATTGTTCACAGTGCACATTGGTCTCGCCCTTGTCTGCCTTGGAAAGTACTTGTGCCATCTCATATTATTGCGAGTCATACTCATCCAACCAGCTGGCCATCATCATGGCAGCACGGCAGCATAGTGGTTAGCACAGTTGCTCACAGCTCCAGGGTGCAAGGTTTGATTCCCGGCTTGGGTCACTGTCTGTGTGGAGTCTGCACGTTCTCCCCGTGTGTGCGTGGGTTTCCTCCGGGTGCTCTGGTTTCCTCCCACAGACCAAAGATGTGCGGGTTAGGTGGATTGGCCATGCTAAATTGCCCTTAGTGACCAAAAAGGTTAAGTGGGGTTACTGGGTTAAGGGGATGGGGTGGAGTAGGTGTGTGCTTGAGTGGGGTGCTCTTTCCAAGAGCCGGTGCAGACTCGATGGGCCGAATGGCCTCCTTCTGCACTGTAAATTCTATGAAATCTATGAAATCATGTCTCCTTCACCACTTTCAGCTGCCTCACTCGACAAGTCAGGGTTAGTGGTAGAATCCTTAATTGTCAAGGGCTGAAGGTTGGGGGCTGGACATCAGGAGAGCTATGATAAAACGCCTCAGCAGTGACCACCCAACTGCATTGGTGGATCCAGGAGCCACCGTGCTTCACTTGGGCGCCCATGTGTCATTGCACATGAAGGACTCATTGCTGCTGATGTGAAGGAAGGAAATAACCGGACTGGAGGCCATTGATGAATATGAGGGGGCATGGGCAGTGCCCCTGGCCACTGAGGCGATGATGTGTAATGACAAGCAGCTACTTGAGATGGTACATGCCACCGGAGATGGGGTAGTGCTGTCAGCGCCAGGATCATGAGGGCAAGGAATGTTGGGAGAGAAGGACCCAGGATGGATGATCATACTGACCGTCTCTCTCTCTCTCTCTCCTCCCATTCCTCACGGATGAAAGATGAATTTTGGAATAGATCCAGTCGAGCTGTCATAGGATTTCTGAGCACCTGGAAAGACACTGCTTTATTAGGAATAGTCACCACGGATTTGTGAGGGGTAGGTCTTGCCTTACAGGTCTTATTGAATTCTTTGAGGAGGTGACCAAGCATGTGGATAAAGGTAAAGCAGTGGATGTAGTGTACATGGATTTTAGTAAGGCATTTGATAAGATTCCCCATGGTAGGCTTATGCAGAAAGTAAGGAGGCATGGGATAGTGGGGAATTTGGCCAGTTGGATAACGACCTGACGAACTGATATAAGTCAGAGAGTGGTGGTGGATGGCAAATATTCAGCCTGGATCCCAGTTACCAGTGGAGTACTGCAGGGATCAGTTCTGGGTCCTCTGCTGTTTGTGATTTTCATTAATGACTTGGATGAGGGAGTTGAAGGGTGGGTCAGTAAATTTGCAGACGATACGAAGATTGGTGGAGTTGTGGATAGTGAGGAGGGCTGTTGTCGGCTGCAAAGAGACAAAGATAGGATGCAGAGCTGGGCTGAGAAGTGGCTGATGGAATTTAACCCTGAAAAGTGTGAGGTTGCCCATTTTGGAAGGACAAATATGAATGCGGAATACAGGGTTAACAGTAGAGTTCTTGGCAATGTGGAGGAGCAGAGAGATCTTGGGGTCTATCTTTGAAAGTTGCCACTCAAGTGGATAGGGCTGTGAAGAAGGCCTATGGTGTGCTAGCGTTCATTAACAGAGGGATTGAATTTAAGAGCCGTGAGGTGATGATGCAGCTGTACAAAACTTTGGTTAGGCCACATTTGGAGTACTGTGTACAGTTCCGGTCGCCTCATTTTAGGAAGGATGTGGAAGCTTTGGAAAAGGTGCAAAGGAGATTTACCAGGATGTTGCCTGGAATGGAGAGTAGGTCTTACGAGGAAAGGTTGAGGGTGCTAGGCCTTTTCTCATTAGAACGGAGAAGGATGAGGGGAGACTTGATAGAGGTTTATAAGATGATCAGGGGAATAGATAGAGTAGACAGTCAGAGACTTTTTCCCCGGGTGGAACAAACCATTACAAGGGGATATAAATTTAAGGTGAATGGTGGAAGATATAGGGGGGATGTCAGAGGTAGGTTCTTTACCCAGAGAGTAGTGGGGGCATGGAATGCACTGCCTGTGGAAGTAGTTGAGTCGGAAACATTAGGGACCTTCAAGCAGCTATTGGATAGGTACATGGATTACGGTAGAATGATATAGTGTAGATTAATTTGTTCTTAAGGGCAGCACGGTAGCATTGTGGATAGCACAATTGCTTCACAGCTCCAGGGTCCCAGGTTCGATTCCAGCTTGGGTCACTGTCTGTTCGGAGTCTGCATATCCTCCCCGTGTGTGCGTGGGTTTCCTCCGGGTGCTCCGGTTTCCTCCCACAGTCCAAAGATGTGCAGGTTAGGTGGATTGGCCATGATAAATTGCCCTTAGTGTTGGGTGGAGGTGTTGACCTTGGGTAGGGTGCTCTTTCCAAGAGCCGGTGCAGACTCAATGGGCCGAATGGCCTCCTTCTGCACTGTACATTCTATGATAATCTATGATTAATCTAGAACAAAGGTTCGGCACAACATCGTGGGCCGAAGGGCCTGTTCTGTGCTGTATTTTTTCCATGTTCTATCCTTATAAATGCAGTTGAGGCAGACAGATGTCGCCGATTGAGGCAATGCCAACCCAATCTGGAGTCTGCACCAGATCAACAGAGGGCCACTGGTCAGGCTCAAGGCCTGGCTGTCCATCAGGCCGAGGAAGGGGCCTGAAGACAACACCGAAGGAGACTTCGGGTGTACAGGATTCGCATGACATACAATGAGTGGTCAGACATCATGTGCCGCCGAAGACTCCGACCTGGCACAATGTGGAAGAGGAGGATACCCTCCCCCAATCATTGTTAAGGTCACCGTAGCCCTGAACATTTTTTCCACAGGACCATTCCAGGGCTTGAGTGGGGACTTGTCTGGAACTTTTTAATCAGCAGCCCCAAGTGCATCCAGAGGTCACTGATGCTCTGTGTGCCCAGGCATCCGATTACATCCATTTCAACCTGGATCAGGCCCACCAAGGTGCCCGGGCTGCAGGATTCACAGCCATTGCCTGGATGCCTCCGGTCCAGGGGGCCATCGAGAGCAGAAGCACCTTAGCATCAACTGAAAGGGATTACACTCCCTGAACATCCAAATCGTGTGTGACCACAGCCTCAGGATTATGCACGACTGTGCACTATATCTTGGAAACGTACATGATAGCTACATCTTTGGCAATCGGAGAACCTGGGGCCTTCGAGGACCACCACAGCTGACAGGCTGGCTCATGGGGGGCAAGAGATGCTCGCTGAGGTCATGGCTGATGATGCCAGTGCAGAGGCCTGTGGCCGAGGGAGAGTCCTGTTATAATGAGGTCCACTGTGCCACCTGGACAGTTATCGAGCAGTGCATTGGGCTGCTGAAAATGCAGTTTTGCTGACTGGACAGATCGGGGCCCACCGATCCGCGGGCGGGCCTGTGCCGTGGGGGCACTCTTTCCCTTCCGCCTCCGCCACGGTCTCCACCATGACGCTCCCGCGCATGCGCCGCCCGAAGATGTCATTTCCGCGCCTGCTGGCGGGGCAACAAAGGCCGTTTCCACCAGCTGGCGGGGCGGAAATTCCTCCGGCGTCGGCGGACATCGCGCCGTTTCCGGGGAATTTCGCCCCGGGTGTCTGGCAACCCCCCCCCCTCCATGAGTCTCTTTGACATGACACCTACCAGGGTAATGGGCCTGGGTTGGCTGTGTCAGTGAGTCATTTTTCAAGGCAGGAAAGTGATTCACTGTGAGGAAAACTGTGATGCTCCTTAGGTTCTGCCTATTCATCTGCTGACTGCACACAGACTCCTGGGCTCATGTGTAAGTGAGTATCAGGGGCTTATTCCTTTGGCCCAACACTCCCAGGTGGAGGGAGGGGGAGAGGTAAGGTCTAGGGTTCAGTGAGTGATGAGGCCTTCATTCCAGGGTGCCTGTCACTGTGGGTCTCGAGGGCTCTCACTGCTGGGATTGCTCACAGGGCCTGTAGGGGAATCTGAGTTCAGAAGGGGACATAAATCCTCCCTGTGGGAAAGGGATCCAAGACTGAGATGCTGCGGCTTTGAGGTACGATATTCTTTAATGTGATTATTTACAGTGACTTTTATGCACTCTCTAACTATGGTGTGTGACTTCACTTGTGCCCACTCTGTGCTCCGAAAACTTCTTAATCTTGCGTGGCCAAGTGCGTCATCTAGGATATCCCCAGGATGCACATCAGAAGCGAAGGCACTGTAGCCTGAGATGTCCTTGGCGGGCGTCCTCTGCAAGGACTAGACCTGGAGCGACCCGGGTGACTTTCAGGTGTCACTCTCTTCTGTCCGCTGCCCCTGAGATGCAACAGTCAGGAAGAGGGAAATTCAGCAGGGCTGGAGACTGCCAGAGACTTCCTTGGTAGAAGACCCCAGGATGGACTCCAGCATCCTCATCCCTCGGGGTGCTCGTGTGCCCCTGGGTACACATGGGACACATCATCAACTGGAATATGCTCCAGAAGCCTCTGCATCATAAGGTGTTGCCAGTCCTGGAGGCCTGCCATTGTCTGAATCATGATGTTGAAGCCCCCAGCAATGGACCTCTTCATCTGGACAATCCTCTCAAAGCCCTCTGTCATGGACCTCTATGACTGGCCATGCTCTTGAGGCCCTCAGGCATTGTCCTCAGAGACTGAGCAATGCCTTGGAGTTTACCACTCATAGCTCCGAGGACCTGCCCCAAGCTTTCCATTGCGGTCATCACCCTTGCAGTGTTGGCCTAGGTGCTGTGCAATGCCGGCACTATATCCAGCAACTGCAGGTTTCGAGACTCCTCCACTCGGCCTTGCAATTGCTGGAATGTTGCTGGCCCCACACCCTGGATTTCCCCGCTCTGCCTTTGCACCTCCAGCAGCTCAGGGAGAACTTATTCCAGAGGCTCACATCTGGCTAGGAGCCAGCTGTGTCCTGGGATCGAGCAGACCTCTGACTGCCTACTCCCTTCGAAGTTCTTGCTTCCATCTGATGTGCTTCAGCAGCTGTGTGGTTCTCACCAGTGCTCCTGAAGCCTATTTGCAATATCGGCCAACGAGGTGAGTCATGGGGAGGGGGTACAGCAGCTGGCATATAGGAGCACCGCACCTAGACAGCAAGGGATGGTGATGGGGAATGCCAGGAGGTTTGAGCAAAATGTTTTGGGGACCTGGGGGGGGGGGGCGGTGGGGGTCGTGTGCTGGGAGGTCGCAAGGTGTTAGGGAGTGGATTCATGTTGGTACTAGATGGGACTGATGCCAGGAGGAGACAGGTGGTCACTCACACTTGCAGCTTGAATTTTCTTGTGGCATTGGACGCCAGTTCTCTGTGACAGGCTGCTGGCAATGACTGCCACCGCATCTCATCCTTGGCTGGATTAGCCTCGCTGCTTCTGGGCCTTCTACCCACACAGAGATACAGGGTGCCCGCCTCTAATCCACTACATCCAGAAGCCTGGTTAAACCTGCCTCCAGGAAGAGTGGAGCAGCTTTCCATGTTGCGATCCTCCTGGTTTGACTGAGTGAGTGCAGAGGGACCGCTTAAATGATGCAGCTTCCCCTTGTTGACTGTGCACGTTAGGGAGGGACAGACGCGTGGGGACTCCAATCCGGCATGATTCACGTGGGGGTTCATTTATTGCACTATGTGCGGGAAGATAGCAATCTGGGGCGAAATTCTCTGGAAACGGCGCGATGTCCGCCGACTGGCGCCCAAAACGGCGCCAATCAGACGGGCATCGCGCCGCCCCAAAGGTGCGGAATGCTCCGCATCTTTGGGGGCCGAGCCCCAACATTGAGGGGCTAGGCCGATGCCAGAGGAATTTCCGCCCCGCCAGCTGGCGGAAACGGCCTTTGTTGCCCCGCCAGCTGGAGCGGAAATGACATCTCCGGGCGGCGCATGCGCGGGAGCGTCAGCGGCCGCTGACAGTTTCCCACGCATGCGCAGTGGAGGGAGTCTCTTCCACCTCCGCCATGGTGGAGACCGTGGCGGAGGCGGAAGGGAAAGAGTGCCCCCACGGCACAGGCCCGCCCGCGGATTGGTGGGCCCCGATCGCGGGCCAGGCCACCGTGGGGGCACCCCCCGGGGTCAGATCGCCCCGCGCCCCCCTCAGGACCCCGAAGCCCGCCCACGCCGCCTTGTCCCGCCAGTAAGGTAGGTGATTTAATTTACGCCGGCGGGACAGGCAATTTATCGGCGGGATTTCGGCCCATCCAGGCCGGGGAAT
This sequence comes from Scyliorhinus torazame, assembly GCF_047496885.1. NCBI lineage: Eukaryota > Metazoa > Chordata > Chondrichthyes > Carcharhiniformes > Scyliorhinidae > Scyliorhinus > Scyliorhinus torazame. Next base: position 134,274,144 of record NC_092710.1, read on the forward strand.
CGAGCGGAGGGGCCCGGCAACCGGCGCGATTCCCGCCCCCGCCGAATCTCCGGTGCCGGAGACTTCGGCAACCGGCGGGGGCGGGATACACGCCAGCCCCCGCCGATTCTCCGACCCAGCGGGGGGTCGGAGAATGTCGCCCCAGATTTGAGAGGCCAAACTGGCGGGAATCGCATCGATTTATGACGACCAGCATTGATTGTTCCCCTCTTCTTATCGTCTGATTAGTCTGGTCACTCGCGGTTGGCACAGAAAGACCGCCTCGACGAAATCTGGGGATTAGCACTTTAATTGATGGGATTTCATATTGTTGTTTCGGCTTGGGTTAGGGTTTTGGGCTGATGGGACTTTAAATAATAAAGGTTCAGTCTATTATTAGGGTTCAGAGGCTGATGTGACTTAAATAATAAAGGTTCAGTCTATTATCGGGGTTCAGAGGCTGATGTGACTTAAATAATAAAGGTTCAGTCTATTATCAGGGTTCAGAGGCTGATGGGACTTTAAATAATTAAGGTTCAGTCTATTATATGGGTTCAGGGGCTGATGGGACTTCAATAGATGGGGGTTCAGTCCAGTATAACTGTTTTTAAATCTGAAGATGGTTCAACTCTATGTGTGAGTGTTTTAAATATATAGTTGATTAAGCTAAAATTGTCTCCTTGGACTGTAAAGTTCCGAGGTCTAGTTGAGATTGTGAGGTTGAAGCAGAAGTCTCTCAAAGGGTTAACAGCAGCAGGCGGAGTTGAAAACAGACAGTGCTTCTCACTCAGGCCTTGAGATAACAGCACCAGTCTGCAGTGTAATCGGATACCTTTCCTTTGAGTCAGTGAACACCAGCAAAGTTACGTTTTGAATTAATTAAAGGAAACCAGTGGGTTTCTCCACCTCTTTGATAAAAGTTATTATTTTCGAAAGCAATTGATTGAAATTGCCAGAATCTTAAATTTTACTTACTTGAAATAAGGTTTATCTCATTTTATCTGGAGATTAATAGAAACTTAAAGAAGATCATGGACACCATTTTAAAAAGTGTCAATCTGGAGATGATAATTGATTTTGCTAATACTTATGATAGTTGATTTTGCTAATACTTATGTGTATGTAACAGAAAAAAAACTTGTTAAAAGAAAAAATTGTTAAGATAAAGAAATAATTAAGTTGTAAATGTTATACAAGTTTGTGTTAAGCAAATTGTAAATTTAGTTCTGAGTTGAGATCAGAGCTAAGCTTGCAAGTTGCAGTAATTCAATTTGAATTTTCAAACATTTTTAAGTTTTAGAAAAGAAGAGAGCAAATAGAGAAAAGAAGGACACAGATCTTGAATGCGTTGAATAGCACATTTCAAAGGCCCATAAATCTTTCTGTTATCTTAGACCTAAAACCTAGGAAGATTGATGAGCCATAGGAATGTCTGGGGCGTTTTAATGAAATCTACCGGGGGCAGTCAGGCGATTTGCTGTATCAAAATGGTCAGAATTCCCCTCAATACTGTGCTATGTTAATGCATTGCCTACCACCTTCTGTGGTTACTGCTGTGAAATGTAATAACATGAATTGGACGGAGAACGACCCTTCCCAGATGGCAAGGGCAGTCAGATTTTACTGGAAGGAGGGTGTAGGCCAAGAAGGAGGCTCAGTTACAAAGGTTAAGACTGAGTATGTAATGAAAAAGGATGATCTGCGATCCCAACAAGCGGCAGAAATGGTAGTTTACCAGCAGGAGCTCCAATATAGTGACTTTGGGTGGGTGGATCAGCGAAGAGGAGGATGAGACAACAGTGCTATATTTCTATCACCCCCCAGTGGTGGACGTTAGACATTGAACAGCCACTATCACTGCATCACGTTACCCTGGCCTATGACAGAACTGGACGAAACAGGGAGTTGGAGGACAAATACCGGCCATTACTTGAGACCGAATGGCCAGTCAAGGTTACAGCCACAGTCACGGGAAAAGAAGGTACAGCCGATTTTGTTACAATATCACCACATTTATGGCCACAGTCAGCTTCGGTAAGCCCTCATATTACACGTCAGGTCCATGACCAGTACCATGCCAGGGATATGGGGCGAATGGTCAGCATCTTACCGCAGCTCGTCAGAATAGGTATGAGATATACCTTTTGAACAATCCACGTCTGACATTTAAACACTGTACCACTATCAATCCAGCCTGTTTTCTTAGTGGTCCCCCTGTCCATGAAGACGCACCTGGCCACGACTGTTTAGCCTTGATTCAGGAAACTACCACAATAAGGGGCGATTTGAGTGACATTTCGTCAGAACAACCTGACATGATTATGTGTGGTCAAATATCCCACCGGGGTTTAGTTAATGACCTACTGCAGGCCCTCCTTCTGCCAGCGCAGATTTCCGTTATTAAATGCGCTGCCCACACGAATGGTACAACCCCAGTTGACGTTGGTAATGAACGAGCAGATTGTGCAGCGCGCACAGCCGCACAAATTCAGCAAGTGATGGTGCCTAAAATGTTAAGTCAGACTAAACGATCTACTATGAATGTGTCTGCTTCTGACAAGCCAATGCCAGACGTCATAAGGTTACAGGAGGACGCTCCTGAGAGTGATAAACAAATGTGGAAACGGTTAGGTTGTACATATGATTCTGTTTCCTCTTTATGGACCACGCCTGCACATCAGACTTGTATGTCTGATGTACTGGCTTTATGGGTCATCGAATGTGTACACTTTGCAACTCATTGTGGGGCTCGGGGGACTAGTGATTTGTTGCTGGACACTTGGTGGCACCCTAAAATGCAGGGGTTGGCCCAAAGTATCAGTAATCGGTGTTTGATTTGTCAGCAATATAACACCGGAAAAGGTATCCCTTGTGGGAAGGGGCAAACCCCGTTGCCCAGTGGTCCCTTTGAGACGCTCCAAATGGATTACATTGAGTTGGAAAGGTGTCAATGTTATAAATATGTTTTGGTCATTGTGGATGTGTTCAGCAGATGGGTTGAGGCGTATCCGACTATCTATAGTAAAGCTGTTACTGTGGTTAAAGTCTTGATGAGGGAAATCATTCCCCGGTACGGTATACCAGCTCAGTTAAGTTCTGATAATGGGCCTCATTTTATTGGACAAATTAACAAGGAGTTTTGCTCCCAGTTGGGCATACGCCAGCAGTTACACTGTGCTTACAGACCGCAGGCAGCCGGGGTGGTTGAGAGACACAATCAGACCCTCAAAACTAAATTGGCTAAATTAAGAGCAGACACGGGACTGACATGGCTTAAGTTGCTCCCCGTTGCCCTCTTTCAGCTGCGGGTTACACCTGCGGGACCGGCCCGGCTCTCTCCCGCCGAGATTCTTTATGGCAGGCCTCTTAGAACTCCTTGGAGCCTGCAGGTTCCCAGACGGGTTCAGTTTCATCAGATGACTGAAGAGATGACCACCTATGTTCTAGCCCTTACGCAAGTGCTCAAGGAACTCCATGGCCCAGTCCGTGCGGCTCACCAGCCATTGCCCAGTACCTATCTCACTTTCAGTCCAGCCCGGTAGTTATGTAATGGTCAAAAATTGGACTAGGAAGGGGTCGGAGCCGCGATGGGACGGGCCCTTCCAAGTTCTCCTTACCACCCCCACAGCAGTTAAAGTGGAGGGGCGAAGTGCTTGGGTCCACCTACATCACTGTAAATTGAGTCCATCTCCACTACTGTAAAAGGTCGGATACTAACCTGCCTCCCTTCTCCAGTGCTATTTTACAGGTGTGGAGCATGATGGAGTGGCTACGCATCGTCTGTCTGATATTTGGCCTCACTTCGCTTGGCGTGTTATTGGCGATGGACATGGAAAAGGGGAATATTATGTATCTGTGTAGCCCCAACCAATCTACAAGGATACATCACCTATGCACAGGTGATGTTCTTCACTGCCCCCATATACGAGGACATGGTATCGACTCATGGAAGGTCATCAAAGTTAAGGAGAATGCGGGAGTCATGAAGCAGCTGCACCGGCCCCGGCGATGGGAAGGGAACATTATATGGACATTGCCTTGTTTTTGGAATACATGTAAATTTGATTTTGGATGTGTTAAAAGTGGTACAATAAAGGTAACATCAGGCTGTCAGAAGAGTGTAGGAAGAGACCATGAGAAAGAGAAAGGGACTAGAGAGAGGACGGGGCGTGTGAGAAGGGAAGTACAGCTAGAACGTAGGTTACCGGGAGATGCACTTAAGTTAATTAAAGGCCATAAAGGCCAAACTGAGGAAAACCCGGGTAGTATGAATCTCTTCTACCAGATTTACCACCGTCTGTATGGCCAGGGACGGGTTGTCTGCTACCCAAACCCCGCAGCGGTGTCTAGGTTATTTTCTGTTTCACCGCTTTGGGGCACTCCCCAAACGGTGGTTCATTGTCAGCGTTCCGAGCCATTGCCCGAGCAAGTCACTCTTCCTTACGATCCGGATTCAGCACCACCGGCTATTTGCCTTCCCCTTCCTCGGGATAATTCCCATTCACAGTACGATAGGCTGCGACGGTGGAGGGCGTACATACCTAGCCACTTCACTCCCAATAGGGATTCCCGGTCGTACGAGAATTGCTTCAGCAGTGAAGGATATGGCTGTTTGCTGGTAGAGGTGGACACAAATATAACATGTCTGTTTCCCACCTGTACGGACAGGAGGTGCCATATCACCCAGGCGTCTGGCCAATGCGTTTGTTATAGCACCACTTGCGTTCCATTGAACGCTGGCCTCCAGCTCCTTTGTGGCTGGGCGAATGTCTCTCATATCACTGTCGGGAATAGGGCTTTCCGCATTGCTGGGCGGCCCGAATGGGCATTTCAAAATTGGATAAACTGGGCTACTGGGAGGTCCTTACGCAACCGATATGCTGATTGTGATGCTAGTCTCCACACGGAACAAGGATACTACTTTTTATTTAATGGTACGGCGACCAACGTTTTGTCACCCCATTTCCCCGCCGAATTGCTATAGGGACTCTAGTCCCTACCACAGTCCCCTGCCCTTCGGCGTGGAACCTGCATAATCAGTTAGCACGCCGGGCAGTCTCTGCTGAATTTTGCGAGAACTGGAAAAAACCTCAGGTTCTTGCACCCAACCGGGGCCACTCAGCCGGGTGGGGCATTCTGAGCGTATTGACACTGGGAGGTGTGGGGGGTTCCTTGGCTGTTAGTGATCGGAATTATTTTATTTGCGGCCTTACCATCTTGGGAAATGAAACCTTGGGAGCCCTCGGGGCAATAACCAAGGAGTTGTCTCAGCTGCGGTTGTTTGCAATGCAGAACCGGTATGCTCTTGACTATCTTCTGGCCCGTGAGGGTGGGGTATGCGCCATAGTGCAGGGCAAGTGTATCATGGGAGTTCAAGACTTGACCGCTAACATTACTAAATTTATGGATCGCATACGGGATCACTTGGACGGGATGCAGGATCCTGACTCTTGGGGTAACTGGGGATCTGGAGGATGGAAGGACTGGTTGATAAATATGGCCATGTATCTAGTGGTAGCTATCGGCTGCATCTTTGTGGGCCTGGCCATCCTTAAATGTGTGATGGGTAGAATGCTGGGTGCACTGGATCAGATCACCGCCCCAATCACCGAGAAAAAAAATTTAACTGTTAAAATCCATGAGGGTGAAGCAGATGAAGGGGGGCTAAGACAGGAATTGGAAATGCAGCGACGAATCTTTTTAGATGAGGAACCGTAGCTATAGATTGGATAGTTCGGTTATCATGGAATGATAAAAGGAGGGAATGACGAATGTGATATAAAATAGTTACTTTAGAGTTACTAGTTAATGTAATGTAGAAATAAGCCACTTTGATTTTTGCAGTTAGGGACAAAGGAATTTGAGACCGCATGGAAAAAGCAGGAAGAGGTGTGTCTATGAGAGTGAGACTGCATTGATAGGGGCCAGAGAAAGGGATTGGAAGTGAGCCAATCAGAATAGATCGAACAGGTCAGGAGGGACATAGGCTGACCTATGTCCGTCGAGTATGTGAAACTTGATACCATTTGAATTGATTTTGCAGAGATCTCTTTGTCTTTTAGTCAGTCGTTTTCTGGAGTGTAAGAGGCAGGATGTCCTGTTACATTTCTGTAAGATGATTCAAGCTTGCAAGCTAAATAAATAACTTCTGTTTACGTGCGAATCCGTCTCAACTTTTATTGAGGCCAGACTGACAGAGAAAGAAATTTGGAGATCAACATTTACGCACCCAAAATGATGCTCTCATTTTGGGGGAAAATTCCACCCAAAGTGTTTTTTCAGTTCACCATCAGTATACTAGACTTCACAGGTCGTTCCAATTACTTCTTCACTGAACAAAAATGTTGGCACACTATAAGCAACATGTCATAGTTGGGCTGCAAACTGGATTAATTTTATGGAATAAAACAGAATCATACATTTGATATGGTGCAGAAAGAGGCCATTAAGTCCACATATCTGTACTGGCTCTCTGCAAGAGCAACCCACCTAGTTTCACCCTGACACCATTTCATATAGCCCTACAAATTCTTTTTCTTCAGTTAATAATCCAATTGTCTTTTGAAAGCCTTGTTTGAATCCATTTCCACAGCATTTGCAGTGAGCGAAGTCCAAATCCTAAACAAACACAGCATAAAAAGATTTTTCCTCATGTTACCATGGTTTCATTTACTGATCACCTGCAATTGGTAAACTCTGGTTCTCGATTCTTCCACCAATAGACAGACTTTCTCCCTATTTGCTCTACAGAACCCTGATTATTTTGACCTCCATTAAATCTCCTCTTAATCTTTTCTTCTCCAATCAATCCATGTAACTGAAGTTCCTCATCCTTGGATCCATTCTTGTGAACCTTTTCTATACCCTTTTCAATGAGCGAGATTCTCTGTTTCAGAGACTATGGGCTGGATTCTCCGATTTTGGGGCTATGTCCGGAGGATCCGTGGCGTTTTACGTGGGAACAATCGGCGAGGCCTCAGCACTGATCCTCTGACCGGTGAGGGGCTAGCAGCCGCGCCACGTAAAATGCACGGCCTTCCCGATATAAGCGGCCGACTTGCCCCCCCGGGCCATGCCCCCACCAGTCCCCCCAGCCCTCGCCGAACCCCTCCAGCCAGCAGCACAGCTCCCGCCCGACAGTTGGCAGCGCTGGACACAGTCCGCAGCTGCCACGACAGGTTCCCGTCCGCTGAGACCACACGTCAACCGCGTGGACTGGAACTCAGCCCATTGGGGGCGGAGCATCGAGGGAGGGCCTTCCGGTAATGTCCTGAGGCCGTCCCAATGGTGTGTGGCGCACTCCTCGATTACGCCGTTTTGGAGGGGGCGGAGCATCCGAAAACAGGCACCGCCCCCGATTCCATCGTGAAAAGGGATTCTCCGCCCAATCGCCGATTACTATGTCGCCGTCGGCCATAGGTGAATCCCGTCGCTTGTTCTCGCGCTGGTGTGGAATTGCAACTGATTTGTGCTCCCATAAGGATGCGATTCCGAATCCCTGCCATGCAAATTTCTGCATGGCGAGGATTGCGAGGGATTCATGAGGGAATCCTCCTATCTGGCCAACATTTTGAGTAGGCGGCTCTACAGGGAGATCCTGGGGATGGCCAACCCCCCCCCGCTCCCCCTCAAATCAATCCAGCCCCCCATCCCTGGTTCATCTGGTTCCTACCCCTTCCCCAGGGATGACCCGACCAGCTGCTGCCCCCTCCCCTCCCACAGAGCCTCGCTAAATAAAAAGGTCCCCCAGAGACCCCCCTAAATATCAGGATTCCCCCAGAGATACCACTAAATAAAGACCCACAGACCCACCAGAAAAGAGACCACTCTCTGGAAACTAGAGGGCAGTCCAGTCATCAGAGGCAGTGAAAAAAATTACTGTTGCAACACTCACTTGGGCAATGCACCTGCTGACTCAGACACAGAAAGCAACACATGTCAATTCATGGAAAGAGAAACCAGGCAGCTCAGATAAACCCCTCAGATTCTTGAGCTGTAAGCCAATCATTCATTTCCCTTACTGGACTGTGAGTGACAGCTTCCACACACACACAGCTGCCAGCCTTGCTTCACTCATCTTCCTTCATGGTTGAGTAAGTCAGAAGTGCTCTAACTGTAATGTTTATTAACATCAACCACTTCTAAGAAGGTTAAATTCTGCCAATTTCCAGCTGACCACTTCAAAAGCACTCAAGTGTGAAAGAGGGGTGACTGGAAACTCCATCTACGGGATTCTCTGACCCCCTGCAGGGTCAGAGATCCCCAGAGGGCGGCGCGAATCCCACCCCGCCGCCCTGACGCTGGCTGCCGTATTCTCTGCTGCCAGTTTTCGGGCGGTGGCGGGGTTCACGCCACGCCGGTCAGGGGCCGTTGGCAGTGGCCCCCCAGCAAGTCTCCGGGCTCCGATGGGCCGACCAGCCGTCTGTTTGTGGCCAGTCCCGCCGGCGTGGATTAGACATGGTAGGTAAGTCGGCTGGGGCGGTCCTCGGGGGGGGTATCCGACCCCAGGGAGGCCCCCATGGTGGCCTGGCCCGCAATCAGGGCTCACCGATCTGCGAGCGGGCCTGTGCCATGAGGGCACTCCTTCCCCGCTGGCCCCTGTAGGGCTCCGCCATGGCCGGCGCGGAGAAGACAACCCCCCGTGTATGCGCCAGAATACATCAGCCGGTCTGCGCATGCGTGGAGCCACACCGGCGGTTCCACACATGTGCGAGATCATGCAGGCCCTTCGGCCCATGCGTTAACTCGTGCAGTCCCTTCCGGCATCCACCTAGTGGAAGTGCGGAGAATTCTGTGCTTTCGGGGGCTGTTGACGGAGTGGTTCACGCTGGTTTTCCCACCGGCGTGGGGACTTAGCCCCCAGAAAGGAGAATCCCGCCCCATAGGTTTCTCAACAACCTACCCAAACATCAGTAGCACTGTCAACCAATCTAACTGGAACTCTGTCTCTCATGAGGAATCCCTGTCTTCACCTTTGAAGATCTCTTCTTGTAATTCTCTCTTAACTCAGACTGTAGCAACGTCAGCCAAACTTGTAGAGTTTCAATCTCATCTCTATGCCCCTAGATTTCCAACTCACGAGCACAACTTTGGATTCTCAGAGCGCCGAGCAAAACGCTACTGCTCCAAACTGCCCGCAGCACAGACAGCCTTCGACAGCCTTATTGGATCTTCAGGGCTTCTCCCGAGGCTTCTTCAATAATCACACCTTCCCTTGAGCCTTGTTCACTTAAAGTTGGCTCCCGCAGCCCATTACTGCTCTCCTTTTCACCTTCACTTAATGGGGACCTCTCTCTGTCCCCTCTCCCTTTAGGACTTCTCCCTGTCCCCTATCTGGGTAACTAGTCTTCCATGGCGCTCTTCTGCCAGTCTCTGACCTGAGTTTTTGTGCCCTTTTTCTTCTTCGAGAGGCAAGCTGGGCCCACAGAACTCAATAGTGCAAAACTGCGCAACTTGCACCCAGTCTGCGCATGCACAAAAGCTCCGAGGTGTGTCAGGAGTTGAAGTTCCCAACCTCTGCTCTCAACGAGATAAGTGCAGCTTTCATCGTATCCTATTGATAAAGCCCAGGGTGCTGTATGCATTATTAACCCCACTTTCTCAATCCACCCTGCCATCTTCAATAATTTGTGCACATATGCCTTCTGACTCCTCTGCTCCGACACGCTCTTTAAAATTTAGACTCTTTAGCGTATATTGCCTCACACTTCTCTGCACTAAATTTCATCTGCCCATTCTACCAGCCTAGCTATGACCTCTTGAAGTTTTTGTTACTCGCCTCACAGTTCATAACAGTTCTAAGCTTTGTGTCTTCCACTATTTTTGATTCTCTTCACATGTAGACTGAAACAAGGCTTGTAAGTGAATGACACAATCAACCACATGTTTTAATCACATTGGAGGACTTAAAACTAACAATTCAATGTCGTGGATTGTCGACCAACAATTTACTGGAATCGACTTGGCCTTTCTCTTCTTTGCTGTTTTAATATCTATCACAGAGATATAGTTGAGGGAGGGGCAGGACAGGCAGCTCAATGTTCTGTGGCATAGAATCTTCAAGCGAGATGTGCGGGTTGTGTCAAAGAGGAGATGGTGTTACAAAATTGATTAAGGATTCAATTACTGTTGTGAGGAGGGATGATATCTTAGAAGGTTCCTCAAATTAGGTCACATGGGTAGAAACTAGAAACGAAAAGGGGGCAATCATATTTCTGGGAGAGTACTATCAGACCCCAAACAGTCAGGAGAGATAGAATAGCAGATAATTAGGTAAATCTCAAAGAAATATAAAAATAATAGGGTAATAATAGTCGGGATTTCAACTTCTCCAATATTAACTGGGATAGTCAAAGTGTGGAAGACTTAGAGGGGGCTGAATTCGCCTCGAGATGTATAGCAAGTGCAGGGGGTTACTTAAAAAAGACATTAGGAGAGTGAAGAGGGGACATGACACAATTAACCACGTCTTGTAAATTAAAGGAAAATCCAAAGGAGTTTTTAAGCACATTAGGGCAAGAGGATACATTAGAGAATAATGTGACGATTGGTGTGTGGGGCCGGAAGATGTAAGTGAGGTTTTAATTTTTTTCTTTGCATCCGTGTTCTCTCTGGAGAAGGATAATGTAGGTATCGCAATCAGGGATGGGAACTGTGATGTACTTGAAAAAAAATGACAGTGAAAGAGAGGAGTTATTAACAGTTTTCGCAGGCTTAAAAGCAGTGAAATCCTCAGGCCCAGGCGAGATATACCCCAGGATGCTGTGGGAAACAAGGGAAGTGATTGCAGACGTTCTGACAATAATTTTCAAATCTTCTCTGGCCGCAGGAGAGGTGCCAGAGGACTGGAGGACAGATAATGTGTGCCATTATTAAAGGAGGCTGGTAGGGATAAACCAGGAAATGACAGGCCAGTGAGTCTAATTTCAGTGTTAGGGAAACTATTGGAAACAATTCTGAGGGACAGAATTAATCTCACTTGGGGAGGCAAGGATTAATTAAGGATAGTCAGCATAGTTTTGACAAAGGGAGATCACGTCTTAAAAATTTGATTGAATTTTTCAAAGAGGAGACTAGGTGTGTATATGAGGGCAGCGCAATTGATATAGTCGGCATGGACTTCAGTAAGACTTTTAACAAGGTGTCACCTGGTAGACTGGTCAAGAAAGTAAGAACCCATGGGATCCATGGCAATTTGGCAAATTGGATCCAAAAGTGGCTCAGGGACAGGGGGCAGAGGATGATGTTCAAAGGTTGTTTTTGTGACTGGAAGCTGTGTCCAGCGGTGTTCTGGAGAGATTGGTGTGTCCCTTGCTATTTGTAATGTGCATTCATGACCTGGATGTAAATGTAGGGAGTATCATCAGTAAGTTCGCAGATGGCACAAAAATTGGTGGTGTGGTAAATAGTGCGGACAAAATCTTTAGATTATAGGATGAGAAAGACAGACTGATCAGATGGGTAGAACAGTGGCAAATGCAATTTACCCTTGAAAAATGTGAGGTAATGCAATTTGGGAGGGCTAATAAGGCAAGAAGATATACAATACATGGTAAGGCCCTAGGAAGTACAAAGGATCAGATTGACCTTGGTGTGCACACTTGGTGTGTCCATTGGTCTTGAAGACAGAAGGGTAGATAAGATGGTTAAGAAGGCACATGGGATATTTGCCTTTATTAGCCGAGGCATAGAATATAAGAGCAAGAAGGTTATAATATTGTTGTTCAAAATGCTGGTTAGGCCACAGCTGGAGTATGTGTGCAGTTCTGGTCATCACACTATGCAAAATAAGTGATTGAACTCTAGAGGGTTCAAAGGAGATTCTCCAGGATGTTGCCTCGGCTGGAGCATTTCAGCTATCTAGGGAGAGACTGGATAGGCTGAGATTCTTTTCCTTGGATCAGAGAAGGTATATAAAATTATAAGATGCAGAGAAGGGGTGGATAGGAAGGAACTTTTCCTGTTAGCGGAGGGGTCAATAACCAGGGACATAGTTTTAAACAAAATGGCAGGGGGTTCGAGGGAATGTGAGGGAAAGAATCTTTCACCCAGAGGGTGGTGGGAATCAGGAACTCACTGCCTTAAAGGGTGCTAGAGGCAGGAACCCTCACAAGATTGAAGAAATATTTAGATGAATACTTGAAATGCCACAGCATATAAGGCTACGGGCCAAGTGCTGGAAAATGGGATTAGAATAGATAGGTGCTTGATGGCCGACGAAGACATGATGGGCCGAAGGGCCTCTTTGCATGCTGTACAAACTCTATGATTCTCTGTGGCTCTATTTAATGGATATTCTTTTTACAGATTCCATTAATACCTCCACTAAAGTAATGGAGAGAGAAATTGATATGAGTGCATTAAACATTTGGACAATATTACAGACAGCAATTTTATTCTACAGTGACTAAAAGGTTGGGAATGCCTTTTATTCATTTTATTCAAAGAAAATAGCATTTTTGATCAGAATGGAGAAGCACACAGTGTTATGGAACTCTGCTACTCATAGGTTAAGCATAATGGCATACTTGGCCACTCAACTGCTCTCCGAATATGCAGAGCATAATGCAGCATTTACTGGGTTGCAAGCAGCTCTGGGCTTCCGTCAATAGTCATGATAAATGTGCATCTCACATTAAATCTCCTTCTTCCCTTGATGTTAGCCTAGAATACAGCAACGGGACCACAAATTTAATCTCTTCTAACTGATTGCATTCATAACAACAGCAAGATTGTAAATAATGCTTTTTTTTCACCCACATATAATTTAAGGTGATTGGTGGAAGGATGAGAAGGAATATGAGGGGAAACCTTTTCATCCAGATGGTGGTGGGCATCTGGAATTCACTTCCCAAATTGGTGGTTGAGGCTGAAATGCTCAACTCATTTAAAACGTCGCTGGATCGACACCAGAAGTGTTATGTGCAAGGTTACCAAATGCTGAAAGGTGATATTCAAACAATCATAGAACATAGAACATTACAGCGCAATGCAGGCCCTTCGGCCCTCGATGTTGCACCGACCTGTGAATCCACTCTAAAGCCCATCTACACTATTCCCTTATCGTCCATATGTCTATCCAATGACCATTTGAATGCCCTTAGTGTTGGCGAGTCCACTACTGTTGCAGGCAGGGCATTCCACGCCCTTACTACTCTCTGAGTAAAGAACCTACCTCTGACATCTGTCTTATATCTATCTCCCCTCAATTTAAAGCTATGTCCCCTCGTGCTAGACATCACCATCCGAGGAAAAAAGCTCTCCAATCCTCTGATCATCTTGTATGCCTCAATTAAGTCACCTCTTAACCTTCTTCTCTCTGACGAAAACAGCCTCAAGTCCCTCAGCTTTTCCTCATAAGATCGTCCCTCCATACCAGGCAACATTCTGGTAAATCTCCTCTGCACCCTTTCCAATGCTTCCACATCCTTCCTATAATGTGGCGACCAGAATTGCACGCAATACTCCAATTGCGGCCGCACCAGAGTTTTGTACAGCTGCAACATGACTCATGGCTCCGAAATTCAATCCCTCTACCAATAAAAGCTAACACACCATACGCCTTCTTAACAACCCTCTCAACCTGTGTGGCAACTTTCAGGGATCTATGTACATGGACACCGAGATCTCTCTGCTCATCCACACTGCCAAGAATCTTACCATTAGCCCAGTACTCTGACTTCCTGTTATTCCTTCCAAAATGAATCACTTCACACTTTTCTGCATTAAACTCCATTTGCCACCTCTCAGCCCAGCGCTGCAGCTTATCAATGTCCCTCTGTAACTTGTAACATCCTTCCGCACTGTCCACAACTCCACCGACTTTCGTGTCATCTGCAAATTTACTCACCCATCCTTCTACGCCCTCCTCCAGGTCATTTATAAAAATGACAAACAGCAGTGGCCCCAAAACAGATCCTTGTGGTACACCACTAGTAACTGGACTCCAGTCTGAACACTTCCCATCAACCACCTCCCTTTGTCTTCTTCCAGCTAGCCAATTTCTGATCCAAACTGCTAAATCTCCCTGAATCCCATGCTTCCGTATTTTCTGCAGTAGCCTACCGTGGGGAACCTTATCAAACGCTTTACTGAAATCCATATGCACCACATCAACTGCTTTACCCTCATCCACCTGTTTGGTCACCTTCTCAAAGAACTCAATAAGGTTTGTGAGGCTCGACCTACCCTTCACAAAACCGTGTTAACTATGTCTAATCAAATTATTCCTTTCCGGATGATTATACTCCCTATCTCTGATAAACCTTTCCAGGATTTTGCCCACAACAGAAGTAAGGCTCACTGGTCTATAGTTACCGGGGTTGTCTCTACTTCCCTTCTTGAACAAGGGGACAACATTTGCTATCCTCCAGTCTTCTGGCACTATTCCTGTAGACAAAGATGACTTAAAGATCAAAGCCAAAGGCTCAGCAATCACTTCCCTAGCTTCCCAGAGAATCTTAGGATAAATCCCATCCGGCCCAGGGGACTTATCTATTTTCACACTTTCCAGAATTGTTAACACCTCCTCCTTATGAACCTCAAGCCCTTCTAGTCTAATAGCCTGAATCTCAGTATTCTCCTCGACAACATTGTCTTTTTCCTGTGTGAATACTGACGAAAAATATTCATTTAGCACCTCCACTATCTCCTCGGACTCCAAGCACAACTTCCCACTACTGTCCTTGACTGGCCCTACTCTTACCCTAGTCATTCTTTTATTCCTGATATATCTATAGAAAGCTTTAGGGTTATCCTTGATCCTACCTGCCAAAGATTTCTCATGTCCCCTCCTGGCTCTTCTTAGCTCTCTCTTTAGGTCCTTCCTAGCTAACTTGTAACTCTCGAGCGCCATAACTGAACCTTCATGTCTCATCTTTACATAAGCCTCCTTCTTCCTCTTGACAAGTGTTTCGACTGCCTTAGTAAACCACGGTTCCCTTGCTCGACCACTTCGTCCCTGCCTGACAGGTACATACTTATCAAGGACATGCAGTAGCTGTTCCTTGAACAAGCTCCACATTTCCATTGTGCCCATCCCCTGCAGTTTTCCTCTCCATCCGATGCATCCTAAATCTTGCCTCATCGCATCATAATTGCCTTTCCCCCAGATATAACACTTGCCTGCGGTATATACATATCCCTTTCCATCACTAAAGTAAACGTAATTGAATTGTGGTCACTATCACCAAAGTGCTCACCTACCTCCAAATCTAATACCTGTCCTGGTTCATTACCCAGTATCAAATCCAATACGGCCTCGCCTCTCGTTGGCCTATCTACATACTGTGTCAGGAAACCCTCCTGCACACATTGGACAAAAACGGACCCATCTAAAGTACTCGAACTATATTTGGAAAGTTAAAGTCCCCCATAACAACTACCCTGTTGCTTTCGCTCCTATCCAGAATCATCTTTGCAATCCTTTCCTCTACATCTCTGGAACTTTTCGGAGGCCTATAGAAAACCCCTAACAGGGTGACCTCTCCTTTCCTGTTTCTAACCTCAGCCCATACTACCTCAGTAAACGAGTTCTCATCAAACGTCCTTTCTGCCATCATAATACTGTCCTTGACTAACAATGCCACCCCTCCCCCTCTTTTACCACCTTCCCTGAGCTTACTGAAATATCTAAAACCCGGCACCTGCAACAATATTCCTGTCCCTGCACTATCCATGTCTCCGAAATGGCCACAACATCGAAGTCCCAGGTACCAACCCATGCCACAAGTTCACCCACCTTATTCCGGATGCTCCTGGCATTGAAGAAGACACACTTTAAACCAACTTCCTGCCTGCCGGTACACTCCTGCAACTTTGAAACCTTACTCATGACCTCACTACTCTCAACCTCCTGTATACTGGAGCTACAATTCAAGTTCCCAAGCCCCCGCTGAACTAGTTTAAACCCTCTCGAAGAGCATTAGCAAATTCTCCCCCCAGGATATTGGTACCCCTCTGGTCCAGGTGTAGACCATCCCATTTGTAGAGGTCCCACCGACCCCAGAATGAGCCCCAATTATCCAGAAATCTGAAACCCTCCCTCCTGCACCATCCCTGTAGCTAGTTTAAATGTTTTTCTCTTTATTGGCTGGTGCAGTAACGATGGGCTGAATGGTCTATTTATGTGCCATAACTTTTCTATGGTTTTCTGTGATTCTATATTTTATTTTGAATTAACGTGGCAAAGGTGATTTTAATTGGAAGCAGGTTGTGAGCAGGCTGGGATCAGGACAAGCAACAAATGCATGTGACATCAAAGTCCAGGCTTTTTGAACTCCAGGGCCTAGTTTACATCCTGCTCGCCAGCTGTCCACCTGAGACAGGCAGAAAGAGATGTTGGTCAGTTCAGAGTAGAGGCTTTGCTGGCATCGAGGTAGGTTGTTGGGAGGTGGGTTTGGAGGGTTGTTGGTGAGGCTGGGGTCATTACGCCAGTAGACAGAGGGTGGTGAGTGAGAGTTTGGGACAGCAGAGCCCCAGACTTTCCTTTTGGGGCCCAAAGGAGGAACCTGATGGCAAGTTTTTGACTGACCTTCAAGGATTTCCTCTACCTTCCACCCAGGTTTTATTGAGCGGTGCACCCGCGGAGGCCTCGGGTGACTGTCTGCGTGGAGTTTGGATTTCGTCCCGTGTCTGTGGGGGTTTCCTCCGGGTGCTCCGGTTCAACGATGTGCAGTTTAGGTGGATTGGCCATGCTAAATTGCCCCTTAGTGTCGAAAAGGTTAGGTGGGGTTACTAGGTTACGGGGATAGGGTTGAGGCGTGGGCTTAAGTAGGTTGCTTTCCAAGGGGTGGTGCAGACTCGATGGGCCGAATGGCCACCTACTGCAGTGCAAATTCTATGATTCTACGATTCTATTCTGTAACGGGTTACATTAACACTCCCATTTGCAGATTTATTGCAGATATAAATCGGGAGAGATATGCCAGGGTGATTGATCCGTGAGCACATATTTTACACTTGGTCAAAAGTCCCTCCTCAGGATATATGGGCCAATCTCTCACTACCAGTAAAGGCTGGCTTAAAAGATAAAGACAACAACACTATCTTACAACTCCCTTTTCAACATAAGTCCTTACTAGGGTGTGAGATTGGTGAATGTACCATAGTCTGATTTAATTACGTGGGATACTGGAATCTTTAAGGTGGAATAAATCTGGGTAGAAATAAGAAACAGTAAAGGAACAATGTCCCTGGTGGGAGTGATCTATAGGTCAGTGGGGTAAAGTATAAATCAGGAAATACTGGGAACTTGTAAGAAAGGTACAACAATGCACATGGGTGCTTTTAATATGCAAATAGACTAGATTAATCAAATTGCAAGGGTAGCCTCAAGAGAGAATTCATAGACTATATTAGAGATCGTTTCTTGGAGCAGTATATTTTGGAACCAACCAGGGAGCAGGCTATTTGGGGCAGCACAGTAACAGTGTTTAGCACTGCTGCCTCACAACTCCAGGGTCCCAGGTTCAATTCCGGCCTCGGGTGACTGTCTGTGTGGCGTTTGCACTTTCTCCCCGTGTCTGCGTGGGTTTCCTCCGGGTGCTGCGGTTTCCTCCCACAGTCCAAACATGTGCGGGTTAGGTGGATTGGCCATGCTAAATTGCCTGTTAGTGTCCAAAATATTAGGTGGGGTTACTGGGTTACGGGTATAGGGTGGAGGCGTGGGCTTAAATAGGCTGCTTTCCAAGGGCCGGTGCAGACTCAATGGCTGAATGGCCCCCTACTGCACTGTAAACTCCATGATTCTATGATTCTATTCTGGATTTGGTATTGTGTAATGAGGATGGATTAATTAAGGACCTCATGGCTAAGGGGCTGGATTCTCCATTTCTGAGGTTAAGTGCGGATGATCTGTGGGGTTTTACGTGAAAGAAATCGGCGGCGACCCCTCACCGATCGTGCGACCGGTGAGGGACTGGCAGCCGCGCCGCGTAAAACTCCCGGCTCCCACGATATAAACAGCCGGAGAATGGTCGGGTCCGTGGCCCTGCATGCGCACAGCAGCAACCTAAAACAATCACACCATAAAACATGGCGCTGGCCGTGCGCGGACCCGACCTGCCAGATAGTGCACCCCTGGCCATCGCCTCACCATCCCCTGGCCACACCCCACCATTCCCCCCAGCCTTCGCGGAAGCCCTCCCGGCCAGCAGCACGGCTCCCGCCCGACTGTGGCAGCGCTGGACACAGTCTGACCGCTGAGACCACATGTCAACCCCGCGGTCAGGAACTCGGCCCATCGGAGGCGGAGCATTGGGGGGGGGGGGGGGAGGGCCTTCAGGTGACACGCTGAGGCCGTCGAAACGGCATGCGGCGCGTGACACAATGACGCCGTTTCAGAGGGGGAGGAGCATATAAATCCTGTGTCAAACAGGCGGCGACCCCGATTTTGGCGTCACAAGGGATTCTCCGCCTGATCGCTGATTATGAAATCGGCATCAGGGAACGGAGAATCCCGCCCAAGGATTTTCAATGGTGGAGTGATCATAGCATGACAGAATTTCAAATTCAGGTTGAGGGCAAGAAACTGGTGTCCCACGCTAGTGTTCTGGAGTTAAACAAAGATAATTGCACAGGCATGAGTACAGATTTGGCGCTAGTGGGCTCAGCAGGAAGATTAAAAAGTAGGACAGTTGATGAGCAGTGTTTAAGGAGATATCCAATTCCTCCCAACTAAAATATATTTCAGAGAGGAAGAAAGATTGTAAGAGGGGAAATAAACATCCATGGCTTAGCAAGGAAGTTAAAGATAACATGAAATCAAAAACTAAGACATACCATATTGAAAAGGCTGGAAGATTGTGAAACTTTTAAAGATTAACAAAGAGCTACTAAAAAAAAGTTATAAAAAGAGCAAAGGTAAATTATTAAAGCTAACTCGCAGAAAATATAAAATAGGATAGCAAAAGCTAAATATATAAAAGGGAAAAGAGCAGATAAGGTGAATGTTGGTCCCTTGGAGGATCACACCTGGGAGTTAATAGTGGGGAACACAGAAATGGCGGAAATGCAAAATCAATATTTTGCCTCAGTTTTCATTGTGAAGGACACTAGTGCCATCCCTACAGGAATGGGTAATTTAACGGTCATAGAAAAGGAGGAACTTAGAACAATTGTCATAAATAGGGACGAAGTACTGGGATTAAAGGCAAACATGTCCACAGGGCCTGGTAGCTTACATCTAGGGTCTTCAGGGAAGTAGCAGCAGTGCATCAATTGGTTATAATATTCCAAAATGGTTAGCACAGTGGTGCAAGTGGTCAGCACTGCTGCCTCACGGCACCGAGGTCCCAGATTCGATCCCGGCTCTGGGTCACTGTTCGTGTGGAGTTTGCACATTCTCCCCGTGTTTGCGTGGGTTTCGCCCCCACAATTCAAAAGATGTGCAGGGTAGGTGGATTGGCCACGCTAAATTGCCCCTTAATTGGAAAAAATGAATTGGATACTCTAAATTTTAAAAAAATATTCCAAAATTCCTGGATTCAGTGGATTGAAAAATGCTAACGTAGTGCCTTTATTCAAAAAGGGATGGAGGCAGAAAGTTGGAAATTACAGACCAGTTAGTTTAATATCTATCATTGGGAAATTGGATTGGATTTTGCTTATTGTCACATGTCCAAGGTACAATGAAAAGTATTTTTCTTCGAGCAGCTCAACAGATCATTAAGAGCAGCTCAACAGTTCATTAATTGTTACAATTGTTACAATCCATTTTTAGGTAAGTAATAATAGGACATTTGAAAAGTCAAAATGCAATCCATCAGAGTTGGCATGGTTTTATGAAGGGTGAATCATGTTTGACTAATTTGCTAAAGTTTTTCGACGATGTAACAAGACAAGTGGATGACGGGGATCCTGTAGATGTAGACTTCCAGAAGGCATTTGATAATGTGCCTCACAAAAGGTTAATATGCAAGGTAAGGTCACATGGCATTAGGGCTAATTTATTAGCTTGTACACAAGACTGGCTAACCGACAGAAGACAGAGGGTCGGGATAAATGGGCCTTTTTCTACTTGGCATGATGCAACAAGTGGGGTGCCACAGGGTTCGGTCCTCGAGCCCCAACTATGTACAATATATATTAATGACTTGGATGCAGGGATAGAAGTTACTATAGAAGCCAAATTTGCCGATGACACTAAAATAGGTGGGATGGTAGGTTGTAATGAGGAAATAAGAAATTTACGAATGGATGTAGATAGGTTGAGTGGGCCAAAATTTGGCAGATGGGGTTAAACTGGATAAGTGTGAGGTTATTCATTTTGGTGAGCAAAATGGAAAGGCAACTTATTACCTAAATGGAGAGGAACTTCAAAGTGCTTCGGTGCAGAGGGATTTGGGTGTCCATGAATAGCAGAAAACCAGTAGGCAGGTACAGCAGGTAATAAAGAATGTAAATTGAATGTTGGCCTTCATAGCTAAAAGAACAGAGTCTAAAAGTAGTGAAGTGCTGCTCCAACTGCACAAGACATTGGTGAAACTGCACCTAAAGTACAGTGTGCCGTTTTGGTCCCCTTATTTGAGGAGGAGTGTAGTTGCATTAAAGACAGTTCAGAGGGGGTTCACTGGATTGATTCCCGAGATGAGAGCTTTGTCTTATGAAAATAGATTGAGCAGTTTTGGCCTATAGTCTAGAGTTTAGAAGGATGAGAGGAGATCTAATTGAGGCATGTAAGGTTCGAGCGGCTGAATTGCCTGCTCCTGCTCCTAGTTCTTATGTTCTTTTGTTTTGGTGGTCATATTCTGTGATTCAATTTTTCAGCAGAATTTAATTTCAAACAAGTTACCAAACTCGTAAGTCAACCAGCAGGAAGGTTTTTATGATGATAAACTACTTATAGTGAGGTATCCTCTTCACTTTGGGGACTGGATAAAATATTGTGAAAATATACACCAAATATACTTCACATGCAAGCAACAAGGGATGCCAATGATGCCCACACCCGATGAAAAAATAAAAAAGAATTGTACAGGGGAACTCATCCAAACAGTGTCGCAATTAGCAGAACCTTGACAGGAATAATTTATTTTGCATAGACTCAGATCACAAGCAATTGATGTCCCAACGAACAACAACATCACAATCAGATTAAGATGCAAAGAAGACAACCTGTGTCATCGGGTTCCACTCCCCCAGAGATTTTTCTTACAGTGCTAGAATATTTTTTTAAATTCTTGATTCATTTTAATAGGTACCTACTTTATTTTGTAATAAGTTGATTTGGAAGCATGTAATGCATCCCTATATAACATTAAATATTAATATTGACAAGAGTTGCATTATCCACACCCACTGCTTCCAAGGTAGAAATGTGAATATGACCATTGATTGAATTACAATATTGAGTGAGTCGGGGATGTGGGAACATCTCCATCGCCTTGTAAAGCAAATTCGTGAAATGATTATTGCATGAATAAATTCAGGTCCATCGCAGCCATCTCATTTGTTATTTAACATACAGAACCAATTTTCTTGAGAACTGTGTTTGCCCTCCACACACCTCAAAGGCCATCCTTATGCTACTACAAAAATCTATGGCTTTCCCTTCCCACCGTTCCTCATAAACCCTGCTCTAAAAATAATGACATTTATCTCTGTTGTTTGTCTTCCAAATTCATGCCTATTTCTCTTGCAAACTCCATTTGATTCCCTCCAATCAGAATTCCTCCCTTTTCATCACATCAAAACAATTCCAACCAAAGTCACGAATGACATTCCCAATTTCTGCACCACGTAGCATTTTTTACCCTCGTCCTTCTAGATCGCCACCTGCTGACTCTAACATGATTGCATGGCTTTCCTGTACTCGACTGCTTATTGGGCCCACCGTCACTTGGTTCCATTCAGACAGAGCAGACGCTGACACCTGCTGACTCAAGATTGCCAGAGGACAAACTATATTTCCTAACATTTATGATCAATATATGTTCACTACATTTTTACCTCAGAAAAAGAAAACTTTTACCTCAGAAAAAGAAAACTTTTACCTCAGAAAAAGATAATCGGCTTACTCAGTTGAATATTTGTCAGTTTATATTCCCTTCAACGACACCAAGCCACTGCCAGAAGTTGCCAGGTTCCTATTATTCCATTTCTCCAGCAAGTGTTTCTCATTGCAGTTGTATTCCCCACATCACTGTGCAGTTGTGCAACATTCTGCAGATACCTTATGCAACTTTACTACGTAGCACAGAAAGACAGATCAAAACATTCAAGACACTGGAAAATGACTCCTGCAATGTGTAGCGAAATAATTGCGTGCTCCATGTGGTGTGGCTATGGATCCATGTAGACCCGACGACCACCAGAATGAATCCTTGTTCTGTGTTAATTGAGAAATGAGGGAAGTTGGCACTGAGAATGTTAAAATTAGTCTTAGTGCTTCTTGTTGAACATGGGGATTGTGGGAAGTTTTGTGTGTATGTGTAAGAGGCGAGATTTGGGGTGGAAGAGGCAGCTAGGTTTGAGGGAGAAATTTGTCAGAATTCTGCACCGATTGAGGTCTACTAGAAAGTGCATTTCTACAGTGTTGAGTGAAATACAATGGTGCTCACCCGTGATACCCCTATGATTGAATATCGGGTCCAACACTCACATTTTAGGCCACAAATGAAGAATGACATGAGGCATTAGCAGGTTGTACAATCATGACTGCCAAATTCAGATCCTGACCGCCCGGCGTTGCAGCAAAAGCAATGGCATTTCTGCTCCAAAGTGGCATCAATAGGACACACAAACTTTCAGTGTGAGCCATACGTTTTGGTGAAGGTATGCACTGGAAGTATGCATAGCAGGCAGATCATGATGTCAATCAGTTAGCAACACTAACTTCTTCTCTGCTCTGCCACTTTGGAGCTCAACAGCCACCATATATTGTCTTTTAAATACTCACAGCTGAACAAGCATTCAGCAGCCAGAAGCATTCCACCAACAACATTGAAAGCAATCATTAACTACTTACTCCCTAAATGATTTTTACTAGCTGTTACTGTGGTTACAGAAGTATTTGGTAATTTCCAAAGTTCTTTAATGTTGCTAAGGTCGACAGAGACCAAAGTGATATGTGCTTTGGTCATATCACATATGACCAAAGCACATATGTTGCCCTGATTTCAAATAGTCGGCACAAACCACCTGCTCGCAGACATGGGTGCAGTATCAGATATCCACTTTGGACTATATGCGACATGAGGCAACATAAAGCAGAAATTTTTCATTATTGGCAACATCTCTCAGTTTGCCATCCATTATTGCACGAAGGCTATGCATTCAGGACTGAATAGATTGCATTCTCTCTTGCCGGACAGAAGCAGTTGGAGCAAGCACTTCTTTTTGCAAAGATTTCAGGCTTTCCCATGGAGCAGGGTACCACTGATAGCATGCTTTAAGGATGTTGCATGGCGAGGTACCCTCAATAACGAAGCTTAGAGATTAAACTGTAAAGAAGGCTTTATTAGACTAAGAATTATGTTAGAGCTGGGACACGTGCTGACTGCTACACAGCCCATGGGGCAGCCCTTTATATATGGCACACAGATGGGCGGAGCCAGAGGCGGAGTCCCCAGGGTTCCAAGCCCGGTCTTAAAGGGGACATCACCTTACATGATGATAAGCAGTAACCGTTCATCACATTCACCCCCTGTTTAAAAAGAGTCCGGCGGGGGTGAAGTGCCATCATAGGTCCATTCGTCTCGGTGGCCGGATCGTCCTCAGCGACCTCCTCAATTCGGGCGGTGCGGCAGCGGGCACGGACGTCCCGGTTGAGGGCACATCCGGGAGCACAGCGGTCGGAGCTTCAGTCCGGGTCGGGGCAGGGGGACTAGGCAGTGCCGGGGGTAGCGGTGCCGGCGCCGGCGGGGTGTGTAAAGGGGGGGCTGCGGTAGGTGCTCACCAACAGGGGATAGGGCCGGAAGGGGGTGTGTTGTAGGGGGCGCCGGGTCCTGCAGGGGAGCGGTGCGGGTGCAGGGGATCTGGGGGCTCGTTGAGCTCCCCTGGACGATGCTTTATATCGTACGAGTGGGTGGTGGGGGATCCAGCGGGTGCCAGATCCCGGAGGGAAACCGTATCTTGCCTGCCGTCAGGGTACTCAACGTAGGTGTAACTGGGGTTGGCGTGGAGCAGCCGGACCCTTTCGACCAGGGGGTCCGTTTTATGGCTCCTCGTGTGCCTCCGGAGAAGAACAGGTCCCGGAGCCATCAGCCAAGGTGGAAGTGAGACCCCGGAGGTAGACTTCCTGGGGAAGACAAACAATCGGTTGTGAGGGGTCTCATTCGTGGCCATGCAGAGGAGTGACCTGATGGAGTGTAGGGCATCGGATAGGACCTCCTGCCAGTGTTGGGAGACTTCTCGACCGCAGGGCCAGAAGGAAAGCCTTCCACACTGTCGCGTTCTCCCTCTCCACCTGCCCGTTTCCCCGCGGGTTATAGCTGGTCGTTCTGCTCGAGGCGATGCCTTTGCTGAGCAGATACTGACGCAGTTCATCGCTCATGAACGATGTACCCCGGTCGCTGTGGATATAAGCAGGGAAACTGAACAGGGTGAAGATGCCGTGCAGTGCCTTAATCACAGTGGCTGAGGTCATGTCGGGGCAGGGAATGGCGAATGGGAAACGGGAGAACTCATCGATTACGGTGAGGAAATAGGCATCACGATTGGTGGCCGGGAGGGGCCCCTTGAAGTCCACGCTCAGTCGCTCAAAGGGACCTGAGGCCTTCACGAGCCGAACCTTGTCTGGCCGATAGAAGTGCGGTTTGCACTCCGCACAGACTTGGCAGGCCCTGACCATGGCCTTGTCCTCCTTGGTTGAGTAAGGTAGGTTGCGGGACTTGATAAAATGGACGAGCCAGGTAACCCCCGGGTGGCAGAGGTCATTGTGGATGGCTTGCAGGCGGTCCTCCTGCGCGTTGGCGCATGTGCCGCGGGACAGGGCATCTGGGGGCTCGTTGAGCTCCCCTGGACGATGCTTGATATCGTACGAGTAGGTGGAAAGTCCGATCCTCCACCTCAAAATTTTATCATTTTTTATTTTGCCCCGTTGCGTGTTATCGAACATATAGGCGACTGACCATTGGTCGGTGACGAGGGTAAACCTCCTACCGGTGAGGTAGTGTCTCCAGCGCCGCACAGCCTCCACAATGGCTTGTGCCTCCTTTTCGACTGCAGAGTGTCGAACCTCGGAGGCGGTGAGGGTTTGGGAGAAGAACGCTACTGGTCAGCCTTCCTGATTGAGGGTAGCAGCCAGGGCGATGTCTGATGCATCGCTCTCTACCTGGAAAGGGATGGTTTCATCCACCGCGTGCATAGCGGCCTTGATGATGTCGGCCTTGATGCGGTTGAAGGCCAATTGAGCCTCAGCCGAGAGGGGAAAAATGGTGGTCTTTATGAGTGGGTGGGCTTTGTCTGCATACTTGGAGGCCCACTGGCCGTAATAGGAGAAAAGCCCCAAGCACCGTTTGAGGGCCTTGAGGCTGCGGGGGAGAGGGAGTTCCTTAAGGGGGCGCATGCGGTCGGGGCCGGGACCTAGGACCCCGTCTTCCACGACATAGCCGAGGATGGCCAGCCGGGTGGTGTGGAAAACGCATTTGCCTTCGTTATAGGTCAGATTAATGGCTCGGGCAGTCAGGAGGAACTTTTTGAGGTTAGCGTCATGGTCCTGCTGGTCATGGCCGCAGATGGTGATATTGTCCAAGTACGGGTATGTAGCCCGCAAACCGTACTGGTCCACCATTTGGTCCATCGCCCTTTGAAAGACGGAGACCCCATTTGTGACACCGAAGGGGACCCTGAGGAAGTGGAAGAGCCGGCCGGCTGCTTCGAAGGCAGTATAGGGACGGTCTTTTGGTCGGATGGGGAGCTGGTGGTAGGCGGATTTGAGGTCGACCGTGGAAAAGACTCGGTATTGGGCGATCCGATTTACCATTTCCGCGATGCAAGGAAGGTTTATGGTCTGGCTATAATCCACGACCATCCGTTTCTTCTCCCCCGACCGGACTACCACCACTTGCGCTCTCCAAGGGCTGTTGCTAGCCTCGATGACCCCCTCTCCCAGTAAACGCTGGACCTCTGACTTGATAAAAGCCATATCTCGGGCACATGTAGCGCCGGCTCCTGGTGGCGACGGGCTTACAGTCAGGTGCGATGTTCACGAATAGGGAGGGGGGCGCGACTTTCAGTGTCGCATACCGTGAGGGGAGGCAAGGGTCCGCCGAACTTCAGTGTCAGGCTTCGGTGGCTGCACTGAAAATCCAGTCCGAGCAGCAGAGGGGGCACAGAGGTGAGGGAGGATATAAAATTTGAAACGGGTGTATTTGGCGCCCTGGATCGAGAGATCCGCAATACAGTACCCCTTGATTTGCACCGAGTGGGACTCAGATGAGAGGGCTATGGTTTGGGATGCGGGATGGGTGCGCAGGGAGCAGCGCCTTACCGTTTCAGGGTGGATAAAGCTCTCAGTGCTCCCGGAGTCGAAGAGGCATGCAGTGTCGCGCCTGTTGACCTGGACCTGCATCATGGGAGTTCTGCAGGTGTTTTGGCCGAGTTTGGTCGAGGGTGATCGCACCCACTCGCAGGTAGTCGGAGTCCTCAGCCAAGTCGGACTCGTAAAATGGCCGCCGCCGTCGGTCACACGTGTCGGGTTGAGAAGATGGCCGCCGACAAGATGGCTGCTCCCATGATTTGCACGAGACTGATGACGTGTCAGAAGGGGGCGTGTTGGGTCAGTGCGCAGCAGCATTGCGAGGCATGCGGGCCTGAGAGCCTGATTTTCGGGCCGGCTGTTCTTTCTTTTTCTGGCCCCTGGGTCTGGCCAGGCAGACTCTCGCAAAATGCCCTTTCTTCCCGCAGTCGCTGCAGATCGCGGAGCGGGCTGGACAGCGTGGGCATGGGTGCTGGCCCTCTCCGCAGAAGTAGCACAGTGTGCCCCCATGGTGAGCGGGTCGCCGAGTGGCGTAGGCCTGTAATACGGCTGAGTCGGAGGAAGTCCGGGGGGGGGGGGGGCTCGCAGAGTCCGCGGGGTACTTATCCAAGTTATGTCGGGCCACCTCCAGCGAGGAGGCGAGCGTTAGTGTGTCCTGGAGGTCTTTTGCCCCGTTTTCGAGCAGCTGCTGCTGGATGTAGGGCGTGCGGATGCCAGACACGAAAGCGTCTCTGATGTGCAGGTTCATATGGACTTCCCCGTCACATCCTGATGGTCACAGTCCCTGGCAAGCGCGGTGAGTTTCTCAACAAACTCGTTTAGCGATTCCCCCGAGCGCTGCCGGCAGGTAGAGAGCAGATGCCAGGCGTGCACCTCATTGATGGGTTTGACAAACCGCTTGCAGAGTAACGCGACCGCCTCATCATATGTCGTCGCCTTTTCGAGCGTGGCGGAGATTCTGTGACTCACCCGGGCGTGGAGTAGACTCAGCTTGCGTGGCCCCAGGATGGGAGTCTCTGCGTAGTCCAGGTAGGCCTCGAAGCACCGCAGCCAGTATTTAAACATTTCCTTCGCCTCCGGTGTTCGTGCTTCCAGATTGAGTTTCTCTGGTTTTAGGCCTGTGTCCATCCTGAATCTAGTTTAGTCTAATAAATTGAGGTACCCTCAATAACTAAGCTTTGAGATTAAACTGTAAAGAAGGCTTTATTAGACTAAGAACTATGTTAGAGCTGGGACAAGTGCTGACCGCTACACAGCCCATGAGGCAGCCCTTTATATATGGCTCACAGATGGGCGGAGCCAGAGGCGGAGTCCCCAGGGTTCCAAGCCCGGTCTTAAAGGGGACATCACCTTACATGATGATAAGGCAGTAACCGTTCATCACACATGGCAAATTTGAGAAACATCCAAACTGAAAGGGAGTCCATTCTCTCAACATTCAGCTGATATGTTTCCATCTGCAATGTATCTTCGAGGTCAATGCTCCATATTCTGGCAGCAGTTACAACACCTTCATTGTGCACCGATACATTGTGTGAGTTGCATTTGGGTGACCATAACAA
The DNA here is from genome assembly GCF_047496885.1 of Scyliorhinus torazame. Lineage (NCBI taxonomy): Eukaryota > Metazoa > Chordata > Chondrichthyes > Carcharhiniformes > Scyliorhinidae > Scyliorhinus > Scyliorhinus torazame. The sequence continues at coordinate 134,302,104 of NC_092710.1, forward strand.
ACCAGAGAGTGACAGGGGCTACCTTTTAATGACATGGAGCAGGACGATGGGCAATGTAAATACAATGAAAGCTGGGCTGCCACACAAAATGTGGTCTGCGAAGTGCCGAAACAATGCTTCCCCATCTGGATGGCTGTGGAGGACATCTTTAATACTCTGAAAACTATGTGTCAAGATTCATTCTGGTCTGCTGCAAGTTGCACAACCTCATCAGCTTGTGGACACAGCCTTTGCCACTAACTGTGGAGGGAGGAGGCAACTAATACAGGCACTTCAGCCTGGGCTGCCTGTGAGCGACTCATCTGATCACAATACCAATAAACAGAACTCTTTAAACTCCATTCACCAAGAGACTCACACCTTGCTTCCCCTCTTATATTGACCATCCCTCTGGACTGTGCCACCTGCTGGAGTAGGAGCAAGAGATGCATGCTTATGTCATTTGCAGCCTGTAAATCAGAAGAGATTGTGCCGTGAGAAAATATGAGAAGAGTGAGTAGGTATTAGGACACTATCATCTTCAATGTTTCTAGTCCTCCCTATGGCCTCAGCAACAATGCTGACCAGCAAAACCTCCATTGGGATAAGGCGACACCGCCATGACCCTGGCAATTATATCCTGCTGCTTCTGTTATGCCCCAACTTTACCTGCAGGAGAGAAGGAAGTGGGTTAGTTGGTGTGGTATAATATGGATGGCTAATATGGTAGTATTGGTTTTTAAAAATGTGTTCATGGGTTATGGACATCGCAAGAAAATCCAACATTTAGTACCCATCCGGAATGCCTCGTGAAGGGCAATTAACTAGTTGAATAACTTGCAGTGTGTGTGCAAGCTGTGAGGTGTATGTGAGGCTTGCAGCAGTGCTAAATATGCAAAGGTGAGGTAAAGCAGTAAATAATAATAATCTTTATTGTCACAAGTAGGCTTACATTGCAATGAAGTTACTGTGTAAAGCTCCTAGTCGCCACTTTCCGGAGCCTGTTCGGGTACATGGAGGGAGAATTCAGAATGTCCAAATTATCTAACAGCACGTCTTTCGGGACTTCATAGAATTTACAGGGTAGAAGGAGGCCATTCGGCCCATCGAGTCTGCACTGGCTCTTGGAAAGAGCACCCTACCCAAGGTCAACACCTCTACCCTATCCCCATAACCCAGCAACCCCACCCAACACTAAGGGCAATTTTGGACACTAAGGGCAATTTATCATAGCCAATCCACCTAACCTGCACATCTTTGGACTGTGGGAGGAAACCGGAGCACCCGGAGGAAACCCACGCACCCACGGGGAGGATGTGCAGACTCTGCACAGACAGTGACCCAAGCCGGAATTGAACCTGGGACCCTGGAGCGGTGAAGCAATTGTGCTATCCACAATGCTACCGTGCTGCCCCAAACTTGTGGGAGGAAACCGGAGCACCCGGAGGAAACCCACGCAGACACGGGGAGAACATGCAGACTCCACACAAACAGTGAATCGGGTATCGAACCTGGGACCCTGGCGCTGTGAAGCAACAGTGCTAACCACTTTGCCACCATGTACCAGGCTTCAGAAAGTGGCGACTAGGAGCTTTTCACAGTAACTTCACTGCAGCCCAATATTACATATGAGTCATGATTGACAGCGACTGTTGGTAGGAGAGTGATGGGAATATGGTGCATTGAGCATAGTTTGAGGCGAGTACTGTATCCTGGCGTGTACTGGCTTTTGAAGAAGCATTCACTGACCTTGATCACTTGTGTGAGGTAATTGAGCTTTGTTGTGCCACAGAATCCAAGTCCTGGATTTGACTGCTGGCATTAGCCTTCACAGTGATCTGGTGGCACTGCCTTCACAAAGCTTACCTAGAGCTGGAGGGCCTCCTGGTCCCACATTTGATGCAGCACAACTCTCCCCCGATTCCCCAAGGTGTCACGTGCAGTGTCAGAGAGCCTTGGAGCACTTTCTCTCTTCTATTGTGCCATTGTGCAGTCTCAGACACTCTTCCAACATGTGTTCCAGTCAGAATTTACCTCAGTTTTAAGAGGGATAACCTAGCTTTAAGTGATGTGAGCCCTACACGAGTTTGGGTCTCCTGCTGATGTACGCAGCCACTCAACAGCATCCAGCAGTCATGCAAATTACTACGCAGTGCAAAGTGGCATGCTGCTTTTATCAAAATCACCAGACAGGGGTCAATCGTACATCATGATCCCTGCGTCCATGCAGGGTTATTAAATTTTCCCCAGCTGCCTTTGACCACAGATATGATGATAAGTTCATTTAAATTCAATCAGAGATTTGAGCCAGGTTGTAAATTCATGCACTCAGTTCACCAACAACCACCTCTGCAGGTGGTTACACTCTTCAAATGATGCTGGCACACATGAATTATTAATAACAAAAACATGTGTGGGACTCGGGAGCTGAGCTATAATGAGCATAATTATATTCTGTGTACCATAGATTCCCTGCATGTTACAGTAGTGAATCCTTTTTGATTGATATATACAACTAGATTTTTAGATGGGCTCATATCTCAATGTTGTTGACCACACACGCACAGTGCTTTTTAAAATTCGATCCAAGTGGAGAATTTGTTCTGTCTTGACAAGTGGTTTTGTTTTGTTTGTGTCAAGGTACGATGAGTGTTTTAGTCACCTTAGATACAATCTGACATTGTAATTTGCCCAATGCCTGTTCAGTCTCCCCCAGGAAATTGAAAGGACCCCTTGGTGAAACGTTAGGACTGCAAAGGGGTAAGGTATTTACAGAGGTACATCTAAATGGTTTCTTACTTATTCAATGCCTCCTGCTACACTTGGCGGGTTTCTCCATTTCTTTTTTTTAATAAACATTTTATTGAGGTATTTCTTTGGCATTGTAACAGCAACAAAATCAACAATGTACATAACAAGGAAAATATTAACATCGTGCAAATACTGCCTCCCTCTCCCACAGGTCCCACCATTACTTATCCCCCTAATCTACGCTAGCCTAACCCCCTACTCCTTCCCCCCCCCCCCCCCCGCTTCTGCTGATGATTAATTCTCTGCGAAGAAGTCGACGAATGGTTGCCACCTCCGGGCGAATCCTAACAGACTCTCTCATGGCGAACTTAATTTTCTCCAGGCAAAGGAAGCCAGCCATGTCCGATAGCCAGGTCTCCGATTTTGGGGGCTTCGAGTCCCTCCATGCTAGTAATATCCGCCTCCGGGCTACCAGGGAAGCAAAGGCCAGAACATCTGCCTCTTTCTCCTCCTGGATTCCCGGATCCTGGGACACCCCGAAAATCGCCACCTCTGGACTCATTGTCACCCTCGTATTTAATACCTTGGATATGGCATTGGTAAACCCCTGCCAAAATCCCCTCAGCTTCGGATATGCCCAGAACATGTGGACATGGTTCGCTGGCCCCCCCTGCACACTTCGCACACCTGTCCTCCACCCCAAAGAATCTGCTCATCCGGGCCACTGTCATGTGAGCCCGGTGAACAACCTTAAATTGGATCAGGCTGAGTCTGGCACATGTTGCGGTCGCGTTGACCCTACTCAACGCGCCCGCCCAGAGGCCCTCCTCTAACTCTCCCCCCAAGCTCCTCCTCCCACTTTTGCTTCAGCTCCTCGGTCTGTGTCTCCTCCGAACCCATAAGCTCTTTATACATGTCCGAGATGCTCCCCTCTCCTATCCATCCTCTAGGAACCACCCTATCCTGAATCCCCCTTAGCGGCAGGAGTGGGAAGGTTGGTACCTGCCTCCGCAGAAAGTCCCGCACCTGCAGATATCGAAATTAATTTCTCCCCGCCAATGCAAACTTCTCCTCCAGCGCCCTCATACATGGGAAGCTTCCTTCTATGAACAAGTCCCCCATCCTCTCAATCCCCGCTCTCCGCCAAATTCAGAACCCACCGACCATCCTCCCCGGGGCAAACCAATGATTATCACAGATTGGGGACCATACCGATGCCCTCTCTGCTCCCACATGTCTCCTCCCCTGCCCCCAGACCCTCAGGGCCGCCACCACCATTGGACTGGTGGAGTATCACGCCGGTGGGAATGGCAGAGGCGCTGTTACCAGCGCCCCCAGACTTGTGCCCTTACAAGAAGCCGCCTCCATGCGCACCCACGCCGGCTCCCCCCCCTCACCAGCCACCTCCTCACCATGGCTATATTAGTCACCCATTAATAATTGCTGAAATTCGGCAGCGCCAGCCCACCATCCCCCTGACTCCACTCAAGCATTGCCCTCTTCACTCGTGGGGACTTCCCCCCCCCCCCCCCGCCCACACACAAAGCCCACAATAATTTTGTTGATCCGCTTAAAAAAGGACCGCGGGATGAAGATGGGGAGGCATGAGAAAACAAATAGGAATCTCGGGAGGACCGTCATTTTTACCGATTGGACTCTGCCCGCCAGAGACAACGGGAGCGCATCTCATCTCCGGAAATACTCCTTCATCTGCTCCACCAGCCGGGACAAGTTCAATTTATGTAGCCTGTCCCAATCCCTCGCCACTTGGATACCGCGGTACCTGAAACTGTCCCCCACCACTCTGAATGGCAGTCCCCCCAGTCGCCTCTTCTGACCTCTCGCCTGAACCACAAACATCTCGCTCTTCCCCATATTGAGCTTATATCCCGAAAACCGTCCGAATTTCCCTAAAATCCCATAATTTCTTCCATCCCCTCCATTGGGTCTGAGACATACAACAGTTGGTCATCTGCATACAGCGAGACCCTGTGCTCCATCCACATCCACCCCCCGGACCAGCCCCTTCCAGCTCCTTGAGGCCCTCAGAGCAATTGCTAGAGGCTCTATAGCCAGCGCAAACAACAGTGGGGAGTGGGGGCATCCCTGTCTCGTTCCCGGTGCAGTCTGAAATAGTGCGAAGTCGTCCTGTTTGTCCGTACACTTGCAACCGGAGCCCGGTACAGCAACCTAACCCAGTCAATAACGCCCCTCCCAAAACCGAACCGCTCCAGCACCTCCCACATTCCAGGTGATTAGCCTAGTTGGGGGAAAAGTGCCCCCCCCCCCCCCCCCCCACCCATCAGCCATCCCCTTGCTTGGGCCCGCCTCCAGCCCCTGCACCGCACCTCCTCCGGCCCGCCCCACGGCGGCCCGCACCCCTGACCTCCTCAGTGTCCCTCCACCGAAGTCTCTCCCTCGTCAGCAGAACCCATCCCCCCCTCCCCCCTGTCATGATATTCATATAAACATATTATGGTGCAAACACACACACACACTGATGGACAGATCAACGGACCAATCATCACACACGCAACATCACAGCCAATCACCAGTGAGAGCACACACACTATAAAACAGGGAACACCACAGTTCCCGCTCATTCCCGTAACAGCCTCCCCGAACAGGCGCCGGAATGTGGCGACTAGGGGCTTTTCACAGTAACTTCATTTGAAGCCTACTTGTGACAATAAGCAATTTTCATTTCATTCATTCATTTCATTTCATTCATTCCAGCAGGAGATAGCTCAGAGCACAGAGCTCACAGCGTGCCACTCAGACATACACCAAGTGCTGAGTGCCTCTCTAAGATAGTGTTAGGGCTGGGCCCACAGGTTAACTGGTGAAGTACGAACCACAGCCAGAAGCATACATTAGATGTTATCAAGAATAATAAAGCAGAGTTGTACCATCTACAACCGTGGTGGTTCGTTTGTATAGCGGGACACCCAACACAACACCCCCCAACAACACTACTCTAAAACCTAACCCATCCAGTAGGATTCTCTGTTTCTGAGACTAAGTGTTGACGTCAACACAGAATTCGTGGATTTTCATGTCAGAAAAACTGGTGCCACACCTGGACCGATTCCGCTACTGTGGTGGGGCTAGCGCCGACACCACGTGGAACACAATCGATTCCAATGAAAAACGGTGCGGGATTTGCCAGATCCGTGACTGACACTTTGGAGACTAAAAAGCTGCAGCTGCACATATATATTACACTCCCCACACACATTTATCCCAGCCAACAAGATGGCACATGTTGTACTGGAGCACGCCCATACAGCTGATGGGTTGGCTGGGGCCAGAGTAGGACACCTATACGACCGGTGGCACCAAGTTTACAATGAGCTGTCAGCAGCATGCGCAGCTATATAGCTGCCTTGCCGGCTATGGCAATGGTGTTCCGTGCCAGTCCATAGCCCACCTCCTGGCCACCCCCGCCACTCCCTCCAGCACTGGCAGAAGCCCCCCCAGGGCTTCTTTGTCAACAAACTATGTCGATGTTGGACAATTTCCGTAACCTCTCTCTCTCCCTCAGCAGTCACCATGCTGTTTTCACAATTTTTAAAAGCACAAGTGAACCGCGCTATCGGGAACTAGGCCCATTGGAGACAGAGAATCGCGGAGGCCCCTGAGAATACTGGCTGGTGACCCCTGATGATATGCAAACGGTGTTTACTGTACGTGCATTCCAGAATGTATTGTGAGGATGATGGAGAATTGAGATTTGGCGTCAAATCGGCAACTGCCGCGATTTTGGCGTTGGAACCCATTCTTCGCACATTTGCCTTTCCGGATTTCGCTGTCGGCCAACGGAGAATCCCGCCCACTGTTTTTCAGGCAAAGCTGGACAATCATCCTTGGCTATAAATCGTTTCACCTCTGTTAGTGTTATCCTTAAGAGTTTGCTCCTTCAAACTTAGAGCCAGTGGCGAGGAAATTCGCGCATGTCCATTGGAGAGAACACAGACAGTGAAGGGATCAATTCTGGTGCTGGAATAATGACGTCTGAAGCATCACAGGCAGTGAGCAGACACGTGGAGCCTACCAAGCATGACTGGATGATGATCAGCCTGCTGTTAACTTTGCTGTAGCCCTCAAATTAGTGAGGACCAGGCTTGCTGTGGGGTTTCCACCCCTGGTCGGGAGGGACACGAGGGGCTGGATCACAGGGAGGTAACAAGCCAGGATTATGGCCGGTTGCAGAAAGCGGATTTCAAGGTGGTGGGAGCAGCAGCCCATTTGCTTACTTTACTTTACTTTAAATGTAAGGGATCCACATTCAGGTAAATAGCTTTTTAAAACATTTGTGGTCTAAATGCCTGGTTTCCCTGACTGCAACCAACTTTCCACTTGCAGCACTGGCCTGAAATAAATGCTCTCCCCCTTATTTGTTCATGCAAATTGCCGAGTGCCTTTTTACAGGTGTAAACAATATACAATGATTTTCTGTCCTTTCCAAATATGGCAAGCAATCAGCTACTTGCAGGAATCATGTTGACTAAATTGGGGCCATAATGGGCCTATCAGCACTCGAGGCACAGGCACAATGTGGCTAAGCCTCTCCATTATCCCTTCAGAAATTAGAGAAGAGCCAAAGCTGAAGGAATTTCTCCTCTTGTTCTGAAACGGTCGATCTTTTATCCTGAGGTGATGCTGCCTAGTTGTTGGTAAATAGTAAGAAGGCAGGTGGAGCTCTGTGTGATTCAAGTTTTAATGGGGCATTTTGTTAATGTCCACTGTATCTGTCACTTTTCTGAATTTTTGAAAGGAACTTCATAGGAAGGAGTGAACTTTATTTAAAGGCTAAATTTTAAAAGAAAATGAACTTGCACACAAGTTTAAAAAATTAACTCTAGTGATGTGGACATTGCCGCCAAGGTCAGCATTTACTGCATCCTTAGCTGCCCATTACTTCAGAACCACATGGACTCTAACATTAGAAATATTGAAAATAATGAGGAGACTTGACTGTGTTAATAAACTGACACAAAATGGGAGCTCGCAGGGGAATTGGAGTTGAGGAGTCAGGGAATGTTTTATGCATGTTAAGAGCACACCTGGAATGATATGCACAGTTTTGGCCTCCTTATCAAAGAAAGAATATACTTGACTTGAAGGTGGTGCAGGGAAGGTTCACAAGGTTTGTTCCTAGGATAGAGAAGTTGTCCTATAATGAGAGATTGAGTAGAGTGGGCCTAAACTCTCTGAAACTCAGACAAATTCTAGGTAATTTCATTGAAACTTACAAGATTTTGATTAATAAGGGGACCAGGGGTTATGTGCAGAAGGCTGGAGAATGGAGATGAGAAACATATCAGCCATGATTGAATGACGGAGCAGACTCGATGGCCTAATTCTGCTCCTATCTCTTATGCTCATATAATCTAAGATTCTGAGGGAGCCTCCAGAATACATGCTGGCTCGAGAACCTACCACTAGGTGGCATAGTTCCAGGATATATCATCAACCATTTCAGACTGAGAAGAGGAGAAATTCCTTCACTCAGGGGGTTGGGAATCTTTGGGATTGTCTGCCCCTGGGTTGTGGATGCTCCATCGTTGCACATATTCAATGCTGAATAGATATAGTTTCGGACTACATAAAAATCAAGCAATACAAATATTGTGCAGAAAAGTGGATTGAGTTCTGAATTCAGCTATAACCTTAGTGAATTGCAGAAGAAAGTCTGGGAGTGGGGGAGCTTGTGGCCTGCTCTTGCTACTCTTTCTTCATATGTTCTTGTGTGATTAGATGTATTAAAGAGAACTAGGGTTCACGGGTATAGGTTATGAAAGGGCAGAATTAATTTTGAGATCGGGGGGGTCTATATTTTCCAAAGTACAGCAAACAAGTGAAACAAGCTGCCTTTTCCTGGACTGATTGTGGATATTTTTTTCATTGATTCATGGGATGTGGGCGTTGTTGGTCAGCATTTATTGACCATTCATACTAGCCCTTCAGAGGTGGTAGTGAGATGCCTTCTTGGACCGCTGGAGTCCATGTGGTGTAGGTACTCCCACAATGCTGTTAGGGAAGGGATTTCAAGATTTTTTCCCAGCGACAGTGAAGGAACAACGATATATTTCCAAGCCAAGATGGTGAGTGACTTGGAGAGGAACTTCCAGGTGTCTGCTGTCCTTGTGCTTCTAGATTGCAGTAGTCGTGGGTTTGGAAGGTACTGTCCCCTCTCAAACCGCTTTGGATACTGTTGGGGGGAATAGCCCATCATGAGAAAACAGCAGCAGCCAGAGCAGTGGCTGGCTCTGATGTTCAGCAGGGAGGGTCAAAGCGCAGAAGAGCAATAGTCATAGGGGACTCGATAGTCAGGGGCACAGATCGGCGCTTCTGTGGACGTGAAAGAGACTCCAGGATGTTGCCTCCCTGGTGCCAGGGTCCAGGATGTCTCAGAACGAGTAGCGGTAGGGCAAACAGGCAGAGGTCGTGGTACATATTAGTACTAACGACATAGGCAGGAACGATGAGGTCCTGCAGCAGGAGTTCAGGGAGCTAGGCAGAAAGTTAAAAGACAGGACCTCTGGGGTTGTAATCTCGGGATTACTCCCTGTGCCACGTACCAGTGAGGCTAGAAATAGGAAGATAGAGCAGCTAAACACGTGGCTAAACAGCTGGTTTGGGAGGGATGGTTTCAGCTATCTGGACCACTGGGAGCTCTTCCGGGGCAGGAGTACCCTGTATAAGAAGAACGGGTTGCATTTAAACTGGAGAGGCATAAATATCCTGGCTGCGAGGTTTGCTAGTGTCACACAAGAGGGTTTAAACTAGTATGGCAGGGGGTTGGGTACCGGAGCAATAGGTCAGAAGGTGAAAACATTGAGGGAGAACTAGGGAATAGGGCCAGTATGGCTCTGAGGAAGAGCAGACAAGGAGATGCCTGAAGTGCATATGTTTTAATGCAAGAAATATAACAGGTGAGGCAGATGAAATTAGAGCTTGCATTATTACTTGGAACTATGATGTTGTTGCCATTACAGAGACCTGGTTGAGGGTAAGGACAGGATTGGCCGCTAAAGGTTCCAGGATTTAGATGTTTCAGGCGGGATAGAGGTGGCGGTAAAAGGGATGGAGGAGTTGCCCTACTGGTTAGGGAGAATATCACAGCTGTACTGCGGAAGGACATCTCAGAGGGCAGTGAGGCTATATGGGTAGAGATCAGGAATAAGAAGAGTGCAGTCACAATGTTGGGGGTTTACTACAGGCCACCCAACAGCCAGCGGGAGATACAGGAGCAGATAGGTAGACAGATTTTGGAAAGGAGTAAAAGCTACAGGGTTGTTGTGATGGGAGACTTTAACTTCCCCAATATTTACTGGGACTCATTTAGTGTTAGGGGCTTGGACAGGGCAGAGTTTGTAAGGAGCATCCAGGAGGGCTTCTTAAAACAATATGTAGATAGTCCAACTAGGGAAGGGGCTGGACTGGACCTGGTATTGGTGAATGAGCCCAGCCAGGTGGTAGAAGTTTCAGCAGGGGTGCATTTCGGGAACAGTGACCACAATTCAGCAAGTTTTAAAGTGCTGGTGGACAAGGATAAGAGTGGTCCTAGGATGAATGTGCTAAATTGGGGGAAGGCTAATTATAACAATATTAGGTGTGAACTGAAGAACCTAGATTGGGGGCGAATGTTTGAGGGTAAATCAACATCTGACATGTGGGAGGCTTTCAAATGTCAGTTGAAAGGAATTCAGGACCGGCATGTTCCTGTGAGGAAGAAGGATAAATATGGCAAATTTCGGGAACCTTGGATAACGAGAGATATTGTAGGCCTCGTCTGAAAAGAAAAGGAGGCATTTTTCAGGGGTAGAAGGCTGGGATTAGACGAAGCCTGTGTGGAATATAAGGAAAGTAGTAAAGAACTTGGCAAGGAGTTAGGAGAGCTAAAAGGGTTCACGAAAAGTCATTGGCAAATAGGGTTAAGGAAAATCCCAAGGCTTTTTACACGTACATAAAAAGCAAGACGAGGAGGGAATCTATGTGTGGAGCCAGAGGAAATGGGCGAGGTACTAAATGAATACTTTGCATCAGTATTCACCAAAGAGAAGAAATTGGTGGATGTTGAGTCTGGAGAAGGGTGTGTAGATAGCCTGGGTCACATTGAGATCCAAAAAGACGAGGTGTTGGGCGTCTTGAAGAATATTAAGGTAGATAAGTCCCCAGGGCCTGATGGGATCTACCCCAGAATACTGAAGGAGGCAATTGCTGAGGCCTTGACAGAAATATTTGGATCCTCACTGTCTTCAGGTGATGTCCCAGAGGACTGGAGAATAGCCAATGTTGTTCCTTTGTTTAAGAAGGGTAGCATGGATAATCCAGAGATCTACAGGTCGGTGAGCCTTACGTCAGTGGTAGGGAAATTACTGGAGAGAATTCTTCGAGACAGGATCTACTCCCATTTGGAAGCAAGTGGACGTATTAGCGAGTGGCAGCACGGTTTTGTGAAGGGGAAGTCGTGTCTCACTAATTTGATAGAGTTTTTCGAGGAGGTCACAAAAATGATTGTTGCAGGTAGGGCAGTGGATGTTGTCTATATGGACTTCAGTAAGGCCTTTGACAAGGTCCCTCATGGCAGACTGGTACAAAAGGTGAAGTCACACGGGATCAGAGGTGAGCTGGCAAGATGGATACAGAACTGGCTAGGTCACAGAAGGCAGAGAGTAGCAATGGAAGGGTGCTTTTCTGATTGGAGGGCTGTGACTATTGGTGTTCCGCAGAGATCAGAGCTAGGACCTTTGCTGTTCGTAGTACATATAAATGATTTGGAGGAAAATGTAACTGGTCCAATTAGTAAGTTTGCAGACGACACTAAGGTTGGTGGAATTGCTAATAGCGATGAGGACTGTCAGAGGATACAGCAGGATTTAGATTGTTTGGAGACTTGGACAGAAAGATGGCAGATGGAGTTTAATCCGGACAAATGTGAGGTAATGCATTTTGAAAGGTCTAATACAGGTAGGGAATATATAGTGAATGGTAGAACCCTCAAGAGTATTGACAGTCAGAGAGATCTAGGTGTACAGGTCCACAGGTCACTGAAAGGGGCAACACAGGTGGAGAAAGTCGTCAAGAAGGCATACGGCATGCTTGCCTTCATTGGCCGGGGCATTGAGTATAAAAATTGCCAAGTCATGTTGCAGCTGTATAGAACCTTAGTTAGGCCACACTTGGAGTATAGTGTTCAATTCAGGTCACCACACTACCAGAAGGATGTGGAAGCTTTAGAGAGTGTGCAGAAGAGATTTACCAGGATGTTGCCTGGTATGGAGGGCACTAACTATGAGGAGAGGTTGAATAAACTCGGTCTGTTCTCACTGGAACGACGGAGGTTGAGGGGCGACCTGATACAGGTCAACAAAATTATGAGGGGCATAGACAGAGACTTTTTATCAGTGTAGAGGGGTCAACTACTAGGGGCATAGGTTTAAGGTGTGAGGGGCAAGGTTTAGAGGAGATGTACGAGGCATGTTGTTTACACAGAGGGTAGTGGGTGCCTGGAACTCGCTGCCGGAGAAGGTGGTGGGATCAGGGACGATAGGGACGTTTATGGGGCATCTTGACAAATACATGAATAGGATGGGAATAGAGGGATACGGACCCCGGAAGTGTAGAAGATTTTATTTTAGATGGGCAGCATGGTCGGCGCAGGCTTGGGGGGCTGAAGGGCCTGATCCTGTGCTGTACTTTTCTTTGTTCTTTGTCTAAGGTGCCTTGGTGAGTTGCTGCAGTGCATCTTGTATATGGTACACAGTTGAAACAGTGTGTACATCAGTGGTAAAGAATGTGAATGCTTGTGGAATGGGTGCCATTCAAGTAGGCAGTTTTGTCCTGGGTGATGCCTTTATATCATCTGCAAACTTAGCATAATGCCCTCAGTTCCTTCTTCTAGATCATTAATGTACATCATGAATATTTGTACTCCCAACACTGACCCCTGCGGAACACCACTAGTCACCAGCTACCATCCTGAAATGGACCCCTTTATCCCCACTCTCTGCTTTCTGTCAGTCAGCCAATCCTCTGTACCTTTCCCCTAACACCATGGGCTCTTATCTTATTTAGTAGCCTCCTGTATGGCACCTTGTCAAAGACCTCCAGGAAATCCAAATAGATAATGTCCACTGGTTCTCCTTTGTCTGACTTCTTCATTACCTCCTCAAAGAATTCTAACAAAATTCTTGAATGTTTTTGTAGCATTCGTCTCGGAAAGTGAAGAGTATTCCATCACAATCCTGACTTGTGTCTTGCAGGCGGTGGACAGGCTTTAGGGATACCGGCGGTGAGATACTTGCCACAGAATTCCCAGCCTGAGGCTCTTATAGCCACATTATGTAGATTGCTGAGCTCATTCAGTGTCTAATCAATGGTAACCCCTAAGATGTAATGGTTAGATTCTTTCTTCTTGGAGATGGCATTGCCTGGCACTTACGTGGCACAAATGTTACTTGCAATTTGTCAGCCCAAGCTTGGATATTGTCTGTTTTTCTGCATTTGTACATGGACTGCTTCAGTATCCTAGGAGTTGCGAATGAACATTGAGCAATCATCAGCAAACATACCATTAGCAAACATCAACACTTTTGGCCTGATGTGGTAGGGAGGTCACTGATGAAGCAGCTGAAGAAGGTTAGTCCAAGGGCATTACTCTTCGGAGCTCCTGCAGTGATGTCCTGGAGTTGAGATGATGGACCTCCAACCACCACAACCATCTTCCTTTGTGTCAGGTATGACTCCAACCAATGGAGAATATCCAATGGATTCCAGTTTTGCTAGGGTCGCTTGATGCTACTCTCTGTCAAATGTCGCCTTGAATCATGTGCAGTCTCTCTCACCTCTGGAGTTCAGCTCTTCTGTATACGTTTGAACCAAGGCTTTAATGAGGTCAGAAGCTGAGTGGCACTGAAAGAACCCAAACTAACTGTCAGGGAGCAGGTGATTGGTAAGCAAGTGGCACTGGATAGCACTGTTGATGACCCCTTCCATCATTTTACTGATGACCAAGAGTAGATTGATGGGGCAGTAATTGGCCGGGTTAGATTTGTCCTGATTTGTGTGTTCAGGACATAGCTGGGCAATTTCCAAATCGCCTAGTAGTTGCCAGTTCTGTCTGTAGTGGTACTGCTTGGCTAGGGGAGCAGCAAGCTCTGGCGTCTTTTGTACTATTGCCAATGCCCATAGCTTTTCCAGTATCTTCAGCAAGTTTCTTGACATCATGTGAAGTGAATCGAATTGGCAGGGCCCTGCCAATCTGTGATGCTTAGGACCTCTGAAGGAGGCCATGCTGGACCATCGACCAGGTACCTCTGGCTGAAGATTGTTGCAAATGCTTCAGGCTTACCTTTTGCACTGATGTTCTGGGCTCCTCCAAAATTGAATATGGGGATAATTGAAAGAACAAAGAACAAAGAAAGGTACAGCACAGGAACAGGCCCTTCGACCCTCCAAGCCTGCACTGACCATGCTGCCCATCTAAATTGTAGAGCCTTCTCCTCCAGTGAGTTGTTTAATTGTCCACCACCATTCACGACTGGATGTGGCAAGACTCCAAGGTCTGAAATTGGATAAATCACCCGGACCAGATGGACTACATTCCAGGGTTCTGAAGGAAATAGATGAGGCGATTGTCGAGGCATTTGTGGTGATCTTTCAGGAATCACTGGCGACAGGGATGGTTCCAGAGGATTAGAAAATAGCTAATGTAACACCCCTGTTTAAGAAGGTTGGAGACAGAAAACATGAAATTATAGGCTGATTAGCCTGACTTCGGTTGGTGGTAAGAATTTAGAGTCTATTATTAAGGGTGAGATTGGGGAGTACTTGGAAGTGCATGGTAAAATAAGACTGAGTCAGCACAGATTCATCAAAGGGAGGTCATGTCTGACAAATCTGTCAAAAATTCTTTGAGGAGGTAATGAGGAAGTCAGACAAAGGTGAACCAGTGGACATTATCTATTTGGATTTCCTGAAGGTCTTTGACAGGATGCCATTAAGGAGGCTACTAAATAAGGTAAGAGCCCATGGTGTTAGGGGCAAGGCATCGAGGATTGGCTGACTGACAGAAGCAGAGAGTGGGGATAAAGGGGTCCATTTTAGGATGTTAGCTGGTGACTAGTGGTGTTCCGCACGGGTCAGTGTTGGGACCACAACTATCCATGATATACATTAATGATCTGGAAGAAGGAACTGAGGGCATTCCTGCTAAGTTTGCAGATGATACAAAGATATGTAGAGGGACAAGTAGTGTTGAGGAACTGGGAGGCTGCAGAAGGACTTAGACAGATTAGGAGAGTGGGCAAAAAAAGTGGCAGATGGAATACAATGTGGAAAAGTGTGAGGTTATGCACTTTGGTTGGAAGAATAGACTATTTTCGAAATGGGAAAAGGCTTCAAAAACAGAGGAACTAAGGACTTAGGAGTTCTAGTTCAGGATGCTCTTAAGGTTAACATGCAGGTTCAGTTGGCAGTTAGGCAAATATATTCATGTTGAGAGGGCTAGAATACAAGATCAGGGATGTACTGTTGAGGCTATAAAAGGCTCTGGTCAGACCCACTTGGAATACTGTGAGTAGTTTTGGACCCCGTATTAAAGGAAGGTTGTGTTGGCCTTGGAGAGGTTCCAGAGGAGGTTCACAAGAATGATTCTCAGAATGAAGGACTTGTCATATGAAGAGCGGTCATGGACTCTGGGTCTGTACTTGATGGAGTTTAGAAGGATGAGGAGAGATCTCATCGAAACTTACAGAATACTGAGAGGCCTAGATAGAGTGGATGTGGAGAGGATATTTTCACTAGTAGGAAAAACTAAAACCCAAGGGCACAGCCTCAGACTGAAGGGATGATCCTTTAAAACAGAGATGAGGAGGAATTTCTTCAGCCAGAGGGTGGTAAATCTGTGGAACTCATTGCCGCAGAAGGCTGTGGAGGCCACGTATCTGGTTCTTGATTAAAATGGAGATCAGGAGTTATGGGGATGAGAAACATATCAGCCAAGATTGAATGGCGGAGCAGATCCGATGGGCCGAATGGCCTAATTCTGCTCCTATATCTTATGGTCTTCTCGCACTCAGGTAGTCCTGTGTTGTAGCTTCACCAGGTTGACACCTCATTTGTAGGAATGCCTGGTGTTGCTCTTGACATGCCTCCCTGCACTCTTCATTGAACCAGGGTTGATCTTCAGCATACCCTCTTACTGGCAATGGTGGAGGATGGGATATCCCAGATCATGATGTTACAGATTGCGTTTGAATATAATTCTACAGCTGCTAATGGCTGACAACGCCTCATGGTTGTCCAGTCTTGAATTGCTAGATCTATTTGAAATCTAAGCTATCAAGCATGGTTGTAGTGCCAAACAACGCGACACATTGTGAGGATGGGACTTCGTATCCATAGGGACTATACGGCGGTCAAAACTAATGATACTATCATGGATAGATACATCTGTGGCAGGCAGTTGGTGAAGATGAGGTCAAGTATGTTTTTCTCTCTTGTTGGGTCCCTACCACCTGCTGCAGACCCAGTGTAGTAGTTAGGACATGGCCAGCTTGGTCTGTACTGATGGCAGTGAACCACCTTTTGGTGATGGACATTGCTGTCTCCTACCCAGAGTACATCCTGCACCCTTGCCACCCTTAGTGCCTCTTCCAGGTAATGTTCAACATGAAAGAATCTTGATTTATCAGCTGAGAGGATGTGGTATGTGGCAATCAGCAGAAGACTTCCTTGCTCAAGTTTGACCCGATGATCATGGGGTCCAGAATCAATGTTGAGGACTCCCAGGGAAACTCCCTCCTGACAGCATACCACTGTGCCACCACCTCTGCAGGGTCTGTCATCCAGGTGGGATAGGATCTACCCAGGGATGGTGATGATGGTATCAGGGACATTATCTATAAGGTTTGATTCCATAAGTGTGACTATTTCAGTCTGTTGCTTGACTAATCTGTGGGGTAGCTCTCCCAATTTTGGCACAAGACCCCAGATGTTAGTACAGAGTACTTTGCAAGGTCACCGGGGGCTAAGTTTGCAGCTATTGTTTCCGGTGCCAAGTTCATCAGTCGCCTTTCACTCCTTTAGACCTTTGACTGGTTTGATACAACCGAGTGTCCATTTTGGAGGGTATTTAAGAGACATATATTGGCCATACCAGGTAAAGAGATCGCAAACTTCATTCCCCAAATGAGTGTAGTGAAGCCGATTAATTTTTATATCAGTTGACAATAGTTTCATGGTCATCATTAGGTTTTTAATTCTAGATTTTTATTGAATTCAAATTCCACCATCTGCCATGATAGGATTAAAGCTCGGGTCCCCACAGCATTACTCTGGGTCTCTGGATTACTAAGTCCATGACAAGACCATTATGTAACCCCCCCCGCCCCGGCATGTATGCTTGCATGCCTTAAGTGGAGAGTTGGCCACTTCCTGGCTGAAGCAGAAATCGCAGAAAACATAATTTCATAGAATTGTCCTTGTACATGAGATAACCCATGCTTAATGTGTTCACCTAGACTAGTCTTGATCAACTAAAGTTGACAGGCAGTTTTCAGAAAAAATGTTCTCCCTAATTGACTCAGGACTTTTCATCTTTTTTTTGTCGTTTTTCTCAGTGGATGGTATGGTTGCTGTGGGGACTGGATGCTGTTAATCATAAGGCTTATGGCATCAAGATTGTGTGGAGCAGGCTCCATGATCCAATGTCTTTTCCTGCTCACCATTTAAGAATCACAGAATTATAGAAACTTATAGCACAAAAGGAGGCCATTCTGCCTGCACTGGTTCTTTGAAAGTATCAGCCTTATGCTCAATTATATATCCCTGCTTTTTGTTCCGAACGAGGCAATTTCCTCATCTTCAAGTACCTGTCCAAATACATTATCAAATTATTTACTGACAGCATCTACTATCATTTCAGGTGGAGCAGTCCAGATCCCCACAACCCTCTGAGTGAAAAATGTTCTAATTTCCCCTTGGATCTCTTGACTATGATTTTGAATCTATGACCTAAACCTTTTGACCCACTTCACGGAAGGAGTGACTTTTCTTTGTTGACTCTGTTATAACCTCGCATCACCTTGAAAACGTCAATATACCATCAATTATTCTTCTGTCCAAAGAGAGCAATTTTCACCTTCCCAGCCTCTCCTGATAACTGAATTCCCTCATTCCTTGTAACCAACTGGTCAACCTCCTCTATACATTTCTAAGACCTTTACATCTTTCCAGAAGTTTGGTGCCAAGATTGTTCACAATACTACAGGTCTCTGAGGCAAAGAAGTTGAATTCTAAATCCTCAGCTACTTCGGGAACCTGCCTCGCTCTCGATTTGCCAAAACGTGATCCCGCCCATTGTAGGCGGGATTCACATCTCCATGTCGCGAGAGATTGCATCTCGCGAAGTGCTGTGAACCGGGTAGATCCCGGGAGCGGGGTCTCCTGGCTTTCAATGGACACGCTGGGCCGCGGCGAATTGCTTTTCAGGTGCAACGTGGCTGTTGGATAGCACCTGAAGAATTTTGAATTAATTAGAGAGAACCAACATGGATTTGTAAAGGGGAGGCCATGTCTAATAAACTGAACAGAAGTTTATTTATCTGCGGAAGTAACCCAAGTAATAGATAGCAAAATATTTATGGATGTTGCTTATGCAGATTTCCAGAAGACACTTGATAAGGCTCCACATAAGGAGACCATTTACTAAAATTAATGTTGGTGGAATTGGAGATGAATTATTGACCGGTTTGGAGATTGGTTATGCGATGGAAGACAGAGAGTAGTAGAGATAATCAATAACAAATTAGGGAAGTGACTAGTGGTGTCCCACAAGTAGCTATGCGGAATCTTGACTAGCACTTTATTTATTAATAACTTAAATAACATAATAGTGAGCCACAAATCCAAGTTTACTGATGACACAAAGATTGGTGTAATCGGAAGTGGTTGCAAAGGGGAGACTAAAATTACAAGTGACATTGATTGGTTAATTGACTGGACAAAAATGTGATAGATCGATTTCAATACAGGAAATGTGAAGTAAACCATTTTGGACTAAAAAAAAATCAGTCTGAAGTGTTTTCAAATGGTGAAAGGTTAAGAAAAGTGGCGGTACAAAAAGATTTAAGTCTCCATGCACAAACATCACTGAAAAGTAGTAGACAGTTATAAAAAATATGAATGGAATATTAACCATTTTAATTTGAAGGTTAGAATTAAAAGGACAGGGTGTTTTGCTACAATCATACAAAACAATACTCCACTGAACTCTTTTGGGTATTGAACTTTAGAAAGGATTCATTGCTCTTTTAAGGAGTGGAGTGCAATTTCCTCTCACCGGGATTAAATTATGAGGCGAGATTACGTAAAGTAAACTTGTACTTCCTGGTACATAGAAAGTTAAGGGATGATTTGAATGAGGCTTTTAGGATTTTGAAAGGAAGCAATATGGTTACGAATCCCCCCAAACGGTCAGAACCTACGTTGCATTAGATTCCCCTTCTACACCTTAGAATACGAACTTCCCAGGTGATTAGGGGGCGGATATTCCTCCCAATTGGAAGAAACCCCACTGAACATAAACCCTGGCCTGGGGGCAGGTCAGGGAAGCGGACCCTGACGGGAGTGGAGTGGAGAGAGAGTTATTGTATTGTGGAGTAGTAGTACAATAAACCTTGTTGTATTCTGGCTGTCTGGCTACATGTGTAGTCCTTGCCTTTGGTCAAAACAGGTAGATAGCGTTTTGATAGATAGGTCAATCACCTTTTATGTTGGTGGGGGAGTCTAGGTCAAGAGGGCATAACCTAAAAATGTGGAACTCTTTGACTAGATGCAAATGTTAGTCCAATTACTGTCACAATGTTAAATGTAAGGTGACTAGATATTTTCTAGCCATGAGTGTTAAGCAATCCAAAGCCATGGCAGGTGTGTGGAGTTAGAACACAGATCACTCGTGTTCTAACTGAATGGGAGAACAGGTTTGAAGGACTAAACAGCTTTCTCCTGTTCCTGTGTTCTTAGGCATTAAGCGAGATAACTAAAATGTTGATCAAAGAGACAGTTTTAAGTTGTGTCTTAAAAGTGAAGAGAATGGAAAGGTGTAGATGTTTAAATAAAGAATTCCTGAACTAGATCTTAGACAGCTGGAGGAGTGACAGCAAATAGTAGGGAATACGCAAGAGGCCAGGATTGAAGGAATGCAGATCTGTTAGAGGGGTGTAGGGATGGATTATATTACAGAGAAAGGGAGGTATGAGATCCTTGAAGCATTTGAAGATGAGGGGAATTTTAAATCTGAGGACCAGGAGCAAACACAGGTCAGCGAGCATAGAAAATATCTAGTCACCTTACATTTAACATTGTGACAGCATGATATGCAAACATGCAGATAATGATATACAGACAGGCAGCTAATGAACACAGAGAACAGGACATGACCAATGAGCAGGCAGGACACTCAGGGGTGGTATCCCACTATAAAAGGCACGAGGCACCAGCACTCCGCCTCTTTCCACTGATGAATATCTACAGAGTAAGTCAAGGTGTATGTACAGTATCACACCTCCAGCACGTGGTTAAGAGCTAGTCTGGTTCAGTCAGACAGAGTAACTACACTTAGATTAGCAGAGAGTCGAACTCAGAGAACTGTGCTAACTGTGCTACTGGTTCAATAAATCAGATTGAACTGACTTCAAGGTCTGGAGTATCTTTTGGTTAAAGCTGCATCCAGTTGCAGCCTGTGTTATCCCAGAGTACATAACATGACAGACATGACTTGCTGCAAATTACGATTCTGACTGCAGAGTTTTGGATGACAGCAAGTTTATAATAATAATCTTTATTAGTGTCGCAAATACGCTTACATTAACACTGCAATGAAATTACTGTGAAAATCCCCAGTCGCCTCACCATGGCGCCTGTTCGGGTACACAGAGGGAGAATTCAGAATGTCCAATTCACCTAACAAGCACGTCTTTTAGGACTTGTGACAGGAAACCGGAGCACCCGGAGGAAACGCACGCAGACACAGGGAGAGCGTGCAGACTCGGCACAGACAGTGACCCAAACCATGAATTGAACCCGGTACCCTGGCACTGTGAAGCAACAGTGCTAACCACTGTGA
The DNA here is from genome assembly GCF_047496885.1 of Scyliorhinus torazame. Lineage (NCBI taxonomy): Eukaryota > Metazoa > Chordata > Chondrichthyes > Carcharhiniformes > Scyliorhinidae > Scyliorhinus > Scyliorhinus torazame. The sequence goes on from NC_092710.1 coordinate 134,322,970, forward strand.
TACCGTGCCGCCCTATGGAAGGAGGTAGAGCAGGAGAGTATTGGAATAGTTCCATAAATATGTGAATTAAATAGATCAATAAATAAAATAGACAAATAACTGGAATGATCAACATGATTTAGCATCAACACACGATGACTGATAATTGTACGATGTATTGATAGAAATATGATTAGGTGCTGCAGAGCTCTGAAGTGCAGAGGGATCTGGGTATCCTAGTGCATGAATCACAAAAGGCTGGTGTACAGGGCCAGCAAGTAATTAGGAAAGCGAATAGAATGTTATCATTTATTGCGAGGGAAATTTAATTCAAAAGTAGGGGAGTTTATTCCTCAGTTATACAGAGCACCAGTGATTAGGAGTACTGTGTAGATGCAGGAAGAATGTTCCTTTATTGTGGGGGTGTCCAGAACCAGGGCTGACAGTCTAAGGCTATGGGATAGACTGTGTAGGACAGAGATGAGGACAACATTCTTTACCCAGAGAGTGGTCAGCCTGTGGCATTTGCTACCACAGGAAGTAATTCAGGCCAAAACATTGCATGCTTTCAAGAAACAGGTAGATACAGCACACTGGGTGAAGGGGATCAAAGGATATGGGGGGAAGTTGGGATTAGGCTATTGAGTTGGATGATCAGCCATGATCATAATGAATGGCAGAGCAGGCTGGAATGGCCTCCTCCTAAGGTAAAGTTCTCCAGCTCATTTATGCCATCATAGCGAAGTGATAAGTTCCAAGCACAGAATTTATAAAGGAAAAAGGGAAACATTTGAAATTAGACATGTCAACTCTTCTGAATTATTTGTGAAATAAACAGCTGGTGGGTGTGGCAGCTTGAGACATACACTGGAGGTTTCCAGTAGTTACCAAAAGGGGTTTATTGATGAAAGGTAAAGGCAGTTATATACCAGGCTCAGAACTATATACAACAGCGGCGGGATTCTCTGTTCCTGAGACTAAGTGGGCTTCCACAACAGCAAAACTGGCGCCGCACCTGGACCAATTCAGCTACTGTTAAGGGGCGAGCACCATGTGGAACTCAATCGATTCCAATGAGAAACGGTGCCGGATTCGCCAGGTCCGAGATTGCCACTCAGGAAGCTGACAAGCTGCAGCCGCACATACACACTGCACTCTCCAGACACACCATCCCAGTCAAAAGGATGGCAGCGAGGAGAGCAGCGCCCTGTTTCATGGACACCGAGTTGGAGACCCCCCGAACGTGGTGGAGGAGGAGCAGTTGACCCTGTAGGCTGGCCCAGGAAGGAGGCGTCGCCGTTCGCCGTGCCTGGGCACAGGTGTCAGACGAGGTCAGCGTTTTGAGCAATACCGTCCAGACCGGCCAGCCGTGGTGGAAGAAACTGCACAAGCTCCTCAGGGCGGCCAGAGTGAGGAGGCAACACTGTGCCCCAGCACTAACACGCAATCCACACACCCATAACCCTACCCCCCCCAACCCTCCCCATCCGGAGGGCAACCAAACCCCCATCCTGCACCATATGCCGGCACCCATACCGGCCGCCATGGTTAGAGGCCCTGGCCACTGAGTCCACCTGCTACCCACCCCCTGGGCTGCATGCGTTGTCGGATGGTCTAACACTGCGCATTTCCTGTTTTTCCCCCCTCGCCAGGAGAAAGCTGCTCATAACCGCCGTGAGTGGGAGAAAACCTGCGGTCCCTCACTGTGGCAGAGCAGCAACCCTCATATCAATTTCACTCTCACCCCACAACTACCCTCACTCTCACCCCCACACCACCCTGAGCATCATCCTCACCCCCACACCACCTTGACCCCCAGCACCAACCACATCGCGTGGTCTAATCATGCGCCTTGTCTTGTATTTTGCAGGGCCTTCTGGTGATGGGGTGGGTCCATCCGGTGTCCGCTGCCCCCTGCCAGTGCCACAGCCGGAGCGCCCTCGCTCCCCCCCGTGAGGTGAGCAGCCCGGACGGCAGCCCTCAACCCAGACTCAAGACCCCGAGCTCGAGGATGACACGGATTTCTGTCACAGCTGTCTCCAACACCCTACACCATCCCACAGACACTCACCTCAGTTGGGCACTTTAGAGAAGAGGCACCGGGGACACTATCTGGTGCACACCACACAGCTGATCCGGTACAACAAGTGGAGGTAGGAACACCCACGGGGGTGGATGGTCGGGAGGGCAGGTCGTCCCCAGGAACTAGCTGCCGTCCAGATGGGTTTTGGGCTTCTGGAACGGATGGTCCCATCGATTGTGAAGATACAGTTGCAGAGCCAGGGACTACATGACGGGTTGCCGACGAGCATCCAGTATATGTAGGCGCAGGTGGAGAAGTCCAACCATGTGCAGATGCAGGAGGTGGTGCCAACCATGCATGCCACCCAGGCCAAAACCGCACGGGTGGCATCCGCGGTGGAGGCACTGGTGGTGAGGAATTGGACTATGGATCAGCATGTCCTACACCTGGGGAATTCTGTGCAGGCGCTTGCCGAGGCCCAGGACAGGGTTGCAGCCTCACGGGCAGCCATGCGCGAGAGCCATCTGGAAATTGCAGTGGCGCTTCTGAGCGTAGCCCAGTCACAGCTGGCCATGGCTGAGAACGCCGGCGGCATTGCCCAGGCACTGGCCAATGTGGCGCAGACACAGAGGGAGGAGGCCCAGTCCCAAAGGGAGATGGCGCAGTCACTGACCCATGTGATACAGACCCAGAAGGTGGTGGTATAGTCAATGACTGATGTGGCGCAGTCACGGATGGCGATGGCCCACTCCCTGTGCTCCATGGCCATGGGAATGCAGACCCTGATTGAGACGAGAGCGGGCCTCCAGGACTGGCAGCGGCAGGTGGCGTCGGAGCCTCAGGAGATATCTCTGCTCTCACCCCCGTCCCATTGAGTAGCTCAGGGGCCAGAGGGCACCCCGAGGGAGGAGGAGGGGATGAAACCCGTGCCGGTAACTTCTGCAAGGGAAGTGCCGGAACACTGCAGCACCTTGGACCCCTCCCCCCTCCTGTTGCTGGCATATCTGGTGGGCAGCGGGCAGAACAGGGCGGCACCATGGGCAGGAGTTGGACGATGCGGAGCACCAGAGCTCATCGCAGCGCAGGTTGTCATCATCCTCCATCCCATGGTCCAGACCGGTGTCACTGCCAACCCAGGGCCCGTACCCTGTAGTGCGGCAGGTACCACAAAGAGGGTTGCAGGCGGGGGTGGGGTGCGGGGAAGGGGGGGAGGGGGAGGATGCGGTGTCATGACTACAGTGGATAACCCCTATCGCCCTGGAACCTTCCAGTTGGAGGGGTGTCTCAAACATGTTAGGAATCGCTGCACGTTCATCGAGTAGAACCCCTTTCGGTTGGTGTAGAGCGGCCAGTCATCTGCAGGCGCTCATAGGGGGACATGCATCCTGTGACCACCCCCTAGGCCTGAGGCATCCCTGCCATGGCGGTGAACCCGGCTGCCCGGGCATCCTGGTGGGCTCGGTCCACATTGTAGTGGATTTTTTGAGTCGCCTGGGCATATCGGGCCTCTGTGACAGAACGGATGCACCTGAGCACCGAGATCTGTGAGATCCTGGAGGTGCCTGGAAGGACCCCGACACTTAAAGGTTCAGGGTGACCGTTACCTGGGTGTTATCCCTCATACCCACACAGTGCCAGGTGCTACATCATCTGAGAGATATGTCACATCGTCTCTCTGCTCACCGGAGTCTTCGACGGCATGCCTGGTCTGGTAGTTCCTCGAATGACAGGCGGTGACAGTACACACAAGGCCTCATGCGGTTCCTCCTTGGCACCTCCTCAGCCTATTGGGCAGCCAACTCTCCAACCTGGGAGGCTGCCACCTGCCCCTCAGCTGCCCGCTCCGCTGCTGCAGCTTCCTCCTCCTCCTCTAGCACCTCCAGTTCGTACAGACGCAGGGCATCCCGCGGGGCTGTGGTGACTAGCAGGAAGGCTGACATTACTGGTTCAATTCCAATATCCATTGTCCGCATGGGGTGAAAGGCCGACCTGTTTGCATGGTGCGTACTCCTGTGCCCAACAAGGTCCACAGGGCTACATGGTGGCCGGCACCATGGGGGGTCTCTGGCTCCTGTCCCTGATGCTAGGGGTACCGTTGGCTGCCACTACCCCTGCCTGGGCACTGCGGAGGACCCGGTGTATACCAGGTCGGGCCCGCTAATGATATGCAAATGGTGTTTATTGTATGTGTGTTCCAGAATGCATTGGCGCCGCTGTCGAGCTGACCGAGAATCGCGATTTGGCATCAATTCGGCGCCCGCCGGAATTTTGGCATCGGAACATATTCTCTGCTAAATCACCTTCCCCGATTTCGGCATCAGCCAATGGTAAATCCTGCCCAAGGTGACTTTTGGGAGAGGAAAAGTATGTTTTGCGAGAGTAAACATGAATGTGTGTAAAAAGGGGAAAAGCTCAGTGGAACTGTCAATCTGTCAATCTAATTGCATTGAACAGGGTTTTAGTAATGAGTGTTTCTTTAAATCAATGAAATCTGCACTCAAAACTTAGAACTTTGTTTTATTTAATCTTGCCCTGGCCACTGAGGTCAGCCCAAGGTGGTTACTGGATGAGATGGCATAAAGGGTGTAAGGGCAAAGGGTTGTGGATGGGGGTTCAGGGTGTCGAGAGTTGGCATAGGGACTATAAAGGACCATGGGGTGTGAGTAGAGAAGCATAGGTTGACATTGAGTGTATAGGGAGCCATGGTGCTGAGTACAGTATTAAAACAGGCCCTTCGGCCCAACTTGTCCATGCTGCCCAGTTTTTACCACTTAGTCCCAATTGCCTGCATTTGGCCCATATCCCTCTATACCCAGCTTTCCCATATAACTGTGGGGGGGGGGGTGTCATCATCTGGGGTGGGCTCTGTGCCCAAATAAGGAGGTGTGGTCAGTACCACTGGGAAGCTGGATTGTTTCATCATCAGGGGGTGGCCCTAATAAGGGGGTGGGGTGTCGTGCTTCATCAGGCTGTGGATCTGTGTCACCATCAGCTCCACCAGGTTATAAGGCGTCGGGTGGTCACCGCTCCTCCAGAAGACAGGGCCAAGCCGGCAACAGCCAATGGAGACGGAGCCTGTGACCAGGGGCGGAGTCAATGCCGGGTGAAAGATCAGCAGGTGGTTCAAGGAGTGTGTACGTATTTAAAGGAGTTCAGGACGAGTGTCAGTGTTTACAGGGGGTTCAGGGAGTGTGTCAGTGTTTACAGGGGGTTCAGGGAGTGTGTCAGTGTTTACAGGGGGTTCAGGGAGTGTGTCAGTGTTTACAGGGAGTTCAGGGAGTGTCAGTGTTTACAGGGGTTCAGGGAGTGTCAGTGTTTACAGGGGGTTCAGGGAGTGTGCCAGTGTTTACAGGGGGTTTAGGGAGTGTGTCAGTGTTTACAGGGAGTTCAGGGAGTGTCAGTGTTTACAGGGGTTCAGGGATTGTCAGTGTTTACAGGGGGTTCAGGGAGTGTGCCAGTGTTTACAGGGGGTTCAGGGAGTGTGTCAGTGTTTACAGGGGGTTCAGGGAGTGTGTCAGTGTTTACAGGGGGTTCAGGGAGTGTGTCAGTGTTTACAGGGGGTTCAGGGAGTGTGTCAGTGTTTACAGGGGGTTCAGGGAGTGTGTCAGTGTTTACAGGGGGTTCAGGGAGTGTGTCAGTGTTTACAGGGGGTTCAGGCAGTGTGTCAGTGTTTACAGGGAATTCAGGGAGTGTGTCAGTGTTTACAGGGAATTCAGGGAGTGTGTCAGTGTTTACAGGGGGTTCAGGGTGTGTGTCAGTGTTTACAGGGGTTCAGGGAGTGTCAGTGTTTACAGGGGGTTCAGGGAGTGTCAGTGTTTACAGGGGGTCAGGAGTGTCAGTGTTTACAGGGAGTTCAGGGAGTGTGTCAGTGTTTACAGGGGGTACAGGGAGTGTCAGTGTTTACTGGGGGTTCAGGGAGTGTCAGTGTTTACAGGGGTTCAGGGAGTGTCAGTGTTTACAGGGGGTTTAGGGAGTGTCAGTGTTTACAGGGGGTTCAGGGAGTGTGTCAGTGTTTACGGGGAATTCAGGGAGTGTGTCAGTGTTCACAGGGAGTTCAGGGAGTGTGTCAGTGTTTACAGGGGGTTCAGGGAGTGTCAGTGTTTACAGGGGGTGAGGTACCCTCAATAATGACGCTTAGAGATTAAACTGTAAAGAAGGGTTTATTAGACTAATAACTATGCTACAGCTATGGACGAGAGCTGACTGCTATACAGACCATGAGGCAGACCTTTATGTATGGCTCCCAGATGGGCGGAGCCAGAGGCGGAGTCCCCAGGGTTCCAAGCCTGGTCTAAAAGGGAACATCACCTTACATGATGATAAGGCAGTAACCGTTCATCACATTCACCCCCTGTTTAAAAAGGAGTCCGGCGGGGGTGAAGTGCCATCATAGGTCCATCCGTCTCGGTGGCTGGATCGTCCTCCCCGACCTCCTCAATTCGGGTGGTGGTGCGGCGGGCACGGACGTCCCGGTTGAGGGCACATCCGGGAGCACAGCGGTCGGAGCTTCGGTCCGGGTCGGGGCAGAGGAACTAGGCAGGGCCGGGTGTAGCGGAGCCGGCGCCGGCGGGGTGTGTAAAGGGGGGGGCGCAAGGTAGGAGCTCACCAACGGGTGGTAGGGCCGGAAGGGGGTGTGTTGTAGGGGGCGACGGGTCCTGCAGGGGAGCGGCGCGGGAAGGGGCGTCTGTGGTGGGGGATCCAGCGGGTGCCAGATCCCGGAGGGAAACCGTATCTTGCCTGCCGTCGGGGTACTCCACGTAGGTGTAACGAGGGTTGGCGTGGAGCAGTCGGACCTTTTCAACTAGGGGGTCCGTTTTATGGCTCCTCGCGTGCCTCCAGAGAAGAACAGGAGCCATCAGCCAAGGTGGAAGTGAGACCCCGGAGGTAGACTTCCTGGGGAAGAGAAACAATCGGTCGTGAGGGGTCTCATTCGTGGCCGTGCAGAGGAGTGACCTAATGGAGTGTAGGGCATCGGGTAGGACCTCCTGCCAGCGGGTGGTTGGGAGATTTCTCGACCGCAGGGCCAGGACAGCCTTCCACACTGTCGCGTTCTCCCTCTCCACCTGCCCGTTTCCCCGTGGGTTATAGCTGGTCGTTCTGCTCGAGGCGATGCCTTTGCTGAGCAGATACTGACGCAGTTCATCACTCATGAACGATGTACCCCGGTCGCTGTGGATATAAGCAGGGAAACCGAACAGGATGAAGATGCTGTGCAGTGCCTTAATCACCGTGGCTGAGATCATGTCGGTGCAGGGAATGGCGAATGGGAAACGGGAGAACTCATCGATCACGGTGAGGAAATAGGCATAACGGTTGGTGGACGGGAGGGGCCCCTTGAAGTCCACGCTCAGTCGCTCAAAGGGGCCCGAGGCCTTCACGAGCCGAGCCTTGTCTGGCCGATAGAAGTGCGGTTTGCACTCCGCACAGACCTGGCAGGCCCTGACCATGGCCTTGACCTCCTTGGTTGAGTAAGGTAGGTTGCGGGAATTGATGAAATGGACGAGCCGGGTAACCCCCGGGTGGCAGAGGTCATTGTGGATGGCTTGCAGGTGGTCCTCCTGCGTGTTGGCGCATGTGCCGTGGGACAGGGCATCTGGGGGCTCGTTGAGCTCCCCTGGAGGATACTTGATATCGTACGAGTAGGTGGAGAGTTCGATCCTCCACCTCAAAATTTTATCGTTTTTTATTTTGCCCCGTTGCGTATTATCGAACATATAGGCGACCGACCGTTGGTTGGTGACGAGGGTAAACCTCCTACCGGCGAGGTAGTGTCTCCAGCACCACACAGCCTCCACAATGGCTTGTGCCTCCTTTTCGACTGCAGAGTGTCGAATCTCGGAGGCGGTGAGGGTTCGGGAGAAGAACGCTACTGGTCGTCCTCCTTGATTGAGGGTAGCAGCCAGGGCGATGTCTGATGCATCGCTCTCTACCTGAAAAGGGATGGTTTCGTCCACCGCGTGCATGGCGGCTTTGTCCGCATACTTGGGGACCCACTGGACGTAATAGGAGAAAAGCCCCAAGCACCGTTTGAGGGCCTTGAGGCTGCGGGGGAGAGGGAGTTCCTTAAGGGGGCGCATGCGGTTGGGGTCGGGACCTAGGACCCCGTCTTCCACGACATGGCCGAGGATGGCCAGCCGGGTGGTGTGGAAAACGCATTTGCCCTCGTTATAGGTCAGGTTAAGGGCTCGGGCGGTCTGGAGGAGCTTTTTGAGGTTAGCGTCATGGTCCTGCTGATCATGGCCGCAGATGGTGACATTGTCCAAGTACGGGTATGTAGCCCGCAAACCGTACTGGTCCACCATTTGGTCCATCGCCCTTTGAAAGACGGAGACCCCATTTGTGACACCAAAGGGGACCCTGAGGAAGTGGAAGAGCCGGCCGGCTGCTTCGAAGGCAGTATAGGGGCGGTCTTTTGGTCGGATGGGGAGCTGGTGGTAGGCAGATTTGAGGTCGACCGTGGAAAAGACTCGGTATTGGGCGATCCCATTTACCATTTCCGCGATGCGAGTAAGGGGGTACGCATCAAGCTGCATGAATCGGTTTATGGTCTGGCTATAATCCACGACCATCCGTTTCTTCTCCCCGGACCGGACTACCACCACTTGCGCTCTCCAAGGGCTGTTGCCAGCCTCGATGACCCCCTCTCCCAGTAAACACTGGACCTCTGACTTGATAAAAGCCATATCTTGGGCACAGTAGCGCCGGCTCCTGGTGGCGACGGGTTTACAGTCGGGAGTGAGGTTCGCGAATAGCGAGGGGGGTGCGACTTTCAGTGTCGTAAGGCAGCACACCGTGAGGGGGGGCAAGGGTCCGCCGAACTTCAGTGTCAGGCTTCGGTGGCTGCACTGGAAATCCAGTCCGAGCAGCAGGGGGGCACAGAGGTGAGGGAGGATATAAAATTTGAAACGGGTGTATTTGGCACCCTGGATCGAGAGATCCGCAATACAGTACCCCGTGATTTGTACCGAGTGGGACCCAGATGCGAGTGCTATGGTTTGGGATGCGGGATGGGTGCGTAGGGAGCAGCGCCTTACAGTTTCAGGGTGGATAAAGCTCTCCGTGCTCCCGGAGTCGAAGAGGCATGCAGTGTCGTGCCCGTTGACCTGAACCTGCATCATGGAGTTCTGCAGGTGTTTTGGCCGAGTTTGATCGAGGGTGATCGCACACAGTCGCAGGTAATCGGAGTCGTCAGCCGAGTCGGACTCGTAAAATGGCCGCTGCCGTCGGTCGCACGTGTCGGGTCGAGAAGATGGTCGCCGACCAGATGGCCGCTCCCATGATTCGCACGAGGCTGATGACGAGTCAGAAGAGGGTGTGTCGGGTCGGTGCGCAGCAGCATTGCGAGGCCTGCGGGCCTGAGAGCCTGATTTTCGGGCCGGCTGTTCTTTGTTTTTCTGGCCCCTGGGTCTGGCCAGGCAGACCCTCGCAAAGTGCCGTTTCTTCCCGCAGTCGCTGCAGATCGCGGTGCGGGCTGGGCAGTGTGGGCTGCCGGATGTAGGTCGAGCGGATTCCGGACACGAAAGCATCCCTGATGTGCAGGTTCATATGGACTTCCCCTGTCACATCCTGATGGTCACAGTCCCTGGCAAGCGCAGTGAGTTTCTCAACAAACTCGTCTAGCGATTTCCCCCGAGCGCTGCCGGCAGGAAGAGAGCAGATGCCGGGCGTGCACCTCATTGACGGGTTTGACAAACCGCTTGCGGAGCAACTCAATCGCTTCCTCATAAGTCGTCGCCTTTTCGAGCGTGGTGGAGATTCTGTGACACAACCGGGCGTGGAGTAGACGCAGCTTGCGTGGCCCCAGGATGGGAGTCTCTGCGGAGTCCAGGTAGGCCTCGAAGCACCGTAGCCAGTATTTAAAAATTTCCTTTGCCTCCGGCGTTCATGCTTCCAGATTGAGCTTCTCTGGTTTTAGGCCTGCGTCCATCCTGAATCTAGTTTAGTCTAATAAATTGAGGTACCCTCAATAATGACACTTAGAGATTCAACTGTAAAGAAGGCTTTATTAGACTAATAACTATGCTACAGCTATGGACGAGAGCTGACTGCTATACAGACCATGAGGCAGGCCTTTATGAATGGCTCTCAGATGGGCGGAGCCAGAGGCGGAGTCCCCAGGGTTCAAGCCCGGTCTTAAAGGGGACATCACCTTACATGATGATAAGGCAGTAACCGTTCATCACAAGGGGTTCAGGGCATGTGTCAGTGTTTACAGAGGGTTCAGGGAGTGTGTCGGTGTTTACAGTGGGGGTTCAGGGAGTGTGTCAATGTTTACAGGGGGTTCAGGGAGTGTGTCGGTGTTTACAGGGGGTTCAGGGAGTGTGTCAGTATTTACAGAGTGTTCAGGGAGTGGGTCAGTGTTTACAGGGGGAGTTCAGGGAGTGTGTCACTGTTTACAGGGGGTTCAGCGAGTGTGTCGGTGTTTACAGGGGGGGTTCAGGGAGTGTGTCAGTATTTACAGGGGGTTCAGGGAGTGGGTCAGTGTTTACAGAGGGTTCAGGGAGTGTCAGTGTTTACAGGGGGGGTTCAGGGAGTGTGTCAGTATTTACAGGGGGTTCAGGGAGTGTGTCGGTGTTTACAGGGGGTTCAGGGAGTGTCAGTGTTTACCGGGGGGGGGGGGTTCAGGGAGTGTGTCAGTGTTTACAAGGGGTACAGGGAGTGTACCAGTGTTTACAGGAGGTTCAGGGAGTTTGTCAGTGTTTACAGAGGGTTCAGGGAGTGTGTCAGTGTTTACAGGGGGTTCAGGGAGTGTCAGTGTTTACAGGGGGGGTTCAGGGAGTGTGTCAGTGTTTACAAGGGGTACAGGGAGTGTGTCAGTGTTTACAGGAGGTTCAGGGAGTGTGTCAGTGTATACAGGGGGTTCAGGGAGTGTCAGTGTTTACAGGGGGTTCAGGGAGTGTGTCAGTGTTTACAGGGGGTTCAGGGAGTGTGTCAGTGTTTACAGGGGGAGTTCAGGGAGTGTGTCAGTGTTTACAGGGGGGGTTCAGGGAGTGTGTCAGTGTTTACAGGGGGAGTTCAGGGAGTGTGTCAGTGCTTACAGGGGGTTCAGGGAGTGTGTCAGTGTTTACAGGGGGTTCAGGGTGTGTGTCAGTGTTTGCAGGGGGAGTTCAGGGAGTGTGTCGGTGTTTACAGGGGGCTCAGGGAGTGTGTCAGTGTTTACAGGGGGTGCAGGGAGTGTGTCAGTGTTCACAGGGGGTTCAGGGAGTGTGTCAGTGTTTACAGGGGGAGTTCAGGGAGTGCGTCGGTGTTTACAGGAGGCTCGGAGTGTGTCGGTGTTTACAGGGGGCTCGGAGTGTGTCGGTGTTTACAGGGGGTTCAGGGAGTGTGTCAGTGTTTACAGGGGTTTCAGGGAGTGTGTCAGTGTACAGGGGGCTCAGGGAGTGCGTCAGTGTTTACAGGGGGTTCAGGGAGTGTGTCAGTGTTTACAGGGGGAGTTCAGGGAGTGTGTCAGTGTTTACAGGGGGTTCAGGGAGTGTGTCAGTGTTTACAGGGGGTTCAGGGTGTGTGTCAGTGTTTACAGGGAGTTCAGGGAGTGTGTCGGTGTTTACAGGGGGCTCAGGGAGTGTGTCAGTGTTTACAGGGGGTTCAGGGAGTGTGTCAGTGTTTACAGGGAGTTCAGGGAGTGTGTCGGTGTTTACAGGGGGCTCAGGGAGTGTGTCAGTGTTTACAGGGGGTTCAGGGAGTGTGTCAGTGTTTACAGGGGGAGTTCAGGGAGTGTGTCAGTGTTTACAGGGGGTTCAGGGAGTGTGTCAGTGTTTACAGGGGGTTCAGGGTGTGTGTCAGTGTTTGCAGGGGGAGTTCAGGGAGTGTGTCAGTGTTCACAGGGGGTTCAGGGAGTGTGTCAGTGTTTACAGGGGGAGTTCAGGGAGTGTGTCGGTGTTTACAGGGGGTTCAGGGAGTGTGTCAGTGTTTACAGGGGGTTCAGGGGGTGTGTCAGTGTACAGGGGGCTCAGGGAGTGTGTCAGTGTTTACAGGGGGAGTTCAGGGAGTGTGTCAGTGTTTACAGGACGGGTTTAGGGAGTGTGTCAATGTTTACAAGGAAGCATTGTGAACTGTGAGGAAGTTGGTGATAGACTTCAAGATGACAAGGACAGGCTAATGGAATGGGTGAACACATTGTAAATGAAATTTAATGCAAACAAGCATGAAGTGTTATATTTTTGAAAGAGGAATGAGGTGAAACAAAGAGGAATGAGGTGAAACAATGTGACGATTCAGGCCCACTAGATGCAAGGCACAGCATTAGGGTCACTGCACTGGACAGAGCAAGAATAGGAGGTCTTTTAGCCAGTTTGGAGGAATTTTGGACTTATGTACATCATCTTTGGCTGTGCTCAGTACCCCCTTCCCCTCTGTCCCAGCTCTTATCTAACCAATTATAGTGCTTGGCTGCCTTGAGCGACAGCTGTGCCATCCAATTACATACTGACATGGTAGACTTGCGTCAAGTGGCAGATCCAATCTCAATGGGTTTGCCTTTCAATCAATGACCTGCAGTCACAATAAGTGGAATAGTGGCTGTGGCCTTGGGACCCCTCAATCAATATAAAAGCAATTATAGACTGTATTACGATGCCAATTGTTCATTACTATGGGGTGAACCACTGACTTCACTTTCCGACCCTCACGCTTAGGAACATCCTAACTGTCGACTGCTGCAGAATTAATTTGTGTTCCTTGTACAAATGTGTGTCTAATGTTATGTAATAAACTACTTGTTACTAACTGCCCCCCTAATTTGTGAAGCAGTTTGATTCAGGAGCAATCTATTATCCTATTTTCAGGACACAATTTTTCTCCAGATCTGTCTCGTAACTGCTTACAATTATTATTTCAGATTTCTGTCCTGTAATAGCTATTCTATTAATAATGCAGATTGGGATATCAGGAGTGTCAAGTGTTGTTAATTTTGTAATACATCGGGGGGACGGGACTGTGGCGAGGTGGTTAGCACTGCTACCTGACGGCGTTGAGGTCCTGGGTTCAATCTTGGCCCCGGGTCACTGTCCGTGTGGAGTTTGCACATTCTTCCCGTGTCTCCGTGGGTCTCACACCGACAACCCAAAGATATGCAGGATAGGTGGATTGGCCATATTAATTGGAAGAAATAAAGAATTGGGTACTTTAAATTTAAACATTTTTTGCAACATATCAAGTATGTTCAATTTGACTTAACAACCTGTCTCATAATTATTCTGGAAGTGCAGTATTTGCTTAGAAAAGTGTAATTTTACACTATTCTGTTGATGTAGTTACTGTTTTTTTTGTTTCTCCTGCTTTCACTGAAGAAGAGTAGCACAGTTGATGGGAAGGAACTGGTTGATTTAGCTGCTTTTGCTCTGTCAAGGTTTGTTTAGGTTTAGTGAGAATACAGAACCCTTCAACTCATAAATAGCTTTGACTATCAAAAGCTACACTATCAGGAGCAGCAAAATAATTACATTTGTTGCTCGTACTATTGAGTAAATTGGACCGATATTCTGTGGAATTTTGAGGAATGAACTCATTAAAACATATAAAATTCTTAACTTTACAGGTTAGATGCTGAGCGGATGTTGCCCTTGTCTCGAGAGTCTAGAACTATCTGTAAAAAGCTTCAAAATAGGGTTGACCAGTTCAGAATAGAATGGAAAGAATTTGTAACCACAGGCTGCAGATGCTGTTTATATGAAATCTCTAGTTTTAATTCTCTTTGGGATTGGCCTATCTGCATTTAGAGATTTCTTTTAAACACCTTGTACTTAATAGTCAATGATGAATATAGCTTCTAAAACTAAAATTAAAATTCAATCATTGCAATCTTGTTAGTAAGCATAATTATTGCTGAATTGGCACTAATAGGGTGATGCACGATCACTGACCACGAAAGCGAGGTTGTAGTCCAACTGAAGGCTTTAATAAGCTAGATGTTTCCCCCAGCAGCTCAGGTGCAGAATGAAGGCTGCTGGGGCGGCACGGGCTCTTATACCCCACCTAGCAGGGCGGAGCTACCATACAGCTTGACCAATAGGAAGCATACAATTTCTACCAATGGTGTTCCAGCATTACCAGGTACTGTAATACCTCTACTACCACATAGGGTTGTCTTCATATTTCAGCCATGTTTGAAATAGTACAGTTGTTCTTTTAAAGAGTTAAAATCAGTGGAAAAGTAGGGGCCATACTCATGCTATATTTTGAAATGGCAAACTTCACCTTGTCAGCATTAGTAATGCTATCAAATCGAAACTGTATAAATTGAGACCATATCAGCAAAATAGTGTGCCCTTTTGTGACATTCCTCAGTGTATTGTTTGATTAACTGAGGGAAGAGGATGCATGTTTTAAATCCAGTTCGATTTACATTTAGTTGCACTTCCAATACAGCAGTGGCAGCAGACTGGATAAATTGGGAGATTAACTATTTCCAGGTTTTCTGATTGTCAGCAGACCTTTGGAAGTTAAAGAAGTTTGAATTTATCTATTCCTTAGTTGCATGTCTTATTATTATTGACTGCAATTTTCCCCTGTCTTCTCCTTGCGCATTTTTCATATTCAGTAATTGCCAGAGAGCTTAAGGCTAATGCTAGAAATGCTCTGACCTATTTAAGGTGCCTGGCTATTATTTGGAGTCCTTATCTGTTAATATCCAATGAACGTTTTAATATCCAGTGAACGCATGAAAAGCTGGGTGGGTTTACTGCGGGGGGGTGACTTTATTTAATCAAATGCAAAGTCCTGCGGTTGGATGCAGAAAGCCTTTTGAAGTGTACTGTATACCACATACGCATTTGCCACCTTGACGATGTCTATGCCTCCCGATCAGAAGGAAATATCTTCACCCCCGAGAATGGGACTGTCATAATATACACCAGTATATCATGGTGCAGACACACACACACTGATGGACACACAGCAAGGCCAATCAACACACATAACACCGCAGCCAATCACCAGTTAGAGCACACTCACTATAAAGACAGGGCATCCTTTTCTCCTCCGTAGCTGGACACACCTCCTCCTTGCTTTGCCATGCGGTCTGAAATCCTTTGTCTGTGAACTCACCAGAATGAGACTGGCCTATCTCTACATTACAGTAACTAATATCTCTAAAGTAACTATTTTATATCACATTCGTCACAGAGATCCCTGTCACTCTGCATCCCCCTGACTCTGACTCAGTCCAGCCCGCTCCTGAACCGGCGGCTCCTGACCCACCCTTGAGGCGGTCAACCAGAATTCGTCGCCCACCTCAGAGGCTTAATTTATGAACTTTGTGAACTTTGCGGACTTATAGACTTTCTGAATTGTTTCGTTGCTTTGTTTGATCATTTACCTGGTTTGTATATAGTGTTCATCTCGTTATTCTTGTTGCATACTGTTTCTCTGCACCAGGCACCTTCCCATGTAAATAGCTTAGTTCTCATGTACATAGTCCCGTAAATATGTCTTTCGCACCCCACACGTAGTTAGGAACATTCTCACCATACACCATTTATTGACACACATATGCATTCTTTTATAAAAGGGGGGATGTCATAATATACACCAGTATATCATGGTGCAGACATACACTGATGGACACACAGTGGGACCAATCAACACACACAACACCGCAGCCAATCACCAGTTAGAGCACACACATTATAAAGACAGGGGGCATCAGAGTTTCCGCTCATTCGAGCTGCAGCTTCTTAGTAGGACAGAGCTCATAGCCTGCAGCACAGACATTCACCATGTGCTGAGTGCATAGACTGGTTAGGACAAGGCATAGGTCTTTAGTTCAATCTAATATCGTGTTAACCCACAGTGAAAGTATGTTAAACAGTTTCTGACTTAATAAAATAGTGTTGCACTATTTTTAGTGTTGGTGGCCTGTATGTGTTCCACGGATCCAGAGCGCCCAACACAACAGGGACATGTTTCCATTTCATTTTTGCTTCATTATGTAAAATGGCATTCCTCATTTTGTAATTTTTTTTTGTGTTTATTGGGCTGGATTCTCTGTTTGGGACACTATGTTATCCCGCCGGAGGTGAATTGCACCCGGTTTACCATCCTCCTGGGAGCGTAAACCGGCAAGCAATTCAGTGTTCCACGCCAGTGATTCCTGAGGGAATCTCGGTATCAGGCCATCATTTTCAGTGGGCGGCTCTGTAGCGAGGTCCCACGGTCAGTCACCGCTCCCCCACCCCACACCGCACGGCAGGCCCTCACCCCCGGATTGCCTAGGTGCCCATCCAACCCCCAAGTATGGGGGGGGGGTGACCCGAACTGTACCCAGCCAGGAACCCTGTCATAGGGCCACATTGGTAGAGTGTCATAGAATTTACAGTGCAGAAGGAGGCCATTCGGCCCATCGAGTCTGCAGTTACCCAAGGTCCACACCCCCACCCTATCCCCATAATCCAGTAACCCCACCAAACACTAAGGGCAATTTTGGACACTAAGTGCAATTTATCATGGCCAATCCACCTAACCTGCACATCTTTGGACTGTGGGAGGAAACCGGAGCACCCGGAGGAAACCCACGCACACACGGGGAGAACGTGCAGACTCCACACAGACAGTAACCTAAGCCGGGAATCGAACCTGGGACCCTGGAGCTGTGAAGCAATTGTGCTATCCACAATGATACCGTGCTGCCCTACATGTGGTAGAGACCACATGTGATCCGTGACCACGTGAATCCCGGCCCTGGGGACCGGAGAATCACAGAGGGCCAATGCATGGATCGCCGGGCTCACTAAATGGATGCAAATGGTGCGCCTTGCATTAAGACCCATTTGCATTTATTTAATGCTGCTGCAGGAGCACAGATGTGGATCTCTATTCCAGCATCTGGGGGGGTGGTGTCAGAGCACTGCTTTCGGATCAGCATCCGGCAATGCCAGGCACCAATCCCGACTTCGCGATTCTCCACCACATGCTGGACCCCGATACCGGCGAAGGATCCAGTCCATTATCTCTCCAAAGATGTTAAGTACGCTTTCTTGATTTACATTTGTTCTTCACAGAAGTTTTTGTGAACTATGAACAATGATTTAATTAGCAGTCAGTTTATCTTCTTGTTCGGAAAGATGCAGGGCACTGGAGGAGGAGGTGCAGAGGCGATTCACCAGAATGTTGCCTGGGAAAGAACATTTAAGTTATGGTTGGATAGGCTTGGGTAGTTTTCTCTGGAGCAAAGAAGACTGAGGGACCACCTGATTGAGGTGTACAAGATTATGAGGGGCATGGACAGGGTGGATAGGGAGCAGCTGTTCCCCTTAGTTGAAGGGTCAGTTACGAGGGGACACAAGTTCATGTTAAGAGGCAGGATATTTAGGGGGGATAAGAGGAAAACTCTTTTTACCCAGAGGGTGGTGGCAGTCTGGAATGCACTTCCTGGAGTGTGGTTGAGTTGATCCTCACGCAGGAAATGATGCTAAGTGTGGCCTCGGGGGAGGGGGGGAGGGGCGTTCACCCCGGGGACGAGATAACAACAAAGTGCCGTTAGATGGCAGGGTCTTTCCTGGCATTTGCTAATCCCGCCCAGAATGGACTCTGATCTTTTAAAAAATTAAATCGCGCCCATTGTGTTTTTTTGTTCGCTCTTTGTTGAATGTTCATGCTAGTGTCCAGTGTTGTACTTCCCACCCACTCTGTGAGACATGCCTGAACTTGAAGGCTCATCCCTTCAGGGTTGGAATGGGGATCACTGAAATATTGTAGGTGAACTCAAAGCTCTGTCAGGAGCTTGCCAGCCAACACCTTGAGATTGACCGTGGACTGAACTGACACTGTCCTTTAAGCTCCTCATTTCCTTTGCATGACTGTTTCCATGCCCCCTACCATACACAGATTGCCCTTCCCTCGTCCACGCCTCCCTGCTCCAACCCCACTCCTCCCCACCACTGACTTACCCTCGCTGGTCCTCAGCCTCCATGCAAGCTCTGTGCCACAGCATTCAACAAGGACAATCACTGACCACAAAGCATACTGTATACAATCTTTAAATGAATGGGAGCCAGGTGCCCAAGATTCTCATGCATTGCTGACTTCATCTTGAAGCTGGGATGCCACTCTTAAAAGTTTTACACAAATGGGTATTAATGGCCTATAAATGCATTACAAGTGGGAAGCTGCTACAGGGCAGCATGAGGTCCAACGCATCACAAACACGTCACAAAGTATTCTCTGCATTTCAATCCCTTGTGGTGAATTTGAAATTTCATATCCTGCCTAATTCAGCCAACCCCACTCACCATTACCAGCTCTTGTAGGTTTTTTAAAACAACCCCCCCCCCCCCCCCCCCCCCCCGCCCCCCGCAATATGTTTCCTATGTTTCCTACTAATGATGCACTATCGGGTGGCATTATTAGGTTCATATCATATGAGGCTTCAATTAATGCTACAGGAAAGCCCAAATGTGCCGACACAAACTGAAGACTTCCCACTTCACTGCTTCTTTCCCCTGTTTTTTCTGTACCTAGACTCCGATGTGAAAAAGGAACACTTGTGAGCCTCTGTCTTTCCTCTTCCAACTCGCTCCTTGCATCTTCTGGTGATAAAACTTTCTTGTAAATGCTGCAGTGACCTTCACTTGAAATGCAAAAACGTCTTGATCTCAAGCTCACTGAAATTCAACTCATCTTCTATCACAGTTGGATTGGCAGAGCTCTGCTGCTTAGGTTGCGAACAAATCTCTGACCATCATTAAGCTCATGCGGCAGAGTCGATAAAACCTACTCAAGCCAATTGATTACCTCAAACCTGCAAAGACAGGATATGAATACACATCAAACTCCCTGTACTGTGAAGTACAAATGTACACCAATGCTGCTGACATAGTGGAAGATGTTAAATGATCCTTCCCCTCCCTTACCTCACTGACAATGGAGATCACATGACCATTTTGCATTGAGCATCAAGACATCCCTTAGATCCAGAGGCTCAATGGAACAGAAAGCGCTACAGTGCGGGGCCCCGTCCAATGGAGGGGTCCCATACTGAGGGATGGCAGGTGTGGGAGCACCAGCCAGGGCCTGGTAGCTCTAAATTTGTTGACTGGCTCATTCTTGATGATCCAATACAGAACAACAATGCAGGACAACATCCGGCTCTGATTGGTGGACTTGCCTTTTGAGTGGGGAAACAGTTTGCTAGATGTTCCGAGGTGGTGGAGACTTAAAGCAGTTCAGATGGATCTTCTGAATTGGAGTGAAGTTTCTGAACTTTCATTGAGTGAAGCAGCAGCCAGGTTTCTGAGATTCAGCCCAGTGGGCAGCATGAGCCAAAAGTGAGGTTGTCGATCTAACATCGGGTTGCCTGCCTGCGAAGCCTTGAGCCAGCACGGCCAATGGGTGTCAAGGAGAGTGGCGGGTTGAGTTGACCAGAGCAGTCAGGGCTGAGAGTGAGAGCGCTGGGTGATAACTAGACTCGTGAGGGCGAGAAAGCAGAGGCTAGGCCACATAGCAAGCAGCAGCAATGCAGCCAGCCAGGAGCACATATGGTCCTCGAGACTCAGCCACCCGAGCGAGCTGTGTGAGCAGTCGGGAGCTGAGAGGGCCAGGCAGGCACCGGCGATGTGGTTTTTAGGGAGAAGCAGAGCAATTCGACCAGAGTCCAGGGCTGGGCAGCAACTCTATCAGCAAGGGCGAGAGCAGAGGCCAGATAGCCAGCAGGGGACACACAAATGAGAACGCAGGGCCCCCAAAAGTGCAAGTCTGCCTCTGCTCAGATGCCTCTCAGTTTTGAATATTAAGATAGATGCTCGTGTAGACACCCAATGTATCTTGATACACCATTCCCATTCCACATCCTCCCACACTTGCAATGCAGCAGCACCAATATCAACCCCCACCAACACCGAGCAGCATAATTGATCTGTGAGCATTACATTTCTCTGCATTTTCTCTAAAGGAAAACTGACCTCGCAACAGAGATTCTCTTACACTTGCCCTTCTCCCCTCTCATTTAAACTCACAATTATCATGCCTTTTGTCCACCATTCTGTTCCTTTTTTGCCTCCCTCCCTTCCCTCCTCCCAGTCTGCGCCTAATTACCCTCGAACCCTCATCGATGCAAATATTACACTTAGGCTTGCAGTTCTCCATGGTACGTTTTGGTGGCATGGCGGGCATTTAATCAGGCGGGGGAGTGGCAGGTAGGGATCCCACTGCGTTCCCACCTCCACTCCAAATAAGTTCATGGAGGGAAGGCCTGTGGACACCCTTCTCGCCACTGTTACCCGTTGAGGCTTAAGTGGACAATTAATGCCCACTGCTGGTGGTAATAACCGCCACTCGCCACTGCTGGTATTAACTTAATAGTGGGCTGGGGGCTTGCCACGAGGAGAGCACAACAAGCTCCCAGGGGGATTCCCTCATTCAAGGGCACTCAGTGCCTAACTGAGAGACCCAGCATTAGGAATGCGGGGGCCCCACTGCGAGCCACCATGCAACCAATCCTTCCCTCCCCAATGACCACCGCTCCATGAGTTCCATCACCCACCTCTAGCCTGGAATCTTCAATACCAGAGAAAGCCCACCACTGGCCTGTCAAGTGCCTGAGTGACACTTAATTCAGCAGGACTTCCTTCGAAGAGGCAGCATGCGGCAATGACCAGCTCTACGGCTAGCGGACAAGACTCTTGTCACCTCCATTAAATACAACCTCCATGTGCATTGCCGCAGGCCTTTAGCTAATGTATTTAAGGTAGAGATATATTGGTGGAAGTTTTAATCGTTCAATATTGGTACATATTTCTCTCTCATGAGAAAATTAGTGATGGTTGCTAAGAACAGCTGTACAAAAAAGATTAAAGATGATTCCCAGAGAACCCAAACCTATTAACAATCTCTTGACTTGCTTCGTAATACTGGTGTTGTCACATGGATATGTAGTCTATCTATGCAGCATTTATGCAAATAATAATTTATTAAATTATTCATGTCTCACATAAAAGCAAAAATAGCAATGTGTGCCGATAACTTCAGAACAGGAAATCTACATTAGTTTTAGTCAATTAAATGCAGGATTTATTCCACAATGAGTCAAAAGATCTTTATTATTATGACTCCTTTGTCTCAAAATGCAAATGCATACTGCAAATCAATCAAATTCAGCAGAAATAGACAGGTGGTCTTCTTCCCACCACTACCCCTATCCCTGTCTGCAATTTTACATGGGGTGGCTGAGACCTTATGCAACTGAAGCCTCTAAATGGTCAATTATTGGTCACTTCCCACCTGACCTCAATTTTAAGGCTGGTAGGAAGAGTTCAATGATGGGATGGTGGGGGTGCCTCTGTGGGTGCTCCCTTGCCAGTATCCTCACAAAGTCCCCACCCCTCCCATGTCCCTTTTCCTCTCCCTCCTTAGCTCCCCAATCCTACCCTGCAGTTAGCTGGTCTTAGACTCCAGGAATTAGAATCTGGGGACCGTGTTTGTCACACCAGTCCTGGCCATTGCTGTGACTGGTGCTGCTAGGACAGATTAGCCGCAGCTTTCTGAGGCAGAACATCTCCCCCTGCAAAGGGGCAGAAGTCTCATCTCTAGCCAATGAAAGCTTCTCAGAGCGATAAATGCTGTGGAGCAGGTGTGATCCGGGGGGGGGGGGGGGGGGGGGTGTTGCTGGGAAAGCCCACCATCTTAAAACTCCTGTCCCAATAATTAGTTGCTTCATCTTGGTGGAATAAATCGCTATTCTGCTCCCCACTATTTATTGGTTAGAAGCAATATCTACAATCATGAGTTACTGAAAAATGCAAAGTGTATCAAATAGGAATAGCTGTTTTCAGCTGTTTCTTATTTGCTTTTGTGGAAACAACATTGATATTGGAATTTAAATTCCAAAGAAGGGTAACATAAGGTAGAAGTACAATGATTGAGGGTTCTGTGCTCAAACACATCATACTCCTTTGGACAAAGCTCAAAGCTCTGAACTAAAACAGTTCAAATAAAGACTGAAACTCAGCACATCCTGGAGAAAAGCCAAAGGTCATGGTTCACACACTCTCAAGAGTTTCTAGTGAAATTAAACAATTACCTTATATCACACAACTTAAAAGACAACATTTCCCACCATAAACTATTCATGTTTCTAGTGTCACTCACTGCAGTCAATGGAGCACTTCACAACTGGTGATGAGAAAATGTCATTCCAGTTTTTGGTCCAGATATTCAGTCCTTAGGTTATGACTGAGTCCAATTCTAATTTTACCAGTAGGACAGCCAATTCTGCTATCTGAACAATCAGAAATCAGCAACACTACTTGGAGTCAATTTGACCAACTCAACCAGCAGCAATATCTCACTTACGCAGTAAATGTCATAATACCAACAGAAACCAATCACTGCAAGAGAAATAAAAGCGAAGAGTAAACCATAAATTATTCATATTATAAAAACACTGATTGGCTCCCTTAAGTTATAAAAAGCCTGGTGTTACACTGCTTCCTGAGTCAAATTCATTTTGATCGTTTAAATAAGGCATTGTCAAACTAGGGGGCGCGACCCGCGGATGGGTCGCGGGCGGGTGTCGGGAGGGTCGCGGAGGTGTCCGTCATGGCGCTCCCGATCGCGCAATCTGCGCGCAACAGCCAGCTATGAGTAACGCCAGCTGCAAGCGGCCTTCAAAATGGCCGCGAACGTGAAAAGAAAATGCGGCCGCACTGCATATGCGTGCCAGATCATCGGCGTGCATGCGCAAAACTATGCGCATGCACGCCGATGATCGGGCAAGCATTCGCAGAGCGGCCGCTTTTTTATTTAAAAGGTCACAGCTTTTTGTTTTACAAGTTCGGGGGGGTTTATTCATTTATTTTATTCATTTAATGTTTATTTTTTTCATTTATTTTATTCTTTTTTTTTTACACATTCGGGGGGGGGGGGTTTATTTCATAAAGTCTTACAGGAAAAAAATGCAGAACTTTGAACAGATGGAGATTCCATACTTTCTGACACCGGAATGCTTCACCTTCATCCAACAGGCTCCACTGGAGGAGCGTGTACGAGGGCCAAAGGGACCCAAAACCATTTCCTCCATTTTTGCCAGCAGCAAACAAGGTAAGAGAAAATGGTGGGTCGCACAGGTCGGCCGGCGTGGGTCGCGAAGGTCGGCCGGCGTGGGTCCCGAAGGTCGGCCATGTTGGGTCCCGCAGGTTGGCCGGTTGGTAAAAATGGGTCCCCAAAAGTTTGAAGAACACTGATTTAAACTGAGGTGCACACAATTGTAATAACTACGGAAGGAGATCTTTAATAAGACATCACACTACACACTCATAATGCATATGCTACCTTTGATCTCTAGATTCCATGTATATGGCCACTAAATTGTAGCACATCAAGATACATAAAATTGACATCAGAACAACAATGTGGAGACAAGGGGCGGAATTCCTCCCCCCCCACGCCGGGTGGGAGAATCGCCGGGGCAGCGCGTGTGTCATGCCACGCTGCCCCGACGCCCGCAAGCGATTCTCCCACCCCCCCCAAACCAGCGCGGCGAGAATCGCGGCTCACCATTTGTAACGGGCAAGCAGTGATTCTCCAGCCCGGATGGGTCAAGCGGCCTGCCCAACACAACGGGTTCCCGCCGGTGCCGTCCACACCTGGTCGCTGCCGGCGGGAACAGCACGAGAACGCTGGGAGGGTGGCCTGTGGGGGGGGGGGAGGGGGGCCTCAAATGGGGTCTGGCCCGCGATCGGTGCTCACCGATCGGCCTCTCCGAAGGAGGACCTCCTTTGTTCCTCCGCCCCGTAAGATCCATCCGACATCTTCTTGCGGGGGGCCTCGGGGAGGATGGCAACCACGCATGCACGGGTGACGTAATTTACGCGGCGCCGCTTTTACGTAGCGGCAAGGCCCGGCGCGCGTAAATGACGCGACGCCGCTCCTAGGCCCCGGGGGTGGGAGAATAGGGGGCTGGGAGCGGGCTCCGACGCTGGAGTGAAACACTCCGGTTTTCACTCCGGCGTCGGCACTTAAGTCTCCCGATGGGAGAATTGCGCCCAAGATACATTTAGGTCCTACCAATCATTCTGTTACCATCGGTATATTCTCCACTGTGGAAAAGTCATTTTATACTTTTGTGTATTTTTGTATTTTGTATGAGCACCTGGTAGACAAGAGGTTAATTTTAGGTGTGTGCTGGTATGTTGCTTATGTGACGAGATAAATTGGAATCATACCATAATAAGGCTCACTGGTGTGAACTGATATCCGTGACTAGGAAAAGGGAATTAAAGGACAGATATCCAAGCTATGTTATCAGTTGTGATCGATGGACAGATTTTGAAATGTGTAGATCAATGAACTTGCAAGCCCTAATTAAATGAATGTAAGGGTCATCAAGTCTGGAACATGGTTATACAGGGAAAAGTTAGCAATGGTGTTCAAGATATCCTGTTCAGGTTGTGACCATGATTCGTGACCACGATCGATGATTTAATGTAAGTATTGACAGATGAAATAACAAGATCAAAGCACAACTGTGTTACCGTCCTTTTAGGAACTGGTAATTTTTGTAGTAAAGTGGACAAAATTTGAAATCTCAGGTATTTGCGAAGAGAATAAAGTCGTTCGAATCTACGGTTTGAAACAAAGAAGAAATTTTTAGCATATAAGTGTCAACAAGATATTTATCGAATACCCTATCATCCAGAATTCATAAGAATTGCCTCACAACTGCAACATCAGAAGAAAGGAAGAGTCCTACCTATAGGATAAAAAGGACAGAGTAAAAAAGGTTTGTGACACATTTTTTTTTAAAATTTAGAGTACCCAATTCATTTTTTCCAATTAAGGGACAATTTAGCGTGGCCAATCCATCTACCCTGCACATCTTTGGGTTGTGGGGGCGAAACCCACGCAAACACGGGGAGAATGTGCAAACTCCACACGGACAGTGACCCAGAGCCGGATTGAACCTGGCACCACGGTGCCGTGAGGCAGCAGTGCTAACCACTGCACCACCGTGCTGCCCGCTGCACAGATTTTAAGATGACATAGGGAGAGGCAAGAAAAAAGGAGCATGGTGCCATTTGTGCTGCTCAAGTCAGTGGCAAGCAAGAACCATCTGAATTACGAAACTTGCTGCCTTTGTTTATTATGTATAACTTTTGTTGCTTAACAAACTGTCCTGCAGCCGCTTTAAGGGTAGATGGGTTTTGCAGTCCTCATGGCCATCTCGGGAACGAGCGGGCGAACCCCGGCCAATGGATAGAAAGCACAGGGCCCTGGGAGCAGGGGCCCGGGCAGTGTGGACCTAGAGCTGGAGAGTCAAGACCTAACCATCATTGCTCGGTGTCTTTTTCCCAGTATTAATAAGCCCCCTTTGTTGTTACTGGAAGTCTCTAGTGTCCAGTCTCGAGCCACCACAATTTCCTTTTCTGACATTTATTGTCCGGTCTCCGAACCTCTTACACCACTTCCAATTATTACAGTGACCCGATCAATATCTCCCAACCTTATGCACAAAGGTCAGGGGCTAGATTCTCCGCCGGCGGGATGCTTTGTTTTGCCGGCAGCCCAGAGGTTTCCTGAGGGCGTGAGGCTGCCCCACAATGGGAAACCCCATTGACCAGCCGGCATAACGGAGCATCCCGCCGACGTGCTGAAACAGAAATGTGGCGCGGCGGGGCGAAGAATCCAGCCCCTGTTTTCTGATCGGCAGAGACACCCTTGCCTTAGGCCTGCTTGACAATGCAATCCCTGTTCAGCAGAAAGCTATTTTGAATCATCATGCCCGATGTGATCACACGAACAGCTCAGGACATTCAGGTTTGCGGAAAATTCAGGTACACAAGATAATGGGGGACACGGGTGAATGTGAACTGTCATTCCCACACTTTGTACCGCATTTATGAGGGTATTAAATTACCATAAATTTGAATGGCCTTTAAATTGTCAGTGCAAGAAATATCAGCGAAGAATAAAAGACTTTTAATTTTTCTTTGGACCAGAATTGGTATGTTTTTATCCAAATTAAGAGATGAAAAATCCTGTGCCGCACATTGCGAATTTTCTGATATGATATCAGGCCTGTCAGGGTAGATTGCCACCAGCAGCATGAAGTCAGAATATTATCTGATAAGTGATAACACTTGTAAAAGAGCTGTAAATCTAAGGATTCAATGAATTTGTTCAACCACACATCTTCGAACAATGCAAACAGAAGAAGGGCAAGAAACGACTATCTGGCTTTCATGTATCTGTAACACATTATGCAATGCCCAATGACAGTGGCTCCACCCTGTCAGTGTAATGTCGTTCCTATTAGACTTGCTGTGCCAGCTTCTCACCTAATATCGTCAAAGAATTTCATAAGATTTGTTAAGACCTACCAACTATAAACCTATGCTGTCTATTTTTAATTATACTCCATGGGCGCAATTCTCCGGCCATGCTGCGCCGGACACTGCTGCGCAGCATGGCCATTGAAAGGCGGGATGCTCCGCTCCCGGGATCTACCCAGCTTGCAACCCCCCGCAAGATTCGATGCAACTCACGAGACGTTGCAAGGGGAATTCTGCCCACGATGGGCAGAATCTGCATATTAGAAAATCTGCATATTAGAGCAAGGCAGTGGGCCTCACTCTAATGTGCAGATTCCAGAGGTACCTGAGGCTTTGGGATTCAATCCCTTCCCCTCGAGGACCTCGGGCAAGCGCCATTTGGTACTGGTCTCCACAAACGAGAATCAGACGGAACAGCACTCGTGGGAGTCTCCAAGGGAGGCCCTCAGCTGCATGTCCTTTGAGCAAGATGGTGCCCTGGCACTGCTGGTGCCACCTGGGTGCCAGTCTGGCACTGCCAAGGTGCCCAGGTGGCACTGCCAGCTGACAAGGGCACTGCCAGTGTACCAGGTTGGCACAGCTGGGTTGCGCTCTGTGGGTGTTGCGGTGGGGGGGGGGGGGTGGGGGGGGGCACGGGACCCTCCCATGTTGCGTTCGGGCTGGGGGTGGAGGTCGGGGATTCTTTTGTGGACCTCGAAGATCGGGACGCCATTTTTAAATGGCATTCCGATCTCTCGCGGAGTTCTGGCGAGCAGAGCTCCCCATTGTAAAAAAACGGGGCTAAATGCAGCCTCACCCGCGCATTCCCTGTTCAGGTCCCTTATTCAAAGCGATTTTCATTGAAAAGCCATGTGTTTCCTGGTACTCACTAGGGAGCTTTGTTCCCTTTTGGGAAGATCATGCCCCATATTTCTGCCAATACCATGTTTATTATTTCTTCGCGGGTGTTCTTTTTTATTATCTTATTGTCGATGTTTAGTGCTTAGAACCTGGATATTGTTCCATCATTGTTTATAAATTTCTCCTTTTGTCCAACATATTGAGGGCTTGGGCAGTGTGGGGAAAATATAATTTTCCCTGACAGATGGCAAACTCTAGGGGAAGGTGTGGATTAAATTGGCAAATTTGTTAAACCCAATCCAACTGTGTTTGAGTGCATTTGCTTGCGTTTTAAGAGTGGTGGGTGTATGTGTAAATCACTCGGGAGAGGCGGGTCAGTAATTATAATATGTAAATGAGGCTCTGGTCTCCAAATTTGGCAACCATCTGTCTGCAGGCTGGCTTCTCAAGGCTCAGGAAAACCAGCAGCTAAAGAGTGGTGGGAACTGCTGATTGCAGCAAGGAAGTGAATCTGCCAGAATTGCTCTCCACCGGCTGCTCAAGCAAACCTGCCAATCGCAACCTCTCATCAATGCTGCAATTGACTCCTCACAAACCTGCAATCCCAGGCCTTCCTCCTCATGTCTGGTCCACAGACACTGGCCTCAAGGAGCCTTCCCAGCACACAAAGTTACCTTGTCCCACATTCCTCGCTATTTCCAGTTCGACTTCCCCTAAAACAAACTTGTGATGTTTCCCAGATAATCATTTCCTGCTGATTGTAAATTCGACTCCCCCATTAAACCCACAATGTTTCCTGGTTGCCGGCAACCATTCACTAACATCCCTGGCTGTGAGGCATTCTGTCGCCTGCGTTCGTTAATGTGCCACACAAAGGTTAAGGGTGGCGTATTGGTATTGTCACTGGATTAGTAATTCAGAGACCCAGTGCAATGCTCTGGGTACCTGGGTTCAAATCCCATCACAGCAGATGGTGAAATTTGAATTCAATAAAAATCTGGATTTAAATTGAAACCATTGTCAACTGTCATTTTTTAAAAATCACCTCGTTCACTCATGTCCTTTAGGGAATGAAATCTGCCATCCTTACCTGGTCTGGCCTGCATGTGACTCCAGATCCACAGTAATATGGTTAAATGCCCTCTGAAATGGCTTAGCCACTCAGTTGAAGGGCAATTAGGGATGGGCAATAGAAGCTAGCCCAGCCAGCCCATATACCATGAAGAATATACAAGATAACAGCTCCTGCAGTTGGGGGATAATGTATTAGCAAAAATAGAGGATTGGTTAATGGAAACAAAGTTGGCAGGCTGCAACTAGTGGAGTTTTGCAGCGATCAGTGCTTGGGTCCAAGCTATTTACAATTTATATTAAGGATTTTTTAAAAGTGACTAAGAGAAATGTATTTAAGTTCGCTGATGGTGCAAAGCTGTGAGGAAAACACAAAAAGGCTAGCGAGAGAGATGGACAGGGTAAATGAGTGGGCAACAAGGAGACAGATGGAGTACAATGTGAAGAATTGTGAACTTCAGTCTCAACAATAAAAAGGCAGAATATTTTTTAAAAGGGGTGAAGCTTTTAAATGTTAATGATCAGAGGAACCTAGGGATACCTGTACGAGGAGCACAGAATGTTAGCTTGGTGCACCAAGCAATTAGGAAGGCAAATGGCATGTTGGCCTTTAATTGCTCGGGGGTTAAAGTACAAGAATAAAAAAGCCTTTCTCCAAATGTACAGGGCTTTGGTGAAACCACACCTGGAGTACTGTGTGCAGTTTTAGTCTCCATATTTAAAGGACGATATACTTGCATTAGAGGTGGTAAGGAGAAGGTTCATTAGATTAGTCCCTGCGATGAGAGGGTTATCTTATGATGAGATGCAGAGTACATTGTGCCATGTGAGAGTACCTTTAAGAAATGGGTGTTGATCAGATAGCTGGAGTGGGTGTTGTAGCCAGTTAAAATGGCTAACTCCCAATTTAGAATGGCTAACTCCCGATTTAAAATGGCGAACGGCAAAGGCTGATGGGAAAGTCAGCCAACAGGACACAAACGAGCAGCTGCAGGTTGAGTGTGTATTTACCTCTGGAAAGACCAGACAAGATGGATACCGGCAACCATCAGCAGAACAAAACACCAGCCATCTGCATATTAATGAGCAATCCCCGGGGACAATGAGCAACATTTAGACACATAAAGCCAAACCAGACTCTTTGGCGCCAGCTAAAGCCTACACAATGGGAGGTGAACGACCACCTCAGGACCGATCATTGATCAGGGAACCACTCCAGCATTGGAGAAAATCGAACCAAGCGATTGGGACAAAGTCCAATCACTTGGAACCAGGTACAGGGTCCGCCATGAAAGGCGGGAAGCCCCTGGGGACTATAAGAATCAAGCCCAAGTTCAAATCGCTCTCTGCGTCTCTGCTTGACCGGGTCACTCAGCAACGCGAACCAACCCTTGACAGTGACCGGTCCAGCCATCGCTGATATCTAGTAAGTCTTACTTCAATGCTCGCTACGAGATAGGCGCTCCTAGCTACCAATCTGTACCAACTTCGAATCCCACAGGCTCAGAACCCGAACGAAAGGCCATTCATTTCCCTGACCTGGTGGGCCAGTTCCAAGTTAAGTATTGGCCTGTTAGCTGTAGAAGTAGTTTAGACGTAGAATTTATACATGAGTAGTGATTACTGTGTATAATAAATGTGCTTTGATTTAAATCTTACTAATCGGTGTATTGGATTATTGATCATTACTCGGACTTGAACCACGTGATGGTATCAGAAAGATACCTGGCAACTCAAGAGCAAAGGTGATAAAACAGAGCAATTAAACTAAGGCAAAAGTTAGCAACAGTGTACCTTTAAGAAATGGGTGTTTGTCGGATAGTTAAACTAGTATGGCAGGGGGAGGTGGGCACAGGAGCAATAGGTCAGAAGGTGAGAGCATTGAGGGAGAACTAGGGAATAGGGACAGTGGGGCTCTGAGGCAGAGCAGACAGGGAGAAGTTGCTGAACACAGCGGGTCTGGTGGCCTGAAGTGCATATGTTTTAATGCAAGAAGTATTACGGGTAAGGCAGATGAACTTAGAGCTTGGATTAGTACTTGGAACTATGATGTTGTTGCCATTACAGAGACCTGGTTGAGGGAAGGGCAGGATTGGCAGCTAAACGTTCCAGGATTTAGATGTTTCAGGTGGGATAGAGGGGGATGTAAAAGGGGAGGCGGAGTTGCGCTACTGGTTCAGGAGAATGTCACAGCTGTACTGCGGGAGGGCACCTCAGAGGGCAGTGAGGCTATATGGGTAGAGATCAGGAATCAGAAGGGTGCAGTTACAATGTTGGGGGTTTACTACAGGCCTCCCAACAGCCTGCAGGAGATAGAGGAGCAGATAGGTAGACAGATTTTGGAAAAGAGTAAAAACAACAGGGTTGTGGTGATGGGAGACTTCAACTTCCCCACTATTGACTGGGACTCACTTAGTGCCAGGGGCTTAGACGGGGCGGAGTTTGTAAGGAGCATCCAGGAGGGCTTCTTAAAACAATATGTAGACAGTCCAACTAGGGAAGGGGCGGTACTGGACCTGGTATTGGGGAATGAGCCCGGCCAGGTGGTAGATGTTTCAGTAGGGGAGCATTTCGGTAACAGTGACCACAATTCAGTAAGTTTTAAAGTACTGGTGGACAAGGATAAGAGTGGTCCTAGGATGAATGTGCTAAATTGGGGGAAGGCTAATTATAACAATATTAGGCGGGAACAGAAGAACATAGATTGGGGGCGGATGTTTGAGGGCAAATCAACATCTGACATGTGGGAGGCTTTCAAGTGTCAGTTGAAAGGAATTTAGGACCGGCATGTTCCTGTGAGGAAGAAGGATAAATACGGCAATTTTCGGGAACTTTGGATAACGAGAGATATTGTAGGCCTCGTCAAAAAGAAAAAGGAGGCATTTGTCAGGGCTAAAAGGCTGGGAACAGACGAAGCCTGCGTGGAATATAAGGAAAGTAGGAAGGAACTTAAGCAAGGAGTCAGGAGGGCTAGAAGGGGTCACGAAAAGTCATTGGCAAATAGGGTTAAGGAAAATCCCAAGGCTTTTTACACGTACATAAAAAGCAAGAGGGTAGCCAGGGAAAGGGTTGGCCCACTGAAGGATAGGCAAGGGAATCTATGTGTGGAGCCAGAGGAAATGGGCGAGGTACTAAATGAATACTTTGCATCAGTATTCACCAAAGAGAAGAAATTGGTAGATGTTGAGTCTGGAGAAGGGTGTGTAGATCGCCTGGGTCACATTGAGATCCAAAAAGACGAGGTGTTGGGTGTCTTGAAAAATATTAAGGTAGATAAGTCCCCAGGGCCTGATGGGATCTACCCCAGAATACTGAAGGAGGCTGGAGAGGAAATTGCTGAGGCCTTGACAGAAATCTTTGGATCCTCACTGTCTTCAGGGGATGTCCCGGAGGACTGGAGAATAGCCAATGTTGTTCCTCTGTTTAAGAAGGGTAGCAAGGATAATCCAGGGAACTACAGCCCGGTGAGCCTTACTTCAGTGGTAGGGAAATTACTGGAGAGAATTCTTCGAGACAGGATCTACTCCCATTTGGAAGCAAATGGACGTATTAGTGAGAGGCAGCATGGTTTTGTGAAGGGGAGGTCGTGTCTCACTAATTTAATAGAGTTTTTTGAGGAGGTCACTAAGATGATTGATGCAGGTAGGGCAGTGGATGTTGTCTATATGGACTTCAGTAAGGCCTTTGACAAGGTCCCTCATGGTAGACTAGTACAAAAGGTGAAGTCACACGGGATCAGGGGTGAGCTGGTAAGGTGGATACAGAACTGGCTAGGTCATAGAAGGCAGAGAGTAGCAATGGAAGGATGCTTTTCTGATTGGAGGGCTGTGACCAGTGGTGTTCCACAGGGATCAGTGCTGGGACCTTTGCTCTTTGTAGTACATATAAATGATTTGGAGGAAAATGTAACTGGTCTGATTAGTAAGTTTGCAGACGACACAAAGGTTGGTGGAATTGCGGATAGCGATGAGGACTGTCAGAGGATACAGCAGGATTTAGATTGTTTGGAGACTTGGGCGGAGAGATGGCAGATGGAGTTTAATCCGGACAAATGTGAGGTAATGCATTTTGGAAGGTCTAATGCAGGTAGGGAATATACAGTGAATGGTAGAACCCTCAAGAGTATTGAAAGTCAAAGAGATCTAGGAGTACAGGTCCACAGGTCATTGAAAGGGGCAACACAGGTGGAGAAGGTAGTCAAGAAGGCATACGGCATGCTTGCCTTCATTGGCCGGGGCATTGAGTATAAGAATTGCCAAGTCATGTTGCAGCTGTATAGAACCTTAGTTAGGCCACCCTTGGAGTATAGTGTTCAATTCTGGTCGCCACACTACCAGAAGGATGTGGAGGCTTTAGAGAGGGTGCAGAAGAGATTTACCAGAATGTTGCCTGGTATGGAGGGCATTAGCTATGAGGAGCGGTTGAATAAACTCGGTTTGTTCTCACTGGAACGAAGGAGGTTGAGGGGAGACCTGATAGAGGTCTACAAAATTATGAGGGGCATAGACAGAGTGGATAGTCAGAGGCTTTTCCCCAGGGTAGAGGGGTCAATTACTAGGGGGCATAGGTTTAAGGTGAGAGGGGCAAGGTTTAGAGTAGATGTACGAGGCAAGTTTTTTTACGCAGAGGGTAGTGGGTGCCTGGAACTCGTTACCGGAGGAGGTGGTGGAAGCAGGGACGATAGTGACATTTAAGGGGCATCTTGACAAATACATGAATAGGATGGGAATAGAGGGATACGGACCCAGGAAGTGTAGAAGATTGTAGTTTAGTCGGGCAGCATGGTTGGCACGGGCTTGGAGGGCCGAAGGGCCTGTTCCTGTGCTGTACATTTCTTTGTTCTTTGTTCTTTGGATGGCTGTAGTGATGTCAGAGAGTGGGTGGAGCTGGGCTCTCTGTCTGCTTTTACTTTCGCTTTGGGCTCTCTGCTACAGGTAAATTTTAGTTTCGTTTTTGAGAGCTGGATAGCTGCAGACAAAGCAAGCAGCTTTATAAGGATCTCTCTCTTTAATCTAAAGACTGTCTCTAGATCCTTTGGTGATTTAAAAATTATACCTGTTTCTGTAGAGAAGTTAAACCTGATGTCTTTCTGTACAAAGGGTTTGTTTTTGTCTTGTGGATGTTGCAAGGAAAGATTGAGAGTCACTTATAGAGTACTGCATTCTTTGGGCGATTTATTGGTGTTGATAGTTGTTAAGATGTTTACTGTGGGTTTATAAAGTGTTAACTAGTTTCATAAATAAACATTGTTTTAATTTAAAAGTACTTTAACTCTCTGTTACATCATACCTGTAAGGTAGGCCCGAGTGCTCCCCATAACCACAATCTATTAAAAGTTGTGGGTCAGGTGAACTCCATGATACACTTTGGGGTTCTATAAACCCTGGCCCATAACAATGAGCCTATAAACTCTGGAGATTAGAATAATAAGAGGTGATCTCAACAAAATATGCAAGCTAATGAAGGGGCTTGACTGAGAGCTTGATTCTGCTTACTAAAGAATCTAGGCGTGGAATTCTCCATTTTGAGACTAAGGGCGGGATTCTCCACTGCGTGCTTCCCAATGGGGCGGAGAATCCAGCATCGGGGGAAAAACAGGATCGACTCTGGCTCCCTGCGGGCATTGGGGTCAAGGCTCATTAAGACCCACTTGCATCCTATTTATGAGTTGGGAACTATATTCTCCGAGCCCTCGTGATTCTCCGGTCCTCTGTGTAGTGATCTGTAGAGACATCTGCACACACACCAGGGACTACAGACAGATGTAACAGCCACAGCATTACTGGAGGGCAGCATCAGAGATGGGTATAAAGGGTCCAGCCCAAGGAAGGATCCGGCTCTTTCAGAAGCACAGGGCTAGTGAGCAGCAGCAGACAGAGACAGCTCAGCATAGGCAGTTTACCTTAGCTTCACTGGTCATACCTCTTGACTGTATTATATCTAGTTAGGCTCTGGAAACATAACAAACCCATTGAATAAAGTATTTGTGTTAACTGGAAGTCTACAATCTTTATTCAGACTTAGAGAATAACATATGATACCAGGAGTGATTTCAGAAAGCTGGCTAGACACCAGCAAGAGAAGAAAAACTTAAACCGGATATTCGACTGTGGAAGACTTTGCAGCAAATGAATCCTCGACGACTAACTGATTCAATGGAACTTGTTGGAACTCCATGGCGGCTGGAAATAACCGGTAATTTAAGTTATAACTGGAAAATCTTTGAACAGATGTTCCAAATATCTATCACAGCTAATGTTTTAAGCACTGCCTCTGATGCAACAAAAATAGCCCTACTACTCTCAACAGGAAGGCATGAAGCTAGAGAAATGTATAATTGCTTTAATTACTTAGAAGGTGAGGACAACACCAAAGTAGAAGTTGTACTCAAAATATTTGCTGAACGCTGTAACAGTCAGGCTGGTGTGATGCTGGAAAGATTTAACTTTTGTCAGAGAAACGGAGGGCCCATCT
The DNA here is from genome assembly GCF_047496885.1 of Scyliorhinus torazame. Classification (NCBI taxonomy): domain Eukaryota; kingdom Metazoa; phylum Chordata; class Chondrichthyes; order Carcharhiniformes; family Scyliorhinidae; genus Scyliorhinus; species Scyliorhinus torazame. The sequence continues at coordinate 134,357,617 of NC_092710.1, forward strand.
CTGATTTTATTACAAATCTGAAGTTAATACCACAAGGCTGTGATTATGCTAATTTCAGAGACACTGTGATAATGCATCAATTAATTTCTGGACTATCTGATAATTTGAGGGAAGAACTTTCACAAAATAAGTATCTAACTCTAGAAATCGCTATACAAAAATGCCTTGCTTGTGAACAAAAACAAAATCAATACTTTGAGTCTTTACAAACACAAAATCATCATTTAGAAAACAAAATCAGTAAGAATGGCGTGAACACTCACCACGAGGCGGAGGCAGGATTGAATCGGAGGAAGGCGGTTCTGAGCGGCAGCGATCTTGAGAAAGGAGCCGCACATGCGCAGTTGCAAAAAGAGGGCACAGTGCAGGAAACTCGGTGTGCGCATGGGCAATCGAGTCCTACGCATGACATCACAAGCGTCATGACGTCAGAGGACCAGGACCACGCCCACTTAAAAGGGAAATGCACGAAAATGAACAAAAAGAAATTTTCTTGCCTCAAAAGACAGAACAATGCCCGAACTTACACCAGCAGTTGAAAATAACTTTCACAACACCCTGGAACAAGCAGTTATCACCGCCCTAGAAGATGATATGGTCCTTGTAGACTTCGACTCAGACGAAGATTTCATCTTGGGAGATGGCTACCCCAGTACCAAATCCGAACCGCAACTAGAGGTGTTGTACCGTGAAGACCCCGACGCGGAGTTATTTGGATTGGGGAACCTTCAGTCCAGCATATAGGACATCCCGACTTATGAGTGCAGGAATATGCTGCGGCCTGACGCCAAGAAACAGAGAGTAGTCCACGCAGGTGTGGGGTGTGGGGGGGACGGACGGACTGAATTGCATTACAGGGAGAGGGGGCCCAGCTGCAGTACCTCGTTATTGGGTCACCGGCATTAAATAGCGACCAGAATGTGCATGGCTAAGGATTGGGACTCGCTTTCTGATTTGTGCTACGTGCAATTCAGCTCAAACGGGGAAACATAGGGCGGGATTCTCCCAGCCCTACGCCGGGCCGGAGAATACATGCGAACGGGCCACGCCGCCCCAACGCCAGCACGTGATTCTCCGCAGAGCGGAGAATTGGCGCCATCGGCGCCGGCGTAGTTGGCACGGCGCCGTTCGTGGCTGCTCTACGCGGCCGGCCCACTGATTCTCTGGCTCGGATGGGCCGAGCGGCCATAAGAAAAGAGCCGAGTTCCGCCGGCCCCGTTCTAACCTGCTATGGGCTGGCAGTACCTCGGCGTGTAAGGGTCAGGGGGTCAGGGGGTCCGCCCCCTGGGGGGTCCTCCGATGTGGCCTGGCCCACGATTGGGGCCCACTGATTGGCGGGCCGGACTCTGTGGCTGGGGGCCTCCTTCCCTATGCGCCGGCCCCTGTAGCCCTGCGCCATGTTGCGTCAGGGCTGGCGCGTTGAAGAAGGCCACTGCGCATGCGCGTGTTGTCGCCGGTGCCACTGCGCATGTCCTCGTTGGCGCCGGCGCAACTGCGCATGCGCGGATCCCGCGGCACACAGTTCGCGCCGGGATCGGCAGCTGGAGCAGCACGAACCGCTCCAGTGCTGTGCTGGCCCCCCACAGCGTGGACCCTCTGCCGCGGGATTGGAGAATCCCGCCCATAGTCTCCCCAATCAAGAATCCTGCCCTAAGTGCAGTGGCGACCGGTTCCAATGGCACCTTTCCCGCTAGCCAGGATGACGGATTCCTTGCCCGATTCTGTGCTTGGAACCTCATTAATTATGCAGAGGTAAGTTCTGCTCCGGATCCCTTGGCAGCCTGAAGCTGATTCATCCCTCCACCCCCAACTGACAGCTTCTAAGGTCCTGGTGCCATATTTAAACACATCTCTCCAGCCCACGTTTCTTCACTAGACCATGCAGAATGTCGGCAACCCAGAGAGAAAAGGCTAGCAGCTTCAAGGTTTAGCCACCCTCCTCACCCGAACTCATCACCAGCGAAGTGGCCATGCCCTATTTGGGCCTCTGCCCACTGCATCTGGATTCTTTGTGCATCCCCCTCCAGTAAGCAGTGTGGTCTCCCTTTGACCCACTTTTCTGTGAGCTTTTCATGCAGCCTTGTCAGAGTCCAGCTTCATTCCCCTTGGTCTTCCTTCTGCCTCCCACTGCTCATCTTCTTCGTCCAAGGCAAGCCAAGGTGGGTTACAATGAAAGATACAGAGCTGAACTGGTGATGGACAAAGATATCTGCATCTTTCCGAGTCCTGCAGAGATGGCACTCAGCATCGATTTCTTCCCAGTTTAGTGCCCGTGGCATCCAACACCCTGAAGAACATATAGGATAATGGTATGTTCGACTTATTCTCAACTCCCAGCTTACCCTGCTGTCTAGCAGGGTGTGAGAGATGCTAATGGTGTGACTGTGTCCATCATTTTGCCAACCTTAACACTCTCTGATTTCATCCCAACCTTTCTCTTTCTGATTTCTTGCTTTGAGAGACCCAAGGAACTATCATCTGGTCAGCTACAGAAGCCCCAGGAGGAAGGAGAGAAAGAGCATGATGCTGCTGAAGTGACCCTGCCACTTGATCTGTCACTTGCAGTCACCAGCACAGATATCGGCCCTGCACATCCTGGAGGCTAGTGCAGAGTTGGGATCTGGACATGGGTGGGCTGCAGCAAGTCCAAGGAGTAAAAGATGGAGGTCACAGATGGGTACTGTTACGGAGGACTCAGGTGAGGGCTTGAATGGACCAGTGTACAGGAGAGGACTGCTGGACATGCACACTGAGATGTTAGGTGAATTGACTAGTCTATCAGAAGAGCCCCTGTCACTGTAAAGGAGTATGAAGGAAGCTGCCTCCAGATTGACAGAGGACAGGCCACAAAGCTTGCCCTCTCTGCAGCCTCTGCTCCATCTCCCTGTAAATGCTGCAGATCCAGAGGCAATGCTCTGGAAACTTCACGAACTCATCAAAACACTTCTAAAAACATTCCAGAAGACTTCCAAACACTTATTTGTAACAACAAAATTTAACAAATCCACATGAACTGTAATTAGGCTGTCTGGCCCATTAAATAACATGACTTAGGGCTCATGCCCCCATACATGTTGCAGTCTCTGTGGGGACAGCTCACCTACTCCACTAGCCAAACTTAAAAAAGCCCACCCCTGTCTGTGACTGTCATAATATACACCAGTATATTATGGTGCAGACACACACACACACTGATGGACATGCAGTGGGACCAATCAACATACACAACACCACAGCCAATCACCAGTGAGAGCACACACACTATAAAGACAGGGGACAGGAGAGTTCCCGCTAATTTCTAGTAGCAGCCAGCTCGGAGCACAGAGATCACAGCCTGCAACACAGATATTCACCATGTGCTGAGTGCATCACCTGGTTAGGACTAGGCAAGGATCAACTGTTAAAGCTGGTATTGCATTTACCCACAGTTCAAGTATGTTAATATAGTTAACCTTATAATAAAATAGAGTTGCACCACTTCCAGTGTTGGTGATCTGTTTGTGATCCAGAACACCCAACACATCATGGTACAAGGAGTGGTTGCATACTAGCACTTCTGAGACCCACCTGCAACTAATCAGCATTCCGGCATCCTGAAGTATGGAGAACATCAACCCGCTGCCGCCGCTCCGCATCGCCGGCAATCTCGGGGTCAATTGGAAGACTTTTAAACAGCGCTTCCAGCTCTTCCTCGAAGCGATGGACAGGGAGAACGCCTCGGACACCAGAAAGATTGCTCTGCTCCTCTCCACGGCCGGGCAACACACCATCCACATCTTCAATTCCCTCACATTCGCAGATGACGAGGACAAGACAAAATACAAGACGGTTCTCCTCAAATTCGATACCCACTTCAGCATAGAGATCAATGAAAGCTTCGAAAGATACCTGTTCCAGCAGTGCTTGCAGTGTAAGGACGAGCATTTCCAATCCTTTTTAACACACCTCCGCATCCTTGCGCAGTCCTGCGGCTACAGGCCCACCTCCGACTCCATGATACGCGACCAGATCGTATTTGGTGTTCTGTCGGACCCCCTGCGTCAGCAGCTCCTCAAAATTAAGCAACTCACCCTAGCGATTGCCATCGAGACCCCTGTCCTGCATGAAAATACCACCAGTCGGTACTCCCACATACAGGCGGCTGAAACGGCGCGGCAAGGTCCCCACGAGACGGAACGGGTCCAAACAATTGAACACCTCCAAGGCTGCAGCCTGGATGAGGGCGGCCATTTCGCGCGCTTTTCACGGCCTCCCGCGCTTGTACGCGCCAAACGAGGGGACAGTGACATGGAGGAATGTGATGCCCAGGGGCGCACCACGCAGGACCGCACCGCGCATGGGTGGTGGTGCAACGAGCGTACTGACGTCACGATGTACGGCAACTGTGGCTCCGCCCATTTAAAGCGACAATGTCCTGCAAAATCGCGACAATGCCTACGATGTGGCAGACTTGGCCACTATGCTGCCTGCTGCCGAGCAGCTCAGCCTGCCAATTTGCATCGCTTCAACCAGCCTCGCAGGAACGTTCGGGCAATTCAACCCACGTTCACCGGTCCGATTCTGACTTCCCGCAGATCAGTGACACTGAGGACCCGAGGGAGCCTTTTCCGGTCGCTGTTATAACAAAGAACAGGCTGTCCCCAAATCAAAACCACCAACCGCTGTCGGTGCACAGCATTGATACAGACGACGAGTGGGGTGCCACCCTGACGGTCAACCAGAATTCGTCGCCCACCTCAGAGATTTGACTTATGAGTTTTACAATGTTGGTCTCTTTGATCTGTTCTGTTATCCTGTTTCATCGTTCCAGTAGTTTGTATATAATGTTCATTTCGTTGTTGGTGTGACACCCTATTGGTCTGCACCAGGCACCTTCCCTGTAAATAGATTAGCCTCATGTACATAGTCATGTAAATAACACGCACACACATAGTCAGGTACATTCACTACACGATATTTATTATCACGCAGGCACATGTTCTTTATATAAAAGGGGGGATGTCATAATACACACACTGATGGACATGCAGTCGGACCAATCAGCATACACAACACCGCAGCCAATCACCAGTGAGAGCACACGCACTATAAAGACAGGGGACAGGAGAGTTCCCGCTCATTTCTAGTAGCAGCCAGTTCGGAGCACAGAGCTCACAGCCTGCAACACAGACATTCACCATGTGCTGAGTGCATCACCTGGTTAGGACTAGGCAAGAGTCAACAGTTAAAGCTGGTATTGCATTTACCCACAGTTCAAGTATGTTAATATAGTTAACCTTATAATAAAATAGAGTTGCACCACTTCCAGTGTTCGTGACCTGTTTGTGATCCAGAACACCCAACACATCGGTGACTACACAGTAAAGCTCTAGAAAATGTTTGTTTCTTTTGAGTAAATAACGTAGGTGCTGCCTGGATGAGATTGTGGAGTACTTGGAAGTGTGTGGTAAAATAGGGTTGAGTCAGCACGGCTTTGTCAAGGGAAGGTCATGTCTGAGGAGGTAAGAAAGAAGTTAGACAAAGGAGAGCAAGTGGACGTGATCTATTTGGATTTCTAGAAGATATCATACAGGAGGCTGCTAAATAAGATAACAGTCCATGGTGTCCGGGGTAAGGTACTGGCAAGGATAGAGGATTGGCTGACTGGCAGAAGGTGATAAAGGGGTATTTTTCAGAATGGCAGTCGTGACTAGTGGTGTTCCGCAGGGGTCAGTGTTGGGACAACAACTATTCATAATATACATTAACGATCTGGAAGGAACTGAGGGCATTGTTGCCAAGATTTCAGACGATACAAAGAAATGTCGAGGGTGACGTAGTGTTGAGGAAGCTGGAGGCTGCAGAAGAACTTGGACAAGCTGGGGGAGTGGGCAAAGAAGTGACGATGAAATAAAATGGGGAAAAATGTGAGGTTCTGCACTTTGGTAGGAATGGCTATTTTCTAAATGAGGAAAGATTTTGGAAATCAGAAACACAACGGGACTTAGGCGTCCTAGTTCAGGATTCCCTTAAAGTTAACATGCAGGTTCAGTTGGCAGTTAGGAAGGCAAATGTAATGTTTGCATTTATTTCGAGAGGGCTAGAATACAAGAGCAGGGATGTACTGTTGAGGTCATATAAGGCTCTGGTCAGACCCCATTTGGAATATTCTGAGCAGTTTTGTACCTAAGGAAAGATGTGCTGGCCTTGAAGGGAGTCCACAGGAGGTTCAAAAAATGAAGGGCTTGTCTTTATTTTTTCTTTACAACATACAGTGCAGAAGGAGGCCATTCGGCCCATCAAGTCTGCACCGACCCACTTAAGCCCTCACTTTCACCCTATCCCCATAACCCAATAACGCCTCCTAACCTTTTTTTGGACACTAAGGGCAATTTATCATGGCCAATCCACCTAACATGCATGCCTTTGGACTGTGGGAGGAAACCGGAGCATCCGGAGGAAACCCACGCAGATACGGGGAGAATGCGCAGACTTCACACAGACAGTGACCCAGCGGGGAATCGAACAGTGCTATCCACTTGTGCTACCGTGCTGCCCATATGAATGATCTCGGAATGAAGGACTTGTCATATGAGGAGCAGTTGAGGACTCTAGGTCTGTACTCAATGGAGTTTAGAAGGATGAGGGGGATCTCATTGAAATTTACAGAATACTGAGAAGGCCTAGATAGAGTGGACGTGGAGAGGATGTTTCCGCTAGTAAGAAAAACAAGAAACCGAGGGCACAGCCTCAGACTGAAGGGATGATCCTTTAAACTGAGCTGAGGAGGAATTCCTTCAGCCAGACAGTGGTAAATTGTGGAACTCATTGCCGCAGAAGGCTGTGGGGCCAGGTGTCTTTAAGCCTGAGAAAAATAGGGTATTGATTAAAAAGGGGATCAGGAGTTATGGGGAGAAGGCAGGAGAATGAGGATGAGAAACATATCAGCCATGATTGAATGGTGGAGCAAATTCGATGGGCCAAATGGCCTAATTCTGCTCCGATATCTTATGGTCTTCTGGACATTCATTGCACAAATTAGGGATCCTGGTGTCTCACACCAGCCGGTTGGGCCGTATGGCACAGGAATAGTGTCAATTCAGAGCCTTCGCGGGCATGCAGTGACCTGCACAAGCCACTACCATAATGCAGGAAGCAGTTGGCAGCACAGAAAACAGGGGACACTGAGTGGCGCTACACCACAATATTTCTCACTTCTTGCATTCCTAGAGCATTTATTTTGATGGCATTGACAATGTAATTCAAGTAAAAGTATTTGAAAAATGTTTTGAACAGTTCCAATCTATAAATGAACCCGTGAAATGGTAACATCAGCACAAAGTCTTCTGGCAAAGCAATTGGAAATCACTAGCAGGATACTGTTACACAGAAATTTTCCCATGATCCCTAATAAAGATGAAGCATTTCCATTCTGTTGCGATTACCACGGCAAAATATTTAATTAATTAGGTCAATAAATTGAAGAGCTAGCAAATCTGTGGCCTCTTGAGTGAGATTTCCTGACAGCCAAAGCAGATTTGTGAGGTAAATGCAATATGACAACATGGTGCCTGATTAAAAGAAGTAAAGAGCTTCTGGAATGAAAAGACCTGGAAATAATTGAACTGCATAAAATTACTTGCTTCATTTAGATAAGGCCAGGAATCTCCAATATCCGTAGCATCACTTAGGGCTTTCTCGCTCACCAGGGAGCAGGCAAATATCAATTATGAACTTATCAGTATCTGCAGTGTATAAGATCTGTTTCAAATAGATTCAAGGTAGAATTTAATCTGCCGCTGAATTTAATGCAGGCAGATGTAGCTCCAGCAGCGGCTGGAAAACTGGGGGTAACCAAGGTGCAGCCATTTTTTGGGAGCCCCGACCTAATTCTATGGCATCAGAAAGTTAACTGCCTGGCATTGGAACTTCTGTCCATTTGAGGGAGGAGAGCCTGCCTCCAAGAGCTGCCAACCAGAGGATTGGAAACTTTTCAGTCCCAACAGTGCCACTACGAGCAGTGGCCAACAATGGGACTACATCTGATCAGGAGAGACTGCATCTGATCAGGAGCCACAGAAATGGAAGTCCCCCCAGAACTGGGTTGAGCTCATCGAAGGCCAGTCCAGCAGGGTCCGGCAAGTGTTTGGGGGGGGTCAAATATCAGTGGAACAGCATTTAGGGGACAGTGACCCATTGTGTCATAAGGTTTCTGTTGGCCATGGAAAATGACAGGGAACAATCCAGAGCAGGGACAGTTAATAGGGGCAACGCCAACTTCAATGGGATGAGAATGCATTCGAGTCAAGTGAGTGAGAATCAAATGCTGGCAGAAAAAGACAGTAACTAAACAATGAGCCACATTCAAAGAAAAAGTATTGCAGGTGTGATAATAAAGGAAAAACAATGAATTATATCTGGAAATACTGAAACTTAAATAAGACCTGTGAGTTTTAAAAAATGGACATACAAGCTAAAGATGGCTGAGGATGTAAAGTCAGTCAGTCACTGGCTGAATTGCTGGTTGGTGATGCTCTGAGAGACAATGGAACCCCACCCTGTTTCCAGACAAAGATACTTCTAAAGCGTACATAAACTGACATCTCCAGTAATAATAATCTTTATTGTCACATTAGGCTTACATTAACACTGCAATGAATTTACTGTGAAAAACCCCTAGTTGCCACACTCTGGCGCCTGTTCGGGTACATGGAGGGAGAATTCAGAATGTCCAAATTACCTAACAGTATGTCTTTCGGGAGGAAACCGGAGCACTTAGATCAAATCAGGGCAGGACCTATTCAGTTAATGGTAGGGAGTTGGGGAGAGTTACAGAACAAAGAGATCTAGGAATACAGATTCATAGCTCCTTGAAGGTGGAGTCGCAGGTGGACAGGGTGGTGAAGAAGGCATTCAGCATGCTAGGTTTTATTGGTTAGAATATTGAATACAGGAGTTGGGACGTCTTGTTGAAATTGTACAGGACTGCCAAGCTCAGCTTAATTCAGTTTAAGGTGGTACATCGGGTACACATGACGACGGCGAGAATGAGCAAGTTCTTTGGGGTGGAGGACAGCTGTGCGAGATGTTCAGGAAGTCCAGCGAACCGTGTCCATATGTTCTGGGCATGCCTGGCGCTTAAAGAATTCTGGCAGGGCTTTGCGAGGGCTAAGTCCAGGATTTTGGACATGCGGGTGAAGCCGAGTCCAGAAATAGCAATCTTTGGGGTGTCAGAGGATCCGGGAGTGTAGGAAGCGAAAGAGGCCGAGGTTTTGGCCTTTGCCTCCCTGGTAGCCTGGAGACGGATCTTGTTAATGTGGAGAGACTCGAAACTCCCGAGTGTGGAGACCTGGGTTAGTGACATGGCTGGGTTTCTCAGCCTGGAGCGAATAAAGTTTGCCTTGAGAGGGTCCTAGCTGGCGTTCTCCCGGCGGTGGCAATCGTTCCTTGACTTTCTAGGAGAGCGTTAAAATGTCAGCAGCAGCAGCAATCCGGGGGGGAGAGGGGGGGGGGGGGGGGGGGGGGGAAACTGTTCATTTAATGTATATTCTCTTTTTGTATCATGATAACAGCCACCTAGTTTTGTTAAATATTTTCCTTTTATTTTTCTGTTATTGGTTATGTAAAAATTCTGTTTGAAAAAAGCTTTAATAAAAACAAATTAAAAAAAAAAAAAAGAAATTGTACAGGACATTGGTACGACCACACATGGAATACTGTGTTCAGTTCTGGTCACCCTATTATAGGAAGGATATTGTTGAACTAGAAAGAGTGCTAAAGAGATTTACTGGGATGCTACCAGGACTTGATGGTCTGAATTATAAAGAGGCTGTATAGGCAGGGACTTTTCCCTTTTTAGGCATAGGGGGCTTAGGTATGAACTTATAGAGGTCTATAAAATAATGAGGAGCATAGATAAGGTAGACAGTCAACATCTTTTCCCAAAGGTAGAGGAGTCTAGAACTAGAGGGCTGATGCACGATCAATCACTACTGAAGCGAGATTGTAGTCCAATTGAAGGCTTCAATTAACAAGTAGTCACCCCAGCAGCTCCGGTACAGAATGACTGCTGTGGGTGAAACACAGACTCTTATGCTCCGCTTGCTGGGCGGAACCAGCAGGCAGGTTCTACCACTCATACTGCAGTATAAGATACATCCCACCTAGGTACCTCTATACCCCTAATATAGCCTACCACAAGGGCAGAGGTTTAAGGTGAGAGGGGAGAGATACAAAAGAGACCAGAGGGACGTTTCTTCACACAGAGGGTGGTGAGCATCTGGAACGGGCTGCCAGAGGCAGTGGGCGAGGCGGATACAATTTTGTCTTTTAAAAAGCAGTTAGACAGTTACATGGACAGGATTTATATCGAGGGATATGGCTCAAATGCGGGCAAGTGGGACTAGCTTCATGAGAGACTGGGTGGCATGGACAAGCTGGGCCGAGGGGCCTGTTTCCATACTGTAAACATCTATGATTCCGTGAATCTATGACACCCAGAGGAAACCTGCGCAGACACAGGGAGAACGTGCAGATGCCACACAGAGAGTGCTAACCACTGTGCTACCGTGCTGCCATGTATCTTTATATGTATGTCATGTACAGACAAAAAATATTATGGGAGCGATTTAATGCCCACACAGCACTCGAAAAGCAGCTCGCCGCGTCACAGCATGGCCGATAAAAGCCGGGAGACCCCGCTCCTAGGATCTACTGAGCTCACAACGCCTCAAGAGATCTCACACGATCTCGTGAAGCGTCGCGATGTGAATCCACCCATCGTGGGCAGGATCACATTTTAGCAAATCTGCATATTAAGGCAAGACAGCTAGTCTCACTAGGCACTTGTCGGGGTGTCCCAGGGTATCGGAGGCCCTCAGATGCATGCCCTTTGGGCAGGGTGGCACCCTGACACTGCTGGTGCCATCCAGACACCCTGGCAGTGTCACCTGGTTGCCAGACCAGCAGTGTTAGCTGGAGTGGGCACTGCCAGAGTGCCAGCCTGGCACTGCCAAGGTGCCAACCTAGCATTTTGTGTGCAGGTGTTGGGGGTGCGAGGGGAACCCTCCCGCAGTGTGTTGGGGCTGGAGGGGTTGGGAGTCACTTCGGGCGCACCCCGATCTCTCGCTACACTGAGGAGATCCAGCGAGCGGAGCTCCTCAGTGCATAAAATGGGGCTATGTGCAGCCTTGGGCACAGGTTCCCCACTGAGGCCCCTTATCAAATGTGAGTTGTGCCGAGAAACCTGCAGCTGAACATGCTTGCTATGGGACTTTGTTCACAGTTAGTTATATTGTGCCCTATGTGTGTAATGTCCCAGACAGATGTGTACATTTCACCTTCTAGGACTATGCAATGACTGGGATAAAGCCAGCTGGTACGTATGTGTATGTGTGAAGTAGTGCTGGGAGTGTAAACATGTGTGTGACACAAGAGAAAATGCAGCCAGCAGCAGCACCCCAGCAAAAAGTTTTTGCAGGTATCTTTCTCTCTCTTATTGTTGACATAGGGGGGCCTTGTGGCACTGCGGTGGAGCCCCTTCTGCTGGACCAGAAGCTCTGAGTTTGACACCACGCCTGGATCTGTTGGCCACGGAAGGAGTGTTCAACACGGTTCAACAAGCTGACAATCAGCGTGGAAATCCTTCCACCACTTGCCCCACTATTCCCCAAAGGGTAAAAAAAGAACAGGATATGGTTGTGGAGATATGCTAACAACAACATTGTTGAAGTAAGCCAAGTCAAACTGCAGAATACTGGAATCTTGAAACTGACTATTTGCCTGCTGAAGTCAGTGCTACTGAAATCACGATCGCAACAGTCCCATCACTCAAACATTTACTCCTCACGAGTCGAGGATTGTTTTGTATATTTTACTTACTTACTTCGGACTCCATTCTCATTTTTAATCCTTGTGAATGTGTATGCAAGAGTCCATTTATGTAAACTCACTCTTTCTTTAACTCAAGAAAGTCTGGGACTCGGCCGGTCGGGGGCGGAGCATCGGGGGGAGGGGCTCAGGCAACGTCCTGAGTCCATCGATATTCCTATAGAGTACGCCGCTTTGGAGGGGCGGAGCATCGCATAAAAAAGGGCACTTGAATGTGGAGGCAGGAGAAATAGCAGAGATAGTGGGCTGGATTCTCTGATCGCTGGCGCCGAAATCGCATTCGGCGATCGGTTGAAGAATGCGTTTTAAGGCTGGAATCAGAGGCTACACCCTCTCAAAAAAGGCGTACTCGAGAAGTGTGCCCCACGCCATTGGAATGGCCTTAGCACGTCACCTGAGGCCCTCTCCCGATACTCCGCCCCCGTTGGGCTCGTGGCCTCACAACTTTCGGGGACCTCGCGTGGCGGCTGCAGACTGTGTCCAGCGGCGCCACAGTTGGGGGGGGGGGTGGAGTAGACGGGGCTTTGGCGGGGACTGGAGGGACTGGTGGGGGGTGGTGCAGGGGTGGCGAGGAGCGTAACAGGGGGGCAGTTTTTGGCAGGCAGGGCCCGCGCCTGGCCGGCGCCATGTTGTACGGAGCGGCCGCCGTCGTGCGCATGCGCAGCCACAGACCCAGCCATTCTGCGGCCGTATCTGCAGGTAAAGCTGGGGGGCCCCCACCGGGCGGAGGATTGGTGCGGGGGTGGCACCGATTTTTTGGTCGTAAGACCAGACGGATCCTGCGGACATAGCCGCAGAATCAGAGAATCCAGCCCATTAAGTCAGCTCTTTGCACCTCTCTTTACAAAGGAAGAAAATGCTTCCCAGGCCGAGGTGAGAGAGGAGGTAATTGGTACACTCGAGGAATTTACAACTGAGAAAGAGGTGGTGTTCAAAAAGTTATATTTACTTAAAATTAATAAAGTACCAGAAACGGATGAGGTACACCAAAGGGTACTGACGGAGGTGAAAGTGGAAATTTAGAGGAACTAGTGACAATCTTCCTTATACACAGGAGTGGTGCCAGAGGACCAGAGAACGGCGAATATTACATCCTTCTAAAGGGGTGCAAGGATAAAGCCGGCATCTGCAGAACCAGTCAGTCTGACTTCAGTAGTAGGGAAACCTCTGGAAACTGTAGTTTGAGATTAAATCAATCGTCACTTAGATAAATGCAGGATAATTAATGAAGCCAGCATGGATTCATTCAGGGAAAATCAAGTTTAACTAACTTGCTGGACTTTAGTGAGGAGGTAACAGAGAAAATTGATAAGGACCATTCTGTTGATGTGGTTTATATGGATTTTCAAAGGGTATTTGATACAGTGCCACACAACAAACCTGTGAGCTCATATAATAAAAGAGAAAGTAAGCACATAGATAAGAAATTAGCTGAGTGACAGGAAACAGAGTAATGACAAATGGTTACTTTTCAGATTGGAGGAAGGTTTGTAGTGGAGTTCTCCAGGGGTCAATTGTTGGGATTCGTGCTCATTCTGATATATATTAATGACCGAGACTGTGGTATCCAGGGCATGATTTCAAAATCTGCAGATGACATGGAGATTGGAAATGTTGTCAACTCTGGTGAGGATAGTCTTGATCTTCAAAAGGACATAGACATGTTGGTGGAATGGCAGAGAAGTGGCGGATGAAGTTTAATGCAGAGAAGTGTGAGGTGTTTCATTTTGGCAGAAAGAATTTGAGAGTATGAAACAAAGGGATGCACTCCAAAGGAGGTGTAGGAACAGAGGAACACAATGTGTGTGTATATAAGTCATTGAAGATGGCAAGGCAGGTTGAGAGAGCAGTTAAGTGAAGAGGCTTGTTGAAACTGTATAAGACATGAGTTAGGCCTCATCTGAAGTTTTGTATCCAGTTCTGGGCACCATACATGAGGAAGGATGTGAAAGCATTGCGGAGAGTACTGAAGCGATTCACAAGAATGATTCCAGGAGTAAAGAACTGTAGCTTTGAGGATAGACTAGAGAGGTTGGGAGTGTTTTCCCAGGCCGAAAAAGGCTGAGAGGAAATTAGATAGAGGTAATAAAGATCCTGAGGGGTATGGGCAGGGTAAATATTGAGAAACTGTTACCACTCAAGAGAGCATCAAGAACTAAAAGGCACAGGTTCAAAATAATTGGTAAAAGAAGAAAAAGTGACGCGAGGTGAAGTATTTTCACCTCGAGGGTGGTTGGAGTCTCGAACCAACTTCTTGAGAGGATGGTGGAGAGAAAGTCGATCGAGGTATTCAAAAGGTGATTGCATCGCTATCTGAAATGAAAGAATGTGCTAGGTTACGGGGATAAGGCAGGGAAGTGGGAGAAGCTAGAATGCTCTTTCAGAGTCAGTTCAGATTCACTGACCTTCTGCACTGTAAAAATTCTGTGATTCTGTATTAAGGAGCATCTTAAATGAGGAAAGTGAGGTCGAAAGGCAGAGATGTTTGGTAGGGAATTACATTTTTGAATGATTAAGAGGCTGGAATTAGAGGAGTACAGTTATCCAAGAGTGTTGTGCAGCAGAAGGAGATAATTATAAGACCATAAGATGTAGGAGCAGGAATAAGCCACTCGGCCCATCAAGTCTGCCAGGCCATTCAATGAGATCATGGATGATCTGATATAATCCTCAACTCCACAGCAGAGCTCCCATCCCCACCAGCCAAGCACTCAACAAACACAATGTTAATAGCCACACTCCAGATGTGGAACCAGCTAAGACAACACTTAGGTGTTGACCGAAATGTCCACCATGGCCCGCATCTGCAATAATCACAGGTTCGCGCCAGCTAAAATATACACCGCCTGAAAAGGTGGAGACAGGAGGGGGGCACACTGACAGTTAGTGACTTCTACACGGACAATAGACTGACAACGCTAGAAGAACTGATAGCGAAGCTTCAACTGACCAGAGGGAACGAGTTATGATCCATGGAAGTCAAAAACTTCCTCTGTAGGGAAACAATGACATACCCAAGGCCACTGGAACAATGATTATTAGAAGAACTGTTGGACGGAATCTGTATGAGCGACTGTTGGGAAAGGCAAACTCCCTCCTGGATGAGACAAGGGAAAAATGAGAGGAAGAGCTAGGGATTGGAATAGGGTGTGGACTCTGGAGCGAGGCACTGAACGGGGTCAACTCCACCTCCACATGCGCAAGACTAAGCCTAGTGCAGCTAAAGGTGGTATAGAGAGCACACCTCATCAGAACCAAATGAGTAGGTTATTCTCGGAGGTGGAGGACAAATGTGAACGGTGCCAGGGAGGCCCGGCCAACCACACCCACGTGTTTTGGGCATGTCCCAGACTTGTCGGGTTCTGGATTGCCTTCTTCGAGGCAATATCCAA
The DNA here is from genome assembly GCF_047496885.1 of Scyliorhinus torazame. Classification (NCBI taxonomy): domain Eukaryota; kingdom Metazoa; phylum Chordata; class Chondrichthyes; order Carcharhiniformes; family Scyliorhinidae; genus Scyliorhinus; species Scyliorhinus torazame. The sequence goes on from NC_092710.1 coordinate 134,372,877, forward strand.
GATTGTGGGGGTGAGGGTGGAACCGTTCCCAAAGGTGGTGGTATTCGGGGTATCAGACCAGCCAGAACTCCTTATGGGGAGAAGCATAACCGGGAGGCATTGGAGGTCAGTGAGCACAGGGGCGATAGGCCAGATGATCTTTTAAGTCTTAAACGTTTCTAATCTTCATAAGCGGTTGTTCACATGTGATTCCAAAAGCAGTCAATAATGGTAATCAATAATATATTCATCCCTCGCATCTTAAAAATATGTCCTTTGCTTTAATATTGTTTTCTCTTAGTTAATTCTGAAATGCACCGAATGATCATGATGTTCAACAACAGTCAAAAAGAGAAATATTTGCCATCAGCCTTCATAAGCGAAGAAATTTTAAGGCAATTGTTATAACCCACACAAGGCCTATGAGGTTCATGGAATCATAGAATTTACAGTGCAGAAGGAGCCATTCCACCCATCGAGTCTGCACTGGCCCTTGGAAAGAACACCTTACTTAAGCCCACACCTCCACCATATCCCCAGTAACCCCACCTAACCTTTTTGGACACTAAGGGCAATTTATCATGGCCAATCCACCTAAACTGCACATCTGTGGGAGGAAACCTGAGCACCCGGAGGAAACCCACGCAGACACGGGGAGAACGTGCAGACTCCGCACAGACAGTGACCCAAGAATCGAACCTAGGACCCTGGAGCTGATAAGCAACTGTGCTAACCACTGTGCTACCGTGCCCACACTTAGTCTCCAATTGGATCAATTAGTCTCCCCATGAGTCTCACTGAGCAGGGGATGGGGCCCCATCAGCGGAGCCATAGACACTATGTGTAAAAGCTCGGATCGCAGGGGAGCTGAGCAGAGAAGTCCCCACTGGGACCTGTGCACAGCGGGTGAATAGTTTTTTATTCAATAAATACCAAGTTTGTTTACGCCTCTCATGTGGACTCCTCTGTGGACACAATAGCAATAGTGGCAGTTATTATTTTAGAAAGATTGTGATAACCCTCCCTGTGGGATTTGTAGAATATGAGTTCTTGTGGTGAGCGGGCGGAAGCCCAGCTGGGCTCGTTAGTGAGACCATTAAATGTAGTTCCCAGACCCAGCGGCGGTTCCCGACAGTCCTGGGCTGTGATGTTTGTTTTGTGTCCCATGGTAGTGGCTTTATTTTCAGTTTACATTAAACCAGTTTGACCTTTCACTCCACGCTTCCTGGAATTAATACATTGGCGACGAGGATCAAGCATGGGATTCTGAGCAGCCTTTCAAAACTCCTCGACGACAATTCCGGTAAGAAGAAAAGCAAAATGAAAAACCCGGAAATTCCCTTGTATAGGAAGCTCGAGCCTTATGATGTTGATGTGGAGGACTTGCTGAATGTATACGCTACTCCTTCCGTGCATAGAAAGAAAAGACAAATATGAGGTAAACCTTTTGACAGCATGAAGGACCCCACATTCAGCATTATTAAGAGTTTAACTTACCCCACAGCCCTTGACACTAAAATGTTCAACAAGCTTGTGGATGTAATAAAGAATCATGACCCAAAGCCACCTGTAATCCTTCGGCGTTACCGATTCAACACAGCTGGGAACCCATGACATGTTTTATGGATAGATTAAAGAAGCTGGCCGAATACTGAGAGTTTGGCCCCTCCCTAACCGAGATGCTACAGTGACAGCGAGTGTCTGGGATCAATAATGTCACAATAAAAAAACAAATGTTTTAGGGAGATAAATCACTTGGTTGCATGACGTACCGAAAACAACCTCTCTCTAAATGATGGAAAGACCAAGGAACTGATCATCGACTTCAGGAAGCGCAGCACGACACACACTCCCATCTGCATCGAAGTATGGCAACTGCTCAGTCCAAGATCGCAAGAAACTGCAGACTGTGGTGAACTCAGTCCAACTCATCACACAAACTTGTGACTGGAGAATTGGCAGCAATGGTGCCAATGCGGTCGACGCTGCACCTCAATGCGGCGTATCTCCTCTATGACTTCTCATGCTACAATAAAAAAACTCCGGCAATGCTTCTGTACCCACGGCATATCCGAGGTCCTCAATCTGACAATGGTACCTCGGTTACCAGTGGAGAATCTGAAGCATTCATGACGCCGAACAGTATTAAACTTTTCAGAACCATCCATCGTCTAATGGCCTGGCCGAAAGGACAGTTCAAACATTAAAAACCGGAATTAAGGCACGCCTGGTGGTTTCCTGGATACACAATTGCCCAGTTCCTCTTTGATTATAGAACCATGCTGCGCTCGACGATGGGACAATGACTGTGCACCAGGCTCAGCCTGTTTCCCAACTTGGGGGGAAGTTGGAGTCAAAACAAGAGACCCAAAAAAGGAACAACACCAGAAGACCCGAGAGGACCTTCCGACAGGAAGTGCCGTCCATGTGTTGGACTTTGGAGATGGCTCCCAATGGTTCCCAGGAAGACTGTTCCGGCTTCTTACAAAGTCAAAGTCCAAGGACAGGCCATTAAAAAAAGCGGGACAACCCGAGAAACAATCAACTCCCAGTGGCGACTATTTTAGCAGAGACAACACCCTTGATGCCCGTTCAGGCAAGGGGACTATGAAGTCCAAGAGTTGTTCCCCCGATGATGAAGATTTGGAATCTGAAATGGAGACTGAGGAGTTTTATCCTCCACCGGAGGTCAGCATCGAAGATGAGCCTCCATCTGGGTGTTTTTGCGCTCAACAAGGAAGCAACAGTCTTATTTACAGTGATGTATATCACCACAGTGGTGAGCAGGCAGAGGCCCTGTCCAGCTGGGGCTCGTTAGCGAGATCTTTAAATGTAGCTCCCCCGACCCAGGCCAGTAGTTCCCAATAGTCTTGGGCTGGGACATTTGTTTTGTGTTCTGCGTTGGGGACTTTATATTCAGGTTAAAATAAACCAGTTTGGCCTTTCACTTTACACCTCCTGAAATTATTACAAAGATAAATAATAAATATTGATATAAAATGCATACCATGGTTATTCAACAATCCATGTCTGTCTGCATTTAGAAAAGACCTATAGATTATTGAAACCATTGGCTGGCATTTTGGTTCATAATATTCCTAATAGAAGTACATGGTTTGTTCTGCTAATGTTAGCCCTCTGTGGAGGAGGAGAGACTTAACTGCAGACAATAATGACTCTGAAACAGAGGTCAACTACTTGCAATGGGCAATTAAATCTCAAAAACAATGTTCTTATTGCTGGATGGTGTTGCCAACTGTCCACCAGCTTGCACAGATACCAACACCAGCGCAGAAGGGACACACATTTTCTGAGAGCCATATTTATATTACTAAACTTCTGCCAGTATTGAAATGCACCAATATTGGGAGGCCGTTTTGGTGTTCAATTGTGAATTTCACATCAAAACATGTTTTTTATCAGTTGTCTGTCATTGCTCGTTCCGATTATTAAATTTGCAATTACTAATCATGCTCCTCACAAGTTACAAATTTGATTACAAAGCTTTTTAAACGCTCTATTTGGAAAACAAAAGAAGAAACTTGTTTTGCACCTGAATTGAATTTGAATTCAGGATTAATTTTTCATTTATTGCCCAACGTCATCACAACAATCCTGCTCAATTTTCCCCTCCGCAAACACAGACTCTTCTTTTCCAGCAGAATCTTCATTTCTGATCATTTCCTTGCACTCATTTCAGGATGGGTACAGGCCCCAGCTTCGTGGAAATAACGGGCAAAGCATCTGATACTACATTCTGCAATCTCGTTCAGCCATTTTGTCACATCTACTTTTTGGTTCAAATGGCCCATTCTTTCTATCATAGATTTATTATATAGTCACGTATTTCAACCAGGCAATGGTAGGTGGTGTGGTGGTTATTTTACTGGAATTATTATCCAGCGACTTTGATTATAAATCCAGACAATTAGATCCAGAATGCAAGCCCAACTCCAGCTCTGGTACTTTAAGAACATAATCTAAATTTCATTTTAAAAAGTGCTTTGAAATCACCACAGTAATAAAGCCTGAAGAAATGAGAATCTTCAATTTTTTAAGTTAATTTTTGTTGCCGATTCTCCAAGCTGTTTTGAAGAAAGTATGGTGTTCATTTTTTATATACCCGTGGGTACAACTATGTTGGCATGACACCTTCTTTGAATAACGTACTGAGATTTACACTCCAACTCTTTCATAGCCATAAGGTACTTTCACAAATTTTACAAGTTACTACTTACTTGGATCTTTTCTGGATTGAGGTTGATGTTGCCAGCTTTTGCTGACAGCTTGGGGATCGTGTGTGATTTGTACAAGTCCTGGATGAAATTATATTCAACTTCAGTATTTTAATATTTGCGAGGAATGCGCTTGCCTACAGATGAACCGGGCATTGGCAAGTTGGTGGGACTAATTGTTCCCTAATTTTTGTCTGTCCTAACTTTTCGGCGGGAATTCAGCTGTTGGAGTGGGCAGAGCTACAGAGTCGAGTGGTGAGTATTTAAACTAGTTGCTTCGCGGATTCAGCTGTTGGAGGGGCGGAGCTACAGAGTCGGGCGGTGAGTATTTAAACTAGCTGCTTCGCTGCTTAAACAGCGGCCACAGGGTCTTTGGGGATAAATTTGAAGAGTGACATCACAGCAAAGCAGTGACCTGATTGGCTGGTAAGGAAAGTGCTCCAATTAGGAGTAGCTGGGAGAAATTTAACTCTTTGTGTGTTGGTAAGTATTGTGATTGGTAAGTGAAATCTTTATTCCTTTCACTTATTCATTATTTGATATTATATTTGTAATCAGTTAAGGTAAGGTGTAAAAATGGCAGGAGATCCCAGACCCGTGCTACACTCCTCGTGCTCAATGTGGGAGTTCAGGGACGCGGCCGATGCCCCTGACTCCTTCATGTGCGGGAAGTGTGTCCAGCTGCAGCTCCTGTTAGACCGCATGACTGCTCTGGAGCTGCGGATGGACTCACTTTGGAGCATCCGCGATGCTGAGGAGGTCATGGATAGCACGTTCAATGAGTTGGTCACACCGCAGATTAGGATTGATGAGGGAGACAGGGAATGGGTGACCAAAAGGCAGAGAAAGAGCAGTAAGGCAATGCAGGTGTCCCCTGCGGTCATCTCCCTCCAAAACAGGCACACCGTTTTGGATACTGTTGAGGGAGATGACTCACCAGGGGAAGGCAGTAGTTGCCAGGCTCATGGCACCGTGGCTGGCTCTGGTACACAGAAGGGCGGGAAAAAGACTGGCAGGGCTATAGTCATAGGGGATTGAATCGTAAGGGGAGTAGATAGGCGTTTCTGTGGTCGAAAACGAGACTCCCGAATGGTATGTTGCCTCCTGGGTGCAAGGGTCAGGGATGTCTCAGATCAGCTGCAGGACATACTGAAGGGGGAGGGTGAACAGCCAGTTGTCGTGGTGCATATAGGCACCAACGATATAGGTAAAAAACGGGATGAGGTCCTACAATCAGAATTTAAGTAGTTAGGAGATAAGTTAAAAAGGAGGACCTGAAGGTAGTAATCTCAGGATTGCTACCAGTGCCACGAGACAGTCAGAGTAGAAATTCAAGAATAGTCAGAATGAATACGTGGCTTGAGAGATGGTGCAGGAGGGAGGGGTTCAGATTTTTGGGACATTGGAACCTGTTCTGGGGGCAGTGGAACCATTACAAATCGGATTGTCTACACCTGGGCAGAACTGGAACCAATGTCCTAGGGGGTGCTTTTGCTAACACTGTTGGGGAGGTTTTAAACTAATGTGGAAGGGGGATGGGAATCGGATTAAGAAGTTAGAGGTCGGTAAAGAGGCAGAGGTCAGTAAAGAGGCAGCAACTAAAGCCAGTAAGGTACTAGATAATAAACTCATTTGTGACTAAGGGGAAGAGTAGACAGGGAAGAGATGATGAACGCAAAGGGACAGGTGGTCTGAGGTGCATTTATTTTAATGCGAGAAGTGTAGCAGGTAAGGCAGATGAACTTATGGCTTGGATTAGTACCTGGGAATATGATGTTATTGGTATTACTGAGACTTGGTTGAGGGAAGGGCAAGGTTGACAACTAAATATCCCAGGGTATAGATGCTTTGGGAGGGATAGAGAAGGAGGTAAAAGGGGTGGAGGAGTTGCATTACTGGTCAGAGATGATATCACAGCTGTGATTAAGGAGAGCACTATGGAGGATTCGAGCACTGAGGAAATATGGGTAGAGCTAAGAAATAGGAAGGGTGCAGTAACAGTGTTGGGACTTTACTACAGGCCTCCCAAAAGCGAGCGTGAAGTAGAGGTACAAATATATAGACAGATTATAGAAAAATGTAGGAACAATAGGGTGGTCGTGATAGGAGATTTTAACTTCCCCAACATTGAATGGGACTCATGTAGTGTTGGAGGCGTAGATGGAGCAGAATTTGTAAAGAGCATCAAGGAGAGTTTTTTAGAGCAGTATGTAAATAGTCCAACTCGGGAAGGGGCCATTCTGGACCTGGTATTGGGGAATGATCCCGGCCAGGTGGTTGAAGTTTCAGTCGGTGATTACTTTGGGAATAGCGATCACAATTCTGTAAGTTTTAGAATACTCATGGACAAAGACGAGAGTGGTCCTAAAGGAAGAGTGCTAAATTGGGGAAAGGCCAAGTATAACAAAATTCGGCAGGAGCTAGGGAATGTGATTCGGAGCAGCTGTTTAAGGGTAAATCCACATTTGAAATGTGGGAGTCTTTTAAGGGAAGGTTGATTCGAGTGCAGGACAGACATGTCCCTCTGAAAATGAGGGGTAGAAATGGCAAGATTAGGGAACCATGGATGATGGGTGGAATTGTGAGACTAGCTAAGATGAAAAAGGAAGCATACATAAGATCTAGGCAACTTAAAACTGATGAAGCTTTGGAGGAATATCGGGAAAGTAGGACAAATCTCAAACGCGCAATGAAGAGGTCTATAAGGGATCATGAAATATCTTTGGCTAACAGGGTTAAGGAAAATCCCAAAGCCTTTTATTCATATATAAGGAGCAAGAGGGTAACTTGAGAAAGGATTGGCCCACTCAAAGACAAAAGAGGGAATTTATGCGTGGAGTAAGAGGAAATGGGTGAGATTCTTAATGAGTACTTTGCATCGGTATTCACCAAGGAGAGAGACATGATGGATGTTGAGGTTAGGGATGGATGTTTAAATACTCTAGGTCAAGTTGGCATAAGGAAGGGGGAAGTTTTGGGTATTCTAAAAGGCATTAAGGTGGACAAGTCTCCAGGTCCGGATAGGATCTATCCCAGGTTACTGAGAGAAGGGAGGGACAAAATAGCTGGGGCCTTAACAGATATCTTTGCAGCATCCTTGAATACAGGTGAGGTCCCGGAGGACTGGAGAATTGCGAATGTTGTCCCTTTGTTTAAGAAGGGTAACAGGGATAATCCAGGGAATTATAGACCTGTGAGCTTGACATCAGTGGTAGGCAAACTGTTGGAGAAGATACTGAGGGATAGGATCTTTTCACATTTGGAAGAAAATAGACTTATCAGTGATAGGCAGCATGGTTTTGTGCAGGGAAGGTCATGTCTTACAAACCTAATAGAATTCTTTGAGGAAGTGACAAAGTTAATTGATGAGGGAAGGGCTGTAGATATCATAAACATGGACTTCAGTAAGGCGTTTGATAAAGTTTCCCATTGCAGGTTAATGGAAAAAGTGAAGTCGCATGGGGTTCAGGGTGTACTAGCTAGATGGATAAAGAACTGGCTGGGCAACAGGAGACAGAGAGTAGTGGTGGAAGGGAGTGTCTCATAAATGATCTGGATGAAGGTATAGGTGGTATGATTAGCAAGTTTGCAGATGATACTAAGATTGGTGGAGTTGCAGATAGCGAGGGGGACTGTCAGAGAATACAGCAAAATATAGATAGATTGGAGAGTTGGGCAGAGAAATGGCAGATGGAGTTCAATCCAGGCAAATGCGAGGTGATGCATTTGGGAAGATCCAATTCAAGAGCGGACTATACGGTCAATGAAAGAGTCCTGGGGAAAATTGATGTACAGTGAGATCTGGGAGTTCAGATCCATTGTACCCTGAAGGTGGCAACGCAGGTCGATAGAGTGGTCAAGAAGGCATACAGCATGCTTGCCTTCATCGGACGGGGTATTGAGTACAAGAGTCGGCAGGTCATGTTACAGTTGTATAGGACTTTGGTTAGGCCACATTTGGAATACTGCATATTGTTCTGCTTGCCACATTACCAGAAGGTGTGGATGCTTTAGAGAGTGTGCAGAGGAGGTTCACCAGGATGTTGCTTGGTATGGAGAGTGCTAGCTATGAAGAAAGGTTGAGTAGATTAGGATTGTTTTCGTTGGAAAGACGGAGGTTGAGGGGGGACCTGATTGAGGTCGACAAAAGTATGAGAGGTATGGACAGGGTGGATAGCAACAAGCTTTTTCCAAGAGTGGGGGTGTCAATTACAAGGGGTCACGATTTCAAGGTGAGAGGGGGAAAGTTTAAGGGAGATGTGCGTGGAAAGTTTTTTACGCAGAGTGTGGTGGGTGCCTGGAACGCTTTGCCAGCGGAGGTGGTAGAGGCGGGCACGACAGCATCATTTAAGATGCATCTAGACAGATATATGAACGGGCGGGGAACAGAGGGAAGTAGCTCCTTGGAAAATAGGCGACAGGTTTAGATAAAGGATCTGGATCGGCGCAGGCTGGGAGGATCGAAGGGCCTGTTCGTGTGCTGTAATTTTCTTTGTTCTTTGTACCAAAGGTGTCAATGAAGGAGTTGGCTGATGAAAAGCAGCCCGAATATCTCATAGCTTCCCCGAACCTCGCATCTGAATCAGACCCAGAACTTTAAAAGAACCGTGCTCCAGTTTTAACCATTCAATCCTTTTGAAGTCAGATTCTTCGACAGCATAATGAGTTACGAGAACAAAAGTAATCAACCACATGAATATTTACCTATGCATAGGTTCACACGTATTCATTGTGGATAAACAATTTTTGTTCTGATTACAAGAACATCTAATAACTCCCACTGATGCTGCCACAGAGCAATTAAAATAAACAAAAACAATCTGACCAAAATGAAAAGCTTCGCTTCAGCCTTACTCCATAGCTACTCTTTGAAAAATGAATCCACATATTTGTAACAATAATTTCTAATTAAAGCATTTAATAGCAATGAATAACATGACCTGATGCATTTTAAATGTATGTGAAGTTTGCCGTATGACCAGGTTCCTCTAATTGACAATCATTGGAAGTGGTGCAAATACAGGACAACTGATAATGAATATCCTTGCCAGCTCAATCTTTGAGCAATAGAAATGAACTGATATTGACAATCTGCCTGGAGTTAAGCATAGAGAAAAAATGATCTTTTGTCATACAGTAAAAACTCTATATTGCCATATATTGGTTGTATTGTTGCATTAAACTAACTTTCAATGGGGAAATCAATAAATAATTTTCTGACATCCTGTCTAGCTTAGATAAAATAGAAACATAAGAACAGTAATACGTTATAAAACTGTTTAGATGTGTGACTTTTTGAAAAAATCCTTTACTCCATCAATCTGGAGGATCTCTCAATCTCCGTAAGTAAATGGCAGCAGTGCTGACTTTGGGTGATAGTTTAAAACAAGTGATGACAAATTGACTGTCTTTTTTTTAAACATCTCTCTCAATTTTTATTTTTATTGAAGTAAATAAATGGAAATAAAAATTGGGAATTGTGCAAAATGTAATACTACTTCACTGTTCAAAATGACCCCCGTTGACTTGTCAACAATTTAATATTGCAGGTAATTCAGAAAAAAGAAGGTACTTCAAATGCACTAAATATTGTATCACAGTCACGTTTACATTTCAGTTTGTTTTTGAAATGTTTTGGCTTTATTGTTACCAGGGTGATGAAACTTTTAGGGAATAAAGACAAAATATTTACATTGCTGCTGAAAACTTAATGGCGCATTGGGAACAGGAGCAGAGGATTCTGCATTTCAACAATTCTGAAAGCACAGCAAATCATCATTAAATCATACACTTTGAAATTTTACTTCCAAAGTCCAAGATGTACTGCTTCAAGTTATCGACTGGTTGTTTGAATCAACCTGGATAAAGGCATGAGATAATGAGTGTCCAACTTTTTTTAAATATAAATTTAGAGGACCCAATTATTTTTTCCAATTAAGGGGCAATTTATTGTGGCCAATCCACCTACCCTGAACTTTTGTAACAATTAAAGATTTTCCTTCTTATGAAATGAAAATGAAAATCGCTTATTGTCACAAGTAGGCTTCAAATGAAGTTACTGAGACAAGCCCCTGGTTGCCACATTCCGGCGCCTGTTCGGGGAGGCCTGTACGGGAATTGAACCGTGCTGCTGGGCTGCCTTGGTCTGCTTTCAAAGCCAGCGATTTAGCCCTGTGCTAAACCAGCCCAGCTGTACCAAACCATTATGCTATAATGTGTATGATTTAAGAGGTTTATGATAAAGTGCGGATTGATGTTATGGCCTACCACAATACCTTGAGCGAGTGCGCAGTCAGTTCCAGCCCCACTTGACCTGGAGTCGCAACACAAATCAAATTAGATTTTATTTAAAATACCCGAGGTCCTTGGCTGAGATTTAAAACTTTAACACAAGTAACCTTTTTAATTATGTACAGTATTAGAATTAAATGGACAGAAAATGTAACTGACTATCTAATACCCCTTTCCCAACCCCCCCCCCCCCCCCCCCACCTCCCTTTCCTAATGCACTCTCTCTACACAGACACACACATAGAGGTGAAAGGGTGGTGGAAAAGGGAAAACAATTAATAAAATAGAAGACTAAAGATCTTTGATTCACTGGGATGATTTTGCAGTTAGTGTCTCTCGGAAGTTCGGCTTCCGTTTTGATACTTCTTCCTTCGAGGCTTGAGCTGGTTTTCTCTGGTATGGTTATCCACCTTCTTTGCAGAATCCGCATATTTCCAAGTTCGCAGTCGAGGCTGTGCTGGGCATTCACTGCTTTCAGAACAATAAAGTAATTCTTTCACTTCAGTAAGGAGGAGAGAAAGAGAGACTGATCCTTTTACATCCAAGTCTAAATGCTTCTGCCAAGTTCTCTCAGAAAGCAAAACTCGGGAACCAATCACTGACCATTGTCAGGCAGAAAACTGTCCCTGGCCAACCCAATGTTTGCCAGTTAGCCAATCGATCTGACTTCCTCCAAACCTGGTTTTAAGATCCACTCAATGTTGAAGAGTCTGACTTCTCCTTTCCAAAAACAAAACCTGGGAACACAGTGTCCTGACAAATGCTTCAACTTTGAGTCTTCTATTTAAAGACATCTTTCGGTTATGACTCCACAGACCAAAATAATAAAGTAACGTAAAATAAATGGGAACAAAGGAAATAAACAGGAAGGACTCTTACAGGCCAGATAGTGACATTCAAACCTAAAAGTACCAAATTATTCTCCTTCAACTTAATCAAGGTGGGCCATATAAGAAAGCTGTGAAGGAAAAGCCTTTTTGTGTCTAAATGGTTTCAGATACACAGGAACAAAATAAATAGGATCAGGAGCAGACCATATGGCCCATTGAGCTGCCTTGCAATTCAACACAATCCAGGCTGATCTTCTGCCCCGACTCCTATTCTGCTCCCTCCCCGTTTCCAGTTTAGTTGGCTAGATGGCTGGTTCTTGGTGCAAAGTGATACCAACAGTGCGGGTTTAATTCCCGTACCGGCTGAGGTAATTTATGAAGGCGCTACCTCATCAGCCTTGCCCCTCATCTGGGATGTGGTGACACTCAGGTTAAATCACCACCAGTCAGCTCTCTTTCGCTGCCGCTGCCTTGGGAAAGCGGGCAGCATAATCAAAGACCCCTCCCACCTGGGTTATTCTTTTTCCAACCTCTTCCAGAAGATACAAAAGTTTGGGAACACACAACAATCAATACAAAAACAGATTCTTGCCCACTGTTACCAGACCTCCTGAATGGCCGTCTTGTGGACTGAACTGATCTATCTACGCATTTTCTCTGCAGTTGTAGCACTATATTCCATATGCATCACCCGATCTCTTTGTTTTTGTATTTACATTGTGTATTTATCATCTGTTCTTTGTGTTCATGTATGGGGCGATCTGCCTTGACTGCACACAGAACAATACTTTTCTCTGTACCTCGGTACACATGACCACAAATCTAAATCTATTAAAATTTAATTTCAAATGGGAGAGCAGCCTATTGGCAACTTTTATTTCTCTTGACTCCCTGTGACACCCAAAATGTGCCTACCTCAGCCTTAAATAACTCAATGATATAGCATCCACAGCCCTCTAAGATAGACAATAACAAAGATTCACAATCCTCTGAATGAAGACATTTCTCCCCATTCCTTTCCTAAATGATCAACCGCTTATCCTGTGGCATACCATATCATGGAATCCCTACAGTGCAGAAGGAGGCCATTTAGCCCATCGAGTCTGCACCGACCCTTGGAAAGAGCACCATACCTAGGCCCACACCCCCACCCTATCTTGGTAATCCTGTAATCCCACCTAAACTTTTGGACGCTAAGGGGCAATTTAGCATGACCAATCCACCTAACCTGTACTTCTTTGGAGTATAGGAGGAAACTGGAGTACCCGGGGAAAAAAACACGCAGACACGGAGAGAACATGTAAACTCCACACAGACAGTCCTCCGAGGCCAGAATTGAACCCGGATCCCGGGTGCTGTGAGGCAGCAGTGCTAACCACTGTGAGACACAACCTATCTCAAATCACGACTCAGCCTATTTTCTGCTGAAACTCTCAATCATGCTTTCATCACCTGAAGTACAAACATCCCAATGTATTCATGCTTTTGTCACATGAAACTCAATTATTCTAATGCTTTCCAGGCCGGCCATCCATCCTCCATGAAATTCTTTCATGAATCCCTGTAACCACCTCCAGTCCCACAGCCCACATAATCTCCAAATGGGCCGTGCCCCTGAGAAGGGTCTTTGTGTAACAGTCCCTTCCCTTTATCCCCCTCTGTCAGCTGCCAGTACCCCAAAATCTGAACTTCCTTCCCGAAACTACTCCACTTCCTTCTCTGCCTTGAAGAGCTTGCTTTACACCAAGTCAGGTTTTAGTACCATCAAGCTATTAATGACCTGGAAATTAGGCAATACATAGGTCGCCTAGTTTGTTGAGGAGATGAGCTTAAGTCATAACAGTAAGCAGGGAATTCAAATAATACTGAAAGCAGACCAGAAACTTATAGAACAATGATGTGCTGAATTTCACAATGGCTTACTCCTTTATTGTGGTTTGTTGTTGCTTTTAACAAGTTGAATGACTAGCTACACAATCTAGTGTTCAAAGGTTCAACAAGATTCTATGAAGAACAAATATTGGATTCTGCTCTATATGTGACCATCTGGCGATGTTATTTGTGGCCTCCGGTTGCTTGTATAATTGCTGCTCATTTTCAGACTGAAATAGACAACAGGATTTCTGGCTTCATGTACACACTGAATGTTCCAAAATTTTGGAATAAAGAAACATTAGGAAGTAAATCACAATAAAATACTCCCTTAAAAAAAGCAAGTGATGAAATCTATGAAATAGATTAAATCAGGGGCTGGTTTAGCACAGGGCTAAGTAGCTGGCTTTTAAAGCAGACCAAGGCAGGCCAGCAGCACGGTTCAATTCCCGTACCAGCCTCCCCGAACAGGCGCCGGCCGGAATGTGGCGACTAGGGGCTTTTCACAGTAACTTCATTTGAAGCCTACTTGTGACAATAAGCGATTTCCATTTTCATTTCAAATACATGAATGTGAAATGTTGATGAATAATTCATGTCTTTTGAATAAAATGTTAAATTGAAACCCTGTCCTCCCTTTCAGGTGAATATTAAAGATCCCATGACTCTCTGAAGAAGCAGAGGAGATTTTCCTCTGTGTGTCCTGGTCAATATTTATCCCTTAATCAACATCAGATGAACTGGTCATACATCCTGTTGTTGTTTTTGAGTATGCAAACTGAAGATAAGAATATTAGAAATCGGAGCAGATGTCGGCCAGTCAGCCGCAAGTCTGCTCCCTCATTCATGCTTGATCTGACAGTGGCCTTAACTCCACTTTCCTTTCAGGCTCCCGTTAACCTTTGACTTCCTTGTTGGTCATAAATCTATCTAACCCAGCCTTCAATATACCCAGCCTCCACTATTCAAAGATGAACTATCCTCTGAGAATAGAATTTTTTTCCTCATCTCAATCTTAAACAGGAGGCCACTTATTTTTAAAATTGCCGAATAGCAACAGTCTGGCCTGGATTTTTTTCTGCTATCCAGATTCTATCATGGGTGATATCAAGGCAAGTTGTGCAGTGAAACCTTCAGTCACGTCCCTTCCCCTACCAATTCCATCATGACCTTTCTCCCTATGCCTCATTAGAGAAGGTTGCCAGACAATTCTGGATTGCCCCACCACATGTAAGTGACGGCAGTGAGGTGTGGCTCAGAAACCAGCTCGATTTCCCTGCCTGTGGTATAGAAATAAAAAAATGCTGGGAAATCTCAGCATGTCGTGCAGCATCTGTGGAGAGAAACAAAGTTGACGAGCGGAATCTTGCTGAGGTGTCGGGGGTTTTATCTGCCGGTTGGCGAGCCAATGAGGGACCCACCTTTTTGGGAAACCCCACCAAATTAAGGGCAGCACGGTAGCACAAGTGGATAGCACTGTGGCTTTACAAAGCCAGAACCCAGGTTCGATTCCCCGCTGGGTCACTGTCTGTGCGGAGTCTGCACGTTCTCCCCGTGTCTGCGTGGGTTTCCTCCGGGTGCTCCGGTTTCCTCCCAAAGTCCAAAGACGTGCAGGTTAGGTGGATTGGCCATGATAAATTGCCCTTAGTGACCAAAAGGTTAGGAGGGGTTAATGGGTTACGGGGATAGGGTGGAAGTGAGGGCTTAATGTGGGTCGGTGCAGACTCGATGGGCCGAATGGCACCGAATGAGGCCGAATGCTGCCTCACAGCACCTTGGGACCCTTGGATGACTGTCTGTGTGGAGTTTGCACTTTCTCACTGTGTCTGCATGGGTTTCCTCCGGGTGCTCCGGTTTCCTCCCACAGACCAAAGATGTGCAGGCTAGGTGGATTGGCCATGCTAAATTGCCCCTTGATGTCCAAAGTTTAGGTGGGGGTATGGGGATGGGGTGAGTGAGTGGGCCTAGATCAGTGCTCTTTCTAGGGGCCAGTGCAGACTCGATGGGCAGACTGGCCTCCTTCTGCACAGTAGGTATTCTGAGGAGGTACGATGGGTTGAATGGCCTCCTCTGCTCTATTATTCAATGGTTCTATGGGAAAAGTGTAAAGGACAGAGCCATGTTCAGTGCACTCTGCATTCATGCACAGAAAGTGGTAACTTGCTCCCCCTAACCTATTGCTTGTCTAAATGTATGTAGTGGTACACATTTTAATTTGTTGTAAAATTCAAGGCACACTTTTTTCCGATCTTTTCAAACTAGCTGTGAGGTAGAAAGAAAGTGCCGGAAACAAATCATAATCATCATTACCAAGAGAAATCTATTGTATACTTTTTTACTTGGTACTCAACCCCCATCTTCGAGTGAACCTTAGAAACTGTGAATATTCTCTTTTCCAGCTCAACTGCCGAACGTGTACAAGATCCATCTTCTTGTCTACTTTTTGCGCTGTTTGTTTCCCAACCAGAAACGGCATAATCGGCCACAAAGTGCAAATTGCACACAGACACAGTCCAATGGAAATAAAAGATGGTAATTTTACAAAGACCCAATAACCGCAACAAATCCGAGCAACATAAATAACCAGGAATGTTTGAAACATCAGTTAAACCAATTTCAATGCAAGTCAATCGTCATGAGCTGGCAGTAACTCACAATTAAATAGTAGTCAGGCTGCAATAAAAGGATAAATCTGAATGAAGGGCTCGGCATGAAATATAGAATCTCATAATAGAAAGTGTAGTAAGCCTCCTGAAGTAGATGACAGAATGAGAGAGAACTGTAAAAGGTGATGAATAGAAATTGAAAATCAACATACATAACGCACGGTTCAATTTCTTACAGATCTGTCTTACTCAATTGAGTAGGAGCTTTAAGTCAGTCACTCAAGGGGATTAATACTATTGACTTATTTAATTCATGCTGACTGGTAATAAATTAAGACTTTTACCCTGCACAGATCAACAACAACAGCAGCTTGCATGCATGTTGTGCATTTAACATTGAGAAAGCATCTCTTAACAGAAGTGCAAGGTAATTGATGGACAGTGTGCCAAAGAAGGAGCTGTAGGATAAAAACCAAAAATGCTAGAAATATTCAGCAGGTCCCACCGCAGCTGTGGAGAGAGAAACAGAGCTAATGGGTGAAATTTTCTGGCCGTTCTTGCTGACGGGATCTTCCGGTCTCGCCAATGGCGACGCCCTCGGCAGAGGGTTCAAACAACAGGGAAGCCTTTTGACAGCCCTGCTATCAGCCAATGGCAGGCTGCATCCGCTGCCGCAGGACATGCTGCGGGGACCGAGGAAACTCCTATCCAATGTTTCAAGACAATGACCCTTCATCAGAAATCTTTCAGATCGACCTGAAACCTTAAATCTCTCCACAGATTCTATCTGACCTCCCGCGTGTTTCCAGGATTTTCCGTTCTGAATAAAGATTTCCTGCATCCCACAGTCCTTTGCTTTTGTCAGGAGATACAAGTGTGGTTCAGTAAAAGCTTGACCACAAAATTGGTTTTGGTGCTTTGGGGGTTGGTGGGGAGGGGGGCCTTTAAGAAAGAGAGGGAGTTACAGAGACAGGGGGTTCAGGATGGCAATTCTAGAACATGAAAGGTTAAACAGCAAAAGGCATAGCCACCAATGGACGTAAGTAGCGAGGCCTGAGCCAGAGGAATGGTGAGTATGGCATGAGGTTACGGAGATAGAATACAGACAGAAGTTCTGTGTAAGCTGAAGTTTTCAGGGAACAGAGGTTGAGTTTGGGAGTTTGGTAATGACAATAACATGGAGTCAGAATATCAGCTCCGGGTCAAACAGGACACTGGGGTTGTGAACAGTCTATTTCGGCCTCAGGAAAAGATTAGGGAGATATATAGGGCGGGATTCTCCTCTACCCGGCAGGGCGGTGGGTCCCGTGCGCCAAGGAGTAGCGTGAACCACTCCGGCGTTGGGCGCCCCAAAGGTGCAGAACCCTCCGCACCTCCAGGGGCTAGGCCGGCTCCAGAGTGGTTTGCGCTGCGCCGGCCGGCGGGGAAGGGGCTTGGTGCCACGCCAACCGGCGCCGAAGGGCCTCGGCAGGCCGGCGCGAGTTGGCGCTTGCGCTGGAGCACCAGCGTGTGCTGGCATCACCCCCACGCATGCGCAGAGGGCTTCGTCTCCGCACAGGCCATGTCAGACGGTACAGCCGCCGGTGCGGAAGAATAGAGTTCCCCCACGGCACAGGCTCGCCCGCGGATCGGTGGGCCCGATCGCGGGCCAGGCCACAGTGGGGGCACCTCCCGGGGCCAGATCCCCCCCGAGGACCTCGGAGGCAGCCCGTGCAGCCAGGTCCTGCCTGCAAATACCTGGTGTAACATACGCCGGCGGGACCGGCCGAAATCGGGCGGCCACTCAGCCCTTTGCGGGCTGGAGAATCACCGGGGGGCCGCTGCCAGCAGCCGCCGACTGGCGCGCTGCGATTCCCGCCCCCACCAAATCTCCGGCGCTGGAGAGAATTCGGCAGCCGGCGGGGGCGGGATGCCACCCCCCGCTGATTCTCCAACCCGGTGGGGGGGGTCAGAGAACCCCACCCATAGAATCAATGACAAAGGTTCAGGGCGGGATTCTCCGCCGGAGGGATTCTCCGTTTTGCCGGCGCCCGGGGGTTTCCTGGCGGCGTGGGGCTGCCCCACATTGACTGGAGAATCCCGCCGGCGGGTTGAGGGTGAAAAATGGCGTGGCAAGGCGGAGAATCCAGCCCATGGTCTTTGTGGCAGAAATCCAAATTGATAATCGTCCTTCCAATTAAACGAGAAGAATTAGAGACTCATCCAGGACTGGCTGTCATTCAAACAGGCTGACAACAAGGAGATAGCCAAGGGGAGACAATTGGTCGAGAGATTTTCAAGAATTCCAATTTTATTTCCCTCACTATAACTGAAGGAACGTGGTCCATATGCACGTCTCAGAAAATCTCAGTACAAACTTTCTTCACTCTCTTGTTCCCACACATCAGAGGCTTGTAATCCATGAGGCGCTGAGGGCCATCAGCAGCAGAATTGTTTTCACCCAGATTCTGTCCAGCATGGGTCCTTGAGGTCCAGCATTTTCATCACTCTGCCATAGCCGTCGGATCAACCATGGTTCAATGAAGAGTGCAAGAGAGCATGCCAGATGCAGTATCGAGCTTTCCTAAAAATTAAGTGCTAACCGAGTGAATCTACAACTCATGCAAGCATGTTGTCATGATATCCCCATTAACATATCATGGTGCAATCACACACACACACTGATGGTCAGGTAGATGGACCAATCAACACACACGCAACACCACAGCCAATCACCAGTGAGAGCACACGCACTATAAAACAGGGAACACCACAGTTCCCGCTCATTCTACCAGGAGATAGCTCAGAGCACAGAGCTCACAGCGTGCCACTCAGACATACACCATGTGCTGAGTGCCTCACCAAGATAGTAAAAGGGCTGGGTCCACAGGTTAGCTGGTGAAGTACGAACCACAGCCAGAAGTTAACAGTTGTTATTGTACAGAATAATAAAACAGAGTTGTACCATCTACAACCATGTTGGTTCGTTTGTATCTCGGAACCCCCAACACAACACATGTAAGCAGTCCCACACATCATGGATCAGATCAAAGTTCTGCTGACCTGTCTCATCCATAAACGGATTTAAATGGTCTTAAATGGACAAATAAACAACTAACCGGAGGAGGAAGTTCCACAAGCATCCGGGATGAGGAAGAGGAGGGGGGTAGGATGTCAGTGGAAAGGGCAAAGTTGAAGCAGTCAACATCAGCCAGAAATGCCAAATGGATGACCCAGCTTGGCCTCCTCCTGAGGCCAAGTCAGATGCCAGTCTTCAGTCAATTCGATTCACTCCACGTGACATCAAGAAATAGCTGAAGGCATTGGATACAGCAATTGCTATGGGCCCTGACAACCTCTTGGAAATAGTACTGAAGACTGTGCTTCAAAATTAGCTCTTTGCCCAGCTTCCCAGCACAGTGACAGCACTGGCATCCATCCAACTCTGCAGAAAATTACCCAGGTATATCCAGTCCACAATTACCAGGATAAATGCAATTGGCAATTACCACCCTATCAGTCCATTCTCAATCATCAGCAAAGTGATAGAAGGTGTCACTGACTATCAAGTGGCATTTACTTAGCAACAACTTGCTCACCGATGTTCAGTTTGGGTTATGACAGGGTTACTGAACTCTGGACTTCATTACAGCTTTGGTTCAAATATGGACAAAAGAGTTGAATTCCAGAGGTGAGGCCAGAGTGGCCTCAAGGAGTGCTAGTAAAATTGAAGTCAATAGAAATCATTGCATTGTTTGGAGTCATACCTAGCACAAAGGAAGGTGATTGTGGCTGTTGTAGATCAATCATCTAAGCCCCCAGGGCATCACTGCAGGAAGTCTTCAGGGTAGTGCGCTAAATCTAACCATCTTTC
The DNA here is from genome assembly GCF_047496885.1 of Scyliorhinus torazame. Taxonomy (NCBI): domain Eukaryota; kingdom Metazoa; phylum Chordata; class Chondrichthyes; order Carcharhiniformes; family Scyliorhinidae; genus Scyliorhinus; species Scyliorhinus torazame. Next base: position 134,392,543 of record NC_092710.1, read on the forward strand.
AAAGATGCTCCCTCCAATTATAAGGTTAAAAGTGGAGATATTTGCAGATGATCGCATAATGCTTGGTACCATTCACACTCCTGAGATATTGACCTAGTCCATGTCCAAATGGAGCAGGACCTGGGTAACATTCAGGCTTGGGCTGAAAACATTCGCATCACACAACACAAGTGATGACAATGATCATCTCCAACAAGCATCTAACTATCACCCCTTGACATTTAATTGCCATCGCTGAAACTCACACTATCAACACCCTGGAGATTTAACATTGACCGGAACTTGAGCTGGACTAACCATATAAATACTTTGGCTGCAAGAGCAGGTCAGAGTCTGGGAATTCTGTGGCGAATAACTCACCCCTTGTCTCCCCAAAGCCTGTCCACTATCTAACAGACACGTCAAGAGTGTGAGACAATACTGTCCACTTGCCTGGATAAGTAAAGCTCGAACAACACTCAAGAAGCTCGATATCGTCCAGGACAAAGCAGCCCACTTGACTAACACCCCATCCACCACTATAAATAATCACTCCAATGCACAGTGGCAACACCGTGTACCATCTACATTCTACAAGATGCACTGCAGCAACTCACCAATGTTCCTTCAACAGCACCTTCCAAAGTCACAACCACTACCACCGAGAAGGACAAGGGCAAGAGTGCATTGGAGTACTACCACCTGCCAGATCCCCCCCAAGCCACACATGGTCCTGACTTGGAAATATATCACAGTTCCTTCATTGGTGCTGGGTCAAAATCCTGGAACTCCATTTCGAACATCACTCTGGCCGTTTTTCTACACCGCATTTGACTGCAGCGGTTCAAGAAGGCAGCTCATCACCGCTTTCTCAAGGGCGATTAGGGAAAGGCAACAACTGCTGACCTTGCCAGCCACGTTCACCTCTATTGAATGAATAAAAAAGTCAGGAACATACTTAATGTTGAGGCTTTCGTAAAACTGTTTCGACACTTCTAAAGCAGTTGATCAGCTTTGACTCAATGTTAGATTACCATGTTACTCAAATGGTGCTCAAGTAGAAAGACCAAATGCTCTCTTTGCTGCTGTCCATGATTTTCTTTGTTCCTGATATTGTTTCAGATCAATGTCTATGAATCTTCCAGTAAATAGCTACCAAAGACAGTCACAGATTCACAACAGCGTTTCTGACGGATTTATTGAATTTCACAGCTTTATACAAGAGAACAGCATAAATCCGAGAGAGTCCACGTACTTATTGACTGCTCCTATCTTTTAAAAAAATAAATTTAGAGTACCCAATTAATTTTTTTTTCCAATTAAGGGGCCAATTAGCGTGATCAATCCACCTACCTGGCACATCTTTTTGGGTTGTGGGGGCGAAACCCACACATACACGGGGAGAATGTGCAAACTCCACACGGACAATGATCCAGAGCCGGGATTGAACCTGGGATCTCGGCGCCGTGAGGCAGCAATGCTAACCACTACGCCACCGTGTGACTGCTCCTATCTTAAGGAAATTCATATGCAAGATTATATTAATCAGAACTGGACACGGTACACAAATTTTTAGAATTGAGAACCGAAAGGGTAAAACTTGGATGTTCAGAATGCTTATTTTGATCCATAGCTTTAGCATCAATATTCCACTTAGCCTATTTTCCTATCAAAAGTAAGAGCTCACCTCATGTCCCAGTTTGTAAATACATTGCCCAGTCAGGAATTAAACTGTACAAATCAGGGTGGTCCCACAGTTAATCCTCAGAACGTGCTATGTTAACTGATCTTAACTTGGGCAGCAGTTGAAGCTAGCAAGGAAAAACATTAACCAGAGCTCCGCTACTGAGGGAGGGAGGGACTGAATGGTATCACCCGTGGTGGACATGATTGGACTTAGCTCTGATATTCCTCCACAGTCAGGTTAAACTGCTAACACTCCGGTTTGTATTCACAGACAAATAATAATCATTTATGTATAGCAACTGGGGGGTGCTCAGCAGCTCTGATTCCATACATCATTGTGACTCGATGCATTCCCGGGAGCAAGAGAGCAATTTGCAGAGAAATATGCAGACACAGGCTCCCAATGCAGCAGCTGGCATTTGATGACAAAATACAAAGGGAAAAAATAACTAATTACATTGCAATATGTCGTGGAATGTGACCCATGCTAAGCTATTATTTAAGCCAAAAAAACATTTTAATGCATACGTCACGAGTTTTAAGTTATGAGAGGATAACAAGAACAATATCAAAACTGCAAAGGCATAACAGCTAGGACAATTATTAACCACAAAATATAAAAAGGCCAAACATTACATTTATGCAAAAAAGTCTATAAAAAACAAGAGCTGCATTCAGCTGCACAGCATAAACCGTGCACATTATTATCTCATAAAGTAACATCACAAAGGAGCCTTACACTAAGTTGAAGTCTTAATCTGACATCAGGTTTTGGAACATTGGATGGTCAGATTGTCTCCATATTCAAATACAAGGAAAAAAATCACAGCAAATTGGAGATTTCAAGCTGTACATTTGTTTCCTCAGTCAGGTTAACATGTGACAGGATATAAGTAATGCCATGCACTATACAAGTATGGAGTATGAGTCATGAAACCAATGCTGAAGCAAAGTGAAAATGAAAAATGTTAAAGGTCTGTGATTATTTTAAAACTGGCAGATTTGCCAGCACTCTGACACCAGCCTTTAACTCCTTCACTAGACATCACTAAAAAGCTGATGTGGTTACTTTCTGACTGCCTATCAATGTTTTCTGTATTTCAACCATGTATTAAGTTCAGTGGATCATTGGAAAATTAGTTTGCAAATTTAAATGTACTGGGACCAAATTCCTGCAATTGGAATCCTTTGGAATATTCTCAAAACTTGGGTATCATTAAAGCTGGAGGTGCAATCCCTCCCCTCCAACATATAGCCAGAATTGGATGTGTCCATTAAAAATTGCACAATGCTCAGTATCATTTGTAACTCCTCAGATGTAGAAGCAGTCTGTGCCTGGACGCAGAAAGACCTGGGAAACATTCAGCTTGGACTGATAAGTGGCTAGCAAGATTCATGACACACAAGTGTCGGGCAATGATCATCTTTGACAAGAGAAAATGGGACTATCACCACTTTCTATTCAATTACAAAATCATCACGAAATCCCCCACTGTCAACATTGTGGAGATTATCATTGACTAAAAGCTTAACCAGCCACATAAATAGTGGAACCCAAGAGCAAGGCACAAATTGGGATTTCTGCAACAAGCAACTTGCCTCCTATTCCTCAAAGACTGTCAACCATCATGAGGCACATGTCAGGGGTCTGATGGAATGCTGTCCACTATCCTGGATTAATGCGGCTCCAACAACGTCCAAGACGCTTGATGCCATGCAGAAAAAAGCAATCCACTCGATTGGTACTCCATTGCCTTTCTTCTTCTTCTTTCAGCTTCTCCCTTTTTTTAAAGAAGGTTGATCACCCTTCTCCATCTCCTGCTGCAAGTAACTCATTCCTCTTCCAATCCCACTGTGTTTAAATCTTTTGCCACTCACCTCACAACATTTCCTCCCTCTCTCTCTGCAACATGTGACGCTACTATTCCAATCTCTTCTCAGCTACTTTCTTTGATGCTCACACAATCTTCACTAACCCTCTGGTGTGCTGGTTCCTGATCTTGTTCTTTCTCGTCACTCTGCTTCTTTAGTCTAATAAACTTTATACCCAAGTCTTCCAATGCTTTGCTCCAGTTCTCTAGCTACTCAGTCATGTTTTCACCAATCCCGTCACGTAACTCAATGTCATCTGCAAACATTGATCATGGCACTTCCAGTCTCACTTACTGCATTAGGAAGAGAAAAGGTCTCAGTGCTGACCCTTGGTGCAATCTAACTTTGACTTTGAAACCCTCACTCTCCCTTATATTGTTTCTTATCCTTGTCTGGCATTCTGGATTGGCACTCCATACACTACCTTAAACATTCACTCCCTTCACCACCGATGCATAGTGGCAGCAGTGTGTACCATTTACAAGATACACTGCAACAATTCACCAAGGCTCCTTTGACAGCACTTTCAAAACCCATGACTTCTACTGCTTAATGGAGGGGATGCAACGGAACAGCATCACCTGCAATTTCTCCTCCAAGTCACACATTATCCTGACTTGTAAATATATTACTTTTCCTTCACTGTCACTAATTCAAAATCCTGAACTCCCTTCCTAACAACACTGTGGGTCTACCAACATCACGTGGACTGCAGTCATATAATCATACAATCCCTACAGTACAGAAGGAGGCCATTCAGCCCATCAGGTCTGCACCCACCCTCTGAAAGTACATCCTATGAGGACCACGCCTCTGCTCCCCATAGCCCCGTCTAACCTTTGGAAACTAAGGGGCAATTTATTTTGGCCAATCCACCTAACCTGCAGATCTTTGGACTGCGGGAGGAAATCGCAGTTCCCGGAGGAAACCCATGCAGACACAGGGAGAAAGTGCAAACTCCGCACAGACAGTCAGCCAAGATTGGAATTGAACCTGGGTCCCTGGCACGGTGAGGCAGCAGTGCTAACCACAATGCCACCGTGCCGCCCCAGTCGTTGAAAGAAGCAGCTCACCACCACTTTCACAAGGTCAATTTGGGATGGGAAGTTAATGCTGGCCTCGTCAATGACACTCACATCCCAAGAACAAATTTGTAAATTGCGAGCTATCTTTAAAAATCCTCAAATGTCTCTTACTTCAGTTGAATTGTCACTTAACCGTGAGAGCAGATGGTAGCACCTTGTTCTAAATGATATCAGATTAAGTTTCTAAAGAGGTTTTACAGAACTGAACTTGCTGTCATTACAGGAAAGAAAGATTGAGGGAGTAACATCATCCAAGTCTTGAAAGTGCTGTGATATTTGTACGATGTAGGTGCATGCCAGTTTTTGTTAACGGAGTCTAACTGCAGAACTAGGGAACACACGTACAAAATTAATAATGAGCCACTGAAAGTAGAGACTAGAGATACATATGAACAAACCGATGACTTCTACTGCCTAGTCGGTGCACGGTTAGGCCCAAGAATGGGCATGGCGGTTACAATACACAATTAACCCACACTTATTGCGTGGAATGCAGGCAGCTTGCCAATTATCATGATTTATATGTGCAGCCCACATTAACCATGTTGTTTATTGGTTGTATGCATCAGCAGGGGGCCCAAGGTCTTGAATGCCCAGCACTACTTAAAGTTAGCCTGCTCCTCTTAAAATGGAGGTACATTATTGGCAGGAAGCGACGACCCTGCACATTCTGGTGCCATGTGCAGGTGCTGCCGGTCATTGAGGGGAGGCGAATCGCTGAGGCTATGGCCACTGGCACTGAAACTACTAAATATGATGGTATCCTCATTCTTAATCCACTTGCTCTCATCCCACTTCCCCTTAATCCCACAATCTCTTCTGATGGACAAGCGGCAGACGGTGTGAGAATGCACTTATAGTTTCCTCTCCCAGTTTTTGTCACTTTTTCACTTCAGATAACCAAAAACTGCAACCTTCCCACATAGTGGTGGAAGAGCAGGAAACAGTGACGATGAAGAAACAATGTCACTTGTTTTCACACTCATAGCCACTGCAGGAGGGAGGATCTGCAGGTGGTGAGACACCAGGCATAAATGTGTTGCAGCCAAAACTGGTGGAAAAGATAGCACAAGTGTCAGCTTGATGCAGGGAAAGGTCACAGATTAAATCTATTGCAGATGATTCAAGTCAGAGTTTTTATTCACCACGTTATAGAAGGCAGTTGATGGGTCTGTACAGCAAAATGTTTGGTGTTTGGAAAACTTGCCAGTTGTGTTCAATGTCAAGAAGCTTGGAGGAGTCCAGCACCAAGTTGACATTGGTCACAGTACATAGGAACACAGGAACAAGAGTAGGCCATTCAACCCCTCAAGCCTGGCAGCCATTCAATGAGATCATGGCTGTTATGTGACCTGACTCCATACACCTGCCTTTGGCCCATATCCCGTAATATCTTTGCGAAACAAAAACCTATCTATCGCAGATTTAAAATTAACAACTGATCTAGCTTCAACTGCTGTTTGTGGGAGAGAGTTCCAAACCCTTTGAGTGATGAATGGTTTAGCCCTAATTTTTAGACTCTGGCCCCTAGTTTTAGAATCCCAAAGCAATGGAAATAGTTTATCTTTATCCACCATGTCTTTCCCAATTAATATCTTAAATACTTCAATCAGATCACCCCTTAACCATTTAAATTGTAGCCACCCGAACCCCCAAATCTCTTTGGTCATTAACCTCTTTCCATTTAGAAAGTACTCTGCTCTACCCTTTTTTGTGTTCAAAATGGATACCCTCACACTTGTTTATATTAAATTCCATCTGCCATAATTGTGCCTGTCACCTAGTCTGTCAATAGCAATTTTATGCTATCATCTATGCTGTCGAATGCCACCTAACTTTGTAACATCCTCAGATTTGGATACATGACTTTTTATGCCATCACCCAAGTCATTAATGAATAGTGTGAATAATTGAGGCCCAACAAAGATCCTTGTGGTACACCACTAGTCACCTCCTGACAATTAGGATAATTACCCATTATCCCCACTCTTTGTCACCTGCCATTCAACCAATTTCCTAACCATATCAATAATTTGCCCTCAACACCGTGGGCTTCAGGGCAGCATGGTGGCGCAGTGGTTAGCACTGCCGCCTCACGGCGCTGAGGTCCCAGGTTCGATCCCAGCTCTGGATCACTGTCCATGTGGAGTTTGCACATTCTCTCCATGTTTGCGTGGGTTTCGCCCCCACCAGGGTATGTGGATTGGCTACTCTAAATTGTCCCTTAATTGGAAAAAATGAATTGGGTACTCTAAATTTATCAAATAAAACTCCGTGGGCACCCACCTTACTTAACAGTCTCTTTGGGACTTTGTCAAATGGAAGTCCACAGGTGTGGCACAGTGGTTAGCACTGCTGCCTCACAGCACCAGGGACCTGGGTTCAATTCCGGCCTTGCATGATTCTGTGGAGTTTGTACGTTCTCCCCGTGTTTGCGTCGGTTTCCTCCAGGTACTCCAGTTTCCTCACACAGTCCAAAGATGTGCAGGTTGGGTGGATTGGCCATGCTAAATTTCCCCTAAGTAGCCACAGGTTAGGCATGGTTACAGGGATAGGTTGGGGATTGGGTAGTGTAGGGTGGTCTTTCAAATGGTTGGTGCAGACTCAATGGGCAGATTGGTTTTTCTGCACCAAAGGGATTCTATGATTATAGTTAGGGCACCTACAATGTGCTCCCCTACTTCCTTTAACACCCTGAATGGAAACCATCAGGTCCTGGGGATTTGTCACTCTTTAGTTCCATTAATTCCCTCGTTAGTGATGCTGTACTTATGTTAGTTGTATTAGGTCACTGTCCTATGGCGACTATTAAGGCTTCCGGAAAGTTATCCTGCTTTTCTACTCCCATACAGTCCATCTCTTCAAATCCAAACCCCCCCAGCCACACCAAAACAACCCCCCCCCCCTCGGTCCCACTCCCCCCCACCCCACGATGAACAACACATGCGGCTGAAGATGCCAGCTCTTAGTCCCCGCAGGATAATGATATAATAATAATAATCGCCTATTGTCACAAGTAGGCTTCAATTAAAGTGCCTGTTCGGGGAGGCTGGTACGGGAATTGAACCCGTACTGCTGGCCTTGTTCTGCATTACAAGCCAGCTCTTTAGCCCACGGTGCTAAACCAGCCCCTGGATAAGGTGATCACAACAGACGGGAGAGGGCCCAGATGGGTGGTGGGGTGACGGATGGGCCTAAGTCCCGCCGCTAAAATGCCTGTCCCGCCGGCGTAGATTAAACCACCTACCTTACCGGCGGGACAAGGCGGCGTGGGCGGGCTCCGGGGTCCTGGGGGCGGGGCGCGGGGCGATCTGGCCCCGGGGGGTGCCCCCACGGTGGCCTGGCCTGGCCCGCGATCGGGGGCCACCGATCCGCGGGCAGGCCTGTGCCATGGCGGAGGCGGAAGAGACTCCCTCCAATGCGCATGCGTGGGAATGCCGTCAGCGGCCGCTAACGCTCCCGCGCATGCGCCGCCCGGAGATGTCATTTCCACGCCAGCTGGCAGGGCACCAAAGGCCTTTTCCGCCAGCTGGCGGGGCGGAAATTCGTCCGGCGCCGACCTAGCCCCTCAATGTTGGGGCTCGGCCCCCAAAGATGCGGAGCATTCCGCACCTTTGGGGCGGCGCGATGCCCGACTGATTTGCGCCGTTTTGGGCGCCAGTCGGCGGACATCGGGCCGTTTACGGAGAATTTCGCCCGAGTTGTTAATGCTATACAGAATGACCCATCCCTCCCATGGGCCACATGTCCATTCTCCTGCAGGATCCTTTCCAATAGTGCCAGCCCATCCGGGAGGGACAGGAGTCTGGGGCACATTCTATTGAGCACCTCACAATTGCTGATGCACAATCAGGTGGAAGCAGGAACGCCCAGGTGAGACAGCAGTCGGTGGTCTGCTGGATCCCAGGACCCAGCCAGACGCTGAGCCTCTGGACCAGGTTTACCTGAAGTGGATGCAGATGCTAGGGTGCGGCCATGGGTTTCAGACGGGGATGTCAGTGATCCACCAGCAGGTCCCTAGCTGATTGGAGGAGTCCCAGAGGCTACAGGCGCAGGAGATGACACTGGCAATTCATGGCACCCAGGCGGACACTGCTCGGTTGTCGATAGCAGTGGAGAGCCGAGGAGGCGATGGCATAGTGGTACTGTCGCTGGACTAGTAATCCCAGAATAATGATCTGGGGACCCGGGTTTGAATCCCACCATGGTAGGTGCTGGAATTTAAACTCAATAAAATATATGGAATTAAAAATCTAATGATAACCATGAAACCATTGTCGTAAAAACCCATCTGGTTCACTAATGTCCTTCAGGGAAGGAAGTCTGCCATCCTTGCCTGGTCTGGCCTACATGTGACTCCAGACTCACAGCAATGTGATTAACTCTTAAATGCCCTTTTAATGGCCTAGCAAGCCACTCAGTTGTATTCAACTGCTACGAAAACACAATAAAGAAATGAAAACAGATGGACCACCCGGCATGGAACCAGGCACCGGAAATGACAACGGCAAACCCAGCCCTGCCGATCCTGCAAAGTCCTCCTTACTAACATCTGGGGGCTTGTGCCAAAGTTGGGCGAGCTGTCTCACAGACTAGTTAAGCAACAGCCTGACATAGTCACACTCACAGAATCATACCTTACAGACAATGTCCCAGACATCACTATCACCATTCCTGGGTATGTCCTGTTTCACTGGCAGGACCGACCCAGCAGAGGCGGCGGCACAGTGGTGTACAGTCAGGATGGAATTGCCCTGGGAGTCCCCAACATTGACTCTGGACCCCATGAAGTCTCATGGCTTCAGGTTAAACATGGGCAAGGAAACCTCCTGCTGATTACAACGTACTGGCCACCATCTTCTGTACTGATGAATCAGTACTCCTCCATGTTGAACACCACTTGGAGGAATCACTGAGGGTACCAAAGGCACAGAATATGTTCTGGGTGGAGGACTACAATGTCCATCACAAAAGTAGCTCAGTAATACCACCACAGAGCGAGCTGGCTTGGTGCTAAAGGACATTGCTGCTAGACTGGGACTGCAGCAGGTGGTGAGGGAACCAACAAGAGGGAAAAAAACATATTTGACCTCATCCTCACCAACCTACCTGCTGCAGATGCATCTGTCCATGACAGTATCGGTAGAAGTGACCACCGCACAGTCCTTGTGGAGATAAAGTCCTGTCTTCACATTGAGGATACCCTCCATCGTGTTGTGTGGCACTATCATCTTGCTAAATGGGATAGACGTCGAACAGATCTAGCAACTCAAACCTGGGCATCCGTGAGGCACTGTGGGCCATCAGCAGCAGCAGAATTGTATTCAACCACAATCTATAATCTCATGGCCCGGCATATCCCCCACTCTACCATTACCACCGAGCCAGGGGATCAACCCTGGTTCAATAGAGAGGGCAGGAGAGCATGCCAGGAGCAACATCGGGCATACTGATAAACGAGGTGTCGACCTGGTCGCGACTCCTCAGATAATGAAGCAGTATATGTCCAAATACAGCAAGACCTGGAAAATATACAGACTTGGGCTGACAAGTGGTAAGTTACATTCTCTCCACACAAATGCCAGGCAATAACCATCTCCTATAAGAGAGGATCTAACCACTGACCCTTGACATTCAATGGCATTACCATCGCTGAATTCCCCACAATCAACATCCTGGGGGTTACCATTGATCAGAAACTGGACTGGACGAGCCATATTAATACTGTGGCCACCACGGCAGGTCAAAGACTAGGAATCTTACTGCGAGTCACCTCCTGACCCCCCAAAGCCTGTCCATCATCTACAACGCACAAATCAGGAGTGTCATGGAATACTCTCCACTTGCCTGGATGAGGGCAGCTCCAAAAGCACTCAAGAAACTCAACATTATCCAGGACAAAGCAGCCCGCTTGATTGCTCCCCCTTCCATAAACATTCAATCCCTCCACTACCGACGAACAGTGGCAGCCGTTGTACCATCTACTGGATGCACTGCAGGGACTCACCAAGGTTCCTTAGACAGCACCTTCCAAACACACAACCACAACCATCTAGAAGGACAAGAGCAGCAGGTACCAGGGAACCCCACCACATGGAGGTTCCCCTCCAAGTCACTCACCACCCTGAGATGGAAATATATCGCCGCTCCTTCACTGTCGCTGGGGCTACATCCTGGAACTCTCTCCCTAACAGCACAGTGGGTGTACCTACACCTCAAGGACTGCGGCGGTTCAAGAAGGCAACTCACCACCACCTTCTGAAGGGCAACTAGGGATGGTCAATAAATGCTGGTCTAACCAGCGACGCCCACATCCCATCAATGAATTTTAAACAACGACGTCGGCAGCATGAGTGGAAGTGTCCAAGGTGTGGCTCAGTCGGTGGCGGCTATGGCTAAGCGCCAGTCAAGGGGGAAATGTACCAGAACCGTTGATGAGGCGCTGCAGAGCCTGTCCCAGTCTCAGATGGGCATTGCTGAGACCCTCCAGAGCATGTCCCAGTTGCTAGGTGATGTCTCCTCGTCCTGTGTGGTCATAGCTAGGGCGCTGCGGGAGATGTCCTGGTGGTTGAGGGATGTGTACCAGTAGCAGGTGGGCATCGCTGAAGGCATTGACACTGTGCTGCAGACATTGTGGAGACACCAGAGCTGGGAGAGCCACATGACGCAAGGGTAGCTCCTTCGCCACTGCCGACAACTTCACTGGCCTCGGGCTTGACCAAACAAAAAATGATTCAATAGTTGTGTTAACATCCCAGTATCCCCGATCATTTTCCAACTGTGCCACATCAACCACACCCATGTCAGCAACACTCCATCAAGGTGCACTCACACTTGATGCTTGATGTTCCTGCATGAAAGGCCTGCCCTCAAGTAACCCCGTCATGTGGTAAGTCTGTGCCTCGTCCCGCTAAAGTCAGTCTTACCCAAGCCTAAAATTCTAATATCTGGAACGGGCTTTTCACTTTCAAACGCTAAAATGAATTCAATCATGTTGTGATCACTATTTGATAAATGTTCACGCAATTACGCTGCTAATTAAATTGTGCTCATTCCTCATAACTAAATCTAAGATATCTGTCCCCTTGTTGTATCTAGAACAAACTGCTGCAGGAAACTATCCCGGACACATTCCAAAAATTCACTACTTTTCTGACATTGCTTGTCTGCCTGTCCCAATCTGTGTGTCAGTTATAATTCCCCATGTGGTACCCTCAATAACGAGGCTTAGAGTGTAAACAGTAAAGAAGGCTTTAATAAACTAAGAACGAGACTAATGCCGAGATGTGTGCTAACTGCTGCACTGCCCACAAGGCGGCCCCTTATATACGGCTCCCAGATGGGCGGAGCCGGAGGCGGAGTTCCCCAGGGTTCCAAGCCCGGTCTTAAAGGGGACATCACCTGACATGATGGCAAGGGTACAGTGTTACAGTAACCGTTCATCACATTCACTCCCTGTTTAAAAAAGAGTCTGGCGGGCGTGAAGTGCCATCATTGGTCCATCCGTCTCGGTGGCCGGATCGTCCTCATCGACCTCCTCAGTTCGGGCGGTGGCGCGGCGGCCGGTGGTGCGGCGGACACGGACGTCCTGGTTGAGGGTATGTCCCGGAGCACGGCGGTCGGAGCTTCGGTCCGGGTTGGGGCAGGGGAACAGGGCATAGGGAGAATAGGTGGGGCCGGGGGTAGCGGTGCCGGCGGGGTGTGTAAAGGGGAGGCGCTAGGGAGGGCGCGCGGTAGGTGCCCACCAACGGGGGGTGGGGACGGGAGGGGGTGTGTTGTAGGGGGTGCCGGGTCCTGCAGGGGAGCGGCGCGGGAAGGGGCGTCTGTAGTGGGGGATCCAGCGGGTGCCAGATCCCGGAGGGAAACCGTATCTTGCCTGCCGTTGGGGTACTCGACGTAGGCGTAACTGGGGTTGGCATGGAGCAATCGGACCTTTTCGACCAGGGTGTCCATTTTATGGCTCCTCGTGTGCCTCAGGAGAAGAACAGATCCCAGAGCCATCTGCCAAGGTGGAAGCGAGACCCGGGAGGTAGACTTCCTGGGGAAGACAAACAATTGGTTGTGAGGGGTCTCATTCGTGGCCTAATGGAGCGACCTAATGGAGTGTAGGGCATCGGGCAGGTCCTCCTGCCAGCGGGTAGTTGGGAGACCTCTCGACCGTAGGGCCAGAAGGACAGCCTTCCACACTGTCGCGTTCTCCCTCTCCACTTGCCCGTTTCCCCGCGGGTTATAACTGGGGGTTCTGCTCGAGGCGATGCCTTTGCTGAGCAGAAACTGACGCAGTTCATCGCTCATGAACGATGTACCCTGTTATGTGGATATAAGCGGGGAAACCGAACAGAGTGAAGGTGCAGTGCCTTAATCACGTTGGCTGAGGTCATGTCGGGGCAGGGAATGGCGAATGGGAAACGGGAGAACTCATCGATAACGGTGAGGAAATAGGCATTACGATTGATGGACAGGAGGGGGCCCTGGAAGTCCACACTCAGTCGCTCAAAGGGCCCCGAGGCCTTCACGAGCCGAACCTTGCCTTGCCGGTAGAAGTGCGGTTTGTACTCCACACAGATCTGGCAGGCCCTGATCATGGCCTTGACCTCCTTGATTGAGTAAGGTAGGTTGCGGGACTTGATAAAATGGACGAGCCGGGTAACCCCCGGGTGGCAGAGTTCATTGTCGATGGCTTGCAGGCGGTCGTCCTGCGTGTTGGAGCATGTGCCGCGGGACAGGGCATCTGGGGGCTCGTTGAGCCTCCCTGGATGATACTTGATATCGTACGTGTAGCTGGAGAGTTCGATCCTCCACCTTAAAATGTTATCATTTTTTATTTTGCCCCGTTGGGTGTTATCGAACATATAGGCGACTGACCGTTGGTCGGTGATGAGGGCGAACCTCCTACTGGCTAGGTAGTGTCTCCAGCGCCGCACAGCCTCCACAATGGCCTGTGCCTCCTTCTCGACTGCAGAGTGTCGAACCTCGGAGGCGGTGAGGGTCTGGGAGGAGAACACTACTGGTCTACCTTCCTGAGGGTAGCAGCCAGGGCGATGTCTGATGCATCGCTCTCTACCTGGAAGGGGCTAGTTTCGTCCACCGCGCGCATAGCGGCCTTGACGATATCGGCCTTGATGCGGTTGAAGGCCAATTGAGCCTCAGCCGAGAGGGGAAAAGTGGTGGTCTTTATGAGTGGGCGGGCTTTGTCCGCATACTTGGGGACCCACTGGGCATAGTAGGAGAAGAGCCCCAAGCACCGTTTGAGGGCCTTGAGGCTGCGGGGGAAGGGGAGTTCCTTAAGGGGGCGCATGCGGTCGGGGTCGGGACCTAGGACCCCGTCTTCCACGACATAGCCGAGGATGGCCAGCCGGGTGGTGTGTAAAACGCATTTGTCCTCGTTATAGGTCAGGTTAAGGGCTCGGGCGGTCTGGAGGAACTTTGAGGTTAGCGTCATGGTCCTGCCGGTCATGGCTGCAGATGGTGACATTGTCCAAGTACGGGTATGTAGCCCGCAAACCGTACTGGTCCACCATTTGATCCATCGCCCTTTGAAAGACGGAGACCCCATTTGTGACGCCGAAGGGGACCCTGAGGAAGTGGAAGCGCTGGCCGGCTGCTTCGAAGGCAGTATAGGGGCGGTCTTTTGGTCGGATGGGGAGCTGGTGGGAGGCGGATTTGAGGTCGTCCGTGGAAAATACTCGGTATTGGGCGATCCCATTTACCATTTCCGCGATGCGGGGAACGGGGTACGCATCAAGCTGCGTGAATCGATTTATGGTCTGGCTATAATCCGCAACCATCCGTTTCTTATCCCCGGACCGGACTATCACCAGTTGCGCTCTCCAAGGGCTGTTGCTAGCCTCGATGACCCCCTCGTCCAGTAAACGTTGGACCTCTGATTTGATAAAAGTCATATCTTGGGCACAGTAGCGCCGGCTCCTGGTGGCGACGGGCTTACAGTCGGGAGAGGCTCGCGAATAGCGAGGGGGGGTGCGACTTTCAGTGTCGCAAGGCAGCATGCCGTGAGGGGGGGCAAGGGTCCGCCGAAATTCAATGTCAGGCTTCGGTGGCTGCACTGGAAATCCAGTCTGAGCAGCAGGGGGGCACAGAGGTGGGGAAGGATATAAAATCTGAAACGGGTATACTTGGCACCCTGGATCGAGAGATCCGCGATACAGTACCCCTTGATTTGTACCGAGTGGGACCCGGATGCGAGGGCTATGGTTTGGGATGTGGGATGGGTGCGTAGGGAGCAACGCCTTACCGTTTCAGGATGGATAAAGCTCTCCGTGCTCCCGGAGTCGAAGAGGCATGCAGTGTCGCGCCCGTTGACCTGGACCTGCATCATAGAGTTCTGCAGGTGTTTTGGCCGAGTTTGGTCGAGGGTGATCGCACCCACTCGCAGGTAGTCGGAGTCCTCAGCCGAGTCGGACTCGTAAAGTGGCCACCGTCGGTCGCACGTGTCGGGACGAGAAGATGGCCGCCGCTAAGATGGCCGCTCCCATGATTCGCAAGAGGCTGATGATGCGTCAGAAGGGGGCGTGTCAGGTCGGTGCGCAGCCACATTGCAAGGCCTGCGGGCCTGAGAGCCTGATGTTTGGGCCGGCTGCTCTTTGTTCTTCTGGCCCCTGGGTCTGGCCAGCCAGACCCTCGCAAAATGCCTCTTCTTCCCACAGTCGCCGCAGATCATGGAGCGGGCTGGGCAGCGTGGGCGTGGGTGCTGGCCCGGCCCGCAGAAGTAGCACGGTGTGCCCCCACAATGAGCGGGTCGCCGCGTGGCGCAGGCCTGTAATATGGCTGAGTCTGAGGAAGTCCGGGGGGGGGCTCGCAGAGTCCGCGGGGTACGTACCCAAGTTATGTCGGGCCACCTCCAGTGAGGAGGCGAGCGTTAGCGTGTCCTGGAGGTCTTTTGCCCCGTTTTTGAGCAGCCGCTGCCGGATGTAGGTTGAGCGGATGCCGAACACGAAAGCGTCTCTGATGTGCAGGTTCATATGGACTTCCCCTGTCCCATCCTGGTGGTCACAGTCGCTGGCAAGCGTGGTGAGTTTCTCGACGAATTTGTCTAGCGATTCCCCGGAGCGCTGCCGGCAGGTAGAGAGCAGATGCCTGGCGTGCACCTCGTTGATAGGCTTGGCGAACTGCTTGCGGATTAGCTCGACCGCCTGTTCATACGTCGTCGCCTTTTCGAGCGTGGCGGAGATTCTGTGACTCACCCGGGCGTGGAGTGGGTGCAGCTTGCGTGGCCATAGGATGGGAGTCTCTGAGGAGTCCAGGTAAGACTCGAAGCATCGGAGCCAGTATTTAAAAATTTCCTTTGCCTCCGGTGTCCGTGCTTCCAGGTTGAGCTTCTCTGATTTTAGGCCTGCGTCCATCCTGATGTAGTTTAGTTTATTAAATTGTAGTACCCTCAATAACGACGCTTAGAGTATAAACAGTAAAGAAGGCTTTAATAAACTAAGAACTAGACTAGTGCCAAGACGTGTGCTAACTGCTGCACTGCCCACAAGGCGGCCCCTTATATACAGCTCCCAGATGGGCGCAGCCGGAAGCGTAGTTACCCAGGGTTCCAAGCCCGGTCTTAAAGGGGACATCACCTTACATGATGACAGGGTACAGTGTTACAGTAACCGTTCATCACACCCCACTAATACTACTCTGCCTTTGTTACACACTTGCCTAATTTCTGCCTTTATACAATTTAACAACTCAGAACTGCCACCAGGGGGTCGGTACGCAATACCCAGAACAGTTTTAGATCCTATTTTGTTCCTCAGTTCCACCCATATGCTCTCCACTGGATGTTTCCCCCATTATATCCTCCTTCGTCCTTGAGGTGATAGTATTTCTAATCGGTAAGGCTACTCCACTCTGTCTCTCTGTCACATCTTTCCTGTCCTTCCTGTAAACTTTGTCATCCAGTATATTTAGTTCCCATCGAGCAGCCGTATTAGCTACTCCATCACAATCTTCAATTTGTATTTGCACCCACAGCTCATCTAGTTTGTTCCTTACACTCCGTGCATTAGTATATAGAACTCTTATGTGGACCATACCCCCTAACTTGCTCCTCAGCACTGGTGCTTAATTCACTTGTTTATTATTTTTTTCTTTTGGTTTAGCCAGTATACTTCTTGTAGTTTTGCCATTAGCTGCAATTCCTGAAATTGGGTACCTGACTCTTTCTTTACTCTCTGGCCTGCTATTTGTTTCTGGAACAGTGTTGAATTCCTCTGAGGCCCCCCCCCCCCACCCTACCTTTTGCTAGTTTAAAGTCCTTGTGACCACCCTATTTACCCTTTCCGCTAGAACGCTGGTCCCAGATCGGTTCAGGTACAGAATGTCCCAACAGTACAGATCCCTCCTGTCCCATTACTGATGCTAGTGCACCATGAAATGGAACCCCTCTTTCCCACACCGCTCCTGTAGCCATGTGATTATTTCGCTAATTTTCTCATCCGTATGCCAATTTTCACGATGCACGGGAAAGAATCCAGAGATTATAACGCTTGAGGACCTGTTCTCTAATTTTGTTCCTCGTTCCTGATATTCCCATAACAAGTCCTCTTTCCTAGTTTGCCAATGTGGATCACAACGACTGGATCCTCCCACTCCCACTCCAACATCCTTTCAAGCCGGTTAGGGATGTCCCTCACCAAGGCACCAGGTCGGCAACATACGATGCGGGACCATCGGTCCTGCTTACAAAGGAGGCTGCCAGTTCTCCTAATTATAGAATCCTTACCACTTGTCCTTTTGCTCCCCCTGCTTGAATGGACTCCTGCACCACAGTGCAGTGGTCAGTTAGCACATCCTCCCTACAGTCCTCCCTTGTCCATACAGGGAGCATGTACCTCGTACCTGTTGGACAAGGTCAGGAGCTGAGGCTCCTTCCTGACTGAATTTAGGATCCCTCTACCTGCTTCACTCATGGTCACACCCTGCTGTCGCTGACCACTGGCGGATTTGAGGTACTTAATCAACGGGGTGTGGCCGCCTTCTTAAACAAAGTGTCCAGGTAACTCTTCCCCTCCCGGATGTGCCACAGTGTCCGAAGCTCAGACTCCGGCTCATCAACTCTGAGCTGAAATTCCTCAAGCTGTAAACATTTGCTGCAGGTGTTGTCATACAGCTCGCAATGAGGTCTAGCAGCACCTTGCCAGCCCAGCCACCTTTAGAATTTGGAGCATGGAACAGATGGACATCAAAATCAACACACTTGTGTAACCTACCATGATGGCCAATGTTTCAGCTTCCAATGCAGAACAAGTAACAGCTACCTTGAGAGAATAACAGTGGCTCGACAGAGCAAAACCCTGCTGTCCTTTCTCAGGATAGCAGCATTAGCTCCCACACCTGCCACTGTTCCAGTGCCCTTGCTGTTCCCGGTCAGCCTGTCAGCTCAGACTGTTGCCATCCATGTCAAGATAATGCAATCTAAAGCCAAGGTTGTCCTGCAAATCCATCTGCAGTCTCCTCCACTGAAAGTCAACAGTCTTCCACCAGCCATGCTGCAACCATTCAGGTCACACCTCATACTAGCACTTCGGCAGGCAAAGGCAGACAGTAGAGACACTAAGCAAATACATAAGATTGATTAGTTTATTTGTATATACAACATGGCATGATTTAAATTGTAAAGTAAGTATGGAACTTGAATTGTGATGGCTTGTCATTTTTTGCATGCTTGTGAAACTTTAAATGAAAGAAAAAACATCAAAATCATGTTGAATTACAACAACAGCTAGAAAATATAAATCAGCAGCTACTTGCAAGTGGTTGATGATCTCTTCATTTGGGGTCATTCATATTATTTAACGTCATGTTCAACTATGCAAGGTTAAGAGATGGTATAGGCTGGAGGCCCAAAATGGCAGTGCTGACGTCAAATTAGCAGTGCAAGCTGACTGATGTTCTGATCTGTCTGCTCTGCATGCTGTCTCCAGATGTGTAATGGCTATACATGAGTCACTTTATCAATATCACAAGAGCACACTTCCTGTGAGAAGTGCACATGTGCGATGCAGACTGGTTTGGAATTTTAAGAGGTTTAAAAGAGTCCAGAAAAAGTGTGCCACTGAGTCCAATTTCATCCCAAATATTTTCCTCGATTCATTATTGGGAAAATTCATTTTATAATTCATGTTTACCTTATCATGGACCATTGTAAATGGGGTAATCATAATGTAAAGTCTTGAAATTACAATGTGCTGAATTGAAATCAAGGAAAGACCTCACGACAGTTATCACAATCTTTCAAAATAAAATTTCATGAAAAAATTTGGTACTTAGGGCAGCACGGTGGCACAGTGGTTAGCATTGCTGCCTCACGGCGCTGAGGTCCCAGGTTCGATCCCGGCTCTGGGTCACTATCCATGTGGAGTTTGCACATTCTCCCCATGCTTGCGTGGGTTTCGCCCCCACAACCCAAAAGATGAGCAGGATAGGTGGATTGGCCACACTAAATTGCCCCTTAATTGGAAAAAAAAATGGTACTTGTAAGCCTGGCAATTGAAACTGGTTATTCAGGTCTATAAGCTGCGTTATTATTCCGGTGTTCTTCAGTTTTTGAAGAGACGGCAAAAACGTTCTTTTCTTGTGCCACCGGACACAATTTAATGATTTGTTGTGCCCAACCTGGTGACGCGACGAGGCCGTTTAATGTCTCTTGCAAGATTCGTGAATCTCGTAACATCTCGCGAGATTTAATGGAATCTCGTGAGACGTTATGATCTGGATCTCGCCCTTGCTGGGCAGGATCCAGATTAACATATTTAAGTGGGCCATTCGGCTCATTTAAATATGTCTGTGCCATTTTCTCCCAGGGCCTGGGAACTAACGACCGTGCCTGGAAGACCTCGCCCTGGTGCACATAGCAATGGTTAGAACAAATGAAGACCGGGTAACAAACCGGAATGGAGTCTCCCAGCTCATCAGAGACCCCTAGGTGGTCGGGCTCTGGGCAGGGTGATCCCCTCACCACTGACACTCAGGCACCTTGACATTACCAGCCCGGCACATTGGCAGTAGCACCCAGGCACCCCGTCGAGACTGCACTTGCATAATTTCCTGCACTGACGAGCTCAGCTCAGAAGTGCATGAAGAGTGTTTGC
Source organism: Scyliorhinus torazame (assembly GCF_047496885.1). NCBI lineage: Eukaryota > Metazoa > Chordata > Chondrichthyes > Carcharhiniformes > Scyliorhinidae > Scyliorhinus > Scyliorhinus torazame. Next base: position 134,412,263 of record NC_092710.1, read on the forward strand.
AGACCGGGGTGCAATTTTTAATGCCGCCCTGATATTTCAAACCCCTCCTCAGCCACCCCCCGTGGCCTCCGGAACACCCCGCTGCACCCAATGTACTTCTTCTGGGGCCCTCCAGCCCGCCCCCCCCGATCTCCCCCCCGCCCCTAACCTCACCTTACCTATTAAGGGCAGGACTGCCAGTATGCCAGATTTCCACAGCCAGGAGCAATGCAATGGTGCCAGGTTGGCAGTGCCAAGGAGCCCGGGTGCCACATTGCACGTGTCAGTGATCAGCCCAGGGATGCCCATAAAAGGTAGTGTGAGAGTGGGGGGGGGGACTCAAGGACCCCAAAGCGGTAGGTTGGGTGTAGTGGGGAGGATCGGAAACTGCGGTGGGGTGGCTGAGAGGAGGGGCAAAAGATCACGGCGGCATTTAAAAATGGCGGCCCGATCCACGAACATTCTTCCTGCACTAGAGAGTTCAGATCGCCAGTGCAGGAAATTATTTAAGTGCAGCCTCGAGAAGCATTCCCCGCCGAGGCCAATGAAACAGGCAAAGTTAAATAAAGGCTGTTAAATATCGGTGGCAGCGCCGAGAAACACCCCGCTAAATGCACCCAAAACACAAATCTGTTTCAGTTCCATTGTGTAAGGCTCTTGTTCATCACATTCACAGAAGTTTGTCATTTGTCAAAATAATGGCCTGGGTTTCCCTGGGCATTGCTCATCTATATTGTATAGACATTGTATAGGCACTACCTGTGCCTGAAAGTTTCAATTTCAAAACTGCCATGACCCAGGTCTGGAGTCCAATCAATCTAAGTGACTGTTTTCAGAATTCAGAGTGGTTTCCCACTCCAGTAACCCCCATAACTCCACGCACCCCCTCGCCCCCACCCTGAGGTGCTGAACTTAGCAAAAGACGCGAACACAGGAACAAATTGCAACAGATTTCCAACAACGCTAATTTACTTATGATCAGTATTGTTTCAATCAGTTATCATAGAATTTACAGTGCAGAAGGAGGACATTCGGCCCATCGAGTCTGCACCTGCTCTTGGAAAGAGCACCCTACCCAAGGTCCACACCTCCACCCTATCCCCATAACCCAGTAACCCCACCCTACACTAAGGGCAATTTTGGACACTATGGGCAATTTAGCATGGCCAATCCTCCTAACCCGCACATCTTTGGACTGTGGGAGGAAACCGGAGCACCCGGAGGAAACCCACGCACACACGGGGAGGATGTGCAGACTCCGCACAGACAGTGACCCAAGCCGGAATCGAACCTGGGACCCTGGAGCTGTGAAGCATTTGTGCTATCCACAATGCTACCGTGCTGCCCTTATGAGTTATGAGTAATGTAGCCACCTGGGTTGACCAACTCCCGACATAAAATGGAGAACAGCAAAGGCTGCAGGGAAATTCAGCCAACAGAGGCAGAAACTAGCAGGTGCAAGTTACTGTGTATTAAACTCTGCAAAAGCCCAGACAGCATCGATACAAGCAGCCATCTGCATAATAATGTAGCAGCCATCTACATACTAATGAACGATCCCCGGGAACAATCAAAACATTTGGGATAATCAAAGCCAGGCCAGACTCCCTGGCGCCAGCAGGAGCCAACACAAAAGAGGTTAACGGACACCTCAAGACCGCCCACCGATCAGGGAACCGCTCCAGTATTGGAGAAATCGAACCAAGCGATTGGAACAAAGTCCAATCACTTGGAACCAGGTACAGGGTCCGCCCCGAAAGGCGGGAAGCCCCTGGGGACTATAAAGTTAAGCCCCCAAGTTCAAATGATGAAATGTTTGAGTGAGTGTAGTTTATTAAGGATAGTTAGAGGTTCCGATTTTCTTGTTTTGTAATGCATGTCCCTGTTTGACATAGCGCCCCTCAGAATTGTCAGTTAAAACATTTTTGCATAGTTATGGTCAGTGTAGAGGCCATAAAAGAGTGCTCGCCGGGTCAGGGACTCAAAAACAACGCAGTAATGTGATCCTTCACGCTTCGCGTTAGGATCACAAGGAGGGAGTATAGCCACCTGGGTTGGCCAACTCCCGACGTAAAATGGAGAACAGCAAAGGCTGCAGGGAAATTCAGCCAACAGAGGCAGAAACTAGCAGGTGCAAGTTACCGTGTATTAAACTCTGCAAAAGCCCAGACAGCATCAATACAAGCAGCAATCTGCATAATAATGTAGCAGCCATCTACATACTAATGAGCGATCCCCAGGTACAATCGAAACATTTGGGATAAACAAAGCCAGGCCAGACTCCTCGGCGTTAGCAGGAGCCAACACAAAAGAGGTTAACGGACACCTCAAGACCGCCCATCGATCAGGGAACCGCTCCAGTATTGGAGAAATTGAACCAATCGATTGGAACAAAGTCCAATCACTTGGAACCAGGTACAGGGTCCGCCCCGAAAGGCGGGAAACCCCTGGGGACTATAAAGTTAAGCCCCCAAGTTCAAATCGTTCTTCTTGACCGGGTCACTCAGCAACACAAACCAACCCTTGACAGTGACCGGTTCAGCTACAGCCGAGATCCAGTAAGTCTTAAGTCAATGCTCGCTACGAGACAGGCGCTCCTCGCTACTAGTCCGTACCAACTTCGAATCCCGCAGACTCAGAACCCGATCGAAAGGCCATTTATTCCCCTGACCTGGTGGGCCAGTCCGAAGCTAAGTATAGGCCTGTTAGTTGTAGAAGTAGCTTAGAAGTAGAATTTATGCATGAGTAGCGATTACTGTGTATAATAAATGTGCTTTGATTTGAATCTTACTAATTGGTGTATTGAGTTATTGATCATTACTTGAACTTGAACCTCGTGGTGGTATCATAAAGATACCTGGCGACTCGAGAGCAAAGGTTATAAAACAGAGCCAATTGAACCAACCAAAAGTTAGCAACAGTAAATTGATGTACTTTAATTCCAATTAGAGAACAAGAAACATCTGCAGCACTGGTTATGATGGGCATTGATAGGGCAGCACGGTGGCGCAGTGGGTTAGCCCTGCTGTCTCACGGAGCCAAGGTCCCAGGTTCGATCCTGGCTCTGGGTCACTGTCCGTGTGGAGTTTGCACATTCTCCCCGTGTTCGAATGGGTTTCACCCCCACTACCCAAAGATGTGCAGGGTAGGTGGATTGGACACGCTAAATTGCCCATTAATTGGAAAAAATGAATTGGGTACTCTAAATTTATTTTAAAAATGAAAAAAAAATGATGGGCATTGATTATGATGAAGTTCACAGTGTACATTACCTATCTGTTGGCTCAATATTTGGTGATTGAGCCAGAAACCCAAGTGCTTGAAAGCTGACGGGGCGATTCTCCGATATGGAGGCCAAGTGTTCGTGCCGTCGTGAACCCCGTCGCGTTTCACGACGGCGCGAACAGGGCCCGGGTACGACTTATTCTGGTCCCCCGAGGGGGCCAGCACAGCGCTGGAGCGGTTCACGCCGCTCTAACGCCCTTACGCGGAATTGGCACCGCGATAACCCACACATGTGCAGTTGGGGTAGCTCAATCCTGCACATGCGCAGTTGGGCCGCGCCATTCTGCACATGCGCGGGGAACGTCTTACGCATGACGGCTCCTCACCAACATGGGGCCGGTGTTCTGGGGCCGCGTGCGGAAGGAGGTAGGCCCGGGGGGCGAGAGGTCGGCCCGCCGATTGGTGGGCCCCGGTCGCGGGCCATACCCCATCGGAGGCCACGCCGGTGAAGGAGCTCCCCTCCCTCCCCCACAGGCTGCCCCCAGCGTTCCCGCAGAGTTCCCGCCAGCAGCGACCAGGGGTGGACGGCACCGGCGGGAACCTCTCGTATCGGAGCGGCCGCTCGGCCCACCCAGCCGAAGAATCGCCGCTCGCCGGTTCTCCGAGCAGCCCGGTGCGAATCGCGTGCCGCTGGTTTCTGGGGGTGGGAGAATCGCATGCGGGGGTCGGGGCGGAGTGACGCGATTCGCGCGGCGCCCCAGCGATTCTCCCACCCGGCGTGGGGGGGGGGGGAGAATAGCGCCCAACCTTTTTTCTCTCCACATTTTCTTCATTGCAAACAGGCACTGAGTTTCCGTGAAACTGATCTAGAGTATACCGGGACAGAGAATCTGATTGTAATGTAGTCATTTATAACTGTCAGAACCTGGAGTTAAATTGGTGGCAGAAAAAGGTATACTGAATTCAGGCATCTCCGAAACTGGTATAATCGTCATTTCAATGGTACATTAACTTATCTTCAAAGAAAACATTACACCACTATTTTACTAAGATCCAATTCTTTTTAACAAGATGCAATTTTATAGAGTCTAATATATTAAGTGCTTATGCTGAGGAAAAATGTTTAGCAACCCAATGCATTAAATGTTGGTAGAGATAAAATCAGAGTTTAAAGTCGCTTCGCAAATGGGATTACTGAGTCCCATCAGTATTCATTTTGTGAGAAGGTGTCAGGTAGACATATCAACAGGAGGGTATTTGGAATTGTGAGACAGAGAAACTAAGTAAAATCTGGGATTCTGCAAAAAATGTCTCTATGCATCCAGTGATGGTGGAATTAGCAACACATTTATGGGCCAGATTTTCTGGGGAAATGTCACAGACATCTGAAGGAGCAGCCAAAAGCGAGTTGACTTCAGGCGGGAGATGCCAGTTCCACCGGAAATCCTGACCATAAACAGTGTAATTAATACAAAGAACATCTGGAACAAATTGCTTTGGTTAAAATTATAGCAACAAAACAGAATAACATGATAGGAGTGCATGATATCCTTTACTCTCCACATAATGGATTTCTCATCCTATAATAACCAACGTGTCCTGATCTTCATTGAAATCGGACTGAAGAGGGCAACAATTATGAGAAATATAAGTGTGGGACATACAACTGATGCCCATTAAAACACCACATAAGGGGCGAAATTCTCCCCCAACGGCGGGATGCCCGCCGACTGGCGCCAAAGCCGGCGCAAATCAGACGGGCATCGCGCCGGCAAAAAGGTGCGGAAGTCTCCGCATCTTTGGCGGCCTAGCCCCAACATTGAGGGGCTAGGCCGACGCCGGAGGGATTTCCGCCCCGCCAGCTGGCGGAAATGGCGTTTGTTGCCCCGCCAGCTGGCGCGGAAATGCGGCGCATGCGCGGGAGCGTCAGCGGCCGCTGTCAGTTTCCCCGCGCATGCGCGGGAGCGTCAGCGGCCGCCGAAAGTTTCCCGCGCATGCGCAGTGGGGAGAGTCTCTTCTGCCTCCGCCATGATGGAGGCCGTAGCGGAGGCGGAAGGGAAAGAGTGCCCCCACGGCACAGGCCCGCCCGCGGATCGGTGGGCCCCGATCGCGGGCCAGGCCACCGTGGGGGCACCCCCCGGGGTCAGATCGCCCCGCGCCCCCCCCCAGGACCCCGGAGCCCGCCCACGCTGCCTGGTCCCGCCGGTAAATACCAGGTTTGATTTACGTCGGCGGGACAGGCAATTCCTGGGCGGGACTTCGGCCCATCCGGGCCGGAGAATCCAGCGGGGGGTCCCGCCAACCGGCGCGGCTGGATTCCCGCCCCCGCCCAATCTCCGGGAGCGGAGACTTCGGCGGAGCCCAGCATGCAGTGGCGGGGCCCAGCACGCGCTGGCGGGGCCAGGCATGCAGTGGCGGGGCCTAGCATGCTCTGATGGGGCCCGGCATACAGTGGGTGTTTCGCTGGTGAGAAGCCTGTGTTTTGGCGATGCTGTCAGCCTTGAGATTTATGGCTGCATTGGTGAATTATGTTGTGGATGCTGGTCTCGACTCCTTGCGCAGGTTGTTGGTGTTCACATTGATGAACTGCAAGATATCGTTGAGAACGGATGAAGCGGAGTAGAGAGTCCTGTCAGTCGATAGGGAAGTCTCCTTGGCGGGGGCTCTCGTCCAGTCCTTGGAATTCCTGTTGCATAGTATGTCGAATATCCTGGTTGATTCGGGGAGATGAGGCTGGACCTGGAGTGCTTGTGCACCCGGTCTTCTAAGAGGAGCTGGGGACAAATTTCTAGCCGAATACGAGGGCCGGTTGCCATGCTTTCGCAATCTCAATTCGAAAGCTGGCCGTTTCGAGTTGGACTGTGCACATTGCATCCGATCTGTGGGGCCTGGGGTCGGTCAGAGACCCCGACCACTGGTCTTGCATTGTCTTGTCCTCGATCTTCATCGCAAAGGGCTGGAGGGGGCTAGATGCAATGGGTCATTATCTCCATCTGTTGTCTAAGTTTCTCACTACCTGAGCTTCAGAATGATGACATGGGGGAGCTGCAAAGGTTTTGTTGGAGCTCAGGAGGGATCCTGGATATTTCACAACGACAGTGATATTATTCTGCAATTCATCAATAATCCTGAGCTTTATACCCTTGTGATTATGCTACTGATTTTGTTATTGTGTTTTATCCTGACAAATATATATAAAAAATGAGCATAGAAATGGCTGTCGATGTTACCCTGCTATATGGTGAAAATCATACTGATGCAGATGTGATGCATGAGGGTTGTGCAGTATTTGCCCAGTTTTTTTTTGTGCTGTAATCCTTGCATATACAAGGAGGGAGTATATTTTAGGGACACTTCACTTAGTTTATGGAGGTGAGTAGCGCCTCAGCAGAGTGAAGGGGTGGATGGTTTGATGTGGAGGCGGTTGGTATGACTATGTAAGTCCTTACTGTGGATGACAAAAGCAGCCAGTTAGTATTATCAGTATCAGGTTTTTCTTTTGTATTTTTGTTATTTTGGGATTACGGGATCCTTGCTAATCTCCTATGAAGGTGCGGACAGATCATTTATCCCAGAGAGGAATGGATTCCTTATGATTCTTCTTTGTGGTTGGCGTCTCTGGCAATATTGGGGTAGGGGGAAATATACTATGACGATGCCCGGGTGGTCGGCTAATCCTTGATTAACTAGTCTTCCTTGGGTTGGTCTTCAACATTTACTTTGCTGCGTCAGTAGTAGCAGTGGTCACTTGATTGAATCGGTAAGGGCAGTGTTCACTGGGTCGGGTGGAGGATATGTTGGGTGGTGGAGTAGGTTACCCTTCCCCGAGGTATCCCCTTTCTGGGGGCTCCCGCTTTGCTCTCCTTCTCGAGATAGGATTCCACTGGTGAGGTAGTAGCCTGTGGGTTGCAGGGTCTGAGTGCTCTGGATCAGCGTCATTGGAGTCGTTCCTCAGTTGGCAATTAGGTTGGGTGGGAGAGTAAGGCACCCTCCTCCGTTTATATAGAGACTTCCAGATTGCCCTCCTGAAGTCCTGGGATCCGTGGCGAGGCAGTGTCCTATTTTTTGTGAAGCTACGCTGTTTTGCCCCTTTTCTCCTTTTTGCTAAGTTGTATGGTACTAGACCTGCTCTGGCATTCTTCGGATAATCCTGCTGTTCCTCACATTTTGGAGTTTCCTTTCTCTACTGAGGTAAGAAGGATACTAATACAAGCGCCAATTTGATATTTTGTGTCTCGAGAGTTTCCCTCATCATGTTGAAGAGAGGAGGATTGTATCCCTCACGAGACGCCCAGTTGGTGGGTGTCTTGAAAATTCCTCATCTCCTTGCGGTGAAGTTTCCTCGGTGGAGGAGGGTGCAAATCTTCTAGTATCTACAGGGCCAAAGTAGTGCCTCTCATGTGGCTGGAGAGGAGTGAGATCTGTTGTGTAGCTAGTCTTAGCACGATGTGGGTATCCTTGGTTTATTGGCTCCTGTATAGGACAGTCGACAATGCCAGGCAATGTTTTGTATCAAGTGTGGTATCCCGTTGTTCCCTTTTACTGGGGATGTTCTTTCTTGGCTGGGATATTCTGGGAGGCTTTGAATGTGCAGATTTTTCATTTTTTGTCTTGTGGTGGGGGTGTGCACCATGGGGCCATGTGTCATGGCTATATCCTGGTATCCTGTTATCCTGAGACCCTCTGCTCTTGGTAGTACCTTTTTATCCTGTCATTGCCAATCTGTCGGGAGGTGCCGACCACAGTGATTACAATCTGAACCAACTGTATGAATATTTTCTGGTCTTCTCTGTATAAATGTGTAGAATGATGATCGCTCAGGGTGGGGTGCTCTTTCAGAGGGTTGGTGCAGATTTGATGGGCCGAATTGCCTCCTTTTGCACTGGAGGGATACGCTGACTCATAGTTAATGTTTCATGTCCAATTGTGATTCTTCTTTGGAACTCTATGCATAAAATATTATTTATATAAAATAAAGCTTACTTGACATGATTGTTCCCTACTACTAGTTGCTCCCTACTAGGCTTGCCAATTCAGAATCAGCCCCTCAAGCTGTAATTGTAGTGATCTGTATATCTGCATATATATGGTATGTAAAGGGTTAACGACTATATCATCGTGGTTGACAACCACTAGATGGCAGCACCAGATCCATGTATATAAACTGAATTCAGAGGTTCTTCCCGCCTCTTCGTATCAGGAGTGACTAGATAGCAGAGTGTTAGAGAGATAGCTTAGTTGGCACATGTAGTGAAACATTATTTACACTTCTTATTTACTTAATCATAGAACATAGAACATACAGTGCAGAAGGAGGCCATTCCTCCCATTGTGTCTGCACCAACCAACTTAAGCCCTCACTTCAACCCTATCCCTTAAACCCAATAACCCCTCCCATCCTTTTTGGAAACTAAGGGCAATTTAGCATGGCCAATCCACCTAATCTGCCCGGCTTTGGACTGTGGGAGGAAACCGGAGCACCTGGAGGAAACCCATGCAGACACGGGGAGAACGTGCAGACTCCACGCAGTGACCCAGCTGGGAATCAAACCTGGGACCCTGGCGCTGTGAAACCACAGTGCGAACCACTATGATACCATGCTGCCCCTGTGCTAACCACTATGCTCTATGCTGCCCCTATCATCAGTTATAGTTGAGGAAGAGTGAAAGAGATCATTGATATTTATATTTGTTATTCTTTAAATGTCAATTTCTTTATTTGAAGACTGATAGTTTCATTGAACTACAACCATCAGACCATTCTGGAAGTAAGCAAAAGAGTAACGATGTATTACAATCACGTAATATAACAGTAATGACTTAATTTAATCTGGGAATCAGTTACTGCCAAATGGCAGGGTGGGTTCACCGCAGGGTCTTGCTTCTTCACCCAGGGATGAAGTTAAAGGAATGATTTATATACTCAACCTTGTGCTTGTACAATCTCACCCAACACTGCATGGCGCTGAAAGGAAGACATACTTGGAACCTAGTCAAACAAATCACTTATCAGAAGGTTCAAATACTCTGGCAAGAAGACTTCACAGGTGACTGGTCTGGGTTCAATTTCATTGACATTATAATCAGCGATAGTGAAAATATTAAAGTGTGTCAGGTCCAATGAATCTTAATAGTGAGTGAGTTATGTACTTCAAACCAATAACCACCCTGATCAGAAACACAGGTTATTCAGAAAGTCCAAATGTTAATTACGAGAGATAGAAAATTCTCAGAACTGATTATTTGCAGCTGCTGAAATAAGTTAAAAATTCAGCCAAGCATTACTCAAACATAAACTGCGCTGCACAAATTATTTTAAATAAATTCTGTCATAAAGAGCACCATTTCTGGAATGTTAAAACACAACAGTGATGCACTGGCAGGATTGTCCAGCAATTGTGTCAACCAAAGGTCACGCTCTAGATGGGCTTCTTGAATTGATTGAACCTTTCTGAGTGATGGTACTGTATTTAAAGTTTGTAAAAAAAAACATAGGCAATATTGGGTGCGATCCTCCAGCCACGCAGCGCATGAAAAGCAGCGTACCACGGCACAGCGTGGCCGTTGAAAGACGGGAGACCGCACTCCCGGGATCTACCCGGCTCGCAACATCTCGCGAGATTCAACGCAATCTCGCGAGATGTTGCAAGGTGAATCCCGCCCACAATGGGTAGGATCACTTTTTGAAAAATCTGCATATTAGAGTGAGGCCGTGAGACTTACTCTAATGTGCAGATTCCCGAGGTACCTGAGACTTTGGGATTCAATCCCTTCGCCTCAGGAACCTCAGGTGAGCACCATTTGGTACTGGTCCCCACAAACGGGGACCAGATGGAACGACACTCGGGGTCTCCAAAGGGACTTGATGGCCCCAGCTGCATGCCCTTTGGGCAGGGTAGTACCCTTGCACTGCTGGTGCCAACCTGGCACCACCACCTGTGTGCTAGCCTGGTACTGTCCAGGTGGCACAGCAAGCTGGCAGGGGCACTGGCAGGGGCACTGCTAAAGTGCCAACCCAGCATCTTTTACAGACGTGGCACTGCAAACTGGCATGGGCACTGCCAAGTGCCAACCTAGCAACTTTCGCGCACGTGTGATCCAGCCGAGTTTGCCCACTGTGTGGGTATTGGGGGGTGCGGGGTGGGGCCGGGGAGCCCTCCCATTTCGCGTTCGGGCTGGGGGGGTAAGGTTGTGGATTCTTTCGGGGGCCTCGGAGATTGGGACGCCATTTCTAAATGGCGTCCTGATCCTCGCTACAACGGGGAGTTCTGACAAGTTGAGCTACCCATTGTAAAAAATTGCGTTCCCCATTCAGGGCCCTTATTCAAAGCGAATCGCGTTGAATAACCATGTGTTTCTCGGCACTGTGAGTGCCGGGAAATACGCGGCTAAATGCGCTAACACAAGGACTTTGTTCCCTTTTGGGAAGACTGTGCCCATTATGTGCTAATTAGATGATCTACGAAAATCATTAACCTCGCTTGAGAAGTCCTTGACTCACAGCTGCTGTTGTAACGTGGTTGTAAATAGCCACCCTTAAAAAGGAATGGTTTCTACCGACATTTACGGAATCTGTTGAAGGAGAGCAACCATTTTGGGTCATGTTCAAGCTGTTTAGGCTGGTGATCCCTGGTAACCTACCCTAACTTAGAAACGCAAAATAAATAAAGCACAAAATGAGGAAAGGCCATTCAGTATCTGTTTCTTCAATGAGCCATATACAGTCCACTCCATGATGGATGTTAAGCAACCAATTTCATTTCTTGATCTTAAGCAAAGCTTCAGAATAGCTGTTTAATCTTCCAGCGTTGTGAGTTATTCTTTAGCCAGCTGCTTTCTTGGACACCTTTTCAATAATTGCAATTCATCAGCCATCAGGCCCCATACTATTTTCAATTATTTCTGTCTGCATTCACCTTTCTAATCCCCAATCTCAGTCCTAAATACATACCGTTCAGCTCCTCTTTGACGTGTTTAATTAAAACAGTTTAAGGGACACATTTTCCAATTGGCGAAGTTCAAACATAAATACATGGCTGTCTGCTTTTGTTAGGCCGACATCAGTTCCTCACACCAGGCCAAAAACAGCACACAGAGGAATGCAGTACCATCAGTGAGTGAAGTGTTGCTCTGAATTTTACTAATTGAAAAAATTGCCCCTAAATATTTTATCTGAGATGTTAAGTTGCTTTAATATTTTGAATCTTAATTTCTCCAAATCATTTATTTTTACAGGTAAACAACAGAAGATACACTTCTGAAATGTGGACAACACTGGTATCCATTGGAGCCTCCCTTCTTTTCAGTAGATATTGTTACAACAGTGGTTTTCAATATAGTTATTAATAATAATGTTGTACTTAGTCTTGTTTACCAAGTTCTTTATATGGTTGATGCGCATAATCTCCAGCATGATTTATAATGGGGAAATTGTGTTTAACTAACGTGCTGGGGTTTTTTGAGGAGGTTATCAGAAAGGGTCAGTAAGGATAATGCTGCTGATGCGGTGTACATTGAATGTCAAAAGGCGTTTGCAATGCAACACAACAGACTGAGAAGAAAAGTTATAGCTCATGGAATAAAAGAGACAGTATCAATGTGAATACAAAATTAGCTGAATAATAGGAGCAGAGAGTAATAGTCAATGGATATTTTTTGGGCTTGAAGAAGGTTTGCAATGGCGTTTCCCAAGGGTTGGTATTGGCACCCTTGCCTTTCTTGATATACATTAATGATCTAGATCTTTGTGCACAGGGGACAACTTCAAATTTGCCAGTGATACAGAACTTGGAAGTATTCATAGATTCATAGAATTTACAGTGCAGAAGGAGGCCATTCGGCCCATCGAGTCTGCACCAGCTCTTGGAAAGAGCACCCTACCCAAGGTCCACACCTCCACCATATCCCCATAACCCAGTAACCCCACCCAACCCAGTAACCCCACCCAACACTAAGGGAAATTTTGGATACTAAGGGCAATTTATCATGGCCAATCCACCTAACTTGCACATCTTTGGACTGTGGGAGGAAACCGGAGCACCCGGAGGAAACCCACGCACACACAGGGAGGATGTGCAGACTCCGCACAGACAGTGACCCAAGCCAAAATCGAACCTGGGACCCTGGAGCTGTGAAGCAATTATGCTATCCACAATGCTACCGTGCTGCCCTTGCTATCCACAATGCTACCATGCTACAACTGTGAAGAAGACAGTGTAGAACGTCAAAAGGACATAAACAAGTTGGTGAAGTGGGCAGATATGTGGCAGATGAAGATCAAGGCTGTGAGGTTTTGAGGTGATGTTTTTTTTATCGGAAGAACATGGAGAGGCAATATAAAATAAAGGGTACAATTCTTAAAAGGGTGCAGGAGACGAGGGACCTGTGTGTATTTGTGCATAGATCATTGAAGTTAGCAGGACAGTTGTAGAGAGCAGTTAATAAAGGTCACAGTATCCTGGGCTTTATTAATCGGGGCAGAGAGTACAAGAACAAGGAGTTTATGCTGAACTTATACAACACACTAGTAAGACCTCAGCTGGAGTATCATGAATAGCCCTTGCTGCCACACTACAGGAAGAATGTGAATGCAATGGAGAGAGTGCAGAACAGGCTTACAAGAATGGCTCCAGAGATGAGAAACTTCAGTTATAAGGATAGATTGGAAAGGTTGAGACTGTTCTCCTTGGAGAGAAGAAGGTTAAGAGGAGATTTGATAGGGATGCACAAAATCATGAGGGGGCTGGACAGAGTAAATAGGGAGAAACTGATCCCTCTCGTAAAAGGGTCAAGAATGAGAGGGCACAGATTGAAAGTGATTTGCAAAAGAAACAAATGTAGAGTGAGCAAAAACATTTTCACCCAGTGAGAGGTTCAATTCTGGAATGCACTGTCTGGAAGTGTGGTGGAGGCAGGTTCAATCGAGGCATTCAAAACGGCATTAGATCATTATGTGAAAAGAAACAGTGTATCGAGGTCTGGGGATAAGGCAGGGGAATGGCACTAAGTCATAATGCTTGTTTCGAGAGCCAGTTCAGACACGATGGGCCATATGTCCTCTTTCTGCACCATAACAATTCTGTGCTTGATCACATTCATTACCCCGACGGAGACAAATAACCCCTCACTTCAATACCTACGTCATTCGGCAAAGTGGTATGTTACGTACGAACATACAAAATTGTCAGACAGAAAATGACCAGTTGCTATATCTTGCATCTCTCAAAAAGTTGTGATGTCTTATGCATCGTGATATAGACATACCCTTCACCTCGGGAGCCATGCCATTTGCTAAAAAAAATGTGAAACTTTTTTTAACTGACTTAATATGAAAAATCCGCAGAATCCATACAGTGCAGAAGGAGGCTATTTGGCCCATCGTGGATGAATACTTGAAAAGGAAGAATTAGCAGCAGAAAACAGCACAATTGGAAAGGGCTGGGCAGTGGAATAAATTAGATATATCTTTCAAAGAGCCGGCAGAGGCACATTGGACTGAATGGTCTCTATTCATGCTGTGAGATTTTTATGATTGTAGGGAACTTTGTTGAATCAAAAATAAAATAGTTTGTAGCTTTGTTTTTAATGTAAGTTCTTGAAAAAACGCCACTGAGCACACAAGCACCCCTGAATGCATTTCTTGACAATCAGACCATGTGCATTCTGGCGAAAGGTTTCAAATAGCAGCGGTGAGGTCATGTGGATTTTTTTTCACCTGAAGCGTATTAAAGTTCAGGAACAGTTAGTAAATGAGTTTATGAGTCAAGTATGTAAGATTTTGAAAATTCTACTAATTTTTAGAATATTTAATATCGATGGATTTTATTCTGGAACTACAGTTCAAAATTAAGTGGTTCAGTTTTGACTTGTTATTAAGAAATTAATAGTCAAGATAGTTGGGGGAAATGGGAAAAACAGTTGCTTGTGAAGAAAGAAACTTGTTTTATTGTTTTATGGCCGAGCTCATTTGGGTTGATTTGAAGCTGTCTTAATGGCCAAAATATGATTAGGTGTTTGTTTTAACCAGTTTAAAGGAATGGCTAAAACAGTGTGCACATAGGATGAGACTGTTTAAGCAAACCATGCATGTTTTAATTAAATCTGTACCAGAGGGAAAATCTTTTATTCTCTGATATTATGATAAGAAGTGGCCTTAACTGTTGATTTTAAGAGCTTTAATGTGGGGCTTGGGTTAGTATATTGACAAGAGAATGTGACTTTATTTATGACTGTTTGGTATCTTGAGGAAACATGCCACTTTTGATTTGATTTGATTTATTATTGTCACATGTATCAGCATACAGTGAAAAGTATTGTTTCTTGCATGCTGTACAAACAATGCATATCGTACATAGGGAAGGAAGGAGGGACTGCAGAATATAATGTTACAGTTACAGTAAGGTGTTGAGAAAAGATGAACTCAATACGAGGTAGGTCCATTCAAAAGTCTGATGGCAGTCGGGAAGAAGCTGTTCTTGAGTCGGTTGGTACGTGACCTCAAACTTTGGTATATTTTTCCTTACGGAAGAATGTGGAAGAGAGTATGTCCGTGGTGCGTGGGGTCCTTAATTATGCTGGCTGCCTTTCCGAGTCAGCGGGAATTGTAGACAGGACCAATGGATGGGAGGCTGGTTTGCATGATGGATTGGGCTACATTCACAACCTTATATAGTTTCCTGCGGTCTTGGGCAGAGCAGGATCCATACCAAGCTGTGATACAACCAGACAGAATGCTTTCTATGGTGTATCTGTAGAAGTTGGTGAGAGTCGTAGGTGACATGCCAAATTTCCTTAGTCTTCTGAGAAAGTAGAGTCGTTGGTGGGCTTTCTTAGCTATAGTATCGGCATGGGGGGGACCAGGACAGGTTATTGGTAATCTGGACACCTAAAGACTTGAAGCTCTCAATCCTTTCTACTCCGTTCCCATTGATGTAGACAGGGGCATGTTCTCCACTACGCTTCCTGAAGTCGATGACAATCTCCTTCGTTTTGTTGACATTGAGGGAGAGATTTTTGTCGTCGCACCAGTTCACCAGATTCTCTATCTCATTCCTGTACTCTGTCTCGTCATTGTTTGAAATCCGACCCACTACGGTGATGTCATCAGCAAATTTGAAAATCGAGTTGGGGGGGAATTTGGCCACACAGTCATAGGTGTTTAAGGAGTACAGTAGGGGGCTGAAGACACAGCCTTGTGGGGCACTGGTGTTGAGGATGATCGTGGATGAGGTGTTGTTGCCTATCCTAACTGATTGTGGTCTGTGGGTTAGGAAGTTCAGGATCCGGTCGCAGAGGGAGGAGCCGAGGCCAAGGCCACGGAGTTTGGAGATTAGTTTCGTAGGAATGGTGGTGTTGAAGGCTGAGCTGTAGTCAATAAATAGGAGTCTGACAGAGGTACAGAGTACAGGGCCATGGAGATGGCGTCTGCTGTGGACCTGTTGCAGTGGTATGCGAACTGTAGTGGATCAAGGCAATCTGGGAGGCTGGGGTTGATTTGTGCCATGACTAACCTTTCAAAGCACTTCATGATGATGGATGTCAGAGCCACTGGACGATAGTCATTGAGGCACGCTGCTTGGCTTTTCTTTGGTGCAAGGATGATGGTCGTCTTCTTGAAGCAGATAGGGACCTCAGATTGTTGTAAAGAGAGGTTGAAGATGTCTGTGAATACCCCCGCCAGCTGAGCCGTGCAAGACCTGCGTGCCCCATCCGAACCAGTGGCTTTCCGTGGGTTGACCTTCGAGAAGGCTGCTCTGACGTCTGCAATGGTGATCTCAGATACAAGTTCATCCGTGGCTTCTGGGGTGGAGGGCTTGCTCTCGCTGACCTCTTGTTCAACGCGTACATAGAATGTGTTGAGCTCATCATGGGGGTAACTCGCCAGTTACTTGTTTGTCATGGAATGTTTTCTTCTGGGGTCTGAGGAAGTAACTGATGGAATTGTGTCTCAGTTTACGACCCTTGAAGCTGGGGTTGCAAATGTGGGGGCGGCATGAGATGAATTCAATCCTATAGCAAATAGGAAGAATGAATTAGGACCATCTGCAAAAATGGGAGTGCTGGATAGCAAGTTGTGGGGATGAAAGTTCGGGAACAGTGTTACCATGGCTTCTGGGGTATGACTCTTCTGGACACAATTCAACATCAGTTCAAAGACAAAAGGGAGAGACTTTGCCTGTGCTGACAGCACAAAGATTTCCTGGGACCTTGAGAGATGAGAAACAACTATGTTGTCTTCACTGATTCTTGTTAAGTATGTGTAAAAACTTGCTTGATAAATTCTGCCTGATTCATAAATACCAGTTATTTGTATCGTGTAAGTCGAGCACAACTGAGGACCCTCATGTTAGAAATTAAATATTCAGACCTTAGCGTTTGTATTAATTAGACATAGAATTTACAGTGCAGAAGGAGGCCATTCGGCCCATCGACTCTGCACCGGCCCTTGGAAAGAGCACACTACCTAAACCCACAGCTCCACCCTATCCCCAGTAACCCAGTAACCCCACCTCACCTAAGGGCAATTTAGCATGGCCAATGTGCCTAACCTGCACATCTTTGGATGCTGGGAGGAAACCGGAGCACCCGGAGGAAACCCATGCAGACACGGGGAGAACGTGCAGACTCCGCAGAGACGGTTTTATACCTCAAAACCCTAAACATTACAAGTAGATATATTTCTGGAGACAGAAGTGATTCCACCCCTTCTCATCGTGTAACAGAGGAGTTGAGACCTATTAGCAAAAATCAGGTTTGTAGCACCTATTGTGTTTCCCTCATCCTGAAACTCTAACTGGTTTTTGAAGAGGAAGTGGGCCACAAAATGCACAAACAATTGTTTTAATCATTGTTGTAAGTATTGTTAAGGTGCGACATTAGAGCTTTAATTCGGAAGTAGCCCTAGTCACCCTTCCAACATATAAACCTGCACTAGAGGGTCTAATTCTTTCACTAGTTCAATGCTCTCATTAACTTAATTTAAAACTGGGACCTCTGGTGGCGGCCATGAGGGAGTAGGTCACACATTTGGTGGCTCCGCTCGTGACCTTTTTGCACCTTTTCCCCCCCGACTTTTTTCGGAATTTTGTTGAGGGGTCATTGGTGGATGAGACTGTGAGGAGGAATCCCACCCTGTTTATGGAGACACGGTACAGAAGTGGACGTAAGGGAAGGAAGAACTGAATCGAGCAGGCACGTGTAGATTCTGCAGCAAAGGACAGCATGGCGGATCTGCAGAGTACTGGCTCGGTGGCTCAGTGGACACCGGACCAGCTGGTGGAGTTTATTCGGGAGGGCTTTGCCAAGCAAAAAAAGGAATGCCTGGACCCAATCAAGGAGGCGATCACTCGGGTGGAGCAGAGACTGGAAGCCCAAGATCGGGCGGTCCAGAAGGTGGAGGAAACGGTGGCTGAGCATGAGGAACACCTAACTGCGCTGAAGGTTGGGCTGATGAAAGAGCACCAGAAAAGGCTGCAAGACAAGGTGGGACCTAGAGAATAGGTCCCGCTGGCAGAACTTGAGGATTGTTGGCCTCCCTGAGGGATGTGAGGGAATGGACGCAAGGGCTTATGTGGCGAATATGCTCAAGAAGTTAATGGGCGAGGAGTCGTTTTCTTGACCCCTGGAAGTGGATCGAGTGCACAGAACACTTGCGAGGTTGTCGCGGGCGAATGAGCCACCGAGGGCGACGGTGGTACGAATGCACAGTTTCCTGGATAAGGAACAGATTTTGCATTGGGCCAAGCAGACACGGAGCTGTAAGTGGGAGAATAACATTCTGCGCATCTCCCAAGATCTGGGTGCGGACCTGGCCAAGAGAAGAGCGGGTTTCAACCGAGTGAAATCAACCCTTTTTAAGAGGAAGGTGAAGTTTGGTCTACTTTATCCAGCTTGTTTATGGGCCACCTATGAAGAGCAGCAATTTTACTTTGAGTTGCCGGATGAAGCAATGGACTTTGTGAAAAGCAAAGGTCTCGATAGAGACTGAGGTGACTGATCTTTGCTGTAGGGATTCTGCTAAAATTGTTCTTACTCGTGCACTGCATGAGAAATGCCTTTTGTCACGTTTTTTGGGCTGTTGCTAAGTTTTGTGAGTTAACTTTATACTGGTGGGGGAAAGGTGGGTGAATCATTGATGTTTTTTCTTTGGATGTGTTTGGGTGGAAATGTGCCTTTCGAATAGGTATGTTCGAGTGGGGGGAGGGGGGGAACAATAGGGGGTAAGATGTCTGGCGCCATGGGGGGGGGGGGAGTCACCAAGCCAGCCAGCTGGGCGGGTTGGCTCACGGAAGCGCAGTGGGGGGTGAGCAGATGTTTTGTTTGTTGAAGGGGGTTGCATTTATTGTGCCGTTAACAGCGGGGGAGGGGGGGAATTGCTCTGCTGACAGGGGAAGGATGGTTGCTTGGAGATAAATGGGAGGTCAGGGATGGAGGCTACCTGATGGTGGGCCGGAGGGAGCGCGGGGCACGAGCAGGAGGCTGGCCTAAGAAGGGGGATGGTTGATCGGCAGGGGGCGGGTGAGAAGCCACCCGACCAGGCTAATCACGTGGAACGTCAGAGGGCTGAATGGGCCGGTTAAGAGGGCTTGCGTGTTTGCATATTTGAGAGTAATTGAAGACGGACGTGGTAATGCTACAAGAGACACACCCGAGGGTAATTGATCAGACCAAACTGAGGAAGGGATGGGTCAGGCAGGTATTTCACTCGGGGCTGCATTCTAAGACTAGAGAGGTGGCGATCCTGATTAATAAGCGAGTATCATTTGAGGCGGGAGAATAGTTGCGGATGTGGGGAATAGATATATCATGGTTAGCGGGAAGCTGGAAGTGTTGCCGGTGGTGCTTGTGAATGTCTACGCACCAAACTGGGATGATGTGGAGTTTGTAAGATGGATGTTAGGAAAGATCCCGGATCTGGATTCACACAAGCTGATCATGGGGGGGGGACGGGGACTTCAATATGGTCATTGACCCAAGGCTGGACCAGTTGAGTTCAAGGACAGGCAGGGTGCCGGCAATGGCGAAGGAACTAAAGGGGTTAATGGAGCAGATAGGTGGGGCAGACCCATGGAGGTTTGGACGGTCAAGAGCGAAGGAGTTCTCCTTCTTCTCATATGTACATAAAGTATACTCCCAGATCAACTTTTTTATTTTGAACAGGGCTTTACTGGCAGTGGTGGTTGACACCGAGTATTTGGCGATTGCTGTGTCAGATCATGCCCCACATTGGGTGGACCTACAGGTGAGCAAGGAGGGTGGTTAGCGCCTGCAATGGAGATTGGATGTGGGACTGTTAGCGGACAAGGTGGTGTGTGGGTGGGTGAGGGAATCCATCCATATCTACCTAGAGATTAACGATATGGGAGAGGTCTCAGCAGCAATGGTTTGGGACGCATTGAAGGCAGTGGTTAGAGGGGAGCTAATTTCGATTCAGGCCCATAGGGAGAAGGAAGAGAGGGCAGAGGCGGATAGGTTGGTCGAGGAAATACTTCAGGTAGACAGGAGGTATGCGGAGGCCCCGGAGGTAGGTTTACTGAAGGAACGACGGAGGCAACAGGTGGAATTTGGCTTGTTATCCACGGGGAAGGCGGCGGAGCAGTTGAGGAAGGCAAGGGGGGGCGATATATGAGTATGGAGAGAAGGCTAGTAGAATGCTGGCACACCAGCTCAGGAAAAGGGAGGCAGCTAGGGAGATAGGGAGAGTGAAGGACAGAGGAGGGAACACAGCAGGGGTCAACGGGGTGTTTATGGAGTTTTACAGCAGGCTATACGAGTCGGAACCCCCCAGCTGGATTGGAAGGAATGAGGCAATTTCTGGGAGGGCTGGAGTTCCCGAAGGTGGACGAAGGGATTGAAGAATTAGCAGATGGACTGGAGGCCATGCAGTCAGGCAAGGCCCCGGGAGCAGATGGTTACCCACTGGAATTTTATAAAAAGTTCTCTGAGATGCTGGGCCTACTGTTGGTGAGAGCATTTAACGAGGCAAGGGAGCGCGGTGTTCTTCCCCTGACAATGTCACAGGCCTCAATCTCACTGATCCTGAAGCGGGAGAAGGACCCGCCGCTATGCGGGTCTTACAAGCTGATCTCCCTGTTAAATGTTGATGCCAAACTGTTAGCTAAAATCTTGTCCTCAAGGATAGAAGACAGTGTCCCAGGGGTGATAGGGGAAGAGCAGACGGGGTTTGTTAAGGGTAGGCAGCTAACGGCCAACGTTAGAAGGCTCTTGAATGTAATCATGATGCCCCCAGAGGGAAAGGAGGTGGAGGTAGTCGTTGCAATGGACGCAGAGAAGGCCTATGACCGGGTGGAATGGAACTATCTGTGGGAGGTGTTGGGGCGGTTCGGGTTTGGTCGGAGTTTCATCGACTGGGTCAGGCTGCTGTACCAGGCACCAGAGGTAAATGCTCGAACGAACCGGCTGACGTTGGGCTATTTTAGACTGCACCGGGGGATTAGGCAGGGATGCCCCCTCTCTCTGTTGCTGTTCGCTCTGGCCATTGAGCCACTGGCTATGGCGTTAAGAGCTTCCAGGGGCTGGAAGTGGCTGGTCCGGGTGGGGTGGAACACAGGGTTTCCCATATGCCGACGACTTGCTCCTGTATGTTTCCGACCCATTAGGGGGGATGGGAGAGATCATAAGGATTTTAGGGGAATTTGGCTGTTTTTCGGGGTACAAATTGAACATTGGGAAAAGCGATATGTTTGCGATCCAGGCAAGGGGGCAGGAGAGGAGACTGGGAGAGCTGCCGTTCAGAGTGGTGGGAGGGAGTTTCCGTTACTTAGCGATCCAGGTGGCACGAGACTGGGGGCTGTTACATAAACTAAACTTGACCCAGTTAGTGGAACAAATGAAAGAGGACTTCCGAAGGTGGGATATACTCCCCTTCTCACTGGCGGGGAGGGTACAGACAGTGAAAATGACGGTGCTCCCGAGATACCCGTTTGTTTTTCAGTGCCTCCCCATCTTTATCCCCCCCAAAGACCTTTTTCACGCGGGTAAATAAGGTGATCTCCGATTTTGTTTGAATAAAACCCCGCGAGTGAAGAAGGTGATGCTGGAGTGTGGCCGGAGGGAGGGTGGGCTGGCATTGTCGAACGTTAGCAACTATTACTGGGCGGCAAATATCGCCATGATTAGGAAGTGGGTAGGGGGGAAGGATCGGTGTGGGAGCGAGTAGAGGCAGCATCTTGTAAGGACACGGGTTTAGGGGCATTGATCATGGCACCTCTGCCGTTCTCGCCGGCCCGGTACTCCACAAGCCCGGTGGCAGTGGCAGCCCTGAGAGTCTGGGGGCAGTGGAGGAAACATGTGAGAGCGGAGGCAGCATCGGTCTGGGCTCCAATCTGTAGCAACCATCGGTTTGCCCCAGGGAGACTAGATGGAGGGTTTTGGGGATGGCAGAGAGCAGGGTTCGGGAGAATGGGAGACTTGCTTATAGATGGGAGCTTCCCTGGTTTGAAGGAGTTAGAGGAGAATTTGAATTGACGGGAATGAATGGGTTTAGGTATCTGCAGATTCGGGGCTTCTTGTGAAGGCAGGTTCCAACCTTCCAGCTCCTACCGTCACGGGGGATACAAGATAGGGAATTTCCAGAGTATGGGTGGGAGAGGGAAAGTCTCAGATATCTATAAAGACCTCATGGAGTCAGATGAAATGCAAACAGAGGAGCTAAAGCACAAATGGGAGGAAGAGTTAGGGGGAGAGATAGAGGCAGGTCTCTGGGCGGATGCGTTAAGCAGGGTCAACACGTCCACAGCATGTGCCAGGCTCAGCCGGATACAATTTAAGGTCATTCACCGGGCATACATGACGGTAGCCCGGATGAGCAAGTTTTTTGGGATGGAAGACAGGTGTGCAAGGTGCGCGGGAGGGCCAGTGAACCATGTCCACATGTTCTGGGCACGCCCAAAGCTTAGGGGACTCTGGCAGGGGTTTGCAGATGTCATATCCACGATGTTAAAAATAAGATTGGCACCGAGTCCAGAGGTGGCGATTTCCGGAGTGTCAGAGGACCCGGGAGTCCAAGGGGCGAGAGAGGCTGACGTCTTGGCCATTGCCTCCTTGGTAGCCCAGAAACGGACACTGTTAGCTTGGAGGGACTCGAAGCCCCCGAAATCAGAGACCTGGGTCAATGACATGGCTGGCTTTCTCAGTCTTGAGAAAATCAAGTTGGCCCTAAGAGGGTCAATGCTGGGTTTCGTCCGGAGGTGGCAGCCGTTTGTCGACTTCTTTAGAGAAAATTAACTGTCAGCAGAGGGGGGGGGGGGGGAGTAGTCTAGCTTACTGTTCTAGGAAGGTGGGACCTGTGAGGGAGGTAGAGGATCTTTGAACTGTGTTTATAGCTGTTTGTATATGGTTTACTGTGACTGTTATAAAATCACAAATGCCTTAATAGAATATTTAACAAAAAAAAAACTTAATTTAAATCTGTGAAGAATCCTGTCTTCATTACAGTGCCTTTTGTTACCCAAAGAACAACTGATTTCCTTACATGCACTGCAAACCGATTTTACAGCAAGATAAAGATTTAAAATACTACACCGTGAGCTGCTGTACTACGACTAAAAGAACAATTACAACATATCATAAGGCCGGTTGCAAATTGCCACCCCCTCTTCTCCACAAGTGGATTTAAATTTATGAGTTTGGCATTATAATCAGTCAACTTGAAACAACATCAGACTTCATTGAAAATGGGGTATTCAGGACTGAAAATCACAATCACAGTTCATCTGACTGGTCCCAATGTTAGGAAGACTCTTACACTGGAAACCAAGATGTGGAGATGCCGGTGTTGGACTGGGGTGAGCACAGTACAAAGTCTTACAACACCAGGTTAAAGTCCAACAGGTTTGTTTCGATGTCACTAGCTTTCGGAGCGCTGCTCCTTCCTCAGGTGAATGGAGCATTCACCTGAGGAAGGAGCAGCCCCCTGGAAACCAAGCCAGACACCTCAATGAAGGTGTTGTTAGATACTCATTCAACTCTCTCTTGAATTGCTGAGAGTAGTAGTCAATTTAATAATTCATCTCCTCTCTACTATGTAGTTGCAGAACCTATGAGTATGTGAAACACACATATGTAAATTCTGTCACTGCCACTAGGGATGTTGAACCCACCAGAAACCCATTTTATATGGCTCCTTTAACTATAAGGGGTTGGTTAGCCCAGTTAGCTGGACGACTGGTTCATGACACAGAGCGAGGCTAACAGCACAAGTTCAATTCTTGTACCTCCTGAAGTTACTCATGACAACCCGCCTGCTCAAGCTTGCCCTCTCCTGCAATGTGGTGACCCTCTGGTTAAATCACCATCAGTCAGCTCTCTCTCAAAGGGGAAAGCAGCATCTGGGACTGTGGCGACATTTACATTTCCAATGTAAACCGCCAGTGTCGGTTGATCTTTCAGTGACCTTGGCCCGCTCAGGAATTCCTTCCCTAAAGCTCTCCCTGTGGATAAAAAGCTCCTTAAACCAAGCTCCTTTGATCAAGCATCTGCCCCGGTGTCTCTTTCTGAGGCTTAATGCCATTTTAAAAAGTGCCTTGCAATATTTTGCCACACTGTAGGTATTGTATAAGTGCAAGTTGCTCCATTTTTCTGGTTTAACAGACCAAGGTCTTATTCGCTGTTTCTACTGATGCGGTGTGTTGTGTGGATGGCTTCAGTGATCTAGCCACCGTTATCCCCAAATACTTCTCCAGGTCATGACCTGTACAATAATGCCATTTAGCTTTTCTTACCACTGCTTATTACCCTGTCCCAATCTCATGGCTTCATATCTGCTCATATCAATCTCATCTGTTACTTGTCAGCCCAACTTCCTCAAACAGATTTATATTTGATCAGCATGTACCCTGTTTTGTGTAGATGTACTGACGTTTTAAATAGTTATCTTCCTGCTGGCACTGCTGTTTTTCTTCACTTGACAGCGAGTCTTCTATACAAAGACTGTCAAACTATTTCCCAGTAAGAAGTCTTACAACACCAGGTTAAAGTCCAACAGGTTTGTTTCGATGTCACTGGCTTTTGGAGCGCTGCTCCTTCCTCAGGTGAATGAAGAGGTATGTTCCAGAAACACAAATATAGACAGATTCAAAGATGCCAGACAATGCTTGGAATGCGACCATTAGCAGGTGATTAAATCTTTACAGAACCAGAGATGGGGTAACCCCAGGTTAAAGAGGTGTGAATTGTATCAAGCCAGGACAGTTGGTAGGATTTTGCAGGCCAGATGGTGGGGATGAATGTAATGCGACATGAATCCTGCGGCCTCAACCGGTGTCAAGTGAAGAAAAACACATGAGTGCGGCCTCAACCGGGACCTGGGATTCATGTCGCATTACGTCCATCCCCCACCATCTGGCCTGCGAAATCCTACCAACTGTCCTGGCTTGACACAATTCACACCTCTTTAACCTGAGGTTACCCCATCTCTGGATCTGTAAAGATTTAATCACCTGCTAATGGTCACATTCCAAGCATTGTTTGGCATCTTTGACTTTGTCTATATATATGTTTCTGGAACATACCTCTTCATTCACCTGAGGAAGGAGCAGCGCTCCGAAAGCTAGTGACATCGAAACAAACCTGTTGGACTTTAACCTGGTGTTGTAAGACTTCTTACTGTGCTCACCCCAGTCCAACGCCGGCACTCCACATCAAACTATTTCCCAGGAGTCAGGCTCAATCAAACCCAGTGGAAAACAAGCCTAGTTATGCTACAAGAACAAAAACAGAAAATACTGGACAATCTCAGCAGGTCTGACAGCATCTGTGGAGAGAGACGTGAGCTAACGTTTCCGGTCTGGCTGACTCTTTGTCAAGGCTGGAGAGAACTGGATATAGGGTCAGATTTATACTGCTGTGGGGGACACAGAGCGGTGGAGCTGGATAGCGGACAATGGTGAGGGGACATCAGATTTATGAAAGAATTGAAGATAAATTGATAGCAAAAATAATGCGGTGAAGATGGACGAGAGAGTTCACTGTCTGAAGTTGTTGAATTTGCTGTTAAGTCCGAAAGATTATAACATACCTAATCGGAAGATGAGGTGCTGTTCCTCCAGTTTGCACTGAGCTTCACTGGAACATTGCAGCAGGTCAAGGATGGACATAGCTATGCTGCAGTTGAGCAAACAAACCAGATAAAACAGCATGTCCCAAGAGGCAGAATGTCTGCAACGAAGAGGAATAAGATATGCTGAAAGGGGCCCTATACCTGGAACAACAATGTAACCAGACGATTGGACAAGGTGAACAAGTGGTAGCCGGCAGCAGTGCACAGAAATAGATGTGTAGCCAGAAGGAGCACTCTTGCTCCTCCTACATCCATATCCAGGTAATGTTTACTTACCTTTATTAAGGGCATGCATGAACCTTTACTATAAGGCCATTTGTTTAGCTGCTCAGCACCTGAAGAAACTGACCCCAGCTTGCATGGTGCACGCGGCAACATATTTCAGGAATGCACCGAAAATAGGTGTCCTGCCTCCGTCTGCATAGGCAAGGGTGGTAATGCCTGCTTTGGGCCTAAGCCATGGACGAGAACAGGTTGCTAAGTCCAATGTACCCTGCAGCATATTCTTGTTGCAGGGTAGCAATTTGGACCTTTCAGCACCAATGTTTCACCTGAAAAACGAGCCTCCTACAATCCAGTTTCTGGGTTACTGGTTCCCATTCATTTGTTACAGAACAATAGTTTTAAACATTAGTAGCATAATGCCTGTGAGAAAAGTTTTACTAACAATAAATGATGTCAAATCAATATAATGCAGTAGATGGTTAATTTCTAAAATGTTACTTTTCCTACTTAAATCAGCTATCTAATAATATGATTCAATAACATTTCACAGTATTTTCTCTTCACAGGGTAAAATCCTGGGACAGAACTCCTCTACTATTTGTAGCAACTTTAAACCTATTAATGTGAGGAATTCACATACTTTCTGCTGCAAATGATGATAGCTCTTCCTTTCCCCTGTCTCTTTATTAATGTCTTGTTTGGGGCTGGAGCTGGAACATTAAATGTTTCGAAATATCATAAAATTAAATGTCCTAAGTAGAGCATTGCTTGGTTCCCAGCAGGACAGTCCCCGTTCACATTCCAGATGTGTTGAAGCCAGTTTTTTGGTTATTGTCCCCTATCTGTATTCTTTAAATGTGTCCTTTAAATTCTCTGCCTGTTCCATGGCTCTATCTCTTTCTCCACATGGGGTAGTCTCACTGGGAAGAATATTTACATTTAATGCCAATATCAATTTCTAGTCTATTTTGTTCTTTTGACACCGAGAGGGTTTTTATGGACTAGAAATAAATATCAATATGCATCTCAATCATTTAAACTGAAGTTCTCAACAATCTGTTTTGCAGGAAGGTGTCCAGGAAAATGAATTTGGGCAATCAGCTGAATCTGGGCAACGCCACCAACATTTTACACTAATTCACTCCTTACACTTCCCAATGGATGTAGACTATTCTAATGTGCATGGTGCAGGTTCCCTCTCTGGGTAGTGCATGGCAACATATTTACCTGCACTATAAGTGTGTTAGCCAATTCTTCATGTAGACAATGTGGCAGTTAGCGTGCAGTTGCCAGCCCATGTTAAAAAAAAAACTCACATGAGCATTTTCCAACAGATGGTGGGTGGAAAATAAGCTGGGAATACAGATACCGGTCCCAACCTCCTCGCCGCAACACTCTAACCCCATCTCCATGAAGATCCCCGCCGGAGTGGAGCTACTCTACAGAATGAGGAGACAACTATTTAATCTACATCACCTCCAGTCGAGAGCACCCCAACATCTGTCATCAAGCTGCAGTACACTGATGTACGACACGTGAGTATGCGCACACTATTGTTGATGCATTCACAGAGGTGTACGTAAGACTGGGGCCACAGGATAAACATCTGGAAGACACAGGTCCTCTACCAGCCTGATCCCACTGCACAACACTGCCCCACTGAATATCAAGATCCACAGAAAGCCATTGGACAACATGATCATGTCACACCTTGGGAGCTTGCTCTCAGCAAGGGCAGGCATTGGTCATGATTCAACATCACTTCCAGTGTGCCAGCGAGAAAAATGTTGATGTCAAATCAAGTTTGTGGACTGCAGGGTTGCGGCACTACCAGCCCTCCTGTATGTGTCATAGATATGGACAATGTACAACAGATACCTTCAATCCATGGAGAAATGATGAGTGGGGTACCGCAGCAATCAGTGCTAGGACCCAATCTATTCACAACGTATATTCATGATTTAGATGAGGGAATTAAATGTGATATCTCCAAAATTGCAGATGACACAAAGCAGGGTGGAAGGGTGAGCTGTGAGGAGGACGGAGAGATGATGTGGACAAGTTGAGTGAGTGGGCAAATGCATTGGAGATGCAGTAAATTTGGATAAATGCGAGGTTATGCACTTTGGTAGCAGAGACAGGAAAGCAGATTATAATCTGAATTGCTATGGATTGAGAGAGGTGGATGTGCACTGAGGCCCGGGGTTCTTACACCAGTAAAGTAAACAGGTGCAGCAGGTGGTGAAGAAGGCAAAAAGTGTGTTAACCTTCATAGCGAGAGGATTCGAATACAGGAGTCGGTATGTTTTGCTGCAGTTACACAGGGCCTTGCTGAGGCCACACCTGGAATATTGGGTGGGATTCGCCCCGCCCTGGGCCGGGCCGGCAAATCCCCGCGAACGGGCAATGCTGCCCCGACGCCGGCACGCGCTTCTCCGCAGAGCGGAGAATCGGCGCCGGTCATGGGCCGCTCTATGCGGCCAGCCCGCCGATTCTCCAGCCCGGTTGGGCCGAGCGGCCGTAAGAAAAGAGCCGAGTCCCGCCGGTGCCGTTCTAACCTGCTCTGGGCTGGCGGAACCTTGGCGTGTAAGTGTCGGGTGGCGGCCATTGGGGGAGGGAGGGGGGGTCCAACTCCGGAGGGGGCCTCCGATGTGGCCTGGCCCGCGATCGGGGCCCACCGATCGGCGGGCCGGCCTCTGTGGCTGGGGGCCTCCTTTTCTACGCGACGGCCCCTGTAGTCCTGCGCCATGTTGCGTCGGGGCCGGCGCGTTGAAGGAGGCCACTGCACATGCTTGCGTTCGCGCTGGCGCAACTGCGTATGCGCGGATCCCGCCGCACACAGTTCACACCGGGATCGGCAGCTGGAGCGGCGCGATCCACTCCAGCGCTGTGCTGGCCCCCTCTGGGGCCAGAATTAGTCGTGGGAGTGGCCTATTCAAACCGTCGTAAAATGCAACGGCGTTTACGACGGCGTGGACACTCTGCTGCGGGATTGGAGAATCCCGCCCATTGTGTGAAGTTTTGGTCTCCTTATCTGAGAAAGGATGGACCAAAGGTTTATCAGACTGATTCTTGGAATGGTAGGGCTGATGGATGAGGAGAGTTTGAGTCATTAGGATTATATTCGCTCGAGTCTAGATGAATGATGGGGATCTCATTGAAACCTATAAAATTCAGGACAGGGTAGATACAGGAAGGATGTTCCCGATGCCGGGGGAGTCCTGAACTATGAGTCACAGTATGAGGATATGGGGTAGACCATTTAGGACAGAGATGAGAAGAAATTTCTTCACCCAGAGAGTGGTGAGCCTGTGGAATTTTTTCACAGAAAACAGTTGAGGCCAAAGCATTGTATATTTTCAAGAAGGAGTTAGATATGGCACTTGGATCTACAGGGATCAAAGGATATAGGGGATAAACGGGAACAGGTAACTGAGTTGGATGATCAGCCATGATCATAATGAATGGTGGAGAAGGCTCTAGGGGCCAAATGACCTTCTCTTATTCCTATTTTCTATGTTTCTATGAAATATTTCAGGGACATATTCAAAGCATCCTTGAAAGAACACAACATCCCCACCAATCTATGGATAACTTTTGCTCAAGCCCAACTAGACTGGAGAATAAGCATCCAGAAAAGTACAAACCATTGAGCATTTTTGGCAGACCCAGGTGGAGGCCAAACAGCAGAAGGATCATACCAAAATCAGAGATTCCCACACATCCTTCTCATCAAACACTACCTGATCCACCTGTGGCAGAGTGCACGGATCCAGCATTGGACTTTTTGGTCACAAGAAAGTCATCCTAGGTCATAAGTGTCTGCCTAAAAAGTTTAAGCCAACTGAAAACCCTTTTAAACTTGCTAGAACAAGAGCAGGAATGAAACTCACACAAAAACACCCACTGATCCATATCACACACCACAGTCATGTATTCTAGAAGGATCCTGAATAAGAAATGTCTCGTGTAATATTTCCAATTAAGTAATGTTCACCAAGGGTTTTCATCCAATTTTTAATTCTACAAGAGAAGTGACACCTGGTGCAATACAAGCACACCAGAGATCAACTTCCCATCTTAAAGAAGCAGCAGAATGAAAACAAAGTTTTGCAGATGTTGGCAATCTGAAATGGAAATGATAATATCTAGAAATACTCAGCAGGTCTGGCAGCATCTGTGTAAAGAGGAACAGTTCATGTTTTGGGTTGATTACAACTCTTCAGAACTTCAGAAGAAGAGTTATATTCGATTCAAAGCACCAACTCTGCTTCTCTCTCCACAGACGTTGCCAGACCTGCTGAGTACCAGCAGGTTTTGTTTTTTAATTTCAAGAAAGTGGCATCTTAAGCAAACTAAACCTTCCCATAATGAAATGAAAAATGAAAATCACTTATTGTCACAAGTAGGCTTCAAATGAAGTTACTGTGAAAAGTCCCTAGTCGCCACATTCCGGCGCCTGTTCGGGGAGGCTGTTATGGGAATCGAACCGTGCTGCTGGCCTGCCTTCAAAGCCAGTGATTTAGCCCTATGCTAAACAGCCCCATAAGATTACATCTGGTAATGCTCCACAATTGTTACATAGTAACAAAATGCTTCTTTTTTCTAAAAAAAAATGCAAGAAACTGCATCCTAACTGCTTATCAACATTATTAGGATAGATTATCTAGTTATTATCACATTGCTGTTTGTGGAAGCTTTGTATGCAAATTGGCTGCCGTGTTTCCTACTTTATTACAGTAATTACACTTCAAAAAGTACTTCATTGACTTCCTCCATTTCTATCAGTGTTTCTTTAATTCCCCAATAGCTTCTGAGTAAACAGAAGAACAAAGGATAAGGACAATCAATAACATGCCCACTGACTGGGGGATGGGTCTGAATGGGGTGGTGATAGAAAGAAAAGCAGTGCTGCAAGTCTGAACGCAAGTGTCAGCTTTTCGTTGTACGATTAATGCAGATTAATTGAAGACTGTATTGCTTTTGCTTCATAAAGATGACAGCAAAGCGGGAGATAGCACAATCAACAGCGTCCTTTTTTAAGTGAGCAATAAACAAGGCTCTGTGGAATACTCTTTAACATAAACCTATTATTCTTGTGCTGTGGAAGATTGGTGCTTCCTTTTTTTCACTTTTCATCTGATTTCACACTGCAGCAATTGCATGCATGGTCATGATCTCCAGCTGGGAATATTCATTTGGAAACTGTTGTAATCATTGGGTGTAACCAAGTTATTAGCCTTTGACATACAGTTCAGCACCCTGCAGTGCCAGTATTCGCAAGTGAGGATTGGAGTTCATAGAAAAGAAATTCATGCTCTACACCACTATTATTTAAGAAAGATAAAGCATTATGTGAAGGATACATCATGTTACATTCAACACATCTGTAAGTAACAGTAGGAAGTGTACTAATTAATGTTTATAGCATTTTTGGAATATATTAGACTTTGGATGGACCTGGGTTGGTTCTACTTTTCTCACTTTACATTACATAGTTCTTGAGAATCTACAAACTAACAATCATGAGTGAGAGGAGTATGCAAATCTCTGGAGTGTTCAGTGCGATTTGGCATTAACACCTATCATGCCACAAGGATTACATGGCAAGCTGTCCTGCCCTCTTAAACCTTCTTTGGCGTTTGGCAACAAGAGGTCCAAATATAACATCCTTCTTCCCGCCTGCATTGCTGAAACCAAGAATCATTGCAATCACCTACACTATCTGCCAGGACTGCAAACCCCCCCCCCCCCCCCCCGCCCTCCACAAACCGCACCCCCCCCCCCCCCCCCCCCACCCCCCACCCCCATCTCCATCAATCTTTCCTGTCTTTTACAAATTGCAAGTTTATAAAAATCCAAGTTTAGAGAACTTCATCATTCTTAATATTCCTCAGCCTTTTTTCTCATTTCAACTTGTGTGTTATGCAACCCAATACACATTGTCCTATGCGGCACACTTGGTGCTGACTCAATTTGCGAAATCACTAATCACTGATGGTTATTTTTCAGTATCCAATTAATGCATGTACCTGGCCTGAAGCATCTGTTGACATTCATTTTGTCCTAATTATTACTAAAGCCAAGGTCATAGGATTGTTTCTTGTGACATCATTGAAAATCTGCCCTATCCAATTTTCACCCAGCCTGGTCATCTCCACTTCCACTTTCTTCATCTGATATCCCTTTGCACATCAACCCTTGGACCAGGGACAGATCTGGCTGGCAGGAAAGGTAGCAGGTGAGCTGGTATGGTGGTGCAGGAAAGTGCTGGTGGTTCATCTCTGTGTCCATCTCCTCTGTGACTTTCAGCATATACAAGACACAGTGACACTTGTATTGCTGAATTTATTCACAAGCTAGATTAAATACATAAATGGAAAACAAACAAAAAAGGCATCTTAACAATACTAAAATCATAACTCCTTTCCCACTGCTCCCCAAAATTGCCAGAGCCAATAATTTAAATAAATCTTAAATATCTCAATTTCTGCTTGAGAGAAATGGGGCTGCTGCAGTCTAATAACCGACGTGCATGCCTATTCCATTCCACTTCTCTCTGGCTTATCTTGCTGGATGAGGTTAATCAGCACTGTCAGGACACATGAGGATATTGCAAATAGTAGGTTCTGTTTGTTTCAACACTAGAAATATTCAACACATTTTATGTTGGTGGCAAAGTTGGAATAAGGTTCAGGTGACAATTCACAAAAAAGACTCCAGTACATTTTTCCTAAATACAGTTCTCCAAATTATTTTCCCTCAGCACAATGGGGCAAACTTCAATGTCATGCACTTGACTTGGCCCTGAACTGTGTCTTCACAGATCACTGATCTAAGGAAGCAACTGGATGCACAAGCTGACAGAAGTGAAATGAGAAATGGTTAGCTTATCTGATGGAATGGGCAACGATAAAAACTTTGTAATATCAAGGCACATTTATTTTACGTTCCCTGAGCATTGCAATTGGAATTTTTAAAAATGCATTAAGTAGCTTGTGCAAAATGCCAATTGGAAGAAGAGACTCACTGGAGATTACATTAGATAATCTCCCTAAACAAGTGCAGGGAACATGCAATTAACTCACGATCATTGACTGCACAGTAGACAGGATATGACATTCCTGCTGTCTGCTCATTTCCATGATTTCTGTATGTAGTCAGATCTCCCTGTGTTGTTCATCATATCAGCAGAGGACCTAACATCATTCATTTCAAATATTACTTTAAGCTAGCCTGCATCTTTTAAAGAGGTGCATTGCAGTTGCTGTTGGCAGAATAAGATTATTCTGTACATGATGGTGAAAAAGAGTCAACAATGGCTGACCATGGGAGTGAACATGCATCTAAAATTTTGGATGCTGCATTGGAGGGCTGGATAGAAGAGTTTGAAAGGAGAAATATCTGATATCTTCAATGGGCTGGAGGCCCTCTCGTCACATGCCTAGAAAGCAGCGGCTGGTTTAGCACACTGGGCTAAATCGCTGGCTTTTAAAGCAGACCAAGGCAGGCTAGCAGCACGGTTCAATTCCCGTACCAGCCTCCCCGAACTGCGTGGAATGTGGCGACTAGGGGCTTTTCACAGTAACTTCATTGAAGCCTACTTGTGACAATAAGCGATTTTCATTTCATTTCATTGGTTTGTAATCGAGCCCAACATCACGAATATAGGTCCAAGGGCGTAGATGCAATACCAGAAGAATTTTAATGTTCTTACATGAGTCATCAAGATCAGTGAGAGCATCTTCAAGTGCCACGTTGTTCCAACTGCACTACCAGACTCAATTCACAGTTTAACTCGCTGCGCCCCACTTACCAGCTGTCTCTATCAATTAGTACTCAACCCTTCACCTCATATGCTTTGCTTCACTCTGACACACTTTGCACTGTTGCCAACCTCACAACTAAAATTTACAAGCATGACAACAAAATCACTCAAACATACTGCAGGACATGCATTGAGACATTTCCTTCTTTCATGCAGGAGAATGTAGAGCATAGCAGCAGGCAGCAGTAAAGAATGAGCTGTGGACATGTGCACCTAAATGTTTTAACATCCATAGAGGAGTTAGTTCAGGGAAGTGCCATTGCCGAGTCCACAGTCACTCCTATGGCTGGAGGGATGGTGAGGGTATCTGCATAACCAATCCTCCTCTTTCCATCCCACATCTCCCTCATCCCACAATATGGGTGGGATTTTCCAGCCCTGCCAGCAGCAGGCATCATCCAGGCTGGTATGGAAAAATTTGGAGGGTGGGTAAAAGTCAATTGACATATGGCTGCTCTCTGAATGTTCCTGTCCCACCTCTGGTGGGGCCAGACTGCTCTGATTCACAACCTGCTGTTACAAACAAAGTGTAATTTTCAACCTTACAGAAAGTAATCAATATGTTTTGAATCATAGAATCATAGAGAATCATAGAATTTACAGTGCAAAAGGAGGCCATTCTGCCCATTGAGTCTACACTGACCCCTGAGCCCCCTACATAAGGCCACACCTCCACCCTATCCCCGTAACCCAGCAACCCCACCTAACTTTTGGACACTACAGGGCAATTTAGCATGACCAATCCACCTAACCCGCACATCTTTGGACTGTGGGAGGAAACCCAGAGGAAACTGACGCAGACACGGGAAGAACGTGAAACAGTGATCCAAGCCGGGAATCGAACCCTGGGTCCCTGGTACTGTGAAGCAACAGTGCTCACTACTGTGCTACTGTGCCGCCTCTTTGAATGGAAAGGTGTGTATAATGTCTTACCCCAGCAGCCAATCAAAACATTCAGCAGCAAGCTTTGAAGAGTTTAAAACCAAAATAGATTATTTATTTGCATATATTTAACCCAAATTGAGAGGAATTTCAAACACAGACTTTCGCACAGACACATGCACATACAGATTGCATACAGATACAGGACATGCAGTTTTACAGTTTACACCTCTCCCAGTGTTTGGTTGCTAGGGTTGGTTTTGATGCTTTAAAGTTGATGGGAGGGTCTTGTAAAACAAAGTGTTCACAGGAATTTGTGAGGTTTCTTGCAGGTGAATTTCTGGGAAGTTGTTTTTCAGGTGATGTTTTATTGGAACAGGTTATGTACTCTGGCTGCCTGATGTCTCCCAGCTTGTTTCTGTTTGGTTCACAGACTGATTGAACTGATGGTTTGAAGACGTTTGTGGAATTTTCTGCAAACTACTCTTCTGATTTTTAAAAAACGGTAAAAACCTGGTTGCATCACCATATAACCTTCCACAAGTTCTATGACCTTTTCCAAAACAGGGGTCGTGTTTAAGTGATTACACATTCTGTGTGTGGGCCATCCACCCAGTCTAGTTTGGATGGAGAAAAACTATCACGATATCGTGGGATGGTGATAGGAATTATTCACTTCAATCTGCTATCAACTGAGATTCAATCTTCCCTCTAATTCAGTAGGAAACATTGAGGCCTGTAAAGCTCCATAGACTTTTGCATTGGCCCATCCGTAAACATGGAGATAGGTGAAATATCCAAAGGGCTGTGAATGCCTACATTTAATTTGGTGTTCGCTTGAGACTTGGTGCTGTCTAGCTCACATGTCAATGGTCACATGATTTGCAGCAGCCATTTTAATAGTTTGTTTATGTCCCATTCTTAAAAATCTTGTTGAAAGTTCATAATATGAAATGCCAGTAGGGGGCATGTCACTGCAGCTGGTGGTAGCACACACTTTTCACTTTCTCCTCTCCCTTCAACACAGCCCAGCCTTTGTACCAGGTACCCAAGAACTAGAACCTGCTCTGTCAATGTAGCAAGGAAACAAACCATCACTCAATCCTACACACATAGCCACAAGCTCAAAGGCTAATACCACAGGACGAGAAGTTGAACTATCTGTTTAGCTATTCAGTTGCCTGGTATTGATCACTGTTCCAGGTTTCATACTCATGGAATAAAACACAGCACATAATTATAGTGTCCGAAGTTTTAAACAGACATCAAAATACACTGACAAGAAACTTCAGAGATGGTGCTGGAAGTGTAAGAAAACAAATAGCATCTGGAACTCCGAGCATCCATTGACGTCCTCCCCCTCCAGATTTGCATCATGAATAATTAAGAATGACTCTTAGCAGATAACGCAAAATAAAACCTGTTTTAGTATGTTACCCTATGTAAAAAGATGACTCCTGCAGCATACCACTTAATAAATTATGTAATAGGGTGTAGCACTCATCATGCAAAAGACCAAATTCAATGTTACTCCTTTATTCCTTTTGGTACTGGTAGTGTTAAAGCAATGTGAAGTATTACGTAATAGTTGGCAAATTCCTTGCCAAACTGACTCTTGTGCATTTGACAATTCAGCAACAATGAGCAAACAACATTCATTAATCCCATGGGGCGGGGGGGGGGGGGAAGGTTTTGTGGGAGCATGGGGAATACCACATGTGGTGGTGGTTAGCCAGGGAGGGGTTTGGTCTAAGTCTCTACAATAGTTGCCCAGAAGTTAGAACAGGTTTTAAACCTTCTAAGGCTTTCTGAGTAACTATAAGTATAATCCTGTCAGAACCATCTGACAGTTATGATTTAAATCACATTTTCAGATGGTTCAAAGTACAGGGTAATTGCCCAGAGAAAGTTTGAACTTCTGAGCAATTGTCATGCAAATGGTTATTCATGAAAGCCCTGTTTCTCAATTATCTATTGCCTAAGGTGTGGTGATCCTCAGGTTATACCACCACCAGTCAGCTCTCCCCCTCAAAGGGGAAAACAGCCTATTGTGACTTTGCCTTACCTCGCCTGTGAAGTTCCAAAAAGGATTTTCCAATGCATCCTTGAGATAGCCCTCCCAATCCGATTTGGGGAGCTTAGAAGATACAGCTCAATATCATGAATGAGAGGATTTAAACAAGATTTGGAACCTGGAGAAGTTGGGGGTTCCTTTCATTAGGATAAAGGATAGGAGGTGATCTAGTAGATCTCTAAAAACTATGAGAGGTAATTATATATTGGGGAAAACTGTTTCCAATAGTCAATGAGTCTCATTAGGCATCAGAAATTTAAGTTAGTATTGAAAGAATGAACGAAGAGACTTTAAAAAAAAATTTAGAGCACCCAATTCATTTTTTCCAAATAAGGGGCAATTTAGCGTGGCCAATCCACCTAGCCTGCACATCTTTGGGTTGTGGGGGCGAAACCCACGCAAACACGGGGAGAATGTGCAAACTCCACATGGACAGTAACCCAGATCAAACCTGGGACCTCGGCACCGTGAGGCCACAGTGCTAACCCACTGCGCCACCGTGCTGCCCTGAAGAGATGTTTTTTAATGCAAAGATATGAAATACCTTGTCAGAAACAATAGTGGCAGGAGAATGTGTAATAATTTTGAAAGAGAAATGGATATGTATTTGAACAAGAAAAGTTTTAAAAGTTAAGGATAGGAAACATAGCAATGTAAATAAGTAAGTAATTTGCTTAGAAAATCAAAACAGGTGAAATGAGCCCAACATCCTCCCTGTTGGATGTAAAATAATATCAAACATTCTTGGTCTAGTGATGGTATTAAGGTTTACACTTGATCAAGTTCCTGTTTTATCAATCTCAAGAGCTGCTCAACAAAAAGCTAATTGTACCTTTTCAAAGAAAATTAATTTCAAGCAAACCAGAGTAAGCAAAAAATATAAAAGTATAGGCAAGGATTGAAGATACCCGTTATTAACAAGAGATCTTCTCTTACGCTTCCTCACTGCATATTTTACCCTTCACTATCAAATCCCACAGGAACAGTGAAGATCCAGCTGAAGATACTATTCTAGACAGGGTTTAGTTAAAAATGCTTTTGTATAAAAATTGAATTCCACATAAAATCCTTAATAAATTGTATACTTCACATACAAGTATTTAAATGTATGCTACACCTCTTCAGCTGACAATTAGAAACATAGGACATAGGAACATAGGTATTAGGAGCAGAAGTTGGAAATTCAGTCCTCTGAGCCTGCTCTGCCATTCAATCATAAGAACATAAGAACTAGGAGCAGGAATAGGCCATCTGGCCCTTTGAGCTTGCTCCGCCATTCAATGGGATCATGGCTGATCTTTTGTGGACTCAGCTCCACTCAGCACAGTAGCACAAGTGGATAGCACTGTGGCTTCACAGTGCCAGGGTCCCAAGTTCGATTCCACGCTGGGTCACTGTCTGTGTGGAGTCTGCACGTTCTCCCCCTGTCTGCATGGGTTTCCTTCGGGTGCTCAGGTTTCCTCCCACAGTCCAAAAACATGCAGGTTAGGTGGATTGGCCATGATAAATTGCCTTTAGTGACCAAAAAGGTTAGGAGGGGTTATTGGGTTATGGGGTTAAGTGGGTTTAAGTGGGTCAGTGCAGACTCAATGGGCCAAATGGCTTCCTTCTGCACTGTATGTTCTAGGTTCCCGCCCGAACACCATAACCCTTTATTCCTTTATTCTTCAAAAAACTATCTATCTTTATCTTGAAAACATTTAATGAAGGAGCCTCAACTGCTTCACTGGGCAGGGAATTCCATAGATTCACAACCCTTTGGGTGAAGAAGTTCCTCCTAAACTCAGTCCTAAATCTACTTCCCCTTATTTTGAGTCTACGCCCCCTAGTTCTGCTTTCACCCGCCAGTGGAAACAACCTCCCCACATCTATCATACCTATTCTCTTCATAATTTTATATTTCTATAAGATCCCCCCCAACATCCTTCTAAATTCCAACAAGTACGATCTCAGTCTACTCAACCTCTCCTCATAATCCAACCCCCTCAACTCTGGGATTAACCTAGTGAATCTCCTCTGCACACCCTCCAGCGACAGTACGTCCTTTCTCAGGTAAGGAGACCAAAACTGAACACAATACTCCAGGTGTGGCTTCACTAACATCATATGCAGTTGCAGCATAACCTCCCTAGTCTTAAACTCCATCCCTCTAGCAACCAAGGACAAAACTCCATTTGCCTTCTTAATCACCTGCTCCACCTTTTTGTGACTCATGCACTAGGACACCCAGGTCCCTCTGCACAGCAGCATGTTTTAATATTTTATCATTTAAATAATAATCCCTTTTTCTGTTATTCCTACCAAAATGGATAACTCACATTTGTCAACATTATATTCCATCTGCTAGACCCTAGCCCATTCACTTAAACTCTCTAAATCCCCCTGCAGACTTCCAGTATCCTCTGCACATTTTGCTTTACCACTCATCTTAGTGTCGTCTGCAAACTTGGACACATTGCATTTGGTCCCCAACTCCAGATCATCTATGTAAATTGTGAACAATTGTGGGCCCAATACTGATCGCTGAGGGATGCCACTAGCCACTGATCGCCAACCAGAGAAACACCCATTAATCCCCACTCTTTGCTTTCTATTAATTAACCAATCTTCTATCCATGCTACTACTTTACCCTTAACACCATGCATCATTATCTTATGCAGCAATCTTTTGATCAGATCATGACTGAACTCTTCCTGGTCTCAAAGCCACCTCCCTACCTGTTCCTCATATCTCTCTAACCATTTTTAAAATCAGAAATATATCTATCTCCCTATTTAAACCATTTAATGATTCAGACTCCATCGTACTATGGGGCAGCAAGTTCCACAAATTCACTACCCTCAGTGCCTCCTCATCTCAGTTTTAAATCTACCACCTCTCAACCTATGTCAAACAGTGAAGGGAAATGTTCTTGAATTCTGTCATAGACCATAGGCTTGGACTTTTCAGTTGGGCAATGAGTGAAATTAATGTTCAGATGAGGATTAAATAAACACACTTTTGAATAACATGTTCTTGCAAACTTCAAAATTTATTGCACTAGCAGTAAAAATGGTTACAAATGTTTCCTTTTTCTTTGTGAGATGAGTGGCACAAATTGCATTGATGAGGTGTCGAGGTGATTGCACCCGCACTCAGTTCCTGCTCTGAAGCTGCATCTGCAGAGTTCCTGCAATGACAAAGTCTATCCCAAGCCCAAAAATGATGGGTAAAATTAGATGATTTACTAAGTACTGTATGGTATGAAATGGAAAATGAAAATCGCTTATTGTCACAAGTAGGCTTCAAATGAAGTTACTGTGAAAATCCCCTAGTCGCCACATTCCGGCGCCTGTTCGGGGAGGCTGGTACGGGAACTGGTATGGCACTGAATTTGAGAAGGTCCAAGGTCGAATCATGAACTTATCTCAGTTGGAGCAGTATTGGTGATTAAGGGCTGCTTACTGCCTTCCTGGTTATAGTGGGAAGAATCAGCCATGGTTTCCAAGTACTGTTTCTAAGCAACACTTACATGAAGTATACAGGCAAAGAAATTGAGTGAGAATAAGATCAGCCCAAATGGACGTTCTTGCAACTGAACAGCTAGTGGTCCTCTCTGCGCACTCAGTCATGTATGGCACTGCTAATGGAACCATGTCCCATTGAGGGGAGATCGGAAGGGTTCAGAGCTGAGGGTATGACTGCATAGCTGTGCCTCCACGATGCATTTCTCCATTTGCAATCATAGAATTTAGAATCATTGAATTTACAGTGCAGAAGGAGACCATTCGGCCCATCGAGTCTGCACCAGCCCTTGGAAAGAGCACCCTACCCAAACCACATATCCACCCTATCCCCGTAACCCAGCAACCCCACCTAACCTGCACATCTTTGGACTGTGGGAGGAAACCGGAGCCCCGGGGGAAAACCCACGCAGACACAGGGAGAACGTGCAGACTCCACACAGACAGTGGCTCAAGTGGGGAATCGGACCTGGGACCCTGGAGCAGTGAAGCAACTGTGCTAACCATTGTGCTACCATGCTGCCTGCATAATGCAGGTACTATCAGCCTATGATTGTTGTAAGATGGCCACAGTATCATAAGGTGTGGTGAATAAGATTTAAATTCAACTGGGCCTGCTTTCATTTGGTACTTCATATTCCTTATTGTTTCTCTCCACTTGTTTCCCCTCTTGCACTGCAGAAAATTGATTGCTGGTTCTCTGCATCAAGGGGACAATCAATGCAGATTCCACCACTCAATTGTGACCTGCTGGAAGAAATTGCACTGTGGTATTCCCATCACTTAACTATCACCAAAATCTTGAAAGCTGTCTTTTCTGACTGCAGTGATTAATGGGAAGGAAATTAATTATATCAAATTACACAGTGCAAGGCAAGAAAAGGAATAAATGAAGATAATGGGACATCCTCACAAAGCTATAGCTGTATTCCAT
This sequence comes from Scyliorhinus torazame, assembly GCF_047496885.1. Classification (NCBI taxonomy): domain Eukaryota; kingdom Metazoa; phylum Chordata; class Chondrichthyes; order Carcharhiniformes; family Scyliorhinidae; genus Scyliorhinus; species Scyliorhinus torazame. Next base: position 134,452,992 of record NC_092710.1, read on the forward strand.
TTGAAACCTAAACGGATTGGTTGGATTGAGGAGCTTTTCTTTCTAGGCAACCCAACCAAAGCAGCCAACACGTCAGGGGGAAGGACAGGATTTTATGGGCGGCAGGGGCTATAAAACTGAGTTGTTCAAAACTCCAGTGGGAATGGAAGTTTCCGCTGCCAGGAGATGGCATCAAGTTCCACCCAAATAAACTAAATTTACCACTTCTCCTTACATTGCATTTGAGAATTAATTCACTGAAAACAAATCAGGGCAGTGGGGGGAATGGGCGCGATGGGGGGGGGGGGCGGCGATGGGGGGGGGGGCGGCGATGGGGGGGGGTGATGGGGGGGGGGGCGAAGGGGGGGGGGAGCAGAAAATCACCACACCATTTAAAAGCAACATAGGCATTAAGGCTCCAAAATTAGCATTTTGTTCCAAAACATAACTTTTTAATATTCTTTATTCTCATCAATTCTTTATATTACTGAAATCCGCTTCAATGAGAGCATCGCAAACTGGTTCAATGTGCAGATATCACAACATCTATTAATTACCAAGTTAAATAACTGGTTATTTAATGATAATGCAATTTCATATGCATAATGTTGCATATGCAATGCAAGTCGAGCAATCAGGAAAACATTTAATATTCTAACAGGATTCATTAACAATAAGACAGCTTTCACACAATATAATCGCCCTCAGAGATATCAGATTTAATTTACCGAGAAAACCAACTATTCTTGGAGGCAAAGTTACAGATGGCAGAAGTTTGGAAGTCTGCTGGAGGCAGGAACAGAGACAGGCGGGTTTAGAATTTCCCACTGCCAGCCATTGTGCCAGTTTGTCAATGTTATTACCTCCAGGCCATTTTGAAGGCTGGGATGAGGGCGAGATGACTACCTGCCCACAGTTAATGGATGGTTAATTGAGGCCATTAAGGGGCCATTGAAGGCTTCTCTTTGCTGCCAAATGGAATTTTCCAGCTGATTGCTAGAAGTGCCATTCTGGTTCATGAATGTCTTTCAGGAAAGCACTACATGAAACAACATGCCAGCTGAATAGAATTAAGTTGACTCTTAATAACCTCTGAAGTAGACTGCCAGGCCATTCAATTGTAAAACAACATGACTTCACATTCTCGGCAAATTTTGGATATTCTGCGATTACCTCCTGACCTCTCTCAGTTTATCCATCTCCAAGGTTTGGGTCAAGAGTGTGATGGAATACTCACTCCAAGCCTGGGTGGGTGTAACTGCCGCATGCCATGAACAGGATAATCTTGATCATCCCATCATAGCACTGAACCTCTGCCTGGACCATTAAAGATAGAAAATAATAATCTTTATTAGTGTCACGAGTAGGCTTACATTAACACTGCAATGAAGTTACTGTGAAAATCCCCCAGTCGCCACACGCCAGTTCCTGTTTGGCTACACAGAGGGAGAATTCAGAATGTCCAATTCACCGAACAAGCACGTCTTTCGGGACTTGTGGAGGGAAACTGGAGGACCCAGAGGAAACCCACAGGGAGAACGTGCAGACTCCGCACAGACAGTGACCGAAGCCAGGAATCGAACCTGGGACCCTGGTGCTGTGAAGCAACAGTGCTAACCACTGTGCTACCGTGCCGCCCATCATGATGGCAATATGTACAGTTTACAACAAGAGCTTTTATACTGCCTTTAACATACAATGTTGCGAAAGTTTAGTTCATGGTTTATGTGTTTTAGAATATAATGTTTAATTCTAGGAATGAAAATTTAAATGTAGAAAATTGAATAAATGCAATTAAAGCAAGTTTGGAGCCTATTACATTTAAAAGGTTGGGGCCATGTTGACTCAAGACTAGAAAGAAAAAACTCTAAAACAGGAGGTGGGCTTACTTAGCTAAAGAACCGGCTGTTCACGCTGGCGGGGTATTCCGGTCCCACACCGGTGCACAGGTTTCTTGGTGGCGAGAGGGGGGGGGTGCGGTGATTCCTGGGTAGGTTGGAGTTCCCCAAGGTGGAGGAGGACCCGCTGGAGGGGCTGAGGGCCCTATTGGACTGGTGGAGGTGATGGAGGGTATGTGAGCGATGTAGCCAGGGAAGGCCCCAGGCCTAGATGTGTTCCCTGTAGAATTCTATAAGAGGTTTTCTGAGGATCTGGGCCCTTATATGGTAAGAGCATATAATGAGGCGAGGGATAAGGGGGAGCTCCCCCCTACATTATCGCAGCCTACCGAGGTCAGCACGGTGGCGCAGTGGTAGCACTGCTACCTTACGGTGCCGAGGTCCCAGGTTCGATCCCGGCTCTGGGTCACTGTCCACGTGGAGTTTGCACATTCTCCCCATGTTTGCGTGGGTTTTGCCCCCACAACCCAAAAGATGTGCAGGGTAGGTGGATTGGCCACGCTAAATTGCCCCTTAATTGGAAAAATGAATTGGGTACTCTAAATTTTTTTTTTTTAAGTCGCAGTCTTCCATATCCATAATATTAAAGAAGGATAAAGACCTGGAGCAATGGGGATCCTATTGCCTGATTATCGTTGATAAATGTGGACACCAAATTACTGGCAAAGATCTTGACCATGCGAATTGAGGATTGTATGCCATGGGTGATAGGGGAAGATCAGACAACGTTCGTAAATGGGAGGAATCTGTCGGCAAACATCAGGAGATTACTGAATGTGATAATGATGCCCCCGGAGGGATAGGATGTGGAGGTGGCAGTTGCAATGGATGCAGAGAAGGCGTTCAATCGGGTGGAGTGGGAGTACTTGTGGGAAGTGTTGGGACAGTTTGGGTTAGGGCAAGGGTTTGCGGACTGGGTTTTTTTGTTGTATAGGGCGCCGGTAGCAAGAGTATGGACGGATCGGGTGAGCTCGGGGTGCTTCGAGCTACACCGTGGGACATGGTGGGGTTGCACACTCTCTCTATTGCTTTTTGCCTTGGCAATCGAGCCACTGGCAATGGTGCTTAGAGCATCAAGGAATTGGAGAGGGATAGTGCCGGGGTGGGGGGGGGCTAGAACACAGGGTCTCGCTATAGGCAGAAGACCTGTTGCTTTATATCTCGCACCAACTAGGAGGCATCAGGGGAATTATGACAATTCTAGAGGAGTTTGGCCGGTTCTCTGGATATAAGCGAAATATGGGGAAGAGTGAGGTCTTCCAGATCGAGGCCAGGGGGCAGGAGAGGAGGTTGGGCGAGCTGCCATTTAAGATAATGGGGGTGAGCTTCAGGTATTTGGGTATCCAGGTGGCGCGGAGATGGGAACAACTGCACAAATTAAATCTGGCTCGGTTGATGGAACAGATGAGGGGTGGGTTTCAAGAGATGGGATTTGCTCCTGCTATCACTGGCGGGGCAGTGAAATTGACAGTGCTCCCGAGGATGCTATTTAGTTTTCAGAACCTCTCGATCTTCATCCCAATTTCATTTTTATGGAAAGTTAGTGGCATGATCTCGGGGTTTGTGAGGGCGGGGAAATCCCCACGGGTAAAGAAGATGCTGTTGGAGTGGGGGCGCGAATTATTATTGGGCAGCGAATATAGCAATGGTAAGGAGGTGGGTAGTGGGGGAGGGTTCAGTGTTGGAACAGATGGAGGTGGTCTCTTTCAGGGGTACGGGTTTAGGGGCAGTGCTGATGGTGCCTCTGCAGGCCTGGTGGTGGTGGCGGCCCTGCGGGTGTGGGGACAGTGGCACCAGCATGTGTGGCTGGAAGGTGTCTCGGTGCCGGCACCGATTTACGGTAATCATCGATTTGCACCTGGCGGGTGTTGGATACAGGGTTTCAGGGGTGGCGGTGGACAGGGGTCGAGCGGTTTGGGGACCCGTTGGGGGGGGGGGCAGCTTTTCAAGTTTAGAGGAATTGAAGGTGGAATATGAGCTGCCAAGTGGGAACGGGTTCTGATACTTACAGGTACGGGACTATGTGAGGAAACAGGTGCCGCCCTTTCCCAAGCTACCGCCCTCTGGGCTACAGGATAAGGTGGTATCCAAGGCAAGGTGTCCGAGATTTACAAGGAATTAATGGACTGGGAGGGAACCCCGATAGAAGTCAAGTGGAAGTGTGAGGAGGAACTGGGGAGGTGGAGGGGGGGGGGGAAATGGAGGCAGGTTATGGGAGGAGGCTCTGACGAGGGTGATGTGTCATTAATTAACACAAGACGCGTAGTGAATGAAACTGTGGCTTTAATAAGCTAAACAGAAAGCCTCCTGGCCACTGATCCCGAACTGGGGAAGGGCCGGAGGTCGGCCACCTTTATACCGAGCACAAGGGGGGGCGTTGTCATCAGGCAGTGGTTTACCACAATACATGTAGCACAGTAACAGTTTACCACAATACATATAATACACTAACAGTGGTTTACCACATTCACCCCTGTTTAAAAAAGAGTCCAGCGGGGGTGAAGTGGACTTAAAGGTTTGAATCTGACGGGGGATTTGACCTTCCGCCGTGATTGCCTCAGTCCCGACTGTGGTGTGTGCACTGGTGTTGAGACCTGTGCGTCCGAGAGCGTGTTGTCCTCTTCTTTTCACCCAGTAGTTGAGTCAGTGGAGGGGGGGGGGGGGAGCAGTGTAGGGGCGGGGGTGGCGGTGGTGGTTGCTGGGGAACCTGCAGGTGCCAAATCCCGGAGGGAGACCGTGTCCTGCCGCCCGTCATGATGTGCCACGTAGACATATTGTGGGTTGGCATGGAGGAGCAGGACCTTCTCGACGAGGGGATCTGATTTATGACTCCTCGTTAGGAGGACGGTCCGTGGGACTGTCAGCCAGGACGGTAGTGGGACCCCGGAGGTAGACTTCCTAGGGAAGGCAAACATATGTTTGTGAGGGGTCTCATTGGTGGCAGTGCACAGGAGCGACCGGATGGAGTGGAGCACATCGGGAAAGACCTCCTGCCAGCGGGAGACTGGGAGACTTCTCGACCATAGGGCCAGAAGGACGGCCTTCCAGACAGTTGCGTTCTCCCTCTCCACCTGTCCATTTCCCTGGAGGTTGTAGCTGGTCGTTCTGCTTGAGGCGATGCCCTCGCTAAGCAGGAACTGACGCAACTCGTCGCTCATGAAGGAGGAGCCCCGATCGCTATGGATGTAGGTGGGGAAACCGAACAAGCTGAAGAGACTGTGCAGGGCTTTAATGACGGTGGCAGAGTTCATGTCAGGGCATGGGATGGCAAAGGGGAATCGTGAGTACTCGTCAACAACGTTGAGGAAGTACACGTTACGGTCAGTAGAGGGGAGGGGCCCTTTGAAGTCGATGCTGAGGCGCTCAAAGGGGCGGGGTCGTGGTCCTGACCTCCTCGATGGAGTAAGGCAGGCTGTGAGCCTCGATAAAATGAAAAAAACGGGTGACCCCCAGGTGACAGAGGTCATTGTGGAGGGCCCGGAGTCGGTCAACTTGTGAGCTGACACATGATAGGGCATCTTGGGGCTCATTGAGCTCCCCAGGTCGGTACAGGATATCGTAACTGTAGGTGGAGAGTTTGATTCTCCACCTCAGAATCTTGTCGTTCTTGATTTTGCCCCATTGTGTATTATGAAATATGAAGCCAACCGACCGTTGGTCAGTGAGGAGAGTGAATCGCCTGCCGGCCAGGTAATGTCTCCAATGTCGCACAGCTTCTACAATGGCTTGGGCTTCCTTTTCGATGGAGGAGTGTTGGATTTCGGAGGCATGGAGGGTACGGGAGGAGAAAGCCACGGGCCTGCCCGCCTGGTTGAGGGTAGCGGCCAGGGTAAAGTCGGACGCATCGCTCTCCACCTGGAACGGAATGGGCTCGTCCACAGCGTGCATCGCGGCTTTGGCAATATCTGCCTTGATGCGGTTGAAGACCAGGCGGGCTTCAGCCGTCAGGGGAAAAATGGTGGATTTAATGAGTGGACGGGCCTTGTCCGCATAATTGGGGACCCACTGGGCATAATAAGAGAAGAACCCCAGGCACCTCTTCAGGGTCTTGGGACAGTGGGGGAGGGGAAGTTCCAGGAGGGGGCGCATGCGGTCGGGGTCGGGCCCTAGGACTCCGTTTTACACAACGTAGCCAAGGATGGCTCGGCGGGTTGTGCGGAAAAAGCATTTCTCCTTATTGTATGTGAGGTTAAAGAGGTTAGTGGTGTGGAGGAAATGCCGGAGGTTTGTGTCATGGTCCTACTGGTCATGGCCGCAGATGGTGACATTATCTAGGTATGGGAATGTGGCCCGCAGCCCATACTGGTCAACCATTCGGTCCATTTCTCGCTGGAAGACCGCGACTCCATTAGTGACGCTGAAGGGAAACCTGAGGAAGTGGTAGAGGCGCCCATCTGCCTCAAAGGCAGTGCATTGGCGGTCCTCCGGACGGATAGGGAGATGGTGGTACACGGACTTCAAGTCAACAGTGGAGAAGACTCGATATTGAGCAATCTGGTTGACCATGTCAGATATGCGGGGGAGGGGGTATGCATCGAGCTGCATGGTTGATGGTCTGACTGTAGTCGATGACCATCCGGTGCTTCTCCCCAGTCTTGGCGATCGCCACTTGGGCTCTCCAGGGGCTGGTACTAGCCTCAATGATCCCCTCTCGTAGGAGTCACTGGACGTCCGACCTGATAAAGGCCCTGTCCCGGGCACTGTATAGTCTGCTCCTAGTGGCGATGGGCTTACAGTCCGGGGTGAGGTTAGCGAAGAGCGAGGCTACAGACGGTGAGGGGGGTAGGGGTCCACCAAACTTTAAGGTAAGGCTTTGGAGGTGGCACTGAAAGTCAAGCCCCAGTAATAGGGCAGCGCAGAGATGGGGGAGGACATAGAGTTAGTGTACTCTACGCCTTGTACCAAAAGGGTTGCGACACAGTACCCTCGGATTTCTATGGAATGTGATCCGGAAGCCAGGGAGATTTTCTGGGTCGCAGGTAAAATTGGTAGGGAGCAGCACCTTACCGTATCTGGGTGGATAAAGCTGTCTGTGCTCCCGGAGTCGAAGAGGTAGGCCGTCTCGTGCCCGATGATCCGGACGGTCATTGTGGATTTTGTGAGATGATGGGGTCGAGATTGGTCGAGTGGGATGGAGGCGAGCTTCGGAAAGTGGTGGGTGGGCCGGTTGGAGGTAGCAGTGGCCAGCGTACGACCGAGTGAGCAGGGGTCCCGGGAGGCGGCGGAGTGGTTCCAAAATGGCGGTCCCCATGGGTCGCACGTGGCGGGTGGCATCAAAGATGGAGGTAAAGATGGCAGCCCCCACAGGTCGCACATGGCGGGTGGCGTGGCAGATGGGGACGGTCCCAACAGACAACAGGCAGCGCTGCTGGGCCTAGGAACTTTAGGGACAGGTCGGGCCTGGCAGACTTTGGCAAAGTGGCCCTTCCTCCCACACCAGTTGCAAATTGTGTTCCGTGCAGGGCAGCGTTGTCTGGGGTGCTTACCCTGGCCGCAAAAGTAGCATTTCGGGCTTCCGGCATTGGCGGGCTGCTGCGCGGCACAGGCTTGCGCTGCACTCGGGTCGAGTGATGGCAGCGCCCACGGCGTCCACGAGGGTGCTGCGTGGTCGGAAGTATAGGCCTCCATGTTCTGGAAAGCCACTTCCAGCGAGTTTGAGAGCCGCAGTGTCTCTGGGAGGCCCAGTGTACCCCCTTCAAGCAAGCGCTGGCGGATGTAATTGAATTTAATGCCCGCGACATAGGCGTCCCTGATCAGCAGCTCCGTGTGTTGGACAGCCGATACCGCCTGGCAAGCACAGTTCCGGCCGAGTACCCGCAAGGCACGCAGGAATTCGGCTTGTGATTCTGCGGGGCGTTGTCGCCTCGTGGCAAGGAGGTGTCTGGCGTACACCTCGTTTACTGTCTTTACGTACTGTCCCTTCAGCAGCATTATCGCCTCCGTATACGAGGGGACGTCTCTGATAAGAAGGAGAACTTGCGGGCTCACCCGTGCGTTGAGTATTTGAAGCTTTTGGAGGTCGGTGACGTCATCGGTGGAGGATCCGAGGTAAGCTTCGAAGCAGCTTAGCCAGTGCTCGAATGTCGCAGTGGTGTCGGCTGCTTGTGGGTCCAGCTCCAGGCGATCAGGCTTGAGTGATGAATTCATCTTAAAAGTTTAGCTTATTAAATTGATGTGCCATCAATTAACACAAGACGAGTAGTGAACAAAACTGTGGGTTTAATAAGCTAAACAGAAAGCCTCCTGGCCTCTGATCCCGAACTGGGGCAGGGCTGTCAGCCACCTTTATATCGAGCCCGAGGGGAGGTGGAGCCATCAGGCAGTAGTTTACCACAATACATGTAGTACAGTAACAGTTTACCACAATACATATAACACACCAACAGTGGTTTACCACAGAGGGTGCATCTTTGTCATGTGCAAGACATAACCTTATCCAGTTTAAAGCAGTCCACAGGGCGGATGTGACGGTGGCCATGATCTTTGTGGAGGTGGAGGACAGGTGTGCGGGGAGGCCCTCGAACCATGTTCACATGTTTCGGGCAGGCCTGAAACTGAAGGGGTTCTGGCAGGGGTTTGCAGACGTAATGTCCGAGATGCTGAAGGTGAAGGTGGTTCTGAGTCCAGAAGTGGCGATATTTGGTTGTCCGAAGATCCAGAAGTCCAGGGGGGTGGGAGAGCCCGATGTCCTGGCCTTTGCCTCCCTGGTAGCCCGGAGACGGATTTTGCTGGAGTGGAGGAACGTGGAGCCTCCGAAACTGGGGGTGTTGGTGAGTGACATGGTGGAGAAAATCAAGGTCGTCTTAAGAGGATTGACTGATGGGATTGCCCGGAGATGGAAGCCATTCATCAACTTTTTCAAGGAAAATTGAGGTGTTGGATGAGGGGGGTAATAAAGGGGTTAAAATAGGGAAGGCAGGACGGGAGGAGGGGAACAGCGGGGAGGTTGGTTCGTTTGGGTAGTTATTTATTTACCATGAGACTTCTGTTTGTTCTTACTCTTGTGTTGGTTTGTGGTTAACATATAAGAAATGCCTTCATAAAAATATGAAAAAGAAACACTATGCATTTTCAGTGTCACCCCCGGAAAAGGCCACGCACAACCGCCAGGAGCGGAAGAAGACTGGAGGGGTCCACTGCACCTGCGGCCCCTCACCGCAGCAGAGCAAAGGGCACTGGGCATGGTGGCAGGCCGGAAGAAAGGGCACTCGCCGGGGAGGAAGTCGGCATCAGGCGAGGAAATGAGACCCTACTGAGTTACGGTTCCTCACAACACGTGTGTCACCCTCCCACCACCACCCCCACACCACACACCCTCACATCATGGGCGGGGGGTGTCCCCCCACCCTGCCCCCAGCCCACGATGCAATCCTGCATCTTGTTTTGTGTCTATCTGGTGTCCCCTGCCCCCGACAGCAGCCACAGCCAGAACGCCAGGTGTTAACCAGCGACGAGGGCGAAACCGACAAGGACGGGAACCCTCGACCCGCCTCTAGGGACACCCCAGAGCCCGGGTCTGGGGAATGACACTGGCGTCCCGTAACAGCTGTCTCTAATACCCTCCACCATTCCAGAGACACTCACCTCGGTTGGGCACCTTAGCTGCTGGGGCACTATCTGGTCGCACCACACACATGCTCTGGTATGACAGGTGGAGGTAGGAATTCCCGAGGGACGGGTGGTCAGAGGGAGAGCTGACCCCAGGGATTAACTGCCATCAAAATGGATTTCGGGCTTCTGGAATTGAGGTTCCCATCGATTGTGGAGATGCAGTCGCAGAGCCAGGGACTGCATGAGGGATTGTTGCTGAGCAACCAGCACATGCAGATGAAATTGGAGGAGTACAACGGCGTGCGGCAGGAGTTGGTGCCACCCAGGCCACACCACATTTCAAGGCACTTCACAAGAGCCATTATCAAACAAAATCTGACCCTGTGCCACATGAGGAGATAATGAGGAAAGCAAAATTTTTGTCAAAACAGTCGGGTTTAAGGAGTATCTTAAAGGAGGAAAGAGGTTAAAGGAGAGAATTTTATAGGATTTAGGCAACCGAAGGCACAACTACCAATGGCAAAGAGATTAAAATCAAAGGTGTGCAAGAGAATAGAATCTACAGGTTGCACTGTAGAAAATTAGTTATCATGGAATTTACAGTGCAGAAGGAGGCCATTCGGCCCATCGAGTCTGCACCGGCTCTTGGAAAGAGCACCCTACCCAAGCCCACACCTCCACCCTATCCCCATAACCCAGTAACCCCACCTAACACTAAGGGCAATTTATCATGGCCAATCCACCTAACCTGCACATCTTTGGACTGTGGGAGGAAACCGGAGCACCCAGAGGGAACCCACTCAGACACAGGGAGAACGTGCAGACTCCACACAGACAATGCCTCAAGCCGTGAATCGAACCTGGGACCCTGGAGCTGTGAAGCATTTGTGCTAACCACTGTGCTACCGTGCAGCCCCGCAAACCGATTGCAATATCATTAACTCCAAGTTCTCATCCCAGTCACACACTATCATGACTTAATCATATACTGCTGACCTTTCATTATTGCCAGATCAAAGTCATGGAATTCCCTACCTAACACCGCTCTGTGCTGCCTCCAGGACTTGAATATCTCATCCTTTTCTTAGCAACAAAAGCAGACACAACGTAGAATCTGACCAGAGACCGTACAGTTTGATCGTAGTGTTCTCTGCTTCGTAAACACTGCTCTATGTAGTTCAACATTGTCTTGGCTTTGCTTGTTACTGCAGTGCTTGCTCATACTAAATTTCATGTCTGTGCAAACTCCGAAGTCTCTTTCATCTACATCATTATTTATTTTCATACCATTTGACACTCTGAAAGAAGTATCCAATTAATTCCACACCCTGCTCTTTCCTCATAGTCTGCAATATTTTCCCCTTCAAGAACTTATCCAATTCCTCCTTTGAAACATACTACTGAAACATTCACTGCCCTTTCAAGCAGCTCATTCCAGAACATTAACAAATCACTAAATCGTCATTTAAAATTGAAATAACTATTATTAAATTCTGCAGAAGATCACCCCGTGTAAAAACAGATTCCTCTCTCACAAGCAGGACATTTGTTTTCATTGCGGGGAAAGTCTGTCCAATTTATATATATAGGGTGGCATGGTGACACAGTGGTTAGCAGTGCTGCCTCACAGCGCCAAGGTTCAATTCCAGCCTTACGTTACTGTCTGGTGGAGTTTGCACATTCTTCCTGTGTCTCCTTCGGGTGCTCTGGTTTCCTCCCACAGTCCGATGATGTGCAGGTAGGTGGATTGGCCATGCTAAATTGCTCCTCAGTATCCAAAAGGTTAGATGGGGTTACTGGGATAGGGTGGAGGGTCGGTGCAGACTCGATGGGCCGAATGGCTGTCTTCAGCACTTTGGGATTCAATGATTTCAGAAGTGTTATGGATGGAATAAATGTCAAGATATAAATGTCATCACGTGATCCTTCTGCAAAGGTGCATTTGGATCTCTGTCCTGCTTAAGGCATGTTTCTTATGGGGATGCCTGCTAAACAAAAGAGGGTAGGTGAACGTCAGCACAAACCACCTTTTTCCAGAGCAAGGCATGCAAAGGCTAAGAAACAGTGACACTTGTAAACCACCTATTTTTAATGGTGGGAAACTACTAAACCTACTGCAGGAGTTTATTTCTGAATCACACATTTTGGTCAATACAAACACTTGCAAAACATGCATTTTTAGTCCGTCTATTCACCAAGAACATTAACATGGGGTCAATGGGGATGGATCCGATAAACAAGGTGAGCCAGATGGCTCCAACTGCCTCATTCCCCCGTTTTCAAATGCTTATATTGCCCATATTTCCTTCCCACATTCAAAGGTTCATATCCTCCTGCATTAAATTTCCACTGGTCCCCTCTCTGATGTGCAGCTTCAGGTCTGTGACCTGCAGGTCAGCTTAGTCCTTATCTAAGGTCCAATCTAAGGCGCATAAGTGTATCTGCCCTGATGTGATAGAGCAAACTTCCAAAGTGAAGAAAACAACCCGTAAAACTGTAAGTAATCTTTAGCAAATGTCCTGTGAATAGAAACTTTCCCACTGACAGGCAAGAAAGCAGCTGTGAGTATTGGCTATGTATTGCCACCTTTGCCTGAGTTTACTACAGCCCCTCAATTGCCTGTGTACCTGTTTTGCTTTCACGGGTGAGTTTGAAGAGGTCAAGGAAATCTGTGGACCCGCCATTACAGTGAGAACAATGCATCAACATCACCCTAAATGAACAATTAGCATATGGAAATTTAAAATACCCTCTACAAAAGAGTTATTGTGGCGGAGTTAAAAGAGCTGTCAAATTCACTACTTTTGACGCTTAACCCTCACTTAAACGCATGCACTTTCCAAACTGAGGTTTGGTCCAATATGCGAACAGCACTTACCAACGCATCCATATTGCCCGAGGATAAATGAGGAGGATTAAAACAGCTCATTCTCAAGAGGGTCCTTTGATCTTTGTATTCATTTTTAACCAAAAGAGTTGCATTTTAGTTTTCGTTAAAACAGCTTAATTGGGGTCTTGCTTTCCCAGCTTCATGGCGCTTTACACATTTGAGGATAAAATCAAGTAGCAACAATACAGTGGTAATAACTCTATTAGATTTTTCTCCCCAACAAGGATTGGGAGAAGACGATCAAAGTAATCACATCAAAGACTTTTGCTTAAGTAGGTCAATCATATTGGAATATTAACAGCACTTTACATTGTAATAATAAGATGCAAGTCCTCGAAGACTTTTGTATGTCACATTTTCTTAAGCCATTTGGGGCATTTCTCTACCATGAGACAAAAGAAGATGACAACCTCAAGCCCAAAGTTTCAGTTCATGATAGTATTCTGTGGTTTTGCACAATTCTTGTATTCCAATTTCTATATATATATCTTCAGCAACAGGAAATTTTGCAGAAACCATTGCAACTGTTTACAAATTGAGTTGCTGCAATAAAAAAAGGCAGGAGTTTCTTGTCCTTCCCACCGGCGGGTTATTCCGGTCCCACCAAAGGTGGCTGCCATGACAGACAAGCCACACAAAACATGTGTAGAGATCGGCGGGACCAGAAAATCCCGCTGGCAGCCACTGGCAAGCCGTCTTCCCCACCCGAAAATACACCGCAGGAGAGACTATAAAATCCTGTCCTCCTGGGTGTAGGGAAAACACGGCTAACAAAAAGCACAGAGATATATGCACTGAAACTCAGACGTTTACAATATTTTCACATACTGTGGCTGAAATATAAGAAATAATTCGCTTTCCCTTAACACACAAACATTATAGACTTTATAGACTTTTACAATGTAAAAGGAGGCCACTCGGCCCATCGAGTCTGCACCGGCCCCTGGAAAGAGCACCACACCCAAGCCCACACCACCATTCCATCCCCACAACCCCAACCAAACATTTTGGACACTAAGGGCAATGTGGCATGACCAATCAACTTAACCTGCACATCTTTAGACAGTGGGAGGAAGCCGGAGCCCCCGGACGAAACCCAAGCACACACGGGGAGAATGTGCAAACTCCACACAGACAGTGACCCAAGCCGGGAATCGAACCTGGGACCCTGGAGCTTTGAAGCAATTGTGCTAACCTCTGTGCCACTGTCTGGCAAAAATAAATCTGCATTCCAGTTCCATAGCTGTCCAAAAGAGAGCTTTACTTTTACTGCAGCTATTGTCTCCGAGCTGAGTGTAATTATAGTTCCTGCTCCCCTTAATTTCAATCCCTACTTGGATCAGCAGCAAACATCAACTGATCTGTCAGTGGAAACTAGTTACAGATCAATAGACTGCTGCTTAATTTCATGCCTTGTTATTGAACAATAACTGAATAATCAAATACTACTTGTACGACTACAGTACTGCAAATCTGATGTCAAAATATTGCAGGAATTGCTTTGAGATGAATGGTGACTTCAACATACTAGACAGCTGCTTACACTGATGGCATTTTTCATTAAGTATGATTAGCTGAAACAATTCATCAAAAATTAATTACATATTCTTTCGCCTAGTCACCATGTACTAGTTCTGCTATTTTTTTCAGCATTTTCATAATGTGCCAGGTTTCTTCCTGTCTCATCATGGAAACATTATAATCGCAGTATAAGATCGTCTCAGTTATCTCAACGCCATGGCAGAACTGTTCTGAGCAACACTGAGTAGCTTCCAGTTTGAATTATTGTTAAGTTTAACAATTTAATTTTGTACCTACCTGGGGTGCCTTTGGTTTGCTGGAGGTCAGTATGAGTGCAATTGACTCAGAATGGAATATTCTGTTTTGTCTATCCTCATGAGGTTGGAAACACCTATGTCCCTTTTTATGGGAAGGCAAGACAGATTATAAAGTGTCTTGCTGCTTTATTTTAAATTAGCTCAATTCTACTAGTCCTGGTTCTTCAGAAGGTTTGATTAATTAGTTTGCCGGTGCTGGTCCATTCGAGTCTTTGATTCTCCTTAGTTCTTGATTTACTTGGCTAATATTTACTTCTTGCTGTCTGTTTTGTCCCTCCAGATTTTTGCACTTGTCAGCTGAAGATGCTAATCCTGCAGGGCGATAACCCAAGGGACAACTTCTTCACACACTCTTACGAACAGATGAAATTAACTGCCACCACATGCAGTGAATGTGGACTTGGTTAAAGGTTTCCAAAATTAAATACATCTAGAAACTTCATGAAATCTCAATTAAGGGGATATGAGCTGATAATTGCGATAGAAGGGAGCTGCCAATGGTCTTTGCAGGATCAGGAACAGAAATGATGTGAGAAACTGGCTGGGTTTTTTCCCTTGTTCCTTGTATTTTCTGCTTCTCCCTAATTTCAGCAGGACTTGGAGTGATGATGTTCAATCGCACTAATCAAATCTTTTTAGTTGTGCTTTATTTAACTTGCATCATCGCCATCGTCACATATAGGTCATTATAGCTGCAAAATCGAAGATGTAACTTCTACAAATAATTATTTTCGCATAAACACATGGGAATATATAACATAGAACTGCCCCAAAGTCTAATCTGGGAATAATTCTGAAAGTCCTTTTATTTCCGATGGAAATCAGTGGGGAGTCCTTCTGCAGCTGGTGCTGCGATGATGTCACCAGCTTGCAGGAACCATCTCTGAGTCAGCAAACATGCTGGAGCTATCTCAACAGTAACACTATTTCAGAGCATCGTGATAAGATTGCCAATTAAGGCTAATTATTAGCTCCCTCAATCACTCAGGTGCTTAAAACAATGAGTAACTGAGTCACACAGACCATGAAGGTCCCAGTTTCAATTCCTGACATGGCTGCTCTCATCCAGAGTGCTGGTACAATAGCGTTCTGGGCAAGGCGACGTTCCTGATCTTAATGTAACACACTACTGGAAACACATGCCCATGTGTTTTAGGTGAGAACAGAATCAGACTATGGTGCTTGCACAGTTAAATAGCCAGTTAAGGATCACATCAACAAGATGGAGGAAAACTGCCAACAATGGAGCTATACCACAAGAAGGAGAAAGCACTTTCGGGAGAGGAGAAAATTGAGAGAAAAATAAATGATAAGGAAAGTCTGTTAGAAGTCTAACAATCTTATATTCTATTCACAACCATTTTTAATAAACTTCGACTCTAACAGCATTTCACTGGGAAGCTAGCTCATGAGCTGGCAGTTTCCGACCATGTTCCTCTCCTTTATAACTGAATCCTTGATTATTGACGAATATAGATTTCATGATATTTACTGAGCTGGCTCCCATCATGTTCTGGGTTCTGTCCTCTTACTGCTGAATGATTTTTGCTGCCTTTCACTTTCTTACAATGTCTGCTGAACCACACCCATCCTTCAGAACTGCTCCATCATTCCTCACTGAACTGGGCTGGTCTGATTTCTCAAGCTAGTACTACTCTTAACCTTATGTACTCTTCACTTTCCAATGCCTGTTTTGCGAAAACCGGCGGGGCGGGCAACTCCGGCGGGAAGGAGTGGCGTGAACCACTCTGGCGTCAGGCCGCTCCGAAGGTGCGGAATCCTCCGCACCTTCAGGAGCTAGGCCGGCCCTGGAGTGGTTTGCGCCACGTCGGCCGGCGTGGAAGGGGCTTGGCGTCATGCCAACCGGCGGCGAAAGGCCTCCGCCGGCCGGCTCGAGTTGGCACATGCGCAGGAGCGTCAGCATGTGCTGGCATCATGCCAGCGCATGCGCAGGGGGGGTTCATCTCCGCGTCGGCCATCGCGGACTGTTATAGCGGCCGACGTGGAGGAATAGAGTGCCCCCACGGCACAGGCCCGCCCGTGGATCGGTGGGCCCCAATCGTGGGCCAGGCCACCATGGGCGCCCCCCCCGCCGCCAAATCCCCCTCTCCCCCCCAAGGACCACGGAGAACGCCCGCGGAGCCAGGTCCCGCCGGTAAGTATCTGTTGGAATTTACACCGGCGGGACCGGCATAAAACGGGCGGCCACTCGACCCATCGCGGGCCGGAGAATCACCCAGGGGGCCGCTGCCAACGGCCCCCTGACCAGCGCGGCGCGATTCCCGATGGGGAGTCAGAGAATCCCGCCCCAGATCTCTAGTCTACATAAGTTCTGTAGATTTACTTTTTATCCTTTCCTGGCTCTCTGTGCTTCACTGATTTTGTTTTTTAATTTTAGGGTTTCACTCCTGCTATTTACTTACCTGTTGGTATTCCAGAACATCTAGCACGGGAGGATAGTTCTTCTTGGTTAACCTCTGCTGGATTTTAGTCAGCACTCCACTACTCCTTGGGGCTCTGTTTCCAATAGGTAATCTTCACCAATGTGCCCTCTGGGGGCAGCACGGTGGTACAGTGGTTAGCATTGCTGCCTACGGCGCTGAGGACCCAGGTTCGAATCCCGGCCCTGGGTCACTGTCCAAG
Source organism: Scyliorhinus torazame (assembly GCF_047496885.1). Classification (NCBI taxonomy): domain Eukaryota; kingdom Metazoa; phylum Chordata; class Chondrichthyes; order Carcharhiniformes; family Scyliorhinidae; genus Scyliorhinus; species Scyliorhinus torazame. The sequence goes on from NC_092710.1 coordinate 134,469,791, forward strand.
TGGAATTTCTCCCCGTGTCTGCGTGGGTTTCACCCCCACAACCCGAAAGATGTGCAGGTTAGGTGGATTGGCCACGCTAAATTGCCCCTAAATTGGAAAAATGAATTGGGTACTCTTTTGAACAACTTCTAGTTTCAATCCCTCTCCACAACTTCCTCTCCAAACCTGGACACTGGCACTTCAATGTACCCTCTCTGCAAGTCATGATCAGTCCACCAAAGCATCTTACATTTGAACTTTAGAATCTCTCATATTTCGGTAGAAATTGAATAGCATTGCGCTGCCAGCATGAACCACTTTCATGATATAGTGCGTTTAATGTGGAAACATGTCCCAAGGCATTTCACAGAGGCCAAAATGGGCACTGAGCGGAAAGAGATGATATTCGGAGGGGTAACCAAAGGTTTAGTCAGAGAGGAGATTTAAGGAGGCTTTTAAAGGAAGGAATAACGAGAGGTGGAGAGGGGGAGAGGTTTTTGGCACAAATTCAGAGCTGAAATTCAGGACTGCTGTAGGTACAACCATCAGTCGCAGAGCAAAGTGGAGGGTAGAAAAGAGCTTTAGTTTGAGAAATGCATAAGTCTCAGAGGGTGGTGATAGGGAGAGTGTTTAATATTTGCTACTGTAGAATTGCTGCCCCAAAGAAATCCTGGAAAAGTACCTGTCGAGGCTAAATGCCCAAGGGGCACAATTCCGGAGCACTAACAGCAAAGTCTAACTCAACCCCTTCAAATAATTAACACCACACTGATCACATAAAGCACTTGCATTATGGCACCAATTAAATCAAAAGCTACTCTTAGCTCATGACTATTTGTGTAAGAGTATTATTGCATGTCAGATAAATTGTAACCTGAATCTATGTAGGTCTCACAGACAGCAATATATACAAAATTGCGTTCTCTAAATAATGCTGAACACATTCTTGCAGAGGCAAGATATATTCCAAGGTAATCAGTTGGAACAAGTCTTGATGTGGTGAACACAGGTTTTCCTGTCTATTGATTGGTTCCGTTTCTTGTTCAGTTGACTCAGCAAGCACTGTACAGGCACAAAAATGTTTTTGCTACGTAGAGGAAAGCAGCACAGATTTAGATTTGTTGATGTGTAACGTGGGGACACTTAATTCAACTGGTCTGTTGAAAACTAAAAAGCCGCCATTATGCAGCAGTGTAGGAGTGTTCTCCAGGGATGCCCCTCGCTTTATGTCAAAAAGATGAAACACAATTAATTTCCACAAGAAAAAAAGTACAACAGAATACGAGTTCCTCTCTATCGTACTGCCTTAGGTTACAGCAAAGGACACATCGCAGAGAATGATTTTTGTATTGATAAGGTAAACAAGGTACAAATAAAGCTGCGTTGTATCACTATTACAGTAAACATGCAGGGCACAAGTAGAAATACGTGAAATATTGGAAAGGTACAGCAGGTATCTCTGTCTTATACAGAGAGTAAGTCACCATTTCAGAAGTGATTTTTCATCAGAACTTTGTCATCGGGGTCATGTACAAAACACAAATCTATTTTTGCCCTGCTGTGTACTTCCAGAATGTTACATTTGTTTGTGGCAGTTGTGGTGGCTTCTTACATTTTTGCCTCAAAGTTACAAAAATTGTTTTAAAATAGAACCAGCTGGTCACTCCAGGGTCTCATGGGGGGGGGGCAAGTTGTACTCCAGTGGATCCTCCTCCCTCCGGGGGCTTGTGGGCCCCTGGCGTACTCCATGGGATGGAGGGCTAGCTGGAGTGAGCTCCAGAAGCCTCAACGTCATCTGTCACTGTGAGTCCTGGAGCCTCATCATCGTTTTCCCCATACAGCTGAATGCATTGGCCATGGTCTCCAGGAATTGAGCCATGCTTCAGAGTTATGGATCTGAACTCTTGCCCCAGGCTTTCTGCTGCTGTTGGGCTGAGTGCAACACTGGCAACATCTCCTTCGACTTAAGGCTTTGCGACTCCTCCATTCAGCCTTGCACTTGCAGGAGTGTCCCTCCTGGTATTCCCGGCTCTGCCTTTGCATCTCCTGCAGCTGAGGAATGAATGAGTCCAGAGGCCCAGCACCTGGCTGTGGCACAGTCAGGTCCATAGAATCCCTGTGCAGAAAGTGCAGAAAGAGGCCATTTTGACCATTGAACCACTGACCCTCTGGAAGAACAGCTTACCTATGCCTATTTACCCTGCTCTACCCCCGTAACCCCACCTAACCTGTCCAACGTCTTTGGACGGACACCAAGGGGCAATTTTAGCATGGCCAATTCATCTAATCTGCACATCTTTTGACTGTGGGAGGAAACAAGAGGAACCCCAAGCAGACTTGGGGCGAACGTGCAAACTCCACACAGTTACCCAAGGCCGCTTGGTGCTGTGAGGCAGCAATGCTAACCAATGTGCAGCCTGATCATGGGATCCAGCAGACGTCAGACTAGCCAATCCCTGTGGATTTGTGCAAGTGATAGCTGTGACACTACATTCGTATCCTCCTCTGAGATCTCTTCCGAGATCATCGAGGGTGAGCGGAGGGACATTGCTGGTAGATGGGCCAGACTCTTCGGTTGATATTACTGTAAGGCAAGGAATATGGTTTTAGTACATGGCCTGGTCTAGGGCTTGTACTACACTGAACTCACTTGAGACTGGTCAAAAGTGGTTCTCACTTTTCTCTCACAGGCCTACCTGCTTCTCCCCTACAAGCTTCATGGCTCTCTCCTCATACAGAGTCAGGATCTGCAGTTCGGGATCCCACTGCCCATTTTCTCTCGCATGCAGCTTTTGTGGACAAGTTTCTCTTGCAAGAACACAAATGGGGATAATGTGAGCTGGACGCCTGATGGTCGATGGCAACTGGCACATGTAGGCATTGCCCTTAGGCAGGTAGGCGTTCTGATGAGGAGTGCTGGGGAATAGTGAGGGTTAGGGGGGGTTGAGGATGCTACTGGGAAGTCAGGTACTGGGTGTAACTGCGAGGTAGCAATGAGGTGACGGAAGGGATAAATGAAGAGAGAAGGGAGAGAGCGCTTACCCCAGCTGATCGGAGTAAGTCCTTTTTCTGCACTGCATCCCCCTTCCTCTTAGTCAGGCTGCTGGCACTGACCAGTGCTGCTGCTGTTTCCCAGGCAGGATTTGTCACCTTGCTGGAGGGCCTCCTACCCTGACTATACACCCAATAGTCCAAGGGTATATTGTGGCTCACGTCTTCTCCACTGCATCCAGAAAACGACTGAGGGCCCCCTCCATAAATCTAGGAGCTGGTTTTCTCGCTGCCATCCTCCTGGCTTGAATGAGAGCAAGTGCTGTGGAGCCATTTAAATTCAGTGCCTCCTCCATTGAAGGGCTCAGATGACTCCCAGGGAGGTGAATCAGATGCTTTCTTCTTCAGGCTCACCAGTTTTCATGTGGGGGAAAATAAATTCTTCAAAGTGCCTGCAAATTGTGGTCTGGATCGCGCCACCAGGGCCGGCGAGAATAGCACCGACTTTCTTGCCAAACAGACACTTCGTCATTTTTCTGGAAAATCCCACCCAAAACCTCATACGCTGCAGGAAAGGATGTCCCGAAGCGTGGTACGTTGGCGAGACCATGCAGACGCTGCGACAACGAATGAATGGACATCGCGCGACAATCACCAGGCAGGAATGTTCCCTTCCAGTCGGGGAACACTTCAGCAGTCAAGGGCATTCAGCCTCTGATCTCCGGGTAAGCGTTCTCCAAGGCGGCCTTCAGGACCCAAGACAACGCAGAATTGCTGAGCAGAAACTTATAGCCAAGTTCCGTACACATGAGTGCGGCCTCAACCGGGACCTGGGATTCATGTCGCATTACATTCATCCCCCACCATCTGACCTGCGAAATCCTACCAACTGTCCTGGCTTGATGCAATTCACACCTCTTTAACCTGGGGTTACCCCATCTCTGGATCTGTAAAGATTTAATCACCTGCTAATGCTCGCATTCCAAGCATTGTCTGGCATCTTTGAATCTGTCTATATATGTTTCTGGAACATACCTCGTCATTCACCTGAGGAAGGAGCAGCGCTCCGAAAGCTAGTGACATCGAAACAAACCTGTTGGACTTTAACCTGGTGTTGTAAGACTTCGTAATCTGCTCACCCCAGTCCAACGCCGGCATCTGCACATCAAGGTTTTTGGGGTGGGGGGATTCCAGAGATTAGGGCCTTGGCAATAGATAGTACTGATACCAATAGCGTGAGAAAATCCAACGATGTGAATCAGATCACAATTGAAGAAACGCACAGATATTGGAGGGTTGCAGGACTGGAGAAGGTTGAAAGTTAAGAACAAGTGAAGCAATGATGGGATTTGAATACAAGGATCGGAAGTCCGAGGTACTGCCAACTCTGAAGTCATAGATACATAGATACATAGAACATATAGTGCAGAAGGAGGCCATTCGGCCCATCGAGTTCACACCGACCCACTTAAGCCCTCACTTCTACCCTATCCCCATAACCCAATAACCCCTCCTAACATTGTTTGGACACTAAGGGCAATTTAGCATGGCCAATCCACCTAACCTGCATGTCTTTGGACTGTGGGATGAAACCAGAGCACCCGGAGGAAACCCACACAGACACAGGAAGAACGTGCAGACTCCGCACAGATCGTCACCCAGCGGGGAATTGAACCTGGGACCCTGGCGCTGTGAAGCCACAGTGCTAGCCACGTGTGCTACCATGCTGTCCAAGTCAATGTAGAATAGTGAGCACGGGATGATAGATGAATGGGTATGTGTGAATTTGGATAGAGAGCAGAATTTTGGATGAGCTCAAGTTTACAAATGGTGCAAGGTAGGAGAGCTCGATTAGGGCTTTAACATATGAGCTAGGCAAGGGTGGAGACTGATGACATTACAGAGGAGTATGAAGGCACTCAAGGTTATGAAAAGAATATGGGATCATCACGGTGTCAAAAGGGTGCCATGGTTTCAAACAGTTTGGTTCTGCCTCAGACAGGTGACCAGGAAGGATGCAGAGTCGATGGCTGGGGAACAAAGTGGGTGACCAGAGTGCAATTATCCCTGCTCAACCACTCTGCAATCTTTGACATGATCAAACACACCATGTTCTTTTAAGATTTCTCTTCCCTTGTTCAGTTTAGCGGGACTGCCCTTGCTTAGTTCCACTCTTGCTTATCTGATCATAATCAGACCATCTCCAGAAATGTCTCCCTTTCCGCCATTGCAGCATTATCTCCCGAATTCCCAGGAATCTATCTTTGACCCTTCTCCCTTCTTCCTCTGCTATGTGCTGTTCCTTGGCATCATCCCACCACGCAGCTGTCAGGATCAGTCTAAATGAACAGTCAGGAAATGCAATTGAGTTTCCGGCAGCATCCATGCAGAAGAACTTTGATGTTATCAATATTAAACCTCACTGCCTACTGTATGATTTGTACTATGCCTATAATTTGTGAAATGATAATTATATCACACTAATCTGGCTTCCAATCCACAAAATACAGAGGAAATGATGTGCTTTGAACAGAATATATGACCAGTAGTTGCGGCATATCATGATTCTACCTCCCGAGTCTGACCAGCAAATGTTCAAATTCAAATTTCACGCCATCCTAAACCACCTAGTACGTTGCCTGTATAAAACATCCTCGTCAATAGGTACACATGCACTGAAATATCATACTGCTGCAGCTTAGATCAAAAGCATGGAAATTGATATTTGAAAATAGTGATTTTTGTTACTTTAAGTCCAACCAAAATAAAACACAAACTTTGCAAGTCCCAACAACTTTTCTGTTCATCATTTGAATGAGTCAAAGTGGCATAAATTGACATACTGACTGCTATCAGAGTATTATCAAGATGTAATCGTTAATATGATTGCAAAAGATTTAATTACATTTCAAGAGCAAATTAATGCATGCTCTACTTTTCACCGGTGTTCCTTTGCAATCTATTTCCATTTTAGGAATTAGCTTTCGATAGGACTTCAACAAACCTTCTTCAGTTCCTGAGTGAATACACATATTGTATGTTATATTCTAACACAAGCAGACCTTTATCACATATTTGGAAATGTTCATGATAACAATCCTGGACTGATGCTAATGAGTGAAAGCTTATGGTGCCACATAAAAGTGTGGCCTCCCTCAAAGATGAAGAACAGAGGTGTTTTTTAATTAGTCAGTTGTCTAGTTGTAAGATACTAAATAATAAACTTCCCAGGTTCTGACAAAGCACAATAATCAGCACCAAAACCAAAAATGTGATGGAAATTCGATCACTCACCTTCTGGCTCACCACACAAGTTACACTGTGATTCTACAAAAAAAAGGAAAAGAAACATCCATTACTATTTCAATTTGCGCATGAGGAATTAGCAATATACAATGCATTCAATTAGCAATGAATTAGCCAAGTTCACTTATTTTATTATTTAAACAGGAAAACACATGTTGAGTTACAGTAGAATTTATCACTTCAACATCTTAGAAAGCAATACTGTCACTAGATCATAAGTTCTCCTATTTTTTTTCAATTAAGTACTGAAATGAATATTCAATTGCATTTACTCATTTCAGAAATATTTTGGGGAGTTACTTCATTTCACAGCAAAGCACACTGCCTTCATATATCCTCAATCTAATTTGCACATAAATATTTGTATACCAATACATTTATTTTAACTGAATCAAAGTTTATTTCAAAGTCTAATTGAGTAAAGGTGCATCACAAAGAAAATAAATACTTGTGTGGTGTTATGGTTTAGATTTATGATTTATTATTACCGATTTCTGGATACTAATGATATAAAGGGATATTGAGGTAGTGGGGATAATAGCATAAGAGGTATATGTTCAGTCATGATCTGTTTGAATGGCAGAGCAAGCTCAATGGGTTGAATGGCCTACTTGTATATCTATTTTATGATGTACCTTTACCTGTTGTGCATTATAAGACTGTTATGTTTTGAACTGTCTCCTTTAATTCAAGGTAAAATGGAGTCGTTTGGAAAGGGAAATGTGATCATCTACCTTAATTGTATCAACTTAGATGTTTGAAAGTAATAATTGGTACACCTCTAGGAAATTTTTGTTTTTGAGGACTCTGGCAAGATACATTTAAATTATTCCATTTGTGTGACACTGGAATTCTATTTTGACTGAATGGTTCAGAGTGTAATAATGAAAATATTTTGAACAAAATATGCAAGATATTGATGGCCAACTAAAATGGGAACCTTGTAAGACGTCAATTTTAGAGATCATTGAAATTACAGCACAGAAGGAGGCCAATTGTCCAATTGTGTCTGACAAGAGCTCTCCGATTAGCCCCACTGCCCTGCTTTTTCCCCAATGCCTTGCATTTATTTTCTTGTCAAGTATTTATCCAATTTACTTGGAAAATTACTATTGCATTGCTTTCATAAAATTTTCAGGCAGCATATTCCAGATTCAGCACGTTCCAGATCTCAAACAGATTGCTAATTACAACAAATTCCCCTCATCGACCCTCTTGATTCTTTTCACAATTATCTTAAATTTCTGTTCTCGACATAACGACACTATTGGCAGTGGAAATTATTGACCATCAAAACCATTCATAATTCCGAATGCCTCTGTTAAATCTCAAATTCTTTTGTCTCCCCATGTAACCAAAATTTATTGGCTCTAGTTCCATTCTAGTAAACCTCTCAACAGCTTTCACTTCCTTCCGATGGTGTAGTGTCCACAATTGGACGCAATACTTTGGCAGATTGAGGCCTCTTTTTAAAAAAGTATTCAGCATAAGTTCTTTGCTTTTGTACTGTTTATAAAGCCAAGGATCCCATATGCTTTTTAACAGCCTTATCAGTTTCCCCTGTCACATTTGTGTATGTGAACCCCAAGAACTCTTCTAATACAATTTAGATTGCATCTCTTCATTCTCGCTTCCAAAATGCATTTCATATTTCTCTGCCACATGTTTGTTCATTTAAACACCCTATATCTTCCTGAGATCTGCTACTATCTGCTCACATTTCCAAGTTTAGTGTCACTGCAAACATTTGACATTTTGCTGCATCTCCCAAAGTTCAGTCATTACTATTTATCAAGAGCACAGTCCTCATATCAATCCTTTGGGAACACCACTGCATACTTCTCTCCAGTCGATAGAAAGTTGTTCCCTTCGCCATTTTTTAAATTCATGCTGCCACTGTCCCTTTGATCCTAAGGAGCTTATTATTGCTAACAAGTTTATGGTACGTTGACAAATACCTTTCGATAGTGCACACGTACAACATCAACTACAGTACCTTTAACAATCCTCTTTGTTATTTCATCAAAGCACTCAAACGTTTGTCAGATACAATTTGACTTTAACAAGTTCACATTGGTTGACATTGATTAACTCAACTTCTACAACTGACAATAATTTTGGCCTGACATTAGGTTGATCAGGGTTTGGTTACCAGGTTTAACCCTCTCACATTTCTTTCTAATATATGCAGTCATCTAGTACCAGACCTGCATCTAAACAAGATTGAAAAATTGCAGCGAGTCCTTGCATTATTTCCATCTTTAGTTCTTTCAACAACAAAAGCAACAAGAAGGATGCATCCCAGAAATGTTCCTACTTTGAAAATGGCCAATCTCCCCTATGTTTCCTTTTATTCTATCCAATTTCTTTGCCATCTCCTCTTACCATAATGTTGACTGCATCATCTGACCTCATGAAGACAGGTGAAAGTTTTTTTTTCGTGAACGCAGTCCCCCACTACCACAAATTTTGCAGTCGAGTATCTCGCATTTGGGGACATCGCAGGCATCAGCCCACCTGAAGTGCAATGGGCTAGCCTCATCCTGGGCGAACCACCTTCTTGATCATGGTTTCACCCCTGCCAGTTAAGTATGAGACAGGTGAAAGTTACTCAGTTGGTACCTCTGGGCAGGTTTTAACTAAATGGGAACAAAGTCCCATAACAAGGGTGTTGGGCCACGTGTTTCCCAGCGCTCACAGCACCCAGAAACACAACGCTATAAAACGGCAGACAGGGGGTTTCAGCAGGGAACGTGTGGCCCGAGCTGCATATAGCCCCTTTTTGTGCACTGAGGTGCTCCACTCGCTGCACCTCCTTAGTGTAGCGAGAGGTCGGGATGCCATTTTTAAATGGTGTCCCGATCTCTGGAGTCCCTGAAGCAATCTTGACACCCCCCCAATTTTGCCTATTCACCTAATCTGTCAATTTCGCCTTGCAATTTTATGCTATCATCTAGACTGTCTACAATACCACCTAACTTTGTATCATCAACCATTGTCGATTGTCACAAAAACCCATCTGGTTCACTAATATCCTTTAGGGAACAAATCTGGCTTCCTGACCTGGTCTGGCCTACATACGGCTCCAGAACCTCAGCAATGTGATTGACTCTTAGCTGCCCTCTCAAGGGCAATAAATGCTGGCACAGCCTGTGACACTCACGTTACATGAACGAATAAAAAAAATTAATGAATAATGTGAATAATTGAGGCCCCAACACAGATCTATGTGGTACACCACTAGTCACATCTTACCAATTAGAGTAATTACCCATTATCCCCACTCTCTGTTGTCTGCCACTCAACCAATCTCCTAACCATGTCAATAATTTTCCCTGAACTCCATGGGTTTCCACCTTAGTTAACAGTCTCTTATGTGGGACTTTATAAATGCCTTCTGGAAGTCCATATAAATAACTTCTATAGATGTTTCCCCTGTCGACTACCTTAGTCACCCCTTCAAAAAATTCAATAAGATAACTCAAGCATGACCTTCCCTTATTGAATCCATCTCTCTGATCGACTGAAATTTTTCGGGTGTTTTACAGAAATTGTGACACCAACAGAGTGGGTTCAACTCCCATACTGGCTCAGGTTTTTCATGAAGGCCTTGCCTTCTCAACTTTGACCCTCACCTGTAGTATGGTGACCCTCAGATTAAATCACCACCAATCAGCTTTCAGAAAAGGGGAAAGCAGCCTATGGTCCTCTGACACTGTGCCGACATTTACACCTATATGGACTGAAATATCTTTTTCAAACTCACAAGAGTGGTCTAATCAATGTAAAAATAACTATGCCATAAATATTGTTCTAACCTTTAATGGCATACCGTGGCTGCAGTATGTGCAAAATGCACTACAGTAATTTGCCGAGGCTCCTTTAGCAGGACCTCCCAAATCCATAAGATCTACCACCTTGGACCTCGAGGTAGCAGATAATAATAATAATCTTTACTGTCACAAGTAGGCTTACATTAACACTACAATGAAGTTACTGTGAAAATTCCCTAGCAGCCACATGCCTATGCCTGTTCGGGCACACTGAGGGAGAATTCAGAATGTCCAATTCACCGAACAGCATGTCTTAGGGGACTTGTGGGAGGAAACCGGAGCACCCGGAGGAAACCCACGCAGACATGGAGAGAACATGCAGACTCCGCACAGACAGTGACCCAAGCCGCAAATCGAACCTGGGACCCAGATGCTGTGAAGCAACAGTGCTATCCACTGTGCTACCATGCTACCCTCATCTCCATCTACAGAAAGCAGGTATTGCACACGCAGGGGTCTCTCAAAGGCACTCAGATGGTGTATAGGAGCTCCCAGACCCTCTGACAGTAACATGAATGCCTCTAGTGAAAGCAGCTACAGAGGTGGCATCTTCACTGGCAGAAGAGCCTCCCAATTTGCTGGGGCCATCTGTGGTTATGGGCACCCAGAGGAGAAAGAGGAACACCATCACCTTCATATTCTTCTCAAAGACACACACCATCCTGACTTGGACATATCCTCTGCACCTTCATCGTTGGTGTGTCAATGTCCTTAAACTTCTGAACTAACAGCATTGTGTAATTCCTTCACGATATGCACTGTAGCCATTTAAGAAGGCAGCCCACCATCACCTTATTTAGTATAACTAGGCGTAGGTAGTACAGGCTGCCTTTCCAGTGATTCCTGTGGTGTTCTTTGTGATTCTTGTTCTCAGAATGAATGTTGTAGTGTTCACAAAGACAACAAAAGCTCAGTTCATAAACAATGCTAACATTCAATGACACTATCTAAATTACGTTTGGCCACTTACTCTTAAAGTAAACAATAATCTAATCTATAATCTATACTCAATTACACTAATCTCAACACTCTATCTAATAGAATTTACAGTGCAGAAGGAGGCCATTCGGCCCATTGAGTCTGCACCAGCTCTTGGAAAGAGCACCCTATCCAATGTCAACACCTCCACCCTATTCCCATAACCCAGTAACCCCACCCAACACTAAGGGCAATTTTGGACACTAAGGGCAATTTATTATGGCCAATCCACCTAACCCACACATCTTTGGACTGTGGGAGGAAACCGGAGCACCCGGATGAAACCCACGCACACACGGGGAGAATGTGCAGACTCCGCACAGACAGTGACCCAAGCCGGAATCGAACCTGGGACCCTGGAGCTGTGAAGCAATTGTGCTACCCACAATGCTACTGTACTGCACTCTCTATCACTGTTATAATATGAATAGTCCTCAAACACTTATGCTCAGAATAACATAACAATGTGTATTGTTACTGACTGGACAACTGCTTATAAATGTTATACTTGATAATGAGAATAGAAACCATCTCCATTTGTAGTCAATGCCATCAGTCTCTCTTCATTTTGTCATTTGACCCATATGCTCAGTTATAATCTCTGCCCAATAGCACTACTTCACCATACAGCCTTCAGATAACAGCATAATAAATACATCACAAGATCTAACTTAAAAAGATCACAGTGGCAGGCTCAATAAAATTGCCAGATGTCAATGTATCTGGTAATGCATTGGGTTGTAAACTTTGCAGAGAGTTAATTCTTCTCTGAAATGAGTTAAGCTCAGTAAAGTCAGGATGTATTTCAAAGAACTATTCTACAAATACTGTACAGACTGCAGGGAAAAAAGATGAGCTCCATGCAGTTTGCATAGCCATAGCAAAGAGGTAACTCAGCAGTAGTTGCTCTGCGCCCATGCTTGCATTTTTCAATGTTTTTAAAGAAAATATCAAACAAATATCAACTTTTAAATATTAAGCCATAACTCATTCATCTAAACATGGCAACTATGTTAACAACAAATACTGTGATAATGTACTCCAAATGGTAGGTGTATCTGGCACAGTATTCAAAGAGGCATGGAAAAAGCGAGCCCAAATAATGCATTTGCTGTAATCACAATGACTTACGTTCATAGAGTGCCGTTACCGTAATAAATCACCTCAAGGCTCTGCACAGAAGTGTTATCAAACAACATTTAGCACCTAGTCACATAAAACCAAAACCTTTGTCAGAGAAGCAAGCTTTGCCGAGGGTCTTAAAGGTCAAGAGGCGGTGAGGTTTAGGGACAGAATTCCAAAGCTGAGGGTAGAGGCCAGGGTTTGGCAACATTTAAAAAAAATATATATATATTTATTAGTTTTTTAACAACACAATTTTTCTCCCTTACAAACAATAACCAACCCCCCCCCCCCCATAACAAAACAACAAAAAATCGCACTGAGCCAAATATATACATGGCAAAATGGTATATTTACATAGCTTTATACACTGGCTCTCTCCCGCACGTGCCAGTTTCCCCCACCCTTCATGTTATCTCTTGCTCATCCACCCCCCCAAGCAGTCGTCCCCCCCCCACCCCGGGTTGCTGCTGCTGCTGACCGACCTTCCTCTAACGCTCCGCGAGATAGTCCAGGAACAGTTGCCACCGCCTGTAGAACCCCTGCGCAGACCCTCTCAAGGCAAACTTTATCCTCTCCAGCTTAATGAACCCAGCCATGTCGTTTGTCCAGGCCTCCACGCTAGGGGGCTTCGCCTCCTTCCACATTAGCAAGATCCTTTGCCGGGCTACTAGGGACGCAAAGGCCAGAATGCCGGCCTCTTTCGCCTCCTGCACTCCCGGCTCGTCCACCACTCCAAATATTGCTAGCCCCCACCTTGGCTTGACCTGGACTTTCACCACCTGAGATATTGCTCCCGCCACTCCTCTCCAGAACCACTCCAGTGCCGGGCATGACCAAAACATATGGACATGGTTCGCCGGGCTCCCTGAGCACCTTCCACATCTGTCCTCTACCCCAAAGAACCTACTCAACCTCGCCCCCGTCAAGTGAGCTCTGTGAACCACCTTAAATTGTATCAGGCTGAGCCTGGCACACGAGGAGGTGGAATTAACCCTACCTAGGGCATCAGCCCACAGACCTTCCTCGATCTCCTCCCCCAGCTCCTCCTCCCATTTACCCCTTCTACTAGCGCTTCCCCCTCTTCTTTCATCTCCTGGTGTATTGCCGACACTTTGCACTCCCCGACCCATACACCCGAGATCACCCTGTCTTGAATTTCTTGTGCCGGGAGCAACGGGAATTCTCTGACCTGTCGCCTCACAAAAGCCCTCACATGCATATATCTAAAGGCATTTCCCGGGGGTAACTCAGACTTCTCCTCCAGTGCCCCGAGGCTCGCAAATGTCCCGTCAATGAACAGGTCCCCCATTCTTCTAATCCCCGCCCGATGCCAGCTCTGGAACCCCCCGTCCATCTTCCCCGGGACAAACCGGTGGTTACCCCTAATCGGGGCCACACCGAGGCTCCCACTGCACCCCTGTGCCGTCTCCACTGGTCCCAGATCCTTAACGTTGCCGCCGGGCTCGTGGTAGACTTTGACGGCGAGAACGGCAGCGGTGCCATCACCAAGCCCCCAGGCTCGTTCCTTTACAGGATGCCATCTCCATCCTCTTCCATGCTGCCCCCTCTCCCTCCATATCCCACTTGCGGATCATCGCCACATTTGCTGCCCAGTAGTAGCTCCCTAGGTTTGGCAGCGCCAACCCTCCTCGGTCCCTACTGCATTCCAGGAACCCTTTCCTTACCCTCGGGGTCTTATTCGCCCACACAAACCCCATAATGCTCCTACCTACTCTCTTAAAAAAGCCTTTGGTGATCACGATGGGAAGGCACTGAAACACAAACAGAAACCTCGGAAGGACCACCATTTTGACCGACTGCACTCTACCCGCCAGCGAGAGCGGTAACATGTCCCATCTTTTGAAGTCCTCCTCCATTTGGTCCACCAACCTCGTCAGATTCAGTTTATGTAGGGCCCCCCAACTCCTGGCTATCTGGATCCCCAGATACCGAAAACTCCCCGCGCCCTCCTCAGCGGTAGGTCCCCTATCACTCTTTCTTGGTCCCCTGCCTGTAATACAAAGAGCTCACTCTTCCCTACATTGAGCTTATAGCCCGAAAACTCCCCAAACTCCCTTTAGAGTCTGCATGACCTCCAGCATCCCCTCCATTGGATCCGCCACGTACAGCACCAGGTCATCCGCATATAGCGACACCCAATGCTCTTCTCCCCCTCGGACCACCCCCCTCCATTTATTAGACTCCCTCAATGACATGGCCAAAGGTTTGATCGCCAATGCAAACAACAGGGGGGACAGGGGGCTCCCCCTGCCTCGTTCCTCGGCACAACCGAAAGTACTCCGACCTCCGCCGGTTCGTCACTACACTCGCCAACGGGGCTCTGTAAAGGAGCTTAACCCAGCTGATAAACCCTCCCCGAACCCAAACCTACGCAGCACCTCCCAGAGGTACTCCCACTCTACTCGGTCAAAGGCCTTTTCCGCGTCCATAGCTGCCACCATCTCCGTCTCTCCCTCCTCCGATGGCATCATTATCACGTTTAAGAGCCGCCACACATTAGTGTTTAATTGCCTGCCCTTTACGAATCCCGTCTGGTCCTCATGGATCACCCCCGGGACACAGTCCTCAATCCTCGTGGCCATCACTTTTGCCAACAACTTAGCGTCCACATTGAGGAGCGAGATCGGCCTGTACGATCCACATTGCAGTGGGTCCTTGTCCCGCTTTAGGATCAAAGAAATTGTCGCTTCCGATATTGTCGGGGGCAGAGTCCCCTCCTCTCTTGCCTCATTAAAGGTCCTCACTAGTAGCGGAGCCAACAGGTCTACGTACTTTCTGTAGAACTCCACCGGGAACCCGCCCAGCCCCGGGGCCTTCCCCGCCTGCATACTCCCCAAACCCTTCCTCAGCTCCTCCAACCCAATTGGTGCCCCCAAACCAGCCACCTCTTGCTCCTCCACCCTCGGGAATCTCAGTTGGTCTAGGAATCGTCTCATCCCCTCTTCCCCCGCTGGGGGCTGGGATCTGTACAGCTCTTCATAGAAGGCCTTGAATACCTCGTTTATTTTCGTCGCACTCCGAACCGTGGCTCCCCTTCCATCTTTGATTCCCCCTATTTCCCTCGCTGCTGTCCTCTTACGGAGCTGGTGTGCCAGCATCCGACTAGCCTTTTCCCCATATTCATAGGACACCCCCTGCGCCTTCCTCCACTGTGCCTCCGCCTTCCCTGTGGTCAACAGGTCAAACTCCGTCTGGAGCCGTCGTCTTTCCCCAAGTAATCTTTCCTCCGGGGCCTCTGCGTATCCCCTGTCCACCCGCAAGATCTCCCCACTAACCTCTCTCTTTCCATGCCCTCTGTCTTCTCCCTATGAGCCCTGATGGAGATTAGCTCTCCCCTGATCACCGCCTTCAACGCCTCCCATACCACCCCCACTCGCACCTCCCCGTTGTCGTTGGCCTCCAAGTATCTTTTGATACACCCCCTCACCTTCCCACACACCACTTCATCTGCCAGCAGTCCCACATCCAGCCTCCACAGCAGGCGTTGGGCCCTCTCCTCTCCCAGCCCCATTTCCACCCAGTGGGGGGCGTGGTCCAAAACGGCTATGGCCGAATACTCTGTCCCCTCCACCCTCGGGATGAGCGCCCTGCCCAGAACAAAAAAATCTATCCGGGAGTAGGCTTTGTGCACGTGGGAGAAGAAAGAAAATTCCCTGGCCTGCGGTCTTGCAAACCTCCATGGGTCCACTCGCCCAATCTGATCCATAAACCCCCTAAGTACCTTGGCCGCCGCCGGCCTCTTTCCAGTCCTTGATTTGGAGCGGTCCAGTGCTGGAACCAGCACTGTATTGAAGTCCCCTCCCATTATCAGTCCTCCTACCTCCAGGTCCGGAATGCACCCCAACATGCGCTTCATGAATCCAGTATCATCCCAGTTCGGGGCTTATACATTTACCAACACCACCCACGTCCCTTGCAATCTACCGCTCACCATCACATATCTCCCTCCGTTATCCACTACGATAGTCTTGGCCTCAAATGACACATGCTTTCCCACCAATATTGCCACCCCTCTATTCTTCGCGTCCAGTCCCGAGTGAAATACCTGTCCTACCCATCCCTTTCTTAACCTGACCTGGTCCGCCACCTTCAGGTGTGTCTCTTGGAGCATAGCCACGTCTGCCTTCAGTCCCTTCAAGTGCGCGAACACTCAAGCCCTCTTCACCGGCCCATTCAGGCCCCTCACGTTCCACGTTATCAGCCGGATTGGAGGGGCTCTCACTCCCCCGACTAGCCATCTCCTTTTCTGGGCCAGTTCCGTGTCCGCGTCTCCCTCACCCTCCAGTCCCCCAGCCGGGGGACCTCCATCCCGACCACCTCTTATGTGTCCCATTCCCTTTCGGCCAGTGCAGCAGCAATCCTTCCCCCCCCCCCCCCCCCCCCCCCGCTAGACCCCTGTCTAGCTTTTTTGCTCCCCCCATATCACTCCCGTACTCCCGTAAGTCAACTGACACCTGCTGTCCCCGGCTTCCCCCGCCGTCCCTTTGACCCCCCCGTGTGGGAGTCTCCCAATCAATGTGCGTTCCTTCGTTCCCATTCCCGCCTTTCTTCCCGCGCGCGGGAAAAACCCCGCGCTTTCCAAAGCCTGCCCCACCCCCTCTGGCGCAGCTCCTGTCGCGGCCTTGTCTCTCTCCCCCAGCCCATGTAACATTTCCTGCGCGTGATTGACCCCCTATATACAACAACCATCACACATCAACCCTCAAACATCTCCCCCACCCTCACAAACCCTCAGTTAGAGTCCACCTTTTCAGTTTGTATGAAGGTCCACGCCTCTTCAGGCGTTTCGAGGTAGTAGTGTTGGTCCTTGTATGTGACCCACAATCGCACTGGCTGCAGCATTCCAAATTTCACTCCTTTCCGGTTTGGCCCGGTTGAAACCCGCAACCTCCGTGCTCCAGTCCGGGTATATTCGGATCTCTGCATTGTCCCATTTGCTGCTCCGCTCCTTCTTGGCCCATTTCAGGACCCTCTCTCTGTCCGTGAACCGGTGAAATCTCACCACCATCGCCTTTGGCGGCTCATTTGCCTTGGGCTTCCTCGCCAGCACCCGGTATGCCCCGTACAGCTCCAGCGACCTCGAAGGGGCCTCCACGCCCATCACCGCCCCAATCATCGTGCCCGCGTATGCCACGGCATCGGCCCCCTCCACTCCTTCTGGGAGACCCAGGATCCGCAGATTCTTTCTCCTCGACCTGTTCTCCAGGTCTTCGAGTCTTCCCGCCCACCTCTTGTGTAGCGCCACGTGCCGCTCCACTCTCACCGCCAGGCCCAAGAGCTCGTCCTCATTCTCACTAGCCTTTTTCTGTACCTCTTGGATCTTCACCTCGTGGGCCTTCTGGGTTATCCCTAGTCCTTCAATTACCGCCAGCATAGGCGCCAGCATCTCCTTGTGCAGCTCCTCGAAGCAGCGCTTGATGAATTCCTGCAGCTCTGGCCCGCACTCCGCTTTGTCTCCGCCCGCCGCCATTTTGATTTTTTTCCCTCGCTTCTCCCGCTGCTCCAATGCCGCTTTTTTTGGCCGTTGCACTTCTGGTCCGGTCCATAAAGGTTGGAGGAGGACCTCTCTCTTCACTTCCCCACGGGTTGTCGTCAAAATAAAATTCCATTGGGGCTCCTCCAATGAGCCCGAAAGTCCGTAGTAGCGGGAGCTGCCGAATCATGCGGCTTAGCCGCAACCGGATGTCTTTGGCAACATTTTTAACTATGAGCTGTTAAAAAAAAAATTGCATGATACAAAACCATTTGGAAATGCAGGACTAAAATTCAGCATTTTAAAATATTTGGCAGATTGCAAATGTTTCTGCTAAAATGTATAATTTTCATATATAATGCATAAAATACACTTAATTTGTTTTTGGTAGAAAAAAAATCAAAATGAAAATGGACCTAATTCTGAATTAGCACATCTTTTGAAGTTTTTTTCATCTTTTAAAAATTTTATTTTCATCTCTCCAGCATATACATGTTCAGGTTTTATGCATCAATTTGCATGATTATGTATAAGCATGTTCGAAGATAAAATGTAAAATTGTGAACCGTACTGGTTTAATGGAAAACCCAGCAAGTTTTCAATTTGAATAAAAAAGGAATAACACATTTGCAAATGTAACAAACTGAATTTTATTTGTCCTATGTGTTTTTACATTGTATTTTGTACTAAGTTGAATTTTTAAATGAGAATTTTGTCGGTAAAGTCTTTTTGAAACAAGCTTTAACTTAAGATGTGTAGAATTAAGACTTTTTTCAGTTATTGATTCTTACGGTTGGAAGAAAACCTCTAATAGCACATTCAGGATAATTCATTGTCTCAACTATATTACAAGCAATGATAGTCACAATCATAAAACCTGTTCCTTGAGCAAGAGGCATTAGGCGAGATCTTCCAGCTATTCAGGCCAGTGGGATTTTCCGGACTGCCGACGGCGCACACCCCCACCATGCGTTCCCCGACGGCGTGGGATGGATTCAATGGGAAATCCCATTGACAGCAGTGAGACCAGAAGATTCCACCACGAGAATCGCGCCATGGGATAGGCCAGAGAATCTCTCCTGTTATCTATAGCCATGGTGGAGCTATACCACTTGGGCAAGTTTTTTTTAAGAGTATAATTATGCTTTTTGGTAAAACTATCATCTGAAATAGTAAAGTGCAGCATAAATATTATACTTTTAACACCACAGGTAAATCATGGCTCTCACTTTAATTGACTTGATTTCATTTTAATAAGCTTTTTCACGATAATGTGATCCAACTCAAAAATGTTGGGAGCCGCAGATGAGATATTAAAGAGCAGCCGGCATGGGCTGCTGACTCCTGGCCAAGGCAAAATGATTATTGTTGGGGATGCACAAGAAGTCAGAGCTGCAGGAACGCAGCGTCTCGGAAGCTTGTAGGGTCAAATGAATTACAAAAATAGACAGGCTGAAATCCATGAAATGATTAGAAATTAGAAAAGCTTTTCCAGTCTGAGAGCCGATGAAGGTCACCAAGCATAGCACGATGGATGAACGGACTTGGTGAAAATGAGCATTTTGGCAGCAGAGTTTTGGATGAGCACAAGTTTCTTGAGGGTGGGAGATGGGAGGCCATCCAGGAGAACAGTGGAATGGTCAAGTCTTGTTGTAAAAAAGGTATGTGTCAGAGTTTCAGCTGAAAATGAGCTGAGAAGAGGCAGAGAGGAGTGATACCTCGGAGGTGAAAGTAGGTGGCTTGGTTGAGAGCTGATATGGGAGCAGCATGGTGGCACAGTGGTTAGCATTCCTGCCTCACGGCGCCGAGGTCGCAGGTTCGATTCCGGCTCTGGGGCACTGTCTGTGTGGAGTTTGCACATTCTCCCCGTGTTAAAGAAAGAGCAGATTTGTTGATCACAATACCAGAGAAAAAATTAAAAACACGACGTCTCGAACACACATGTTAAAACGTTAAACGAATATACAGCTAAGTGTCCTTTTACTTTACTTAAGGCAGATTTTGATTAGCTGGATTCGTGGATGTGGTCAAGTGCAGAAAATTTTGCAATCATTATGATATAATAACTAATAATAATAATCGCTTATTGTCACCAGTCAGCTTCAATGAAGTTACTGTGAAAAGCTCCTAGTCGCCACATTCCGGTGCCTGTTCGGGGATGCTGGTACGGGAATTGAACCCACGCTGCTGCCTTGTTCTGCATTACAAGCCAGCTGTTTAGCCCACTGTGCTCGGTTTGCTGGTAGATTTCTAATTAAGTTGACTTCAAAACCATTTTGTTCCAAAAGAGAGAAAGGGAGGGAGGACAACCTTTCAGTCTGGTTCCTCTGCTTATAACTTTCTTGACACTACCTGTTGTCACTGGCATTGTCTTTACAGAATCTGAAGTCTGGCCTGTGACACATCACCCATTATGTATTTCCAAGGGGTTCTAACTGTGGCAGCCAATGTTTCAATATCTTGCACTTTGCATTTTAAGACCATAAGACATAGGAGCGGAAGTAAGGCCATTCAGCCCATCGAGTCTACTCCACCATTCAATCATGGCTGATTTCAACTCCATTTACCCGCTCTCTCTCCATAGCCCTTAATTCCTCGAGAAATCAAGAATTTATCAACTTCTGTCTTAAAGACACTCAACGTCCCGGCCTCCACCGCCCTCTGTGGCAATGAATTCCACAGACCCACCACTCTCTGGCTGAAGAAATTTCTCCTCATCTCTGTTCTAAAGTGACTCCCTTTTATTCTAAGGCTGTGCCCCCGGGTCCTAGTCTCCCCTGCTAATGGAAACAACTTCCCTACGTCCACCCTATCTAAGCCATTCATTATCTTGTAAGTTTCTATTAGATCTCCCCTCAACCTCCTAAACTCCAATGAATATAATCCCAGGATCCTCAGACGTTCATTGTATGTTAGGCCTACCATTCCTGGGATCATCCGTGTGAATCTCCGCTGGACCCGCTCCAGTGCCAGTATGTCCTTCCTGAGGTGTGGGGCCCAAAGTTGCTCACAGTATTCTAAATGGGGCCTAACTAATGTTTTATAAAGCTTCAGAAGTATATCCCTGCTTTTATATTCTAAGCCTCTTGAGATAAATGACAACATTGCATTTGCTTTCTTAATTACGGACTCAACCTGCAAGTTTACCTTTAGAGAATCCTGGACTAGGACTCCCAAGTCCCTTTGCACTTCAGCATTATGAATTTTGTCACCGTTTAGAAAATAGTCCATGCCTCTATTCTTTTTTCCAAAGTGCAAGACCTCGCACTTGCCCACGTTGAATTTCATCAACCATTTCTTGGACCTCTCTCCTAAACTGTCTAAATCTTTCTGCAGCCTCCCCACCTCCTCAATACTACCTGCCTCTCCACCTATCTTTGTACCATCGGCAAACTTAGCCAGAATGCCCCCAGTTCCGTCATCTAGATCGTTAATATATAAAGAGAACAGCTGTGGCCCCAACACTGAACCCTGCGGGACACCACTCGTCCCCGGTTGCCATTCCGAAAAAGAACCTTTTATCCCAACGCTCTGCCTTCTGCCTGACAGCCAATCGTCAATCCATGTTAGTACCTTGCCTCGAATACCATGGGCCCTTATTTTACTCAGCAGTCTCCCGTGAGGCACCTTATCAAAGGCCTTTTGGAAGTCAAGATAGATAACATCCATTGGCTCTCCTTGGTCTAACCTATTTTAATGTCTCTTCATTGCACAGTGATGAGTTTCAGTAGTCTCTGAATTATAGAAAATGTCCCTCTCTTCACACTCCCCTGAAGGTGTCTAGTTTGCCTTTTTCACCTTTAACTTGAAGGTGGCCTTGTATTTCTAAGCAGTTTGTTCTGTCTCATTTCAATTGCAACATTTACAGTCAGTTGAAAGTTGAAAAATCATTTTTTCAAAATGAGAGGAGCATTGTCTCGTGACAAACTAAAAGGGTTAAATTATTATCTGGTATAATTATACTTAGAGCACAGAAACAAACCAATTGACACAGCAGGTCAAAAGAGAGTGTATATTCCATACGAGCCCCCATCCACCATTTTTACACCATCCTCTTCAACCTATCCTTCTATTCTCTTCTCCCTCATGAGCGTATCCAACTTCTTCTTAAATTCATTTATGCTTTTTGCCACAAATATTCCCTGTGGTCACAAGTTCTGCATTCTAACAATGCTCCAAGTAGAGAAATGTCAGGGAAACAAGGAATTATAATGTCATTTGGCTCATGTACTGGAAAACAGGCAAGGGGGGGGGGGGGGGGGGTTGTGGTTGTTGTAATTAGATTAAGATACAGAGTGACTGCAAGACAACAGTAAGTTGTTTTGATATGATAATGAACCAAGAGGAAAATCAATAATAGTTTACACATGGCAGATCTCCCAGAAGACAGGGCCAGATCTGGAGAACCAGTTGCTGTTAGTTTCAGAGGACGCTCTAAGGGCAGAAGGATAAAATTACTGGAATTCTATAAGTTTGAAAAGCTATAAGGATTGTTGCCAAGCAGAAGAGGGAGGGTTAGCTCTGAATGTAGTTTAAGTTTAATTTAATTTAATTTAATAATCTTCATTGTCCAAAGTAGGCTTACATTAACGCTGCAATGAAGTTACTGTGAAAAGCCCCGAGTCGTTACATTCCTGCGTCTGGTCGGGTACACAGAGGGAGAATTCAGAATGTCCAAATTACTTAACAGTACGTCTTTCAGCACTTGTGGGACGAAACCAGAGCACCCGCAGGAAACCCACGCAGACACGGGGAGAATGTGCAGACTCCGCACAGACAGTGACCTAAGTCAGGAATCGCACCTGGGACCCTGGAGCTGTGAAACAACAGTGCTACCCACTGTGCTACCGTGCTGTCATTTGGAGCTGTTTTAAAGTACTGTTAACTGTGTGAAGCCATTCTCGTGTTTAAGTTATTTTTGCTTATTTTTAAAAACGTTTACTTTAATATAAAATCATCACAATTGGTCAGAGATGTAATTTCCTGATTTCAGGCCCCACCCTCATAATATACAAACTGCAGATGTTTCAAATTTTCCTTTGGAATCTGGGCAGCTTGGCATTTGCCATCAGACGTGCCCTATCAGTAAATACCTCATATCTATGGTCCCTATTTATGGTTTCCCAGTTGTAACAAACTTGGTCATATTCTGAAAGATCCTGTATTATGATAACGACTTGTACAGAATAGATTTATATTCCTTTGAGTATAGAAGATTAAGAGGTGATCAAGTTGAGATGCTTAAGATGATTAAAGGGTCGATAGTTTCCCTATGTCTACCTTATTGCTTGTCAGTGAGTCTAGAACTGGGAGGATAGTCTTAAAAGTAGAGTTCGGCCATTCAGGAGTGGTGTCAGGAGCAATGTTTGACACCAAGGGGGGGTGGAAACCTGGAACAGTCCCCCACAAAACAGCTGAGACTAAGTCAACTGGCAATTTAAGAAACATGAGTGACATATTTTTAGTATCAAACAGACAGTTCTGGGAAAACCCAGCATGTCTGGCAGCATCAATTCCAAAGAAGAGTCATATTGAACTCAGGAGTTTAACTCCATTACTCTCGCCACAGATGTTGACAGACCTGCTGAGTATTTTTAGCACTTTCTGTGTTTATTTCCGATCTCCAGCATCCATAGTATTTTGCCTTCATTGAAAGTTAAGCAAGGGTTTTTTTATTCAATCAGGAGATGTGTTCGTTGCTGGCAAAGCCAACTTTACTGTCCGTCCTTAACTGCCCTTCAGCAGTTTGTGTGGTGAAGGTAGTCTATTTTCTGTTTGGGAGGGAGCTCCAGTTGATCCAGCGACTTTGATATATTTGAAGCCCAGGAAAATTCCTTGTTTATGGATAAACAGCCCTGAATAGCTGGATTTTTGTTCCAGGGTGTGAGCTGGAGTCATGCCCACTGCTGCAGAAAAAGGTTCGTAGGCAACCAGAGGGCAAAAGGCCCACCTCGGAGATCTGCTACTATCTCCCAGTTGTAATAAAAGTAGTTACGCTCTCTAGCTCTTACCCGTCACACCCATTCATCTCCCATCCACTCTCCCTGCCTCCATCAATGCCAAATAATTTCCCATCCAACCCTATGGCCCCTCATACTCTCCATCAAACCTATGCCCTTCTACCCACCCCCAATGGTCCCTCATAACGTACATGCCAACCTGCGTCCCTCTACCCAATCCCTTGGTCCCTTAGAGTCCTATGACAACTTATGCCAATCCATGCCCCCCCCCCCCCCCCCCAGTCCTTATACCCTGAAAGCCAACTCACCTTGTATAAACCATGGGCAGACATGCTGAAATGAAATGAATTAAGGTTCTAGGTATCTATACAGATTTCACTACATAAAAAAACACTCACTGATAAAAGCCCATTCAATAATTCAAACATTTAAATACCTTCAAGTATTTCATCCCATATTAAATCAGACATTTGTATTAACAGCTCAACACCAAAGACAACCAATCCAATAATAACCTCTTGGATCTGTGAATTAAACTATACATTTACAGGATCTCAATTGTGACAATGACAGGTTGTGGAAGCAGGCAAACAGTTAATAATAGCACTCAGGCTTATGTCAACAAACAGCTATGGAAATGGCACGCATTATTTCTTTTCATCTCAGAGGTAAAGAATGTTGTTAGTACTTTAAATTTAAAGAGCAGGGGATATAAATAACTTGACAGTTCAACAGACAGTATTCACTTTTTATACTTATTTATGTCTACTATTAAAACGTGTAAGTCATGCACTGTGGGAAACAAACCTTGCTCCAATAAAAATAGGGTCTGTTTGAACTCTGCACTGAGTTCATGCAGGGATTGGGTTTCCCATTTTTGTCAATCACATCCTGTCCCCTTACCGTTCCTGGCAAAAATAGGATCTGTCAAAAATGGGACCAGGGTCATAGCACCATTCGCCTCCATGAAAATCCAGCCTGAACGCTGTGTGTTTTGGAGGATAACTTGCAAGTTCCAGTGTTCATATATGACTGTTTCCCCCATCTTTCTAGGTGGTAGAGGCCAGGGGTTTGTAAGGGGCTGCACAGAAGCCTTGCTGAGTTGTTGCAGTGCATCTTGTCAATGATAACCTCTGCAGCTACTATGCGCTGGTGTGAACATTTAAGATCATGGGTGAGGCACCAGCCAAGTTGGCTGGTTTGTTCTGGATGGTATTGAACTTCTTGAGTGTTGTTGGAGCTACACTCATCTCAACAAGCGATGAGTGCTGACTTGTGCCTGGTAGAATGTGGAAAGGCATTGGGAGTCAGGAGGTGAGCTGCATATTAGAAAACACTCAGCCTCTGACCTGTTCTTGTAGCTACCGTATTTATGTGGCTAGCCCAATTAATTATACGATGGCCTTCAAGATGTTGAGGGTGGGGATTCAGCAATGGTAATACCACTGAATGTCAAGTTGTCGTGCCCATACTCTCTTGGAGATGGTAGCTTTTAGTTGATGTTAGGACTAAGGATGCAATGAGACCCGGAGCTAAGTGGTCTTTGACAAAACCCAAACTGAGCATTGGTGAGCTGGCTACAAGTGAGTAAATGCTGCTAGATAGCACTGTTAACGACTCCTTCCATCACTTTGCAGGTAACTAAGAGTCGTTGATAGTTAGCCATAACAGATTTGTCCTGCTTTTTGTGGACAGGGAATACCTGAGCAATTTGCTACATTTGTTTTTATTTTTTTACAAATTTAGTGTACCCAATTAATTTTTTCCAATTAAGGGGCAATTTAGCGTGGCCAATTCACCTAGCCTGCACATCTTTGGGTTGTGGGGGTGAAACCCACGCAAACACGGGGAGAATGTGCAAACTCCACACGGACAATGACCCAGAGCCGGGATCGAACCTGGGACCTCGGCACCGTGAGGCTACAGGGCTAACCCACTGAGCCAACGTGCTGCCTCAATTTGCCACATTGTTGGGTAGGTTACTGGAACAGCTTTGGCTAAGAGGCATGGCTAATCTTAATCTTGCGGGGCATGTCTTCTGGACTGCAGTCAGCATGTAATCTGGTAGGCGAGGGGCCTGGCTAGTTCTAGAGCACAAATCTTCAGTGCTGGAGCTTGGATGTTGCTGGGAACCATAGTATTCAGTGTATTCTGTCATTTCTCGATGGCAAGTGGTATAAATGAAATTGGCTGAAGACTTGCATCTGTGATTCTGTGGACCTCAGGAGGAGGCTCAGATGGATCATCCACTTGGCATTTTTGGCTAATGCATGGCAAATGCTTCAGTCTTATTTGTTGCACTCACATGCAGGACATTATCACTGTGTGCGAGGATGCTTAGATAATTAAGCATAATGAAACAAAGCATGATAGATGGAGTGAAGATACATATCATCCATGATCTAACAAAAAATGATCTGATTTCATGTGTACCAGGCATTGGAAAATTCCAGAATTAGTCAATGATGATTCAATCATGCAAAAATTGCAGAAGCAGCAGTAACTGCAGGTAAACGAGTTGTAATAACCCACTTATATTTATTCATTAAATTCATTCTGAACCAGCGTTATTGAATCCATGAGAACTGGCCCAGTGTAAGCACTAACACAGCATCATCTATTCAAATACAAAAAGAACGTCAGCCACCCACAGCTCTGAATAGCATCATGCCACAGCAGTGAGCCTCACCGCCTGACACAAACCAGCTCAAAATTCCCATTGAACAAATTAAAATGAACAAAGCTTCTATATGTTTAAAGTACATCCATTTTGCCAGATCAAAAACATTTTCACACATACAAAATTCTAAATTCTGTCTACTTTAAATCTCTACTGAACAAAACCAACACTTTTGTTCTGGGCCATTTAAAAATAGAATAATCACGCCGAGGTCCCAGGTTCGACCCCGGCTTTGGGTCACTGTCCGTCACACACACACACACACACACACAACACAAAGATGTGCAGGATAGGTGGATTGGCCACGCTAAATTGCCCCTTAATTGGGAAAAATGAATTGGGTACTCTAAATTTATATTACAAAAAAATAGAATAATCAGAGGGCCTTCCGCCTCTGGTCGGACAAGACCTCATATCAGAAATAGCTGAGTGTCGATTCCCTACGCAAAAGTGTTCTTAGAGGGTGATCAGCCTGTGGAACTTCCTGGAGATAATAATGAAGAATTAAAAAATTAAAGTAAGATTCCAGGTATTACCTATTGGATTGAAGCCTCTTTGCGCCTGATGCCCTTGCCATTAAAAAACAGAGAGGTATTTCTGCAAAGAATTCCTGTGTTGGCTATGTATTCTTCAAACTGTTGGGGGGGGGGGGGAAAGAGGGCAGGTACATGGAATTGAGTCGTGTAAAACAATTTCTGGGGGTAATTTTCAACTTGATCGCTTAGGCAGTTAACTGGCAGATGCAACCTGCTCTGTCAGTTCATTGACCAAACAATCAAATTCCAAAGTGCCCACATTGCAACCATCCATGGACCTGATCACCTTTTCTTGCCCTAAATACATAACAAGAAAATGTTAATATTAAGCTCTAGTGTCAATAGAGCTCGGCACACAAATTCACGTATCGTAGCTGGGCAAGCTGGCGAGGAGTTTTTGTTACCAAGGAGTCAGAGGTTAATGATACTTAATAAGCTTTGGAGCCTCATATATTTTACTGACAGATATCACAGGGTTTTCAAAAGCAAATTCTTTTTTTCATAGAGTTTCATAGAATTTACAGTGCAGAAGGAGGCCATTCGGCCCATCGAGTCTGCACCGGCTCTTGGAAAGAGCACCCTACCTGAGGTCCACACCTCCACCCTATTCCCATAACCCAGTAACCCAACGCAACACTAAGGGCAATTTTGGACACTATGGGCAATTTAGCATGGCCAATCCACCTAACCCGCACATCTTTGGACTGTGGGAGGAAACCGGAGCACCCGGAGGAAACCCACGCACACACGGGGAGGATGTGCAGACTCCGCACAGACAGTGACCCAAGCCGGAATCGAACCTGGTACCCTGGAGCTGTGAAGCATTTGTGCTATCCACAATGCTACCGTGCTGCCCAAAATATTGGGCAATACAAATACAAGATTTGTACAAGATGATTTGTTTATTTGACTTTATTTTACTTGCGCTCAGAAACCCTTAACTCCAGCAGTTCACAGTTTTCCTTCTGAATTGAGGATCCCCTCAAGCAAGTGACAAAAGAAAAAGAAAAAGAAAAGGAGGTGTTGGAAGGCTGGGGGTGGGTGGGGAGGTGGGGGGTGGGGGGTTAGAGACTAGCAAACCCAAACTGCAACTTTAAACTAATAGTGGACAGACAACGGATGTTTCCATTTGCGGGAGGTACCAAAACCTGTGGCCACAAAGTAGGATATTCACTAATAAGTCCAAAAAAAGAATTTACCCAAGAATGATTAGAATGGGAAACTTGCTACCAAAGAGTGGTTGTGTCAATTGGGATAGATGCACTGAAGGGGAAGCTAGGTAAACAGTTGACAGAGAAAGGAAGGTTATGCTGGACGAATTAAATGAAGAAGGATGAGAAGTGGATTGGATGGAGGAAAAGACCTAATAGGTCTGTTTGGCCAAATTATCTGTTTCTGTTCAGTTATTCACCAAATAAAATAAAATGAATAAGGAGGGAACAGAGGAAGAAAAGATCAATGCCCCACCTGAATTGCACCTTCTTCGCCAGTCAATCACAGAGTGACAGTGACAGCAGTCCTGGAGAAGTCCCCGACCCAGGTCGTCCCGCCCTCCAAGCTGAAAGAGTACATGTGGTGGAGAGTGACCTGCGAGGAGATAGAAACAGGGGGAAAGGAACAGAAAGTAAAACAAAACCATTTCAATATCCAACAAGCACCAAGATACTAAAAAAACAAAAGAAAGGAGAGGTTTTTGATAGTTGCATGCTTCTTCATATAGCAGATTCATGAGTAAATTATACATTCCTTTGTAAAACTATAAAATCTGATGCTTATACCCATTGACGGGAGGGATGTTATTGTTCAGGATTTCAGGTACCCAGGAACAAATTCTAGTAGAGACGGGAACAGTCCGCAGACCTTGGAAAATGGTATGTGGGACCCGGAGGCCCAAGTCCCCATTTCTGACAGACCCGACTTTTGTCAGCCATGCCAGGGCACAGGTTTCCCGAATCCAAGGCAATTACCCTATTTCTCAGGGGAATACTTTCCACTGGCTGGAGCTTTTTGTGGTGGTTGCAGGCCAATCATCTCAGCCCATCACTCCTGAAGTTCCTCAGGGCAGAAGTTTCTCCTATGCTCAACCACCCTCACGTGCTTAATCAATGACCTCCCCTTCATAAGGTCAGAAGGGGGATGGAATGTTTGTTGACAATTGCATATTGTTCAGTATATTTGCAATTCCTCAGATAATGAAGCAGACTGTGTCTATATGTAGCAAGACGAGTATAACATTTAGGCCTGCGCTAAGAGGAAAGTAATATTTGTGAAGACAAGGAGCAGGCAATGGTTATCTCCGATAGAAAGGAGTCTAACCCCATAACCTTGGCATTCAATGGCATTTACATTATCTAATCCCTCCACCATTAACATCCACCTTAACTGGAACTGCCATATAAATACTGTGGTTATAAGAGAAGATCAGAGGCTAGGTATTACATAGAACATAGAACAGTACAGCACAGTACAGGCCCTTCAGCTCACGCTGTTGTGCCGACCATTTATCCTAATCTAAGATCAACCTAACCTACACCCCTTCAATTTACTGCTGTCTATGTGCCTGTCTAAGAGTTGCTTAAATGTCCCTAATGACTCTGACTCCACCACCTCTGCTGGCAGTGCATTCCATACACCCACCACTCTCTGTATAAAGAACCTACCTCTGACATCTCCCCTATACCTTCCTCCAATCACCTTAAAATTATGTCCCCTCGTGACAGCCATTTCCATTCTGGGGAAAAGTCTCTGGCGATCCATTCTATCCATGCCTCTCATCATCTTGTACACCTCGATCAAGTCACCTCTCTGCCTTCTTCGCTCCAGTGAGAAAAGCCCTAGCTCCCTCAACCTTTCTTCATAGGACATGCCCTCCAGTCCAGGCAGCATCCTGGTAAATCTCCTCTGTACCGTCTCCAAAGCATCCACATCCGTCCTATAATGAGGCGAACAGAACTGGACACAATATTCCTCTATTCTGATGAGTAGTTCACCTCCTGACATCCCACAGACTTTCCATCATTTACACAGCACAAATCAGAAGTATGATGGAATACTCGCCATATGCCTGGATGAGTAGAGCTTCAACAGCATCCAGGAAAGTAACCAACATCTTAAACATGTACTCCCTCTACTATCACTCAGAGTGTACTATCTACAAGATGCACTGCAGCAACTTGCCAAGTCTCCTTCAAAAATAAATTTGATACCTATGGCCTCTATCATGTGGAGGGCAAGGGCAGCAGACGCAGGGGAACACCACCACCTGCAAGATCCCCTCCAAGTCACATAGTATCCTCACTTGGAAATTGATTGCCTTTCCCTCATCAGCACCAGGATGTAATCCTCGATCTTCCTCCCTCACAGCACTACAATAGAATACAATAGTTCAAGAAAGCAGCTCACTACTTTCTCAAGCGTATTTAGAGAAAGGCAAAATTCATTCATTTCATTTCATTTTTCATTTCAATTGCTGGCCTTGCCAGCAATGTCCAAATGCAGAGAATGCATTTTTTTTAAAGGTCACTGTTAATATGTAATTTATTCATATTAGCCTTAGCCCTGGGGAATATTTTATCCTCTCCTTTCGATTGTGTTGCCACCAACTCACAGAATTTGGTTTTTGATTACTGACATTTTAGCAGTGAAAGAATGCTTCCAGAACTTCTTGAGCATAACCAAAGTAAAAAAGTTAAATGACACAATATTGGTTTTAACAGGTCCCAATATCACATTATATAAACCAAATTCAAAAATAGACTGCTTTATGATAATTTAAAATGTCTGTTTGTGTTATTATTAACATTAAGTAATCCAACAGCCAATATATTGCTGAGTCACTTATCAAAAAAAATTAATGTACTAATATTTTGGTGAGAGAGATGGATTACATTGATGATGGCAATAGAAAATCTGGAGAAGGAGTTCAAGGAGAGGGTACATCCCAAATAACTCTCGTTCCTGCTCGTAAACCTGAAACCCAGATTAAGACAAAGGTGGATGGCATTAGGGGACATCTTTGTCCAGCTCCTCATGGAGAATTAGTTTTGAACAAAACAGACCTGCAAATATTCACCCGTCCCAAATTATCCCCATCAATATCAGAGTAGACAACAGCAAAATTATGACAGAAGATACAGCATTGGAACAGACTTGTAGGAGGAAGAAGGGCCTGATCAAAAGTATCAAAAAGCTGTGGGCAAAAGAAAAATCTTCCAACATACAAAAATGACGAAGAATATTATATAACTATTTTTCGTCTATCAAGTTGCTTTTAACATTTAGATTGAAATCAAATGATGTTATACTTACTAATAAAAATGTATTTATTTTGCAGCAATTCCTTGATAAACTTGCAGTTGACATGGAGTACAATTGAGACTGTCCAACAGTCAGAATAGTAGTCAACAATAACAAAATAATCAATTCCTGCTGTGGTGAAGAGGTCTACTTCCAGCTTCATCCATGGTCTACCTGGGATGTCTTGCATCATGAGCCACTCTCTAGCTTGTTTAGTTTGGTACTCATTACAATTTCTGCACTGTTCGATATGGGGCGGGATTCTGTGATCCTGAGGCTAAGTGTTGACGCCATCGTAAACGCCGTTGCTTTTCTCAACAGCGACAACATGTCCTCAGGAGCAGAAATTCTGACTCCATACAGTGGGCCAGCACGGCACTGGAGCGACCCACGCCGCTCCATCTGCCGATCCTGGCATCAGATGGGGTCCGCGCATGCGCAGTGGGACCGGCGCTAATGCGCGCATGCGGCCTTGACGCAACATGGCGTAGGGCTACAGGAGTCGGCACGGAACAAAAGAGGCCCCCAGCCCGAGAGGCCGGCCCTTCGATCGTTAGGCCCCAATCGCAGGCCAGGCCACAGCGGAGGGCCCCCCGGAGTCGGACCTCCCTCCACCCCCCCCAGGCCGCCCCCGGATGCATCCACGGCGAGGTCCCGCCGGCTAAGAGCAGGTGTGAACGGCGCCGGCGGGACTCGGCTTTTTTGGCGTGACCGCTCTGCCCATCCCGGGCAGAGAATCGGCTGGGAGGCCCCGTAGAGCGGCCCCCCCACCGGCGCAGATTCTCAACTCAGAGAATCGGCGGACCGGCTTTGGCGCGGCGTGGCACGATTCGCGCCGGTCCCGGCGATTCTCTGGCCCGGCCCTGGGGTCTTTAATTTAATTGGTTATGTTTGGTCAGTAGGGCACTTTGCTTGCCTCTCTCAGACTCGACTGAATTCTTTCAATAGTCGGCATGGGGTAACGATATCGCTTCAGTGCTTTATTTATATCCTTTGAGTCTAAGAATGCTCACAGCTTTCCAGGTTGTTTCACTGCTACCATGCTGCTAATCCAATCTGTCAGAGTTGTCACTTTCTTGATTACTCCCCCTTTTCCAGCTCTTCTATCTTGTCTTTAAGCTTGACCTGAGGGCAGATGTCGAATTGGTCTTACACTTTCTTGTGCTTCTAGATGATACTCTCCTGGTAGACATCCGGACCCTGTGAATATATCTTTGTACTCCTCTAGGATCTATTCAGTGATCAATGGTTTTGTGTGCTGCAACACGTGGTAAACCTCAAGTGACACATTCAGGGTTAACAGTGACAACCATTTGTCACCTCTGGATTTGACAGAACCAACCTTTGCATTGTGCACAGCACCTCATCAGACACTTCTGCTTATATCTCTCCAGTGGCTACCTGTATAGGCTTGTTTTTGTTTCTTTCTATCCAAATACATAGATGCAAAATGATTTGGCTTCTTGCATTTAAAACACTGATTTCCCCATGCTGGGGAATCCTTCTTTTCCTTTGTATAATGTCCTCTGCAGTATTTGCATCCTGCCCTTTGTCTGTAATTGCTCTGCCCTTTCAGCCTGTGATGTCACTCAACATAATGTATCTCCTGGTCTGCGCTGTCAGACATATGCTCCAACTGACATTTTACAACTTCTGCATTTTTACACACACCTATGCTTTCTTGAGCTTAGGTGTCTCCTCTTTCTGTAGACTTGTTCTCACTGAGGGCTCTCATATGCTCAAGACTGTTCTATCAAATCAGATCATCTTTTGGCTGTCCAAATTCACATGATTCTGCAAGGCTGTGTTACAGCAGTCACATACTAATCAATGGTTTCCTTTACATTTTGAGCTCGTGTTGAATAGTGCTCATAAATAACATTTACTCGAGGTTCAAAGTGTTGGTTCAAGGCTTTCAAAATCTTTATCGTCTTTTTCCTTTGTTCATCAGATGATTTAGGGTGGAAAACAATTTATAACAATCCTTCCCCTGCAGTGTGAGAAGTATGGCTACTCTCATCGGTTTAAGTTTGTTAATTAAATCTGTTGCCAGCTCATGGTTTTGCCATTGCAAGTTGAAAAACTTCCAATTCTTCCACATATTACTTTCATTTCTACTGGGGAATGGAGTGGAAAGTTTACTCCCATATTCACTCACCCAGAACTTTACTTGCAGCCTTCTGTATGTTTTTGCTTTTCCTTGCCCTTTTTTTGCAGATTTGTGTGCGTTTCTGAGATTTGCCTTCTCTGCAACATTTTCAGGGTTTAAAAGTCTATTTTAAATCCCACGTCTGAAACCTTGGCTGCAATTTGCTGCCTGTGCCCCGCCAGAATCGGGATTGGACTCAGCCAGTTGATCCCAGGAGAGGCCTCTCCCGGGATTCCCAATGGTTGTTTCACCTCGCAAGATCTAGCATGATCTAATAAGATGTCACATTCTAGATTCCCCCCCACAATGGGCAAGCCAGATAAGACAGGTAGTACTGTTGCATTTCAAAACCTAAACTCCCCATCTTCAACCGTGATGCCACGATGGAAGAGTTTTTGAAAAAAGCACAACCTCCGACCACTCGGTAGCAATGTAAACCTATTATTTGACCCCTGTTGTCTGGGAGTTGGAGGATAGATGTATTTTGCAGTGGTTCTACAGTAGGTGATTAGTGTTAGTAGTTTATTATTTTATTTATCCTAGTTATCTTTTTTTAAATTTAGAGTACCCAATTATTTATTTTTTTCCAATTAAGGGCAATTTAAAAAATATATAAATTTAGAGTACCCAATTCATTTTTTCCAATTAAGGGGCAATTTAGCGTGGCCAATTCACCTACCCTGCACATCTTTGAGTTGTGGGGGCGAAACCCACGTAAACACGGGGAGAATGTGCAAACTCCACAAGGACAGTGACCCAGAGCCGGGATCGAACCTGGGACCTCGGCGCCGTGAGGCAGCAGTGCTATCCACTGCACCACCGTACTGCCCTCAATTAACGGCAATTTAGCGTGGCCAATCCACCTAACCTGCACATATTTGGGTTGTGGGGGTGAAACCCACACAGACATGGGGAGAATGTTCAAACTCCACACGGACAGTGACCCAGGGCCGGGATTCAAACCCGGGTCCTCAGCGCTGTCGTCCCAGTGCTAACCACTGTGCCACATGCTGCCCTTATCCTAGTTATCATATCACTCAGTTGTTCTACAATAAATTATTTAAACTAAATGTTCATCATTCACTTCAGCCAGCCTACAGAACATGACAATATACGCAAACCCAAATTCCTTTCCTTTGAAATTATGCACATGGAGTCACAAAGATTTGGTGAAAATTTATCAATCTCATTCAGCATCGTTCGGAATTTTCTTTTTTCCCCCAACTGCCGCAGTAATTTTAATATTCCATCTCATGAGGTTTTACATCAGCTATCTGTAAAATAATTTCTGCACCATTGAACCTCTCAGTGGCAGGCTGAATAATTTGACAATCTCATGTTAGCTGCAGGACATCAAGTATCACCTCAAAGCACATAGACAGACAATAGGATAGTAAACGGAAAGAGAGAACAGGGTGAGTCAGTAAAAAGTGGTAAAAATTGTCAGGAAATTAAAGAATTTGTGAGTAGGTGGCAGATAGAGGGATAGTATCAGGGACGACACAGTTGTTTAAACAAATGCTTTTCTTGTACCCCAAGTCAGTTATTTACCGCATCACAATTTTAGCTTTAATCAGAGAAAGTTTCAAACCTTCTGCATCTCTCAGATCACAAAATACTGAATGAAATTCCCAGCCGGTCACTATGGCAGCTGGCTGGAGAGGTGTCAAAAAGTGGTCTGTTCATCAGCCAAGTTCGGATTAAATTGCTGGCAGAAAATGTGCATGTTAACTGTCAGAGCAGTTACAACAGAGATCTGGCAAGTCCCTACATTCTAAATAAAAACAAAAATGCTGGAAATACTCAGCAGGTCGGGCAGCATCCATAGGGAGAAGCAGAGTCCTGGGGCGGGATTCTCCACTCC
This sequence comes from Scyliorhinus torazame, assembly GCF_047496885.1. Taxonomy (NCBI): domain Eukaryota; kingdom Metazoa; phylum Chordata; class Chondrichthyes; order Carcharhiniformes; family Scyliorhinidae; genus Scyliorhinus; species Scyliorhinus torazame. Next base: position 134,504,982 of record NC_092710.1, read on the forward strand.
CGCGCCAAAGTGCCCACGCCGGCGCGAAACGGCCCCTTTCCCGACTGATTCAGGGCCCGATAATGGGCTAGGAGCGGGGCCGCGTCATTTACACGCGCCAGGCCTTGTCAGCGCGTAAAGGCGGTGTCGCATACATGACGCGGCCGGCGCCGCATAACTGGCGTCACCCGTGCATGCATGGTTGCCGTCCTTTCCGAGTCCGCCCCGCAAGAAGATGGCAGATGGATCTTACGGGGCTGCGGAAGAAAGGAGGTCCTCCTTCAGAGAGGACGGCCCGACGATCGGTGGGCACCGATCGTGGGCCACACCCCATTTGAGGTACCCCCCCGGTGCAGGACACCCACTCCCCCCCCCCAGCGTTCTCGCGCTCTTCCCGACGGCAGCGACCAGGTGTGGACGACGCCGGGGTGAACCCGCCGTTTTGGGCTGGCCGCTCGGCCCATCCGGGCCTGAGAATAGCAGGGGTGCCGGAGAATCGCCATTCTGGATGTCTCGGGCGATTCTCCGGCCTGTGCCGCACGGAACTCGACGGGGCCATTCCCGCCGCTTGGGAGAATCGCGGGAGGGCGTTGGACTGGCGTCGCGGGAAAATTTGGCTTCCCAGGCGATTCTCCCAACCGGCACGGGAGTGGAGAATCGCGCCCCATGTTTCAGGTCAATGGCTTTTCATCGGAGTAGAAGGAGAATGGAAATGTAGGAGTTTTTAGGCTAGTTAAAGGGAGAAGAAGGTAGGAAGAGCAAAACGGGAGGTCTGTATTATGGTGACCACAAAGGACATGGGGGATTTTCAATAGATCTCCCATGAGCTTTGAGGAATACGAATTCCCCTATTGAATGGGTGGAGGCTCGCCCAATACGGAATGCATGGCGGGAGTTTAAAACCGGGCCGGCACCGTAGGTCCCCAGCTGGGACGCGTGTTGTAAGCGGCCCTTTTTGTTACTTCAATAAATGGAGTTAGATGACTGGCCTTGGTGACGTTATTACATTAGTGTTGAGGAATCAAAATAAGCTTTTCCAAACAGCTTTCAGAGTTGAATGTGAGCAACTTCTCTGGTAAGAAACAAAATGCCTCTCTTCGGCAATCTCAAACCATATGACGGTAATGGAGAAGTCTGGGCCCAATACACGGAGCGCATGCGTTACCTCTTCTGGGCTGATAACATTGTGGGAGATGAGAAACAGAAAGTGATTCTGCTGACAACATGCAGGGCCCTGACATTCAGCGTAATAAAAAGCCTGCCCTCTCCAGGTGCCCCTAACTCGAAAACCTTTGACGAGCCATAGACCTAGTGTCAAATCGCTATGACCCAAAGCGCTCCATCATCCTCCAGAGATACCGCTTTAATATGGCAGGGAGAACCCCGGGGGAACTCTTCACTGATTTTTAACCAGTTTGTGGAAACTGGCAGAACATTGTGAATTCGGTCCATCCCTGAGCAGGATAGAATCCATAGAATCCCTACAGTGAAGAAGAAGGACATTCGGCCCATTGAGACTGCACCGACCCTCATAAAGAGCACGCTATCCAGGCCCAGTACCTACCCTATTCCCGTAAACTAACGTAACCTGTACATATTTAGACTGTAAGGGACAATTTTGTATGGCTAATCTAACTAGCACATCTTTGGACTGTGGGAGGACACAGGAGCACCAAGAGGAAACACACACAGACATGGGAGAAAGTTCAAACACCATATAGACAGTCACCCAAGGCCGGGATTGAACCTGAACCTCTGGTTCTGTGATGCAGCAATGCTAACCACTGCAATTCAGCATGAGGCATTGCGATTCATGCCAGGAAAACCAGAAACTCCCTCCTTTGGCCTTCCTGCACCCAAGGCAGTGACCAGGCAGCCATGGGTGCAACTGTAAGTAGACTCTATCGGGCCTGTTTTGGGTTCTACATTTATGATCCTGGTGGATGCACATTCCAAGTGGTTGGAGGTACACCCCATGGACTCCATGATCTTCCACACTACGATCGAAAAACTGCGACATAACTTTTTTGTGCATGACGTCCTTTTTTCTGACAATGGCATAGCCTTCACCAGCAGAGAGTTCCAGGCCTTCATGAAATCAAATGGCTTCAGACATATTAGAACAGCACCATATCACCCGTCATATATTGGACTGGCAGAGCTGACCTTCAAAATCAGCATGAAAAAGCAACTGGTAGCAACCATGGCGACCGAGTTAGCATGGTTTTTATTTGATTGTAGGACCACTCCTCATACCATAACAGGAATCACACCGGTGAAACTGTAAATGGGACGGCGGCTTCCCATGTGAAGAAGCCTACTAATCCAAAACTTGGCGGGGAAAGTGGAGTCCCACCAAGACAATCAGAAAAGAAATTATAATTCTGCGAGATCCGAAAGAATATTCAAGACAGGTGACCTAGTCTATGTAAGGAAATTTGGAGATATCTGCAGCTTGGTCCCCGGATTCATTCTGGAGAAAATGGGATGCGCATCCTACAAAGTGAAAGTTCAAGATAAGGTCTTGAGATCTGGAAAACCTTAGAGGTAGGGAGTCCATCCCCATACAAGCCTCGCCACCAGCCAGAGCCAGGCTACCACCTATAGAGAATTCTGTATCCATCTCTCCTGATAACGAGGACTCAGGTTCCGAGAGGGAAGCAGAGGAATCAGGTGTTCCGACTGTAGCAGAAACCGAGCAGGAATTCACATTGATAACTCTTTATTGCTCCCTCCGGAAGTGAAGATAAACTACCTGGTTCACACCACCAGATCCCATTCCACCCTCGACGGACCTCAGGTCGATTGCGAAGAGGTGGAAGAGACTTCCCCGCCGCGGGAGTACTGAGGGGGAAACAGACTTAAGGAGGGAGCGATGTTACGGTCACCACAAAGGGCACAGGGGTGATCAATAGATCTCATTGTGGAATTCCTGGAATATTAATTTTCCTAATGAGTGGGCGGAGGTTCACCAAATGGGAAATGTATGGCAGGAGTTGAAAACCCACAATTCCCACTCAGTATGGCATCTGCATTGGCCCCAGGGTTGGACGCAAGTGTTATTTTGCTGCAGCAGCAGCCCTTTTTGTGACTTTAATAAAGGGAGTTATCATTAGAAGACTGGCCTTGGCAAAGTTATTACATTCTGCGATAAGGTGGATGGCAAGAGTGATTAACTATCAAAAGATTTCATGAAGCAAAAGGCAGAAAAGATGGTAACGGGTATAGGAACGGGACAAACGTTTTGTCCGGATGCCATTAAAAGCTATATAACAGCCTTCTGAAAGCAACATGAAAGGATAACGAAAGAAACAAGCCATCAAACGAAACCTCACAAAAACACTTTGAACAAGATGAGGCAGAGGTTATGATCTAAAGTTGTTGAGCTCACTGGCCCGTAACTTCTTCTCAGGTCAGCGACTTAAATCGTTAGTCCACCGCACATGGGCAGGGTGATGACCCGGGTGTATGGGCATGCATGCTGGACGTGTGTGGCATTCAAACTACCGGCCAGCTTTTTTTCCTTGCTTGAAACCATGAGCTACGCTGAGCCTGCTGAATGACAAATGCAGGGACAGCACTAACTTAGACAACTTGCCCCGGTGTTCGGTACGTTTTTACACCTCTTTATTGTACTTTTATTTCTCGGTGTAGGATTATCGTGCAGAGGCAGGAGACATCGGGAGACATTTTTTGGGGAGGTTAATGTTTTATATTATTCGTGTTCAGCATTTATAAATATGTTCAAAATGCAAATAAAGTGAAAGAAAGATATATATATTTAAAACTTTGGTTTGTTATGAGGCTGTTAATTCCATTAAAATTCCATTTACTATATAAAGTGAGTTTGGTGTCACAGAAAGTAAATTAATAATAATAATAATCACTTATTGTCACAAGTAGGCTTCAATGAAGTGAAAAGCCCCTAGTCGCCACATTCCGGCGCCTGTTCGGGGAGGCCGGTATGGGAATTGAACCCGCGCTGCTGGCTGTGTTCTGCATTACAAGCCAGCGATTTAGCCCACTGTGCTAAAATAAAGATTTTTTAAAAATTTTGAATTGTTATGAGGATGTTATTTCATTAAAGGACCTATAATGTATAGAATGCATGATGTGGAGAAGCCGGCGTTGGACTGGGGTGAGCACAGTCTTACAACACCAGGTTAAAGTCCAACAGGTTTGTTTCGATGTCACTAGCTTTCGGAGCGCTGCTCCTTCCTCAGGTGAATGAAGAGGTATGTTCCAGAAACATATCTATAGACAAAGTCAAAGATGCAAGACAATGCTTTGAATGTGAGCATTTGCAGGTAATTAAGTCTTTACTGATCCAGAGAGGGGTAACCCCAGGTTAAAGAGGTGTGAATTGTCTCAATCCAGGACAGTTGGTAGGATTTCGCAAGCCCAGGCCAGATGGTGGGGGATGAATGTAATGCGACATGAATCCAAGGTTCTGGTTGAGGCCGTACTCATGTGTGCCAAACTTGGCTATAAGTTTCTGTTCAGCGATTCTGCGTTGTCGCGCGTCCTGAAGGCCGCCTTGGAGAGCACTTACCCGGAGATCAGATGCTGAATGCCCTTGACTGCTGAAGTGTTCTCCAACTGAAAAGGAACATTCCTGCCTGGCGATTGTCACGCGATGTCCGTTCATCCGCTGTCGCAGCGTCTGCATGGTCTCGCCAATGTACCACACTTCGGGACATCCTTTCCTGCAGCGTATGAGGTAGACAACATTGGCAGAGTTGCATGAGTATGTACCGTGTACCTGGTGGGTGGTGTTCTCACATGTAATGGTGGTACCCATATCGATGATCTGGCACGTCTTGAGGTTGCGGTAAGGCGACAGTCATCTCCATCAAGGACGGTCACCTCAGCACTTCGCTTTACCGCAAGCCCACGGATAACCTCACGATGCTCCACTTCTCCAGCTTCCACCCTAAACACATTAAAGAAGCCATCCCCAATGGACAAGCCCTCCGTATACACAGGATCTGCTCAGAGGAGGAGGAGCGTAACAGACATCTACAGACGCTGAAATATGCCCTTGTACGAACGGTACATGGGGCTCTTCCCATCGATCGATAGTTCCAATGCGCCACAGCAAAAAAATGCACTGACCTCCTCAGAAGACAAACACAGGACACAACCGACAGAGTACCCTTCGTCATCCAGTACTTCCCCGGAGCGGAGAAACTACGACATCTTCTTCGCAGACTTCAACACGTCATCGATGAAGATGAACATCTTACCAAGGTCATCCCCACACCCCCACTACTTGCCTTCAAACAACCGCACAAGCTCAAACAAACCATTGTTTGCAGTAAACTGCCCAGCTTTAAGAACAGCGACCACGGCACCACACAACCCTGCCATGGCAATCTCTGCAAGACGTGCCAGATCATCGATATGGGTATCACCATTACACGTGAGAACACCACCCACCAGGTACGTGGTACATACTCATGTGACTCTGCCAATGTTGTCTACCTCATACGCTGCAGGAAAGGATTTCCCAAAGCGTGGTACATTGGCACTATCATGCAGACGCAGTGACAATGGATGAACGGACATCGCGCAACAATCGCCAGGCAGGAATGTTCCCTTCCAGTCAGGGAACACTTCAGCAGTCAAGGGCATTCAGCCTCTGATCTCCGGGTAAGCGTAGTCCAAGGCGGCCTTCATGAGGCACGACAACGCAAAATCGCCGAACAGATACTTATAGCCAAGTTCCGCACACATGAGCGCGGCCTCAACCGGGACCTTGGATTCATGTCGCATTACATTCATCCCCCACCATCTGGCCTGGGCTTGCGAAATCCTACCAACCGTCCTGGCTTGAGACAATTCACACCTCTTTAACCTGGGGTTACCCCTCTCTCTGGATCTGTAAAGACTTAATTAGCTGCAAATGCTTGCATTCAAAGTATCGTCTTGCATCTTTGACTTTGTCTATATATATGTTTCTGGAACCTACCTCTTCATTCACCTGAGGAAGGAGCAGCGCTCCGAAAGCTAGTGTTTGAAACAAACCTGTTGGACTTTAACCTGGCGTATAGAATGCAGTCATCACTTGCTAATGGGTATGATTGTCCACCTAAGGTACTCAGTGTTACTGGTCATGGGTTCTGTGGGTCTTGGCGTAGCTGATGAGCCAAATCCTAGAACCGCACCTTCAATCACTCAGATATCAGATGTTTCCAAAAGTTGGGATCGGTCTTTGGATGCTAAGTTGCGTGTATTCCTTTCTCAGGCTCCTGTTCAGGGCCTCTTCTTGTCGTCGGGTGTTCTCGAAGAATTATAACCTTTCAATCAGGAGGTTCCTCCAAATAGGTCTCTTTTGAGCAAAGGTCTCCCAGGCATTTACGCTATGTTCCACTTCTTGACGTAAGCATATGAGGTGTCTTTGAAGAGCTTCCTTTTCCTTCTTTTGTTCGTGATCCTTCCTTGAGCTAGGTGAAGAAGATGTGCTTTGGCAATCGGGACTCTGACATCGTAAGCATATGGGCGGCCCAGCGGAGTAGATCATGGCCTCAATGCTGGTGCTATCGATTCCTTCAAGGACACTAACGTTAGCATGCCTGTCCTCCCAGCTGATTCAGAGCTAAAGTACATTTGGATTTTGCAATGTAATTTAAGCTCTGTTGTTTAAATGTCTCCCTGATGTAAAGCCTCAGTGAATACTTCAAATGCTTTAACAAAGTTTAATGCCTCAGTTGACATAGGCAAGCCACCTGTAAGCTAATGTGAACTATCTCTCTGACAGGTATTACAGCAAATCAAATACAAACCCCTTCATAGATTATCATAGAATTTACAGTGCAGAAGGAGGCCATTCGGCCCGTCGAGTCTGCACCGGCTCTTGGAAAGAGCACCCTACCCAAGGTCAACATCTCCACCCTAACCCCATAACCCAGTAACCCCACCCAACACTAAGGGCAATTTTGGATACGAAGGGCAATTTATCATGGCCAATCCACCTAACCTGCACATCTTTGGACTGTGGGAGGAAATCGGAGCACCCGGAGGAAACCCACGCACACACAGGGAGGATGTGCTGACTCCGCACAGACAGTGGCCCAAGCCGGAATTGAACCTGGGACCCTGGAGCTGTGAAGCAATTGTGCTATCCACAATGCTACCGTGCTGCCTTAGAGTATACTGCCAAAGGGCATCCCAAATTGATGTCAGAGGGGATGTGTGCCATGACACTGTGTTTCAGTAGCTGCTGCTTTCAGACTTTGAGCTTGCAATATTAACAATTGTTATATCAAAACCCTCCCTTTCCATCTATCTTCTCTCCCTCACCCACTCTTCCCTCCCTCTCTCCTTTTTCCCTCCCTCCTCTTTACTAACAGACCTGTTATGTTTATGTGGAAAATATATTTTACTGACCGTTATGTTTAAGTTAGGAAAAGTTGACGTACTTTTATGGCATTGTTCAGCTGATAAAGTTCAACATTGAATTAAATATTAATTAGTTTCAAAGTTTTGTATTTATAAAATTATTTTTGTTAATAAGTATTTTATATTAAATTATACAAGCTTCTACAAATGTCTAACTGAAACATCTAAACACAACATTTAATTATGAGATCATTATAAATTAATATGATAATTGAAGTAAACAAGGCATATACATAATAATCCATGGGTAAGACAGTGGCACACTAGTTTGCACTACTGCCTCACAATATCAGGGACTCGTATTCAATTCAGATCTTGGGTGACTATTTGGTGTTTATACATTTGCCCTGTGTCTGCATGGGTTTCCTAGAACCATAGAAAAGAACCATAGAATACCCACAGTGCAGAAGGAGGCCATTTGGCCCAGCTTGTCTGCACCGATCATTTGAACGAGTACCCTACTTCTCCGCCTATCTCCGGAACCTAACCTACATCCCTGGACACTCAGAAGTAATTTAGCATGGCCAATCCACCTAACCTGCACATCTTTGGAAAACGGCACCCAGAAGAAACCCACACAGACACGGGGAGAATGTACAAACTCTACACAGACAGTCATCCAAGATCGGAATTGAACCTTGGACCCTGACGCTGTGAGGCAGCGGTGCTAAGCACTGTGCCATCACCATTTCCTCCGGGTACTTTAGTTTCCTCCCACAGTCCAAAGATCTGCAGATTAGACAGATTAGCCTTGCTAAATTGCCCCTTAGTATCCAATGGTTAGGTGGGGTTATGGGTGTTAAGTAATGGGTAGAGACATTGCAATTAGTTGTCTCATTTATGTTAACATAGAACATAGAACAATACAGCGCAGTACAGGCCCTTCGGCCCACGATGTTGCACCGAAACAAAAGCCATCTAACCTACACTATGCCATTATCATCCATATGTTTATCCAATAAACTTTTAAATGCCCTCAATGTTGGTGCAAAGTATCCATTAATTGACACTGATATGTAAAGGGGCTTCAGGTGGCCTCTGTCAGGTGATGGATGGTTAGAGTTTTGTGTAAAGGCTGTTGGAATGAAATAAATGTGTGTTTGTGAAAAAGGAACAGAACTTTAGACTCTTCATATCACAGCAACTAAAACGTCTAACAATTGGTAGCAGAGGATGGTTGCTGTGTAAATGTGAAGGGTTGAAAGATACAACTTTTCCAGATCAAACCAAGGAGTGAGTGAGAAAAAAAAAAAAGGGATATATGGCTGAACCGAGGATAAAGATGGCTGGATATGACTATCCTCCCTTATTTTCTGAAAGGGAATCATACAACCAATGGAGAAGTGCAGTAGTTATGTGGACTAAGGTAACTGCTTTGGGAAAGAGAAAACAAGGTATGGCATTGGCTCTTTCTCTACCATATGGCAGTAAAATCCAGAACAAAGTGCTTTCTGAGCTGGAATTGGAAGAGTTAGACTCTGAAGAAGGTCTGGAGACTTTATTACATTATATGGATAAATTTATAAGAAAGATGACTTGTTAAGTGCATATGAAGCATGGTCGGATTTTGATAAGTTCCGTAAAATGGAGGATATCTCCATGGAAGACGATATAATGGAATTTGGCAGACTATATAAAAGGCTGCAGAAGCACAACCTGAAATTTCCACAGTCTATGTTGGCCTTTAAATTGCTTGACTGAGCTAGAGTGAGCAACATGGATAGGCTCCTGGTTTTGACAGGAGTTCAGTTTACTGATAAGGATACCTTGTTCGAACAGATGACAAAAGCTTCACAACAGTTTCTGGGGAAACATTCGATTCCGATGGCTCTGATGACCCAAATAAGGCAGAACATGGAAGATACACTACTAACAGGATGGCGAAATCGTATGGCTATGAACAGGGCTCAAGACTATAGAAGGAGACTGAGACAAAGAAATTATGAAGACAGAAACCCAGTTAGAACCTACAATAGGAAGATGAACCCCAGAAATGCACGGGGCATGATAAATCGATGTTTCTGATGTGACTCTCAATACCATTATGCTTTCAACTGTCCAACTCCTTATGATAGAGTGTTTGAAGCGACACATGACACGGAAGAGTCAGAAGAGGAAAAAGATAGTGACCAGAAAGAAGGCATTGTCCTATTGACAAGCAGTTTTACGCCGGTCATGAGGGTGTTGGTTGCAGAATCCTTCAACTGTGCTGTATTGGACAGTGGCTCCACATCTACTGTGTGTGGAATTGACTGGTTAAAATGTTACCTGGACTCTTTGAATGCTGAAAATCGTAACAAGGTTAAGGAATTTGAAAGTTCCACAAGTTTCAGGTTTGGGGATGATAATACTCTGAAGTCGCTGAAAAGAGTGGTGTTCCCTTGCAATATTGCCGGAGTGAATAATTTCATTAGCACGGATGTTGTATCAAGTGAGATACCTTTGCTTCTGAGCAGACCGTCGATGAAGAAAGCACACATGAAACTGGGTATGGAACAGGATAAGGCAACAGTTTTTGGAAAGACGGTGGACTTACAATTTACACAGTTGGGACACTATTGTATTCCATTACTGACAAATAATATTTCAAGTAGATTGGTTAAGGATGTGTTAATAGCAGTTGAAAATGGGACTTTAGCTGGTAAAAAGCTTGTGATATTAAAACTGCATCGGCAATTTGCACATCCGTCTCCTCGGAGGCTGAAAAATTAATTAAAAGATGCAGGGGTAAGGGATGAAGACTATACTAAACTGATAGAACAGGTTAGTGACCGCTGTGAAGTTTGTAGGAAGTACAGTAGGACACCAGCACGGCCGATAGTAACCCTACCTTTGGCCAGGGATTTTAACAACATTGTGGCCATGGACCTTAAGATCTGGGATAAAGCAAATAATATATTTATTTTGCATTTTGTAGATTTAGCAACCAGATTTAGTCAATCAACGATTGTACGAAGTAAAGAAAAGAGAGTAATTCTGGATCAAATCGTGGAAAAATGGATAGGGACAGGAATGGGTCCACCGGCAAAATTCCTTATGGACAATGGGAGAGAATTTGCTCATGATGAGTTTAGGGAAATGTGTGAAAACATGAATATCAGAGTTATGAATACGCTGCAGAAAGTCCATTTAGTAATGGTGTCTGTGAAAGAAATCATGCGGTCATCGATGACATGCTTCGGAAACTTTTGGCAGATCGACCAAATTGCAGGCTAAATTCAGCTTTAGCATGGGCAGTACATGCAAAGAATTCATTGCAGATGGTTGGGGGCTATAATCCTCATCAATTAGTGTTTGGTAGAAATCCTAAAATTCCACCCATTTTGGATGACTAGCCTCCAGCTTGGGAAGGGACTATAATTAGCTCTGGTTTTGCTGAACATTTAAATGCATTACATAGCAGTAGACCATTTTTTGGAGAAGTAGAAGTCTTTGAAAGAATTCGCAGAGCTTTAAGACATAACGTATGGCCATCAGATGCCATTTTTCAGCAAGAAGGCATGGTATACTATAAGAGAGACAATTCTAATGAATGGAAAGACCCAGGGAAGATCATAGGCATAGATGGCAAAACAATTATTTTGCAACATGGTAATCAAACTGTGAGGGTACATTCATCAAGGATAATGGGTACAGATTACAAATTTTCAAATTTAGACAGAGCGAACAGATATGACGAGGAACCAGAGTCACCAGGTCCGCATGTGTTACAGAATTATGAGGACCAATTAACTGATATAGACAGGGTTTCTGTGGAGGAACACAACACTTCTGATGAATTATAACAGGCCATTTTTAAGAAAGGGCAACTGCCAAAAGTTGGTATAAAAATGACATACTTGCCTGAAAGGTCTAGTCAATTGAAGGATGCAACTGTTATTAGTAGAGCAGGGAAGGCCACTGGGAAGTATAAACATTGGTTGAAAGTACAGCATTCAGGGGGAGGAGTCAAGACAATGGATTGAGAAAACGAAGTTCAAAAATGGAGGGCACAGAAACGCAGTGCCAGTTCAGATAGTACATTGGATAGTGAACAGGTCCGCAGGAAAAGGTCGAGAACTATTGAAAGGTCATCCCACAGCAGAAGGGAAAGATCAAGCAGTAGCAGTACAGAACGAGATACCAGGGGGTGAGGGGACGTAGTTTGTCAAGATCTCGGAACATGAGTAAGACTACGAATACTAATAGGAGTAGAAGCCCACATGCACGTAAGATTTTGGTGGCTTCAAATAAATTAGATGAAAAAGTTATCAAAGAAGCTAAACAGCAAGAATTGCATAGTTGGAGTGAATTTGGGGTATACACGGAAGTACCGGATAGGGGAAAAAGAGCTCTATCCCACAGATGGATTTGCACAGAAAACGTTCTTCCGGGTGGAATTTATAAGGTAAACGCCAGGCGTGTGGCAAGGGGATTTGAAGAAAACTTAGAAGATCAGGATTTAAGGGTAGATTCACTTACAGCAGGGAAGGTTATTTTAAAGATCTTCTTGGCTCTATTAGCCACAAAGGCATGGGAATGCAAATCTATAGATATAAAAGCTGCCTTTTTGCAGGGGCATCAGCTCCAGAGAGACATTTTTCTCCATCCTCCTAAAGAAGCAGCTAACACAGAAGGGGTACTCTGGAAGTTGAACAAATGTGTATATAGATTAAATGATGCATCTAGGGTGTGGTATTTTTCGGTAATGTCAGTTTTGTTAAAGTTATGCTGTTGCCAGTTGAAAACAGATCCTGCAATGTTTTACTGGCACTATAAAGGAAATCTTTCTGGCATTTTTATGATGCATGTCGATGATTTTTTGTGGGGTGGGACTAGTGATTTTGAAGCTTTTGTAATCTCTGGTTTGAGGAAATAATTCAGGGTTGGAAGTCAGGCTTCCGGTGCATTTAAGTATATTGGACTGGAAATTGGACAGACTAAGTTAGGGGCAACTTGACGTCAGCAATCTTATTTGGAAAGCATCAGCCCAATAGCAATTAGTTGTGGCCGAGATTCATAAAAAGACGCAATGGTTTCAAAGATGGAAAAAGAGCAACTGCAAAGTTGAATTGGGCAACTGAACTGGCTAGGTAGACAGACTAGACCGGACGTGAGTTTTGATGTCTTAGAATTGAGTACAAAAATGAATGATCCCAAAGTGGAAGACATAATAAGAGCAAATAAAACATTGGCCAAACTAAAAATGCAGGAGTGTGTTTTGAAGTTCCCGGTTTTAGGTGACCTTAGGCACTTGAAACTCAGTTTATAGTGATGGGTCCTACGCAAATTTATGTGATGGGGTTTCAAGCGCAGGAGGTTTTATAATTTTCCTTTTGGGGAACAATGGTAAATCTTGCCCGCTTTTGTGGGAAACAAAGAAAATAAGGAGAGTGGTAAAAAGCACTTGGGCTGCTGAGACGTTAAGCCTTGTAGAGGCGGTGGATATGGCCTCTATATTTGATAAGTATGATATTGACAGATATTTTGGGATTAGGGGATTTGGGGAATATACCTACTGACTGTTACATTGACATTAAATCCCTATGGGAAAATGTGCACTCTACAAAAAGTGCCAATGAAAAGAGGTTACGGATAGACATCGCAAGTTTGAAGCAGATGTTGGACAGAGGGGAAATAACAAAAATTAAGTGGGCCGACAGGAGCTATCAACTGTCGGACTGTTTTCCGAAAAGAGGGGCGAGTTCACAGAAACTATTGGATATTGTTAATGAAGGGCGCATGTTACTGTGACTGTTTTTTTTTAAATTTCTCATCCAAACAAAAAAAAAGGGGGAGGGGAGAATCTTGTGTGTGTTTTTGAGTTTCTTGAAATTTTGTTTTCACCTAATTATTTTTTTACTCCAAGGAAGGGGAGTTAAGCAATGGGTTAAGAGACATTGCAATTAGTTGTCTCATTTATGTTAAGTATCAATTAATTGACACTGATATGTAAAGGGGCTTCAGGTGGCCTCTGTCAGGTGATGGATGGTTAGAGTTTTGTGGAAAGGCTGTTGGAATGAAATAAATGTGTGTTTGTGAAAAAGGAACAGAACTTTAGACTCTTCATATCACAACAACTGAAACATCTAACAACGGGGTAGGGCGGGGTCGCGAGCCTGGATAAGGTGCTCTTTTTGGAGCGTCAGTGCAGACTCAATGGGCCGAATGACTTTCTTCTTTTTTTAAAATTCAGACATGGGGAGAATGTGTAAAACACACTCGGACAGTGACCCATGGCTGGGAACGATCCTGGGTCCTTGGTGCTGTTAGGCAGCAGTGCTAACCATTGGGCCACTGTGCTGCACTCAAATTGCTTTCTTCTGCACTGCAGTGATTTTATGGTTCTATGATTTGATTTGATCAACACAAATCCAAAAAATATCAGATGTTACAAGGACAGTGACAGCAAAAAGCCCTGGGGCACTTTTAAAATCTTATGACCATAATCTAATCACAAACATACAAACATTTTTAAGTATGCCACATGTAAAGCTACATAATAATAAAGTGAACATTTAAATTGTTTCACAGATTTAAAACAAATAACCTGAACAAATAAACCTATATTCACTTATGAATAATCACATTTAATCATTTAAAAAATTAAAAATTACTTTGAAAGAACCAATAACTGTAATGCCTGTATAAAATAATTTTTAAAAAGTTTTAAAAACTGCTACATACCTTTAAAACACTTATTAAATATGCTGCCTGCTGTGTGTTCAATCTAAATCTGCAGTTTAGATGCTTGCCCTCAATGACTGTTCCTAAACTAGCCCCGTCCTAAAGGGGCGGGTCTGCACTCCTCTTTCACCACGCTGGAGCCTGCACAGACCGAAGCGCTGGACGCCTGAGGCTACCACATCGAGAGGAACATTTGACACGATACCTGAGTATAGGTGAGTAGGCCGCCCGAGGCTGCCCACCGCGAGCTGAAAGTTGCGGCCAATATTGTGTCCAGAGGGCTGTGGAGTGCTGAGATGAAAGGCGAGGGTTGGAATTCTCCGGTCATTGCGATTTACTTTTCTTGCTGGCAGCCCATCCGCCCCAGTGGGTTTCCCAGCGCCAATGCCGAGGAGACCACATTGTGAACACATAATGCAGGATAATAATTTGAAAGAAATACAAGTAAATCACTATTCCACTTGAAATGAGCATTTGGGGCCTTGGATGGTGGGAAGGGAGAAGGTGAAAGAACAGGGCCCCTGCACTTGCAAAGAATGGTGCCATAGGAAAGAGCGGGGATGTTAGAGGTGAATGAGGATTCAACCAGGTTGTCATGGAGCCTATGATCCCTTTGGAAAGTTGGAAGGTGAGAGCAGGGGGAAGGTGTGTTTGGTGGTGGCATCATATTGGAGCTGATGAAAATGCCATAGGATGATGCGTTGAATAGGGAATCTGGTGGGGTGTAAGGGGAGGGTGAGAAGAGCGTTATCATTGTTCCGGGAGGGAGGGGAAAGAATGGGAGCATGAAATGGATCGGACATGATGGATGGCATTGGCAACCACGCTTGTTTGGAATTATGGAAGATGGAAGACATATTAGAAGCACTGATGTGGAAGGTTGCATCATCAGAGCAGATGGCACAGAGATCGAGAAACTGGGAGAATAGAATGAAGTCCTTACAGGAAGTGGGGTGTGTAGTCAAGGGATGCATGGATTTGTAATGAATACCAGTGCTCTTGGGTCGGCCACAAGGCAGAACACGAGCGTTCTAAAAGTATGCTGCTGATTAAAATTGAAGTGACTAGAGAAAATAAGAGGGAAATGTGTATTTTAGGGTGGAAATGGCTGTGATTGTCATGGGATATTGTGCTGCAACAATCACTTCTCCCAATTATAACAACAAATTCTGTACTTTAAGATATAGCATTCCTGTCACTATAAAAGATCTCCTGGTGTCTATAAATAACAGATTTACAGACTACTCAATTAAAACAACAGCTTGCACTGAGAGAAACTTCTACATAGTAAACGCCTCAAGAAATTTCACCGAAGAGAAATAGATGCTGAGTATGATGTGCGATTGGGGGAAGTGACTGGAAGCTGACACAAAGGGAGGAGTTTTGAAGGGACTTTTGAAAGTGAGTTACAATTGTGAAAGGGTTAAGGGAGAATGTTCCAGACAGTGCAGCTAAAGTGGGTAAAATATTGGCAAGCGATGGTGGTGAGCAAGCAGGAAAACTCTGATAATAATTTGGAGCTTGATAAGCTAACAGATAGGTCATGGACACAGGGCAAGCCTGTGTAAGGATATACTAGCAAGAATGAAGATTGAGAATTCTGTGTTTTTTGGAGTTGTTGGAAAATAGGGGAGATGAACCTCAGCATGGGATGTCGAAATCTGGACAGGTTGTAATTTATATAGTCTAAAGTTTGGAAGTCTAGCTAAAAGGGCACTGAAGGTGTGTTTAATTGCTATAGTTGGGAGAAGCAAGGAAAAGGTTTGGCTGTTATTTTTGTATCTTCACACTAATCACTTGGAACAGTGTGAAGTAGTGCGAGGATTCATATCTTTATTTGTTTATGGGATATGGGCATCGCTGGCTGGATCAGCACTTATTGCCCATCCCTGAGGGCATTTAAGAGTCAACCACATTGCTGTGGGTCTGGAGTCACATGTAGGCCAGACCAGGTAAAGCTGGCAGATTTCCTTCCCTAAAGGACATTAGTGAACCAGATGGGTTTTTACCACAATCAACAATGGTTTCATGGTCATCATTAGACTTTTAATTCCAGATTTTTATTGAATTCAAATTCAAACCGGCTCCCCTGGTGGGATTCAAACCCAGGTCCCCAGAGCATTATCCTGGGTCTCTGGATTACTAGTCCAGTGACACTACCAATACGCCACTGCCTCCCTTAAATCGTAGGCTGATTAACAAACCTTCCATGGCCATAACTATCTTTATACTCCTAAAAGTGGGAGGGTTCCATATGATAGGAGGATGGAGGTCCAGCCCACTTTTAGATATATCCCATTGTATGTCAGCTAAAAATTAAAATTGGGAATCCATTTTCTATTTGCATTCATTGGCCATCTAGAGAGAGGTTGGAATCCTGTCTCTGCCGACGCAGAGGCAGGAATGTGATCGCTCAGCCCAAGATTCACTCAAGCACTCCTAGTGGAGAGATGTGATTTGCTATATGAGGCTCAACTCATGGTCAAAACTGGAACCTGTCAGGTACAATCTGATTTAGAGGAGGACTGAGTGGCGGTTCAGGTGGGTGGGGGAATTGGAATGGGGGTGGATGTTAAGTAGCCAGGTTTCTGTCCAGCAACACCCATGAACGCCTTTACTTTTGGCGTTGAAACTTCTGTGAGTCATCTATCTGAACACAACAAAATTTCCTTGAAAATTCTCAGCTTTGAGTTTAAATGCCTCCGTGTTATTACAATAATCTAAAAACTAAGTGCTCAAAAAGGATTTGCTTAACACGTCATGGGTTCATTTATTAAGACGAGGTACATGAGAACAGTTATGCATAGGGATAAAGCTTGTAGGTATCGTAAATCTCCTTACCATCCTCTTTTACAGATTCTTTGCTTTATTACTACTGCCATCTCGTTTTATCTTCTGCTCAGCACAATTATCTTCGAAGAACCCTAAAGTTTTCTCCTTGACCGCTTTTCTTTCATTTATATGTACTCCTAATGTAGTTCGGTGGCAAAATCTTTTTGCCAAATCTCCAGGTGAGTGCCTTGGGTCATTTTACACATTAGTGCAATTGCTCTTGTTTATGTGCTGTTAGAGAAAATATGGCTCATCTGTGATTTGATGTTGGACAAGGAATCTGACTACAAATGTTTACCGCATCAATCCTAGTCACAATATATAGGATATGAGCATTGAGGGAATGACTACCATTTGTTGGCTAGCCTTGAGAACAGTTAAGAGTACACTGTGTGCATTGCTTGAGTACATTAATGTGAGCCTGGAGTTACATGTAGGTCAGACCAGGGGAAGGATGGCAGATTTCCTTCCCTAAAGGACATTCATGAACTAGATGGTTTTTATGACAATCAATGGTTCCCATTACTGAAATTAGCTTCCAATTTCAATTATTTTGTTTTCGGGATGACACAGTGGCACAGTGGTTAGCACTGCTGCCTCACAGCTCCAGGGTTCAATTCCAGCCTCGGGTGACTGTCTGTGTGGCGTTTGCACTTCCTCTCCGTATCTGTGTGGGTTTCCTCCGGGTGCTCCTGTTTCCTCCCACAATCCAAAGATGTGCAGGTTAGATGGATTGGCCATGCTAAATTGCCCCTTAGTGTTCAAAAAGGTTAGGTTGGGTTATGGGGATAGGGTGGAGGCGTGGGCTTAAGTAGGGTACTCTTTCCAATGGTCGGTGCAGACTTGATGGGCTGAATGGCCTCCTTCTGCACTGTAGGGATTCTATGCTTTTTCTGATTCCAGATTTTTTTAAAAAATCAATCAAATTTATTAATTGAATTTAAATTCCACCAGCTAGTGGGGTGGGATTTGAACTCGCACTCCCAGAGCATCAATCTGAGCCTCTGAAATACTAGTCCATTGCCACCATCTCCCTATATAGGAAAAACTAGAACCACAGGGCACAATCTCAGACTAAAGGGATGATTCTTTAAAACAGAGATGAGGAAGAATTTCTTTAGCCAGAGGGTGGTGAATCTGTGGAACTCTTTGCCGCAGAAGGCTGTGGAGGCCAAATCACTGAGTGCCTTTAAAACAGAGATAGACAGGTTCTTGAAGGCAGGAAAATGGGGATGGAAAAAATATCATCCATGATTGAATGGCCAAACAGACTCAATGGGCCGAGTGGCCTAATCCTGCTCCTATGTCTTATGGTCTATATGTCAGTGTGCCAAATGACAATGAACATTTTAAAAAAGGATCAAGGAGAAAACTTTGGGGTTCTTCCAAGATAATTGCGCTGAGCAGAAGATAAAGCTAATTCTGGGGACCTAATGACTAAAATGGGACAGAAAGTAGTAGAACCAGTAAAAGAGGATGAAGCTGTTGATTGTGTCCAGCACTCCCGGGAGGTCCAGGTGGAAAAAGAGGGATAGCATACACCACATCATGTTCAATACATACCGGTGTTTAAGCCAATTTGTTTCCAGGTCAAACATCATCTTGATTTTAAAATTCTCATCCTTGTTTTCAAATCCTTCTATAGCCTTGCCTCTCCCTACCTCTGTGATTCCCTCTAGCTCCACAACCCTCGAAGATAACTGTGCTTCTCTAGGTCTGGCCTTTTGTGCATCCCATTTTAAAAAATATTACATTGCCATTGATGGTCCCCACTGTCACCAGTCTCCTAAATGACCCTCTTATGGACTGATTTCATTAACACTACACCCTGTATGTTTCATCCGATGCCAGTGCTTTTGTAGTTACATTGTATATGTTGTGTTGCCCTATTATGTATTTTCTTTTATTCCCTTTTCTTCTCATGTACTTAATGATCTGTTGAGCTGCTCGCAGAAAAATACTTTTCACTGTAACTCGGTACACGTGACAATAAACAAATCCAATCCAATCCAATCCAATGGTCACAATATCAATTGACTATGTCTTGGAACACCCTATCTACACCTCCTCACCTCACTGTTTTCCTTTAAGACACTCCTTAAAACCTACCTCTTTATCCAAGCTTTTGACCATTGGAGCTAATATCTTCTCATGTGGCTCAGTGTCATACTTTGTGTTATAAAGTTCTTGTGAACTGCCTTGCGAAGTTTAATTACTTTACCAGCGCAATATAAATATAAATTTTTGAATGTGAGTAACATTTAAATTAATTTAACTAAATTCTACTCTTTCAAAACTCTACATTCTTGATGCAGTTGGGTAAATACTGTAGCAGTGTATGATAATTTTCTACATTTTAAACAATGCTTGATTGTTTAACTTATCTGTTAGTCTCATTCTATCGCATGTGATTGAGACCTCATGGACTGCATCACAACAGTGGAACAATACCACTACAGTTGCAGAGAAAAGTGGCATGCTCTTATAACTTAAAGAACACGGATTTAGTGGTTAGCACTGTTGCTTCACAGCGCCAGGGTCCCAGTTTGGATTCCCGGCTTGGGTCACTGTCTGTGCGGAGTCTGCATGTTCTCCCCGTGTCTGCGTTGGTTTCCTCTCATAGTCCAAAGATGTGCAGGTTAGGTGGATTGGCCATGCTAAATTGCCCTTAGTGTCCTTAGGTTCTCCCCGTGTCTGCATGGGTTTGCTGCGGGTGCTCCAGTTTCCTCCCACAAGTGCTGAAAGACGTGGGGCGGGATTCTCTGCAATTGGCGCGATGTCCGCCGACCGGGGCCAAAAACGGTGCGAATCAATCCGGCATCACGCCGCCCCAAAGGTGCGGAAGTCTCCGCATCTTTAGGGGCAGAGCCCTCACCTTGAGGGGCTAGGCCCGCGCCGGACTGATTTCCGCCCCGCCAGCTGGCGGGAAAGACCTTTGGTGCCCCGCCAGCTGGCGCGAAACTGACTTTGCCGGGCGGCGCATGCGCGGGAGCATCAGCGGCCGCTCACGGCATCCCCGCGCATGCGCAGTGGAGGGGGTCTATTCCGCCTCCGCCATGGTCTCCACCATGGAGGCGGAAGGAAAAGAGTGCCCCCACGGCACAGGCCTGCCCGCGGATCGTTGGGCCCCGATCCCGGGCCAGGCCACAGTAGGGGCACCCCCCCCAGGGCCAGATCGCCCCGCGCCCCCCCCAGGACCCCGGAGCCTGCCCGCGCCGCCTTGTCCCGCCGGTAAGAGAGGTGGTTTGATTCTCGCCGGTGGGACAACATTCCAGCAGCGGGACTTCGGCCCATCCAGGCCGGAGAATCGGCGGGGGGGGGGGGGGGCGCCAACCGGCACGGCGGGGGGTCGGAGAATCCCGCCCCAGATGTTAAGGTAATTTGGACATTCTGAATTCTCCCTCTGTGCACCCGAACAGGCGCGGAGTGTGGTGACTAGGGTCTTTTCATAGTAACTTCATTGTACTTTTAATGTAAGCCTACTTGTGACAATAATAAAAATTGTAGGATTGTTTTTTAACCTAGTTTGAAGCATACTTTTAAAACATTGTTTAAAAGCTTCAAATGTAAATCTGACTGGAGCAATTACATTTAGCATAATTAAGTCACTGATTATTATTTCCAGAATTAGCAGGGCAGAGTTACAGTGATCTTTTAACCTTATAGATCGTTGTGGAAAGGGCGAGACGCTAAATGACAGCTTTAACCAGAGAGATAAAGGAAAACATTCCAAATTATGTAAATTTAAAATAAGAACACGAACTGCGAGAAATATTCAGTGGTGGCTCTCCGTGACCCAGCTGACTTGTTGGGTCAGGATTAGGAATAAATTGGAGGCCTTCACAGGGGATGGCATCTCACTGCAGCAAGCCTCAGGGATGTTCTTTTTACATCAGGTCAGAAGTGGGGATGTTTGTCGATGATTGCACAGTGTTCATTATCATTCACCATCCTCAGATACTAAAGTAGCTCATGCACCTATCCAGCAGGACCTGGACAATGGCTTGAGTCGATAAATGGCAAGTAACAGTCATGCTACACAAGTGTCAGGCAATAATCATCTCCACAAGGGGAAGTCTAACCATCTTCCCCTGAAGTTCAATGGTATTACTTTCACTGAATCCCCCACCATCAACATCCTGATGGTTTCCATTGACAAGAAATTTAACTAGCCATGATGCTCACGTGCCATGAACAAGTAATTTAAAAAATGGTATTAGCCCTAAATTTAATTGGAGGGGTGGGGGGGCGTGGGCAATGCACCATGCAGGGGCTGGAGAGGGTGACAGTGGGAGGGCTTGGACATTTTATATTCCGGGTTTCTTACAGTTGTGGAAATAGCCCCTGGCATAAGTTAAGTGTTTGGGCAAGGCAGCAGGGATGGGGTCAGATGAGTTAGAGGTGATTTCTGTCAGAGGAGCCAAACTTAGGTCAGCACACAATTTCTTTGCTATGACTGAAGGAGCATTCATGGAATTGATATTAAGTTTGAGCCCTTTTAGATTGCCTGCCTAATAGCCTGAAGCTGATTCCATATTGGTGACAGTTATAATTTTCTTTCAGCACAAATGAAAATTAATAAATTACAGTATTAAGGCTGACATTTACAAGGAACAATTGAAAATACACCATTCTGTGGGTTGAGGCATGGTCCATTCCTCAGACTACCTACTCACATATATTTGTACACCTGCCTGATCTCCTTCATTGGACTTCTCCATTGATAATGACACGATTATATATTCCAAAACCAAAGCTGCATAAAATCCATCTGGTCAGAGGCATGGCAAGTTTTCCAGCCAAAGACCTTGTGCCTCCCTTAATTGATTTTAGTCTTAGACCTTGCATTTTCTATTCTCACATTGGCAATACAACCCATGAACCTTGAAGACAACAAGAGTTCTAACTGTAACTAAAACCAATGTTCAAAATGAACTTAAAATTAAATAAATAGAATTATAAATTAGATACTGTAATATGAAACGATAATCAAGCAAAATCTAAAACTGAGTAAAACCAAAAGGGATTCCAATTCAAATTGCAAAAGTTTGCAAATTAACACAGAGAAAATATGTACTGTACTGTAGACAGATTAAGCCTCCTAGTTCTTTTCCCTTTTCTTTCTAGCATTAACGATTAGTTTTCGCAATAACAAGGCTGTGGTGATATGCATCACTGTAAATACACAAGGGGTTAATGTACATACACTACACCTAGCTAGACACTAGAGGGAGCACCAGAGACATGACACACAGACATTCAACCAATAGGTCAGTAAGATAGGACACGACCAATGGGCAGTCAAGACATCCAGAGGTGATACTACCACAAGGGGGCTACCCATATAAAAGGACACAGCACACATGATCTCTCTCTTTCCAGTGGAGACATGCAGTGAGTACAGACACAGGGTTGATTGAAACACATCACACCCACCACGTGGATTGTAGCAGACTGGTTAGTTAGTCTGAGTAGCTATAGCAGGATTAACAGGAGAGTCGAATCCAAGTAGGAGAATTGTTAATCGATATATAAATGTGTTAAAGCTATCTCCAAGTCTGAACCTTCCTTTGTCAGAGTGTACATCAAGGAAGCAACTTATGCTACGTCTAGAGCATAACAAAACAAAGGCCACTTGTGATATTGAATCTGTCAGGAATCCAAACAGCTAAAAACAGTGAATTTCAAAATGAGAAAATACTGAGAAAAAAAGCTTTAGGAGTCATTTAACTCTTGCAATCCCCTCATAAAACCATATTCTTACAAACTCATTTGGCGGGATCCTCCATGTTGACGCCGACGCAGCATTTGTGGATTTCCACGACAGCAAAACTGGTGCCACACCTGGTCCGATTCCGCTACTGTTAAGGGGCTAGCACCGGCACCATGTGGAACACAATCGATTCCAATGAGAAACGGTGCCGGATTCGCTGGTTTCGCGATTGATACTCAGGGGCTGACAAGCTGCGGCCACATATACACACCTCACTACCCACACACACCATCCCAGTCAAAAAGATGGCAGCGAGGAGCAAGATTCTCAAGTGCCGAGCAGCAGGCCCTCTTGGACAACGTGGAGGAGAGGAGGATTACCCTGGACCTCGGCCCAAGAAAGAGGCCGTCAGCGCCATGGGCAACACCATCCGGACAAGCCAGCAGTGCCGCAAAAAAACTGCACAATTTCCTCAGGGCAGCCAGGGTGAGTTGGCAGAACTGTGGCCCTAGCATGAACCCTCCTCCCACACACACCCGTAACCAAATCCCCCTCCCACCCCCGAATGCGGGCGAACCCCCATCCTGCACCACATGCCGACACCCATATTGGCCGGCATGGCCAGGTGTCCTGGCCGCTGAGGCCATTCAGCTACCTAAACCCTGGGCTGCATGTGTCATTGGACTGTCTAACACTGTCATTTTCTGTCCCTCCTCGGCCCTCCCGCTCCCCAACCCTCCCGTCAGGAAAAGGCCGTGCGTAACCGCCGGGCGTGGGAGAAGACAGGAGGGGGATCCCTGGGCCTGTGGCCCCTCACCATCGCAGAGCAGAGGGAAAGAAGATTGCCGGGCTGGAGTTCAGCCGCGGGCGAGGAAGTGAGACCCCGCTTAGTTGCAGTTCCCCGTGACACGCGTGTCTACTCCCCCCCCAACATCAACCCCCCCCCCCCACCAACCTCCCCCCCCCCCACACCACGCCCACACCACTCTCACCCTACACCACGCCCTCACCACCCCCCCAACCCCACTTGCACGTGCCCCCCCCCCCCATCTCCCCGGCCTGCGGTCCAATCATGCGCATTGACTTGCGACTTTCAGGAGAAGCTGGAGATGGGCAGTATCCATCTGCCGCCCCCACCCCCAGTCAGTGCCACAGTCGGAGCCTCCCCCATGAGCCGGGCAGCGAGGGAAGCAGCTCGGACACCAGCCATCCGCCCGAGACTCTGGAGACCCCAGAGCTCGAGTCGGAGGTTGACACGGATTTCCCATCACAGCTGTCTCCAAATCCCTCCACCTCACCTCGGTTGGGCACTTTAGCGAAGAGGCGCCTGGGACACTCTCTGGGACATGCAGCTGATACAGTACTTCAGGTAGAGGTAGGAACTCCTAAGGGGGCTGACAGCTGGAGGGCGGGCCGACACCAGGAACTAGCTGCCGGCCAGACGGGTTGCGGGCTTCTGGAACGGAGAGTCCCATCGATTGTGGAGATGCAGTCACAGAACCAGGAACTACATGAGGGGTCGTCGGCGAGCATCCAGTACCTGCAGGTGCAATTGGAAGAGCCCAACCGCGTGCAGCAGCAGAGGTGGTGCCGACAATGCGTGCCATCCAGGCCAACATCGCATGCGTAGCGGCCGTGGTGAAGGCATTCACCCCGCAGCCGGGGGAGGGGGGCAATGGGGGGGGTGGGGGGGGGGATCTCGAACATGTCCAGAATCGTCAAGTGTGCTCGGATGAAATCGGCGTGAACACTACCTGGCTATCGGGCACTCAGTTGAATGATGCGCAGCTGATGGTCACATATCAGCTGCACTTTCATCGAATGGTACCACTTTCGGCTTGTGTAGAGTGGCTTGTCATCTACAGGTACTCATCGGGGGACATGCATCCCATCAAGCTCCAATTTATGCATTTCATAAATGGCTGTGAGGTATCCTCACCTATGTTTACATTCAATTATATATTCACCAGAGACATTAATACTGACTGTACACGATATGTCAAAAGTCATATGATTTGCAAGAGCCATCTTAATGGCTTGTTTCTGTCTAATTTTTATAAGCACTGACTAAAAGTTCATAATATTACATGTCTGTACTAGCCAGAACATTAGTTAATATATGTTTCCCACTTATGCTGCATCCTCTGTATTAATAGTCTCCTTTCATTTATCAGTATCAAAAACTAGTAAATTGGCACAATTATGAATAATTTTGCTCACTGAAATGTTCAAAGCAAAATTGGAGCTTGACCATTTAGAAGACATTTTCTAAGAATCGCCTTAAACGTTTCTTCAAAGTGGAGACTGCAGGCTAGGGAAGGAAATGGCTAGGTCTAATTAAACTTGAAAGATTAAAATGCAAACAACACATTCCACGCTAAAGGAGAAAACAATCAGGGGGTATAACAGGTTGCCAATCTACCAGTGCCAGTTTCCTGCCAGGCAGTGGAAGTTAGCATCTAGTGCAATATATCTGACTCAGGCATACTCAAAGTTGATATGTTGCTAGTGGGGGTGGAGGGGGAAGTGACAAAAATGTCAATGTGTTCTGCTCCCCAACATTACTTGAGGAACAAAAATGCACCACAGACATAAGATGTTATTTTTGGCAGTGCTTGGAGAAAAATAAATTGGTTGCGGTGTACTCTGGAGGTGTAATATTTCAACTGGAGAAATGCAGCTTTTGTTTGAGTTGCTATTTCTGCATTGTGAACATTACAAAATGCAATCTGAATAATAAACAGTCAACAAAAGAGGAAACTCGGTCTTTGGTGCACCAACGTTAATTCCAAGATCAACCTTCAATTCAACTATTGAATTGAACATGCAATGATATATTGGGCTGAATTTTACCAACCCTCTGGGAATAGGCTGTGATGGCGAGGGGGAAGCTAAAATGGTGAGGGGAGGCAGAGGACTGCCCTTATGCAGAGTCCTATGGATGCATTAAAGTGACCAGTAAAGAGCCGCTTCATCCTGCTGCTGATAAAATGCGTGGAGAGACGATATTCAGCTTCTCAGGAGAGGCCCCCCAGTGGTAATGGTGCCACCTGCCCAGACCAACATCGGATCCAGCCATCCCCTCTGCTGTGGTCTGCCTGACTGACCTTTGTGCCTCCCTTGGTGCCTCCCCCTTTACCTGGCTGGAAGAGCAGTGTCATTCTAAGGTGTATTCCTCTTCCAGGTGCAGTCCCAGCAGTAGCCAATACTTCCAGTGTCACTGCTGAGACTGTTAAGCTGCCAGCCTCTGACTGGCAGTGTGCTCCTGTGGGTGGAGTTTTGGGGGGCGGGGGTGGTGGTGTTGGGCAGTGATCTTTAATAGAAATAGAACCCCTAACAGCAACAAATTCGTTGCCTAAACCCCCTAAAATGTGTCCGTGAGTCCCACAGATGGCTGAGGCAGGGTTGTCCACGCTTCTGTGCTTGTCAACAGAACGCCCGTCGCAAGCGTAAAATTCGGCCCATAACAATCTGTAGATGATACTTAGAAGAGCTGCTAATTCTTGTTTTTGTTATTTGCATCATTTTGTGAAAGTGTTCTTTACTTAGGCCCATAACAACTTTGCACAGTGCTAAATAGTCAACCTAATCTTGTATAAGAGGGTTAGGTGTTATGAGTACATATAACTATTCTGCTATTTTGAAATACGTGACTCTTTGTGGTAAGTGAATTTTTAGTTCTGTATCATTTATTTCTGATGAGAATAATTAATTGACTGCATACTTCTATGAATTCTAAGTAAAGAACACTTTCACAAAATGTTTCAAATACCAAAAACAGGAATTAGCAGCTCCTCTAAGTATCATCTACAGATTTCATTCATTCATCTATCAGTGTATTCTGTCCAAAGGGAGGTCCCTCATCATCTGCTGATGCTTCATCCATCCAGGGGCAGCACGGTAGCATTGTGGATAGCACAATTGCTTCACAGCTCCAGGGTCCCAGGTTCGATTCCGGCTTGGGTCACTGTCTGTGCGGAGTCTGCACATCCTCCCTGTGTGTGCATGGGTTTCCTCCGGGTGCTCCGGTTTCCTCCCACAGTCCAAAGATGTGCAGGTTAGGTGGATTGGCCATGATAAATTGCCCTTAGTGTCCAAAATTGCCCTTAGTGTTGGGTGGGGATACTGTGTTATGGGAATAGGGTAGGGTGCTCTTTCCAAGAGCCGGTGCAGACTCGATGGGCCGAATGGCCTCCTTCTGCACTGTAAATTCTATGATAATCCTGAGCCATTTTCTTGGATGCTTTTCATCAGTGGTTGTCATTGGCAGAAAATGGGCTTCACTGGCACTTTAATTACAAATAACAACTCTCTGTACATTATACCATAAGCCCCATAATAAGGCATTACTAGCAACACCCCAATATCTTCCAAAACTGGAAGAACAATGTGGGTATTAAGTTAGAAATGTGTTTATGTGAACATGTTTTTATATCGAAGTGTCCGAGTATGGATTACTCTCGTCAACCAACTTACTTACTTCCTGAGCGAATTCTAAGCACCTATAAAAGCTAATGCCGATCACATTTGAAGCCATGCTGACTGTCCTCTGTAAGGCCTGTGCTCTAACTTTTCATTTCTAATATTGCAAATGCCCCCTCAAGTTAATATCAGGCTTACTAGTCTGCAGAATCTTTCCAGAATATTGTCCAAGTAGTACTTTTTAATGTGGGTGTAGACTTTGAGTACAAATAAACTATCTAATCGTGGGCCCCATTACAATATAACCAATTCTATTTTCGTTCAACAACAAATATGTACCTTTCAGCAGAGGTCACAAGATATGGAATTTTCCTAAATCAATAGAAAGACAAATTACTGCAGATGCTGGAGATCTGAAATAAAACAGAAAGTGCCAGAAAACCTCAACAGGTTTGGCAGCATCTGTGCCGAGAGAAGCAAAGTTAACATTTCAGATCTAATATATTCCGAAGAAGTTATATTCGATTCAAAACAACTCTGTTTCTCTTCCCACAGATGCTGCCAGACCTGCTGAGTTTTTCCAGCACTTTCTGTTTTTCTTTCACGACATCAGTATTCTTTCTTCAATTTGACTTAATGCCCCACAACTGATACTCACATTACCATCCAGCTACACTTGGCAACTGAGCATATTCAACCTGGTGTCCACAGCGCCTGGAATGCACCTTAAATCATCTCTATGTTCACGTGACCTCAACAGAAGTTACTCCAATAGCTCCATGTCATCCAGCAGTGTGTTTGGCCACAGAAGCATCCATTAGCCCCAGAGAACAACTTTTGAAAATTCGACTATCAAAACATAAAGAACAAAGAACAATACAGCACAGGAACAGGCCCTTCGGCCTTCCAAGCCTGCGCCGATCACGTATCCTATCTAGACCAAATGCCTGTATCCTTCCATACCCCGTCTGTTTATGTGCCTATCCAGATAAGTCTTAAAGGTCGCTAAAGTATCTGCCTCAACCACCTCACTTCGCAGTGTAAAAAACTTCCCCCACACATATCCACTGAACCTTTCCTCCCTCACCTTGAACCTGTGCCCCCTTGTAATTGTCATTTCTGCTCTGGGAAAAAGCCTCCAACTGTTCACCCTACCTACACCCCTAATAATTTTATAAACTTCTATCAGGTTGCCCCTCAGCCTCCGTCTCTCCAGGGAGAACAATCCCAGTATATTCAATCTCCCCTCATAGTTATTATCCTCCACACCAGGCAACATCCTGGTAAATCTTTTCTGTACTCTCTCCAAAGTACACCACGTCCTTCTGATAGTGTGGTGACCAGCATTGGACACAGTATTCCAAATGTGGCCCAACCAACGTTCTACATAATTGTAACATAATTTTCGAGCTTTTATACTCGATATCCCATCCTCTTAAGGCAAGCACGCCATATGCTTTCTTCACTACCATTTCCACCTGTGTTGCCACTTTTAAAGATCTGTGGACCTGCACGCCCAGATCTCTCTGTGTCTCTATGCTCCTGATGGTTCTGCCATGTATTTTATAGATCCCACCTGAATTGGATCTACCAAAACATTTGTCCAGGTTAAATTCCATCTGCCATTTCGCAGCCAAATTTTGCAGTTGCAGCCATCTGGGATGGCCACTTCCAACTAGGTACAGGAAAACTCAGAAAAGCCTAGCGGGTAAAATGGACAAGCCAAGACTCAGGCAGGCTCAGAGCCTGAAATGCATATTTGTAAGCAGCAAGTCCAGACGGTATTGAAACTCTGACCAATTAGCATTGTAATGGGGCCGATTAGCATTTGATGGCCCATCTTCACCAAAACAAAGGACTGGTACTCGAGCGACCAGTACAGTCCCAGACATTTTGGCGCCACTCCCTGCTCAAGGGAAACGCAAACAACGGGGTCAGTGACCGCTTGGGACACACCCAGCCATCCAGATCCCCGCCCACTTATTGGTTAGGAATCGAACGGAGTGATCAGGGATCACCCAATTAGTGGGGCTCAAACCGAAGGACCCTGCTATCTAGCCCAAAAGAGCGCAAAAACCCCCAAGTATAAGAAGAAGAGCTTGCCACATGTTCGCTCTCTCTTGGTCTTGGTGCCCGGTCACAGCCATCTCCAATTGCAGCAACACCAGAAGCAAGTCCAAGTTCAACGCTCGCTACAAGACGGATGAGCCTAGCTGAGCAGCAGTTACTCCTTCGGACTCGATAGATCCAGAATCGAACAGCGGCCACTGTTTTCTCTGACCTAAGCCGAGTGCCCGATTGTCTGAGTCAATAGGTGTAGTTAACTAGTAGTGTTTATGTTGCATGACTAATTGTGAGTAAATAAAGTACCCTTTACCTTGAACTAACAAACTGGTGTTTGGCTCTTTGATCGATAGCCGGTTGAAACTTGTGGTGGTATCATTTGATACCTGGCGACTCTAAGCATTAGGACATAGGTAACATAGAAAGAAGGGCAAATTCACTGATTGCTATAATTGGAACAGAGCCACAGAAAGGACAGAGTAAAAGAGTAAAGGATAAAAGGCTATCTATATCCTGTTGTGTTCTCTGACAATCTTCATCACTATGCGCAACTCCTGTAATCTTAGTATCATCCGCAAACTTGCTAGAGTCGCCAGGTATCTTGTCTCGCCCACCTTAGCAGCTTCCAAATTCAGTATGATAACGCCTACCAGGACACGCAACATGCTGTAATGGTAAGAGAAGAGACAGAGAACCAGGTACAACAGTTAAGGAAACAGTGTGATGATTTGAAGGCAGCCCTCCGAGCACTCCACAGTTCCACCACGGAACAAAGGCAGAGTTTGGTGGATCATGTCACGTGCAGGCAGCAAATTGCAAAGTTGCAATCCCTGCTATCTAGCTGGTTTAGCTCACTGGGCTAAATCGCTGGCTTTTAAAGCAGACCAAGGCAGGCCAGCAGCACGGTTCAATTCCCGTACCAGGCGCCGGAATGTGGCGACTAGGGCTTTTCACAGTAACTTCATTGAAGCCTACTCGTGACAATAAGCGATTTTCATTTCATTTTCATTTTTCAAAATGGGTTTAGAGACACCTTTGGCCCACAGCTACATCAGGAAGACGGCCCCGATTGGCAGGAACTCAGTGAAACGGCCCAACGGTACGTTAGTGAGACCGAGAATCAAAATGGATCCCCCCAGGCCCCGAAAAGAAAAGCACCCGCACCACCGACTGCACAGGCAGCACCCAACCCAATGAACCCCATTACCACACAGTGCAGGGTTACCACAGAAAAAGACAGAGCTGGAGAGAGTAGACGTCACAATGAATCCAATAAGGTCACACCAAGACCCCGCATGGGTAAATCAAGGCAGACGTAGCGCGCAGCATCCCAAGACACAAGAATGTTATAATTGTGGACAGAAAGGACATTATGCACAAGAATGTCAAGGCCCCCCGAAGCAGCAAAGGAATCTGCACCCAAATGCCCCACCCCTAGAAACAATTCCAGACCCATCCACAGTGTAAGTGCTCAAACAGATAATGCGGCCTTGCATGGCATCGATTGATGGTGTTCGGGCTCCCCAACCTGGGTCTGTGATACCATTTGGGATAAGTCCGGAAGACCAGTAGTTGCAGGCATAGTCCGGGAACACTCCATAGAGTTCCTTTGGGATATAGGAGGGTCCCGAACCACATTAAACTCCTCCACCATGTACCAAAAAGAGATATGGCCCACTACGGACACCATTGCCCTTAGTGGCTTCACAGGTCACCTCCAGCAGGGACACATCACAGCCCCTGTGGACGTTCAGCTCGGTAATATTCAAACAAAACACTCGGTCATTTTAGTGGATTTACCGCAGACAGCAGAACACATCCTGGGCATAGGTTTCATGAGTGCACACAACCTTTCATTCGACCCAGTCAACAAACGTATATTGAAAATGGCTAGAGCAGCGCGAGCCCCCGCCATGCTCACAGTAGGAGATTATGCCCATAGAATCAGCTCAGTAGGAGAGTACTGGTTTGATCCACAAACCATTACCACAGACAAAGTGGTTAGAGAGGTCTTGAAAAGACATAAAGCAGCATTTTCCCAGCATAAGCATGACTGCGCCAAAATCCCAGGAGTAGTAAACATTACAGGTCCTTATCCTAAGCCCCAGAAACAGTACGGCTTCCCCCAGCAGGCCGAGGGAGTGATAGCCAACGTAATTCAAAGCTTATTGAATCAAGGCATGATTCAACCCGTTGCCTCGACGAACAATGCCCCAATTTGGCCAGTAAGAAAACCTGATGGTTCATGGCGACTGACCATCGACTACAGAGAATTGAACAAAGTGACTCCCCTAGCAGCCCCCTCCATTGCCACGAGTCCTGAGAACATGTTGAGATAGGGACTCCAGTCAAAAGTTTTCACAGTATTGGATATCAGCAATGGCTTTTGGTCCATACCACTGGACAAAGCATGCCAGTATAAATTTGCGTTCACTTTCCAGGCACAGCAGTACACGGGGACATGCCTTCCACAAGGCTTCCACAACTCCCCCTCCATCTTTCACAGACAATTGGCAAACGGATTATCTAAATTTTCCCGCCCTGAATGCCTTGTTCAGTATGTGGACGACTTGCTCCTACAGACTGACACCAAGGAAGAGCTCATTGCACTTCTTTCAGAATTATTAGAACTACTCACAACAATTGGATGCACAATTAACCCCAAGAAGGCCCAAATCCTCCAGGAAAAAGTGACATATTTAGGTACGGTCATCACACATGGGAAGCGTGAAATAGAACACAAACACATAGACTCCATTGTAAGCTTGCCCTTGCCCCAAAACGTTACAGGCCTCCAGTCATTTTTAGGACTGGTTGGATATTGTAGAAACCACATAGATGGATTCGCCACAAAAGCAGTCCCACTTTCCGAGCTCCTAAAGAAACAGGCCCCACGGAAATGGCTTCCACAGCACACGGATGCCGTGGATGCATTGAAACGCGCCCTGAGCACAGCCCCCGCTCTGCAAGCCCCAGATCCACACACCCCACACGCGATAGAGGTAGCGACCACCGCCCGAAACCTTTCAGCCGTACTCCTGCAGGAAAGACACGATCGTCTCGGACCCGTAGCCTATGCCTCGCGAGTCATAGATCCAGTGGAACAGGGATTTTAAGCCTGCAAAAGGCACCTGTTAGCAGTTTTCTGGGCGGTACAGTACTTCTCGTACATAACCGGACTCAATCCAGTAACCATCTTAACCGAGCACACCCCGACACAGCTTTTATTGGATGGCAGACTAAAAGACGGCACAGTAAGCCAAATTCGAGCAGCACGCTGGACCCTACTCCTACAAGGACGCGACATTACCGTAAAATGGACAAAAACGCAAACGTTTCTGGCCGATAATTTGCAATATGCAGGAATCCCACATGAGTGCGAGATCATAAGCCCCAAGCACAGCACAGGCCCCTTTGTTCCCAAGTCGGCACCAAAAAAGACAGGTACCACAGACGACCCAGCCCACAAACAAAGCATTGAGAATTTACGTAGATGGCTCCTCCACAGTCCTTGATGGAAAAAGGATCACAGGATGTGGTGTTTATGTAGAGGACGCGCAGGGACGTGCTTTAGAAGAAATTGCTTTAAAGTTGCCTGGACACTTAGGTTCGCAGGCAGCCGAGTTAGCAGCCATTGCTTACATTTGTCCAGCACCCAGATTCGTTCCCGACCCATGCAGACATATATTCAGAGAGTTTGTACGTCTGCAACAGCCTGACAGAATTCCTACCCCTGTGGGAATCGAGAGGATTTATTTCCGCCGACGGAAAACCCCTACCCTCAGCCCCATTGCTCAAACATATCCTCCAGACAGCGAAAGGCAGGAAATATGGCATTGTTAAAGTAAGAAGCCATCGTTCCTCCCCACCCGGTAACGTGAAAGCAGACGCCCTAGCGAAGGCAGGCTCACGACATGGCCACTTTTGGCAACCCCCCGAGTGTGCCCCAGTACATGCAGTTCAGGTCTCGCAGACCAACATCCAAGACTTAGCCCAGGCACAGAAGGAAGACGAGGCATTAAAGGAAATTTTAAAAGGAAACTTCCCAGCCCCCTACGAAAAGTTTAGGAATTCTTTAACGATCCATGAGGGCATCGTTTTAAAAGATGGCATTTATGTAGTCCCCACCCAGGACAGGAATGAGATAATTTGTAAGTTCCATGACGGACATGGACACCAAGGGATTGAATCCACCCTTGCCCACCTGAGACCCCTTTGCTGGTGGCCTGATTTGAAAACCGACGTATCCCATTAAGTTGAAAACTGCTTGATTTGTACACAAAACCCAGATAGGTACGTGAAAAAAGCCCAGCTACGACACATCCGCCCTGTAAATGGCCCATGGACAAATCTCCAATTGGATTATATTGGTCCCCTCCCCCCCACTGCAGAAATGGATACAAGTACGTGTTAGTGATAATCGACACATTTACAAAATTGGTCGAAGCTTTCCCCTCGAGAACAAATACAGCCAAGGCCACGGCAAAGATCTTAACTGAGCAAATTTTTACGAGATGGGGACTCCCCCGTAGTATTGAGTCGGACCAAGGTACGCACTTTACGGGCAGGGTCATGAAAAATGTGATGACAATATTTGGTATTAAGCAAAAGTTCCACATTGCCTATCATCCGCAGTCCAGCGGCATTGTGGAATGCATGAATCGGACACTAAAGGCCACACTTAGAAAAATGGTGCAGCAGAACAACACGACATGGGACACAGTGCTCCCATTCGCACTGATGTTTATTAGAAACACAGTGTCGAGCTCAACAGGATATACCCCCCATGCCCTCATGACCGGATGACACATGAAGGGTGCCGAATACTTATTTGGACTTGATTTGGCCAGCCCCGAAGTCACCCCCCCCTGACCCATGAGAAAGCAGTCCAGCACATGGTAGAAAATATTAAAGCAGCACAGCTCGCTGCAGCTGTTTGACAGGCGCTAAACGAAAGCAGAGTAAGGTCTGCTTTGATAAGACAGTACAGCCGACAGAGTAGACAGTCGGACAGCAAGTAATGATCACCTAAGACAACCCCAGCTCATTCCTCTCCCCAAAATTTGCAGGACCCTATTCAATCCCGAACAAAGTAAGCCCCTCAGTTTATAAAATCACGTATCCAAATGGAAAATCAGGATGGTTCCATGTAAATCAGCTTAAGGATTCTGGAACGCAGTGCAGCCACTCGCACCACCTCTCATTGGCGATGGCAGACAATGAGGACCCGCCCACTGACAACCCAATTTCCCCCTCCCCCAGCAGCAGCAGCACGTTCACAGATACAACGTTGACCACGCCGTCAGAATCAAATTTCACCCTGACGCTTGATTCGGCTGCTAGCGACAGTGATAGTGACAGCGACAGCACAACTGAAGCCCCTGAGGAGCCCGAACAAAGGACCCACAGACCAGGCCACAGTCACTACAGCCCCAGAGACACTGACCAGGATATGCTCAGCCCCTTTGAGACAATTTATTTGCCCACACCGGAACCTGACCCACCACCCGACGATCGCGACAACCCCCTTGCGCCGACCCTATGGACCATGAAACACTGGCACGTGATAATTCCTGTCGCATGACAAGGAATGGGGAAATGGACCCCACATCGGCACACGCCGTGTTAGCACGCAAACTCCATGAACGACTTTGGCACCCGGGAGA
This sequence comes from Scyliorhinus torazame, assembly GCF_047496885.1. Classification (NCBI taxonomy): domain Eukaryota; kingdom Metazoa; phylum Chordata; class Chondrichthyes; order Carcharhiniformes; family Scyliorhinidae; genus Scyliorhinus; species Scyliorhinus torazame. The sequence continues at coordinate 134,539,725 of NC_092710.1, forward strand.
TGGTGAGGACTCCGAGTCTGACCCCCACCATGGTAACCCCTTTGAAAATCTTTTTGGAATGGAACCTTGAGGTGTCCAGATGATGCGAGTCAGGAACCGATTGAGATTTACGGTGTCCTACACTCTGATGGAGCCTGCCCGCTTGTATGTTTAGTTTGTTTTAAATGTTGTTCATTCTCTCTTGTACGATTTTGTGTGTCGTCCTCATGGATGCTTTCTTAATGCAATCATAATTACTCTTCTGATGCCACATGGCAGTTAAAGAAACAAGTTTGTTGGAGCCCATATATTTACAAATTCTTACCGTTCTTGGAAGGTCACTCAGGCAGTGGAGTAACGGCACTGATCCACGCCCTGCCTGGGGACCCCCTATATATTTGGTCAGCCAAGCTTGGGTAGTGGAGCAACGGCACTGATCACCGCCCTACCCGGGGATTCCACTCATTCTTGCCCTGCCGCAGATCATACGCACCACCCCATTCAGAGAATTGTTTTTTAAACTCATTTGCTGTTCTTCTTCTTCCCTGTGGTTTAAAGAATGCATTTTGCCACAACTTTTTCCCTTTCCGGAGACCCTTCGGTTGCTACCCCCCACATATTATTTACATGTCAGAATCCCTTGGTTGGAAAAACAAGTTCGCAGAGAACGGAGAAATTGTCCACCCACTCAGCCAAACAGACACAGGCTGCGAGAGTGCTCGCGCTGTGCCAGATTTTTTTTTCTCAGATGTCTTGTCTCCGAAATGGTTGGTTTAAAAAAAAATGAGGGAGTCACATATGGTGAAGATTCTAATGGGAAATTGACGTTAAGAAGAAACAGACAGACAAACGAGATAGTAAACAACAAGATTATAACAGACACTATGCTGGTTCCCCTTGGAAGATACAAAGATACTCAACAACGAAGGAAAGCCTGAACAAGATGAAGATGACCCTGATGATCGGCATCATGATCATTCCTGGAACAGTTCAGTTGCATGCGTTACCTACCCCCACTGCCCTCACCACACAGGCCCCGAACCCGACTACTCAACACAGCACCCCCAGCTCGGACACTACACCACACATAGACCCAGCCACCGATACCACCACATGGTGTGAGAATCTCGTTAAGTGGTATTCCCTGTCCTACACAGTGGAAGCCTTACTAGATAGCCGTATGGTGCAGTGCCATCCAGACAATTAGATTGCGGAAATGGAGAAGGAGAGCCTCCTGCCCTCCAGTGTACATATTTAGAGCCTCTTTCCTCGGACTCCAGCAAACCCCACACTCCTTCTGAAACTTTCTCTTTAATAAATTCCACGGTTGTTGTTTTTGTTAATAAAGTTATTTCTCTATAAGTGAACGTTAGTGATAAGAAGAAATGTGATCGGATTTTTGTACTGTAAGATAAGTTCTTTGATTATTAAATAGCAGCATGAGCGTAGTCTAGTTACAGACAGTGAGAGGTTCCCTTTTTATCAAATGTTAAATGGCCCCCTTAGGAATTTTTAGATGTGTTGTATTAGGGAAATTTAGGTAAATGTTTTTGACTCAGAGGACAGAGTAGGGTAGAACCTGTCCCTGGTTGAGGGTACCCGGCATTTCAGAGAACAAAGACCCAGTGTTTTGATCCTTCACGCTTCGCGTTGAGGATCAAGAGGACGGAGTGCAGCCACCTGGGATGGCCGCTTCCAACTTGGTACAGGGTCAGAGCCTGAAATGCATATTTGTAAGCAAGAAGTCCAGACGGTTTCGAAACTCCGACCAATTAGCATTGTAATAGGGCCGATTAGCATTTGATGGCCCATCTTCACCAAAACAAAGGACTGGTACTCGAGCGACTGGTACAGTCCATTTCGGCGCCACTCCCTGTTCAAGGAAAACGCAAACAACGGGGTCAGTGACCACTTGGGACATGCCCAGCTATCCAGATCCCCGCCCACTTATTGGTTAGGAATCGAACGGAGTGATCAGGGATCACCCAATTAGTGGGGCCCAAACCGAAGGACCGCCCAAAAGAGCGCAAAAACCCCCAAGTATAAGAAAAGAGTTTGCCACATGTTCGCTCTCCCTTGGTCTTGGTGCCCGGTCACGGCCATCTTCCTCCCACAGTCCAAAGATGTGCAGGTTAGGTGAATTGGCCAATGATAAATTGCCCTTAATGTCCAAAATTGCCCTTGGTGTTGGGTGGAGGTGTTGAGTTTGGGTAGGGTACTCTTTCCAGGAGCCGGTGCAGACTCAAAGGGCCGAATGGCCTCCTTCTGCACTGTAAATTCAATGATAATCTATGATTAATCTAGGACAAAGGTTCGGCACAACATCGTGGGCCAAAGGGCCTGTTCTGTGCTGTATTTTCTATGTTCTATGTTCTATGTCCAATTGCAGCAACACCAGAAGCAAGTACAAGTTCAACGCTCTCTACCAGATGGATGAGCCTAGCTGAGCAGCACTTACTCCTTCGGACTCGATAGATCCAGAATCGAACAGCAGCCACTGTTTTCTCTGACCTAAGCCGAGTGCCCGAAATTAAGTACAGATTGTCTGAGTCGATAGGTGTAGTTAACTAGTAGTGTTTATGTTGCAGGACTAATTGTGTGTAAATAAAGTACCCTTGACATTGAACTAACTAACTGGAGTTTGGCTCTTTGATCGATAGCCGGTTGAAACTTGTGGTGGTATCATTTGATACCTGGCGACTCTAAGCATTAGGACATAGATAACATAGAAAGAAGGCAAATTCACTGATTGCCATAATTGGAACAGAGCCACAGAAAGGACAGAGTAAAAGAGTAAAGGAGAAAAGGCAACACAGTCTATCTATATCCTGTTGTGCTCTCTGACAATCTTCATCACTATGCGCAACTCCTGTAATCTTAGTATCATCCGCAAACTTGCTAATCAGACCGGCTACGTTTTCTTCCAAGTCATTTATATATATTACAAAGAGCAGAGGTCACAGAACTGATCCCTGCGGAACACCACTAGTTACAAACCTCCATTCTGAAAAACACCCTTACACTGCTACCCTCTGTCTTCTATGGCCAAACCAGTTCCAGATCCATCCTGCTAGTTCACCCTTGACCCCCATGTGATCTAATCTTTTACACCAGCCTGCCATGAGGGACCTTATCAAATGCTTTATTATAGTCCATGTAGACAACATCCACAGCCCTTCCCTCGACAATCATTTTGGTCACTTCCTCAAAAAATTCAATCAAATTAGTGAGACATGACCTCCCCCGTACAAAACCATGATGTCTGTCGCTAATAAGACCATCCACTTCCAAATGTGCATTGATCCTATCTCTGAGAATCTTTTCCAATAATTTCACTGACACTGACTCACTGCCCTATAATTACCCGGATTATCCTTGCAACCCTTCTTAAATAATGGCACAACATTGGCTATCCTCCAATCCTCTGGGATCTCATCTGTGGCCAATGAGAACAGAAAGATTTCTGTCAGAGGCCTAGGGATTTCATTTCTTGCCTCCCTCATAAACCTGGGATAGATGCCATCTGGCCCTGGGGACTTGTCTACCTTAATGCTTTTTAACACACATAACACTTCCTCCCCTGTAATAATGATCTGTTCTAAAGTGTTTACACATCCCTCTGAAACACCACCAATCAACTTATCCCTCTCCTTTGCGAATACCGATGCAAATACTCATTAAGAACCTCACCTATTTCCTCTGGTTCTATACATAATTTCCCTCCTTTGTCCTTGAGTGGGCCAACTCTTTCTCTAGCTACGCTCATGTTTCTAATATGCATATAAAATGCCTTGGGATTCTCCTTAATCCCGTCTGCCAAGGACATTTTGTGACCCCTTTTGTGCCCTCCTAACCCTGCTTGAGTTCTTTTCTACTTTCCTTGTATTCCTCAAGTGCTTTATCTGCTTTTAGTTGCCTGTACCTCACATATGCATCTTTTTTCTTTTTGACAATATTCTCAATTTCCTTGGTCATCCATGGTTCCCGAATCAAAGAAACAGAATTGCTCGCCCTCTCAATTAAGTCATGGTGAAGCTGTCATTTTTGATGGTAGCACTGACTTTGGATGGTTATATACATTTTAACTTAGGTCACTCTGATCCCATTGGCCTTGTATATTTTAATGTTGTATCTTTTCATGTCGGTGAAATATAAACTTAGAAATGACACTAAATGTTTCAGTAAGAATGTCACTTCAGTTTACAAGAGCATTTTTGTTTCAAATTCATTTTTGTTGCATTAGTAGTAATACATGATGACAGCACAAACAGACTGCCAAAAATAAGTGTATAGCATCCTTTGCAAAACTATAGTGCACTAGAGAAACAGTTACGATTGTTCTTATTTTGTTTTCATCTACTGATGATGTAACTAGGCAACACAAAATCACATCACAAAATATCATCTGTGACACTTGAGTGGGATGTCATTGCGATGAGTGGCTCTCCTGATTGTTTCCATTTCTAACAAGACGTCAATCTCTCTGACAGAAAGCACTGCATTCAAAATTTTACGCACTCCCCACCCCCTCTGCACAACCCACCCCTTTGGGGAATGTTTCCAGAGGGTGGGATGCAAATACTGACTGAAATGATGGTGTAATTTTTGGTTGCACACCATGATTACAATTACTGTCTACAAAATTATGAGGGGCATGGACAGAGTGGATAGTCAGAAGCTTTTTCCCAGATGGAAGAGTCTATTACTCGGACACATAGGTTTAAGGTGTGAGGGGCAAAGTTTGGAGATGTGTGAGAGAAGGTTTTTTCCCCATAGAGGGTAGTGGGTGCCTGGAGTCTGCTGCCAGAGGAGGTGGTGGAAGCAGGTACGCTCGTGACGTTTAAGGGGCATCTTGACAAATACATGAATAGGATGGAAAATAAAGGGATATGGGCCCCGAAAGTGTGGAGGGATTTAGGTGGGATGGGGCGGCATGGTCTGCGCAGGTTTGGAGGGCCAAGTGGCCTGTTCCTGTGCTGTACATTTCTTTGTTCTTTGTTCTATGCCTGTTAAGCTGTGAGAATGTACATAAGGCACGATAGGATTTAGTCAAATTTGCCACTATTAATTTGTTAACTTGAGGTTTGTGGGAGCACAAGGGTTAAGGGTAATAGTCAATTTACATGCGAAAACAATCACTTAAACAGAATTCTGGAAGAAATTTATTGTGCCCTTTATATGCTGCATTCCTAAGGCAGGATTTAGGCAATAAAAGGCCGAACACCTGTAACTATAAGAGGTCAGGAAGCATGTCAATGGTACAAATGTCTGTGATAATCAAACACTGTCAGGAAGAATCTGATGAATGAAATATCAAAACTTCTGATCTCATAGTAGAAACATTGAAACAGCGTGAGATACACCAGGGTGATGCTTATCAAACAGGTTTGGTGGGGTTTGTAACTGTCAAACAGGGCATTTAAACAGTGTGGTGAATGTATTCACCTGAATATGAACAGTCTGTATAGTACTGTGACCTATGAACAGGAAATGATAATACAATCTACTTCCAGGTATTGTACTGGAACCCCGGTGGGCTCCGCCTCTGGCTCTGCCCTCCCCGGGGCAATATACAGACCGGCCACCTGTGGGCGGCACTCATTTGTGCTAGCAGACACTGGCAGGCAAGTTCCTTATGTTCACTCGTTCTCACAGACTCGCAGTGAATTGATGGTATATCAAACAGTTCATAGGAGCATGGCCCATAAGGGGTGATATCACCCTTTGACCACTCAGAGCTGAACATGTAGGAAGTAACCAATCCCTGAGTGCCACCATTTGTGAACACATGTACAGAAAGGCATACCTTTCCTTTGTACTTCCCGGACATTGGCCAACATATCAAAAATTACATCTTTTGCCCTGGGCATCTAAGCAGCAATCCATGTGTGGACAGAGACTAAAAGGGACCACCTGGGCTGGGTATTGCGAGTAACCCTTTAACCTCCTGTTGAGTTAAAGCAGAAATGGAGGGGTTAAAGTCAAAAGATTGAAGGGCAAGACTTGGGGCCATATGGAAGATTCAGCTTTGTGAATATCATCAAAACAAGTAGGTGTGTAAACCCTTGATCTTGTAGCTTAAAGTATGGCAGGGCGCAGGTGAAAGAGATCAGGACCAGGATTCTCCATTTGGGAGACTGTGGACGCGACCTACTGGCCAAGCTGTGCCCAAAAAGCAATATGGGGTACTTGGCCCCTGCGAGGTCCACCATGTCAGGACCACGATTATAGGGAGCACAAGAGGACCTCCGCCACGTGATTCCCGGCCCTGGTCATTACAACCCATTCGCATTTATTTCCATGCCCCTGCTAGCGTACGCCGTGGAACTCGTTCACAATGCCAGCGAGGGGTTGAAGCATGGCATTTAGGTTTTACCTAAATGCCTGATTCTCCGTTCCATCAGGGAATGCATTCTGGGTGTCCTGGGGATGAAGAATCCCGTCCAGTTCTCTTGTATATTAAAAAATAAATGTGAACCAGATTTGCAGGATTCCGCTTCTGTGGGGTATTTATGAAAGTCGACACAATTGAGTTAACAGAAATCTGTTTGTAAGCTATTTTTCATTGATAGGTCCTGTATGGTGTTATTCACCTGTTTGTCAGCTATCATTGTGCTATTCATATCCTTGTAATTTTGAAACATAGTTCAATAAAATTAGTTCAAGAATTTTATCATCCTATACCTTTGCCAATGGCATTAGTTATTCTATTCAAATCTGATTCTCATAACAGATCACATGTTACAGGAGCATGTAAAATTTTATGAGAGGCTAGCCTACTGCCTACCCACCCACAAACAGCCAGTCCCCATAATAAGGGAGGAAGGGAGTTAAGGCACCCACTTGTCCGCCCACTCATAGACCTATATAGGGCCTTGAGTGGCCAATTATTGTTCATTTAAGATCCAGATTTCGCCTCCACTGCCATGAAATGTCAAGCAGTGGCAGACGAGTGACAGTGAGAAAGCCGTTTTTTAAACAACTGTGTCGAAAAAATGGGAAGGGGCACATCATTCGGGGAGTGCCCTGCGTGCACTGGATGTGCTCCAACCTAAGATATAAACTGCAGCCACCCCCCCTCCCCCCAAATCCCAATTTGCTTGTTTTTCCCCACATGGCTTCCTAAACCCTCTCCTGGACATTCAACCTACCCCCCACCGGCTCCCCATTCCCTCGCTGGACAAAAAACCCAGAACTGGTTGGCAGCTCTTGAGGGGGACCTCCTCCCACATTTGTGGAGTGTGAATGAAAATATGAAAATGCACTGGCAGAAGCTAAGGAGGATTGTAGGCAAAAGATTTGGTGGTAATAAAAAGGGTCAGATCCTCATCACGATGCTTCAGCATTGCTTCTCACAGGCTCTATGTTGATGCTCAAAGCCCCCTTCTCACCAAACAAAACCCCCTCAGGGCATGTCATGCCTCTGGCAAATGAATAACTTTAAGAAAAATAAGAAAAGGAGTCTGTGTAACAAGGTGTAAAATTGGTTAGTCATCACCTAACAAAGATATTAAAAAAAGCTCAGAGAATTGAATTGTTCAGCGCCCACTGTTAACCTGACTTTATTTTGTTTAAATGTTCAAGTTGTCACGCAAATCTGTTAGTACCCTGCTTTCGGGTCACTCCCTTCACCCTTGGAGAATCCCGAGTCTTATTTCAATGGTCAGTGTATGATGGCTTCCAGCAGTTTCTTTGATAAAACCTTATTTATGTTGAGAACTGTAGGAAGCAGCACAACACATCAGCGTCTAATGAAAAAGAGCATACAACACAGCCATTCAGTGCATTGTCAGAATGATTCAGTAATGTGCAATGATGGGTGTGTGAAATTATTTACTAAGTCACTGCATTCCCTTGAACAGTGTAAGGCTTGGTGCCATATCATTTGAGTCCATGGAGAAAGTCTTTTGAGCTTCTTAACATTTTGCTGAAGTAACATGTGGTCTGAGGTCTATCCTGCGGTGGAAGAAAGTTGAAGGAATGAAACACGGGAAACACTAATGGTAATGCCGTAAGTGCAAATTTATTTATCATGTTTTTTTAAGCCTATTTTAGGTTGAGGGAGTGAATGGTGATTGCTTGTACTGTAGGGAAGCCACCAAGGCTGAATAGAGAAAAAAAAAGTCATAAGATACATCAAGAAACACTGAATTGGCAACTCCAAGCTAGGGAAGGAAACACTGAGGAACATAAGTGGCTCCATGCACCTCAGGTTCAGGAATGAAATGCATGATAGTACGAGATCATGCAATGAGTTTTGATTTTAATACAGGAAGGAGGAAAAGAGCAATGCAGTTCATCTTAGGAGGAGCACAAGAGGGAAAGGGAGCACTGGCAATTGTCAGGTGTAAACGACTGACACTGGAAAGATTGTAATGGAGAGATAAGGAAGTTGGGGTCCAGTGGCAAGAGGCAGGTCATCCATCAAACAAGGTTTCCCTTGAATCTGGCCCAAGAGTCTGAGTGGGATGTTGGAAGGAAATCCTTGGAAAAGCACAGAGCCTGTTGAGAACAAGAGTTGGGTGAATCTGCTTATGGGAGTGAGAAAAATGGAAATTTTGAGAGGGGAATTTAGAGGCAGAGAGGCAGGGAGGTGCTCAATAATTTAAATCAAAGGGCAACAGTAAAGTAATAAATAATTATTAATCAATTAGATTTCAGGAGATTAAAGTTAAACTAAAGGATACCAACATTAAAGGGATCTGAATTGGAGTAAATAAAAATCTCGTCAATACTCAGAATTAAAGAGATACTAAATTGAAGCATATTTCTAAAACAGAAGAGATGCTGTTGAAATTTTCAGTAAAATAATGGGACAGCTCAGGCCCATTGCTTGATATTTCCCAACATGGGAATTCTGTCTTCAATGTTCTGGAAAATTGCATATATAAGAATTACATCCACCTGCTTCAACAGGGCAGGGAACATGGAAGACTGAGAAGTCCCTGGTTCATGTGTTCCATGGTCACCCCAGTGTGACAAAGTTCAGCCATCTGGAAGGCTAGAGAGGCAGGAAACCCCCTGATGCGTGGCACTGTCAAACTTGTTTTCATTACTGAATGAGGAGAGGCACGATGGTACAGTGGTTCGCACTGGTGCCTCACAGCTCCATGGTCCCGGGTTCAATTCCAGCCTCAAGTGATTTTGCAGAGTCTGCAGGCTCTCCTCATGTCTGCGTGGGTTTCCTCTGGGCGCTGCAGTTTCCTCCCACAGCTCAAAGATGTGCAGGTTAGGTGGATTGGCCATGCTAAATTGCCCCTTAGTGTCCAAAAGGTTAGGTGGGGTTACGGGGATAGGGTGGAGGTGTGGGCTTAAGTAAGGTGCTCTTTCCAAGGGCCGGTGCAGGTTAGATGGGCCGAATGGCCAAATCGCACTGTAAATTCTATGTGAGTGACAATACCTTTGGGATTACAGTCGAACACACATTCTCGACACCAAGGTGAAAATTAATGCACAACCAGGCAGAGGGAATTGTAGCAATGGTTTTCTCATGGAGGATATTGATGTAACTGCCAATGGGTAAAGGACAGCAATGAAAGGGTAAAGAACATTTTGCAGAGAGAAACCAACCATCAAAAGTCATGACTCATGATGGGACCAATTATATAGGTAGGAAAATAGTTGAAATTGAACAGACTAAGATTTAGGAGTGAGGGAGAAAGGGACAGCCAAAGCATAAGCAGAGCGTAAACGAGCAGGACCATGGATTCTTCCGAGTACCACTTGCTAGTGAGTATCGGTGCAGTAAGATAAGCCAGACTCACAGGAGGCAGGAGATGTGCTGCAAGCGCTCATGAAAGAGTGATCACAATATCATTAAATTTAGAGTAGTTATGGAAAAGGACAAGTTAAAAACATCCAACATGGAAATGTTCAACCGGAAGAAGGCTAATTTCAATGTGCTGAAAAGGGACCTGGCCAACTGGATTAGGAAGCGGATTGGTCTGTAAAACAATCATTTAGCAATGGGAATACTTCAAGGAGGAGGTAGTTTAGATATAGACTGGACACATTCTCACAAGGTGGAAAGTTAGAGCTCACTGGATAACTAAAGATAGATTAAAATGAAACAACGAAGGTAGCTTATGATGGATGCCAGGTGTCCATCTCAGTACTGAACCAAGCTGAATATGAAAAGTACGGCTGTGAACCGAAAAATAAAATAAGAGCGGCAAAAAGAGTACATGAGAATAGATAAATGTGTAATATAAAAGGTACCCCCAAAAGACTTATAAACATAGAACTAGTAAATTAGTTGTGAAAGGAAGGCGAATAGGGATTATCAGGATCTTCTTGAAAGCAGGGGACATGGCTCACATAATAAATGAATCCATGCATCTGTTTCTGCTAAAGAATAGGATGCTGCAAAATGTCACATTTAAGGAGGAGGAAATAGAGAAATTGGATAGGACAGAAATAGATAAAAAGTAGATGCTTAAAAGGTTGGCAGTGCTCATCATAGAAATGTCACCAATTCTGGATGGGATGAATCCGAGGTTGCTAAGGGAAATAACGGTGGAAATTACAAAGGATCAGGTTACAATCCACCCAAGATATGTGAGTGGAACCAGAGGACTGGACGAATGCAAATATAACATTCCGTATGAAAATGCAGCGAGCGATAAACCCAACTACAGGCTAGTCAGCCTAGTGTTGGTGAAGGGGAAATTTTTAGAGACAATAATCCAAGATTAAATTGCCACAAGGAAAATATGGATTAATAAATTTAAATCATTTTGTAATTGTAAAAAGCAAATAGTGTTTGAATAACTTGATTGGGTGCTTTGATGAAGGGACTGAGTACTACACGAAGCAGCAGCTTGATGTCATTTATGTGGACTTTCAAAAAGAGCTGAAGGAAGAGCCACTTATAAACCTTGTTAACATCACTGAGGTCCGTGGGATTAAAGAGGCAGTGGCTTAATGAATACATCAGGAAGGATTCTCTGGCCTCCCAGTCGCGTGTTTCTTGGCAGCGGGAGGAGGTGCGGCTTTCGCTGGCAGCGTGATTCTCTGCTCTCGTCGCTGTCATGAGAATTCCCATTGAAGCCACCCCACACCGCCAGGAACCCCACAGGCGGGGGTGCGCTGCCAGCAAGACCAGAGAATCCCGCCGCCAGTAAACGGCCAGAGGTTTTTGGCCATAATTGGCGAAGGGACAAAAAGCAGAGAGTAGCGGTGAGAGAAAGCAAAATACTGTGGATGCTGGAAATTTGAAATAAAAACAGAAAATGCTGGAAATACTCAGCAGGTCTGTCAGCATCTGTGCAGTGAGAAACAGGGTTAACATTTTAGGCCTGTGACCTGTCATCGGAGCAATCATAAGCTGTTTTCAGACTGGAGGGGGAGGGGAGAATGGGGGTGTCGGTGTTGGGACCGCAGCTCTTTCTGGTTTATATTAATGACAAGGACTTGGGCATACGGAGCCTTATTTCAAAATTTGAAGATGACACAGACTCAAAAATGTAGTAAACAGTGAGGATGTTAATAGCTTGGAAGATTAGTAATGTATAAGAAGGAATTGAAAAAGTGAATATGGGAGGCAAAGAATGGATATGAGAAAAAAGTAGCAGGCAACATTAACTTGAAGCCTGAAACATTTTACAAAGTGTAAGCGTTTAGGTCAGTGAAAAGGTTGGGTCTATTAAGGACCCTAAGGGAAATTCTTCATGTTGAGGCAGAGGACATAGCTATTAGCATTTGTCATCAATAAGGATGCGGACGATGTAAAGGCTAAACTAAGAGGAGAGGGAAGTTATGGACGGGATTGTAATTGATAGATACAATGTCCTAAAATAAAATCAATGCTGAAAGTTGCTAATTCACTTGGTCCAAATGGAATGTTTCCTAGATTTCTGACAGTACCAAAGGTAGAAATCACACAAGCATTAGTCACAATCTTGCAATCCTCATTAGATACAGGAGTAGTCCCCGAAGTCTGGAAGTTTGCTAGTGCTTTACCACTATTCAAGAAAGGAGAGAGGAATAAATCAGTGAATAGCCAGTCAGCCCAACATTGGTACTGGGAAGTTACTGCAAACCATTCCCAGAGGGAAAAAAATCAACTTTCATCTGTAAATACATGGACTAATCGACGATCTATCAAATGCAGATCTCATTTGACTACATTGGTTGGATACCTTGATGAGGTAACTAAGAAGTTTGATCAAGGTTGTGCAATAGATGTGTTTGAGGACTGTCCAAAGCCATCTGACTAAGTGCCATGCAGAAGACCTATTGAGAAGCCCATGGAATTAGGGGAAAATTGTGATGTGGATAAAAATTGGCTCAGTTACAGGAAGCAAAGGGTTGCGTAGAAATATGCTTTACCATCCAGCAGATGGTTTACAGTAGTGCTTTGCAAGGGTCACTTTTGGGTCCTTTATTCATTTCAATATTTCCAAATGACCTAGACTCGGGTGCGTATAATGCTCACAGACAATACAAAACTTAGCAATATAGTAGATAATGATAGTTATCAGCTTCAGAATGACATAGCCAGCATGCTGAAATTAGGAGGCACATGGAAGGTGAACTTCAGTGTGGAGAAGTGAGAAATGATACACTTTGAGAGGACTAATATAGAAAGATGGTGAACTACAAATAGCAAGAGTCTGGAAGTTAATATAAGCAGAAAGGCCTTGGGATCCATATACACAATACTTAATAGTGAGTTCAGACGGCTAATAAAGAACATGAATTACATGGAAGCATAGAATGGAAAAGCAGAGATGGTACTAAATCTTTATAAGTCACTGGTTAGGCCTCAGTTGGAATATTGTGTCCAAAGATGTGTAGGTTAGGTGGATTAGCCATGTTCAATGCAGGGATAGGGCGGGGAAGTGGGCCGAGGTAGAGTGCTTCTTCGAAGGTTGATGCTGACTCGATGGGCTGAATGGCCATCTTCGGCACTGTCGGGATTCTATGGATTTGGGTATCACACATCAGGAAAGATGCAAAGGCCTTATTCGAAAGGATAGAGATGAAGCTTACCAGGATGATACCAGGGACGAGTGACTTAAGTTATGAGGAGAGGTTGGAAAAGTTAAAACTGTTCTCCTTGGTCCCACTGGTGACCTCATAGATGTTTTTCAACACGATGAGAAGTTTTGACAGGGACGATAGAGAAAAACTAGCCTCTCTGGTGAATAAGTCAAAAACCAGGAGTTAAAATAATTGAAAAATGATCTAAAGGAGAGATGAGGAGAGTGAGCTGATGGGAACTGAAATGCACTATCTGATAGGCTGGTGGGCAGTTCTGGCATTTTGGAGGGGGGGGGTGGGGTGGCTCAGATGAACTTTGTGGGCAACTCCCTAAAGGGGTTACACCTTTGACCCACCACAAGGTCCACCAAGTCAGGGCCATGCTGGGAAATACCAGTAGTAAATCCCACCCATGTGATTCCAGCCCAGAGGACGAGAGAATCATGCAGGCCTGGAGCATATTGTGCCCGGCTTGTTAAGTGGATGTCAATGGGTCATTTGCATCCTCCCGCTGGTGCACAGGCAGGAACTCCGATCCTGCCGCCAGCTGTGGGGGGGGGGGGGGGGGGGGGGGAGCATTGCAAACGGATCAGCGCATTTTTACCCTGGATGCTCGATTTTCCGCCAGATCAGGAACCCCACTACCAGCGGCGGGCGGCAGAGAATCCAGGCCACTGTCTTAATCCCCAGCTGGAGTATTGTGCTGATTCTAGGCTTTACGAAAGGTATCAAAGCCTTGGAGAGGGTTTGAATTGCACCTGGGGTGATGGACTTCAGTTATGTCAAAATACTAAAGAAATTGGAGCCGTTCTCCTGAGAGCAGAGGAAAGTATGAGGAGATTTAATAATGGAGCTGTTCAAACTCACAAAAGGTTTTTAAAGAAAATGTTCTATGATTCTAAATGAAAGCCCTGGCTTTCCTGGAAAGGTAAGTCATTAAAATTGCTTCCTTGATGGTTACTGTGTACTCATGGCATTTCTAGTGTTTCCTCACGAACAGCCTTGCAATGGAACCAGGGATGTTTGTCACCGGCTGTTTGCCTGGGAAAACTGGCAGTGTAACATAGCACCCTGAACTGTTAATGTCTCCTGAATAAAGCTCCTTGTTTGAACCTCTGAGGTCTGCAGACGTAATAGTAAAACCACCGCATAAAAACTAGCGACGAGGTAGTCGAACAGTATTTGTAGGCACCTGAAAAAAAAGTCCAACTGCGTTTGTGGGCACGAGAAAAGAAAAATAAATAACTAAAATTGTCGCGACACGAAAACTAACGAAGGAGGAGCCAAACAACTGTTGGAGCCACCAGAGGAACTGAAAAATTATCAAGGAATCCGGAGAAAACAACTTCGGAAAGAAGCTCACCACATGTTTCAACTGAAATAAACATGGTAGCTGTGAGTAGCAAATACCTTGCATCAACAAATTTAGAGCTGGGGGTGTCGTAAAACACAAAGACAAACAGGCTGAGCTCGAGTGGTGCCTTTTTTGGGGTGAAAGGAAGCAAGGTAGTGCTAAGAATTTGTGACACATCATTCACACGCTGTTCCTCCCGTAGTGACAATTAACAGGAGCTTTTGGCAGCGTAGGACTGAATACGGAGTGATGGAGCTCGAATACAGAGCGATTCGACAATGTTGCCCAGGCGAACTAGATAGCAGCAGATATAAAAGTTTCAACTTTCTTGCGCATAATGGGGGGAAAATATTGAACCTGCAGAGGAGTTTGTGCAGCCATAAAAAGCCAGGTATGAAAACCAACAATGAAATAGTGGAAATATTGTTGGGTTACTTTTCACCGAAACCTCAAGTCATCGCAGAAAGGTTTAAGTTTCAAAAGTGCAACCAAGAAGGTGAATCGATTAGAATGTTTGTAGTTACCCTGAAAAGACTGGCTGAACACTGTGAATTCGGGGATGTGTTAAACGATATGAGCAGAGATAGATTAGTCTGTGGTTTAAGCAGCAAAGCAATTCAAAAGCAGTTGTTAACCAAAAACAACCTGACCTTAAAGAAAGCTTTGGAAGTTGCTGTATCCATGGAATTAGCAGCAAAACAATCTCAACAGTTGAATTTGAGCACAAGAATTCATAAGGAGTCGGCTGAACACTGACTCACACTTTTCATAATTGTGCTAAGCAACAGAGCACTCGGCAGGGGATTTTCGGTGCAAAGACATCATGTGCAGGAATTGTGGCAGAAAGGGCCACATTGCATGTGCTTGTTGGAAAAAGAAACAAGTTTCAGGCAAAAGTTGCAAAAAACAAGAGTTAAATAAATCAAATGGGAAACTGAATAAAGAAGAATCACCCATGTGGTACACAAAGGAAGTGAGCAGAAACCCGATTCACAGTCCGAAGATAAACTGTCACGAAAGGTGCTGTTGAAACAAACCAATGTGCTACTCCATTACTGGATGGTCAGCCGGTGAAGACGGAGGTGGACACTGGGGCAACCATCTTGTTAGTACCAGAAACTTTTTATCAAGAAAAGCTCAGACATATTTCTCTGAAACCCTTGAAGATAGTGTTAAAAACCTATACTAGAGAAATGGCTCAGTTGAAGGGCCATATTGATGCAACAGTGCAATTAAATGGACTGCACATAGTCAAAGGAAATTATCTAGCACTAATGGGAAGAACTTAGCTGAGAAAGATAGATTAAATTGGGCAAAGATAAATCTCATAGCAGATTCCAAATCAGATCGACCCAAAATCTTGAAGAAACATGCCATTGCCCTCAACAGTGAGTTGGGAAGAATGAAGGATATCTCAGTAAAGCTGAAGATCAAGGAAGAAAGTCAAGAGAGATGCTTAAAGGCTAACTAAGCGTCGTATGCAATTTCTGGAGGCGCAATTAGAACAATTGGTCAAAACAGGAGTCCTTGAACCCATTAACGCGAGTAATTGGACCACGCCGATCGTACCATGGTAACAAAAGACAGGTCTCTATACATTTGCAGCAATTTGAAAGTCACTATTAATTCTGTACTGTGTGCAGAGCAATACCCTTTGCCCTTGATTGATGACCTATTCGCTGGGTTGGTTGGAGGCCAACACTTCAGTAAAATTAACCTCAGTCCAGCATATCTTCAAATGAACATTAATCCAGATGCACAACAGTTTTTGACGATTGTGACACACAAAGGGTTATTTTAATATAAAAGACTACCATTTGGCATCACTTCCGCACCAATGTTATTCCAACGAGCTATGGACCAAATTTTAAGCAGTTTAGATGGCTTCTAGTGTTAATTAGATGGCATCTTGTTTACTGGAAAGAATTAGGAAGAACATCTCTGGAATCTAGATGCTACACTCCAGAGATGAGAAGATTATGGATTAAGAGTCCAAAAGAGAAAAATGAAAATTTTACCAACCTTCAATCAAATATCTGGGCCATGTTATCGATGTCATGGGACTGCATAAGTCACCCTCAAAAGGCAAAGCCATTACTGAGGCACCCGCACCTCAAAATGGTATCCAACTTTGATTTTTTTTTCTTCAGCTTATTAAATTACAACAGAATGTTTGTCCCTTATCTGGCGACTATTCAAAAACCTTACACAATTTACTGTGTCAAAATAAAAAGTGGACATTGGTGGACCAATGTGAGAGAGCATTCATGTAACCCAAAGAGGTGCTATTCAAGTCAGATGTCCTGACACATTTTGATCTAAATTTAGCCCTGCAGCTGGAATGTGACACATCAGCATATGGGGCTGGGTCAGTGGTTTACCACATAATATCCATAGTCACATCCAGACCTTGAATAAGGCCGAAATCAAGGAGAATATGAGAATTTGTTTGGCTTGTGCAAAAGTGCACAGAACCTGCCATCATTCAACCCCATTACATCTATAGGAATGGCCAGAAGAGGCCTGGCAATGGGTACATGTTGCTTATGCCAGGCCGTTTGAAGGGCATATGTTTCTCATTCTCATCGATGCTCACTCAAAATAGTCTAAAGTTACAGTCATGACGACAACATCAGTGGAGAAAACAATTGAGAGATTGGATGAAATCTTCAGCAGATTAGGTTACCCTGAAAACTGGTGAGCAATAATGGTTCATTTCGTAAGAGTTCGTAAACATCTGGAAGGGGAACGGAATTCGACACATCAGATCCATTCCTTTTCATTTTGCATCAAATGGACTGGCAGAATGTTTTGTACAGAGGATGAAACATTTGTTGAAGGTAACGAGAGAACAAGGTTCATTGTCTGAACACTTGAGTCAATTTCTGTTCACAGGCAGGAATACTGCGCACTCAACAACCCAGGTTTCTCTGGTTTTCTTAATGGTTAGACGTCAACTATGCACAGCATTCGATTTGCTAAAACCACCCAAGACAACAGAAGTTGTCAAGCAGCAGGATCAGGTCATATGGCAGAAGAGCAAGGTGAAACGTCATGTTTTTTGTCAGGGTCAAGAAGTTCTGGCTAGTGAAAAGTGGATTCCTGCCACCATTTTAGCATAGACAAGACCAATCTCCTACACCATACCTTAATAGCTGGTGTAATGGTGCCAATGTTGTGGCTAAATTCGAAATAAACCTTGACCATACCAAGGAAGCTCACTGATAATTTTGGGTCCAGGGATGTATTGTATGCTCAATCTCTCTTTGTTAGAAAAACTCCTCGGGCGGGATTCTCCGATTGCTGACGCCAAAATCGCGTTCAGAGATTGGCCGGAGAATCGTTTGCGCCGAAATTGGGGGCGGTGCCGTTTTGTAGATGCTCCTCCACTCAAAAACGGCACACTTGAGGAGTACGCCGCACGCCATTGGGACAGTCACCTGTCGCCCTCCCCCGATGCTCCACCCCCGATGGGCCATCTTCCCGACGGCGTCGGTCGTGTGTCCTCTCAATTTTCGGGGACCTCGCGTGACGGCTGCGGACTGTGTCCAGCGCCGCCACAGTCTGGGGGGGGGGGAGCCGTTCTGCTGGCAGGGGGGCTTCGGCGAAGGGTGGTCCAAGGAGGGCGAGGGGGGGTTACAGGGGGGCACTATGTGGTAGGCTGGGTCCGCACGCAGCCAGCGCCATGTTGTATGGCGCGGCCGCCGCAGGTAACTGCCATGCGCATGCGCGGACACGGACCCAGCCATTCTGCATCCGTATCTGCAATCAAAGCCGGGTGCTTTATGTGGCACGGCTGCTAGCCCGCCCACCGGGCGGGGGCGCCGCCGATATTTTGGTCGTAAAACCAGACGCTTCCTCCGGACATAGCCACAAAATCGGAGAATCCAGCCCCTCATCTCTGGAATCAATCTAGTAAACCAATGCAACTACATTCCTCCTCAAATAAGCGGACCAGAACTGTAAAGAACTGCCATGTGCCGTCCGACCAATATTTTGTACAGTTCCAGCAACACTTCCCTATTTTATACTCTATTCCTTTAGCTATCAAGGCCAAAGTTCCATTTGCTTTCCTATTACCTGCTGTAGCTGCATGTTAATTTTCTGAGATTCATGCACAAGGACACCTAGATTCCTCTGCACCAAAACACCCTGATGTTTCTCTCCATTTAGATAATAAGTTGCCTTTCCATTTTTCCAACCAAAATGGATAACCTCGCACTTATCCATGTTAAACTCCATCGAATAATATGGCCCCCTTCCCTAACCTACTTATTTCCATTTGTAAATTCCTTATTTCCTTGTTGCAACTTACTTTCCCACCTATTTTAGTGTCATCAGCAAATTTCGCTATAAAACTTTCTATCCCTGCATCCAAGTCATTAATATTTCTTCACTAGTAGCCTTGCAGTGGAATGGGGCACTTTAAGAGACTGATCGTGATGTCACCTGTCATTTCTACAAGCAAACAGGCAGTGTAACACAGCAGCCTAGATGTCAACATCTCTGGAATAAAGCTCTTTGTTTGTTTGAACCCCTGAGGCCTGCAAACTTAATGTTAAAACCACCACAGTTATGAAAGGATTAAGTAAATCATTTGACTGTCAAAATATCAAGTTTTATTGTTGGGCTTTTTGAAGCATACAGGGAATCAGTAAGAGTAATAGAATGGCCTCTGAACCCCTGTTTAAAGAAACGAGAAGGAACCAAAATTCCAGCTCTTGCTTACTGTCCTGCTGGAGGTATGTGTGGGTGAATATCAGGCAAAAGCATCTTAGCATTAGGTTGTGAAGTCTTTCACGTTCGATTGTCTTCATTATATAGCCTTGTCATTTCTGGCAATATTCCGTTGACCTCCACCAGCCTTGAAATCTTGTAGAGACCATGGCCTTGGCAGCATTGAAATACTAACTGCATGATTACTTGTCAGCCATGCCGTTCACTTGGGAGGATGAAAGTCGATGGTAAATAGCACAGAATGTTTATGGTGCATTTCTGTTTGTTAACCCCTGAACATTTGAAGTGTTATGTACCTATACATCATGTGGACCTCTCCCTCCCCAGTTCCCTTTCCAGTTAAATACGTACACCCCAAACAACCCCCCCCCCCACCCCCCACCCCCACCCCCACCCCTGCCAGTCCCTTTTCCCCATTTGTAGACTGCAGAAGATTACCCAGACTGAGTGAGCCATCTCCGACCATAAGCTGAATGGCATTTTGCCCGTGCCAGGAATCGGGCCCAGTAAGTTGGGGCATTGAGGGGGTTTGGAAGCCAGGGTGGAGGGTCTAGAGAATGGCACCCCGATGTCTTCCAACACTGGCAAGCGGAGCTGCTCAGTGCAGGAAATGGGACTGAGTGCAGCCTGGGCGAGGTGTTCCCCACTGAGGCCCTGAAAATGACTTTCAGGCAAATTATCAGAGCAAATATGATGCCCTCAACATGAACACCTTCAGGACAGCAGTGTGATTAAAAGCTGAAAACTTAATTAAAAGAAAAATAAAACTTGTATTTATGTAGTGCTTTCAACATCCAGTTGACATTTCAAAGCATTTTACAATCAATGAATACTTTTAAAGTGCATCGTTCAATGCAGGAAACATGGTAATCAATTTTGCACACAGCAAGCTCCCACAAACAGCAAGTACCTGACAATGACTAGGTAATTTGTTTTTTGTGATATTGGCAGGATTTTCCCCTCATTGTACGAAATGCAGGAGCAACGTGAAAAACAGCATTTTACCTGACAGCTGCAATGACAGATTTTCGCTCCATGTTATCTGCTTCGCACCACATTACAGTCATAGGGCCCAGTTCAAGGGAAATGAACCAAGAGTCGAGCGCATTTAGCTGGGTGTTTCCTTTCAGGGCCTCAGTGGGGAACACCTCGCCCAGGCTGCACTCAGTCCCATTTCCTGCACTGAGCAGCTCTGCTTGCCAGTGTTGGAAGACATCGGGGTGCCATTCTCAAGACCCTCCACCGTGGCTTCCAAACCCCCTCAATGCCCCAACTCACTGGGCCCGATTCCTGGCACGGGCAAAATGCCATTCAGCTTATGGTCGGAGATGGCTCACTCAGTCTGGGTAATCTTCTGCAGTCTACAAATGGGGAAAAGGGACTGGCGGGGGTGGGGGTGGGGGGGGTGGGGGGGTTGTTTGGGGTGTACGTATTTAACTGGAAAGGGAACTGGGGAGGGAGAGGTCCACATGATGTATAGGTACATAACACTTCAAATGTTCAGGGGTTAACAAACAGAAATGCACCATAAACATTCTGTGCTATTTATCATCGACTTTCATCCTCCCAAGTGAACGGCATGGCTGACAAGTAATCATGCAGTTAGTATTTCAATGCTGCCAAGGCCATGGTCTCTATAAGATTTCAAGGCTGGTGGAGGTCAACGGAATATTGTCAGAAAGAGATTTCTTGCAGTTGCTATCATCACCCTGGTTAAAGGGTAATGTCTCCATACGCAGTCATGTATGAATCGGAGGAACACCCATCTCTGGTCTTCCAGGATGGCCTTGAGGTGGAAGGGGAGGGGTGTGACTCCATGACTAGACGGAGGCCAGGTGAAGGGCTTAGCACTGCCTACTGTCTTTGTGATGGAGGGAAACCTGTAAAGGACACACTCACCAAAATTATCACTTCAATTCGTTAACAGTACCAACTGAGGCATCGATGATGAAGGCTGCAGGCAAACTTGCCATAAATTGCCACAGTAATGGCTGTCATTCTGATAAGGAGAAGGAGTGCTCATTGCACTCAGGCTTTAATGAGTTAGTGCAGCGCCACTGGGAACAGGCAGCATGTTCCCCCCAAACAAAGTAAACTTAGCATAGCAGTGAGATTTTTCTCCCAATTTTCTCCTCATCCTCAAGAAACTTTCAAAGCAGTTCAAACCAGAAAAATTCCAAAAAGCGATACTCTTGAGCATTTAACTTCAATAATCTGGGAAACAGCTTTCCTCCATTAATTAAATGGTGATAAACCGGTGGTGAATGTATTACATTAATTTAAAAAAAAAAAAATATTTTATTGAAAATTTTTGGCTAACCATCACAGTACATTGTGTATCCTTTACAAAGTAATATAACAATATAAATAACAATGGCCAGTTTTATAAACAAGAAATAAATAATATATAAACAAAAACAAAAACAAAACTAATTGGCAACTGCCTTGTCCCAGATAAATATTCTCCAAAAATATGTTTTAACAGTCCAATATACAATTATCTATAACAACAACCTATACATATTATACTTATATATTAACATCCCTGAGAATCCCCCTGGTTCCTCCCCCCCCCCCCCCCCCCCCCCCCCCCGGGCTGCTGCTGCTGTCTTCTTCTTTTTCATTCCCTCTATCTTTCTGTGAGGTATTCGACGAACGGTTGCCACCGCCTGGTGAACCCTTGAGCCGATCCCCTTAGGACGAACTTAATCCGTTCCAGCTTTATAAACCCTGTCATGTCATTTATCCAGGTCTCCACACCCGGGGGCTTGGCTTCCTTCCACATCAACAGTATCCTGCGCCGGGCTACTAGGGACGCAAAGGCCAAAACATCAGCCTCTCTCGCCTCCTGCACTCCCGGCTCTTCTGCAACCCCAAATATAGCCAACCCCCAGCTTGGTTCGACCTGGACCCCCACTACCTTCGAAAGCACCTTTGTCACCCCCACCCAAAACCCCTGTAGTGCCGGACATGACCAGAACATGTGGGTGTGATTCGCTGGGCTTTTCGAGCATCTCGCACACCTATCCTCTACTCCAAAAAATTTGCTAAGCCATGTTCCAGTCATATGCGCCCTGTGTAACACCTTAAATTGTATCAGGCTTAGCCTGGCACATGAGGACGATGAGTTTACCCTACTTAGGGGATCAGCCCACAGCCCCTCCTCAATCTCCTCCCCCAGCTCTTCTTCCCATTTCCCTTTCAGCTCGTCTACCATAATCTCCCCCTCGTCTCTCATCTCCCTATATATGTCTGACACCTTACCGTCCCCCACCCATGTCTTTGAGATCACTCTGTCCTGCACCTCCTGCGTCGGGAGCTGCGGGATTTCCCTCACCTGTTGTCTCGTAAAAGCCCTCAGTTGCATATACCGGAATGCATTCCCTTGGGGCAACCCATATTTTTCGGTCAGCGCTCCCAGACTTGCAAACGTCCCATCTACAAACAGATCTCTCAATTGTGTTACTCCTGCTCTTTGCCATGTTCCAAATCCCCCATCCATTCTCCCCGGAGTAAACCTATGATTATTTCTTATCGGGGACCACACCGAGGCTCACGTCTTTCCCCTATGCCGTCTCCATTGCCCCCAAATTTTCAGAGTAGCCACCACCACCGGGCTTGTGGTGTATTTCTTCGGTGAGAACGGCAACGGCGCCGTCACCATGGCTTGTAGGCAAGTCCCCCTACAGGATGCCTTCTCCAATCTCTTCCACGCCGCTCCCTCCTCTTCTCCCATCCACTTACATACCATTGAGATGTTGGCGGCCCAGTAGTACTCACTCAGGCTCGGTAGCGCCAGTCCCCCCCCCCCCATCCCTACTATGCTGCAAAAATCCCTTCCTCACTCTCGGGGTCTTCCCGGCCCACACAAAACTCATGATACTCTTCTCAATCCTTTTGAAAAAAGCCTTTGTGTTCACCACCGGGAGGCACTGAAACACAAAGAGGAATCTCGGGAGGACCACCATTTTAACCGCTTGTACCCTCCCTGCCAGTGACAGGGATACCATGTCCCATCTCTTGAAGTCCTCCTCCATCTGTTCCACCAGCTGCGTTAAGTTTAACCTATGCAATGTACCCCAATTCTTGGTTATCTGGATCCCCAAGTAGCGAAAGTCCCTTGTTACCTTCCTCAGCGGTAAGTCCTCTATTTCTCTGCTCTGCTCCCCTGGATGCACCACAAACAGCTCACTTTTCCCCATGTTCAGCTTATATCCTGAAAATTCTCCAAACTCCCCAAGTATCCGCATTATCTCTGGCATCCCCTCCGCCGGGTCCGCCACATACACCAATAAATCGTCCGCGTAAAGAGATACCCGGTGTTCCTCTCCTCCCCTGAGTACTCCCCTCCACTTCCTGGAACCCCTCAATGCTATTGCCAGGGGCTCAATCGCCAGTGCAAACAATAATGGGGACAGAGGACATCCCTGCCTTGTCCCTCTATGGAGCCGAAAATTCGCAGACCCCCGTCCATTCGTGACCACGCTCGCCATCGGGGCCCTATACAGCAGCTGTACCCATCTAATATACTCATCTCCAAAGCCAAATCTCCTCAACCCCTCCCACAATAAATCCCACTCCACTCTATCAAATGCTTTCTCGGCATCCATCGCCACCACTATCTCCGCTTCCCCCTCTGGTGGGGGCATCATCATTACCCCTAGCAGCCTCCGTATATTCGTATTCAGCTGTCTCCCCTTCACAAACCCAGTTTGGTCCTCATGGACTACCCCCGGGACACAATCTATCCTCATTGCCATTACCTTGGCCAGAATCTTAGCGTCTACATTTAGGAGGGAAATAGGTCTATAGGACCCGCATTGCAGCGGGTCTTTTTCCTTCTTTAGGAGAAGCGATATCGTTGCCTCCGACATAGTCGGGGGCAGCTGTCCCCTTTCCTTCGCCTCATTAAAGGTTCTCATCAGTATCGGGGCAAGCAAGTCCACATATTTCCTATAAAATTTGACTGGAAATCCATCCGCTCCCGGAGCCTTCCCCGCCTGCATACTCCTAATTCCTTTCACTACTTCCTCTATCTCGATCTATGCTCCCAGTCCCACCCTCTCCTGCTCCTCCACCTTAGGAAATTCCAGCCGGTCCAGGAAGCACATCATTCTCTCCTTCCCATCCGGGGGCCGAGCTTCGTATAATCTTTTATAGAATGCCTTGAACACTCCATTCACTCTCTCCGCTCCCCGCTCTATCTCTCCTTCCTCATCCCTCACTCCCCCTATTTCCCTCGCTGCTCCCCTTTTCCTCAATTGATGGGCCAGCAACCTGCTCGCCTTCTCCCCATACTCATACTGTACACCCTGTGCCTTCCTCCACTGTGCCTCTGCAGTACCCGTTGTCAGCAAGTCAAATTCTACATGTAACCTTTGCCTTTCCCTGTACAGTCCCTCCTCCGGTGCCTCCGCATATTGCCTGTCCACCCTCAGAAGTTCTTGTAGCAACCGCTCCCGTTCCCTACTCTCCTGCTTTCCTTTATGTGCCCTTATTGATATCAGCTCCCCTCTAACCACTGCCTTCAGCGCCTCCCAGACCACTCCCACCTGGACCTCCCCGTTATCATTGAGTTCCAAGTATTTTTCAATGCACCCCCTCACCCTTAGACACACCCCTTCATCTGCCATTAGTCCCATGTCCATTCTCCAGGGTGGACGCCCTTCTGTTTCCTCCCCTATCTCCAAGTCTACCCAATGTGGAGCGTGATCCGAAATGGCTATAGCCGTATACTCCGTCCCCCTCACCTTCGGGATCAACGCCCTTCCCAAAACAAAAAAGTCTATTCGCGAATAAACTTTGTGGACATAGGAGAAAAACGAAAACTCCTTACTCCTAGGTCTGCTAAATCTCCACGGGTCTACTCCTCCCATCTGCTCCATAAAATCTTTAAGCACCTTGGCTGCAGTCGGCCTCCTTCCAGTCCTGGATCTCGACCTGTCCAGCCCTGTCTCCAGCACCGTATTAAAATCTCCCCCCATTACCAACTTTCCCACCTCTAGGTCCGGGATGCGTCCTAGCATGCGCCTCATAAAATTGGCATCATCCCAGTTCGGGGCATATACGTTTACCAAGACCACCGCCTCCCCCTGTAATTTACCACTCACCATCACGTATCTGCCCCCGCTATCCGCCACTATGGTCTTTGCCTCAAACATAACCCGCTTCCCCACTAGTATAGCCACCCCCCTGTTTTTCGCATCTAGCCCCGAATGAAACACCTGCCCCACCCATCCTTTGCGTAGTCTAACCTGGTCTATAAGTTTCAAGTGCGTCTCTTGTAACATAACCACGTCTGCCTTAAGTTTCTTAAGGTGTGCGAGTACTCGTGCCCTCTTTATCGGCCCGTTCAGCCCTCTCACATTCCACGTGATCAACCGGGTTGGGGGGCTTTTTACCAGCCCCCCCTTGTCGATTAGCCATCCCCTTTTTCCAGCTCCTCACCCGGTTCCCACGCAGCTGTGTCCCCCCCAGGCGGTGTCCCTCCGCCCACCCCACCCCATTCCGGCTCCCCCCTCTCCCCAGCAGCAGCAACCCAGTAACTCCCCCCTCCCACCCCCCCGCTAGATCCCCCACTAGCGTAGTTACACCCCCCATGTTGCTCCCAGAAGTCAGCAAACTCTGGCCGACCTCGGCTTCCCCCCGTGACCTCGGCTCACACCGTGCGACGCCCCCTCCTTCCTGCTTCCCTATTCCCGCCATGATTATCATAGCGCGGGAACAAAGCCCGCGCTTCCCTTTTGGCCCCGCCCCACATGGCCAACGCCCCATCTCCTCCACCTCCCTTCCTCCCTCCACCACCACCTGTGGAAGAGAGAAAAGTTACCGCATCGCAGGATTAATAACATAAAACTCATCTTCCCCCCCCTTTTTCCCCCCTCTTCGCCCCCCATACTCGCCCCACCACTTTGTTTCAAACGTTCTTTTTTAATAACCCGCTTATTCCAGTTTTTCTTCCACAATAAAAGTCCACGCCTCATCCGCCGTCTCAAAGTAGTGGTGCCTCCCTTGATATGTGACCCACAGTCTTGCCGGTTGCAGCATTCCAAATTTTATCTTCTCTTTGTGAAGCACCGCCTTGGCCCGATTAAAGCTCGCCCTCCTTCTCGCCACCTCCGCACTCCAGTCTTGATATACGCGGATCACCGCGTTCTCCCACCTACTGCTCCGAGTTTTCTTTGCCCATCTAAGGACCATCTCTTTGTCCTTAAAACGGAGGAATCTCACCACTATGGCTCTAGGAATTTCTCCTGCTCTCGGTCCTCGTGCCATCACTCGGTATGCTCCCTCCACCTCCAGCGGACCCGCCGGGGCCTCCACTCCCATTAACGAGTGCAGCATCGTGCTCACATATGCCCCGACGTCTGCTCCTTCTGCACCTTCAGGAAGACCAAGAATCCTTAAATTATTCCTCCTCGCGTTATTCTCCAGCACCTCCAGTCTTTCCACACATCGTTTATGGTGTGCCTCGTGCATCTCCGTCTTCACCACCAGGCCTTGTATATCGTCCTCGTTCTCGGCAGCCTTTGCCTTCACGACCCGAAGCTCCCGCTCCTGGGTCTTTTGCTCATCCTTTAGCCCTTCGATCGCCTGTAATATCGGGGCCAACAGCTCCTTCTTCATTTCCTTTTTAAGTTCTTCCACGCAACATTTCAAAAACTCTTGTTGTTCAGGGCCCCATGTTAAACTGCCACCTTCCGTCGCCATCTTGGTTCTTGCTTGCCTTCCTTGCCGCTGCTCCTAAGGATCCACTGCAATCTGGCTACTTCCCTCTCCTTTTTCCATCCGTTTCCAGGGGGGATTCCCTTCTGGTTTACCGCACAGTGCTTCTAGCCGTTAAAATTGCCGTTGGGGCTCTTATTAAGAGCCCAAAAGTCCGTTCCACCGGGAGCTGCCGAAACGTGTGACTTAGCTGGTCATCGCCGCACCCGGAAGTCAATGTATTACATTAATAATCCACCATGTGCATCTGTGCTCTGCTGTTGCCCTTGTGGGCTCCACCTATGGGCCATTGTATGGTATTACCCATAAGGGAACATGTTGGGTCCTGTATGGGCTCCGCCCATGGCTCCTCCCCTTGAAGGGAGGTGTAAAGAGCAGTCGACCTGTAGGCGGCTCTCAGTGTTAGATCAGTCGCAGGCAGGCACTGTTCTGTTGATTAAAGCCACAGTTTATTTCTACTCTTGTCTCGAGTGAATTGATGTTCGCATCAATTTAATCAACTACAACGCCACTATGGAATCGGCCCTCAAACCTGACCGACTGGAACTCGATCCGCAGGCCGCGGAGGCAAAATAAATTTTTTCGCACTGGCTCCGTTGCTTCAAGGCCTATCTCACCGCCTCCTCCATGCCTTCCATCACCGACGAACAGAAGCTGAGCCTCCTCCACGCACGGGTGAGCCATCAAATCTCTGTTCAACTCGATGAAACTTCCTCCTACGCAGACGCCCTTGCGATGCTCGAATGCCTCTATGTACGGACTGTGAACGAGGTCTACGTGCGACACATCCTCATCACTCGCCGCCAACAACCCGGGGAATCGCTAGAAGACTACCTACACAACCTCAAAGTCCTTGCACGCAGCTGCAACTACCAGGCCGTTACGGCCACTCAACATATGGACCTCGCCATCCACCTGGCGGGAGTCCGGTCCAACTACGTGAGACAGCGCCTACTCGAAAAAGGGGCCCTAGACCGGGATGAGACGGTAAAATTAGCCTCCTCTCTGGAAGTAGCATTCCGAAGCCTTAACGCGTTCCCGTCTGACCACGCGACCCCCTCGTGGACCCCCGACCAAAGAATACCCCAGGCCTGTGCCGCGCGGCTGCCCGCCCACCGTGGGGGGGCTACCCTGCTATTTCTATGGGCAGTCCCAACACGCCCAGCAGCACTGTCCGGCCCGTAACACGAACTGCAGCAGCTGCGGGAGAAAAGGACATTTCGCCAAAGTTTCTCTAGCCAGGTCCAAGAACTCTAAATCGCAGACCTGCCCCTCAGACTCACAGGCCCGCAGACCCCGCAGTGTGGCAGCGTCTGCCGACTCCGCCCCTGTAGGCGCGTCATCAGCCTCATGCTATCCGTGGGGGCAGCCATCTTCCTGCCCACACAGCAGGCCGCCATCTTGGCCATCCTCCCCCACGCGGCCCGCTACGTGCGATCCATGGGGGCCACCATCTTGAACGCCAATTTCCTCACCTCCCGACACGCTCGACCGACGGGGGCCGCCATCTGCTACGCCCCTTGACACGTGCGACCAACAAGGGCAGCGGGAGGGAATCATCGAGGCCAGCAATTGCTCCTTGAGAGCTCAGGTGGTGGTCGTCAAGACCGGGGAAAAGTTCAGGATGGTGGTTGATTACAGCCAGACCATTAACCGGTTTACGCAACTCAATGCGTACCCCCTTCCCCGGATCGCAGACATGGTTAACCAGATCGCATACTACCGGGTGTTCTCCATGGTGGATCTGAAGTCTGCATACCACCAGCTTCCAATCCGCCCGGAGGACCGCCACTACACGGCTTTTGAGGCAGACGGCCGACTTTTCCACTTCCTCCGGATCCCCTTTGGCGTCACGAACGGGGTCTCGGTTTTCCAAAGAACAATGGACCGAATGGTGGACCAGTACGGGCTGCGGGCCACATTTCCGTACTTGGACAATGTTACCATCTGCGGCCACGACCAGCAGGACCACGATTCCAATCTCCACAGACTTCTCCAAACCACCCAAACTCTTAACCTCACGTACAACAAGGAGAAATGCATTTTCTGCACAATCAGACTGGCCATCCTTGGTTACGTCGTGGAAAACGGGGTTCTAGGACCCGACCGTGACCGTATGCACCCCCTCCTGCAATTCCCTCTCCCCCACTACCCCAAGGCCCTGAAAAGGTGCCTCGGGTTCTTTTCGTATTATGCCCAGAGGGTCCCCAACTATGCGGACAAAGCCCGCCCACTAATCAAGGCCACCATCTTCCCACTGGCGACTGAGGCCCGCCAGGCCTTCAGCTGCATCAAGGTGGACATCGCCAAAGCCACAATGCATGCTGTGGACGAGTCCGTCCCCTTCCAGGTGGAGAGCGACGCATCAGAGGTCGCCCTCGCCGCTACCCTCAATCAAGCAGGCAGACCGGTAGCGTTTTTTTCGCGCACCCTCACCATCTCTGAAATTCGACACTCCTCAGTCGAAAAGGAGGCCCAAGCCATCGTGGAAGCCGTACGGCACTGGAGGCACTATCTCGCAGGTAGGAGGTTTACCCTCGTCACCGACCAACGATTGGTAGCCTTCATGTTTGATAATACGCAGCGGGGCAAAATCAAGAACGATAAGATCTTGAGGTGGAGGATCGAACTCTCCACCTATAATTACGATATAGTATATTGTCCTGGGAAACTCAACGCGGCACACGCGCCAGCGCGCAAGATGACCGACTACGTGCTATCCACGATGACCTCTGCCACCCGGGGGTCACCCGGCTTCTCCACTACATCAAGGCCCGCAACCTGTCCTACTCCACCGAGGAGGTTAGAGCCATGACCAGGGACTGCCAAATCTGTGCAGAGTGTAAGCCGCACTTCTATCGACCAGAAAAGGCCCACCTGGAAAAGTCATCCCGGTCCTTTGAGCGCCTCAGTATCGATTTCAAAGGGCCCCTCCCCTCCAACAACTGCAATACATATTTTCTCAACATTAACGATGAGTTCTCCTGCTTCCCCTTTGCGATCCCTTGCCCCGACATGACCACAGCCACCGTCATTAAAGCCCTACATGTTTGGTTTCCCCACTTGTGTCCACAGTGACCGGGGCTCGTCGTTCATGAGCGATGAACTGCGTCAGTACCTGCTCAGTAAGGGCATCGCCTCGAGCAGGACTACCAGTTATAACCCCAGGGGAAACGGGCAGGTGGAGAGGGAAAACGCGACGGTCTGGAAGACCGTCCTACTGGCCCTATGGTCTAGGAATCTCCCAGTTTCCCACTGGCAGGAGGTCCTCCCCGATGCGCTCCACTCTATTAGGTCTCTACTTTGCACGTCCACAAACTAGACCCCTCATGACCGCCTATTTGTTTCCCCCAGGAGATCCACCTCAGGGGCCCCCTTCACCGATCCACAGGAATGAAGCTCCAGAAGAGACGCTCCCGGAGTCTACGTCCTTCGAAATAGCCCAGAGATTGCTGGAATGACTAATCGCATAGTGAACAAGGTGAGCTGGATATTTCTTTTGTTCATCCTTCGCGACATTGGTGCCACAATTTGCTGCAAATGCAAATTGACGATGGCACAGTGATGTTAATGCCTCATGTGGGATATCATTAGCGCTGTACATGACATCAAAAGAAACTGGATGAATTAGAGAAAAATTAGATACTGAAAGAGGCATAAAGAGAGGGAAAGCGAGTGGAATAACATAGAGCAAAAACATAGACCGAATGGAAAAGTAAGAAAAGGTTATAAAGAACCAGAGAGGACACTGTTAACCCAGTTTGGGAATTGGTCCTTGAGAAGTTAACAATAAGGCAATGGCAAGGTGGGTGTACAAAGTGTGTAAGCATTCTTACTCATAAACTGCAATCCAAAGTTATTTTCTGAAAGAAATTATTTAATTTGCATTTCTGAGTATCAAAACAGATTGACACCCTGCAAATGATTGCCTTCTGACATTAATAGGAATGTGGATGGCACGCTTTGAAAAAAACTCTTGGCAAGAAGGATAAAAAATAACTTTAAAAAACCTCTCGGAAAAAATCACTAACTGCTGGATTGGCTCAACAGTTTAATTTGCTAATTTTCTGGTCTCCAATGTTGAGTTTCATGTCAGGGCAAAAATCATGTCATTAGCAAGTTTCTTCTTACCTTAATTACCAATCTGAAATGACAGTGGTGGGATTAATTTGCATTAGTGCATCAAATCCAACAATTTCATGACATGAAGTTAATTTCAATTGGGTGGCTCAGGGAGAGTTTGTAGATGTTTTGATTATGTCAAAGCTAACAGTGGACTGGCAGTGAAAATCTTCGAGGAATCTTTGAAGAATCCTAAGTCATGGAGTATCTCTTGGCCACAAGTGCCTAGGATTTGGTGAACTAATACTGTTAAATCGTCCTCAGTTTTCTGGAAATTTGTGATCGCCACACATAAACTTGCAATCTATAGACCCATAAACATCCGAGTGTATTTCCATCACGGTGAAGTAACAAACTACAACTACAGAAGAAATCTTTAGAAGTACTAAATTTGCTAAATTCTTCTGCACGCAAATTAGTTGTTTGCTGAAATTGAAATTTGCTAGCTTTCTTTGTAGAGTTTTACAGATTTTCTTTTATTCCTGAAGCACATTTCCCTGGGCAGAGATGTACCATCTTTAATTAGAAAACAAGGGATCTATTTTGCTTTTAGAGTCCCTTTTTCCTACTGAACATCAATCCAATTACAGGAATCATGTTGGCAGATATTGTGGGGGATTCTCCATCGGTTGACGCCAAAATCAGGAAATGCGATTGGGCGGAGAATAGCTTCCGACGCCAAAATCTCAGCAGGCACTTGTTTAACGCCAAATCGCAATTTTCCGTCACCTCGATAATGGCGTAAATGCGATGCGCGGCATGCGTAGTTTAAACATTGTTTGCATCTCATTAGTGAGGCCACCCACGATTCTCCGCCTCCGATTGGCCGAGTTCCCAATGGTGCCGTCCACGTGAACCTGGCATGGTGGCTGCTGAGTGAGAGAGAAGTTAGGACATGGAAAAGGGTGACTGCGGGCTGCTGGCCCGGACACTGGCTGTACTGGCTGGGGTGGGGTGCCAGCCAGGGCTAGGGAGGGGGTGTCGGGGGGGGGGGGGGGGGGGGGACAGGCCAAGAGACCAGGCTGACCCCTCCCACAGGGCTGCGGCGGTGCCCAGGCACCGACTGCCATTACAGTAGCCATCCTGCTGCGCAACCACTGACCACCCA
Organism: Scyliorhinus torazame; assembly: GCF_047496885.1. Taxonomy (NCBI): domain Eukaryota; kingdom Metazoa; phylum Chordata; class Chondrichthyes; order Carcharhiniformes; family Scyliorhinidae; genus Scyliorhinus; species Scyliorhinus torazame. Next base: position 134,571,734 of record NC_092710.1, read on the forward strand.
CCTTGGCCTTTGGTTCACCACAGTGGCACTGGCCGTATGGCTTCCCGCAACCCACCCCCCACCCCCCAGCCACACCACCCCTCCCACCCCAAACTCCCTGCTCAACTGGCCACGACCCACCAGCGGACCACCCAGGGCAACACCTACAGCAGGCCCCAGCAAGGGCAGTGCCAGCCAAAGGTACCCCTGGCATCAGGTACAGGCCCAAGGCCAGAGGCCCCACGGTTCCGGCCACCGATGGGGCAGGGGTGAGGGAATGGGGGAGGGAGGGGAAGGGACATGTGGGGGCGGAGCCTGCAGTGCCAATCTTGGTCACCGTATAGTCCGTTGAACCTAGTTTGGCACGGGGGTATGCACCACGCCAACATGTTGGCCTTTCACCGCCTGCAGACAATGGATTTTGGGAATGTGACCAGCAATGGTGGCCGCACTGGTCGCCACAGCCCTGAGGGATGCCCAGCGCTCTTATGCGCGGGAACCAGTAGTCGAAGGGGAGGTGGAAGCTGCAGCAGCGGAGCGTGCCACAGAGGGGCAGGTGGCAGCCACCCAAGCTGGAGAGTCAGCTGCCCAACAGGCCGAGGAGAAGGAGGTGCCAAAGAGGCACCGCATGAGGCCTTGTGGGCCGGGATTCTCCGAGCCTCCGCGCTGCAATCCCGCTCGGAGCGGGGGCGAATTATGGGGCGTCGCACTCACGATCGTGTCCGACGCCTTCCTGTAATTCTCCGGGGACCGCCAATCATGCACGCGCGGTCGACGCGACGCCGGTCGGGGGCCATTGAAAGATTCTTCGCCGACAACTGGCCAAGTTCCCACCGGCGAGGTTCATTCATGGTTCCACATGGCGGGAGCTCGGAGTGGCGGCTGCGGGCTCAGACCGCGGCCAACCTGGTGATAGGCAGGGGAATCCGTAACTGGGGGGGGCCTCCAGGACGGCCAGGCTCACGATCAGGGGCCACCGATCGGCAGGCGGGCACGATCTCGGGGGGCCTATATTCTCGGGCCCGGCCCGCCGTGTGGATCTGCCATGTTGCGCGGGGCCGCCGCGTGCATGCGCGGACCCGCGGACGGAAGTGCCGGGCCCCGTATCGGCAGCCGGAGCTGCGAGGAGCACTCTGGGGCCCTGCAGGTCCCCTTCAAAATGGAGAATCAATCTGGACTTTCTCCAGGAAAGTTCAGAGTGATTCGCGCCCGTTTTCTCACGGGCATAGCCCCATTATCAGAGAATTCTGCCCAGATCTTTGTCACAAGTAGGCTTACATTAACACTGCAATGAAGTTACTGTGAAAATCCCCTAGTCGCCACATTCCAGCGCCTGTTCGGATACACAGAGAGAATTCTGAATGTCCAAATTACCTAACAGCACGTCTTTCGGGACGAGTGGGAGGAAACCGGAGCACCCGGAGGAAACCCACGCAGACACAGGGAGAACGTGCAGACTCCACACAGACAGTGACCCAAGCTAGGAATCGAACCTGGGATCCTGGTGCTGTGAATCCACAGTGCTAACCATTATGCTACCATGCTGCCCAGCACCGCCTGACATTCGGTCACCTGCCGTTGAAGAATAAGGCTGCACAGAGAGACAGTGCGACACATCTGCCAGATCATGGCACCTCGCACCGCGGGGTAACGGTCGCCCTGAACATTTACGCAGGGGCTCCTTCCAGGCGCTGATTCGGGACCTGTCCGGGATCTCACATACCTACCGGTGCACAGGTGAATCCATGCTGTCCAGGTGGATCAATGCATCCATTTCGATGGGGGCCGAGCCCACTAGCAAGGCCGGGCAGCGGGGTTCGCTGCCATTGCCGTGATGCCGCGTGTCCAGGGAGCGATCAACGGGATGCATGCCCCCCTACAGGCATCCGCGCATAACAGGCTGCTCTATACAAACCAAATGGGTTTCACTCGATGAACGTTCAGCTGGTCTGTGACCATCAGCTGCGCATCATACACTGTGGTGCTCCGCATCGTATGACAACGTCTGCCTCATGCGCACAGTAGCACCTTCTACCTGGGTGATCCCTGCATGTGGGCTGGACATTCCATCCGAATCCCTGGGGTGTTGGTGATGGGGACAGTCGGGGCGCGGGGGGAGGAATGTCGAGAGCACGGGCCACCCACAGGGCGTGCACCATTCCCACCCCACCCCTCCCTCCCACAGCCAGCCCAGTCCAGCCCACCTCTTACACCCATCAGACTGATCACCGAGGCAGGTTGTAACGGTGATAACAGGTATTTATTGTGAACAAACATTTACAGATCTGTGCCCTATCCCCATTACTAAACTGTGCCCTGCAACCGTGCCAACCTAAGTGGTGTCTAACTTCTGGTCTTACGGGCCCTAACGCTACGTCTAGGTGGTTCCCCAGACGGTACATCAGGAGTGGAGGTGGCCTGCTGTGGCTCCTGCCCTGCAATGAGGGAACCCGTTGGCGCGCGTCTTCTGTGGCAACCGGGCCTGGAGGGTCACTGCTCAGGTGACCCAGGTGGCATGGTGCTGCCCTGTTCTGCCCGCTGCTCACCATATGCACCAGGGACAGGTGGGGGAGGGAGAAGTCACCGGCACGGGCCCCATCACCTCCTCCTCCCTCGGTGTAACCAATGGCACCGGGCTACTCCATGGGACGGGGGTGCAAGCGGAGCTATCCTCTGAGGCTCCCTCGCCAGGCTGAGAAGTGCCGCTGCAATGTCCAGGTGTCTCTGGCACATGGCTGCCTGCCAGAGGGCAGGCCTGTCCTGGGCCTCGGCCAGCACCTGCACAGAAAGCCCCAGGCCTTGCACATGCTGATACATAGCCGCGGTCATCACCCCCAATGCCTCCACCGCAGACGCCACCCGTGCGGTGTTGGTCTGAGTGGCACGCATGGTCAACACCACTTCCTGCTCCTGCACGTGGTTTGACCCCTCCACCTGTGCCTGCAGGTGCTGGATGTTCGCCGACAACCCCTCATGTAGTCTCTGGCTCTCTGACTGCATCTCCACTGCAGTTGAGACTGGATGTTCCAGAAGCCTGGGACTCTTCTGGACGACAGCTAGTTCCTGGGGTCAGCCTACATCAAACCGTCCGCCCCTCAGGTACTGCTACCTCTACCTGCTGTACCAGAGCAGCTGTGTGGTGCGCACCAGAGAGTGTCCCAGGGCCCTCTTCACTAAAGTGACCAGCCAAGGTGATAGTCTCTGGGATAGTGGAGGGGGTTGGAGATAGCTGTGACAGGAATTCACTGTCAACCTCCGATCCGAGCTCCGGGGTCTCCTGAATCTCGTGCGGAGGGCTGGTGGTTGAGCTGCTCGCCTCCTCACTCCTCAGCTCAACGGGGGACTCCAGCTCTGGGGGCAGCCGGATGGGCCCGCACCATCTCTGCAGGTCCTGCAAGACACAAGACAACATGCATGATAAGACTGTGGGCTGGGGGAGAGTGGGGGTGGGCGTTGGGGGGGAGGGTGGTAGGGGTTGAGAGTGGTGTGGAGTGAGAGTGGTGTGGAATGAGGGTGGTGTGGAGTGAGAGTGGTGTGGAGTGAGGGTGGTGTGGAGTGAGGGTGGAGTGGAGTGAGGGAGGTGTGGAGTGAGGGTGGTGTGGAGTGAGGATGGTGTGGAGTGAGGGTGGTGTGGAGTGAGGGTGGTGTGGAGTGAGGGTGGTGTGGAGTGAGGGTGGGGTGGAGTGAGGGTGGGGTGGAGTGAGGGTGGTGGGGTGGAGTGAGGGTGGTGGGGTGGAGTGAGGGTGGTGTGGAGTGAGGGTGGTGTGGAGTGAGGGTGGTGTGGAGTGAGGGTGGTGTGGAGTGAGGGTGGGGTGGAGTGAGGGTGGTGGGGTGGAGTGAGGGTGGTGTGGAGTGAGGGTGGTATGGAGTGAGGGTGGTGTGGAGTGAGGGTGGTGTGGAGTGAGGGTGGGGTGGAGTGAGGGTGGTGGGGTGGAGTGAGGGTGGTGTGGAGTGAGGGTGGTATGGAGTGAGGGTGGTGTGGAGTGAGGGTGGTGTGGAGTGAGGGTGGTGTGGAATGAGGGTGGGGTGGAGTGAGGGTGGGGTGGAGTGAGGGTGGTGTGGAGTGAGGGTGGTGTGGAGTGAGGGTGGGGTGGAGTGAGTGTGGTGTGGAATGAGGGTGGTGTGGAGTGAGGGTGGGGTGGAGTGAGGGTGGGGTGGAGTGAGGGTGGTGTGGAGTGAGGGTGGTGTGGAGTGAGGGTGGTGTGGAGTGAGGGTGGTGTGGAGTGAGGGTGGTGTGGAGTGAGGGTGGGGTGGAGTGAGGGTGGGGTGGAGTGCGGGTGGTGTATTAACAAACGTGTCATCGAGAACCGCAACTCAGCGGGTTCTCAGTTCCTCGCTCGTGGCCGACCTCCAAGTTGGAGACCTCCCATTCCTCTGAGCCGCCAGGCATGTCCAAGGTCCTCTGCTCCGCCATGGTGAGGGGCCACAGTCTGGTTGTCCCCTCCGATCTTCTCCCGCTCCCGGTCGTAATTCACGGCCTTCTCCTGTGGGCGGGGGGGGGGGTGTCACACAGACACACAACGACAGTAATAGACAGTCCGTCGCATGCAGCCCAGGAGGTATGTAGCTGGTGGCCTCAGTGGTCAGGGCACCTAGCCATGGCGGCTGCTATGGGTGCTGGCATGTGGGACAGGGTGGGGATTCCGCCGTTCCCCAGGGTGAGGAGGGGGCGGGTTATGGTTGTGTGGTGGGGCAGAGTCAATGTCGGGGCATGGTGCTGCCTACTCATTCTGTCCGCACTGCGGAGGTCGTGAAGTTTTTTTTGGCACTGCATGCTGGTATGGGCGACATTGCCCACAGCGCTGCCTGCCTCTGCCACCTGTGCCCAGGCCCGACGAACGGTGGCACCTGGCGGCCTTCCTCCCGGGCCAGGGTACAGGATCATCCGCCGCTTTTCCACAGCGTCCAGGACAGTCTCCAGGTTCATGTCCGTGAACCGTGGCGCTGCTGTCCTTCCAGCCATCTTAATGGCTGGGATGATGTGTGTGGGGGGGAGAATCGTTTATATGCGGCTTGTCAGCATGCTGAGTGTCAATCACGGACCCGGCGAATCTGGCACCGTTTTTCATTCGAATTGTTGGGTTCCATGTGGTGCCGATGCTAGCCCATTAATAGTAGCGGAATCGGCGCCGATTCTTCTGTCGTGAAAGTCCACAGATTCTCCGTTGGGGTCGACACTTAGTGCTGGATTCTCCGATTCTGCAGCTATGTCTTCACGCCGGCGTGGGAACGATGGCGTTTTATGCCAGAAAAAATGCCGTAATCCTCCATGTGGCTGGGGGCTAGCATGCCGGCAGCACCATCTCCAGCTGCCGATATGGCCCAGAGAATTGCCGGGTCCATGGCCGCGCATGCGCAGGGCGGTGGCCTGCAGCGGCCACGCCATGCTACATGGCGGACCCAGCCTGTGAAATCGTGCCCCTACTTTGGCTGGCTCGCGCGCCCCGGACTACTAACCCACAGTGCCCCCAGCCCCTACCCCGACTGTGGTGTCGCTGGACTGAGTCTTCAGCCGCCACGCCGAGTTCCCGAAAGATGAGATCACACGCGACTGTTGCCGTCGGGAATTCAGCCGGTCGGGAGTGGAGCATCGGATGGGGCGGGCTTCAGGCAATGTCCTGAGGCCATCTATACACTGCTTAGGAGGGGGCGGAGCACCGCGAAAGCAGCGCCACCCCCGATTTGGTCGGCAACGTTGATTCTCCGGCCGATTGTCGAACGCGATTTTGGCATCGGCGACTGGAGAATCCAGCCCATTATTTAATGTGTGGTATGAAAGAGACACATTAAGTAAACTAACCAAGTCTGCGGAGAACGTTCTGAACCATACCAAATTGAAAGTCTTGTATTCTTGGCTGATCTTCACTGAGACCATGTGGCACTACAACTGGCCTTAGTATTCCTAGGGAAAGAAAAAAAATGACCTGACCACAATTAAGTAACTCCGGGGTTTCAGAGAAGCCGGAGCTCATGGAGAGGAGGAAGGCCGATGTCTTGGCCTTCGCCTCTCTGATTGTACGGTGGCGAATTTTGCCGGAGTGGAGGTCTGCATCGCTACCGGGGATAGCGCCTTGGTTGGGTGACCTTTATCATAGAATTTACAGTGCAGAAGGAGGCCATTCGGCCCATCGAGTCTGCACCAGCTCTTGGAAAGAGCACCCTACCCAAGGTCAACACCTCCATCCTAACCCCGTAACCCAGTAGCCCCACCCTACACTAAGGGCAATTTTGGACACTCAGGGCAATTTATCATGGCCAATCCACCTAACCTGCACATCTTTGGACTGTGGGAGGAAACCGGAGCACCCGGGAATCGAACCTGGGACCCTGGAGCTGTGAAGCAATTGTGCTATCCACAATGCTACCGTACCTGCAGACTTCCTGCGATTAGAGAAGATAAAGTATAAGTTAAGGGTCTCTTCAAGGGGGTTTGCGAAAAGGTGGGCGATGTTTGTGACCGTGTTTGAGGAGCTGTTTGTTGCAGAGGTGGGGGGGTGAAAAAGAGAAAAAATCTGTACAGACTGTATGGTTGATTGTTGGGAAGTATGTTTCCCAGAGTGTTTGTTCACTGTAACCTGTTTTGATACATGTTTGTATCATGTTTGTTTGTTTGGGCAGCACGGTAGCACAGTGGTTAGCAGAGTTGCATCATAGCTTCAGGGTCCCAGGTTCGTTTCCCGACTTGGGTCACTGTCTGAGCAGAGTCGGCACGTCCACCCCGTGTCTGCATGGGTTTCTGCCGGGTGCACCGGTTTCCTCCCACAGTCCAAAGATGTGCAGGTTAGGTGGATTGGCCATGATAAATTGCCCTTAGTGTCCAAAAAGCTTAGTTGGGGGTTACTGGGTTACGGGGATGGGGTGAAGCCGTGGGCTTAAGTGGGGTGCTCTTCCCAAGGGCCGGTGCAGACTCGATGGGCCGAATGGCCTCCTTCTGCACTGTAAATTCTATGATTCTATGAAAATACATTTAAAAAAACAATTAAGTAACTCCCGCTGGGAGTACGTACATGGGGATGTTGCGTTCAGTCAGATCCAACATCGACTGTGATGACCCTCCAGTGTTGAATACTAAACGTATCAATAATCACGATCCAAGTTCACACAAATAGTAGCAACTTTGTAACGCATTGGATGCCCATCAGTACTTGAGCAGCCATAGATCATCATGTATCGCTATCAGAAATACTGGAAGAGAGTAATAACCAAAAGCGGGAAATAAAAAGGGTGACAAAAATAGTTCCTATTAGAATTCAAGAAAGATCAAGGCCATAGTGAAAAGTCTATTTTGGAAACAATACTCACGCAATATTTTTATCAAACTTTCAGACAGAAGATAACTTTTCAAGATAGATGTGAATGACTATATGACATACTAGGAAAGCAGTGTCTTTGTTTTTTCAAAATAAATATAGAGTACCCAATTCATTTTTTCCAATTTAAGGGCCAATTTAGTGCGGCCAATCCACCTACCCTGCACATCTTTGGGTTGCGGTGGCGAAACCCACGCAAACACAGGGAGGATGTGCAAACTCCACACGGACCCAGAGCCAGGATCGAACCTGGGACCTCGGCACCGTGAGGCAGCAATGCTAACCACTGCGCCACCGTGCAGCCCTCAGGAAAGTATTGTCAACCCAATATCAAAGGCTAGTCTTGGCCATGTCTACTTGGGACAGTGTAACAGAGAAATCACCTACAGGCCCTTTTTATCATCCCAGATGATCAAACAACATGGTTACGCAGCAACAAAGGATTGGTCGTCTGGGGAGTGAGGTGCTGCTGGGGAGTGGAGGGGAAGCAACCCATGAAATAATTTTTTAAAAATCAAGTTCACACACTAAAGCATGTCAACTTAGGTCATTGCTATTATTGTACAACAAAACAAGAACTGAAAATATCAGGTATGTATAATGCAGTCAACAACTGATTCACAATCAGCATTATAAAATCAATGCATTACTTAGATCACTATTCCCACATATTTACTCTTCTCATTGACACCCTAAAAAATGAATTGCCTGTTTGTACTGGAGACATAAATTTCATATTCATCAATAACCTAGATTTTCAGTGAAAATGGTTTGAACGTATATATTTCTTTTGAACCCTATAATACATGTGTATTCTGTAGGTAATACATGGAGGTACGTTTTACACTTAGACATATGTTGAAAATCTAAGATTGTGCCAGACCATTCCACGTTTCACAAAGCAGACACTTCAGCTGCATTCTAACACCTTTTTTATTGAACTGCAGCCAAACAGAACATTTTCTTCAAACGTTACCATGCCAGTACATTTGGGAAACTATGGCCCCAGGATATACATAACATTTAATATTCAAGTGATATATTTGCATATGGTTTGTAGGAACGAGGGGGAGATGAGTAGAGTTTTTTTAAACACAGTGAGTTGTCATGATCTGGAATGCACTGCCCAAAAGGATAGTGGAAGCACATTCTGTAGTAACTTTCAAAAGTGAACTGGATATTTATTTGAAATGAAAAATGTAAGGCTATGGGATATAACAGGGGAGTGGAACTAAAGGATTGACCTGTCTCCTATGTTGTATGATTCGAGAAATTCTTTCACAACGCCATTATTTCTCCTTCTTCTTTTGGTTGAACATTCATTAGATTCTCGTAAATAAATTAAATACTCTGAGAAAAAGAGACTTATGAGCCACAAAATATTGAAAACTAGATATCTGGAAGTGAGTTCATATGTCACAATCTAATTAACAGGACTTGGGTCATATCATGAATAATAGCAGCAAAGATTAATTGTACTTGCGAATTTCCTATCTTCTATCTACCAGTTCTATTTAATTTGCTTGTCAGTCCTCTGCTCAATTTTTCCCCCCAATTTATTTTCCCTGGTGATGGCTAATTTCCCTTATGTGCACTGACAATCACAACAGGATATTAATACCTCACAACATCATCAACAAGCTGTTAGTGAATGATACAGTGACTGCTATTTTCTGGCAAGACTGCGTGGATTATCACTTGAGATATTTTCAGTGATAATATAACCACATATGAAACCTGAAACAAATTAAAACTGACCCCCAGAAACTCAAATGGCTTATTTTTTGTTGGACGGAGTAAATTTGATAGAAAGGTAATACCAATTGTGGTAAAGGTGGCTGCTATTAGGCCCATCATGCTGGTCCACTTACCAAAGCCATTTGTTGCAACCCCATTTTCCTGCTCTTTCCTTATGTCTGTTGATAATTTTCTTCATGTGTTTATCTTATTCTCCTTTCAGGATCATGATTCATATGGTTTCTTCGTACTTGTAAGGGGATTCCGCATCCTGGTGAAAATTGCATCTTGAGAGTACACACAACTTTACTCGGTAATAAACTTTGGTCTTGTTGTCATGGTGAAAGCAAAAACCTCAATGAGGAGCGCTGATTTGTGATCGCGGAGATTGTCTTATATTTGATCCCGTGGCATCATAGGTCATTTGGATTGGCTACAGGCTGTAGCCAAAGGTTCATGCCTGCCGATAACTTAAATAAACTGTTCTAATTATTTTCTTTAAGCGGGGTTTCTCCAAGTGCAGTGGGCCCATTAACACACTTTATCGCTTCAGGTGAACCGTAGCAACTTGGGAAATCACCTCAGGGGGGACGAGACGAAGTGTGAAATTCACTGGAATGTTTCAGCGCAAAATTCTTAACCAATGAGTCAGTGATCAAGAGTGAACATTTAATTCCCTGCAAGGGAAGAAAAATGATGACATTGAACCATTCAGACCCTGCACAGGAGATATTTGTAAGCTTAACTGTCACAAAGTGCCCACCTATAGCCACAATGAGAGATGGTAGGGTGGGTGAGGAGGGGCAGTGCGGGAGAGGGGGTTGGAGAGATAGAGGGAGGAGAAGGGAATGGGAAGAAGCGCAGGGGCAAATAAAGACAGAAAAACAGAGGGGGCAGAAATGGAGGAGACGCTGATAAATTTAATCTTAAACTGAGTTGTGAATTTGGCTTTAAACAAGCAAATTCTTTCAAAAAGGATTTCTGGGGCATCACTGAGAAAGGGATTAAATGCTAATTTTACCTGCAAATTTCTTCTTTCAGGTCCCATTTAACGCTGGGTCTGTTTACATAGGTGCCACCTCACCTCTGGTACATCCTTTATTCCCCTCACCCTTCTGTGACTCATTCCGTAAGTACACTCATTATTTCAGGTTAGTAAGATTTTTTTGCTACGTTTTCATCATCTGCAAAGCAAATGTCAGAACTGCACCCACATTCTTAACATTTCCTCACTGCTCCTGTGCAGTCCTGGAGGTGGCAAAAACTGACAACCTCACAATGATGTGTTGCTGCATATTTGATCTTATTTATGCCTTGACATGCAGACATCATGGCAACCTACTTCCATTATTGGATTGAGGTTATTCATGAAAGCCCACCTTCTCAACCTTTCCCCTTGCCTGAGGTGCGGTGATCCTCCGGTTAAATCACCACCAGTCAGCTCTCCCCCTCAAAGGGGAAAGCAGCATCTAATCATCTGGGACTGTGGCGACTTTACCGTACCATTTACAACTGAATGCATGTGCAGAAATTTAGTATTTCATCAAAGACACACAAGATTGGACCAGAAGCTACTGAAAAGTAACAATGACTGAACAATACATGTTGTCATCAATTTGCAAATCTTCCTGCAGCTTGTGATGAAGAATACATTGTAAATTGCTACAAGTGACTGGATGTCTTGTGACTTTCTATTGTTAGCTTCCTGAAAACACATCATCCCTTCAAACTCCATGAGTTACATCAAGTTGCACATGAATTGCCTTTTAAACTCAACAGAGAAAGTTATGCCTATTAATTAATAGTATATATCCTCAAAATAATTTGTTAATGACTGTCATTTACCTCTGCTGGCCCAGAAAGAGACCAATTATAAGTGTGGAGTTTAATTCCTAAGGCAATAAATTGTTGGTGGAAATTTTTTTTTTTTTAAATCAAATGTTTAATTTTGACATTTTAATCTTACACTTCCTATCTGTATCTTTTTTTAAAAATATACTTTATTGACATTTTTTTCCCTGAGCAACATTTTTCCCGCTTACAAAACAAGCGAAACGATAACAGTAACAAAACAGAAATTTTTAAACTTTTTAACAACAATAATAATAATAATAATATACAAGTAACAAAACCTCGTACTCTATTGACCTAAACTCAACTGCCTCCCCCCCTCCCCCGCCCCCGCCGCCCCCCCCCCCTCCCCCCCCGGGTTGCTGCTGCTGGTCATCCGTCTTCCCTCTAACGTTCCCCTAGGTAGTCGAGAAATGGCTGCCACCGCCTGGTGAACCCTTGAGCCGATCCTCTCAGGGCAAACTTTATCTGCTCCAATTTAATAAACCCCGCCATATTGTTTACCCAGGCCTCCAGTCCGGGGGGTTTCGCCTCCTTCCACATGAGTAGGATCCTGCGCCGGGCTACGAGGGACGCAAAGGCCACGACATCGGCCTCTTTCGCCTCCTGCACTCCCGGCTCTTCCGCAACTCCAAATAGAGCTAATCCCCAGCCTGGTTTGACCCGGGCCTTCACCACCTGCGAAATCACTCCCGTCACTCCCTTCCAATACCCTTCCAGTGCCGGGCACGCCCAAAACATATGTGCGTGGTTTGCCGGGCTCCCGCCACACCTCCCACATTTGTCCTCCACTCCAAAGAACCTGCTCAATCTTGCCCCCGTTATGTGTGGTCTATGTAGCACCTTAAATTGAATCAGGCTAAGCCTGGCGCATGAGGAAGAGGAATTTACCCTGCTTAGGGCATCAGCCCACATACCCTCCTCTATCTCCTCCCCTAATTCTTCTTCCCACTTTCTTTTTAGTTCGCCCACCGACTCCTCCCCCTCTTCCCTCATATCACTATAAATCTCTGACACCTTGCCCTCTCCGACCCACACCCCTGAAAGCACCCTGTCCTGTATCCCCTGTGTCGGGAGCCGCGGAAATTCCCACACCTGTTGTCTAGTAAACGCCCTCACCTGCATATATCTCAAGAAATTTCCCCGGGGTAGCTTATACTTTTCCTCCAGTGCTCCCAAGCTCGCAAAAGTCCCATCTATGAATAAATCTCCCACCTTCCTAATTCCCAACTGGTACCAGCTCTGAAATCCTCCATCCATTCTTCCAGGGCTCCCCGCACCCCTCTCTGTCGCCTCCACTGTCCCCATATGTTCAGTGTTGCCGCCACCACCAGGTTCGTGGTGTACATTTTCGGTGAGAGCGGTAGCGGTGCCGTCACCAGCGCCTCTAGACTCGTCCCTTTACAGGACCTTCTCTCCAGCCTTTTCCACGCCGCTCCCTCACCCTCCATCATCCATCTACGTATCATTGCCACATTGGCGGCCCAATAATAATCTCCCAAGTTCGGTCGTGCCAGTCCTCCACTGTCCCTACTGCGCTGAAGGAACCCTCTCCTTACTCTCGGAACTTTCCCTGCCCACACAAAGCTCGTAATGCTCCTATCTATTTGATTAAAAAAGGTCCTGGTGATTAAAATAGGGAGACATTGAAATACAAATAAGAACCTCGGGAGGACCATCATCTTAATTGCTTGCACCCTGCCCACCAGCGATAAAGGCTGCATGTCCCACCTCTTAAAGTCCTCCTCCATTTGTTCTACCAGCCGTGTCAGGTTAAGTCTGTGCAAGGTTCCCCAGCTCCTAGCGATCTGAATCCCCAAGTATCGGAAGTTTCTTTCCACTTTCCTTAGCGGTAAGCCTTCTATCTCTCTACTCTGGTCCCCTGGATGTATCACATATAATTCACTCTTCCCCATGTTTAACCTATACCCCGAAAATTCCCCGAACCTCCTCAAGATTCGCATAACCTCTATCATCCCCCCCGCTGGGTCCGACACGTATAGCAATAGGTCATCCGCGTATAACGAAACTCGGTGTTCTTCTCCCCCTCTAGTCACCCCTCTCCATTTCCTGGAGTCTCTCAGCGCCATGGCCAGAGGTTCAATTGCCAGCGCAAACAACAATGGAGACAGCGGGCATCCCTGTCTTGTTCCCCTATACAATCGGAAATACTCCGATCTATGTCGACCTGTAACTACGCTTGCCGTCGGTGCCCCATAAAGTAGTCTAACCCAGCGAATAAATCCGTTCCCAAACCCAAACCTCCTTAACACTTCCCATAAATACTCCCACTCCACCCTATCAAATGCCTTCTCTGCGTCCATTGCCGCCACTATCTCTGCCTCCCCCTCCACTGAGGGCATCATTATCACCCCTAATAGCCGTTGCACGTTAACATTCAATTGTCTCCCTTTTACGAACCCTGTCTGGTCTTCGTGCACCACCCCTGGGACACAGTCCTCTATCCTCGATGCCAGCACCTTTGCTAGCAGTTTGGCGTCCACGGTCAATAGTGAAATAGGTCTATAAGACCCACACTGCATCGGATCATTGTCCCTCTTCAAAATTAGCGATATCGTCGCCTCCGACATTGTCGGGGGTAGTGTCCCCCCTTCCCTGGCCTCATTGAACGTCCTCGCCAACAACGGGGCCAACAAGTCCACATATTTTCTGTAGAATTCCACCGGGAACCCGTCTGGCCCCGGGGCCTTCCCTGCTTGCATGCTTCCCAGTCCCTTAATAACCTCGTCCACCTCAATCGGCGCCCCCAGGCCTGCCACCGCCTGCTCCTCCACTTTCGGGAACCTCAACTGAACTGCTGCATCCCCTCCTCTCCCTCTGGGGGCTGAGACCTATACAGTTCTTCATAAAAGGTCTTAAACACCTCATTTATCTTTCCTGCCCTTCGCACGGTGTCTCCCCTTTCATCCCTAATTCCTCCTATCTCCCTCGCTGCTGCCCTCTTTCGCAGTTGGTGCGCCAACAGGCGACTAGCCTTTTCCCCATATTCATACCTCCTCCCCTGTGCCTTCCTCCACAGTACCTCCGCCTTTCTGGTGGTCAGAAGGTCAAACTCGGTCTGGAGTCGTCTCCTCACCCTGTACAGCTCCTCCTCCGGGGTCTCTGCAAATTCCCTGTCCACCCTTAAAATCTCCCACAGTAATCTATCCCTTTCCTTGGCCTCTGTTTTCCTTTTGTGGGCCCCAATAGAAATCAGCTCTCCTCTGACCACCGCTTTTAGTGCTTCCCAGACCACTCCCACAGGGACCTCGCCGTCGTCATTGACCTCCAGGTATCTCTCGATACACCCCCTCACACTCCCTCATCCGCCATCAATCCCACATCTAATCGCCAGAGTGTTCTCTGCTCCCTGTCCTCTCCTACTTCCAGGTCCACCCAATGTGGGGCATGATCCAAAACCGCTATGGCTGAGTATTCAGCTTCTTCCACCCTAGAGATCAACAACCTTCCTAAAACAAACAAATCTATCCGGGAGTACACTTTATGGACGTGGGAGAAGAAGGAATACTCCCTAGCCCTGGGTCTAAGAAATCACCATGGATCCACTCCCCCCATTTGGTCCATAAACCCCTTAAGTACCTTGGCCGCTGCCGGCCTTCTTCCAGTCCTTGAGCTGGATCTATCTAGCCCCGGGTCCAGCACCGTATTGAAGTCCCCTCCTAAAATCAAATTTCCTGCCTCCAGGTCCGGAATACGCCCCAGCATCCGTCTCATGAACCCCACATCGTCCCAATTTGGGGAATACACATTAACCAACACGACCTCCATTCCCTCCAGCCTACCACTCACCATTACATATCTACCTCCACTATCTGCTACGATGTTCTTTGCTTCAAATGCTACCCGTTTCCCCACCAAAATGGCCACCCCTCTGTTCTTTGCGTCCAGTCCGGAGTGGAACGCCTGTCCCACCCATCCTTTCCTCAGCCTAACTTGGTCCGCCACCTTTAGGTGCGTCTCTTGGAGCATAACCACGTCTGCCCTTAGTCCTTTCAAATGCGCGAGCGCTCGGGCCCTTTTTATCGGCCCATTCAGGCCTCTCACGTTCCACGTGATCAGCCTCACTGGGGGGCTACCTGCCCCCCTCCCGTGTCGACTAGCCATTACCTTCTCTAGGCCAGACCCATATCCCGCCTCCGCGCTCCCGCTCGCTCCCCCAGCGTCGCATTCCGCCCCCGACCACCCTCTCTTTAGCCATTTCCTTTTGGATTTCCGCAGCAGCAACCCAGTTGTCCCTTCCCCCCTACCCCCCCCCCCCCCCCCCCCCCGCTAGATCCCTATCTAGCTTGATTGCTCCCCCCATATCACTTCCGTAAGTCAGCTGACTTCAACTGACCCCGGCTACTCCTGCTCGCCTATCTGTATCTTTTACTCTCATAATGATCTGAATCTTTCTTTCCCTCTCTTTATTTCCCTTTCTGCACCAGATGTAACATGACATTCACTGCTGATCCTGTCATTCACCAAGGTCCGTGATGCCTGTTGTACTTTCAGCAACTTATAAAACAAAATTTGAGCTGAAGAATAAATCTAACAAATCAGGACTCGCTCCAGCAAATTCTGGCCCATTAATTAGGGCAGAATTATTGCTCGCAGCTAGTCTGAGAAAAGCAGCGTAATGATCTGAAATTGTTGAATGTGCAAAATATTTAAAGGGCCTGAGCATTTAAATGAATCAACTGCACACTTCAAAAATGAATTGGTCCCAAGGGATTTCTCAGCAATGCAATCAAACAATGATTGACAATGAACCAAAGGAGGTGGTGTTCGGACAAGTAGACAAAAGCTTAGTCAAAGAGTAATGAAAGCTCTACAGCATGAGAAGCTTTCTCAGCTGGTTGAGGATCTCACCTCATCTGGGTCACAAGTACTAAACTCCGAAAAGATGAAAGAGCTAAAGAAAATCTGCAAATCATCAGAGGAATACATCCAGTAAGTTCAGAACGTTAGAGAAGGCTATAAAATGTCTCATCTTTCAATCAACCTCACAAACTATCTCCAGGGATTGAAGGCTGACAGTGCTGGAACAGGCCTCCAGATCATCATTAATATGTACTTAAAGTTTTCGATGGATGCTCGAAACCGGAAATAAAGTCAGCAAAATGCTTGAGATGTTCAGCAGGCCAGATGTGGAAAGAAACAGAGGGACTCAGGTGCAACTGAATCAGGAGATCCGTGACATTTATGGCATCTTCACATCTTTTGTGTCCTGAGCTATGTGTGGCCACCTCTCTGTGCAGCCTAGGCATCCCTTTGTTCAGTATCATCTATCTCATCCTCCATTGAGATGTTTCCGTCCAGGGCCTCACCATCCTCAAGTTCGCATCTTTCTGGAGCGCCATATCATGGAGAGCCAATCAGACCATCACAATGACACACTTGCAGGGAGGGTGTTGGAGGGCATTATCAACTGGTCCAAGAATCAGAATCATATCTGCAGAAGCCCAATGGCCTGCTCAATGGTGGTGACGTTGAGCAGATGGCATTGGTTGTATTGCCTCTATGTCTTGTCTGGGGTTTCCCTAAAGGGTGTGTAGCTGTATCTTCAAGGGCTATTCCCTGTCCCATAGGGTCCATCCATACACATTGGAAGATGCAGTAAAAATCATAAGCAGTGTGGACTGGCAGAGGATGAAGGAGCCATGGCATCTAACAGGGAAGCCAACACTCACACGCAGAGGAACTTATTTTTGTGGTCACAGACCAATTGGATGTTGAGGGAATGGTAGTCCTTCCTGTTAAGGAATCTCACTATCCAGATGCTGGGTGCCTTGATGGTCACATGGATGCAATTGGAACAATAAATGATGCCCCACAGAAATCTAGCAATTGCAGCAAAATTCAATGTCCTCTGTCCCTGCACGGTCCATTCCTTCGTGAATTGAATGTGCTGTCCAGCTCTAGCAAAGAGGGCATTGGTGATATGAGATGCAGTGATGTATCGTGTTTGCGAAATGCCACTTAGGTCCACAGCTGATTATTGGCAGACTCCAGAAGTAAAAAGGTTCAAGGCCAGAATGACTTTGACGGTTACTGGTCATAACTGTGACCATCTGTCTGGTGAGTTGAAGTCTCCTGAGGCATTGAGTTAGGATCTACCACTGTATTGAATTGTGGCACCAGTGCCCTCATGCCCTTCTCTCCTGTTATTCAGGGTTCTTCCCTTCCTGTGGAAGGTGTTATGTCCCTCATCATGATTGGATCTGACAGGCATACTCCCATTGCCAACCGCAGCCATCCTTTTGGACAGGCGGTCACACAATGTGATTGACAGCCATGATTCTTGATCTTCTGACCCTGTGATGCCATGGGGATTTTGATCCAGTTTAATACTCAAGTACTGATTGCCCACTCTCTTTGCCATCTGTTCAACCTTTATAAATGCCAAGTCCAACTTGTGCCCCACTAACCCTATAAGGAGGACAGGGTGATTTCCCCAGCAGCACACATAAGCGGCTACCTACCCTTTACTTGTGTCCTTTCAGGTGATCCTTCACAGAGAGCTCCTGAAACTAGTGCACCCCTTTCGAAATTTCACCCTGCAGCTCAAACAATCTTTCAGTGAGTTTTTAAAAGAGCTTTAATCGGTCTCAGTTTTGAGGGGAGCAGGATTGTGGTCCTAACCTGGTTAACAGTACCAGCAGCAAGAACGATATCCTGAAAGAAGCATAGTGACCCATGCCAGTATTGTTAGGGCCCTCACATTTCCATTCCTGACCTACGGGATGTCTGAAAGTTCAGCCCTTTGCACTCTTTCAGGAGCTGCCAACTGCTCATTTCCAATATCTACAGTTTTTATTTCAGATTATCCCCTAGGCCAGGGAATGTGCATTCCAGAATAGATACTTGAGAAAGGGATGAAAATAAGTTGCACTGTTAAAAATAATAAATAAAGAGGCAATGACTGGTCTTGTGTCCCTTGGGCTAGAATACTAGAAGTCATAATGAGCCCATTATGTCCACTACTGTACGAACAAAACATGTGTGATTTACATGCATGGGCTGCAGCTCCATGAGGCTGCTAACAGAACTTTGTTTCCTTTCAAATAAAACTGTTTTGTTCCAGTAAACAACCTGATCCAGAGTGGCATTTTCATTCATAAGTAAATTAACGTAATGCTTTTGATTAATTTTGTTTCAGTCGATTCTCACGGAATCTAGACAACTTCACAGAAAATCATTGTTCAATTTGCTTTTCAGGTTCTCGATAACTCGACGGAGGCATGTATATCTCAAAAGAACAGAGGAAGAAATTGAAAATATGAGTTCAACAAACAGGTACCATAAACAAGCAAACTTTGTGCTTGATAGGTTCAAAAATATAAAACACTTTTGAAGAGCATTTGTGTCAATGACCTTTGTGAGTTATGCGATTTGTGTCGCTTGGAATTTACTCTGCATTAATAGATTTGTGAGAGGCCTTTCAGTCATAGAAGTCCTTCACAATTCAATCTTATCACTTTTCTGCCTCAATCCCAAATTCCAAATAAAATTGGGAACTGAGTGCATCATTCCTTATGCAGAAATATAAAGTGAAGAGAATCCTGAGAAGAACAATCACAGATGATCTCCTGTTATCAGCTAGAGCTATGGACAGGTGCATAGGGAGTCCCTTTAAAATTCGGCAAAGTCCTTTCCAGTGTCGCTCCTATTTGTGTGCATTCTAATGGGTGAATGGTTCTCTTAAAGAGTTGTACGTTTACTAGTGCATTCTGGTTAATTTGTAACTTCAAATTTGACATGCTCTTAACCGAAAAACTATTTTGAAGAAATAAGTTACATTCACGGTACATTCATGTTATTTGTATTCAACAGAGTAATGAGGCTATTATTTCCCATGAAGCTACTTAAAGTGCTGGTCTCTCTTCTTAGCTGCATTCTCCAGATAGTCACAGGGGCTCGTTCTACCCCTTCATGCATCCCTTCCTGGTTCATGGCAATTCACTTTCCCCTAACTCTCATCAGTTCAGAGAGGCACTCAGGCCCTGTTACCTTCTTAAAGGTGTAAAGCTACAAGAGCTTACAGTTCAGCTGCAAGTTTCCATAGAATCGCTACAGTGCAGAAGGAGGCTGTTATAACCTGCCTGCTTACCATTGGCTGGGGACTAATGACAATCCCACAATCCTGTGGGAGTATGAGCTTCCCCAATGTGAGGGGGGGGGGGGCAGAGCGGAGAAACCATTAGCAGACTCCCTGTATAAATAAAGCTGGCCAGTTTGGAACAAGGAGGAAGGAGTGAGCAGCAAGGGAAGTTGCTGCTGTTATATATATATGTTATTGTAAATAAATGTTATTTCTTTTTATCCTTAAAACTCGTGCTGGATTCTTCGTGGCCTTCACAAACTGGCGACGAGGATGGGATTCGAACCCACGCGTGCACAGCATAATGGATTAGTAGTCCTCACAATCTTCCTCTGGTGCCTCACTCAAAGTCTACGCAGGTCGTTACAGAACCGCATGGAGATAGAGACGCCGAGATGACGGAGGCAGCAGACTCTGACTCCGAGATGGAGAAAGGCAGGGGCTGGTTTAGCACAAGGCTAAAGAGCTGGCTTTTAAAGCAGACCAAGGCAGGCCAGCAGCATGGTTCAATTCCCGTACCAGCCTCCCCGAACAGGCGCCGGAATGTGGTGACTAGGGGCTTTTCATATTCATTTGAAGCCTACTTGTGTCAATAAGCGATTTTCATTTTCATTTCATTTCTTTTTTTCACAGGACGCATCAGAGGGGGAATCCTCGGGCCCACGGGCCGTGGATGTACAAACGTTACGCCGTTCATCACGGAAGCGCCGGTCTCCGTCTTGTTACACGCCGCCCAATCCAGCGCCTTGTGCAAATGGTGTCCGGCCTGCGGCAAAACGAGTCCGACGCCCTCCTTCGCCAGGGTCTTCGGTGGATTCCTTGGACTTTGGGGTGGAGGGATGTTATAACCTGCCTGCTTACCATTGGCTGGGGACTAATGACAATCCCACAATCCTGTGGGAGTATGAGCTTCCCCAATGAGGGAGCGGAGAAACCATTAGCAGACTCCCTGTATAAATAAAGCTGGCCAGTTTGGAACCAGGAGGAAGGAGTGAGCAGCAAGGGAAGTTGCTGCTGCTGTTATATATATATATATATATGTTATTGTAAATAAATGTTATTTCTTTGTATCCTTAAAACTCGTGCTGGATTCTTCGTGGCCCTCACAAAATAGGCCATTTGGTGCATTGAGTATGCACAAGCCCCCCCTCTGAAAGAGCACCTTACCTCAGTCCACCTTACCGAAGCAGCACATCTTTGGATACTAAGGGGCAATTTAGCATGGCCAATCCACCTAACCTGCACATCTTTGGACTGTGGGAGGAAACGGGACCATCCGGGGGAAGGTATATTAAACCTCTTCACCAATTATCTTACAACTTGAAGAAATCCAATAAATGTGATGGTAATGGCGTGTCCTTCAGCTCCACTGGGTCAGATTCCCTAATCTTGCTTCTGAACTGCCTCCATTTGTAATATTTATCATCAGTAAGATTAGTCAGACTAGTCCATAATTCCTAATACTCATTATTTAATCTTTCCAGGAAGCAGCAGATGTTCCAATTTTAAACTTTGTTTGGAATGACCTCTACCTGTGATGAGCTGCATAAATTTTGAATTGGACTTCGCCTGGCATCTGACCTCAATTTTTGAAGATTCCATCTGGTTCTGTTGCCACATTAAATTTTAGGCGTTTTAATGGACGCTTTAGTCTTTTTAGTCTAATTTTAGTCTTTATGAACTCAAATATAATAATATAGTTCCACATCATACCTATTTCTGTTCTATAGGTGTAAAGAAACAGTATTAAGCAGATAAATCTATGCCTCAGTCAACATTAAAATTAGAAACTGAACAGAAAATTGTTATATACCAATGTCAGACTATATATTTATTAGAAATATATATATATACATTAGAAAATATAATTTAAAAATAAATACATCAGATGATGTAAATGCACAGAATATTACATAAATTGACATGACATTCACTGACTGACATATGCTTATAGTTCTATTTGTTCTATTGCAACAGTAGTGGACTCGCCAACACTAAGGGTATTCAAATGGTCATTGGATAGACATATGGGCGATAAGGGAATAGTGTAAATGGGCTTTAGAGTAATTTACAACATCGAGGGCTGAAGGGCCTGTACTGCGCTGTAATGTTCTATGTTCTACAGTCTCATTGCATTGTACGAATCTTCCTAGTATAGACTTGACCCCACTCACAGGCAGGATATGACCTTACCATGCTCCCAGGCAGAACAAAATTTATCCTGCTGTCAGCCAGAAATATCAGCAGATTCAATGCAAGCTGATTTGCTCCATTCACAGTTGACTTTGCCATCAGGGTCGAGTCCCATTAAAAACCACGGGCTGGATTCTCCCAAAACGGGGCTAAGTGTTGACGCCGTCGTGAAGACTGTGGAATTTCACGATGGCGTCATCGGGCCCCCAGGTGGAGCCATTCAACGGCCCAAAAGGGGCTAGCATGGGTGGATCGTGCAGCACGTGACGGACTGGCTGCCGATTCGCCAGTCCCGTCATTGAAGCGGCACCGCGGCTCCAGTTAAGGATTCTCCCCCCTACACACAGCCGTCACAGGCAAGATGGCGCCGCGCAGGGCTACGCTGCAATCTAGGGACAGGGAGCTCGAGAGCCTCCTGGACACCGTGGAAGAGAGGAGGTTGGTGTTATACCCTGGACCAGGAGGCTGGACAACAGGCACCATTGTTCGCCGTGCGTGGGCAGAGGTGGCTGGCGCCATCAGCGCCATTGGGGCGTTGGCCAGGACAGCAGACCAGTGCCAGAAAAAGTTGCACAACCTCCTCAGGGCAGCCAGGCGAGTACCCAGCAATGTGCCCCTGACACCAACCCCCCAACCCCCATGACCCCCCCTCCCCATCCCAGGGGGACGGTCTGTTATTGAAAATATGGAAAGATGTGTCATTTGAAACATGGAAGTCTGGCAATATCTGATCTGAGAGAAACATGAGACAATACAGGGAAAGATCCCACAAAGGGTTAACAGCAGCTGCCAGGGAAGGATTGTAAAATGCAGATATCCTTGGTCAAGCAGGCTTTGCAAACAAGACAAACAGGATTTTTGTTTGAAGGTAAAAACAATGGTTCACACCTTCATTGAAATTAACTATCTTAGTAAGCAGCTGGAAAGGAAAGGATGAGGTACAGTTGAATTTGGTGACAATTCTAGGTGTGAAATTTTGCTAATACCAGGGTAAACTAAAGAAAACTGGAGACTATCAGTCTACGAGAAACATAATTTAAAGCCAAAATCAAGGTCAAAATTATGAGCTGAGGACACAATTGGAAAATAAAACTACAGAAATGACAGGAACCATACCAAAATTCACACCCCTTGAAACCAAAGCATTTTTGAATATCACAAAGGAACTTTGAACATCACAAAGGAAACAATGTAATCAGAGACCTGAGAGGTGTGGTTATGTCAAGATGAATACTTAGTTGTATTAGAATGTTTAGATCAAAGATACTTTTTACAATCAAAGTGAAAAAAGTTACTTTACTTAAAGTCATAAAAACTAAATAACTGTTAGAAAAATATATAAACCCAAAGAAAGGGGACAGCCAGCAGAACCAGAACTCAGAGGGAAAGAGGGGAGAAGGAACAAGCAGCTCAGAGTCAGATTACAGTCAGCTCGGCCATGGGAAATGGACAGGGCATAGCAGCCGAGCTAAAATAGCTAATACATCTAAGGAAGACTAGAATTTAAAGAGTAGGCAGAGTCAGCTCAGAGACAGCCAGCAGAGCCAGCTCTCATAGCTCGGTACATGGGAAAGACAGGACACAGCAACCGAGCAGAACAGTGAATACATCTAAAGAAGACCAGATTTTAAAAAGAAGATTGATTGTCAAGTTGGGTCTGAAAGTCCCTTCAACCAACCAGAAGGATCCAGAAGCAAGATCTTTTTCTTTCTGTAAAGAAAGTAATTGCAGCTTTTAAAAGAAAAAATATAATAATAAAATAACTGAATTTAACCTGGAATAGTGGTTATTCCAAAGTCTACTTTACTTACTTAGCAATGCGGGACCCAGGATCGATGCTACTAAGTGGTAAGTAGATGAAATCTTCGGTGAAGGTATGGGTTATACCGGGGGATAACTTGAAAACATAGTTTGACCTGAATAGCACCCACTGAAGCCTGCATCGGAGTCAGGGAGTGAGAATCCCTGTTCACCATTTAGAATGTCAGCCCTTTTTGGTATAGGGGGACTTCTAA
Organism: Scyliorhinus torazame; assembly: GCF_047496885.1. Taxonomy (NCBI): domain Eukaryota; kingdom Metazoa; phylum Chordata; class Chondrichthyes; order Carcharhiniformes; family Scyliorhinidae; genus Scyliorhinus; species Scyliorhinus torazame. The sequence continues at coordinate 134,594,923 of NC_092710.1, forward strand.
GAATAGTGGTGAGTTTTCAACAACAGGTCCCACCCCCACCTTGACCCACATGGCTGCACCCACCCATGCCAGGTGCAATGGCCAGGTGCTATGTGGACCAGTGCCATCAGAGACCCAACCCCCGGGCTGCCTGCACCGGGCCATCTAACATTGTTGCTGTTTATGTTTCTTCCCACCCCCCACCAGGAGAAGTCCGCACGAGAGCGGGAGAAGACATGAGGGGGACCGGAAGATCTGCGTCCATGCACTGTGCCTGAGCAGAGGGCACTCAACATCGTCGGCGGGGAGGGAGATCGCCGATACGGAGGTCGGAAGCGTCTACCAAGTGAGACCCCCTGCCTGATTGTAGCTCCTCACGACACATGTGTGCCCACCCCTCACCCCATCACCCCTCACCGCGCAGAGCAACAGCCCTCACCCCTCCACCCCTCAACCCGCACACCAACAGCCCTCCACCCCTCACCTCGCACACCATCAGCCCTCCACCCCACACACCAACAGCCGTCACCAACTCACGCCTCCGCCTTCCTAACCATACATGCTGTGTTATGCCTTACAGGACCAGTCGGCGATGGGCCCGGCCCATCTGGGGCCCACGTCCTCAGCCAGTTCTAGGTCTGGTGCCCACCAGGGGCCCAAGCACGGGCGGCGAGGGCAGCTGGAACACCAGCCCTCTGGCCATGACTACTCAGGACACCACGACCCAGGGGACAAACACAGAGGTCACCACGACCCAGGAACGGAAACCCAGGGGATATACACACAGCACACCATGCCCCAGGAGACCCTGGACTTCGGGTCCGATGACATAGACTTTCCGGCATTGCTGTTTCCAACACGATCTCAGAGACTATCACCTCGGTTGGGCAATTTCTGGAATTTTCTGTTTTTAATTTCAGATTTCCAGCATTCATCGTGTTTTGTTTTTGTGAACACAAGTGGAAGTTGGTGAATTGACAGAAAACAAAGTATAGGTAATAAATGTTTTCTGGTTTTGAGGGATGCAAGCAGCAGTGTCCCCCAAGAGTTATTTTGTGTTGCTTTACTCCGTACACACATACTTGGATCTAAATGATGTGCTCTGAGGAATACCTGATTTTCCTAACCTTTGCAGACTACTTGCGTAATCGAACCAAATGGGAACTATGTCGCATAGCGAGTGCGCTTGGTCGCCTGTTCTCCGGCACTCGAGCCCGAGAAACACAATGCTATCTGACGCAATTCCTTGCTGAAACTTCTCAGTGCAGGGAGAGATCCAGACACTTCAACCCCGGTCCAGACACCCAAAACTCCCTAAAGCCCCAACCAACCTGTACGGGAGTCCTCAGGCCTCCCCTCCACACCTCACGTGCACAGGGCATCCCAGGGCCCAATCACCGTGGAGCAAAAAAATGCCAGCTTGGCACGCCAGCCTGCCAGTGCCTCTTCCAAACCGCAGTTCCACCTAGGCACCTTGGTAGTGGCAGGCTGGCACCCAGATGGCACTTCCAGGATGCTAGGCTGACAGTGTCAGGGTATCAATCTGCCCATCTGGGAGCCTCCAATTCCCTGGGATGCCATTCCTTCTGGTGCCCGTTGGCGGAGACCAGTACTGAATGACGCTCCTCCAAGGTATCCAAAGTGAAGAGGATAGATCCCAACGCCTCGGTTACCTCAGGAAACTGCATATTAGAGTGAAACAAACTGTCTTGTTCTAGTATGCAGATTTGCCAAAAAATGATCCTGCCCTCAATGGGCAGGCTTCATATCGTGATGTCTCGTGAGATCGCGTTAGATCTCGCAAAGCACGGCGAGCCAGGTAGATCCCGGGAGCAGGATCTCCCGGCATTTACCGGCCACGTTGCGCCATGTTACACTGCTTTTTGGGCGCAGTATGGCACAGCATATTCTCACTGGTGTGTTTTAATAATATATTTCAAGAAGCCATTTTAAATCTTGGGCCATTCATTCCTTTAATTAGTTATATACTAAAAGGTAGATTCTTTACTAAAAAAGGTGGATTTTATCAATAACGCCTGACAGCTTTTCTACAGCATGACAAGTGAGGTAATGCTGGGATGATGTGGTGGACCAGAGCTCCAACTATCTAAACTCTCCATTGCTGTATATCAATATTCTGTGTATGAGACAGATACTCAAATAAAACCTCCTTTCAGCTTCTCCAGTGTCTAGCTGAGCCATACTAACCAGGAAGGCCTGGATTCTGATTTAATCCAAATAATTGGCCTCAGTGTCCATAGAATACTGTGTAAAATGTCTTTCTTTAGAATAAACCAAGGCCTGTTCAGATGAATGCAAATGATCTGCTGAATCTTTATGATATCTGTATAAAATTGCACCAATAAACAGTTCTTCCATGAAAACAAAACTCAAAAGATGTAGGTCAAAAACAATCAACAATAAAAGTAGCTGAGAACCTGGCTACACTAAGAAAGCAAAAGGTTGAATTGTGCAATCAAAAGAAGCGGTGAGGTCTAAAAGAAATAGAATGGTATTGTATAAATTCTGAAAAATAGTTTGCAGCAAATAGCACAAAAGATAGGGTGGGAAAGTGGACCCACAATCTTATTGAACAGAGTAGCTGGCTCGTGTGGCCTACTCCTGCTCCTATTTACTTTTTGTTTTTATTCTTAAAAAAATGGAGTTAGCGACCCTGAACCGTTAGAAGCAAAAGAAAGATCAACTGGTTAGTTCATTGATTCTTTGTGGTACCTCATGAAATATTGCAGACATGATAGTTTGCAGAACTAATTGTGTGTGACAGGTTGCATCTTTGAGATGCAAAACAAACAAGTAGCCTCCAAAAAGGTCCTGACTGACTTGTCAAGAACGCTGTTAATTAGACGCAACAAAGCAAAGGATAATAAATAATAGTCTCTTCTTCTGGAGGGGTATCCCAGCAGAATCCTGTGGAATCAAATGTGAATGGTTTGCAATGAAAGAGCAAAGATCTCATAACTTTTCCACCAAGTTGTTTTCTACCCTTGAGCCCATTTATTATTACCTGAATCCCCTCAGCTTTAGGCTAAACCGATAATCTTTCACGTGGAGCATTGTGAAATGCCTTTTGGATATACATGACAAACATCATAAAGTTATCGGACGTCACTTGTCAAATAAATCAACGAGGTTGGGCAAGCACAAACCTCCCTTTATGAATTCATGTTGACCACTGTTTAACAAGTTATCATTCTAATGATAATCTTCTTAAACCTGACAACCAGTTCATTATTTGACATGCGACTGAAGAAATGTTAATGGATCTGCAGTTGCTGCATCTTGTTGTGTTATGCTGCTTCGGATAACACAGGTGCTACATGATGCAGTCTTAACTAAAGGATGCTCCAGACTCTAAAATGAGTTCAACGTGTTTATTGAACTATTAACACAGTTCTCAAATGAGTTTGACTCTCTGCTAATCTAACTGTAGTAACTCAGTCTAACTATACAGCTTACTCTAAGCCACGTGCTAGGGTGTGATGCTGCTGATCAACCCTGTCTAACTCTCTAGATATCTGTCTGTGGAAAGAGGCAGAGCCTGTGTGTCCTGTTCTTTTCATATGGGTTGTGTAGTGCCCTCTTGTGGTAATGCCACCTATGGGTGTCCTGATTACCCATTGGTTGTGTCCTGTTCTGATGACCCATTGGTTGTATGTCTGCATGTCATGACATCTCTGGTGTTCCCTCTAGTGGTTACTTAGTTGTAGTGTATTTACATTAACCCCTTGTGTATATACAGTGATGCGTATCACTGCATCCCCCTTTTTGTGTGTTACATATTTTCTGTACTTCGTTGAAGAAAATTGTACAAAACAGGAGGATAAATGATGACATGTACAAGTTGTGCTGATATTGATGATTATACAATACCAATTAACATTTATGAGCCCAAACTTTAGGAATTGGTACGGTCAAGTGGCTTGCTTGTTTTGCTGTTGAAGTGGTGATGTTGATGCGGTCATTTTCTTGTGAACACCATCAGTGTTCCTGTGATCATGAGGTGTTCGAATGGTCGATTCACTTCGTTGTCTGATTTGGACTCTTTTTTTCTTCTGTGCTTGTGATAGCGATTATGTATGTCATCTTTCCTGAAAGCTGAAAACACCAAACGTGAATTGGTGAGATTCGGTGTTATGCGATGGTATGTCTGCACTCTTGCCATTGTCTTGAGCTGTGCTGTCACATTGTCCTTCATGTGCAGAGTTGTACCATGTCGTACAAGATGTTGTTCTATTGTTGTTGTTTTTGTTGTTTGTCGTGCTTGTTGTTGCTGTTGTTGCCTTTGTTATGCTCCTTGTCGTTGTTTTTGTTGCTGTTCTTGTAGGTTTTGTTGTTGTACTTGTTGCGCTCAATGACCGTTCCGTGTGGATAATTCGAGTCATTCTCAAAGTTACTTGTGTCAGTGTCCTTTGTGGTATCTGATGCTTCATTGAGCGTTTCTTCTTGAGGATTGTGAGAATGACCTGATGTGGCATTGACCTTGGTGGCATCACTCCTCTGTGGTTGATGTGATTCCTCTTTGATTCCTTGGTGCTCCTTTTCTGAAGTCATTTCTGGTTCACTTGAATCATCTTTGGTTTCTTGATGCTCCTCGTCCGGAGTCAAAATCTTCAAGATTTCATTTTCTTGTGTATAGGCTCGAGTGGATGAGGTTTTAATTGACGTGGTCTCACTGGACTCACGAGTAGTTTCACTTTGATTGTCGAGTGCCTCTGTACATACGAGCTGAGATCTGCCAGTCTCGCTGTGATGTTGCACATCTTGTATGGGAATTGTGATGCCATCGTCACTTAGATCATAGATCATAGAATTTACAGTGCAGAAGAAGGCCATTCGGCCCATCGAGTCTGCACCGGCTCTTGGAAAGAGCACCCTACCCAAGGCCAGCACCTCCACCCTATTCCCATAACCCAGCAACCCCACCCAACACTACGGGCAATTTTGGACACTAAGGGCAATTTATCATGGCCAATCCACCTAACCTGCACATCTTTGGACTGTGGGAGGAAACCGGAGCACCCGGAGGAAACCCACGCACACACGGAGAGGATAGACCTTTATGGTCTTGTTCATGCATGGACTGCGCTATGGAGTCTTGAGTTGCTTCCATTGTGGAGTCAGTCAACGAGCTCGCTGTGGAGGCTTGTATTGCTCCCTGTGGAGTCTGGCATCGTTCCTTGTGTGGAGTCGTGCAGTGGTCTCACTGTGGAGTCAATCTGTGTGCTCTCAACGGAGTCGTGCAGTGGTCTCGCTGTGGAGTCTGTCATCGCTTTCTGTGTGGAGTCGGGGACTCTTCGTGGTGCGTGGACCACATTTTGTGGTGCGTGGACCACTGATGTGGTGTCAGGCCGCTCTCTGTGGGCTTCGTCTTCTTGGGTATTTAACAGGTTGCTGTCATCCAATGTATTGACGAGCTACCATGGCATCATGGTATTGGATTCGTCTACCATGAGTAGAGTCGTGTTGAGCTTTGCAACCGCGTTGCTGATGCAATGATCCTCAAATCCGAAGAACTCATCCATGTCTGAGTTGTATTCTTCAATGTACAAATCATCTCTTTGTGTTTCGGATTTGCTATTGTGCTCTCTATGTCCAATGATGAAATCATCTTCTGAGTAGTATTCTTCAATGTACAAATCATCTCTTTGGGTGATGCTAACTGCTTGTTTCAGGGTGCTGTGGAGGTTATTTTCAACTGCTGGTAGAAGTTCAGGCATTATTCCGTCTTTCGAGGTGAAAGAATTGTGTTTTGTGGCTTTAAAACTCTTCTTTTTAATTTTCGGACATTTCCCCTTTAAGTGGGCGTGTTCCGGGGCCGCTACCGTCATGACGCTCGTGACGTCATGCGTAGGACTCCATTGCGCATGCGCACGCCGAGGTTCCTTTACTGTGCGCTCTTTTCGTATGCATAAAATACCATTTTGCCGGTTCGCGTCTTCTAGGGAAATACGCATGTACGGACTGGTCTGGCTGGATACGCGCAAGATGGCTGCCAATCAAAACTGCCGTCTGTTTCTGTCCCAGCCCTACCTCTGCCTTGTGCTGAGTATTTGGGCCAGTTTTACCGATTTCGTTTGTGTCCACCTCGCAATGGCTGGCGAATTTGTCCAGGATGGTCTGGAATTTTGTTCTGTCCTGCCCATCAGAGTATTTAAAGGAGTTGAAGATCTCTGTTGCATGATCACCCGCAATGGTGAGTAGAAGAGCTATCTTCCGAGCATCGGTTGCGCCATCAAGGTCGGATGCTACCACGTATAGTTGAAATTTCTGCTTGAATGATCGCCAGTTGGTACTAAGATTGCCGGTGGTCCTGGGCTGATGAGGAGCCTGAATCCTGTCCATTGAGCCTATATTCAGTAGCTGGTTGTCATGGATCTTGCTGAGTTGAACTAAATAGATTGAACAGTCACTCCTGGTATCATGTTATGTTATGCTGCTTCGGATCACACAGGCTGCTACTTGATGCAGTCTTAACTAAAGGATGCTCCAGACTCTGAAATGAGTTCAATGTGTTTATTGAACTATTAACACAGTTCTCAAATGAGTTTGACTCTCTGCTAATATAACTGTAGTAACTCAGACTAACTGTACAGCTTGCTCTAAGCCACGTGCTGGGGTGTGATGCTGCTGATCAACCCTGTCTAACTCTCTAGATGTCTGTCTGTGGAAAGAGGCAGAGCCTGTGTGCCGTGTCCTTTTTATATGGGTCGTGTAGTGGCCCCTTGTGGTAATGCCACCTCTGGGTGTCCGGATTACCCATAGGTTGTGTCCTGTTCTAATGACCCATTGGTTGTATGTCATGACATCTCTGGTGTTCCCTCTAGTGGTTACTTAGTTGTAGTGTATTTATATTAACCCCTTGTGTACATACAGTGATGCGTATCACTACACACCTGACTTGTTGCACATTAACACCCCATTAGCAACATAGATATTCAAAGAAGCATTCAGCAGTTACTTTTCAAATGAAATTCTGTGACAGAAGAGTTATCCTGAAAAAGGTAATGTGGGACTAAATTCGACTGTCCCCGAAAACAGGTGTGGGGGTCGCAATGCTCAACTAACCCAGGCCCGTAGGATGCAAAGCAGATGTCGTCCCAACGTTGTATTGTCTGTTCATTTGAACAATTGCAGTGTGCAGCCAGCAGTAACTGCACTGATTACTGACTGCACACAGTGGCAGCAGGCCCACAATTTGTAACTTACTGCTACTAGTTAAAACTAACCTGCACCTCTTAAAAGGAACGTGCATGTTGCTGTAGCACATGCTTGCAATCATTCAGCAAGTGAATTTGATGCGGAAATAGTGAAGGACAGCACAACATGGGGAAACGGGAGAAACGGCGGGATTTTCCGTTTGTCCTCCAAAGTGTTGGTTCAGGCGGGAAAAGTGGTGTGTAGCCCTTCAGCTGCACTGCTGGCTTGTCCCGACACATTTTAAAAATAAAATGCTGGAGGCATGGCTCACACCGTCACACTGGTGGGGCGGGTTCTGAAAAAAAGCAGGCAGCCGCGAATTCTGAGATCAAGGCGCCATTTTGAAAGCGTGCCCCTGTCTCCCATAAAAAAAGGAAATTCCCCCATGTACAAGGGGAACCTCCCCATGGAGTTTCCCAGGGGAGAGGGACATGCTGGGCAGTACTCTGGCATTGCGCCCGGCAGTGCCACCCTGGAGCAGTGCCTCTCTGGGGGCAGTGCCAAGGTGTTGCTCAGATATGTCCTTCTTGTCCCAGGAGCTACCGCCACCTCTGCACTCCAGGTGAGTCCCCTTCGATTGATCCACATTTATGAAAAGCAGTTGTAAACTTCACCAAGTTAATGTCACATCGGTATGGGGGGGGGGGGGGGGGGGGGGAGTTCCAAAGCCCGGCGGGGGGGGGTAGAGAGATTGGGACGGGATGATATGGCAGAGAAGCTCACTGATCATATTAAAATGAATGGAGATGAGCTTCTGCCGTTTCTGAGCAGGATCCTCATTACATCACCGGGATTTCCGTCTCAGCAGTCTTGCAAGAGTTGCCATTGGCGTCACCATTTTTGCCCATGACGGACGTTGGGGCGAAATCCTGGTCAAGGCCTCCTGGGCTGACTGCATTGGAGGCCTTCATGGAGAGATGTCCTCTATCTGCAGGGGCCAGGGGACCCTCCAGACTCAAATGCAAAAGTCAATGGAAGCAGACAGGCATGGAGATCAGTGCTAATACTGAAATCCTGAAGAGCTGGATGCAATGCTGCTGAAATCACCATATTCTCATCACTTACCTACCAACAATTTCTATCAATCAGGATTTATACCTAATAATCATATGCCTCACCCTTATACACTTAGCACCGCTGCATGCCTCACTCTCACATCTCACAGCTTGCCCACACATTCCCACTATCTAACCATAACAGCCACATCAGAAAAAAAGATTGCACAACGCTCACTGATACATTTCCCTTTCTTTTTCAGTCGGAGAATGTGTACAAAGATGCAGTAGAAGTTAACCAGACATACTGGTCATATCTCCAAGTCCAAATTTAAAGAAAAAACATACAATTTCACAAAGGTGGGTGACAGAAATTTGACAGAATATAAAAAATAGCAAAGAATGACTATAAGATTAATGAGGATGGAAACATTAGAATGGGCGGGAAAGCTAGCTAGAAATATAATAACAGAGAGTAAGAGTTTCTATGGATATTTTTAGAAAAGAGTTAACAAAGGGAGCATTCATAGAAAGTGAGTCTCGGGAATTAATAATGAAAAATAAGGAGATGCTAAATTAATTGAACAGGTATTTGCATCAGTCTTCACGAGAGAACAGAAGTAACATTTCAGAAATTGCGGGAAATCAGGAATTGTAAGGAAGGAAGAAACTCCGGAAAATTACAATCATCATGTAGAGGTTCGGTTTGCGAGTGCTGGTAATGGTGCCGCTCCCGTTTGCCACAGTGAAATTATTGGGTGGTCTAGTGTTGATGGCCACACTTAAGAAATGGAGGCAGTTTTGGCAACATTTTAAGTTGGATTGGATTGGATTTGTTTATTGTCACGTGTACCAAGGTACAGTGAAAAGTATTTTTCTGCGAGCAGCTCAACAGATCATTAAGTACATGAGAAGAAAAGGGAATAAAAGAAAATACAAAAGAGGGCAACACAACATATACAATGTAAGTACATAAGCACTGGCATCGGATGAAGCATACAGGGTGTAGTGTTAATGAGGTCAGTCCATAAGAGGGTCATTTAGAAGTCTGGTAACAGCGGGGAAGAAGCTGTTTTTGAGTCTGTTCGTGCGTGTTCTCAGACTTCTGTATCTCCTGCCCGATGGAAGAAGTTGGAAGAGTGAGTAAGCTGGGTGGGAGGGATCTTTGATTATACTGCCCGCTTTCCCCAGGCAGCGGGAGGTGTAGATGGAGTCAATGGATGGGAGGCAGGTTTGTGTGATGGACTGGGCGGTGTTCACGACTCTCTGAAGTTTCTTGCGGTCCTGGACCGAGCAGTTGCCATACCAGGCTGTGATGCAGCCCGATGGGATGCTTTCGATGGTGCATCTGTAAAAGTTGGTAAGGGTTAATGTGGACATGCCGAATTTCCTTAGTTTCCTGAGGAAGTATAGACGCTGTTGTGCTTTCTTGATGGTAGCGTCGACGTGGGTGGACCAGGACAGATTTTTGGAGATGTGCACCCCTAGGAATTTGAAACTGCTAACCATCCCCACCTCAGCTCCGTTGATGCTGACAGGGGTGTGTACAGTACTATGCTTCCTGAAGTCAATTACCAGCTCTTTAGTTTTGCTGGCATTGAGGGAGAGATTGTTGTCGTTACACCACTCCACTAGGTTCTCTATCTCTCACCTGTATTCGGACTCGTCGTTATTCGAGATCCGGCCCACTGTGGTCGTATCGTCAGCAAACTTGTAGATGGAGTTGGAACCGAATTTTGCCACGCAGTCGTGTGTGTACGCAGCCTTGTGGGGCGCCGGTGTTGAGGACTATTGTGGAGGAGGTGTTGTTGTTCATTCTTACTGATTGTGGTCGGTTGGTCAGAAAATCGAGGATCCAGTTGCAGAGTGGGGAGCCAAGTCCTAGGTTTTGGAGCTTTGATATGAGCTTGGCTGGGATTATGGTGTTGAAGGTGGAGCTGTAGTCAATAAATAGGAGTCTCTTGTCGGAGTCCTTGTTTTCGAGATGCTCTAGGGATGAGTGTAGGGCCAGGGAAATGGTGTCTGATGTGGACCGGTTGCAGCGGTATGCGAATTGCAGTGGATCAAGGCGTTCTGGGAGTAAGGAGGTGATGCGCTTCATGATCAACCTCTCGAAGCACTTCATTACGACTGAAGTCAGGGCCACTGGTCAGTAGTCAGTGAGGCACGTTGCCTGGTTCTTTGGTTCCGGTATGATGGTGGTCTTCTTGAAGCAGGTGGGGACCTCGGAGTGGAGTAGGGACAGGTTAAAGATGTCCGCGAATACCTCTGCTAGCTGGTCCACGCAGGCTCTGAGTGCACGACCAGGGATCCCGTCCGGGCCTGTCGCCTTCCGAGGGTTCACTTTCAGGAAGGCCAATCTGACTTCAGGGGCGAAATTCTCCTACCCGCCCTGCCACATTTCTGCCCCGACCGGCCGGCGGGAGTCTCCGTAACACCGGCCGGTCAATGGGGTTTCCCATTGTGGGGCAGCCCCATGCCGTCGGGAAACCCCCGGGCGCCGGCAAAACGGAGACTCCCGCCGGCGGAGAATGATGCCCCAGAAGCTGTGATGGTGGGTATGGGTGAATTATGGGCTGCTGGGGCACTCGACAGCGGATTGCTGGTTACCTGTTCGAACCGAGGATAGAATGCATTGAGTTCATCGGGGAGGGGTGCGCTGCTGCCAGAGATACTGTTCGGCTTTGCTTTGTAGCCCGTTATGTTGTTTAGTCCTTGCCACAACCGCTGAGAGTCTGTCTGTGACTCTAGCTTGGTTTGATATTCTCTCTTGGCATCTTGGATGGCTTTGCGGAGGACGTACCTGGATTTCTTGTATAGGTCAGGGTCGTCTGCCTTGAATGCCTCAGATCTGTCCTTCAGTAGGGAGTCAATCTCGCGATTGAGCCATGGTTTCCGGTTGAGGAACGCACGTACTGCTTTCTTTGGCACGCAGTTGTCCACACATTTGCTGATGAAGTTGGGGGCAGGGTTGAAGTTGATGCCGGTCCAAGAGAATCATGGGCTGGATTCTCCGCCGGCGGGATGCTCCATTTTGCCGGCAGCCTGTGGGTATCCCGATGGCGTGGGGCTATCCCACAATGGGAAACCCCATTGACCCGCCAGCATAACGGAACATCGGGGGTGATGGAAATTAAGGACTTATTTTTGGGAGGACGATTTGCGAGGTTGGAAGAGCTGGCGGAGAAGTTTGGGATTCCGCGGGCGGAGGCCTTTAGGTATAGGCAGGTGTGGAATTTTGTAAGGAAGGTTTTCCCAATGTTTCTGGTGACACCGCCATCATTGTTGGAAGGAGCGTTGTTGGTGAAGGGGTTGGAGGATGGGAGGGATCATCTCATCGAATTATGGGAGGATTTTGGAGGAGGATGTGGCGTCACTGGAGGAGGTTAAGGCCAAGATGGAGGAGGAGCTGGAGTAGCGCTTGAGGAGAGGTTGTGTTGTGAAGTGTTGAGTGGCGGGGCCATGGAGCCACCCAATGGCCCAAGAGCCCAGGGTGCCGTTTTGCCTGGACCATGTTTGTGTGGACGAGTGCTGAACAGCACCCGGCCGCGGCCTCAATGGGGAGGCCGGTGGATCCTGCGATGCCGGTGGATCCCAGATGCGTTCACCGAGGTAGGTTTAAAACTGGCTTCGGAGTGCGCCATTTGGTCCCGCCCCTAATGGGCGTGTTTCTGACTTGGACGTCTCGTGAGACATGGGTGGATCCCATGAGGCGAGAAGGCTGGCGGGAGCCCACAAGAGGCCTCTCACGGCATTCACCGGCCGCACAGTGTGATAATTTTATTTAAGTTCTCTTCCTAAATGTTGCCTAGGACTTAATAATCGAAACTGTTGACAGGAGCTTTTACAATAGAAAACATTGACTGGAGGTGCATGCATGCAGAACTAATTCTTTTCTGATATATTGTAATCTTTTCTTCCAAGACAAAAGATTAAGAGGTGATCTAATTGAATTGTTTAAGCTGATTAAAGGATTTGATGGGATAGATAGAACCTAATTCCTCTGGTGGGAGAGTCCAGAACAAGGAATATAACCTTAAGATTAGAACTAGGCTGTTCAGAACTAATGTCAGAAAGCATTTCATAAGACAAAGGGTAATGGAAATCTCGAACATTGTCCCTCAGCCTGCCAAGAAAAAGCCGTTAAAGACGAGGCCAATTGAAAATTTCAAAGCTGAGACTGATCGATCTTCATTCGGCAAGGTTATAGAACTAAGCTGGGTAGATGGAGTGAAGATGCAGAATGGCCATAATCTAAACTGCGTGACAGAATAGGCTAGAGAGGCTAAATCGCCTATTCCTTAGGAATAAATAGGAGTAAAGAAGAGAGTAAATAAGCAAACTGGTAGTAAACTGACACAACTGCATTCTGGTTGACATCACTAAAATGATTAAGTTATTATTTCGAAACACACCTGGCACCCAAAGTTGTTCAACATTGAGGCACCTTTTAAATGTGAATTAAGTGCTGATTTGTGTTTTAAGACCACAAGAAATAGGGCCAGAACTGGAGCACACAACCCTTCAAACCTGCTCCACTCTTCATTAAGATCAAGGCTCAACTCTTCATCAACTTTGCTTGCCCACCCACTCTTCCAATTCTAGAGATATCTATAATGATATACTCATAGATTGACTCATTAGTCCTCTGACCTTCGCAACCTTTAGACTGAAGAGTTTTCTCGTTATCTCAGACTGACGCTCACCGGGGAAACAGCCACTCAGCATCTACCCTGTGAAGCCCTACATTTCAATAAGATCACCTCTAATTTTTGTAACTCCAGAGAGATAGATCCATTCTAGTCAAAAACTGCTCAACTATCTCATCGCAGAAACATGACTAATGAGCCTTTGTTGCATCCCTTCCAAGGCAAATAAATGCTTCCTTAGCACGGGAGACCAAAATTGTACACAGTACTCCTGGTGTGCAATGTACGAACATGAAATAGCAGCAGAAGTAGGCCATTCAGTCCCTCAAGCCTGCTTGTCATTCAGTAAGATCATCGTCGATCTGTTTGTGTTCCCCATATACCCCTGATAACCTTTGCTTCCTTTGCCTAACAAGAATCTATCTAACTCTGCCATAAAAATATTCAACAACCCTGCCTCTACTGCTTTCTGAGGCAGAGAGTTCGAAAGTCGCACAACCCTCTGAGAGAAAAATATTTTCCTCACATCTTTTCTAAAAGGGTGATCCCTAACTTTAAAACACTGCCCCCTAGTTCCAGACTCACCCACAAGAGGAAACATCCTTTCCATGTCTACCTTGTCAAGACTGTTCAGGATCTTGCACATTTCAATCAAGTCACACCTCACTCTTAAAAACTCCAGTGGAAACAAGCCCATTCTGTCCAACGTTTTCTCAAAAGATAACCCGCTCATTTCAGGTATCTATCTAGTACACATCCTGGGAACTGCCTGTAATGCATTCCATCCTTCCTTAAATAAGGAGACCAAAACGGACGGCACGGTAACACATTGGTTAGCACTGCTGCCTCACAGTGCCAGAGACTCTAGGTGACAGTCTGTGTGGAGTTTGCATTTTCTCCCTGTGCCTGCGTGGGTTTCCTCCCACAGTCTAAAGAAGTGCAGGTTAGGTAGATTGGCCCTGCTAAATTGTCCCTTAGTGTCCAAAGATTTGTAGGTTAGGTGGGGATACCGGGCTATGATAAAGGAGTGGGTCTAGGTACAGTCACTTTCAGATGGTCAGTGCAGACTCGATGCTGAATGGCATCCTTCTGCACTGTCGGAAGTCTATGATTCTAAAACTGCGCACTGTATTCGAGATGTGGTCTCACCAATGCTCTGTATAACCAAAGTACTATTTAATACATGAAAGCCCTATTTAATTGCAGCAAGACTTGTTAATTGTTACTCTTCTACTCCAACCTGCTTGTAATAAAAACTAACATAACATTTGCCTTCCTAATTGTTTTCTGTACCTGCCTGTTAACTCTCTGTGATTTATGTATGAGGTTACCCAACATTAACTAGTCTCTAACCTTTTTGGAAATATTCATAGAATCGCTACAGTGCCATTTGACCCATCCGCGTCGGCATCAGCCCACTACACCTAGGCTGACTCCCCCACCCTATCCCCCTAACCTGCACATCTCTGGACCCTGAGGGGCGATTTTAGCATGGTCAATCCACCTAACCTGCACATCTTTGGAGGAAACCCACGCAGACACGGGGAGAAAGTGCAAACTCCACAGAGACAGTCATCCAAGGCCGGAATTGAACCTGGGTCTCTGCCGCTGTGAGGCAGCAGTGCTAACCACTGTGCCACTGTGCTTTTCTATTCTTCCTACCAAGGCAGGTGATTTCATATTTCCACACATTATACTTCATTTGCCATATTCGAAAGTCGTACAACACACTGAGAGAAAAATATTAAGCACTGCAATCTGGCCTATATTTCTTTACGACCTCTTAGCATCTTCCTCACAGCTTACTTCCCACCGAGCTTTACGCCACCACCAAACCTGGATATATTACTCTTGGTCTCCTCATCAAGACCATTGATGTAGATAGTAAATTGCTGAAGCCCCCAGTACACAAAACTTCCAGTACTCAACCTGTTACACACTGCCAGACAGAAAATTACTCAACTATTCTTACTTCTGAATTTCGGTCCATCATCCTCATAATTGACGGAACTGTCAGTGTAGAAGGAGGCCATTTGGCCTGTTGTATCTGCATCAGCTCGCCAAATGAGCATTTAATTTAATGCATACCCCCATCTTCTTCCCAAAAACCTGCACATTCTTCCTTTGAAGATAGCTGTCTAATTCCCTTCTGAATGCCTCGATTCAACCCTCTCATGGACTGACATTAACACTACACTCATGTATGCTTCACCCGATGCCGGTGTTTATATAGTTACACTGTGTACCTTGTGTTGCCCTATTATGTATTTTATTTTATTTTATTTTCTCTTCATGTACTTAATGATCTGTTGAGCTGCTCGCAGAAAATACTTTTCACTGTACCTCGGTACACATGACAATAAACATATCCAATCCAATCCAATCCAACTTGCCTCCACCACACTCTCAGGCAATGCATTCCAGACCTGAACTGCGTGAAAACTTTTTTTCATATTGCTTTTGCTTCCTTTGTCAATTATTTATAATCTGTGCCTCTACTTCTCAATCCTTTCACAAGTGCGATCAGGTTGCCTCTATCTACTCTGTTTAGATCCCTCATGATTTTGGGTGGGACTCCCCTGCCTCCCAGCCGTGTATTTCTCGGCGACGAGAGGCGGTATGCCGTTCGCTGGTGGCGGGATTCACTGCTCCTATTGAAGCCACACACGCTCCCGGGAAACCCGCAAGCGAGGGTGCGCTGCTGACAGGACCAGAGAATCCCACCGGCGGCGAACAGCCGGAGAAATCTGGCCTTTGAATGCCTCGACCAAGCCTCCTCTCAACCTTCACTTCTGCAAAGAAAACAGCCCCAGTTTTTCCAAACTATATTCATTCCTGGGACCCGCATTGTGAATTTTTTCTGCACACTCCCCAAAAGCTTTACCTCTTGCCAAAAGTATGTTGCGAAGACATATATGCAATACTCCAGCTGAGGCTGAACTAGCATCTTGTACATGTTCAACAAAGCCTCCTTGCTCTATGCGTCCAATAATTAGGGCTAGGATACTGTCTGCTTTGTTAAACGTGCACTCAACCTATCCTGCACTTTAATGACTTCTGCACCTGTATACCCAGGTCCCTTTGCTCCTGCTTCAAAGTTGTGTCCTTTATTTAAAACTCACTCTCCATGTTCCTCCAACCAAAATGGTTTACATTTCACCTCATTGAGCTTCATCTACCGCTTACCCACCCATTCTTTTTTATTTTTTTAATTACTTTTTCTGAGTTACAAAGCCAGGGCTCAGAGAGCGGTCAGGGGCGAACCCCTAATCCAGCTCCTTGCCTGGTCCAAAAAACAATTCAAATTCAAACTGAATCCAATTCATGGTCCCCACAAGCGAGACATACCACATCTGAGCCAAAAGGCTATTACACTTGGTCTGAGCCAAAAGGCCGAGAAGCGATTACCCGCCCATTCTACCAAGTTGTCTATGTCCTTTTGAAGTTCTACAAAATCTTCCACACAGTTCACATTGCTTTCAACAGACAAAGATATGAATTAAGAGCAGGAGTAGGCCAGTCAGCCCCTTGAGATACCCCATTCAATAAGATCATGGCTGATCGGATTGTGACATCCCCCACTACCCCTGATAACCTTTCACTCCCTTGTTAATCAAGAATCGACCTACCTCTGCCTCTTTAGAAATCATAGAATCATAGAATTTTATAGCACAGATATTGGCTTATCGTGCCTGCACGGGCTCCCGAAAGAGCTACTCAGCTAGTCCCATTCCACAGCCCCATCTCCGTAGCCCTCTAAATTCATCAATTTCAAATATGCATCCAGCTCTCATTTAAAACCTCCAATGGAATCCACCTCCACCACTCTCCCAAGCAGCACATTCCCAATCCCAACAACTCTCTGAGTAAAGATGGTTCTCCTCACCTCACTCCTAGCTCTCTTGCTGACCATCTTGTAATTGTGACCCCTAGTCACTGACTTACCAGCTAGTGGAAACAGAATATCTTTCTTTATCCTGTAAAAATTGTTCATAATTTTGAACACCTCTCTGCTCCAAGACACTGCTTCCACTGCCTTTTGAGGAAGGGAGTTCCAAAGCTCTCTACCCTCTGAGAGAAAAACATTTCTGCAACACTTTTTCGTAAACAGTGCCCTCTCGCTCTAGATTTTCCCAGAAGAAGAAACACCCTCTCCACATCCACCCTATCTGGTCCAGTATATTCAAATCTAGCCCATCAAACTTACCTGATAAGACAACCCATCCATTCCAGTATGAGTGCAGCAAACCTTCTCTGACCTGTTCCTATTGCATTTACATCCTTCCTTAAATAAGGACACCAATACTGCCTACAGTACACCAGATGTGGGGCACGATTTAACGGACACATTTTTGAGGATCATTTTGGGTGAGTTTGGCAGGATGTTTCCGTGGCTGTTTCGGTGAGATCCAACTGGTATTTATCCACACTTTCATTTTTTTGATGTGGAGATGCCGGCGTTGGACTGGGGTGGGCACAGTAAGAAGTCTTATAACACCAGGTTAAAGTCCAACAGGTTTGTTCCGAATCACTAGCTTTCGGAGCGCGGCTCCTTCATCAGGTGAGTCACTTTTTGGCGCCTTGGAGATTTTCTCCCCTGTTTAGCCCACACCTAGAATTTTTTTCAGCAGTAGGGAGCTGAACCCGCCAGCGAGACTGGCTCCTCAGAGATCAGGCTGCCATTGAGAACGGTGCCCCATTCATTAAGTGAGTTTAAGGGTCTCCCACCCACGGGGAGAATGTACTGAGTCCACATAGTCAGCCAAGGCCAGAAATGAACCCGGGTCTCTGCTGCTGTGAGGCAAAAGTGCTAACCACGATGCCACCCTTGCCCTTTCACAAAACCATGATGACTTGCCTGATTACCTTGAAATTTTCCAGGCGCAATGTCATAACATCTTCAACAATAGCTTCTAACTTTTTCCCTGTGACAGCTATCAAGCTAATTGGCTTGTGGATTCCCACTTCTTTTAAAACCATAGGATGAAGTCCATCAGGACCCAAGGATTTGCCAGCCCGCAGCTCCAATTTGTTAAGCAGTACTTCCCTAGTGCTTGTAATTTTCCTGAATTCTCCCCTTCCTTCCATTTCCAGATATACAGTTATTTCTGGGATGTTACTTGTATCATCTATAGTGAAGACTGATGCAAAATATTTTTTCAATTCATCTGCCACCTCCTTATTTTCAATTATTAATTCCTCAGACTAACTTACTATAGGACCAATGCTCATTACGAATTTAAATATGCATTGAAATGCTTACTATCCATCTTTATATTCCTAGCTAGCTTTCTCTCAAATTCCTTTTTCCTACTTATTTTCCCTCTTTACTAGTCTTTTTGTCATTCTATGTTGTTCCTTATATTCTGTCCAATCTTCTGATCTATACCTGTCTTTCCATAACAATATGTTTTTTCTTTAAGTTTGATGTGGTCTTTAACTTTCTCACTGAACCACAGTTGGTGGGTGCTCCCTTGGAATTTTTCTTTCTCGTTGTCTGTTCACTTTAGCTAAGTTCTGCTTTCGTGCCCTCGTGTTGTTCTAAAATACGAGTCTTGGACCCACTTTTTTCACCCTCAAATTAAATGTAAAATTCAATCATATTACGATCGCTGCTACCTAGGAATGCATTCACTGAGATGATCAATTAGTCCCATCTCATTGCTTAATATCAGGTCTAGCATAGCTTGTTCTCTGGTTGGCTCCAGAATATGCTGTTTGATAAAACAATGCTGAATATGTTCTATAAACATCTCATCTATGCTACCTTTACCACTCTGATTTTCGCAATCTGTATGTAGATTTAAATTCCCCATGATTATTGCCACAATGTATCAAATGCCCTTTGGAGGTCCATGTATACTACATCAATGGCATTGTCCTCATGAGCCCTCTGTTACCGCTTCGAAAAACTCCAGCAATTTAGTTGAACACAATTTCCCCATAACAAACCAAGCTGGTTTTCCTTAACCAACCTGCATGATGCAACAAGGTGGCACAGTGGTTAGCACTGCTGCCTCACGGCGCCAAGAACCCGGGTTCGATTCCGTGTGGAGTTTGCACATTCTCCCCATGTCTGCGTGGGTCTCACCCCCCACAATCCAAAGATATGCAGGGTAGGTGGATTGGCCATACTAAATTGGCCCTTAATTGGAAAAAAAAATTTAAAAGTAACCCGCATGTGTGCACGCAACTTAATTTTGACTCAGACAATTGTTTCTGGAAGTTTTCCCACCACCAAAGTTAAACTACAGGCCTGTAGTTGCTGCGCTTATCTTTACATGCTTTTTGAACAAGGATACGACAGTTGCAATTCTCAGCTTTTCTGGCAACACACCCCTTGACTTTAAGGAAGACTGTATAATTATGGCCAGTGCTTCCACAATTTCCACTCTAACTTCCCTCAGTATCCATGAAGGCATGTCATCTGGTCCTGCTGTTTTGTCAACATTAAATACCAACAACTTATCTAAGCATACATTTAATACCTCAGCCATTCCCCCTACCTCCAGATGTAGATTCTCTTGTTATCACACTTTTACCTATGCTTATCAAATAATTTAGGATTCCCTTTTATGTTAGCTCAATCCATACTAAAATATCAACCCCAATCACATAAACCATAATCTTGTGCAACAACTTTTTTCATGGGATCTTACCTGCTTTTGAAAACTTAAATATACTGTATCTACTGGTTCCCCTTTAGGTACACCCTCAAAACACTAAAAGATTTGTAAAACACAATTTGTCCTTCACAATACTTTTAGTCTCATCAAAAAGAAATAAATACATTTAATAATAATAATCTTTATTGTCACAAGTGGATTTACATTAACACAGCAATGAAGTTACTCTGAAAAGCCCCTAGTCACCAGATTCCGGTGCCTGTTCGGGTACACTGAGGGAGAATTCAGAATGTCCAAATTACCTAACAGCATGTCATTCGGGACTTGTGGGAGGAAACCTGAGCACCCGGAAGAAACCCACGCAGACAGGGGGAGAATGTGCAAACTCCGCACAGACAGTGACCGAAGCCAGGAATCGAACCTGGGACCCCGGCGCTGTGAAGCAACAGTGGTAACGTTTCACCTTTGACAACTACATGGTATCCCAGCCTTTTTACAGCCAATTAAACACTTTCTTGAAGTCATTAGTGCATAGTAGGAATTATGGCAGCCAATTTGTACACAGCAAAGTCCCGTAAGCAACAATGTGTTACATAATAATATTTGAATGTTGACTGAGGGATAAATGGTTTAGGCACCATTTGGCAGTCCTGTTTCTTGATAAAATATTAGTCCTTATGAAAACTGTTGTTAATTATTTTATTATTCTCATCAATATGTGGGATGTCAGTGCTGGGAATGAAATATTTTTCACATTCCTGGTACCCATTTGCTGCAAAGTCTTCCACAGTCGAATATCCGGTTTAAGTTTTTCTTCTCTTGCTGGTGTCATAGCTAGCTTTCTGAAATCACTCCTAGTATCATATGTTATTCTATAAGTCTGAATAAAGATTGTAGACTTCCAGTTAACACAAATACTTTATTCAGTGGGCTTGTTCTGTTTCCAGAGCTTAACTAGATATAATACACTCAAGAGGTATGACCAGTGAAACTAAGGTAAACTGCCTATGCTAAGCTATCCCTGTGTGCTGCTGCTCACTAGCCCTGTGTTTCTGAAAGAGACGGATCCTACTTGGGCTGGACCCTTTATATCCATCTCTGATGCCCTCTCGTGATACTGTGGCTGTTACATCTATCTGCAGTCCCTGGTGGATGTGCAGATGTATGTACAGATGTACAGATCACTACACCCAGTGTCAGTGTTGAACATACTGTGATCAGCAGCAGCACAGACAGATGCAAATAAAACTGATCCCAGGACACTCCAAGAAAATGCTTTGCCCAAAACCTAGCGCTGGCAGATTTTTCCTATTTCCTACACAAACCATCGCTAAGATCTGCCTTCATGACACTGCCAATTACGACTGAATTAATTTTCTGATTTTTTGTGCATTGGCCATGTTGCCGAGGAACTTGATTGAGACTGCTCAAACTCAATGTCACGGAGGATCTTTACAGTCAACAAACTGAATAGACTTTTATACCACTAGCCTGGGATCAATTTGATCCCAAGTTCCAGAAAAGTAAACAACACCATTTCAGTACAATTTAAGAGCCTAGGACTTTAACTGCACCAGAACTTTTATAAAGGAGAACATTGCTGTGGCTAATCAGATAGACGGCAATGATTTTTTCATTCATGTGTGTCCCTCAGTTCTCACGAGTTAATTGCAAATAAGCATTACTATTTAGCTCAGGTCTGCTCTTCCCAATCCCTGTGGCAGCATTCAATCGACTCCTGAATGACCCCAAATGGGTTTCACTTTCACTGTTATCGCATTTTTCAACTTTCAGACTTGGGTTCAGCATCAATTGTCACATCAAAAATGGACCTTAGTGCCCCCAGGAGCCAGAGTGCATCTTTTTCCACTGGCTAGCCAGGTAAACTATAACAGAACTCAGGAACAGAACCCGTATTATTATTATTTGTACACTGACTGCTGGAATGCATCGCAAACTGGTACGTAAATATCCTACTCTGATTTGGAAGGTTGATTGAATACATAACCTCCCACTCAGAACACAGCCTTTGGCACCAAGTGCCATAATTGTATAACCATAGAATTCCAACAGTGCAGAAGGAGGTCATTTGGCCCATCAAGTCTGCACCGAAGGGCAGCACGGTGGCGCAGTGGGTTAGCCCTGCTGCCTCACGACGCCAAGGTCCCATGTTCGAGCCGGGCTCTGGGTCACTGTCCATGTGGAATTTGCACATTCTCCCCGTGTTTGCGTGGGTTTCACCCCCCACAACCCAAAGTTGTGCAGGCTAGGTGGATTGGCCACGCTAAATTGCCCCTTAATTGGAAAAAATGAATTGGGTACTTTAAATTTTTTTTTTAAAGTCTGCACCGACACTCTGAAAGAGCACCCTACCTACACCTACTGTCCTGCCCTATCCCCGGAACCCCATAACCCCACCTAACCTACACATCCCTGGACAGTAACAGGAAACTTACCAAGCCAATCCACCTAACCTGCACATCTTAGGGCTGTGGGCAGAAACTGGAGCACCTGGAGGAAACCCAAGCAGACACGGGGAGAAAGCGCAAACTCCACACAGAGAGTCACTCGAGGCCGGAATTGAACCCAGGTCCCTGGTTCCCGGATCCCATGACCAAGCTGTCCTCAGCTTTCGCATGGATATTGGGCTGGATTCTCCGCACCCCGATGCCGAATCTGCATCCGGCACCAGGGCGGAGAATCCACTTGTGCACATGGAATCAGGACCGGCGCCGGTTCCTCGATTCTCCGGCCCCCAAAAAGCGGTGTACCCTGGCTGTAGGCCACGTCGCGTATCACCCACTTGCGGCCATTGCCAGAGGCCTGCCCCGCTATTTGCCGCCCCCGACTGGCCGAAGGCCTGACGATGTGGATCTAATATGGTACCAGCTGTTCGGGATACTCGCATGGCGGCTGGCCGATCGGGGGGGGCAGGTGGGGCCTCATACGGGACTGGGCTATTTTTGGGTGGACGATCCGGGTTGGGCGAACAGCCGATCGGGCGCACTATTTACGAGGTCCCAGCTCCGCGGTCTGAGTCCGCCAAGGAGCACGACACGGCCGCTGTGTGCATACCTGGCCTCTGACCCGGAGGTTCGGGGGCCCATATCAGCAGCTAAATCTGCGAACTTCACGACGGGTCCCTGCTAGCCCCCTGCAGGGCTGTGAATATGTGGCCCTTTGACCCCAGTTTTTCTGGTGGGAAAGGCTAGTGCTTTTACGGCGGCGTGGGGACATTCTCCTGAAACGGAGAATCCAGCCCATAAATTCTCTACACTCTTAGTCATGAGAAATAAAAAAAGCAACTGGCTTCATCACTAAACATATTTTCTAACTACATATTTACTTACTACAACATCAATTTTGTGTCATCCTGACATGGGACTTTAAGTCACACAGCCCAAACAAAAGCAAAATATTCCGGATACCAGAAATAAAAAATAGAAATAAAATGCTGAATCACTCAGCGTGCCTGGCAGTTCTGATGAAAGGTCACACACCTGGAATGTTAATTCTTTTTTATCTCTCCACAGATGCTGCCAGACCTGCTGCGTGTTTCTAGAATTTTCTGTTTCTGTTCAAGCCTTACATCTAGTGGTTCAGAGTTACAACATGTTGAAAGCCTTCTACTCAATTTTTCTCTCCCGCCCTCTCTGAAAACAGCTATTTTGAGTGTGGGGTAACGTCTCTGCCTACCAAGCTCTCAGTGACCGATGGCTCTATTAATCAATGAACTTTATCAAAATTACTCACAAAATAGCTACAGACCAAAAACACTACCTCCCTCTCCCTCAATCTATGCTGTAACTCCCATTAAACTATGAAGCCATCTCTAACAATATCACATTACACTTAAGACCCCCATTGCTGAAACCAAGACAGATTTACATCTCAAGAACAGCTACCCTGGACAACTGCAAAAACAAAATAGTGCAGGCGCAAAATAAAAACAGAAATTGTTGGACCATGAGGGATCACTCATTAACACCCCGCCGTGGGGCTCGTGGAGTATGAGTTCCCATGGTAACGGGCGGAGGCCCATCCAGCTGGGACTTGTCATCGAGCCTTTTAAATACCATCCCAGATCTGGACCGGGAGTTCCTGTTAGTCCCGGGCTGAGACAAACGTGTTGCATGCCGCGTCTTTTAATCTTCTTATCTCCTGGATTATCACATGAACATTTCGGGTCGATGACCTTTCATCAGAACTGGGAAGGGTTAGCGATGTAACAGCTTTTAAGCAAGGACAAAAGCATGGAAAGGGAGACATAAGTAAAGAACAAAAAGAAGCTCTGTGAAAGGTCAGAGGGAGGGAGAGACTGAGGAAAGCAATTTCCCACTGGCTTCAGGACCTGATGTTAAGATCAAACGTGGGCCGGGAGCCAGCCTGGGGTGGTGGTGGGGGCATGCTATTTTACTTGAAGACACATCTTCATGCAGTGGACGGGCTGATCCACTGTCATCAGAATGTTGATGAATGTCAAAAATGGTTCCTTATTGAGTTCTCAAACCTGCAGGTTGGTTACCTGCCACCTTGCAGTGAGTAGTCAATCCACATTTTTGCCTGCCCCGGGAAACGTCCCTCGCAATGGAAATGCATCGGGCAGAATTTTCTAATACCTCCTTCCTCCAACCCCACCATTCCAGGCTGGGAAAATTCTGCCCTCCATACAGAAGGGATGGCAGTGCAAGGCGACAGGAGATGGCAATGAGACAGGTAAAGAAAGAAAAGGTGGGTCGAGAAGAGTTGTAAATTGCAATAGTAGAATATTTCAAACAGCTGATGCGTGAGAAAAATGGGGGGAAAAGCTATGATCTGAAATTGTTGAACTGTATCATAGAATTTACAGTGCAGAAGGAGGCCATTCGGCCCATCAAGTCTGCACCGGCTCTTGGAAAGAGCACCCTACCCAAGGTCAACACCTCCACTCTATCCCCATAACCCAGTAACCCCACCCAACACTAAGGGCAATTTTGGACACTAAGGACAATTTATCATGGCCAATCCACCTAACCTGCACATCTTTGGACTGTGGGAGGAAACCGGAGCACCCGGAGGAAACCCATGCACACACGGGGAGGATGTGCAGACTCCGCACAGACAGTGACCCAAGCCGGAATCGAACCTGGGACCCTGGAGCTGTGAAGCAATTCTGCTATCCACAATGCTACCGTACTGTATGCTGATTCCAAACGAGGTGCTGTTCGTCAAGCTTTAGTGGATCAATGTATAAAGCCGAGACAAAGATCAGAGTAGAAGTGGGATGGAGAATTAAAATGACAGACAACTGGATGCTTGGGGACTGAACATAGGTGTTCCACAAAGTGATCAACCAATCTGCATTTGGTCTCCGAGTGTAGCGGATACTGCATTATGAGCAGCAGACAGGGTGTACTAAATTGTAGAACTAAAAGGAAAGTTCGGGGTCACTGGATGGTGGATAAGGTAAAAGCACAGATTTTTCATCTCCAATTCTAAGAAGGTACGCTGGGAAGTAAAGAAGGCATTGGGAGAATTTGAAGATCAGGCCAGAATGTTAAGGAGAGAATGGCCCCTTTGGAATGCTGAAAGGAGAAGGGAAAAATGTTTGGAGTAGCTTCATGATGGGTGTGGCAGGAATGGCAAAAGATAATTCATTATTTTTTAAAAATTACTTTATGGGATGTGAGCGTCGCTAGTTAGCCCAGTATTCATTGCCCATCCCTAGTTGCCCTACATAAGGTGGTGATGAGTTACTTTCTTGAACTTCTGCAATCCTTCAGGTGTAGGTACACCCACTATGCTGTTTGGGTGGGAGTTCCAGGATTTTGCCTCAGCGACAGTGAAGGAACGGCGATATATTTCCAAGTCAGGATGGTGAGTGACTTGGAGGGGAACCTTCAGGTGGTGGGGTTCCCAGGTATCTGCTGCCCTTGTCCTTTTAGATGGTAGTGGTCATGGATTTGGAAGGTGCTGCCGAATGAACCTTGGTGAGTTACTGCACTGCATCTTGGTGATGGTACACATGGCTGCCACTGTTATTCGGTGGTGGAGGGTTTGAATGTTTGTGGAAACTGGAGGAATCAAGTGGGCTGTGTGTCCTGGATGGTGTCAAGCTTCTTGAGTGTTATCAGAGCTGCATTCATCCAGGCAAATGGAGAGTATTACATTATACTCCTGACTTGTGCATTGTAGGTAGCTTTGGGGGGTCAGGAGTTGAGTTACTCACTGCAGGATTCCTAGCCTTTGACTTGCCCAGGTAGCCACAGTATTAATATGGCTAGTCCAGTTCAGTTTCTGATCAATGGTAACCCCCAGGATGTTGATTGTGGGGGATTCAAAGATGGCAATGTCATTGAATGTCCAGGGGCGATGGTTAGATCTTGTAGGAGATGGTCATTGCCTGCACTTGAATGTGGAAACTAGTGCGGTGGAAGGTGATTCTGGGAAGGAGGGGAAAGTGTGAGATGGGATGGACTCAGTCAATTTCCCTGTCAACCCAGAGTGGAGGGGAATCCTGAGCTAAGGAACATAGAAAACACATCAGAATCACTGGTATAGAAGTTGGTATCATCAGATCAAATGTGATGGAGACCAAAATGCTAGAATAATAGAATAAAGCCTTTACAGGAAGCAGCATGGGAGGCAATTTACATGGGAGGCAATGTCATAGCCGCACTGTAGGTATTGGCCAACAACCTACTCATAGAATTGGAGAAGCATCACACAACAAAAGAAAGGGAAGGGTGGGAGACGGATCATGTGAGGATGGGGGAATTATGGAAATTTGACAAACTATTTCAGTTTGGGATGGGAACAAGAAATAGCACTAATAAATAATCTTGAAACCCCTCACAAGCTTTGTGTTCGTGTGTTCCTGTGTTAGCCCCTTCCATGATAATTATTTGATCACCAAAATATTATGAAGGTTAAAAAATTTAACAAAGCAAAAATCTATTTTGCTGCAACTACCTTCAAATGTGATGACTTCTTTTGTAAAAAGAAATCTTCCTGTCAATAGTTCCAATGTCACCCTGAATCACGTTAAACCAACTGCCCTTGTCCTATTGCTATGATTTATCGACCAAGTGATTTTTCTAAACTGTTTGATGTCATATATTTTGCAAGGATTCTCTCTCAATCATTCTCTTTCAAGGCTAAAGTGTCCCAGCTCTTCCACACAATGCACAGTCCACTGAACTTGGGGTTTAGTCTTGTGATTTAGCATGGTAATCTTCAGGTTTTGGATGTATCCGTTGTGTATTAGTGACCAAATATGGGCACGGGACTTGAGGTGGTGATGTGACCAGTGTACTGTGCATTGTCATTAAAACATTCTCTGTCTTGCACTCCATTGAATTAACAGCATAGTTCAGCATACTGCTCAGTTTGATTGACTACTGCTTCAGTCATTTGACATGCTAAGTGCCAAGTCTACTACCACTCACAAATTCCTTTCAATTCCACCGTTTGCTTTTTCTGCTCCATTTATTATGAATGTTGCTCAGTTTTTCTTCCACTTACTTTACATTTATTGGTATAAAAATGTATCTCTCAGTACCCACTAATAAATTTTATCTAATTCTTGTTTCGCCAAATGCAACCATTCGGGATTGTAATCACCTATAATCAAATCTAATTCACATCGAATTTCTCAAACAATGTTGTTAATTATAAATAGCTTTGATTCCAGCATTGCAATTCATACCTCAGCCAATATCCTTCCCCTAATAAGTATACACTGCTTCCTTTACATCAGCTCCTTTATTATCTATTTCCAAATTT
Source organism: Scyliorhinus torazame (assembly GCF_047496885.1). Classification (NCBI taxonomy): domain Eukaryota; kingdom Metazoa; phylum Chordata; class Chondrichthyes; order Carcharhiniformes; family Scyliorhinidae; genus Scyliorhinus; species Scyliorhinus torazame. Next base: position 134,622,154 of record NC_092710.1, read on the forward strand.
CACTGTTTTATCCTCATTCTTTAAGCATATATAAAAGGATGGAAAAGAGTGTTGGACCTATCAACTAATTTTTAATATATTTGCTTATGGTACGTGGGTGTGGCTGGATGGCCAGCATTTATTAATTATACCTAATTGGCCTTGCTAAGATAAGGAGGTGACACAATGGCAAAATGATTAGCACTGCTGCCTCACAGTGCCAGTGGCCCAGGTTCAATTCCAGCCTTGGATGACTGTGTGGATTTTTCACATTCTCCTTGTGTCTGCGTGGGTTTCCTCTGGGTGCTGCGGTTTCCTCCTACAGTCCAACGATGTACAGGTTAGGTGGATTGGCTATGCTAAAGAAATTGCCACATCATGTCCAAAGATGTGTACTCTAGGTGGGGTTACGGGGATCGAGCGGGGAGTTAGGGTGCTCTTTCAGAGGGTCAGTGGAGACTTGATGGGCCAAATGGTCTCCTTCTGCACTGTAGGGATTTTATGGATGTATGGTTCTAAGATGGTGCGCAGCAGCCTCTTGAACTGCAAAGTGTGTAGTGTCGATGCATCCTCAGTGCTGTAAGAGAGGGAATTCCAGGGTTTTGACCCAGTAACAATGAAAATATAGCAATATATATTTCTACGTCAGGAAGATATGTAACCTGGAGGGGAATTTGTAGTTGGTGGCATACCTTTGCGTCTGTTACCTCTATTCTTCCAGTTAGCATCTCACTGCTCGATTTTCTGACTGCCAGGAAGCCGTCATCCTCCGCTGGCCTAGGCTCCCTCAGATATTCGCTGAGCTCAACGTCAGTTGACTAATGCTAGGGGACACAAGATATCCTTTGAAGGTATGGCTACTTGCTCCTTAATGACAGAGGCACTCAAGTGAAACCAATGTCACTTGCACAGGAGGCTGCCATTAAACAGGCCATCAGACTTCAAAAAATGTGACTCTGGTTCCTGGGTCAGTTGGGTGGTGTCCTCCAATATCCTCCCTTCAAGAGTCTCTGCCATTTGTAGTCCTCTGTGCTCGAATTTAGGCCTCAAGGTATGTGTGTACTTTGAGGATAGTGAGGCCCTGGAAGGAAACAGCTCATTGTGAGATGAGCAGGAGCAGGAGTTGAGAAAGGAGGATGAAGAAGAAGTGAAGGAGTTGATGCTGAACAGAGAGCTGTCCCTGCTGCATAATGTGACCTCCTCCTGCCACCCTCTGGGAAGAGGATCTCCCTCACTCAGCTTCCAGCTTTAGATTCAGGTTGGTATTATGAAGTGAGGGTCAGCCCTGGTCCATGTACCAGGCCTCTGGCTTCCCTGTAACATCTGGCATCCCAATTGGGCTGTGGAAGGCATAAGCAGAATCAACAGATTTTTTTCCCCCTTAGGACAACCAATAAACTCAGTGATGGTTGCTATGTGAAGTCTAAATCATTCCTACGTTTAATTTGATTCACCTCCAACCTAACCCCTGATGGTTCAAATTGGACAGGAAACCTGTCTCCATATGAATAAATGGGTCACCCATGAGAAAATTGTGATTCAATCAGATTCCCACGGAGACAGGTTTTTGACCCACCCGTGTGATGAAAATTCAGCACCATTACCTTGTTGATGATTGACTGTAGGCTGATGTGCAATAATTGACCAGATTAGATTTGTCCTGTCATACATCAGACCCCAAATCACTGTTACACTACCGTAACAATTTAACCTCTTGGGGAGGAAGGGGGGGGGGGGCGCAAATAAAGAGAAAAATAACTTATGGTCACTTCAAGAAAAGCTGTGGGAAAACTAATGAAGTAAATCTCCAGGAATTTAGAATGGCTCAAATCTCGTCCCAATCCCAACGAACAAGAAACTTACTTCTCGGAATTGAGGATGTCAGCTTCACTCAGTAAAAGGTCACTGAGGAATCTGCAGAACCAGGTGCAATTAATGTCTAAATTAGCGGCTAAGTATTTTGCTCAGTGAACTGTCAGTCCTGGTGCAGGTCTCCAGGAACTGCACAGAACCTGATTTATCTCAGATATGCCAGACTGCATGTGGAAAATACGAACAAATATATGTTGTAATGATGAGTATGCACTCACTTACTTATGGTAGATTTCTTTTTGCAATGCAAAGTCAACATCTGATTCATGGAAACATAGAAAATAGGAGCAAGAGTAGGCCTTTCAACACTTCGAGCCTGCTTCACCATTCATTATAATCATGGCTGATTATCCAACTCAGTCAACCGTTCCCGCTTTCCTCCCTTATCCTTTGATCCTTTTGCCCCAAGAGCTATATCTAACTCCTTTTTCAAAACATACAATGTTCTGGCCTCAACTGCTTTGTGTGGTCGTGAATTCCACAGGCCCATCACTTTCTGGGTGAAGAAAACACAATGGAATATCTGAAATCCATGTGTGCCCTGCACATTGTTCCTCAACGTCATTACGTCTGGTAACAGATTGCATTATTCATCAAGCTACTTAGTCAAGTTTGCACATGTTTACAGGTTTCAAGACATCTAAGAGACCTGGGAAATAGATCTGCTGAGCAAAGCAGCTGATCCCTATGTCCTCCTGAAACATGCAGCAACAATATATTTTACAAACTTGGCCTGGCACGGCAAGACTTTGGATGGACAGAAAATTGAACACAACATTGCCAGTTTGCCTATCTAGTCTCCATCAAGTTAACTATTAGTTACCTTGGGTGGAATTCTCCCATCAGTTCGATGGTGGGCAGGAGAATTCAGCTGGAGGCCCAAAAATTGGTTTTACACTCCATGGATTTCTCATGGTACCCACCATGGTAGATTAGGAAACCCGCTGGTGGCCGGTGTGAAAGTTATTTGCATCCCATTAAAGGGATGCAGCTGAAGGCCTGACACCAATGGGAAAACACACCAGTCCAGACCATGTCTGGAATGACATGCTTTGCAGAAGTCAGAATTTACCTGAACAATTCTTAGGGAGTTTGGGGTGGAGGCCACCAGCAACCCTGGACCACAGAAAACCACAACAGTGGGTGGGTGGAGTATCTATCAGGTGGGTCTTCCAGCTTCAGTGTCATCGAAGAAGTCCATTTTCCAGCCTCAGAGTGTTCCTGCAGATCATCTCTCTTCAGGAGTTACATCTTTTTCAGGAGATTAATCTTTGTTCTCCAAGAGTGGATCAGTGATATTGCATGCCTTTTAAATATGAGAGTGGGCCCCATGCAATCAAGTGCGCCTTGCCATGGAATACAGCACTAAACAATTGATGCACAATTAACGACCAAGAGCCGGAAAGTGGGATCAAGCTGGAAAACATTTTTCAGCCAGAACAACTGTATGGGTCAAATGGCCTCCTCCTGGGCCATAGATTTCTGTAAATCCATAATTCTAGGTTCATACCTCCAGCCTTGAAATTGCTCAGGGATTCACAGAAAGAAGACGGGAAGTGCTGGCTATGAAGCTTCTATGTTTGGCAGAAGCCTGCTTAGACCACTGCCAAACGGATTATATGCTGTTTTTACCATTTATAACTCCCAGAATGTGCACTGTATTGAGGTTTAGCTCATTCTAAATGATCTGGAAAATATTTCTCAACAATGATTAGCATTGCTGTCTCGCAGCGCCGGGGATCCACGTTCGATTCCAGCCTTGGGTGACTGCCTGTGCGGAATTTGTATGTTCTCCCCATGTCGCCGTGGGTTTCATCCAGGTTCACCGGTTTTGTCCCACTGTCCAAAGTTGCATAGATTAGGTGAATCAGCCAAGCTAAATTGCCCCTTAGTGTCCAAAGATGTGCAGGTTAGGAGGGGTTACGGGGATACGGTAGAGAAGTGGCCCAAGGTAGGATGCTCTTTCAGAGGGTCGGTGCCGACTTGATGGGCCAAATGGTCTCCTTCGGCACTGTAGGATTTCTAACTCCTCTTTGATACTTCTGCCAATTACTTCAAGTCTATGCCTTTGATGATTGACCGCTTTGCTACGAAAAGTAGGCTCTTCCTATCCAATCTATCCAGGCCACTTGTAATTTTATACAACTCAATGAATTTCTCCCTCAGCCCTTCTGTTCCAAAGAAAATAACCCATGCATACCCAATCTTTCCCAAAAGCTAACATCCTCCAATCCTGGCAACATAGTCATAGTTATAAATCTTCTCTATCTCTCTGGTGCAATCACATCTTTCCTGTAATCTAGTGACCACAACTTTACACAATACTGAAACTGTAGCTTAATTAGTGTCGTAGGCACTTCTGGAATTACTTTGGCTCTTTACATTCTATATCTTAGCTAATGTCTTCTTAACTACCTTCTATATTGTCGTGATACCTTGAAGAGTCAGTGGATGTACAGCAAAGTCCCTCTATGCCTCTACAATTCAAGTATACTACCATATATTATGCATTTGCTTGCCTTCTGTGCCCTCTTCAGATGCATTACCTCACACTTCTCTGGATTGAATTCCATTTGTCACTTGTCTTCCATCTGACCTGTCCATTGATACCATCCTGCAGTCTACAACTTTCTTCCTCATTGATACAGCCAATTTTGTATTATCTGCAAACTTCACGTTATGTTTAAGTCTAAGTCATTGATATATACCGCTAACACCAAGAGACTGAGCATTGAACCCTGCAGAACCCCACTGGAAACAGCCTTCCAGACACAAAAATATCTGACAACCCTAGCTTACTGCCACTGGGTTACTTTTGGTTGCAACTTGCCACTTGCCCCTGGATCCCATGGATGTTTACTTTTTCTAACCAGTCTGCCAAGTGGAACCTTGTCAAATTATTTACTAAAATCCATATAGTCTACGCCAAACATGTTGCTCCCATCGATCCTATTTGCCACCTTGACGAAAAAACTCAATCAAGTTTATCAGACACTACGGCCGGGATTCTCCGCTATCCGGCGGGGCAGCCCATACCGGCGCCGAGGAGTGGCGTGAACCTCTCGAGCAGCGGGCTGCCCCGAAGGTGCGGAAACCTCCGCACCTTCAGGGGCTAGGCTGCCGCCAGCGGGGCTGGCGCTGCACCAACCAGTGCAGAAGGGCCCCCGTCGGCCGGCGCACATTGGCGCATGCGCGGGAGCGCCAGCATGTTCTGGCGTGATCCCAGCGCATGCGCAGGGGGGTTCTTCTCTGCGCCAGCCATGGCGGACCCTTACAGTGGCCGGCGTGGAGGAAAAGAGTGCCCCCACGGCACAGGCCTGCCCGCATATCGGTGGGCCCCGATCGCGGGCCAGGCCGCCGTGGAGGCCCCCCCAGGGCCAGATCCCCCCTCGTCCCCCCGAGGATTCCGCAGGCCGCCCGCAGAGCCAGGTCCCGCCGGTAAGGACCTTGTTTGATTTATGCCAGTGGGACTGGCCGAAAATGGGCGGCGACTCAGCCCATCGCGGAGCGGAGAGTCGCCGAGGGGGCCACGGCCAACGGCCCCCGACCAGCGCGGCGTGAATCCCGTCCCGCCGCGAATCCGGCAGCCGGCGTCGGGGCGGGATTCACACCCCCCCCACCCCGGCGATTCTCCGGCCCGTCGGGGGGTCGGAGAATCCCGCCCTACCTTCCATTATCAATTCCATGCTGACTGTCCTTTGATAATCTGTGCCTTTCTGAATGATGATTAATTCAGAAATGTTTTTCCCACCATTGAAAATAGACTGGTAGGCTTGCCATTAGTTCATCTACCCTTTTCTCCCTTACGAAATACAGTGCAAAGTTAGCAGCTCTCTACACCTCGCAATTAGATGGAAAGAATAGACAAATTATGGTAAAAGCCTTTTCGAGTTCTTCCCTTGCTTCTCTTAACAACCTGGGAGACATTCATCCAGGGCACCACTGAATGTCTGATTACCCATCCAATGGATTTTTTTCCTCATGATTATTAATATAAAGAAAGACTTGCATTTATATAGCACCTTTTATGGCCATCCCACATCGCCTTGCAATAAAGTATTTCATTTTGAAATGTTGTATGTTGTATGTTGTATGTAGGAAATGCACCAGACAATTGGAGCACAGCAAGTTTCCACAAACAGCAATGTGATAATGACCAAATGTTGATTGAGGGGTAAACTTTGGCCAGGACACTGTGGATAACTCTCCCGCTCTTCTTTGAAAGAGTGCCATGGGATCTTTTGAGGCTGTCTGAGAGAGCAGATGAGGGCCTGGATTTTCCCACCCCATCAGCAGTGGGCATCATTGTGGGCGGGATGGGAAAATTTGGAGAGTGGTCATGTGACTTTTGGCCATTCTCCAAATGTTCTCATCCTGCCCGAAACGTTGCCTGCCACTGGCAGGCAGGAAAATTCCACCTCAGGTCTCAGTTTAGTGTCTTATCCAAAAGGCGGCAGCTCTGACAGTGCAGAACTCCCTCAGTAATCCAGTGGAGCGCCAGCCTCGATTGTTGTGCTCAAGCCCCAGAGTTGCCACGGATTATGGCAGCATATACAGGTGGGGTACATGATGAAAGATATCCAATTATTAGAAATATGTCATCACGTCTCAGGACTGCTGTCTTTATTCTGCACCCTTATGGAAGGTGGTTTCTCTGGGAGCACGTCAAGCTTACACAAATGACAAATAACCATGTGGCAGGCAAAAGTCCTGCTGTGCCAATGTTACATTCCAATTTTATTAAAACAACAGATCTAGAGCTTAATGTCTACTTCCACAAAACATTACCATTGCATCATTAATAATGGACTGGCCCTTTCCCTGTGTATAAACATGTAAAAAGTAGTATTTAGAAAAGATCATGAAAAGCTTCATTGCATTAATGTCACACGCCTGTAATGCAAATGATGGTTTTCAATCGTCACTGGCCATATCCTGTATCCTAACCTGCCCTCTCCTTCACCTGATTTTCAAAGTAGCCTGGCATTCATTATGGAAGAATGTTGTGTCAATCCTTGAGCAGCACTCTTGACTATTACCCATTCGTTCTGCAACTGATCTCCGTGTTGATCATAATGAATTAGTGTTGAGTACTACACAATTGAAATGCTTAAAAAGAATGCTATGCACTGTCTTATTAAATGGATGCAAATTAGAACTCGACAGCCACCTGGGAGGATGGCGTGCATTTGAAATTAATTTGTTTTCATAACATGTAGCTTTTCTTTACAAGAGGTAAAAATGCAGTTTTGATGGGGACTCAAATCACTGACATATCAAGCCATGTCACAATGGGAGTGCTCCAGAAAATCACAATGGGATGTGTTCAAATATCGGCATATCAGAGTCAAGCACTGGAGAAATAGAATTGTCAATTGTTTCATTGTTGAGTGAAAAATATTCTTACCAAGAAACACAGCGATGAGCCGAGAAATTACAAAAGGGTTCTCCACTTCCGGTTGTGGCTATGCCTAGGTAGGTCGCACATTCGGCAGCTCCCGCCAAGAACGGACTTTTGGGCCCTTTTGAGGAGCCCCAGCGGCACTTGTACGACGGTTCCCAGTGTGGGAAGGTGATAGTAAGGTTCCCCCAGCACTGTATGGAGTGGACCAGGAGTGGAGCGGTCAAGAAAGTGATTTTGGAGCAGCGAAGAGAGCGGGGGAGGAAAAGCAAGATGGCGGCGGGTGGAGATCAAGCAGCGTGGGCGCAGTGGTTGCGGGAGCAGCAAGAGTTCCTTAAAAGCTGCTTTGCGGAGCTGAGAGCAGAAATGCCAAAGAAGGCGCGATCGAAAAGCTGGTGGACACCCAGAATGCCCAAGGGGCGGCGATTCGAGAGATGCGGCAGAAGGCCTTGGAGAACGAGGACGAGATTGTTGGCCTGGCGGTGAAGGTGGAGACGCACGAGGCGCCACACAAGAAGTGTCAGGAGAAGTTTGAGGACCTGGAGAACAGGTCGAGGAGGAAGAATCTTCGGATTCTGGGTCTCCCTGAAGGAGTGGAGAGGTCCGACGCTGGGGCATATGTAGTTACAATGCTCAACACGCTGATGGGCGCGGGAGCTTTCCCGAGGCCCCTGGAATGGATGGGGCTCATTGAGTGCTGGCAAGGCGGCCTAAAGCCAACAAGCCGCCAAAGGCTGTAGTGGTGAGGTTCCACCGCTTTATGGACAGAGAGTGCGTCCTGAGAAGGGCAAAGAAAGAACGGAGCATGCGGTTCTCCATCGGAAGGGGGTGAAGTTTGGAATGCTGCAGCAACGCGATTCTGGGTCACGTTTCAGGACCGTTACCACTATTTTGAGACGCCAGATGAGGCGCGGACCTTTATTCAGACTGAAAAGCTGGACTCGAACTGAGGGTTTGTTGTGGGGGGGGGGGGTTTACTGTATTTTGTGGGTGTTCTTCTTCTGGTTTCGGGTTGGGAAGAGGGGAAATGGGAAGGGGTGAGTGGATACGATGTGGGGGCTGTGTGAGAGTGTGGGCGCCAGTGCTGTGGGGGCGGGTCTCCGCTGGTGGGGCGGGGGGGGGGGGGTTGGAGGCCCGGGGTTGGGGAGCTGGGGCGAAGTTGCAGAAAAGGGAGCTGCGCCATAGGGTGCGGGGCTGGCTCGGATGGAAAGCACGGGCTGCTTCCCGCGCTAAGGATGGGAGGGAAGGGCGGTGCTGGAGGAGAGCGCACACTGATCGACAGGGGGAGGCGGGGGGGATTCCCACACTGGGGGGTCGTTGGAATGGTGGGAGTTGCCGGGGTCAGCAGGAGTCAACTGACTTACGGGAGTGTAATGGGGGGAGCAAAATGGCTGGATGGTTGGGGGGGTGGGGGGGGAGGGGGGAGAATTGGGTTGCTGCTGTATTGGCCAAAGGGGAGCTGGAGGTAGAAGAGGGAGTCGGGGTGGGGGTCTGCCGCCTGGGGGACTAGAGGGTGCGGGAGGCGCGGGCACGTGGCTGGCCTAAAAAAGGATTGGCTAGTCAATGGGGGAGGGGGGGCGGGCGCGTAGCCCCCGATCCGGCTAATAACATGGAATGTGAGGGGCCTGAATGGGCCGGTCAAGAGGGCACGGGTGTTCGCGCACTGAAAGGGACTGAAGGCAGACGTGGTCATGCTTCAGGAGACATACTTGAAGGTGGCAGATCAGGTCAGGCTGAGAAAGGGATGGGTAGGGCAGGTCTTTCACTCGGGGCTGGATGCGAAGAATAGAGGGGTTGCGATACTGGTGGGGAAGCGGGTGTCGTTTGAGGCGATGAATATTGTGGCGGATAATGGAGGTCGATACGTGATGGTGAGTGGTAGGTTGTAGGGGACGCGGGTGGTACTGGTGAACGTATATGCCCTGAATTGGGATGATGCCGGATTTACGAAATGTAGGTTGGGTCGGATTTCGGATCTGGAAGCAGGAAGCTTGATAATGGGGGGGGGGGGGGGACTTCAACACGGTGCTGGACCCAGCACTGGACCGTTCCAGGTCCAGGACGGGTAAGAGGCCGGCTGCAGCCAAGGTTCTCAGGGGGTTTATGGATCAGCTGGGGTGAGTGGATCCGTGGAGGTTTGCCTGGCTGGTGGCCTGAGAATTTTCTTTTTTCTCCCACGTCCATAAGGCCTATTCCCGGATAGATTTCTTTATAATGAGTAGGGCACTAATCCCGAAAGTGGCGGGAACGGGATATTCGGCTATAGCCATCTCGGACCACGCCCCGCATTGGGTGGAGCTGGAGTTGGGGGAGGAGAGGGACCAGCGCCCGTTGTGGCAGCTCGATGTGGGACTGTTGGCAGATGAGGAGGTGTGTGGGCGGATTCGGGGGTGTACTCAAAGATACATGGAGGCCAACGACAATGGGGAGGTGCAGGTGGGGATAGTCTGGGAGGCTCTGAAGGCGGTGGTTAGGGGAGAGCTAATTTCCATTAGGGCCCAAAGGGAGAAGAGAGAGGAGGAGGGAGAGGGAGATATTAAGGGTGGACAGGAGCTATGCAGAGGCCCCAGAGGAGGGGCTGCTTAGGGAGCAACGAAACCTCCAAATGGAATTTGATCTATTGACCACGGGAAAAGCAGAGGCGCAGTGGAAGAAAATGCAGGGGGCGGTATACGAGTATGGAGAGAAGGCTAGCTGGATGCTGGCACATCAGCTTCATAAGAGGGAGGCAGAGAGGGAGATTGGTGGAATTAGAGATAGAGGGGGGAATATGGTGTGGAGTGCGGTGAGAATAAACGAGGTATTTAGGGACTTCTATGGGGATCTGTGTTGATCTGAGCCCCCGGATTGGGGGGGGGGGAGAGAGGATGCGGCGATTCTTGGATCAACTGAGGTTCCCGAGGGTGGAGGAGGAGCAGGTGGCTGGTTTGGGGTAGCCGATTGGGCTGGAGGAGCTGGTTAAAGGATTGGGGAGCATGCAGGCGGGGAAGGCCCCGGGACCGGACGGGTTCCCGGTTGAATTTTACAGAAAGTATGTGGACCTGCTGGGCCCGTTGCTGGTGAGAACCTTCAATGAGGCGAGGGAGGAGGGGACCCTGCCTCCGACAATGTCCCGAGCGCTGATCTCGTTGATTTTGAAGCGGGACAAGGATCCATTGCAATGTGGATCGTATAGGCCAATTTCGCTCCTCAATGTACACGCTAAGTTGTTGGCGAAGGTTCTGGCTACGAGGATTGAGGATTGTGTCCCGGGGGTGATCCATGAGGACCAGACGCGGTTTGTGAAGGGCAGGCAGTTAAACACGAATATGCGGAGGCTCTTAAATATGATCATGATGCCCTCGGTGGAGGGGGAAGCGGAGGTAGTGGTGGCTATGGACGCGGAGAAGGCCTTTGATCGGGTGGAGTGGGAGTATCTCTGGGAAGTGCTTGGGAGGTTTGGGTTCGGGGAAGGGTTCATAAGATGGGTCAGGTTGTTATACAGGGCCCCAGTGGCGAGTGTGGCTACGAACCGGCGGAGGTTGGAGTACTTTAGGTTGTACCGCGGGACGAGCAGGGGTGTCCCTTATCCCCCTTGTTTGCACTGGCAATTGAGCCGCTGACCATGGCACTGAGGGAGTCTAGGAACTGGAGGGGATTGGTCCGGAGGGGAGGAACATCGGGTGTCGTTATATGCTGATGACCTGTTGTTATATGTTGCATGATATATGTTATATGTAGCAGTGGAGCGGATGGCGGAGGTTATGTGGATACTTAGGGAGTTTGGGGCCTTTTCGGGTTATAAGCTCAACGTGGGGAAGAGTGAGCTCTTTGTGGTGCATGCGGGGGACCAGGGAAAGGGGATAGATGAGCTACTGCTGAAGAGGGTGGAGAGGAGCTTCCGATACTGGGGGATCCAGGTAGCTAGGAGCTGGGGGCCCCTGCACAAGCTCAATTTGACACGGCTGGTGGAACAGATGGAGGGGGATTTCAAGAAATGGGATATGCTGCCACTCTCCCTGGCGGGTAGGGTGCAGTCGGTCAAGATGACGGTCCTCCCGAGGTTCCTTTTTGTGTTCCAGTGCCTGCCCATCCTAATCCCCAAGGCTTTTTTTAAACAGGTAAGCAGGAGTATTATGGGATTTGTATGGGCGAATAAGACCCTGAGAGTGTTTTTGGAGCATAGCGGGGGGGGCTGGCGCTGCCGAATCTATGTGGCTATTATTGGGCAGCTAATGTGGCGATGATCCGTAAGTGGGTAATGGAGAGAGTGGGGGCGGCATGGAAGAGGCTAGAGGTGGCGTCTTGTGTGGGTACGAGTCTGGGGAAGCTGGTGACAGCACCATTGCCGCTTCTGCCGACAAGGTACACCACGAGTCCGGTGGTGGCGGTGACTCTGAAGATCCGGGGGCAGTGGAGGCGACATAAGGGCGAGGTGGGGGCCTCAGTCTGGTCCCCGATACGAGAGAACCACAGGTTAGTTCCTGGCAGGATGGATGGGGAGTTTCTGAGCTGGCATCGGGCAGGGATTAAAAAATTGGGGGACCTATTCATCAACGGGACTTTTGCGAGCCTAGGGGCGATAGAGAAGAAATTTGGGTTACCTCCCAGGAATGCTTTTAGGTACATGCAAGTGAGGGTGTTTGTGAGACAGCAGGTGAGGGAATTTCCGCTGCTTCCAGCATGAAGGATTCAGGACAAGGTGATTTTGGGTGTATGGGTTGGAGAAGGCAAGGTCTCGGCGATCTATCAGGAACTGCAGGAGGCCTCAGAGACCTCGGTGGAGGAGTTAAAGGGTAAGTGGGAGGAGGAGCTGGGGGAGGAGCTGGATGAAGATCTGTGGGCTGATGCCCTGAGTAGGGTTAATTCTTCCTCCTCTTGCACCAGGATCAGCCTAATACAGTTCAAACTTGTTCATAGGGCGCATATGATAGGGGCGAGGATGAGTAGGTTTTTTGGGGTGGAGGACAGATGTGTGAGGTGCTCGGGGAGCCCAGCAAATCACGCCCATATGTTCTGGACGTGCCCGGCGCTGGAGGGGTTCTGGAGGGGCTTTGCAAGGACTATGTCCAAAGTGGTGAATACCCGGGTCAAGCCGAGCTGGGGGATAGCATTATTTGGTGTATCGGTCGAGCCGGGAGTGCAGGAGCCGAAAGAGGCCGGTATTCTGGCCTTTGCGTCCCTGGTAGCCCAGCGGAGGATCCTACTAATGTGGAGGGATGCGAAGCCCCCAAGCGTGGAAGCTGGGATTAACGATATAACAGGATTCATCAAGCTGCAAAGGATAAAGTTTGCCTTGCGAGGGTCTGTGCAGGGGTTCTCCAGGCGGTGGCAACCGTTCCTAGACTTTCTCGCGGAACGTTAGGTGGAGGTCAACAACAGCAGCAACCCAGGGGTGGGAGATAGGGCAGGGGGGGGGGTGGGGGGCCATTGGTTTTTCTGTTTTGTTTCGGGTAGAGTGGGGCGTTTTCCTTACTGGTGTGTGTATTTGTTAAATGGGGGTTATTGTATTTTGTTGGAAATTCCATGTATAATTTTTGCTTGTTTTATGCTTTATTCTTTTTTCTGTTTGGAGTGTTTTGTTGAAAATTTGTTGAAAATTTGAATAAATAGATTTTTTTTAAAAACAAAACGGTTCTCCAGATCTCCTACCAAAGCTACAGCAGGAAACCCTGAAGGGATTTGAGGGCTAAGGACCACAGGATCATGCAATTGTTGATTGTCACAGGCTCCCTTTGGAACGCTGCTTTGTTTCAAATGCAAGAATTATACATAATAAGTGTTCAAGTGCAATAGCAACACCATCCCTTCAACTAAAAGTAACAGAGGACTTCCTGATATGGCACGTGCAAGACAATAATTTCTTTTACAAAGTTGGCTTATTTAAACTTTCCAATATAAACTTATAATGTCAGTAATGCAACATGTATAAATAATTGCATGAAAGGTCTGTTTGGAAGTAATATTGGGTGTTTTCTGATATAGTAACTCATGGGAGCAACAGAATATTTGAGTATTATTACACAAGGGAACGGCATAACACACACTATCGAATTTCACACAAGAGTACACTAAAATGTAATGGCATTTTAACAAAGGGATTGGGAGAACACATTTTTATAAAATAGAGAAATAAATATATATATACACATATATAAATTACAGAAGGTAATAAAGATGAACATGCCATTTATTATGAAATCACTGTCTAAGATATTAGTAAAGCAATGCTATATGTTTAGAGCAAATAAACAACTCCCTATTTATTACTAGATTACTTGGGTAAAAATTTGCGAGAAACTAATTAAATGCAAAAAATTGTATGTTGCTACAATGGATTCTGAATCCATTTTATTCCAGATATTGGGTGTGACTTGGTGGACATGAAAGTCAGCTTTCGGGCACGTTTGGCGGTGTGTTTCTCGGTGGCTGCAGGGCTGAGATTCATTCTGCTATTCACAGGCAGTTTGCATTTTTTTGGGCCTCGGGAGTTCCTCCCCGCCCAGTCCACACTTTAGTGGATTTCCTGCAGGACCAGCTCTTTGCAGATTGGGACACCATTTTGACCGGCTGCCCCGATGTCTACACTACACCCCGTTTTAGGCCCTCCTCCCACTTTCTGGATCCCCACCTTTCACCCCCCAAAACTTCTCATGGCCCCTGGAACCCTCACATATCGTTTCTCTAATGGGGAAGGCACCCCTGACAATGCCAACCTGGCACTTGGGCACTCCCAGTCTGGCACCAGGTGGCACTGTTAGTGCCAGGCTGGCAGTGCCAAGGTCACCAGGTGCCAGGATGCCAGAGTACCACTCTGGGGTCTCTAATGACCTCTGAGACCCCTTGAGGTGCCATAACACTGATGTGTTGGGTAGGCTGGGTCGATGTGGACTGCACTTGATGGAGTGTAGCGAGAGACAGACCTCCAACACTTGATAAGATGCAACACAATTTTATTTAACATCTAAACTATATACATGTTCAACTGTGGGTTGACACTATGCAGACTTGACTGGAGACCTGATACTAGCCTAACCAGACTTACTAGCTACCACATGTGTTTGCACTGGCCAGCTCGCTAACTCTGACTGTCTCAGAGGCTAGGTCCCGAGAGAGCGGGAAACTGGTGCCCTCTGGCTTTATAGTGGTCGTGTCCTGTCTGGTGATTGGCTGCTCTGTTCTATGTGCTTACTGGTCATCCTGTGTGTCAATCACTGCCTGTCTGCTCTCCATTACATACATAGATGTATATTATGACAGCCACCTGATTCATATTTGTGGAAACGACTGCTAAAAGCAGACACAGACACAGTCACGGACGTTGACGTTGACTCCCGGGCACAGGGTGAAAGCGGCGTCCAGATATTCAAGTGAACCATCTGGAACATGCCCAGTGAGGGCGGAATCCAGATCACAGCGGGCAGAGCGAGTCAGGTGACCTGCGATCAGCCTGGCACCCGGCACTGAGCCCGATTTGGGGCTCTCAAGAGATTCACCCATTGTGCCCAGCTCCACAGCCATTATTTTCATCCTGAATATTGCTTAACCAAATCCAAGCAGTCTTACTGCGGGGTGGAAAATGAATAATGGGCGGAATTTATTTCCGTGGCGTCGTTCCTGACAGCATTCTTGCTTTATCCCATTTCTCACACAGTTACAATTAAAACTGAATGAACTGTCAACGTCCACAGAAGATTCCATGGCGGAGGAAGCTTTTCAGTGGTAAAACTTGCCATCAGCTTTGCAGTGTTGCAGCCATGAATGGCTGATTAAAGAGTATTTTTATCACATAAGGAGGCCAAAATCTTCCTGCCCAACTACTTTGCCATTACTTGAGAGCACAAAGGGGGCATGGAAATTATATTTCATTGTCATTATTTCATTTCAAATTGGTTTAATTTATTCATGTGTGTATCATCATTACTTTTTGAGATTAGCTTAGTCAGGGAATTTATGTTTGGGACATGTTGATGTTTAATGGGAGTTAGGGACATTACCTTTATTGTGGATGGAACACTTTTGGTGTTCACCCTTTATTGAATGTTCATGTTAGTTTCCAGTGTTGTACTTGCCACTCTCTGGGACATGGCTGAACTTGTGGCCTCAGCTGACCCTCCCTTCTAGGCATTGTAAATGGCATTGTCTAAGATTACTCTCAGCAGAGATAACTGAAAAGTTGTAGGTGAATCCTCAGACATCCGCTGGTCCTGATGGACTTCATCCTAGGTTCTTAAAAGAATTGGCTGCTGAGATAGTCGATGCATTGATTTTGATTTTCCGAAATTCCCTGCATTCTGGAAAAGTCTCATCAGATTGGAGAAATAATGAATGTAACTCTTCTATTCACGAGGGAGACGGAAAGCAGGAAATTTAAGGCCAGTTAGCTTACAATCCGTCATAGGGAAAGTGCTGGAATCTATTATTAAAAAGGTTATAGCAGGACACTTAGGGGGAAATTCTCCCTAACCCTAACCCGGCTTGTACCCGGCGCAAATTCCGCTACGTTGGGACAATTGCAGGAGAGTCCTGAAATGGGATTTGTGACAGCACAGGTCAGTTTCCTATTCTCCCATCCCATTCCACAATTCATTTACATTCGTGTTAATCTCATTAGCGAGATTAATGTTGAATGCAAATGCTTCCCAGTGTTCACTCGCCCGCCCAGCAGAAAGCCACCCAGGCGCAAATCCGTCCTGGTACTTAAACGTGGAGAATAGGTGCCATGGACTTCAAGGGAATAGGTTAAAAGCAAATTACTGCAGGTGCTGGGATCTGAAAGGAAAGAGAAAATGCTGGAAAATCTCAGCAGGTCTGGCAGCATCTGTAGGGAGAGAAAAGAGCTAACATTTTGAGTCCAATGACTCTTTGTCAAAGCTAACAGACAGAGAAAATGGGAAATATTTATACTGTGGAGTGAGAATGAAAGATGAGTCATAGCCACAGAAACCCAGGGAAACCGTGTGCTAATGGCCACAGAAACCAAGGCAAAAGAGTGCGAAAGGCAGTCCCCAGAGAGGACAAAAGGTGTGAAAGGCCAAACAGCAGGGAAACTAACGCCAGAGGCTAAACTGTGACAGATGGATATGTGGGAGAAGGGGAAGGGGGAAGCAAAGGGGAGAAGGGGTAAGGAAAGGTGGATATGATTGGGGGGGGGGGGGGTTAATATATATTAAGAAAGAAAGAAATTGTAAGAGACAGTTGAAATTAAATGGGATGAAAACAAATGTGTCTAGGTGGGGTAGAGCTAATCATCTGAAGTTGTTGAATTCAATGTTGAGACCGGAAGGTCTCAATATGCCTAACCGGAAGATGAGATGTTGTTCCTCCAGTTTGCGTTGAGCTTAACCGGAACATTGCAGCAGGCCAAGAACAGACGTGTGCATGGGAGCAGGGTCCTTTGTTAAAATGCATCCGGATCCTGAATACGCACAGACCGAAGGTGCTCAGCAAAGCCATCACCCAGTCTGTGTTTGGTCCCTCCAATACAGAGGAGACCACGTTGGGAGCAGTGAATGCAATAGACCAAATTGGAAGAGTTAATCATAGAATTTACAGTGCAGAAGGAGGCCACCCGGCCCATCGAGTCTGCACTGGCTCCTGGAAAGAGCACCCTACCCAAGGTCAACACCTCCACCCTGTCCCCACAATCCAGTAACCCCGCCCAACACTAAGGGCAATTTTGGACACTAAGGGCAATTTATCACGGCCAATCCACCTAACCTGCACGTCTTTGGACTGTGGGAGGAAACCGGTGCACCCGGAGGAAACCCACGCACCCCCGAGGAGGACGTGCGGACTCCGCACAGACAGTGACCCAAGCCGGAATCGAACCTGGGACCCTGGAGCTGTGAAGCAATTGTGCTATCCACAATGCTACCGTGCTGCCCCAAAGTTGCAAATGAAACGCTGCTTAACCTGGAATGAGTGTTTTGGGCTGGGATGTTATGCATGGAAGAGGTAAAGGGGCAGGTGTTACACCTTCTGCGATTGCATGGGAAGGTGCCATGGGTGATGGGAGAGGTACTGGATATGGTGGAGTGGATTAGATTATCTTGGAGGGAACGGTCTCTGCGGAATGTTCTGCGGGAACATTCTCTGACTGTTAGCTTTGACAAAGAGTCATTGCACTCGAAACGTTAGCTCTTTTCTCTCCCTACAGATGCTGCCAGACCTGCTGAGATTTTCCAGCATTTTCTATTTCCTTAAGGGAATAGGTTTCTTCTTGACATTTCCGTCCAGGATCCTTCAGGGAAAATGGGCATATGGGGGTTCTCAGGCTGGGCTGGTGGGACTCAGGTCAGATCTTTCCAGGGGTGGGTGTCGACTGGCAAATCTACTGTTGTAGCATGCCCCTTTAAGGAGGCAAGTTCCTGAGGGCATATGACCTGGTTAGCCAATTGGGCTGGAGCACCTGAACTCTGAGGGCCGAGCGTGGGTTTTCCAATTGGTAGAGAGTCTGGAGTCTTGGAACATGATTGCTTTTTATCTCACTGTTCATATGTAGTTATTTAATTTAATAAACTGTTATTCGTTAATCCACTTGGTGGTGGTCGTCTGTCAGGACATCGCAACTTCCCTCTGTAGCTTTGAAAAATTTTAAACTCTCTTTCAGTGTGTCTCTTTCAGTATGTCAATTTCAAAGTTTGTTGGATGAAGGTAAAAACCTACCCTCTGATGTGCTGCAACCCTTTGATGTCTCTCCCAGCATGTCAATTTCAAAGAGCTGTTAATTATAGTTAAATGTCATTCCTCTGATGTGTTTGAAATCTTTGAAGTGTTTTGTTTACATTAGATTTCATTCCCATTTAACTTTTTCAAGCCCCTGTGATGCCTAAAAGCTTTGAACTGCATTGTTTACATTCAATTTCATGGTCCATTACCTTTTACAAGCCTCTTGATTGACAGGTCTAGGCAATTTCAAAGGAGGGGTTAGCTTTGTTTGTTTTTATAGCTCTTCACAGTCCATTAACTCTGAAGTTCTTTTTTGAGCAAGTATTGATTTTAACCAAAATTTTCATTGTGGCTTTTTCTTGTTCTGAAGTGCTTCCTAGAAAGATCAGGTGCTCTGTCTGACTGCTTTTTTTATTTATAATGAGTCTTTTTCAACCTCTTATGTTGAAACAGCATGTCTTTATTGGAGGTTGTTTTCAGCCGCTATAGAATCTGGCACAACTCAGAAATGAAAGTCCAAGGGTTCCTCAATGAGGACTTTCTCGCAACCACAGTTTAATTATCTGGTTAGACTTATGAACCATGCTGGGTGCCTCAGATGCCTTTGGAGCCTCGGGTGGTCAGGTCAGAGGTCAGGGTCAGTTGGCTGGACAATGCCCTGACACTGCCATCTGACATCCTAGCAGCACCAAATGGGCAGAGCCTGCAGGGGGGCAATGATGCCTCTACTTAGGGGGTGGGAATGATGCCTCTGATACCTTTGATTGGGAAGGTGGACAATGGTGCCTCTGACTGGGGAGATGAATAATGGTACCATTGACTGTGGGGACTGGGTCGGGCCACCCTCATGCCCGCGTGCTATGTTGGGGGTGAAGTGGGGAGGGTGACCTAATCATTTAGTGCTGTGGGTAGTTTGCCCCTCTGTGGTGAAGGGTTGGGAGTGCTCTGCTTGTCTGTTGGGGGGGGGGGGGGGGTAGGCCCTATCACTTTACTCTGAGATCAGGGAGACCTTTAAAAATGGTGCCCGGATCTCTGAGGATCTGGATCTGCCGGCATGTTTAGGCCCCTCGCCTCTTCAAGCCAGTGCAAAACTTGCCCCCCCCCAAAAAAAAATAAAGGACAATGTGGGTGGATTGTGATTGGGGTCATGCCCACCACCTGGCGGGATTGCACAGCACTTCGAGCCGGAGTTGGCATCATCATTTTGTGGGAGAATTCCACCCTTAGAAAATCTCAGTGCAATCAGGCAGAGTCAACACGGTTTTGTGAAAGAGAAATAGTGTGTAACTAATTCATTGGTGTTTTTTGAGGAAATAACAAGCAACATGGATGAACCGGAACTTGTGGATATATGTATGTAGTTTACTTCGATTTCCCATTTGCCGAGGTGCCATATCAAAGGTTACACAAAATTAGAGACCATGGTGTAAGGGATAACATATTCACACAGATAGAGGACAGGTTAGCTTTCCTGGTTCCTTAATGGGAAACAGAGAGCAGGCATAAATGGATCATTTTCAGGTGGGCAAGGTGTAACAAGTGGAGTGCCACAGGGATCAGTGCTGGTGATAGTACCATCTATATCAATGACTTGGATGAAGAGATTGAATGTATAGTTACTAAATTTGCTGCTGAGCAAAGATGGGTTGGACAGTAAGTTGTGAAGAGGGCATCAGGAGTCTGCAAAGGGATATAGATAGGTTAAGGGAGTGGGCAAAAATTGGCAGATGGAATATAATCTGTGAAAATGTGAACTTGTTCACTTTGACAGGAAACATAGTAGAGCAATACACTATTTAAATGGAGAGGGATCACAGAACTCTGAGTTACAGAGGAATATGGGTGTCTGGTAAATGAATCCCAAAATGTTATCATGAAGGTATAGAAAGGAAAATGGTATCTTGTCATTTATTGCAAAGGCATATAAAAGTTGGAAGGTTTTGCTGCAGTGGTATAGGGAATTGATGAGACCAAATCTTCAGTACTGTGTGCAGTGTTAGTCTCCTTATTTAAAGAAGGGCATAATTGAATTAGAGGCAGCTCAGAGAACATTCGCTCAACTGATTCCTGGGATGAAGTAGTTTATCTTATGAGGAAAAATGGATAGGTTGTGGCTGTATCCATTGGAGTTTAGAAGAATGGGAAGTGATCTTATTGAAACATACAAGATCCTGAGGGAACTTGACAGAGTGGGTACTCAAAGGATATTTTCCTGTAGGAGAGACCAGAAATATGGGACACATTTTAAAAATAAGTGGTCTCCCATTTAAGGTAGAGATGAAGAGAAATGTTTTCTCTCAAAGGATCGAGAACTTGTGGAACATGCTTCCCCAGAATAATAATAATTGCTTATTGTCACAAATAGGCTTCAATGAAGTTACTATGAAAAGCCCCTTGTCGCCACAGTCCGGTGCCTGTTCGGAGAGGCCGGTACGGGAATTGAACCCACCCTGCTGGCATTGTTCTGCATTACAAGCCAGCTGTTTAGCCCACTGTGCCCGTACCAGCCCCTGAAAAGCCCGTACCAGCCTCCCCGAACAGGCGCCGGAATGTGGCGACTAGGGGCTTTTCATAGTAACTTCATTGAAGCCTACTCGTGACAATAAGCGATTTTAATTTCATTTCATTCAAGCGGTAGAGGTAGAGTCATTGACTATTTTTAAGACAGAGATAGATAGATTCTTGACTAACAAGGGAGTCAAAGGGTACCCGGGCAAGGCATCAAAGTGGTATTGAGGCACAATCAAATTAGCCATGCTCGAGGGAGGGAATGGTCTACTCCTGCTTCTAATTCAGATGTTTGTATGTAACTCAAATCCCTGAAGGACTCTGACAGCCAACACCCTGAGACAGACATATATTTGGACAGTACTGACATGACCCTTTTTTTTGGCCTTTTTAGGCCTCTCATTTTCATACCTTGACTGACTGTCCCCAACCCATCCCACCATACCCCCACGATGCCAGGCCCTTCCAACATTACTCCTCCATATCCCTGACCGCATCTTCTGTCCTCCCTCGAATCCCTCTTCCACTCCCAAACACCTTGCCCCCCCAACATAAACACAGACTTGCAAGTTCCGAGACTGCCATTCTCCTGCTCTCCTCTCATGTGCCATAGAGTTAAACAAGGAAAACCGATAATCATACACACAACTGCAGAGCCGACTGGTGGAAGCAACCTTTAAACAAACAGGAACCAGGTGCCACAGGATTCTCACGTGTCACTGACTTCATCTTCAATATAGCACAAAATTAAACAGGTTTTACACTAATTACTATTTATGGCATGTAAATGTATTACAAGTATGAACCCACCATAGGCTGGCATGACTGCTGACATCTCTGCATCTCAACCAACCGCCTGGAAATCGAGAATCACTCCGCCTGAAGAAGCCACCCTACTATCCACACTCTCCGCTCTTGCAGGCTGCATGAAATCCCCCCCCCCCCCCCCGCCGCCCCAGTGTTAGCCATAGTTCAAGTAACAAGTTCTGGCTGAGTTAGGTAGTGGTTAACTTGAAGCTCATATAACATTGGTTGGTCTCCTGGGCTTGCTCACAGATAAAAGTAATGACTCTGCAGCCCCTCCTTCTGTTTATCTTTTGGACTTCTGATTTTTCCTCTTCCTCTTTATTTCTTCAGATCTCTAACACCATTTCTCATGTATTTGCGTCTGAGTTTCTCACTTGGTCTTATTGTGTCAGTCTCTCTCTCTGTTTGTGTCTCTTTTCTTCTGTGTATAGTACAGAGGGTGCAACATTGACACATTAGGATCCTGCCTGATATGTGGAAATACAAGTACAAGGAAATACCTGAGAAAAAATTAGGGCCAATGTCATTGGAACCAATGAAGTTAAAGACTTGTTTGATAGAGATGATAATGCAGGAATGGGAATGAGTAAATAGAAGTAGACAGTTTACAGTGATTAAGGGTTCCAGAACAAGGGGACATAGATACAAGATTAAATGCAACAGTTTAAGGCAAAGAACAAGAGGAACTTCTTTAGTTGCACAAAAGTCATGAGTTTACACGAGTGTATGACTATGGTTCGCAATTAAAGCAGAGACCAATGTCAACATTAAATAATGCAGCAACTTAAGAACATACAAAATAGGAGTAGATAATAGGCCACTTGGCCCCTCAAAACTGTTCCACCATTCAATAAAATCAAGGCTAATCTGATTGTGGACTTAACTCCGCTACCCTGCCGACTCCCATAACCCTCGACTCTCTGTTGATCGAAAATATATCCAATTCAGCATTTAATATGCTCAATAACTCAGCTTCCATTACTCTCTGGGGGTAGAGAATTTAAAGAGTAAAGATTCTCTGAGAGAAGAAATTCCTTCTCATCTCCATCTTAAATGGGAAACCCCTTATTCTGAAACTGTGCCCCCTAGTTCTAGGTTCTCTTGAGTGGAATTATCCTCTCAGCATCTATACTTCCAAGCCCCATCAGGATCTTCTTTGTTTTCGTAAGATCACCTCTCATTCTTCGAAACTCCAATATAGGCTAAACCGGCGCAACCTTCCCTCATAAAGCAATCCCTTAATCCCTGGAATTAACCTAATGACCCTTGTCTGAACTGCCTCCAATGAAAGCATATTGCTTCTAAAATAAGGAGACCAAAATTATGCATAATATTCTTAGTGCAGCCACTCACCAATACTCAGCTGTAACAAGGTATCCCTACTTTTATACTCCAACCCCCATTCCATTTGCCTTCCTAATTACTTGTTCTACCTACATGCTAGCTTTTTGTTTCATGCACAAGGAAACTCAGTTCCCTCTAAACTGCAGCACTCGAGAATAAATTGACTATAAGTCAAAGAGATGAATGTTGGAAGGTGCAACAAAATGACCTGAGAACAGGGACTACATATGTAATCAGGATTGCCGGTCATGTAGAGATTAAACAACAACACAGGCTAGTTGAACTGAACAGCCTGTGGCTGCGCTGTACTCCCTATGATGTTGGTTTAGGGGCTGGTTTAGCACAGGGCTAAGTAGCTGGCTTTTAAAGCAGACCAAGGCAGGCCAGCAGCACGGTTCAATACAGGTACCAGCCTCCCCGAACAGGTGCCGGAATGTGGCAACTAGGGGCTTTTCACAGTAACTTCATTTTGAAGCCTGCTTCTGACAATAAGCGATTTTCATTTCATTTCATTTTCATGATATCCTGGTTTACTCTCTTACATGACTCCAATATAAATCCTTTGGATTTCATTTCATTTCATTTTCATGATATCCTGGTTTACTCTCTTACAGGACTCCAATATAAATCCTTTGGATTTCGGCGGCAGCGGTGCGCAGGGGCCTTCTGGGAGGTGAGTAGTGAATTTAAAAACTCTTACCTTTACAGGAGCAGCCCTTTGGATTTCGGCGGCAGCGGTGCGCAGGGGCCTTCTGGGAGGCGAGTAGTGAATTTAAAAACCCTTACCTGGTCCCGTGTCTGTTCTTTTCTGTTTTATTTGTTTTTATATAAGGCGGGAACCGGAAGTTCGACCCGCGGACCTCTGGGAAGTCCCCCCCCCCCCAACCAATAAATTCTGGTGGAGAGGAAACCCGAGACACTACACATGTAGTGTCTCCCACCCGCCCTCCTCCTCTAACCTAATAATAAGACCCATTGGTGTGAGGTAAGTGCCATATTATATTATTATATTATTAGCATTGTGCAGGTCAAGGTTCGGAGGTGGAGGAGCAGTCTCTGTCAGCGAGAGAACCTGAGAACATCTAAGACACTCAGAAGGTAAGAAGGTAAGTAAGCGATTTTTACTTATTTTCACTTTTATACCTTTTTTCAAATTGTGTGTGTCGGGGGGAAACTGAAGTGACATCACAGAAAAGCTGTGGCTAGTATTTGGTAACTAATTAAACATAATAACTTAATTATAATTTAGAGGGATATCTAAGCCAGAGATCGGAGAGTACTATAGTTAGCTATCGCATTTCTATTAGAAATCTAGTGCTAGGAAACAGATAGTTGACAGTAACTTTGAAATTTAAAAAAAAATATTTTAAAAAAAGACAAATTTTAATTTTAATTTTAATTAATTGACGCAATGTCAGTTAGAGGGGTGCTGTGCTCTGACTGTGAGATGTGGCAGGTCCGGGAGGCTTCCAGCGTCCCGGATGGCTTCATCTGCAGAAAGTGCACCCAACTGGAGCTCCTCACAGACCGCATGGTTCGGTTGGAGCAGCAATTGGATGCACTTAGGAGCATGCAGGTGGCGGAAAGCGTCATAGATCGCAGTTATGTAAATGTGGTCACACCCAAGGTGCAGGCAGAGAAATGGGTGACCACCAGAAAGGGCAGGCAGTCAGTGCAGGAATCCCCTGTGGTTGTCCCCCTCTCGAACAGATATACCCCTTTGGATACTGTCGGGGGGGATAGCCTATCAGGGGAAAACAGCAGCAGCCAGAGCAGTGGCACCACGGCTGGCTCTGATGTTCAGAAGGGAGGGTCAAAGCGCAGAAGAGTAATAGTAATAGGGGACTCTATAGTCAGGGGCACAGATAGGCGCTTCTGTGGACGTGAAAGAGACTCCAGGATGGTATGTTGCCTCCCTGGTGCCAGGGTCCAGGATGTCTCCGAAAGGGTAGAGGGAATCCTGAAGGGGGAGGGCAAACAGGCAGAGGTCGTTGTACATATTGGTACTAACGACATAGGCAGGAAGGGGCATGAGGTCCTGCAGCAGGAGTTCAGGGAGCTAGGCAGAAAGTTAAAAGACAGGACCTCGAGGGTTGTAATCTCGGGATTACTCCCTGTGCCACGTGCCAGTGAGGCTAGAAATAGGAAGATAGAGCAGACAAACACGTGGCTAAACAGCTGGTGTAGGAGGGAGGGTTTCCATTATCTGGACCACTGGGAGCTCTTCCGGGGCAGGTGTGACCTATATAAGAAGGACGGGTTGCATCTAAACCGGAGAGGCATAAATATCCTGGCCGCGAGGTTTGCTAGTGTCACACGGGAGGGTTTAAACTAGTATGGCAAGGGGGTGGGCACGGGAGCAATAGGTCAGAAGGTGAGAGCATTGAGGGAGAACTAGGGAATAGGGGCAGTGCGGCTCTGAGGCAGAGCAGACAGGGAGAAGTTGCTGAACACAGCGGGTCTGGTGGCCTGAAGTGCATATGTTTTAATGCAAGGAGCATTACGGGTAAGGCAGATGAACTTAGAGCTTGGATTAGTACTTGGAACTATGATGTTGTTGCCATTACAGAGACCTGGTTGAGGGAAGGGCAGGATTGGCAGCTAAACATTCCAGGATTTAGATGTTTCAGGCGGGATAGAGGGGAATGTAAAAGGGGAGGTGGAGTTGCGCTACTTGTTCGGGAGAATATCACAGCTGTACTGCGAGAGGACACCTCAGAGGGCAGTGAGGCTATATGGGTAGAGATCAGGAATAAGAAGGGTGCAGTCACAATGTTGGGGGTATACTACAGGCCTCCCAACAGCCAGCGGGAGATAGAGGAGCAGATAGGTAGACAGATTTTGGAAAAGAGTAAAAACAACAGGGTTGTGGTGATGGGAGACTTCAACTTCCCCAATATTGACTGGGACTCACTTAGTGCCAGGGGCTTAGACGGGGCGGAGTTTGTAAGGAGCATCCAGGAGGGCTTCTTAAAACAATATGTAGACAGTCCAACTAGGGAAGGGGCGGTACTGGACCTGGTATTGGGGAATGAGCCCGGCCAGGTGGTAGATGTTTCAGTGGGGGAGCATTTCGGTAACAGTGACCACAATTCAGTAAGTTTTAAAGTACTGGTGGACAAGGATAAGAGTGGTCCGAGGATGAATGTGCTAAATTGGGGGAAGGCTAATTATAACAATATTAGGCGGGAACTGAAGAACCTAGATTGGGGGCGGATGTTTGAGGGCAAATCAACATCTGACATGTGGGAGGCTTTCAAGTGGCAGTTGAAAGGAATACAGGACCGGCATGTTCCTGTGAGGAAGAAAGATAAATACGGCAATTTTCGGGAACCTTGGATGACGAGTGATATTGTAGGCCTCGTCAAAAAGAAAAAGGAGGCATTTGTCAGGGCTAAAAGGCTGGGAACAGACGAAGCCTGCGTGGAATATAAGGAAAGTAGGAAGGAACTTAAGCAAGGAGTCAGGAGGGCTAGAAGGGGTCACGAAAAGTCATTGGCAAATAGGGTTAAGGAAAATCCCAAGGCTTTTTACGCGTACATAAAAAGCAAGAGGGTAGCCAGGGAAAGGGTTGGCCCACTGAAGGATAGGCAAGGGAATCTATGTGTGGAGACAGAGGAAATGGGCGAGGTACTAAATGAATACTTTGCCTCAGTATTCACCAAAGAGAAGGAATTGGTAGATGTTGAGTCTGGAGAAGGGGGTGTAGATAGCCTGGGTCACATTGTGATCCAAAAAGACGAGGTGTTGGGTGTCTTAAAAAATATTAAGGTAGATAAGTCCCCAGGGCCTGATGGGATCTACCCCAGAATACTGAAGGAGGCTGGAGAGGAAATTGCTGAGGCCTTGACAGAAATCTTTGGATCCTCGCTGTCTTCAGGGGATGTCCCGGAGGACTGGAGAATAGCCAATGTTGTTCCTCTGTTTAAGAAGGGTAGCAAGGATAATCCCGGGAACTACAGGCCGGTGAGCCTTACCTCAGTGGTAGGGAAATTACTGGAGAGAATTCTTCGAGACAGGATCTACTCCCATTTGGAAGCAAATGGACGTATTAGTGAGAGGCAGCACGGTTTTGTGAAGGGGAGGTCGTGTCTCACTAACTTGATAGAGTTTTTCGAGGAGGTCACTAAGATGATTGATGCAGGTAGGGCAGTAGATGTTGTCTATATGGACTTCAGTAAGGCCTTTGACAAGGTCCCTCATGGTAGACTAGTGCAAAAGGTGAAGTCACACGGGATCAGGGGTGAGCTGGCAAGGTGGATACAGAACTGGCTAGGCCATAGAAGGCAGAGAGTAGCAATGGAGGGATGCTTTTCTAATTGGAGGGCTGTGATCAGTGGTGTTCCACAGGGATCAGTGCTGGGACCTTTGCTCTTTGTAGTATATATAAATGATTTGGAGGAAAATGTAACTGGTCTGATTAGTAAGTTTGCAGACGACACAAAGGTTGGTGGAATTGCGGATAGCGATGAGGACTGTCGGAGGATACAGCAGGATTTAGATTGTCTGGAGACTTGGGCGGAGAGATGGCAGATGGAGTTTAATCCGGACAAATGTGAGGTAATGCATTTTGGAAGGTCTAATGCAGGTAGGGAATATACAGTGAATGGTAGAACCCTCAAGAGTATTGAAAGTCAAAGAGATCTAGGAGTACAGGTCCACAGGTCATTGAAAGGGGCAACACAGGTGGAGAAGGTAGTCAAGAAGGCATACGGCATGCTTGCCTTCATTGGCCGGGGCATTGAGTATAAGAATTGGCAAGTCATGTTGCAGCTGTATAGAACGTTAGTTAGGCCACACTTGGAGTATAGTGTTCAATTCTGGTCGCCACACTACCAGAAGGATGTGGAGGCTTTAGAGAAGGTGCAGAAGAGATTTACCAGAATGTTGCCTGGTATGGAGGGCATTAGCTATGAGGAGCGGTTGAATAAACTCGGTTTGTTCTCACTGGAACGAAGGAGGTTGAGGGGAGACCTGATAGAGGTATACAAAATTATGAGGGGCATAGACAGAGTGGATAGTCAGAGGCTTTTCCCCAGGGTAGAGGGGTCAATTACTAGGGTGCACAGGTTTAAGGTGAGAGGGGCAAGGTTTAGAGTAGATGTACGAGGCAAGTTTTTTACGCAGAGGGTAGTGGGTGCCTGGAACTCGCTACCGGAGGAGGTAGTGGAAGCAGGGACGATAGGGACATTTAAGGGGCACCTTGACAAATATATGAATAGGATGGGAATAGAAGGATACGGACCCAGGAAGTGTAGAAGATTGTAGTTTAGTCGGGCAGCATGGTCGGCACGGACTTGGAGGGCCGAAGGGCCTGTTCCTGTGCTGTACATTTCTTTGTTCTTTGTTCTTTGTAATACTTCCCCTTTTATTTTTTGTATCTGATACTCAGTTTACATCTCAAACACCTTTTCTTCCTTTTTATGCCTTTGTCAATATTTTCTGTCTTTGCCCATATTTTCTGTCTATCACCTGTTCTCTTTCCCCATCCACCCCAAATCAAGGCTCTCTAGAGACTTAGGGCTCCAGGTAGGTCGAGAAATGAATTAATCTCCCTTTGGATGTGTACACACCCTATCTCGAAAAAAAAAAGAATGAGGGGAAATCTGGGCTTTGACGAAGGGAAAGCAGAAACTGCAATTGATCGGTGACCGAGTGTCAGGTTGCCCGTGCTTGGGATCGGACCCGGGGGTGAGGGGGCCTTGAGGATCCCCTAATGGGATGTTGGGGGCTCTGGAGGCCATGGCATTTAAAAATGGCGTCCCGATCTCTCGTCAGTGCAGGAAGTGGGGTAAGTTACGACCTCGGTAAGGAGTTTCCTGCAGAGACCCCCCCCCCCCACCCCACCCCCCCTCCAAAAAAAAGCCCTGTTTAATATCAGGATCATTCTCGTGCTGCAGGCTCTGAGAAACACCCCCCAATTCGCACCCAAAACAGGCTCTTTTTTTTCCCGTTAAATCATGCCCAAAATAAATTATATAACTATCCAGTGGATGGATTATATATTATTGAACCACCCAGTAATTTTTTTTCAAATGTTTCCAATTAAGGGGAAATTTAGCATGGCAAATCCACCTCCCCTGCACATCTTTGGGTTGTGGGGGTGAGACCCCAGTGCGGAGCTGTGACCTGGGGCTGGGATCGAACCGGGTCCTCGGCGCCGTGAGGCATCAGTGCTAACCACTGTGCCACCATGTCGCTTCTAACACCCAATAAATTAATAAATATTCAAATCTAATATTGTAAACTGTTATATGAAAATAAAACAATTCTATAATATATAAATAGACATGAGATAAATTCTTACTGGAAAATAGAAATACTTGCAGTAATAATGATTTCAGTGTTCCACACCTCAACAACCTAGGAGTAAAGGGTAAAGCCGAAAATACAAGTGAGCCCAGGACCTTAAGCAGGTTAGAGACTAGACCCAAGTCTAGTAGGTGAAATGAAGGCTATTCCTATTCATAGGAACAGGAGTAGGCCATTCAGCTCCTCAAGCCTGTTCCACCATTCAACGAGATCATGGTTTATATGTTGCCTAACTCCATTTACCTGCCTTTGGCCCATTTCCCTCAATACTTTTGCATAACAAAAAATTATCTATCTCAATTGCAATTTGTGGAAGAAAGTTCCAAACCTGTACGACCCTTTGTGTGTAGAAGTGCTTCGTAACAAGTGCTCTCCTGAATGGACTGGCCTTCATTTTTATACTATGCTCCCGAGTTCTAGAAACTCGAACACGTGGAAATGGTTTATCTTTATCTCATCTTTTCCTGTTAATATCTTGAAGACTTCGATAAGGTCACCCCTTAACTTTATAAATGCTGGAGAAAACAGGCCTAATTTGTGTGATCTCTCCTTACGACTATATCCCTGAAGTTCAGGTCCAGGTATCATTCTTGTAAACCTACATTGCACTCCCTCCCAGGCCAAAATATCCTTCCTAAGGTGTGATGCCCAGATCTGCTCCTGAGGAGTGGAGATTAAATTAGGCTGATGCACAGATCAATCTGAGTCCAGATCCAGGGAGAAAAGAGCATTAAAATATCCTTTATAGTCAGGTCTTAAGACATGTAAAAGATTTAGCGTTGCAATCTGAAAGTCCCAAGGAAAGACAAAGCTAGTGAGATGGAGCCACAAATGCAACCTCAGAACCTGTTATTTTTCTTGTTTGGACAAATAAAAGGCAGCCAGTCACAAAGAAAGTAGAAAGGACATGGAACGTTGTGCTTTCTTGCATGAATTTCTTTTGGTGTCCATGAAATATTGGGCGAAAAGAGGATATCCAAAGCTCAGGATCAACAGGAGACCTATGAGTATGTCAAGCAGAATGGATGTAATTGTGAAGGACTTAGAACAGATTGTGTTTTTTTTTCTGAACTTATGACATGCTTGCACATTCATATTCTATATGTCATGTGAGAGTACCTTTAACAAATGGGTGTTTATAAATGGGTGTGTATATAAATATCTGTAGTGAGAGTACCTTTAAGAAATGGGTGTTTACTACTGCAGTGATGTCAGAGAATGGGTGGTGCTGGGCTGCCTGTCAGCTTTTTACTTTTGCTTTAGGCAGTTTGCTGCAAGGTGTGTTTTAGTTTCGTTTTCAGTGTTGGAGCTGAAGCCAGACATAGCAGGTGTACTGTTGATCTCTCTGCCATGAAAAAACTATCTCTTGATCATTTGGTGAATTCAGAATTATAAATGTTCTCAGTCATGAATGTAAACCTAATGTGCTTCTATTAAAAGGTGCTTCTTTTGTCTTCTGGATGTTGTTTGGGACATTATTAAGGAGTACATAGTGTTGTATTCCTTGGGGGTTGTATTTGAATTGATGGTTGCTAAGATGTTCACTGTATGTTTTAAAAAGGTTAACTTGAGTTCACAGAATAAACATTGTTTTGTTTTAAAAAATACTTTTCCATTTCTGCTCTACCACACCTGTAGAGTGGGCCGTGTGCTCCCCATACCACAATCTATTAAAAGTTGTGGGTCAGGTGAACTCCATGATACACTATGGGGTTCTCTAAACCCTGGCCCATAACATATAGGACAGTGAGGAACTGACAAGGCAATGAGAGTGACAGAGGCTTTTAGTGGAATGTAACTGGTTATTTTTGTGACAGATTCAATGAGGAATGACACAGCAGAGATAATTTTGGATGCTAATTGAAGGGACAGTTACATTTAGTTCGGAGTTCTAACTGGACAAAGGGGCATACCATCACACATCCCTACATTCGTGAAACAAACCTTTAAACATTTTATGTATAGCTATTGTCATGTGAGAGTACTTTTAAGACATGGATGTTTAAGCAATGTACCTTTAAGAAAACAGTGATGTCAGAGAGTGGGTGGGGCTGGCCTTTAGGTCAGCCATTTTGCAGGTTTTTAGTTTCAGTTTAAAAAGCAGTGTGTTTATGTGTCTGTGTGTTTCCAGAGAGCTGCAAGTTTTGCAGTTTAGTTTTGCAGTTGGAGAAAGCAGGTTGTGTGTATCTGTGTGTGTCCAGAGAGCTGCAGGAAGAAAACAAGGTGCTGGAGCTGAAATCAACCAAGCTAATATATCTCTGTCATTCGACAGAAAAAATATACATCCTTTAACCTGGTGTGATACTGTTTAAAAGTGTTAAGTCTCTTGGAAGATTGAAGGAACATTTTAAGGAATTATTTACTGTTGCAACATTTTCTGAGTTATCTTTGAAGTAAGGGGTGTTAAGAGATCCAATGTTTATTTGAGATGTTAAGTTGAGTTCATGGAATAAACAGTGTTTTGTGTTTAAAAACCCACGTGTCCATAATTGTAATCCCACACCGAGGAAAAAAGCCGTGTGCTAGGAAAAGCAACAAATCCATGAAAGGGAGAGGTTGGTTGAACTCCATGATACATTTTGGGGTTCTGAAAACGCCTCACCCATAACAATTGGGGGCTCGAGGGGGATAAAAGTCTATCTATTGGATTGGCTTTTGTGAACTGAAAGACAGTGAAGGATTGTTGCTTTTCCGGTGTGGTATTTTAGTTTAAGTGGGGAAAGTGTTGTGAACAATGGCTCTTTCAGAGGCTCAGAAGTTTTTGGGGGTGGAGCATGTCACACGTAGTACCTTACGGACAGAAACGAAAAGCAGACTGTTAGATTTGGCAAGAACATTGCAGTTAACATGACCTGACAAAATGCGAAAAGATGAGGTAATTATGGCAGTAGTTAAGCATTTAAAGTTGCCTGAGATAGAGTTTGACTCATTGGAAATGGCATAAATTCAGTTGCAAATTAAACAAATGGAACATGAGAAAGAATTAAAGCGGCTGGAATACGAGAGTGAGAGAGAGGAAAAAGAAAGAGAAAGAGAGAGAGGAAAAAGAAAGAGAAAGAGAGATAGAGGAAAAAGAAAGAGAAATAGGGAGAGAGGCAAAAGAAAGAGAAAGAGAGAGAGAGGAAAAAGAAAAGGAGAGATAGGAAAGGTGAAAAGAAAGAATAGCCCTGGCAGAACAAAAAGATAAAGAAAGGGAGATCCAGATCAGGGAAAAAGATAAAGAGAGGAGTTTGAACTTCAGAAAATGGCCATGAAACATGACAATCAGTTAAAATTGGCACATGTAAAGAGAAACGTACAGATGGATGATAGTGATGAGGATAGTGAGAAAGAGCGTCACAGTTGAACACTTGGTGGGAATCTATTTTAATATGTCCAAGCATTGCCAAGGTTTGATGAATAGGTTGAAGCCTTTTTCATTTCATTTGAGAAGGTAGCTAAACAAATGAAATGGTCACAGGACATGTGGGTGTTACTGATTCAAACAAAGCTGGTGGGTAGGGCTAGTGAAGTGTTTGCATCATTACCGGAGGAGGTATCTGGAACATATGAGGAGGTGAAGAAATCCATCTTAAGGGCATATGAGCTAGTGCCTGAAGCTTACAGACAAAGGTTTAGAAATTTAAGGAAAGAATTTGGTCAAACATACATGGAGTTTGAAAGGCTCAAACAGAGTAATTTTGATAGGTGGATAAGGGCTGTGAAAATAGACCAAACGTATGAAGCTCTCAGAGAAATTATACTTTTGGAGGAGTTTAAAAATTCAATTCCTGATGTAGTGAGAACTCATGTGGAAGAACAGAGGGTTAAAACTGCGAGATTAGCAGTGGAAATGGCAGATGATTATGAATTAGTTCATAAATCAAAGATTGGTTTCCGACATCAGTTTCAGCCAGTGAGGGATAGAAACTGGGGACATGAGAAATACTCAAGTGGTAAAGGTAAAGGTGATCTGATGGGAGACAATAAAGAGAGTGTACCTCAGATTTTTTTTAAATCCAGGAGGGTGGAAAAGAAATGAAAAGTTTCAAATTTTTTCACTGCAATAAACTAGGCCATGTAAAGTCACAGTGTTGGTGGTTGAAGAAAAGCACTGGGAAGGCTGATGTGGTAAAACAGGATAAGACAGTGGGGTTTGTTAGAGTGGTAAAGGAAAGCCCAAGGGAAGCGAAGGAGGTGCAAATGATTGTACAGCCAGTTCAAGAAGTAATTATTAAAAGGTGCCAGATGTCTTCAATAATTTACTTGTGTGGGTAAAGTTTACTCATGTGTATCAGGAGGAGCAGGTAAAGAAGTCACAATTTTAAGAGACACAGGGGCTAGTCAATCTTTAATGGTAAGAGATGAGGAATTATGTAGTTTGGGAAGAATGTTGCCAGGAAAGGTGGTGATATGTGGAATTCAGGGTGAGAGGAGTAACGTTCAATTATATAAGGTAAGGTTGGAAAGTCCAGTGAAGAGTGGTGAAGTGGTAGTAGGAGTAATAGATAAACTATCTTGTCCAGGAATACAGTTTATCTTGGGTAATGATATAGCTGGATCGTAGGTGGGAGTGATGCCTACTGTGGTTGATAAGCCATGGGAAAATCAGTCAACTGAAGAGTTGAAGGACAAATATCCTGGGATTTTTCCGGATTGTGTAGTAACAAGGTTGCAAAGTCACAGGTTAAGACAAGAGGAGAAATCAAAGAGTGAAGATGAAGTTGAAGTGCAATTATCAGAAACGATTTTTGATCAGATGGTTGAAAAAGAACAAGAACAGGTGGAGGATGAGGCAGATATTTTTAGTTCATGAAAATTGGCGGAGTTACAACAGAAAGATGTAGAAATGAAACGGATATATCAGAAAGCATATACGGAAGAGGAATCTGAGGGTATACCAGAGTGTCATTACCGTAAAAATGATGTCTTGATGAGAAAATGGAGAACTGTACATATGCAGGCGGATGAAAAGTGGGCAGAAGGTCATCAAGTAGTATTGCCGGTAGGGTATAGAAAGGAGGTGTTGCGAGTTGCACATGAGGTACCAGTGGGAGGTCATTTGGGAATAAGGAAAACTCAAGCTAAAATCCAGAAACATTTTTATTGGCCTGGACTACATAAAGATGTAGTTAAATTTTGTCAATCATGTCACACATGTCAAGTGATAGGGAAACCTCAAGCAGTGATAAAACCAACACCCTTAATACCCATTCCAGCATTTGAGGAACCTTTTACAAGGGTCCTAATCGATTGTGTAGGACCGCTTCCTAAAACAAAAAGTGGGAATCAATATCTTTTGACTGTAATGGATATGTCTACTAGGTTTCCAGAGGCCATTCCAGGAGGTAATATTACAGCTAAAAGGATTGTGGAGGAGTTACTTAAATTCTTTACAAGATATGGACTACCCACAGAAATTCAGTCGGATCAAGGAATGAATTTTACCTCGAGGTTATTCAAAGAAGTTATGGATAGCTTAGGAATAAAACAATTTAAATCAACTGCGTACCATCCAGAATCGAACGGAGCGTTAGAAAGGTGGCATCAGATATTAAACACAATGTTGAGGGCATATTGTCAAGATTATCCAGAGGATTGGGATAAAGGAATCCGAGTCGCATTGTTTGCAATTAGGGATGCACCTAATGAGTCTACCAAATGTAGTCCTTTTGAACTAATTTTTGGTCATGAGGTAAGAGGACCACTTAAATTGATTGAGGAAAAATTGGTGGGTGAGAAAGTGGAAATTACACTGTTGGATTACGTGTCAAATTTTAGGGAACGATTAAATAGAGCAGGTGAATTGGCCAGACAACATTTGAAAGTTGCACAAAATGTGATGAAACGGGTAGCGGACAAGAAATCCAAAGCTCATAGTTTTGCCAGGGGGATAAAGTTTTAGTGTTGTTACCAGTGGTAGGTGAACCTTTAAAAGCTAGGTTTTGTGGACCTTATCAGATTGAAAGGAAATTAAGTGAGGTGAATTATGTGGTGAAAACACCAGATAGAAGGAAGACTCACCGAGCGTGTCATGTGAATATGCTTAAAAGGTACTTTGAAAGTGAAGGAGAGAAAAAGGAAGTTTTAATGATTCTACCTCAAAGTGACAAACCAAATCCAGATGACTGTGAATTTGACATATCTCAAATTAAATTGGAAAATGAGGATGTTCTTAAAAATTGGGATGAATTGCTAAGTTACCTTCCAGAGGAAAAACAAACTGACCTGAAAGAGTTATTGATATCACATGCGCAAGTTTGTAGAGATAAATTGGGAAGTACTAAAATGGCTATACATGATGTAGATGTAGGAAATGCTGTTCATATCAAACAACATCCATATAGACTTAATCCTTTAAAATTGGCACAGGTTAACAGAGAGAGTATGCTGAAGAATGGCATAATTGAAGTGGGTTGCAGCCAATGGAGCTCACCCATAGTGAAGGTACCTAAACCATATGGTACCCAACGGTTGTGTGTGGACTATAGAAAGGTGAATGCAGTTACAAGAACGGACTCTTATCCTGTCCCATCATTGAAGGGTTGCATGGAGAAAGTGGGACAATCTGCTTTTATTTCCAACTTCTAGACATGGAAAGAACATTTAAAGCATTGTATGGAGTTCTTCGATCGACTTCAGGTGGCGGGTTTGGTGATGAACCTAGCCGAAAGTGAATTTGGAGAAGCCCAAATCACTTTCCTTGTGGAGTTTCCGATACCCTCAAGACGAAGGGAAATAATGCGATTTCTTAGCCTGAGTGGATTTGATCGAACAGCTGTGCAAATGTTTTGTGGCGTGATTACTCCACTGATGGAATTGCTAAAGAAACCTAAAAAATTTCAATGGACAGCAGACTTTCAACAGGCGTTTGACTGCCTGAAAGCTGTGGTAACCAATGTTCCTGTATTGGAGAATTGCCAGGGACTCTGTGGTCAGATTGAACTCAATTATCTGATTCTGAAGAAAAATGCGAGGAGTAGAGGAATCGATGGATCGTGCAGAGACTTTGTTCAAAGAGACTGTCAATCGAGAAGGATTTCGGTTGGACTTCCGGGTGCGGCGATGACCAGCTGAGTCGCACGTTTCGGCAGCTCCCTGTGAAACGGACTTTTGGGCTCTTGATAGGAGCCCCAACGGCAATTTTGACGGCTAAAAACACTGTGCGGTAAACCAGAAGGGAATCCCCCCTGGATACGGATGGAAAAAGGAGGGGGAAGTGGCCAGATTGCAGTGGATCCTTTAGAACAGCGGCAAGGAAGGCAAGCAAAAACCAAGATGGCGTCGGAAGGTGGCAGTTTAACATGGGGCCCTGAACAACAAGAGTTCTTGAAATGCTGTGTGGAAGAGATCAAAAAGGAAATGAAGAAAGAGCTGTTGGCCCCGATACTACAGGCGATCGAAGGGCTAAAGGAGGAACAAAAGACCCAGGAGCGGGAGCTTCGGGTCGTGAAGGCAAAGGCAGCCGAGAATGAGGACGATATACAGGGCCTGGTGGTGAAGACGGAGATGCAGGAGGCACATCAGAAACGATGTGTGGAAAGGTTGGAGGCACTGGAAAACAACGCAAGGAGGAACAACCTGAGGATTCTTGGTCTTCCTGAAGGTGTGGAGGGAGCGGACGTCGGGGCATATGTGAGCACAATGCTGCACTCGTTAATGGGAGCGTAGGCCCCGGCGGGTCCATTGGAGGTGGAGGGAGCATACCGAGTGATGGCGCGAGGACCGAGAGCAGGAGAAATTCCCAGAGCCATAGTGGTGAGATTCCTCCGTTTTAAGGATAGAGAAATGGTCCTTAGATGGGCGAAGAAAACTCGGAGCAGTAAATGGGAGAACGCGGTGATCCGCGTTTATCAAGACTGGAGTGCGGAGGTGGCGAGAAGGAGGGCGAGCTTTAATCGGGCCAAGGCGGTGCTTCATAAAAAGAAGATAACATTTGGAATGCTGCAACCGGCAAGACTGTGGGTCACATATCGAGGGAGGCACCACTACTTTGAGACGGCGGATGAAGCGTGGACTTTTATTGTGGAAGAAAAACTGGAATGAGCGGGTTATTAAAAAGAACGTTCGAACAAAGTGGTGGGGCGAATGTGGGGGGCAAAGAGGGGTTTTCTGTACTAATCCTGCAATGTGGTAACTTTTCTCTCTCCCACAGGTGGTGATGGGGGAGGAGGGGAGGTGGAGGAGATGGGGCGTTGGCCATTGGGGGCGGGGCCAAGGGAGAAGCGCGGGCTTGGTTCCCGCGCAATGATAATCATGGCGGGAATAGAGAAGCAGGAAGGAGGGGGCGTCGCACGGTGCGAGCCGAGGTCACGGGGGGAAGCCGAGGTCAGCCAGAGTTTGCTGACTTCTGGGAGCAACATGGGGGGGAGTAATTACGCTAGCGGGGGATCTAGTGGGGGGGTGGGAGGGGGGAATTACTGGGTTGCTGCTGCTGGGGAGAGGGGGGAGCTGGTATGGGAGAGGATGGGCGGGGGGGCACTGCCTGGGGGAGATACAGCTGCGTGGGAACCGGGTGAGGAGCTGGAAAAAGGTGATGGCTAATCGACAAGGGGGGGGGGGTAGGAAGCCCCCCAACTCGGCTGATCACGTGGAACGTGAGAGGGCTGAACGGGCCGATAAAGAGGGCACGGGTACTCGCACACCTTAAGAAACTTAAGGCAGATGTGGTTATGTTACAGGAAACGCACCTGAAACTGATAGACCAGGTTAGGCTACGCAAAGGATGGGTGGGGCAGGTGTTCCATTCGGGGCTAGATGCGAAAAACAGGGGGGTGGCTATATTAGTGGGGAAGCGGGTAATGTTCGAGGCAAAGACTATAGTGGCGGATAACGGGGGCAGATACGTGATGGTGAGTGGCAAACTACAGGGGGAGACGGTGGTTTTGGTAAACGTATATGCCCCGAACTGGGATGATGCCAATTTTATGAGGCGGATGCTAGGACGCATTCCGGACCTAGAGATGGGAAAGCTGATAATGGGGGGAGATTTTAATACGGTGTTGGAACCAGGGCTGGATAGGTCGAAGTCCAGGACTGGAAGGAGGCCGGCAGCAGCCAAGGTACTTAAAGATTTTATGGAGCAGATGGGAGGTGTAGACCCGTGGAGATTTAGCAGACCTAGGAGTAAGGAGTTCTCGTTTTTCTCCTATGTCCATAAAGTCTACTCGCGAATAGACTTTTTTGTGCTGGATAGGGCATTGATCCCGAAGGTGAGGGGAACGGAGTATACGGCTATAGCCATTTCGGATCACGCTCCACACTGGGTGGACTTGGAGATAGGGGAGGAAACAGGAGGGCGCCCACCCTGGAGAATGGACATGGGACTAATGGCAGATGAGGGGGTGCATTGAAAAGTACTTGGAACTCAATGATAATGGGGAGGTCCAGGTGGGAGTGGTCTGGGAGGCGTTGAAGGCGGTGGTTAGAGGGGAGCTGATATCAATAAGGGCACATAAAGGGAAGCAGGAGAGTAAGGAACGGGAGCGGTTGCTGCAAGAACTTTTGAGGGTGGACAGACAATATGCGGAAGCACCGGAGGAGGGACTGTACAGGGAAAGGCAAAGGCTACATGTAGAATTTGACTTGCTGACTACAGGCACTGCAGAGGCACAATGGAGGAAGGCACAGGGTGTACAGTACGAATATGGGGAGAAGGCGAGCAGGTTGCTGGCACACCAATTGAGGAAAAGGGGAGCAGCGAGGGAAATAGGGGGAGTGAGGGATGAGGAAGGAGAGATGGAGCGGGGAGCGGAGAGAGTAAATGGAGTGTTCAAGACATTTTATAAAAAATTATATGAAGCTCAACCCCCGGATGGGAGGGAGAGAATGATGGGCTTCTTGGATCGGCTGGAATTTCCCAAGGTGGAAGAGCAGGAAAGGGTGGGACTGGGAGCACAGATCGAGGTAGAAGAAGTGGTGAAAGGAATTAGGAGCATGCAGGCGGGAAAGGCCCCGGGACCGGATGGATTCCCAGTCGAATTCTATAGAAAATATGTGGACTTGCTCGCCCCGGTACTGACGAGGACCTTTAATGAGGCAAAGGAAAGGGGACAACTGCCCCCGACTATGTCTGAAGCAACGATATCGCTTCTCTTAAAGAAGGAAAAGGACCCACTACAATGCGGGTCCTATAGACCTATTTCCCTCCTAAATGTAGATGCCAAGGTCCTGGCCAAGGTAATGGCAATGAGAATAGAGGAATGTGTCCCGGGGGTGGTCCACGAGGACCAAACTGGGTTTGTGAAGGGGAGACAGCTGAACACGAATATACGGAGGTTGTTAGGGGTAATGATGATGGCCCCACCAGAGGGAGAAACGGAGATAGTAGTGGCGATGGATGCCGAGAAAGCATTTGATAGAGTGGAGTGGGATTATTTGTGGGAGGTGTTGAGGAGATTTGGTTTTGGAGAGGGGTATGTTAGATGGGTGCAGCTGTTGTATAGGGCCCCAGTGGCGAGCGTGGTCACGAATGGACGGGGATCTGCATATTTTCGGCTCCATAGAGGGACAAGGCAGGGATGCCCTCTGTCCCCATTATTGTTTGCACTGGCGATTGAGCCCCTGGCGATAGCGTTGAGGGGTTCCAAGAAGTGGAGGGGAGTACTTAGGGGAGGAGAAGAACACCGGGTATCTTTGTATGCGGACGATTTGCTACTATACGTGGCGGACCCGGCGGAGGGGATGCCAGAAATAATGCGGATACTTGGGGAGTTTGGGGATTTTTCAGGGTATAAATTGAACATGGGGAAAAGTGAGTTGTTTGTGGTGCACCCAGGGGAGCAGAGTAGAGAAATAGAGGACCTACCGTTGAGGAAGGTAACAAGGGACTTTCGTTACCTGGGGATCCAGATAGCTAAGAATTGGGGCACATTGCATAGGTTAAATTTAACACGGTTGGTGGAACAGATGGAGGAGGATTTCAAGAGATGGGATATGGTATCCCTGTCAATGGCAGGGAGGGTGCAGGCGGTTAAGATGGTGGTCCTCCCGAGATTCCTCTTTGTGTTTCAGTGCCTCCCGGTGGTGATCACGAAGGCTTTTTTTAAAAGGATTGAAAAGAGCATCATGGGTTTTGTGTGGGCCGGGAAGACCCCGAGAATGAGGAAGGGATTCTTACAGCATAGCAGGGATAGCGGGGGGCTGGCACTACCGAGCCTAAGTGAGTATTATTGGGCCGCTAATATTTCAATGGTGAGTAAGTGGATGGGAGAGGAGGAGGGAGCGGCGTGGAAGAGATTAGAGAGGGCGTCCTGTAGGGGGACTAGCCTACAGGCTATGGTGACAGCCCCATTGCCGTTCTCACCGAGGAACAACACCACAAGCCCGGTGGTGGTGGCTACACTGAAGATTTGGGGACAGTGGAGACGGCATAGGGGAAAGACTGGAGCCTTGGGGGGGTCCCCGATAAGAAGCAACCATAGGTTTGCCCCGGGGGGAATGGATGGGGGATATGGAATGTGGCAAAGAGCAGGAATAACGCAACTGAAAGATCTGTTTGTGGATGGGAAGTTCGCGAGTCTGGGAGCGCTGACCGAGAAATATGGGTTGCCCCAAGGGAATGCATTCAGGTATATGCAACTGAGGGCTTTTGCGAGGCAACAGGTGAGGGAATTCCCGCAGCTCCCGACACAAGAGGTGCAGGACAGAGTGATCTCAAAGACATGGGTGGGGGATGGTAAGGTGTCAGATATATATAGGGAAATGAGGGACGAAGGGGAGACTATGGTAGATGAACTAAAAGGGAAATGGGAAGAAGAGCTGGGGGAGGAGATCGAGGAGGGGCTGTGGGCAGATGCCCTAAGCAGGGTAAACTCGTCGTCCTCGTGTGCCAGGCTAAGCCTGATTCAGTTTAAGGTATTACACAGGGCACATATGACTGGAGCACGGCTCAGTAAATTTTTTGGGGTGGCGGATAGGTGTGCGAGGTGCTCGAGAAGCCCAGCGAATCATACCCATATGTTTTGGTCATGCCCGGCACTACAGGGGTTTTGGATGGGGGTGACAAAGGTGCTTTCAAAAGTAGTAGGAGTCCGGGTTGAACCAAGCTGGGGGTTGGCTATATTTGGGGTTGCACAAGAGCCGGGAGTGCAGGAGGCGAGAGAGGCCGATGTTTTGGCCTTTGCGTCCCTAGTAGCCCGGCGCAGGATATTGCTAATGTGGAAAGAAGCCAAGCCCCCGGGGGTGGAGACCTGGATAAATGACATGGCGGGGTTTATAAAGCTAGAGCGGATTAAGTTCGTCCTAAGGGGGTCGGCTCAAGGGTTCACCAGGCGGTGGCAACCGTTCGTCGAATACCTCGCAGAAAGATAGACGGAATGGGAAAAAGAAGGCAGCAGCAGCAGCCCAGGATCGGGGGGGGGGGGGGGTGGGGAGGAACCAGAAGGACTCTCAGGGTTGTTAATATGTACTGTATAGTATGTATAGGTCGTTGCTACAGATAATTATATATTGGACTGTTAAATTATATTTTTGGAGAGTGTTACTTGTGACAAGGCAGTTGCCAATTAGGGCTAGTTTTCATTTTTGTTATTTATTATTTATTCATTTTTTGTTTATAAAATAGGTCATTGTTATTTGTGTTGTTATAATATTGTGTAAAGGATGCACAATGTACTGTGTTGGTTGACCAAAAATTTTCAATAAAATATTTATTAAAAAAAAGAGAAGGATTTCGGTTGGAGGAAGAAGAACAAAGAAAAATGGACTATATTATTATACCTGTTTGCAGGTGTTTTTTTTTTTGAAATACAAAAAGGTATATTTACTGTGTACATTTCTTAGTGGATGGTGCAAAAGTGAAAAATGAAACCATCTTGAAGTTGATGGTTTATTTTTTTTTCTTGGGGGGAGGTGTCATGTGAGAGTACCTTTAAGACATGCATGTTTAAGCAATGTACCTTTAAGAAAACAGTGATGTCAGAGAGTGGGTGGGGCTGGCCTTTAGGTCAGCCAATTTGCAGGTTTTTAGTTTCAGTTTAAAAAGCAGTGTGTGTGTGTGTCCGTGTTTTTCCAGAGATTTTTAGATTCAGTTTAAAAAGCAGTGTGTGTGTGTGTCTGTGTGTTTACAGAGAGCTGCAAGTTTTGCAGTTTAGTTTTGCAGTAGGAGAAAGCAGTTTGTGTGTCCCCGTATGTGCCCAGAGAGCTGCAGGAAAAAAACAAGGTGGTGGTGCTGAAATCAACCAAGCTAATAGATCTCTGCCATTCTACAGAAAAAATATATATCCTTTAACCTGATGTGATACTGTTTAAAAGTGTTAAGTCTCTTGGAAGTTTGAAGGAACATTTTAAGGAATTATTTACTGTTGCAATATTTTCTGAATTATTTTTGAAGTAAGGGGTGTTAAGAGATCCAATGTTTATTTAAGATGTTAAGTTGAGTTCATGGAATAAACAGTGTTTTGTGTTTAAAAACCCACGTGTCCATAATTGTAATCCCACACCTAGGGAAAAAGCCGTGTGCTAGGGAAAGCAACAAATCCATTAAAGGGAGAGGTTGGTTGAACTCCATGATACATTTTGGGGTTCTGAAAATGCCTCGCCCATAACACTATTAAATCGCAACTCAAATGTATAATCAATTTGTAATGAACCCTTTCACAAAGAATAATTTCACAAAGAATCAGCACAAAGTGAACGCAATCCTTATTAACGATGGCACCTGTATGTCATTCAGAATTGTGATTTACATTT
The DNA here is from genome assembly GCF_047496885.1 of Scyliorhinus torazame. NCBI lineage: Eukaryota > Metazoa > Chordata > Chondrichthyes > Carcharhiniformes > Scyliorhinidae > Scyliorhinus > Scyliorhinus torazame. The sequence continues at coordinate 134,664,698 of NC_092710.1, forward strand.
GTTTTTGGTAATAAACTGTGCCAACGTATTTGAAGGTTTGAAATAATCAGCGCTGATCCATAGCTTTTATGATCTGAAGTTCACAGAGCTTAAGTTGAAAAAATAATGATACCAATTCCTATTACAATTCCCCGTCCCTTCACCATGGAATTTGTTCTCAATAATCAGAAACAACATGTAACAGGTTTATAGAGTATAGCCAATGAATACAATTGAAAGTGAGAGACATCATTCCTCTTGCTGACCTTTCTAAGCTATCATGTGTCTGAACTATCAAAGCATCTGCAGTTTCACTGACTGAATGCGACACATCTTTTATTAACCTAACTCAAGGTGATTGCTCTGGTAGAGAAAATCATAGATTTGACTTGGATAAAATGAAGATTACACAAGTTTTTGTTGTGTCGCTAAAAGTTGATAATTGGACTAATTTAACAAGCCCAAATGATTTTCCTTTCACTTTTTTTCACCAACATTCGCCATCGACCTTAATTCGTTACCTTTCCTGCTAAAAGCACTGATTTGGGCTGAGGTGCAGATTCATGGTCACTAGCTTCCAATGCAAGATCCTATTCAAGAGAGCACTCTTCATACGTGAGTGTGTGTCAGCATGTTCTCACCTGCTCCCCCCCACACACACACAGAAACATACACATGCACAGACACATGCATGTGTACATGCACACATGTGCATGTATGCATGCACACGCACAAACATTATCAAGAGTTGTCACTGGATAGCAATTAAATGCAGAAACCCTGTCTGATTTTCCCCAACTGCAGTCGTCCAATTGCTGCCCTGGATGATATCAGTTGATGGACCAAGGGTCCAACAGGGCTCACTCGCTTGCATTGCTCAGTTTGACACTGATCAATGCTTTGCAAACTCAATTATCTGGGCAGCTCAACCTTGCAACCCAAAATAGTCAGAATAAGTGGATGCAACTGGGCCCTATCCAACAGTTTAACTTCAGTTGTTTATTAGCAAAGAAAATCATTTTGGCAGCATTACAATCTATCTGCTGTCATGATGAGGAGTAATGAAATTTGCAGTACTGGTTGTGCTCACCTTAAAGAGATGCCACATTTTCTGCCTCTGTTCATTTTGGTTCAGAAGATATCAATGTCACCAGCTTGTGCCCCTGTTGTGTTTTATATCCTTGCCCTTAAACCTTTCATTAAATGACAGCACAGCTGAAAAGCGAATTGTGTCATTTTATAAAGTGGATTGAGAAGCTGGCATTGGAGAGGAGCTTCTTCATATAGGTGGATAGATTGATTTTCCATAGTAAGAAAATGCATTTATTTGCTGCACAATTCAGATAATTGAAGGAGCTTTCCTTTAACTTGCCTCCAGAGCTATATTGTTAGGCTGCTCAAACAAGCATGCTGTCTGATTCTGAGTGAGTGTGATTTAAGTAACTAGCTGCTTCAATCTTATTTAAGTTAGCTATCTGGAGTGCCTGCACTCTTGCTGGTGACCAAAATATATACAGCAGAAAACTGTGATTAACTCCAACGATCCCAAAGATTGATAGGGCAACAGGATCATCACCATGTAGGAGCAGACTTATCAAGAGATGTTTTTTTTTAAATGTTGAATTACCCTTTTACATTCTGTTACAGGGCAAGTCTGCATAGGTGGACTTCCAAAGTAACTCCCACCTGTTTTCAAAAATTTGGTGAGCATCTGTGTCTTCCACTGGCTTAAGAGATTTGTATTTCATCACAGACTTGAACAAACATGCTATGCAAAAATAACATAAGCTTCAGATAATGGGGAACAAATACCACAGTGGGTTAAGGGATATTATGATAGGCTTGATGTCATTTTTCTTTCATCTTCAGGTATGTGACCTTCAAATAATAAAAGGTATTGAAATGGAATTTTCCATGAGCTACTAGCTACTAAGTTTCTACTTTATATAATGTAATGAGCTAACAGTTAATCAATCCAATGTTTATGTCCAGAATCTTACAACTTTTGAGAAGGCTACATGGAAGGGAGGGCTAAAGTCCTTCCAAAGATCGTAAAGAACTCATACACTTCCTTCTTGATGGGAACTGCATGAGAACAAGAATGATAATCAAATTAGCTTCATCTCAAAGGAAAGCGTACTCAGATGCATAAAGAAGCAGCAAATTGGGGAGTAGCATGAGCAAGTGGTTACTTCAGTACCAAGTCATCAATTAACAGCAGGAATTTTAGCCTGATATAATTTTTCATTGAACAGCCTAACATTAATATTTTGGGGGCTGAAATTGCTTCCTTCTAGGCAACCAAAGGGTAAAATTCTCTCTGAAATTGGTAAAGGCCAAATGGGGGCCGGAAAAGCAGCACTGAGCCTGCCAATGGAAATGGCGGCATTTCCAACCATATAGTGTGGTGCTTGGTTGCAAAAACTTTCATCCACGGGTTCCAGCATCGGTGATGGAGGGTTGGAATACTTGTGGAAGGGGGAGCAATCAAGCGGGCTGCTTTGACTTGGATGGTGTTGAGCTTCTTAAGTGTTATTGGAGCTGAACTCATCCAGGCAAGCGGACAGCATTCCATTACACTCCTGACTTGTGCCTTACAGATTGTGGACAGGCTTTGGGGGATCAGGAGGTGAGTTACCCACTGAAGGATTCCTAACCTTGGATCTGACCTGGTAGCCAGCGTATTAATATGGCTAGTCCAGTTCATTTTCTGATCAATGGTAACCCCCAGTATGTTGATTGTGGGGGATTCAGCAATGGTAATATGATTGAATGTCAAGGGGCAGTGGTTAAATTCTCTCTTGTAGGAGATGGTCATTGTCTGGCACTTGTGTGGCACGAATGTAACTTGCCACTTGTCTGACCAAGCCTAGATAGTGACCAGTGCTTGCTGAATTTGGACATGGACTGCTTCATTATCTGAGGAGTTGCTAATGGTGCTGAACATTGTGCAGTCATTTGCAAACATCCCACTTTTGACCTTATAATGGAAGAGAGGTCATTGATAAAGCAGCTGAAGATGGTTGGACCTAGGACACTACTCTGAGGATCTCCTGCAATGATATCTTGGAGCTGAGATGATTGACCTCCAAACACCACAAATATCTTCCTTTGTGCCAGGTATGATTCCAACTAGTGGAGAGTTTCCCCCGCTTCCCACTGACTCCAGTTTAGCGAGGGCTCCTTGATGCCATACTCGGCCAAATGCTGCCGTGATGTCAAGGACAGTCAGTCTCACCACACCTCTGGCATTCAGCTGTTTTGTCCATGTTTGAACCAAGGCTGTAATGAGGTCAGGAGCTGAGTGACCCTGGCGGAAGCCAAACTGAGTGTCCATGAGCAGGTTATTATTGTGTAAATGCCGCTTGATAGCACTGTTGGTGACTCCTTCCATCACTTTGCTGATGATGGAGAGTAGACTGATAGGGCGGTAATTGGCTGGGTTGGATTTGTCCTGTTTTTTGTGTACAGGACTCACCTGGGCAATTTTCCACATTGCTGGGTAGATGCCAGTGCTGTAGCTGTACTGGAACAGCTTGGCTAGCGGAACGGCAAGTTCTGGAGCACAAGTCTTCAATACTATTACTGGAACATCATCAGGGCCCATAGTCAGGGCAGTATCCAGTGCCCTCAGCTGTTTCTTGATATCACGTGGAGTGAACGGTATTCGCTGAAGACCAACATCTGTGATGCTGGGGACCTTCGGATGGAGACCGAGATGGATCATCCACTCAGCACTTCTGGCTATAGAATGTTGAGAATGCCTCAGCCATGTCTTTGCACATATGTGCAGGGTTCCGTGACCCGCCGTGATATAATCTACCCATGCTCAGGGCGGAAACCAAGGAGCAAGGTGACCAAGCAAGCATAGGAGAGAGTTGGTGGCAGCACTGGTCTAACACTCTGCAGAAGAGGACAGCCATCCAGTGCAGGAAGAGGATGAATGATCTCCTCCATTCTGCCAGGGTAAATCACTCTTCTTATCACTCTCAACTCACACACTAACACACCCATTACACATCCACAGGGAGCTCATTCAGTGCCAGCTTAAGCAGTACCACTACTCGCTCTCCTCCACACAGTTTCTTCTCCCCAATGAGTCATACCCTCATCACCTCGCTAGTCCCACTCACCATCCACATATGCCAGGCATCCTTATCATCTGCTCTGGCACACGTCCTGCTTACACTCGCCATCTATTTTCAGGACAAGTAGGCACACAAGAGGGAGACATCACAGATGGGCGGAGGGATGTCAGAACTCAAGGTCCTCAAAGACTTTGAGGACAGAGCCATCCAGCTTGCCAGGGAGGACATTGCCCACTCCTGTGCTGATGGTGAGGTTGGCGGCGATAAACCAAGTGAGGATCCAGCACTGCATCATTCATCAGACAACAATGCTGTGAGTGATGTTTCCTTTTCTCAGGTACCTGCCATGCACTGATGAACTTTCCTTTCTTTTGTGGGCACATCTAGGAAGCAGCCAAGAGAGTTCACCCACTAAGTCCTCAACTCCAGCCCCATCAGGAGTACAGAGGAAGGATTAATGGACCCCAAATTAGAAGAAACTGTCACAGCATTTACCCATGCCCTCTGCATCAGTGATTTATGCAAAGTCCATCACTCTTACATTCTAGCTTGCCTGATCCCGGTCGAAATGGACAAAGTTGTGTGAGTTCACAAAAACTGCACCCGTAATCTCTGGGAAGTAATTGTGGACAGGGGCTTGTGAAATCCCACAGAGGTCACCTGTGGAGCCCTGGAAGGAGCCACTGGTGTAAAAATTGAGCACCAATGCAACTTTCAGCGACACTGGCGGTGGGTGCCTTGCAAGACCCCATGGCACCAAATCCTGCAAAAAGTCACAGATGTGACCAACCAGTTACCTGGACATGCGTAGTCTTTGGCAACACTGGTTCTCTGACACTTGCAGGTACGTTAGATGCCAGTTGTAGACCCTGGATTTAGAAAGGCCGCTTAAGAGTGACAGCTCTCTGGGGTTCATCCTCTTTGTGGCCCTGCCTCGCAATCCTCTTCCTGATTCTTCTCCTGCCTTTGGTAAGCCAAGCACCTCTTATGATGGCTTCTTCTCTCCTGCCTATAAGTGAGAAGAATGTCAGTGAGATCACCAGACTCCATGTCCCGTATGGTCTCCTCACTGCAGTATCAGATCCTCACTGCAGTACTAGAGACATTTAACAGTCAGCATTTGTTCCTTTAGGACCACTTTTGTTCATTCATCACCTGAAGCTGCTTCTCAAAATCCACTGACATGTCCTGGCCTCAAAGTTGATGCCCAGTCCTTACTTCACATTCTGCTTTGGCAGAAGGCATCCTCAAAAACAGTTATTTTCCCATTTGACAGTCAGCACCCCATACTGGTACTCTGGAGCCTCCCCCTGGTCTTCCCCGACTAGGTCCCAGGTACCTTCAGTCCATCGTCCAGTACCGTGGAGTCAAACCCCTGGTCTCTCCCAATCACTGGCACCCTTGTGTCTACTCCCGGTACCCTGGAATCTCACTCCCCTCCCACCCACTCCTCCGCAGTATCCTTCCCATGTTACCCCATTTTCTTTTGTATGTTGCCCTGGCCTCCAGTACTACTCCAAACTCCCTCAAATGGTAACCCCGAGTCAAGCCTGGTGTCCCCAAGTCATACCCGGCACCACTGGTTCATACCCTTGTATCCCCGAGTCAAGCCTGGTGCCACCAAATCTTATCCAGGTATCTTTAAGGCAAACCTTTTGTCCCTCTGAGTTAGAACCAGTACCCCTGAGCCTGGTGTCTCCCGAGTCATACCTGGCACCTCTGGTTCATACCCTAATAACTCCAGTCAAGATTGGTACCGCCGAATCATGCCCCAGTATCTCTCAATCAAACCTTGTGCTCCTCTCGTGTTAGGACCGGTACCCCCAAGTTAACCGCTGAATATGTGTAGGCACTCTGCGGGTGCTGCACTCACCTCTGATCTCCCCTCGGTGTGCTCACCAGGAATATGCATTTTGAAGTCATTCATGATTCGTACCGTTCTGATAGCATGCCATGTGAATGGATTTTTTGTAGGGGGGGGGGCATGGCAAGGGGGCCCATATAGGCCCGAGGCCTGATAATGAGATGCAAATATATTATGATGATGTCCCTGACAGTGAATGGTGGGAAACGTGGCCCACCTCTGGTGGAGGAGGGGACGATTGAGGCAAGCTTCACACTAACGTAAAACGTGACTTTAGACTTCTTGCAATTTTCCGCTCCTATCGCTAAATCCGTCCAATGCAGACAGGAGTAGAAAGCCTGGCACGGTGGCGCAGTGGTTATCACAAGGGTCTCAAGGCGCTGAGGACCCAGATTCAATCCCGGCCCCGGGTTACTGTCCGTGTGGGGTTTGTACATTCTCCCGTGTTTGCGTGGGTCTCACCCCCACAACCCAAAGATGGGCAGGTTAGGTGGATTGGCCACGCTAAATTGCCCCTTAATCAGAAAAAAAAAATTGGGTACTCTAAATTTAAAAAAAAAAGAAAACCCTGGTCAAAGTGCTTCATTTTGACTTCTTGAAACTTCATAAAAGATTTGTGTATTGAGTCTCGAACGAAGGAGTAAGAAGATTATACCATTTCAAGGTGATACCAAACAGGAAGTTAATTTTCCATTGTATATATATTCATCTGTATGAGCATGACCAATGATGTCATTAAACACATGAATTGGTCATCTTGGTGTCTGTCCATCTATGCAAGTGCCACTCAATACGTAACACAAAGAAAACAAGTCTTGAAGCTCAGGAGGTCATAGTCTTGGTTAACATAGTAGTTCCAAAGAGTTGTTCAGACAACAGTTCTGTGAGAAGAATAGCAGCTGGCATGAGAATTCTGTTCTACAAACAGTTGGCAGCATACAGGGGAAGCAAAGGAAAAAAAAAAAAAATTGATTGAGTCCCAGGCAGAAGCAAGCGATGCAAGATCAGTTCAATGATCACACAAACAGAGCAAGGAGAAAGAATGTTCGTATAATCAGCCTGCTGGAGGTTTCAGAAATAAACAGGACTGAGGATTTTTATCCCAAGTAACAGACTCCTGAAAACTTAACATTTCAGGGGAATGCTAAGATGGTAAAGATGCATAACTAAAATCATTAAGACCTGACTTGAACAATATTTGAAATATTGATTTCAACATGTCTCAAATTCAAGGATTAACAGTAAGAAACAACAAGGGAGTGCAACTTTGCATTGAGCCCCAAATCTCAGCCTTGTTGTTACTTTGGGCAAAGTGCCATTCGGAGAGAAATCCACGTCTATGGATGTGGATTATGCATGATGTGACAGGGGAGGCAAGGAAAGGAAATGGGGAGAAGTAAATACTAGTACAAGAGTGCAAACATTAGAAGGAGAGCAAGTGCCATTATATTGATGCAACACTGAGAAGTAACATAGCTCTTGTTTTAAATACTGTGAATTATTTGATAGGTTCAAAAATATCAATAGAGAGAACAGAAATTCAAGGTATAGCCTTCTGTGGTCAGTCTCTACTAATCGTCTGCCCATGACCAAATGGTACATTTAGAGTTGGTCTATCCCTCTCTTCACTTTCCACGTGACTGTGGTTCATTTTACAGTATTATTTCTTGACCTAATAATACATAAACATGCTTTAGTAAGGTACATTTTTTAAACTATGAATTTAATGGAACAACAGATCAAGTTCAGTGCATTTTCTAAATTGTATGTTTTTAACTACTTCAGTGGTTAATTGAGACATTAAGGACGAGATCTTCCGGCTGTTCACGCTGGCAGGATCTTCAGGACCCACTGGCGGCCCACCCTCACTGCGGGTTTCCCGGCGGCATCCAGCAGATCGCGCCACGGCCAACAGCGGGCCACAGGCCGCCTCCCACTGCCGAGAAACACGCTGGGGGAAACCAGAGAATTCCACCCACTGTTTTTTTTCCTGATGCATTTGATTTCAGTACAGGGAGTTGATATTTGGAGACAGACCCAGGAACACATAAATTTCTATAATATTGAGCCTGTTGGTGCTTCATTGAAGATGATCAAGGATGACAGGGCCAATAAACCTTAACACTGCACTTTATACAAATGGACACACTTATCCCTGGAAAACTAGACAAATAAAACTGGGTAACTAATACATGAATCTTTAATGCCTGGCACATCACAGAGCAGAATTTCTTTTGTAGTGCCTCATCAAGGGAAATTTGATATTCATCTCATGTTTGTGATTATATTTTAAACTTCCCCATAATTGTGTGCAAGGAAGGACCGCTCTCATGACATTTTGATTGTACTTGATTAGAACCAAGAAAACATTGACAGACTACTTGGTCTTCAAAATAAAAATAAATAAAATTCTGGGCTAAAAACAAACACATTTTTGTATTTGATTTGCAATTTGGAATTGTACCTGAGCACCCTGTATTAATCAATCATGATCAAGCATCATGTTTCATTCTATATTCCACTCCTACAGCACAATTCTATAGAGGTCCCTGTAAAGTATTCAAAAAATGAAGAAAGGCCATTAAAGAAACCACTTTTCTTTAAATTCTTGTTGAAAAATCTGGGCATTTAGGAAATAAAGAAGAAAAATGTTTTGTTACAATTAAAATATTCACCCTGTTGCACCAAAATATATTCTGCATTGTCCAAAGTGTTCTGCATTGTTCCCCTACCAGCCTCCCCGATCAGGCACCGGAATGTGGCGACTAGGGGCTTTTCACAGTAACTTCATTTGAAGCCTACTTGTGACAATAAGCGATTTTCATTTTTCATTTTCAAATACATATTTCACCCAAGATGCAGAAGAATGCCTTCAGGAATGACACAATTTAAAGACATGAATTGAATCCTGCCTCATAAATCTCCCATAGAAATTTGTTGGAACCCCACACTCTCTTAAAGGTGATGTATTGGCCTCAGTTGTAATGGGGAATCACGGAGCAGAGAACAGGCATTCCCCTCAGGAAGGAGAGTCACCCAAGCCCCTTCAAGAAGACCACCATAATACCAGTACCAAAGAAGACAAGATAGCCTGCCTCAATGACTACCGACCGGTGGCTCTGACGCCTGTTCTCATGAAATGCTTTGAGCGGCTAGTCATGAGACAAATCACTGCCAGCCTCCCAGATGGTCTCGATTCACTGCAGTTTGCCTATCACCGCAACCAGTCCACAGCAGATGCTATCTCCATGGCTCTACAATCAACACTCGAACACCTCGACAGCAAGGACACCTATGTAAGACTGCTGTTCATAGACTACAGCTCCGCCTTCAACACCATTATCCCAACAAGACTAATAACCAAACTCTGCAACCTTGGTCTTGACCCTTCCCTGTGCAGCTGGACCCTTAACTTGCTCACGAACAGACCGCAATCTGTCAGGATAGGCAACAGCACAATAGTTTCCTCCACAATAGTCCTCAACACCGGGGCCCCACAAGGATGTGTGCTCAGTCCTCTACTGTACTCCCTATACACACATTACTGTGTGGCAAGTTTTAACTCTAACTCAATCTATAAGTTTGCAGATGATACGACTGTGGTGGGCGTATCTCAAACAACGACGAATCAGACTACAGGAGGGAGATAAATCACTTTGTGACATGGTGTACCAAAAACAACCTCTCTCTAAATGTCGGAAAGACCAAGGAACTGATCATCGACTTCAGAAAGCATCAGGAATGGGAAGAAAATCGATCCAGAAGTGTTTAAATGACAACTATACCTTTGAAAATAACTTCAAGTACATATGCATTATAATAAAAGATAAAGCATATAAATGATGTTTGATAATTTAATGCAGTTTGCTCAATACAGCTCTCTGCTCAAAAGGGATTTATTAAAATTTTAATGGTATCAGCATAATGCTAGGGAAAATAAAATAAAAATACATTAAACACATAGGTCAGACTCCAATTCAAACTTATGGTCCTACTTTCATACAGTTAAACATTCAGCTTTACAGTCACGCTAATAGAAGAACATTAAACAAATTTATATATTTTTAGGTTTGTTGATGATCATTTCTTGTAGTTCAAATGGCATTAATACCTGGGACACTTCAAACATTACGGTTGAGATCTACCAGCCATGTTGCGCTGGAGCGAGAGCGTGGCCAGTAGATACCGGGAGAAGCATCTGGAGGGCTTCCCGGCAGCGTTTACACCTCGCGAGATCTACTGGTCTCTCGGGAACCACCGGCAACCCCAGGGAGGCGCAGCCAGGCACCATTCAGTACTGGTCCACACAAACGTGGAACAGGCAGAATGGCACCCAGAACGGTCTCCCAGGCCATCAGAGGTCCCTGGTTGGCCAGGGATAGTGCAGGGTGGCCCTTCTCCTTGAACATGGCACCTTGGCACTGCCTAGCTAGCTCTGCCAAGCTGGCAAGAGTACTGCCAGGGTTCCAGGGTGGCAGTGCAAGGGTGCCTGGGTAACACTGCCAAGGGTCATGGCCTGAGGGGAACCATGTCCAGGAAAGGAGGTTGGAAGGGGGTATGAAGGGTTGGGGGTGGTGCAGGTCAGGTGCGTACGGGCCTCAGGAAGGTTGGGTGGGTTACAGGCAGGGGTCCTGGAAGGAGGGACCTGTAAGGGGACCTGGAGGGGCCTGAATTGGGGGGTGGGGGTGGCAGGGACCCCATACCAGAGTGTCCTCACTTGGGGGATTGTGGAGTAATGCCCATGTGTGTGGAGAATGACAATACCCATGGATGGGGAATGTGGGGGACCCAAAAGCTCACTTAGAGATCGGCGCACTCTTTCAAAATGGCTACTTCAGTTCCCCAGCGATGAAAATATTTCTAAGTGTGGGCTGAACTGGGGAGAAACTCCCCAGGGCCTCAAAAAAGTGAATAAGGAAGTGATTTAATGGTAATGTTTCTAAGTGTGGTCGTGAGTGGAATTGCCCGGCGAGGCTGTCATTGCTATAAAGCGTTAATTGGGCCACTTAACGAGGCCCATGGGTCTCTGCTGCAAATGATGGTCATGCCGGCTGATTCGCCGGGACCACGTTCACCAGCCCCCTCCCTGCTAAAAGGGAAAGCAGATTTTTAACCGCTCCCGCACAGCCAACTTTACACAACTCGGAACCATGCCATCGAGGAGACCAGCCCGATTCAGGTATGCTGACCTGGCCAGACTATGGTGGGGGCACCCCCATGTGCAGGGGGCACCCGCACACCCGGCTGCCCATCAGGCTGAGGAGGGGCCGAGAAGGGGAGGTCAGTGACAGAGGTGGTGTACAGGCATCGTTGGTCATTCAATGAGCTGACGGCAAAATAGTCCGCAGAAGACTGCGTCTCAGCAGAGAGGCAATGCAGAGCCCCATGGATGAGAAGGACACCTGCTCCCGGTGGTTATGAGAGCCACTGCAGCCCTGAACGTTTGTGCCTTCAGTCATTCCAGGGTTCAAGCGGAGCCCTGTGTGTCCTACCCAATCTACAGTCCACAGGCGTTGCTTTGTATGCACGGGCATCCAACTATATCACCTTCCAGCTGGCCCACCAAGATGCCGGGCTACAAGATTTTCTGCCATTGCTGGGATGTCCCAAATCCAGGGGCGATCGATAGCACGCAGGTCACCCTGCGAGCACCGGGGCATCGGGGAGTTTCCGATATTAACAGGAAGGGGCTCCACTTCCTGAATGTTCAGATCGTGTGTGACGACCACCTCAGAATCATGCATGTGTGTGCCCACCCAGTCAGCTTGCATGACAGCTACATCCTGGGGCACAAGAAGATCCCCGGTGACTTGAAGGACCATCCCAGGAGGATGGGTTGGCTCATGGGGGACGTCATACCCATCGATGTCCTGGATGATGACGCTGGTACAAAGGCCTGAGACTAGTGCGGAAACCCGTTATAATGAGGTCCACGCTGCCATTTGTGCTGTCGTTGAGCAGTGCACGGGCTGCTGAAAATGCAGTTTTGATGCCTGGACTGCCCTGGTGGTGCCTGCAGTACACCCCTCAGAGGGTCTCCCCACATTGTGGTGATCTGCTGTGCCCTTCACAATAGCAGGAACATGCTGCCTCATCTGAGGAGGAGGAGGAGGCAATCCAGGAGGGGCTGGAGTACAAGCCTGAGGAGGAGCCGGAGGATGGAGGACAAGTGGTGGCAGGGATTCAAACCACTTTATCTTCCATGGTCTAAAGCTACATCTAGGTGTGACCCAGGATGGACATCAGAGGTGGAGGCAGCCTGCTGCTTTCCATGCCCTGTGGTCTTTGATGCACTAAGTGGATGTCCTCTGGGTGGCCTGGAACTGGGGCACCCCGCCGACTTACCAGTGTCACAGACATCGCCATGACACCCTGGTCTGTCCGCTGCCGCTGGAGATGCACCAATGTCAAAAGGGGGGGGATTCGGAATAACTGGAGACCGCCATCCTCTCCTTGGTAGCAGGCCCTGGGTTGGGCTCCAGAGTTTCCTCCTCCCTGACAGTGCCACGTGGAACTCTGGGGGACAGCTGGAGTGAGCGCCAGAGGCCTCCGAGTCATCTCGCACTGCCAGTCATGGAAGCTTCCCATTGTCTGCACCATGGTGTTGATGCCCTCAGCGATACTACTCAGTGTCTGGGTCACGCTCTGCAGTGCCTCGGCAATGTCCACCTGCATCTGGGACACATCCCTCAGCAACTGGGACATGATGTCGAGGCCCTCAGCCATGGTTGTTACAGGCTGAGCCATGCCTTGGACACCACCACTCAAGAAATGGGCATTGTGCTCCAGGTTTTCCACTGCGTTCGCTACCCTAGCAGTGTCAACCTCTGTGCCACGCATTTTCAGCACCATCTCCTGTGTTTGCTGCATAGGAATCCTCCAATTGACCTTGCATTCACTGGAGTGTCGCTGACACCCCCTCCTGAATGTCACGACTGTGTCCTATCATCTGCATCAGCTGTGGGAGGACATTGTCCAGAAGCTCGGCATCTGTTTAGAATGCAAGGGTCCTGGGATCCAGCAGACCTCCAACTGCTGTCTCCCTTTGACGTTTCTACCCCCACCTGATGTGCATCAGCAGCTGTGTGGCGCTCACCAGATTGTGCCCCAGAAGCCTGTCCACTAATGTTGCTCGGGGTATGTGTCCCTGTGCTGATGGAAGGTGCGGGTGAAAGCTTTAATACCTCAGTGTGGTCTCCTTGGAGCTGCCCTTGGATGGCAATGGGAGAATGACTCCAGATGGCCCGGCCTCAACAGATGGAGATCCTGCGAGGCAATGGACATGTGGTCAGTGAAAGGGAAGGATCATTTTGTCTAACATGAATTACTCAGATGTCATCTGGGTGAAGGACCAGTAGATCCTCATTTCTTTGGCGCAGGTCAACCTCGCAATCGGTGATTTCTCTCTCCAAAGGGCAACCCCGCGATTTCCAGGGCCTGTTCCTCATAGGGGGTGAGGACTGGCATCTCTGGGACTCCGCCCCTCCCATCTTGGCCCTTTCCTGTTTATTATGGGCCATCTTCTCCGATGGGGACAAAGAGGTGGCATTGTGAGCCACAAGCTTGATGGGTCGGAGGTGGTCGATAGCAAGCGGCAAGTGTGGGCACCGCACCTGGACATGAAGGGGCTATGCAGGTGGGTGCCAGCGGTTGCTGGGGAACAAGCATGAAAATCAGATGTGGGGAGTTTGCTAGGTGTCAGCCAGTGATTTGGGGAGAGGGTTTGGGAATTTGAGGGGTGGCAAGCGGAACTGATGCCAGGAGAGAGGTGATAACTTACCCTTGCAGCTCATTGGAGGTCATTGGTCTTCTTCCTACATTGGACAGCGGTCCTCCTCGTCATGCTGCCACACTGACACCTGCTCCCACTGCCTCCCAGGCGGCATTGGTGGCCCTGCTGCTGGTCCTCCGACCCCCTCAGGGGAACAGGTGCCCCAATCTCATCCATAGCATATACACAGCCTTGTGAGGTCGGCATCCCCAAGCGAGGAGCAGGTCAGCTTGTTGTCTTGCTTGTGTGTTGACTGGGAGAGTGAATGGTGAGGGAACGTTTAAAAGCAGTTCCCTCTTGATAGCGGTGATGGGGGCTCATTTTTGGCACTTTGGCCCGTAACAGCCTCCCCAAACAGGCGCTGGAATGTGGCGACTAGGGGATTTTCACAGTAACTTCATTTGAAGCCTACTTGTGACAATAAGCGATTTTCATTCATTTCATTTTCATTCAAGTGCTGTTGAATACAGGCAGTGATCAGATGATCAGATGATCAGATGAAAAAGAGAGAGGAAGGAAAGGGAAGAGTCACAGGACATTTGGGGATCCGGGGAAGGGACTTCGACGAATCCTTAACCTGCCATCATGAGTACCGAAGAACAATTCGAACCCATCCTTCTTTTGGTGTCCAACTACATTTCCAATGTAATCAATGTCTTTATATCCACTGCCCCGTCACTCTCTGGATGCAATGTCAAGGCAAGGCCCTGTCTGCCCCCTCGGATGGACTAGAAAGGTATTGACCGGCGGGAGGGGGTTCAGAAGCCTGAGGGAAGATCCATGCTCTTCCTCAAAGAGTGGCTTGCTCTCTCTTACGCCCACCTGAGAGGGCAGGTTTACTGTCACATCCAAAAGACGGCACCTGACAATGTCTGAATGATATGCAGCGCGGTCGCGTTGTGGATAGCACAATTGCTTCACAGCTCCAGGGTCCCAGGTTCGAATCCGGCTTGGGTCACTGTCTGTGCGGAGTCTGCACGTCCTCCCCGTGTGTGCGTGGGTTTCCTCCGGGTGCTCCGGTTTCCTCCCACAGTCCAAAGATGTGCAGGTTAGGTGGATTGGCCGTGATAAATTGCCCTTAGTGTCCAAAATTGCCCTTAGTGTTGGGTGGGGTTACTGGGTTATGGGGATAGGGTGGAGCTGTTGACCTTGGGTAGTGTGCTCTTTCCAAGAGCCGGTGCAGACTCGATGGGCCGAATGGCCTCCTTCGGCACTGTAAATTCTATGCTATGATCTCGCCAACACGTCTGACGCTAAACACCCCACCAAACGCGTCCAAAAACAGACTTTGACATTTTTCCTTTGAATCACACCCGATATCACCAAAGTAGTGAAATAGCTTTGTCTTTTGGACTAATTTTATATTGATGGGAGCGAGCGGTACATAACCTATAAATCTCACACAGCCCTTTCGAACACAAAAGAGTAACCAAAACACAAAATCCTATTCTACAATATCATGAATATCAGCAAGCCAACAGGAAAATTAAATGCCAGTTACCAGTTTTCCTCAAAGAAGTTATCCTTTCGATAGTATTTTATGACACTCTATTTTGATATTTTCTCACCTCAGCAAAAATTATACTGCCTGGAAAATAAGACTCCTTTAGAATTCTCAGTTCCTTCAAACTGCCAGTTCAAAGAAAGGAAGAAATTGTGTGTGTCAAACGTCTTACTGCATATCTCTTGACATAGTCCAAAACACTTCAGACGCAACAAATAATCTTGATGTTTGCTACTTAGTAACTAGTTTTCACACCATGTGGTCCCAGAAACAGCAATCGTATTAATGACCAATCGTTTCAGCCTCAGTGGTTGGTAGATGCAAGTCGGTCAATACACCAGGTACACTCTATCGTCAAAATGTGCTCCACTCCATCTGCAAGTGTTACCTTTATCAGAAAGAGGAGCGTGGTGTTTATGTTATTGAACTAATAACTCACAGGCCTGAAGTAATACTCCAAAGACACAGTTCAAATACCACCATGGCAGTTGAGGAATTTAATTTCAGTCAATTAAATAAATCTGGAATAAAAAGGTAGTCTCAGTAATGGTGAGTTTGGTGAGATAAACTATTGGATTGTCGGTAAAAATCTATCTGGTTCATTAAAGTCCTTTAGAGAAGGAAATGTGTCATCCTGACCCGGTCTGGCCTATATGGGATTCCAGACCCACTGAAATATGGTTGACTCTGTCCTCTGAAAATGCCAAACAAGCCACTCGGTTGTACAAGAACCGCTACGAGAAAGGTAAATAAGAGTAAAGCCGGATAAGCCACCCAGTATCAACCTAGTCATTGAGTACGGCAAAGGCCCATCCATCCTCATCGATCCTGCAAAGTTCTTCTTCCTAGTCGATTTGGCGACTTCGGCTAAAATTGGGAGACCTGTCAAGTAACAACCCAACATAGTCATATTCCGAGAATTAGAATGTTCAGACAGCGCTGGGGTATATCCTGTTCCACAATTGAGAGACTCACCAGAGGTGACAGCACAGCGGTACACAGACAGAAGGAAGTACCCCTGAGACGTCTCAACATTGAATCCAGACCCAAAGTCTCATGGCACCAAACATGGACAAGGAACCTCCTGCAAATTATCACCGACCACCCTCCGTCTACTAATGAGTCAGTACTTCTCCATGTTGAACAGCACTAACCACAGAGAGCAGCAAGGACACAAAATGTGCACTAGTTTGGGGACTTCAATGCCTAACCCCAAAAGTGGCTTGGTAGAAACACGACTGACTAAACTGGCTGAGTACATCCTGAAGGACATATCTTTGGACTGGGCCTGTGGCAACTGATGAAAGAACCAACATGAGGGAAAAGCCTACTTGAATTGTCCACACCAATCTAGTGTCGCCGAGGCATCTGTTACGTTTTGTACTTTGAAACATGATGAAAAATAAAGACTCACAATTTGTGAGCTTTACAGCATTAATTCAAGATGGTTGTGTGCAGACTGAGCATGTGCAGTAGCTGTTCTCTGTTGATATTCTAGAGGATTGTGCCCTCTATGTTGGTGGTCGTTATAGTGAGCAATCTCACAACTCCCCTTGTCGATTATTTTGAACTAAACCTTCATAAGCATCAAACAAGTAAGTTGAGTATCTTCATTGAGTTCAGGTATTCAAAACTAAAGAGTCCAAAAGTCAGTTTCTTTCTTAAATACACAAATAATCTTCAAAATATGGTGGTCTCCTATGGCAGCACTGAGATCAATAAAGTCTTAGTTGTGGTTCAGCACAAGCATCTTGACAAAGTATTTTGATCAACATAGCGATCACGAAGTAGAAAAGAAAATATATCCTCAAATTCCCAATCATCAAAACCCCCAGATCTGCTCACAATTAAGCATCATGCAGTTGGTGTTGTCATCCAAGAGATAAGCGTTAGTATATGCATCCACTTGATCTGATTATACTGCAATGGAGAAGAGGTAGGCTTGTGATTGTGATTTGGATGTCTAATGTGATCCCAATCGCCACTTATAAATCATGGGATCCTGACATGTGTTTGCTTGTCAGAGTTCACTTTTGCTTTGCCTTGTCGCTTCTTGATTTCTTCTGCTTTCGCTGTGACATTTGTACTTGATGGCGGTGATGGACGAAGAATGGTGAACTGTTTGCGAATGTCACAATCAATCATAAGTTTGGCCACTGTCTTTCCGATCAGGGATGGATTAATATGCATAAACATAAATATATTGTTCAAAAATGTTTCCCTCCAATATGCCAGCTCTCACATCATCCTTCATCACCCTGTTAAAACATTGGCGCTACCATTCGCTGAGGGTAGTAATGCTATGTCAGATGTGGTGAATTCTTTAGCTTGCTAGGAACTTTGTGAACTGATTGGAAACAAACTGTGATCCACTGTCAGCATTGACAGTCTCCAGACAATCCGGGCGGGATTTTCTGGCCGCGCCCGTCCGGCAACCGGAGAATCCCGCAGAAGGTCAATGGACTTTTCCATTGTCCGTGTCTCACCCGTGGCGATCTTGCGGCGGACGGGGTGGAAGAATCCAGACCCCCTCTTAGCAAACTTAGCTAGAAATCAATGACCAAAGTGGTAGATATGGAATGTATTGCAGCAATATACAGCCACTTGCTGTGTAGATCATAAACAAGAAGCAAATAAAACATGCACTTCTCCAAAAATATTTATTTGGAGTTGTTACTATAGTTTGTTGACTTGTAGATTAGTTGGTTGCAGTGGTACACAACAAGGTTTAGCAGATTTTTCACTGAGTGTGCATGCTACAGTTCCTAATGAACTCTTCTGTGCTGCGATCTGTTGCATCAGACTGCTTCACAGGACTGTTGCTTCATCCTAATACCCAAAAAACTTCATTGGCAAGATGCAACACATGTTGCTGTACCGTTTTTGGGATAACCACATGCGATATAGTAATCAAACAATGTGAGCTCATTGCATGCTCTGTAGTACAGGACCAGTTTTTCCTATATTTCATAAGACCAGTCAGTTTTTAGGTACTTGCCTACTTTCCACAATAATGTTGTCTGCCAACTGTCTTCAGCTCTTCCTCCCATCACAAGATTCACGGTCGTGTGCAAAATCATTGCGATCAAATCTTGCTCCATGTTACAAGTCGCTTCACTCTCACTAATGCTGTCTGCGATAGTAATGTGGCCAAGTATGCCAACTGCTCAATTGCGCAAACCTGTGAGATACTCAACCTCAAAAGTTGTACTGATAAAACCAATCAGACCATCGTTAGATGTGTCAAGGCCAATGATCAGATTCTGACATGGTTAACAATGTAGCCAGCATTTGGTGATCAGTGGGGAGAATGAACTTTCTATTATAGAGATCATGGGCGGGATTCTCTGACCCCCATCCGGGTCGGAGAATCGCCGGGAGCTGGCGTGAATCCCGCCCCCGCTGGTTGCCGAATTCTCCGGCACCGTATATTCGACGGGGGCGGGAATCGCGCCGCGCCGGTCGGTGGGCCCCCCCGGCGATTCTCCGGCCCACAATGGGCTGAAGTCCCGCTGCTGTCATGCCTGTCCCGCCGGCGAGAATCAAACGTGGGGCAGCACGGTAGCATTGTGGATAGCACAATTGCTTCACAGCTCTAGGGTCCCAGGTTCGATTCCGGCTTGGGTCACTGTCTGTGCGGAGTCTGCACATCCTCCCAGTGTGTGCATGGGTTTCCTCCGGGTGCTCCGGTTTCTTCCCACAGTCCAAAGATATGCAGGTTAGGTGGATTGGCCATGATAAATTGCCTTTAGTGTCCAAAATTGCCATTAGTGTTGGGTGGGGTTACTGGGTTATGGGGATAGGGTGGAGGTCTTGACCTTGGGTAGGGTGCTCTTTCCAAGAGCCGGTGCAGACTCGATGGGCCGAATGGCCTCCTTCTGCACTGTAAATTCTATGATAATCTATGAAACCACCTCTTTTACCAGCGGGACCAGGCGACGCGGGCGAGCTCCGGGGTCCTGGGGAGCGGGCGCGGGGTGATCTGACCCTACGGTGGCCTGGCCCGCAATCGGGGCCCACCGATCCGCGGGAGGGCCTGTGCCGTGGGGGCACACTTTTCCCTCCGCCTCGACCACAGCCTCCGCGATGGCCGATGCGTAAGAGACACCCCCCCCTTCGCATGCGCGGGGATGGCGTCAGCGGCCGCCCGGCGAAGTCCTTTCGGCCCCGGCTGGCGTGGCGCCAAAGGCCTTCCACGCCAGCCGGTGGAGCAGAAACCACTCCGCCGCGGGCCTAGCCCCTCACGGTGAGTGCTTGGCCCCTAAAGGTGCAGAGAAACCCATACCTTTGGGGCGGCCCGACGCCGGAGTGGTTCACGCCACTCCATCCCACCGGGACCCCCCATGAGTGGGATTCTCCTGAAGCCGCGCGATGGCCCGACGCTGGCATATAAAATGGAACGAACCACTCCGGTACGGGCCGACTGGAAGTTGCAGAATTCTCCGCAGTTCCCGGGGCAAGGCCAGCGCCGGAGGGGTTGGCGCAACACCAGCCTGCGCCGAAGGGACTGTGCGAGTTAGCGCATGCACAGACCAGCCGACGTATTCTAGCTCATGCGTAGGGGGGTGTCTTCTCTGCACCGGCCATGGCGGAGCCCTACAGGGGCCGGCGTGGAAGGAAGGACTGCCCCCACGGCACAGGCCCGCCGCAGATCGGTGGGCCCTGATTGTGGGCCTGGCCACTGTGGGGACCCCCCCCCCCCCGGGGTCGGATCACCCTGCGCCCCCCGAGGACCGAACCAGCCAACTTGCCGGCCAGATCCTGCCGTGTGGGACCATGTCCAATCCATGGCAGCGGGACTGGTCAGAAACCGATGGCCGCTCGACCCATCGGGGCCCGGAGAATTGCCAGGGGGGCCGCTGCCAACGGCCCCCGACAGGCGCGGTGTGATCCCCGCCTGAAAACCGGCGCCGGAGAATTCGGCAGCCGGTGTCAGAGCGGCAGGGCGGGATTCTCCCCAGTAATTCACGCCGCCCCCCCGGTGATTCTTCAACCCGGCGGGGGTCGGAGAATCCCGCCCCAATGTGTTAATATTCACTGGCTAGTGCTTCCTGCTCTCCAGTGGAGTATTCATGTTCAGTTTCTGACAATAGTCATTACGGGTGGGATTCTCCGACGCCCGGCCGGCTGCTGTATACTCCGGCGCCGGTTTTCAGACGGGGCCAGGGATCACGCCGCGCCAGTCGGGGGCCGTTGGCAGCGGCCCCCCCTGGCAATTCTCTGGGCCTCGATGGGCTGAGCGGCCGTCCGTTTTCGGCCAGTCCTGCTGGCGTGAAATCGACATGGTGGGACCTGGCTGGTAGGCCGGCTAGTGCAGTCCACGGGGTGGCGCGGGGGGGGATCCGGCCCCGGGGAGTCCCCCATGGTGGCCTGGCCCGCGATCGGGGCCCACCGATCTGCGGGAGGGCCTGTGACGTTGGGGCACTCCTTCCTTCCACGCCGGCCGCTGCAGGGCTCTGCCATGGCCGGCGCAGAGAAGACACCCCCTGCGCATGTGCAAAAATATGCCGGCCGATCTGCGCATGCGTGGAACCACGCCGGCGTTTCTGCACATGCGATAACTCACGCCGGCCCTTCGCAGCTGATTGGCGCGGCGCCAACCACTCCGCTGCCGGCCTAGTCCCTGGAAGTACGGAGGATTCCGCAACTTCCGGTTGGCCCGACGCCGGAGTGGTTCGCGCCATTCTCGGCGCCGGTGTCGGGCCAATTCGCTGATTGCAGGAGAATCCCACCCTATGTGTATGCACTCATTTGTTCACTTCCCTCGATCTACTGAGAGAGTCCAGCACCAACTGCAGTTCCTGATGCACCTGTTCTAATGTATGTTTCCACATGTGGATTGAAATATGCAAGAACTGGCAGAGATGTCAGCTACGTCTTTAACATGTCAAACACTACTTGCTGTGTGATTGTCCATTCCCATTGCATGCCTTTGTGCAGTAGCTTTTGGAGAGGCTCCACAATCTTGGTGTACTGATGCACAAATTTGTGATAGATGTTGGTCACACTTAGAAACAGTGGCAACTCTTTTGCATCATGGTAAGTAAATTAATAACTTTGACATTGTCACGCACAGGCTTTACTCCAGTTAATGTCACTTTGTACCTGAGGAAGTCAATCTCGGATGTTATGAATGTGCATTTGTCCTTGTTGAGCATCAAATTGTGTTGTGCGAGTTGAACGATTACCAAGGATAATGACTGTTTTTTTGTTCTGCTTTAGCCCTGCCATTGACAACATCATTGGTGAGCACTTCATAAATGTCCGGCAAGACTAAGACATGATCTCCTGGAAGGCGCAAGGTCCTGAACTTAGTCCAGAGGACACTGTACAGTACTGAAACACACCTTCATGTATATCAACGGTTGCAGATTTTGGCTTTGGTCTGCTGGTATCTGAAGTTAGCTTTGTCGAGCTTCATGAACAACCCTGAAATTCTGCTGACAATTCTTGGATTGTAGGGAGGGGACACTTGCCGCGGTGATTGCTTTGTTGCTCAACTTAAAGTTGACACATGAAAGCCTTAGTTCACCATTTTTAAATCATGTTCTTCATTCAATATCTTCACTCAACAGATTATGAATTTTTGGAATTCTCTACCCAGAGGGTTGTAGATGATCTATCGTTGATTACATTTAAGGCTGGAATAGATAATTCTTTGGTCTCTCATGGAATTAAGGGATATGGGGAGCAGATCGGAAAATGGAGTTGAAGCCCAAGATCAGCCATGATCATGTGTAATGGCAGAATAAGCTGGAAGAGCCATGTAGTCAACTCCTGTTCCTATTTCTTATGTTCTTATTCACGGGGATGCATTCAGTCACTGAATGATACCATCTGCTTCAAGTTGTTTCGGTTCCCGTGAAACTTTGATGTGGATTGCAAATGGCAACTGCCTCACATGTTGCAAAACTGACACAATTCACATGTCAATGCGATGATAGTATCTTTAATCTCCAAAACTCCAGGAAGGATACTCCTGTGCTTGGTCTATGTCATCAATCGCGTTAATATATGCTGGTAGGATCTGCAAGTTTGAATCTCAGCTTAAAGAACTGGGTTTATCCGCAAAAATACTCCTAGCTTCGGTCATGTAGAACAAGAACTTTGTCAGGTTGACATTTGTGTAGCACATCGAAACTTTGCTCGTTCCCAAAACTGGAATAATTGAATTGTCATAAATTGTAAGAGTGTCTGTTGCAGGAGTCAATGTTGCATGAAATAACGACTGTAGAGTTCATCGATCAACAGGGCTACTTTTGTGGCCACATCAATAATGAGATACCCACAATCTCCACTGTAACCTTAAAATTGCCCTTTGCATATTACCGGGCACATTACTAATATACATAGAAACACACATAGAAAATATAAGCAGGAGGAGGCCATTCGGCTCTTCGAGCCTGCCCCGCCATTCATGATGTCAAGGCTGATACCCTGTTCCCACCTTCCCCCAACATCCCTTGATTCCTTTAGCCCCAAGAGCTATATCTAATTCCTTCTTGAAATTGCACTACATTTTGGCGTCAACTACTTTCTGTGGTAGTGAATTCCACAGATTCACCGCTCTCTGGGCGAAGAAATTTCTCCTCACCTCAGTCCTAAAAGGTTTACCCCTTATCCTCAAACTATGACCCCTGGTTCTCTACCCCCCCGATCATCGGGAACATTCTTTCTGAATCCGCCCTGCAAGTATACACGCACTGTATTCTGCTCTCTGGAATAGATTCCTCCGTGTACCTGATTAACAAAGTTTTCTTCAATGGCCTTTGCAAAGTGATTCATTTTTGACCATGAGTTGCACCCTTTACCCGGTGCTAATAGATTGTGAAACCATGGGTGACCCCACAATTTGGACATAGTTTTAAGGATGTCAGAGGTTGGTGGGGCAAGTGTTGATGAGCCTGCTGAGGTCTCCTTGTCTGCATCCTTTGCACTTGTACTGATTAGGCAAGCTGTGACTGCAATCCCTAATCTGAGGCGGAATTTGTGCGTAACAAATTCAAATCTAACATGGCAAATTTGATTTGGATGGTGATGGCCTTTTTCAAAGCCAAACTATCATCCTCCATGGGTCACCTAATTGAAGTTTCTTTCAATCAGTTGGTGACACATTAGTTTATTAGTTAGTATGCCAAACTTGCACAAAGAAGCCAACTGACAAAATGCTGTCACATATTGTTAGATGGGCACACCATTTCCTGGCATGTGTGTGTGTGTGTGTGTGTGTGTGTGTGTATATAAAGTGTTTATTCAAGATGGCTGTGCGCAGACAGAGCCTGTGCAGCAGCTGCTCTCTGCTTACATTCTAGGGGATTGTGCACTCTAGTTTGGCTGTTGGTATACATAGAATTTACAGTGTAGAAGGAGGCCATTTGGCCCATCGTGACTGCACCGGCTCTTGGAAAGAGCACCCTACCCAAGGTCCAACACCTCCACCCGATCCCCATAACCCAGTAACCCCACCCAACACTAAGGGCAATTTTGGACACTAAGGGCAATTTATCATGGCCAATCCACCTAACCTGCACATCTTTGGACTGTGGGAGGAAACCGGAACACCCGGAGGAAACCCACGCACACACGGGGAGGATGTGCAGACTCCGCACAGACAGTGACCCAAGCCGGACTCGAACCTGGGGCCCTGGAGCTATGAAGCAATTGTGCTATCCACAATGCTACCGTGCTGCCCATAAACTTTGCAAAGTGATTCATTTTTGACCATGAGTTGCACCCTTTACCCGGTGCTAATAGATTGTGAAGCCATGGGTGACCCCACAATTCGTATAGTGAGCAGTCTGACAAATGCAACACTGCCCATGACCTTATGGTAAAGTGTGACCACCACTGAGTCCTTGTGAAGACAATGTCTTGTCTTCACAATGAGAATACTCCCCATCATGCCATGAGGCACCACGACTGCCCTGAATAGAACAGATTCAGAGCAGATCCAGCAACTCAAAACTGGGCATCCATAAGGTGCTGGAGGTGATCAGTAGCAGTAGATTTGCATTAGATCATCTGTAGCTTCATGGCCAGACAAATTCTCCATGTTACGTAATAGATTGTATGTACAAAAATTTGAACAGGTCAGACATGTCTCTAACTGTATCATAAGCATCAGCCAGGGAATCAACAGTGGTTCAATTAGTCGTTTAGGAGAGCAGGCCAACACCAGCAACTGACATACCTAAAAATGAGATGCCAAATGGTGAAGCTACATCAGGAGTACGTGCATGCTAAACAGCAGAAGCAATATGCGATAGAAAAAGTTAAGCAATACCACAATCAATGATCTGATGAAAGCTCTGCAGTTCTGCCACAACCAATCATTAATGGTGTCTGATAATTTGACAACTAATTGGAGGAGAAAGTTCCACAAAATAACCCATCTTCAATAATGGGAAGGCCCAGCATACCAGTGCAAACAACAAGACTGAAGCATTGGCAACCGTCGTCAGCCAAGCAGATGATCGGTCTTAGCGTCCTCCTGTGTTTCCCAGCATCAAAGATGCCAGTCTTTACCCAACTTAGTTCCCTCCATGTGATATCAATAAATGTTTGAGCACACCAGATACAGTAAAGGCTGTCAGCCCTGGCAACACAATAACTGTAGTACTGAAGGCTTATGCTCCAGAACTGGCCACGATCCCACCAAGCTGTTCAAGTAAGCTGCAAAATTAGCATCTGTCCAACAAAGTGGAAAGGTTCGCAGGTATGCCCGACCTACACAAAAGACAAATGCAATCCTGTCAATAACTGCTCTAACAATCTGCTCTCAATCATCAGAAAAGTGCTGGAAGGTGCCATCGCCAGTGGCATTTATCACCAATAATCTGCTCACCAATGCTCAGTTTGTGTTCTGCCAGAACCTCTCGGCTCCAAACCTCATTACAGCCTTGGCCCTTGGCATATTGCAGGTGGGTAGGTCGCGGGGAGTGGGGGGGGGGGGGGGGGGGGGCCTGAAGAATAGCAAGACCCATAAAGAACCCTTATCTTGTGTACCATCAACTGGAATTTTGTTACATACTTCCCCATAACTTCCCTCTTCTCGAAAGGCAGGCAGAATATAGATGCTCAGTCAGGTTGAAACTCAAGCTCCATACCAACATTATTAGTCGACGGATGCAGAATGACCTTAATTATCATTTTCTGATTTTGTCTTAAATCCGTGCCACCCATTTTAACCCTCCAGTAAAAAGGATATATAAGTAACACAGAAAGAATTATATTATTTTCCTCAACAAAATACATTCAGAATTACATTTGTCAAAGATGTTCTGAATATTAACTTTAATATTCATTATTAGGCCATGTGGGCTCGTCTTAACCTAATTTTGGTGGTCATATCCTACATCAACTTGACAATTCCTAAAAGGAGAAATTAAATTCCTGAGGTCACATAAGTTTGAATTGGTGGTGAATCATGGAGCTGACATGATATTTCAGCTCATACATTCAATACCAATTATAATTAAATTATACATTAAACTACTTCCTGCAAACAATCATATATTCTCCACATCATACAATAAACTGTACATGCAGAAATAGTTTGAAAAGACTAGGTATCATGTTGAGTCTGGAATTATGATCGGTGGCAGATTAGAAGATTGGGAAATTTTAGAAACCAGTACAAGATGACTTTAAAAAGGGAGAAAATTAATGATGGGACTAAACTAGCAAGAATATAAAAATGAGCATAAAGAACACCTGGAAGAAGATAAAAAGGAAAAGAGTAACTAAAGTAAACATTGTTTCCTCAGAGGATGCAATAGGGGAATTAATAATGGGGAACAAGGAAGTGGCAGAAACCATGAAGAAGTATTTTGTATCCTGTAAGAAACTTGATAAATCCTTCTCTGTTTCGTGTTTCTCTTTTTAATCCCTGTCCCTGCAACATTGCAATTTTCATTTTAAACTGCAGACTTTGGTCAATTTGGTCAAACTGACAATACCCCTAATCTAATGTACTGGCCCAGGCCTCCCCTTATTGCTCCGTGGCATAGCCTGTGATGTCATTTTGATGGACTTGGGAAGCAACTAATCAGTGCGGCTGAATTTTTGGGACATCTTTTGTTCTTGTTTGGGATTGGTGGAGCTTGTCAGAGAGTTGTTGGAAGATTCTGAAACAGCCAGGCAAGCTCCATTTTTTTTTCAGTTCGGTGCAAACTTGGGAAGCAGCACACAATTTAAAATGCTCTCTCTCTAGCAGCTGTCGTTCTAGCGATTTGAATGCTTCCAGCTAGCCTGTGAAAGTGACCTATGAGAGGAGCTGTGGGCAAGTGTACCTTTCTATTCTGGTCAAGAGCTGTGAAGTCAGTGCTCCAATTCTCTCTCACTCGAGGGCTCTTCATGGGACTTCAGGATAAAGTCCTTTTCCTCGCTGCAGTCAGCTTAACCTGTGGAAGTTCCACTGCAAGTAATCATGGCCTGCAAAAATGGCAGACAAGTGGTCAATGTCTGGAATGAACGGATAACCTTCGTTTAAATTCTCAGGCACAGAATTTAAACATTGTCTCAGTGAGACTGGAAGTCAATCTGGTGGAGGCCTGTCAAGACTGAACGTACCTCAAAGGAAGAATTCTCAGTGTGAAGACCCTGACTGTTATAAGTGAAAATGACTTGCCAGAGAGAGCATTCTACAGCCTGCAGATTCGGGTTGACGACCACCATTAGAAGATCATTGGTTACAAAGCCCACTACCGCGGCAGCAAAGAGCCATCTCATGCCTTTTAATCTCTGTTATTTTCAATCCTTTCTCGAGCCCTATCATATGTTTATCTTGTGTGTGCCTAAGTAGATGGGGGGGGGGGGGGGGAATTTGGGGAATAGTTAGACTAGCAAACCATTGTTCCATTCTTACCATTATATAATCATCTTCTTCCTTGTTATAAATAAACAGTTTTCTAATGTTTTACTCCTGTAACTCATTGGAGCAGTCAAGGGATAAAGATCTCAGGAAAATATGCAAATATTGGCTAATTCATTTGTGTTGGGACTCCGGGGTCTGTGGGGCTGAAATTGACCGAAAACTCACCCAGGGTGTTGTAACAATCCATTGTCTTCACGGATCAAGACACGAAAAGCTCCCAAGAATATTAAAAAATCAAGGGGAAAAGGGAGGGAAGAACTTAATCACAATCACAAAACAGATAGTACTAGGAAAACTAATAGGACCAAAAATGGATTGTAATCTTCCAAAATTCCCTAGAGTTTCAAAAGTTCCCAA
This sequence comes from Scyliorhinus torazame, assembly GCF_047496885.1. NCBI lineage: Eukaryota > Metazoa > Chordata > Chondrichthyes > Carcharhiniformes > Scyliorhinidae > Scyliorhinus > Scyliorhinus torazame. The sequence goes on from NC_092710.1 coordinate 134,692,136, forward strand.
TGGATTGGGAATCGGCACATTTCATGCTCCTATTTAAGGAAGGTTGGAGACAGTAAACAGGAAACTATAGGCAAGTTAGCCTAACATCTGTCTTTTGGGAGAATGCTGGAATTCATTACCAAGGAAGTATTGGCAAAACATTTCGAAAATCAGAATACAAAAAAGCAGAGTCAACATGATTTTATGAAAGGAGAAAAACTTTTGATGCTTTTATTGGAATTCTGTGGAGGCTGAGTCATTGAATATATTCAAGGCTAAGACAGACATTTTTGGAAATATATGGGAGTCGAGGGTTAGGGGAACAGGTGGCAAAGTGCAGCTAAGGCAAAGACCAAGATCCACCATGATCTTACTGAATGGTAGAGCAGGCTCGAGGAGCTTTATGGCCTCATATCTCCTGCTCATATTTCATGGGCGCAATTCTCCCATCGGGAGTCTAAGTGCCGACGCCGGAGTGAAAACCAGAGTGTTTCACTCCGGCGTTGGAGCCCGCTCCCAGCCCCCTATTCTCCCACCCCCGGGGGGCTAGGAGCGGCGTTGCATCATTTACGCGCGCCGGGCCTTGGCGCCGTGTAAATGACGTCACCCACGCATGCGCAGTTGCCGTCCTCCCCGAGGCCGCCCCGCAAGAAGATGTCGGATGGATCTTGCGGGGCGGCGGAGGAAAGGAGGTCCTCCTTCAGAGAGGCCGGCCCGCCGATCGGTGGGCACCGATCGCAGGCCAGACCCCATTTGAGGCCCCCCCCCGGTTGCAGTAACCCCCCTCCCCCCCCACAGGCTGCCTCCCCCAGCGTTCTCGCGCTGCTCCCGCCGGCAGCGACCAGGTGTGGACGGCGCCAGCGGGAACCCGTCGTATTGGGCAGGCCGCTCGGCCCATCCGGGCCAGAGAATCGGCGCTTGCCCATTGCAAACGGTGAGTGGCGATTCTCCCAGCGGCCAGCCGTGATTCTCGCCGCGCCGGTTTGAAGGGGTGGGAGAATCACGTGCGGGCGTCGGGGCGGCGTGGTGGGACACGCACAGAGCCCCGGCGATTTTCCCACCCGCCGTGGGGGGGGGGGGGGGGGGGAGAATTCCACCCCTTATGTTGTTCAGTCAAATATGTACTTTAGAGTCCACAATGAGTATTCTGTTACTTTGAAATGTGAGATCGCTGATAAGAGCTTTAGCATTCACAGTTTACTTGCTAGTGTCAGAGTCAATTGGTGATAAGGTAATGTAAATGCATGAGGACTTTCCTTTACTGAACATGCTGTGATGAGAACTGTTCTTTGCATACATTCTGTCCAATGTCTGTTGTGAATTACAACCTACATGTGATCCATGCCCTTCTCGTCACTTAATTCATGGTTGCTGGAGGAAATCACAAAGAATTCTTGATAGGATATGGATACAGATGATTAGTATCTGCATACCAGAGGTCAATCAAAATCGACGGTTATTTTTGAAGGTCTTTACCTTGAAGGTGACAAAGGCATTATCACTTCATTACAATTATGTTACAAGACTAAGGTTAAATTAGGTTAAAGTGGCAGGATTGAGAATCATGCATTGTATTGAGTACCACAGAATCACAGAATTGTTACAGCACAGATGGAGGCCATTTGGACCAGTTCTCCAAACGAGCATCATGGCTTAGTGCCATTCTCCTACATTTTCTCTATACTCCTGTGCATTATTTACACTGAAGTAATCATCTAATACTCTCTTGAATGCCTCGACTGAACCTGCCTCAACCACACTTCAAGGCAGTGCATTCCAGACCCGAACCACTCGCTGTGTGAGAAGGTGCTTTTCACATCACATTTGCTTCTTTTGAAAAACACTTTAAATCTGTGCCCTCTCGTTCTTGGTAGCATGAACATCCAAATTTACACCCAGCACTTTCTACCTCCAGACTTCTTGACCTAATATGCTAACAGGGCTGGCACTGAGCAATGGAAGAAAAGGAAAATTAAGGGCCAACTGCCCACATCACACACACCCTTGTGAAGTCAACTACAGGAAAGCACTTCGAGTTGTGGGAGCGGCCGAGTGAAAGAGCAGGAGGTTCAAGAAAATTAAACGAAAAGCAAAACGGATTACAAAAAGACATCACGAATGAGTATGGTCTTGATTTACAAAGGGAACAATGTAATTTGTTACTGTTTCTAGACCTGCAACTTGCATTTCAACCAAGTCCAAACACAGCACAGGGCAGCACGGTAGCATAGTGGTTAGCACAGTTGTTTCACAGCTCCAGGGTCCCAGGTTCGATTCCCGGCTTGGGTCACTGTCTGTGCGGAGTCAGCACGTTCTCCCCGTGTGTGCGTGAGTTTCCTCTGGATGCTCCGGTTTCCTCCCACAGTCCAAAGACGTGCGGGTTAGGTGGATTGGCCATGCAAAAATTGCTCTTAGTGTCCGAGAAAGGTTAAATAGGGGTTACGGGGATAGAGTAAAGATGTGGGCTTGAGTAGGATGCTCTTTGTAAGGGCCGGTGCAGACTCAATGGGCCGAATGGCCTCCTTCAGCACTGTAAAGTCTATGATTCTATGAAAGGTGAAGGAAGAAAGTTCAATGTGCCCAAAACTTAAAGTTTTCATGTGCTGCTCACCACAAAGCATTTTAGTGTGCACGGAAGCAGAGGATGCGTACTGTGATCTATTAAAGGCCGTAAATCTCCTCCAGCTTTAAGTACTTCCCAATACAATTAAATTTTGGATCTTCATTTTGAGTAGAATCCAAAACAGGAAAAATTGAAAGACTCAGGCCAACATCAATTCAGCTGCCAGCAGCACTTTGAAAACTCAACTTCTGCCTGCGAGCTCACATTGTAGAAATTCTCTAGAGCTCACTCAATAATTGGACTGTCGTGTTCAAAAATCTTCAAACTCAGATCCAAAGCTTAGTGTTGCTATTCAGTCAGATCATTGGAATTAGCTTCATATCTGGTCTGTGGAATCAGTTTAAACATTCAGATCAATATTGATAAAAGCAAAATGCAGCGGATGCTGGAAAACTGGAACAAAAACAGAAATTGTTGGATAAACTCAGCAGGTCTGGCAGCATCTGTGGAGAGATAAACAGAGCTAACGTTGCAGAGTTAAAGAGAGGTCAGATAGATTAATGTTGAGGTAAGCTAAACTCTTCTGTGCATTAACTTGAAACTATTCTTTTCCTTGGGATTAATTTATCATGCAGACAGAGCAATTCCACCTGCAAGCAAACGTTTTTTTAATTCCAACTCATGGATCAGAATGTCAGAAATAGTAGGAGTGAATAAGTTATAATATGAGTGGATATAATAGGAGAGGGTGATAGAAGTAGAAGGTCTTGTGATGCAGTGGGCAGCACCCCTACCTCAGAGCCAGAAGCTCTGGGCTTGAATCCCACCCTAGGACATGATGGCCAACGAAGGTGTGTTCATAATGCAGTCAAGCAGGTTGAGTGTGTCAACCTGTAAATCCTTCCAAATATGCCAATGGCTCGGAGTGAGACTGGGAGAGACTCCTCGTCAGCCAGACTTGATGTGCATTGGCGCCCCTCATGCTATAAACTCCTGGTGATGGACTAGCCACCTGTTCCAGGAATTATTAGCCATGGACACAGACGAAAGTCTGTCTTAGTGCACCATTAGGTGTGGGAAGAAAATTGGAATAATAGGAGTGGATAAGTTGTCCATTCTCTTAATAGCAATCTAATAGATTTTGTTGTAGCTTTTACAAAATAACTGTGCTGTGATTTATAGAGTTTTCCACATGCCTCTTAAAAACCATTGAGCTTTAGCTGTCAGTGCAAAGTTGCTGTGAGTAAACAGTGGAGCGGATGCCCAGTTGGCAGCCTCTAAAGTAAATGGGAGTGAAATTCATCGGTGGTTTCATTCCTATTGGGATGCAGCAGAGACCGTGTTGAGTTGTACCTCTGTTATTTCCAGGGATTTTGTACTTGCCTCATAAGGAGAAAATGTTGTCATGGAGATGGAGTTGGTGCAAGAATTTCCTAAAGAAGCGATTTCTGCTTCAATGAGCTCAATTTTAACACTATGTACATGAATGCGTTTTGACTGAGTTAAAAATACTGATTGCCTCAGTCAGGTCACAAAGTATGTCTGCAGGTTAGTATGCCAAATGCGTGATGATTTATTGGGCTCCAGGTATGTGAAAGTGGGCCGTGCAGGTAGTCACCAGGTCAGAAGAACGGCCTGAGAAGGAGCAATTTATTTTTCCATATTCTTGCTTGTCGCCCCAGCAGTCATGTTTACATGTCTGGGAGTTATGTAGGTAAGATGACTTACCCCATCTCCCCAGGGACCCCAACAGGGTCAACGTTAGAGGGAACCGTCTAACATGGCGTTTACACAGGAATCAGGGGCGAAATTCTCCTACCCGCCCCGCCACATTTCTGCCCCGACCGGCCGGCGGGAGTCTCCGTAACACCGGCCGGTCAATGGGGTTTCCCATTGTGGGGCAGCCCCACGCCGTCGGGAAACCCCCGGGCGCCGGCAAAACGGAGACTCCCGCCGGCAGAGAATGACGCCCCATGTTCCAATGAATTTTGACCCCAATCTTTCTTTGGTCAAATTGCTCTGAAATGGAATTCAGTGCACATGACAATTATACAGCATCCAACGATCTTAAATATTCCAATATCTCAGATTAAACATAAACACGAAGCACTACCCAGTTTATTTCTCTTAAATTAAGATAACTGCCCTTAAAGCACGTTTTGTAATTACATTTTAGTCAACTCCACTAGAATGGCTTTCCATATTTGGAATGCTGTATTTACTTCCAGTCATAGGAAAACCATAAAAAGAAATGTTTCCGGCCACAAAGAATAGCAAACATCCTAGATTATTGATTTTATGCACAGCTGCATATATTGCACATAAATAAAGTTGATTTGAAACATCACAATGCGGTTATGCATATTTCAAAGGTTTTGCCAAGCCCCAGATTATTCGAAATGTAACCTTGGACGTGCAGATCTGGATGTTTCACATAGATCAAACCACTGTGATTGTCAGGAACAACCCAATCTCAGAGGGTGGTTTAATGCTGTTGCAATTTCAACATCTGCCTGTATGTCACAAAATACCACTCAATACATCTAACTGGATCAATCAAATGTACATCTTTACTCCCATTTTGTAAAATGCAATTTGCTAATGTTGCTTTCAACTCTATTGCATAGAGTCAGCTTGCTGGCTGGAAAACGCAGCCCTGCAGCACAGTCCATATTGGACCACAGGCTTCATTTAAATTAGGTTGCTGATATAAATTCCTGGCTCTCAATTAAGTCCTGGAGAAGCAAAGGTAATCAGGATAGGAACAGGTGATTGTGGATGGGGTAATCACATGGTGAGAAGTAATTACGGATGGGAAGGTGATATTTTCTCATCACAGGTACATCCCAAAATCCTACCTTCACCCCATATGTTTCTTCATCTACATTCCGGGCTGGATTCCCCGTCCTGTGATGTCGGCAACGTGGATTGCGAACAGGCGGAGAATCGGACGTTCGGCCGAAATCAAGATTCGCGCCGGGCTTCGAACTGGCCGCTATGCTCCAGCCCCCTGCTGGCGGCGGGATCGGGGTTCACACCCACGTACCAGAGGGAGGAAGCTAATGGATGCAAATGAATCCTAATGGCCTATTTGTATCCACTTAGTGGACTGGGCACCAGGTTCTCCAAGCCCCAGCGGTTCTCCGGTCCTCTGGGCCAGGAATCACGTGGGTGGGAATTATTACAAGAATCACCAAATGTGAACTTGATGTGGACCTCCTGATGGGCCATGGGGTAACTCCTTAAATTATTCCCAAAGTCCATCCATGGCCCTCCTCACAATGCTCCCACCCTTCGCCTATCAGACCCACCTTCCACACCCCACCTCCCCCAGAAATGCCCTTAATAGGGCACCCCACAGGGATCCCCTAAATAGGGAGACCCCAAACAGAGACCCCCTAAATAGGAAGGCACCCCACAGAATCCCCATAACTAAAGGGTTAAGTGAATTACAATCATGCACCTTCACGCTCGTGTAATTTTGAAAAGTTGAAGTAGAAGTTGACAGCACTTAACTCTCTTTGGTGTGGTTATTGTTTGTAAACATTGTGGTTACAGCACCTAGAGTTAATCATCCATGGAGAAGATGAATGAAGCAAGGCTCACAGCTGTTTTGTGGAAGCTGTCAATCACAGCCCACTGGGAGAAAGGAATGAATGGCTTGCAACTAAACAATCTGAGGGGTTTAAACACAGGTCACAGTTGCACCCTTTCCAGGAACGGACACATGTGGTTCTTCCCTCGGGAATCCCTCGTATTCCTCGCCACAAATAAATTTGCATGGCGAGGGATACTGAATTGCTTAGTGGGAACGCAAATCAGTAACAATTCTCCTCAAGCAGGAATACTATGGGCGGGATTCTCCGACTCCCCGCCGGGTCGCAGAATCGGCGGGGGGGGGGCGGCGTGAGTCCCGCCCCCACCGGCTGACGAATTCTCTGGCACCGGGGTTTTGGCTGGGGTGGGAATCGTGCCGTGCCGGACGGCGGTCGCTGGCAGCGGCTCCCCGGCGATTCTCCGGCCTGCGATGGGCAGAATGGCCGCCTGGTTTCAGCGGGTCCCGCTGGCGTAAATCATAACAGGTCCTTACCGGCGGGACCTGGCTGCATGGGTGGCCTGCAGAGTCCTCGGCGGGGGGGGGGGGGCGCTTAGGGTTCTGGCCCAGGAGGGTGTCCCCACGCCTGGCCCGCGATCGGAGCCCACCGATCCACGGGCGGGCCTGTGCCGTGGGGGCACTCTTTCCCTCCGCACCGGCCGCTGTCAACCTCCGCCATGGCCGGTGCGGAGAAGAACCCCCCCATGCGCCTGCGGTGGGCTGACGCCAGCAGACGCTGGTGCTCCCGCGCATGTGCCAACTCGCATCGGCCGGCGGACTCCCTTCCACGACAGCTGGCATGCTGCCAAATACTCTGGTGCCGGCCTAGCCCCTGATTGATGAGAAATGCATGGAATTTTTGGTGGTATCTGTCGCTCGTTTTGGCGTGTGACCCCACACATCCGCTGCCGGGGGTGGGGGTGGGGATCGGGGTGGGGGGAGGTGGGGGTGGCGGTGGGGGCAGTGGGCACGCTGAAGGCTGCGGCGGGCCACAGCCCGCCATGACAGCGGACACCCAGCCCGCCCGCCGTCACTGCCCATGGGGCCCGGCCGTCCTGACGTGTACCAGACCCCCCCCCCCATCAAACCGGCGGCACCTATCGGCGGGTGGCTCCACGGTGGCACACACGGCAGCACCCCCGTGAGGGCAGTGCCAGCGGACGGTGGCCCTGGCAGGGGGGCTGGCCGACAGGTGCCAGGGCACCGAGGGGGCAGGGGTGAGGCACGTGCTGGCAACCGGGCCTGCCATGCTGCCCATGGCACCTGGTCGTGGAGGGGGGTATACCAATTATGAAATTGTCAACTCCCACCCCCTACAGATCGTACAATGTTCAGCCATCTTCCAGTGTTGTTGGCCGCCGTGGCGGGGTCTGCTGCCCTGCATAAGGCCCAGTGGGAGCTGGAGCATGGGTGTGACAGGGAGGTGGCGGAGCTTGCTGTAGAGCAGCAAGTTGCAGTGGTTTACGTGCCAAGCCGCTCAGGCCGCAGTGTCACACGCCCGAGAGGCGCAGGAGGAGTACCACACCGTGCGGGAGCCACAGCACGGGGATGCCGAGGGGGAGGAGGAGGAGGATATGCCACGGCCACAGAGGCGTCCAATGCGACACGGTGTGTACCGGCCCCGCATGCCATTCGAGGACCTCCCGGACAGGGCGTGCAGGGCGTGACTGCGGATGAGCCGCGAGGCCGTCGCCCACATCTGCCACCTGGCACCACGCGGGACCGGGGTGGACATGCCATCCCAGTGGCCATCAAGGTGACGGTTGCCCTCAACGGCTTCGTGACGGGGTCGTTCCAGTCGCTGAGTGGGGACCTGTCTGGCATCTCCCAGCCATCGGTGCACAGGTGCATCCGGGCCGTCACCGACACCGTATATGACATCGCGGACCGGTACATACAGTTCCCTGCAGACCGCGCCCACCAGAATGCCCGCGCAGCGGGTTTCGCCGCTGTTGCCAAGATGCCCATGGTGCAGGGGGCGATCGATGGAGTGCACATCGTCATGCGGCCCACCTCGGAGGAAAGGACCATGTGCATCAACAGGAAGGGTACACATTCAATATGTGCAGGTTGTCTGTGACCACAGGATGACGATCCTGCCTGTCTGCGCCAGGTACCCTGGCAGTGTGCATGACTCCTTTATACTGGGCCAATCGTTCATGCCCGCCATGTTCGAGGGACACCCCACCCCCCGACTGCGGGGCTGGTTGCTGGGCGACAGGGGTTACCCGTTGCAGTCGAGGCTGATGACGCCTATACGGAGGCCACAGACTGATAGGGAGCAACGCTACAATGATGCCCTTGCAGCGACCAAGGGTATGGTCGAGAAGTGCTTTGGGCTGCTCAAGATGCACTTCAGATGCCTGGACCGCTCTGAGGGGTCCTCCAGTACCCGTTGGAGAGGGTCGGCTGCATCGTCGTGGTCTGCTGCGTCCTGCACAACATAGCCCAGCAGAGGGGCGATGTGCTGGAGGAGGAGGAAGATGGTCAGGATGTGGGGAACTCCTCCCCAGATGAGGGGAATGGCGAGGGGGAGCCGATGCACGGGACATGGGGGATGGACGGGAGCACGAGGCTGGGCCAGGAGGCACAGGAGGCGCTGGGAGCTGCCCGTTTCGGCGACCACGGTGGGCAGCAGTAGTGATGGGTATAGGCACAGGCAGCCGGTTCGGCACCTCCCCAATGGACGACCACCCTCACCTCCCCCAACCCCAACCTCTCCACCACCACAACACCCGCATGCACACCACCCCTCCATGACACATCTGCCTGCAGCACAATGGGATGGGGGCACGGTCGATGGTGTACGCGGGTCTGCTACAAGGCATGGAGGATGATGACAGCCCGCACTGCGATGGGCTCTCAGCCATACATCGTTCGACAATGTCTGACTCATGGCCACATCACGACCCTCCACCTGGGTGGACTCTGCACGCAGCCCTGACACTGCATATCATGGCCCTGTCGTATGGCCGGGGGCGGGCTGGCGTCCGGGAACCGTGTGGGGGGGGGCCGCAGGTCACACCAACCTCTATCGCATCACCCCTCACACACACTTACACACAGTTCCCGCCCCACCCCCACACGCATCAGACAAGTACAGAGGCAGTTCGCATAGGTGTGGAATGTGTTTAATAATAGACGTCCTGTACATGTGCCCGAGCCCATCTAACTAATCTGTGCCCTGAACCCATGTCAACTCACTCATCCGTGTCTACCTTTCTGGCCTTACTGGCCCTATGACTACGTCTCGGTGTTCCCCCAGATGGTACAGCAGAACTGGAGGTGGACTCCTGTGATTCCTGCCCTGTGACTGGGGTCCCCGTCAGCGGCCACTTCCTTGGGCGGCCTCGGGAACTGGGATGGCAACTGTTCTGCCCGTTGCCCACCAGGTGTATCAGGGGCGGTGTGGGGCGGGGGGGGGGCAGAAGTGGCGCGGGGTTCCGGGACCCCCTTGCAGGGGGACCCGGGAGGGGCTCCAGCACTTCCTCCCCCCCCCCCCACCCCCGGGGTGCCCGGTGGTCCCCGGGGCTCTCCATGGGATGGGGGTGCGGGCGGATCCAGCACCTGGGGCACTGGCATCACCTGGTGCTGCCAGTCCTGGAGGCCCGCGCTGGTATCGACCAGGGTCTGGACGTTCACAGACATGGAGCTCAGGGAATTCGCCATCCGTGTCTGGCTCTGTACAACGCCGTCCATCACCCGGCTAATGGCGCTGATGCTGTCAATGATGGCCTGCAGAGACTGGGCCCTGGCCTTCTGGGACTGGGCCATGGCCTGCTGAGACTGGGCCATGGCCTGCAGAGACTGGGCCATGGCCTGCTGAGACTGGGCCATGGCCTGCTGAGACTGGGCCGTGGCCTGCTGGGACAGGGCCAGGTTGTTGAGCGCCTCTGTGATGTTCAGCTGGCTCTGGCCCATGGCTTCCTGTGCAACGGCAGCCCTGTCTCGGGCCACGGAGGCCGCGTGCCCAGATAGCCCCAGGCCTTGCAGGCTCAGACCCATGCCCGACACCGTCGCCACCAATGTCTCCACCGTGGATGCCACCCGTGCGGTGTTGGCCTGTGTGGCACCCATGACTGGCACCATTTCCTGCTCCTGGACACCTATGCACTCCTGCACTTGCGTCTGCAGCTGCTGGAAACCGGCCGTCACCTTCTCACGCCCCTGGGTCACCGACTGCACCGGGTCTATGGGTTGGCGGGGGAACTCCAGGGACCCGGGACCCATCCGGGTGACAGGTGTTTGCCGGGGCTGGGCTGCCCTCCCACCGTCCGGCCCCTTGGCTGCTCCTACCTCAACCTGCTGTACCGGAGCGGCTATGTGGTGCGAACCAGCTGGTGTCCCAGAAGCCTCACCACTAACATGGCCAACCGAGGTGTCTCTGCGATGGCGGGGGGTGGAGGAGATAGCTGTGACGCAACCTCAGTGTCTTCATCGGACCTGTGGTCGGGGGTCCCCTGGGGTGCCGTGTCCTGTCTGTCCATCCCCTCCATGTTGGTGTCGTGTTGTGTCCTTTCATGCCTGTCTGTCCCGTGTGCTGGTGTCCTGTGTCGTCGTGTCGTCACTAGACTGGGCCGGAGGGCTGCTGTTGATGCTGCCCTCCCCGTCGCTGCTAGAGTCCCTGTGAGCTGGCCGCCCAGGCGCTGGCCGAGGGCGGTGTTAGCCTGATGCGCCCGGTTGATCTTCGTCGGCTGGCCATCCAGGCGCTGGATGCGGGCGGTGTCTGCCAGGTTCGCCCGGTTGATCTGCGTCGGCTGGCCGTCCAGGTGCTGGATGTGGGCGGTGTCCGCCGGGTGCTCCAGGTCGGTCACCGCGTGACCTTACGACACAAAATCCACCGAGAGGAAAGGGCTGAGGGAAAAGGGCTGAGGGGGGAGGGCTGAGGGGAAAGGGGTCAGGCAGGGGGGAATCTCACTTGGTGGCGCACCCCCGGCCTCGGCATGGACAATCTCCCGGCCCTCCGGTGCACCGGCTATGTCCAGTGCCCTCTGCTCGTGCACGGTGAGCTGGCGCAGGTCAGGTTCACCACCTTCGGTTCGAGCTCGCTCCCGTTGGTTATGGGTGCTCTTTTCCGGGGGGGGGGGGGGGGGGGGGAAGGAATAACAGCTTTGTTAGGCAGTCCACTGCATGCAGTTGGATCTATGGCATGGGTGCACAGGGCCAATGCGGCTTGTATGGGTGGCTGCAGCCATGCTGATCATGGCTGTGGTTGTACCGTCCCCCTGGGGAGGGGGTGGGTGTCACAGATGTGGGGGGTAGGGGGGGTTGGTGCCATGGGCACACTGCTGGGTACTCACTCTGGCTGCCCTCAGTAGGTCGTGGAGCTTTTTGCGGCACTGCTCGCCATTCCTGGGTGTCACTGCGGTGGCACTCACGGCCGTGCCCACCTCCCTCCACAGACGCCGGGCCACATTGGCTGGCACCCTCCGGCCGGGTCCGGGATATAGACGCCCCCTCCTCTCCTCGACGGCATCCAGCAGCGTCTCCAGGTCGTGGTGTGTGAACCTGGGCACTGCTCGGCGTGGCGCCATGGTCCCCCATCGGTGGCCTGTGCACTCGTGTCACCTGTTGTGCACCGCGGCATTTACTTGGCGGCGGGTCTCTGACGCCACTCCGAGGCCGCGCCCTCGCACTTCCCACCAAGCCCCTGCTAGCTCCCTTGTAGGCCGGTGAATGCCGTCTCGGAATGGGCGCAGGCAGCGAGGTAAAACCCGCCCATTTTCCCGCCGGCGCTCGCACTCTGTGGCCGGAGTGGAGAATGTTTTGACTAATTCACTGGTATTTGTATTGAAATCTCTCTGACCTTTTTGACTAGTGTAATATAGTTCATTTTTCTTGTTCAATAAATATTTTATACTTTAAGTTAAAAGTACATGAACTGACTGCTGTGAATGTGTTCAGTAACTGCCCTCCACAGTTTTCTAGAAATCAAATAAAAATTAGGACCAATCAGGCCAAGTTTCACTCTCAGCAGGGATCGTAACAGTGGCATAATTCTTAAAACATGAGATTGTTTTTTATTTGAATGGCATAGATATCTATCTCTCTGCATCTGCACTTGACACCTTGACCAGCACAATGCTTATCTGCTTAGCTAAATTCAAGTTATGATTAAGTTTGACTAAAGACATCCTGTTCAACTGTTCTAAATATTCCGAACCCTGCCCACTCACTTTGAACATGAGAGTATTTTGCAATGCTCCATTTGACCTTCAAATCGCACACCTCAGCCATCAACAAGATCACCTACTTCCATATATAACTGTAGCTGTTTACTGCACAGAATGGGGCTATTCTCCCCTTCATGACTTTGTTGTCACTTTGCAATCCAGAATTATATGCCCTATGTCTCTGCACAGTCCTTACTATTCCTCTGCTTAAAGTATTTCTCCACTTTCACTCAAAAGATGCAATTTTCTTTGGCTCAACCACTCAAAGCATTCCATGCTCCAGGAACCCTTGTGGCAACACATCTTTTCCAAACCTTTATTTCTCCAATGTATATTCATTTTAAACTGTTACTTCCTGCCCAAGTTCTTTCTCTAATATCCTCATTGAAAACCTTCAAAATAAAATAAAAATCTTCACTGTATTCTATTCAACTAATCCCATTATCTCCAGTCTCTCCTTGTTTTCTCATCCCTGGTATTACCCAGCTGAATATCCAGTGGACCATTTTTCCGGCTTTAATATCCTTTCTATTATCGGGTGCCCAAATGTCTACTCTATGTATTTTTGTTCCAAAGGCAATGTTTAGGCCACAATTAGTCAATGCAATATAATAACCAAGGGTCAGACAATAACCTGACTTATTTCTCTCTTTCTCCTTGAACAGACAGGTTAATTTGGCTACCATCCTATCCCCAGGACAATCTGTGGACCATTTCGTCCCATTTCTGTTCAAATCCCACTCGTCACCTCCCCGTGACCCATTCTATATTCCTCATTTTCTTTTAGTATTGTTGGCCTTGATTTCATCATACTACTTTCACCCTCTGCAAACTGAACTCTCCAAACACTTTGTCAGCTACATTCTATTCTGCCCTATATAAATGCAAGTCTTCATTTTCTTTTTTCTTTCATTCGCCATTATCCATCTCTGCTCCGATCATTCTGTTGCGGCTGAAGCCATGTTGTCATGTATTCTATTTACTTTGAACAGAAATCATTCATATCTGTACATTATTTGGTTTCAGGATATCTCATCCTTTCAAACGACCCAACAACCTTTACTGACCCATTCCTTTCATTAACGAAGACAAATGATACCTTGAATTGTACTCTTTTGAACCAGAGTTGAAAGTAAGCTAGAGGATGTGCATTTTTGATGCAAAAAAATGTTTCATATGTTTATTAAAAACAAAGCAGTTGTGTCCTACATGGCTGACAAAGTGTTTGGAGAATTCAGTTACATAGAATTTTTATTTTTGGGGGCGGCACGGTAGCACAGTGGTTAGCACTGTTGCTTCACAGCTCCGAGGTCCCAAGTTCAATTCCCGGCTTGGGTCACTGTCTGTGCAGAGTCTGCACATTCTCCCCGTGTCTGTGTAAGTTTCCTCCCACAGTCCAAATTTGTGTAGGTTAGGTGGATTAGACATGTTAAATTGCCCTTAGTGTCCAAAGAAGGTTAGGTGGGGTTACTGGGTTATGGGAAAAGGGTGCAGGTGTGGGCTTTAGTAGGGTGCTCTTGCCAAGGGCCGGTGCAGACCCGATGGGCCGAATGGCCTCCTCCTGCACTGTAAATGCTATGTAATCTATGAAATCTATGTCTATGGACCTCTAAGGTAGTGATCTCAGGATTACTAGCAGTGCCACATGCTAGTCAGAGTAGAAACAATAGGATGAATCGGATGAATACATGGCTGAAGAGGTGGTGTGAGGAGGAGGGTTTCAGATTCTTGGGGCATTGGGTCAGGTTCTGGGGAGGTAGGACCTGTACAAACTGGATGGGTAACACCTGGGCAGGACTAGGACTGATGTCCTTCAGTGGGTGAGGGGGGTACTTGCTAGAGTGGTTGGGGAGGGTTTAAACTAATATTGCAGGGGGATGGGAACCTATGTAAGGATTCAGAGCAGGGGGAATCAAGAACAAGAGAACAAGACAGAAAAGAAAATGAGAAAAGTGATAGGCAGAGAAATCAAGGGCCTGTATCAGATAATGGCACTATACAAAATAGTAGGGACGGGACAAGGAATGTTAAAAGAACTAGCCTTATGGTTTTGTAGCTGAACGCACGGAGCATTCAAAATAAAACGGATTAATTAGTTGCACAGATAGATGTAAAGGGGTATGATACAGTTGCGATGACGGAGACATGGCTCCAAGGTGACCAAGGATGGGAACTAAACATTGAGGCCTATTAAGTTTTTAGGAAGGACAGACAGAAAGGAAAAGGTGATGGAGTTGTATTGTTGATCAAAGAAGATATTGATACAATATTGAGGAATGATATTAGTACAGATTATGTATAATCTATCTAGGTTGAGTTAAGAAACATCAAGGGGCAAAAAACATTTGTAGGGGTGATATACAGACCATCAACTGCAGTATAATGTTGGGAATGGCATTAGACAGGAAACCTGAGATGCATGTGATAAAGGATATATGTAAAAGGTAAGAGAGAGGCAAAAATAGACATTGGGCCACTGGAAAATGTGGCCGGACAAGTAATAATAGGAAACAAAAAGATGGCAGAGGAACTGATTGTTACTTTGTATCAGTCTTCACGGTGGAAGATACCAGTGGAATGCCAGAGCTCCAGGAGAATCAAGGGGCAGAGGGGAGTGCAGTGACCATCACTAAGGAGAAGGTTCTGGGGAAAATGAAAGGTCTGAAGGTGGATAAGTCATCAAGACCAAATGGACTACACCCCAGGGTTCTAAAAGAGATTGCTGAGGAGAATTGTGGAGGCATTGGTAGTGATCTTCCAGGAATCACTGGAGGCAGGAAGGATCCCAGAGGACTGGAAAGTGGCTAATGTAACACCCCTGTTTTAGAAGGGAAGGAGGCAGAAGACGGGAAACTATAGGCCGGTTAACCTGACTTCGGTCATTGGTAAGATTTTAGAGTCCATTATTAAAGATGAGATTGCAGAGTACTTGGAAATGCATAATAAAATAGGACTGAGTCAGCACGGCTTCGTCAAGAGGAGATCATGTCTGACAAATTAGAGTTCTTTGAGGAAGTACGAGGAAGTTAAACAAAGGAGAACCAGTGGACGTGGTTTATTTAGATTTCCAGAAGGCCTTTGACAAGGTGCCGCATAGGAAACTGCTAAATACGTTAAGAGCCCATGGTGTTAATGGTAAGATCTTGGCATGGATAGAGGATTGGCTGGCTGGCAGAAGGCAGAGAATGGGGATAAAGGAGTCTTTTTCAGGATGGCAGCCGATGACTAGTGGTGTGCCTCAGGTGCTGGGACCACAACTTTTCACAATATTCACTAATGATCTGGAAGAAGGAACTGAAGGCACTGTTGCTAATTGCCAATGATACAATGATCCGTAGAGGGACAGGTAGTATTGAGGAAGCAGGCGGGCTGCAGAAGGACTTGGACAGGCTAGGAGAGTGGGGAAAGAAGTGGCAGATGGAATACAATGTGGAAAAGAGGTTGTGCACATTGGAAGGAGGAATGGAGGCACAGACTATTTTCTAAATGGCAAAATGCTTAGGAAATCAGAAGCACAAAGGGACTTGGAAGTCCTTGTTCAGGATTCTCTCATGGTTAAGGTGCAGGTTCAGTCGACAGTTAGGAAGGCAAATGCAATGTTAGCATTCATGTCGCGAGGGCTAGAATACAAGAGCAGGGATGTCCTTCTGGTTAAGGCTCTGGTCAGACCCCATTTGGAGTACTGTGAGTAGTTTTGGGCCCCGTATCTAAGGAAGGATGTGCTGGCCTTGGAAAGGGTCCAGAGGAGGTTCACAAGAATGAGCCCTGGAATTAAGAGCATGTCATATGCAGAACGGTTGAGGACTCCGCGTCTGTACTCGTTGGAGTTTAGAAGGATGAGGGGGATCTTATTGAAACTTACAGGATACTGCGAGGCCAGGATAGAGTGACGTGGAAAGGATGTTTCCACTTGTAGGAAAAACTAGCAGCAGAGGACACAATCTCAGACTAAAAGGATGATCCTTTAGAACAGAAATGAGGAGGAATTTCTTCAGCCAGAGGGTGGTGAATCTGTGGAACTATTTGCCGCAGAAGGCTGTGGAGGTCAAATCACTGAGTGTTTTTAAGACAAAGATGGATAGGTTCTTGATTAATAAGGGGATTGGGGTTATGGGGAGAAGGCAGGAGAATGGGGATGAGAAAAATATCAGCCATGATTGAATGGCGGAGCAGACTCGATGGGCCGAGAGGCCTAATGCTGCTCCTATGTCTTATGGCCTAAGGAACATCTCTGCTTCTGGGTGGCTTTAATATGCATATAGATTGGGTGACTCAAATTAGTCACAGTATAATAGAGGAGGAATTTCTGGAGTGTATACGGGATGGTTGTCTGAACTATAGGTGTGTAAATAGAAAAAGATTGATAGAAACGAATGTAGTCCCCTTCCAATAAGAAACGGGGAATTCATAACAGGGAACAAAAATGGCTGAGGAACTAAATTCGTACTTTGCTTCTGTCTCCGCAAAGGAAGACATGAATAATGTACCAGAAGTTCTGAGAAACACAAGTTTAAGTGAGGAGCTGAAGGAAATTAGTATCAGTAAAGAAATGTTTTTTGGCAAATTAATGGGATTGATGGCGGACAAATCTCCAGGGTCTGATAATCTTCATCCCAGAATACTTAAGCAAGTGGCCCTAGAAATAATAGATCCATTGATGGACATTTTCCAAAATTCTTTGGACTCTGGAATGGTTCCTACATTGTAACCACGCTATTCAAAAAGGGAGGTAAAGAGTAAACAGGGAATTTATAAACCAGTCAGCCTAACGTCGGAAGTAGGGAAGTTGCTGAAGTCCATTATCAAGGATTTAATGATGTGGAGATGCTGACGTTGGACTGGGGTGAGCACAATAAGAAGTCTTACAACGCCAGGTTAAAGTCCAACAGGTTTGTTTCGAATCACTAGCTTGCGGAGCAAAGCTGAGGAAGGAGCTGCGCTCCGAAAGCTAGTTATTCGAAACAAACCTGTTGGACTTTAACCTGGTGTTGTAAGGATTTCATAGCACAGCATTTGGAACGCAGTGGTGTAATCAGGCAAAGCCAGCAAGGATTTATGAAAGGAAAATCATGCTTGACAAATCTACTAGAATTCTTGAAGATGCAACCAGTAGATTTCCCGTACCAGCATCCCCGAACAGGCGCCGGGATGTGGCCACTAGGTGCTTTTCACAGTAACTTCATTTGAAGCCTACTTGTGACAATAAGCGATTTTCTTTTTCATTTTTCATTTTCATTTGACCAGGGAGATCTGGCAGATATGTTCTATCTCGACTTTCAAAAGGCTTTCACCCAGGTTTCACACAGCAGATTCATATGTAAAGTTAAAGTGCATGGGATTACAGGTAGTGTCTTGAGATTGGATAGAAAACTGGTAAACAAGCAGGAAGCAAAAAGTTGGATTAAATGGGTCTTTTTCTGATTGGTAGACAGTGACTAGTGGCAAACGCAGGGAGCTAGGACCCCAATTATTCACATTATACATTAATGATTTCGATGAGGGAATTAAATGTATTATCACCAAATTTGCAGCTGATACAAAGGTGGGTGGGAGGGTGAGCTATGAGGAGAATGCAGAGATGCTTCAGCGGGATTTGGACAGGTTGAGTGAGTGGGCAGATGCAGCATAATGTGGATAAATGTGAGATTATCCACTTCGATAGCAAAAATAGGAAGACAAATTATTATTTGAATGGTCGTAAAGTGAGAGAGGTGGAAACTCAGCGAGACCTTGGTGTCCTCGTGCAACCGTCACTAAAAGTAAGCGTGTAGGTACAGCAGGCCGTAAAGAAGGCAAATAGTTTTGTTGGCCTTCATAGTGAGAGGATTTGGGTATAAGAGTAGAGATGCTTTACTACACTTGTACAGGGCATTGGTGAGGCTATACCTGGAATATTGTGTGCAGTTTTGGTGACCTTATCTGAGGAAGGATGTTCTTGCTATGGAGGGAGTGCAGCAAAGGGGTGGGAATCCGCGAGCCTCCGCGCCAAAATCGCGCCCGACGCGGGGGCGGAGAATCGCTGCCAGTCGCACGCTCGCGGTCAAAGCGGTGCTGTTCGGGGGCCACTGAAAGAGGCCTTCACAGCGATTCTCAGGCAGCAGCTGGCCGAGTTCCCGTCGGCGTGGTTCTCTCATGGTTCCACCCGGCGGACACTCAGAGTGGCGGCTGCGGACATAGTCCGCGGCGGCCCTGGTGGGGGGGGGGGGGGTCCGTCACCGGGAGGGGGGAGGGGGGGAGGCTCCAGGACGGCCAGGGTTCCAATCAGGGGCCACCGATCGGCGAGTGCGCGCGATCTGGAGGGGGTCTATATTGTCGGGGCCGGCTGGGCTGCCGCGCGCATGCGCGGACCCGCGGCCGGAAGTGCAGGGCTCTATATTGGCAGCCAAAGCTGCGTGGACTACTCCAGGGACTGCACGCCCCCTTCAAAATGGAGAATCACTCTGGACTTTCTAGAAAAAGCCCGTTTTCTCGCGGGCGTGGGGACATAGCCCCATTTTCAGAGAATTCCGCTCAAGGTTTACCAGGCTGTTTCCTGGGATGGCAGGACTGTCATATGAGGAGAGACTTAGTCGGTTAGGATTATATTCATTGGAGTTTAGCAGAGTGAGAGGGAATTTCATAGAAACTTACACAATTCTAACAGGATTAGACGGGGTAGATTCAGAAAGAATGTTCCCGATGGTGAGGGAGTCCAAAACATGAGTCATCGTTTGAGGATAATGGGTAAACCTTTTAGGACTGAGATGAAGAGAAATTTTTTAACACAGAGAGTGGTGAATCTATGGAATTCACTGCCACAGAAAGTAGTTGAGGCCAAAAGGTTCTGTAATTTCAAGATGGAATTAGGTATAGCTCTTGGGGCTAAAGGGATCAAGTGATATGGGGAGAAGGCGGGATCAGGTTATTAAACGTGATGATCAGCCATGATCATAATGAATGGTGGAGCGGAGTCTGCACATTCTCCCCATGTCTGCGTGGGATTCCTCCCGGTGATCCGGTTTCCTCCCACAATCCAAAGATGTGCAGGTTAGGTGGATTGGCTATGCTAAATTGCCCTTCGTGTCCAAAAAGGTTAGATGTGGTTACTGGGTTATGGGGATAGTGTGGATGTGTGGGCTTAGATAGGGTGATCTTTCCATAGGCCGGTGCAGACTCGATGGGCCGAATGGCTTCCTCCTGCTTCTATTTTCTATGTTTCTATGTATAATCATGGCCCACTCGATAGTTACATTGTTATAAATCTGGCTGCTGCTTCAAAAACAATAATACCCCGTGACTATCTGCTGAGGTACGCAGGAAAGCTTCAATTCATGATCTTCTGACCCATGAAGGAGTGCAGCCTACTGACTACTGAATATTGTTCTCATTCTTTAAAATGTAAGTGTGCATAGAAATAGAAAGAACGAGGGCTGCACGGTTGCCTAATGGTTAGCACAGCTGCCTCACGGTGCTCAGGTCCCGGGTTCGATCCTGGCTCTGGGTCACTGTCCGTCTGGAGTTTGCACATTCTCCCCATGTCTGCGTGGGTTTCGCCCCCACAACCCAAAAATGTGCAGAGTAGGTGGACTGGCCACACTAAATTGCCCCTTAATTGGAAAAAAATAATTGGGTAATCTAAATTTATATTAAAAAAAAGAAATAGAAAGACCACAAGGAAAGACTGTGAATTGTAGCATGTATAAGAGATTCCTAGATGCCATTTCCTTCTCAGAAAACAGTTGAAACCCCGTGATGCTGGAATAAACACTAATATTCAACAGTCAAGTTATGAGGCAGGGGAGATTCAACAAAATTTCTCCATAAATATTTTTCACTGCTGCCTCACAGCGCCAGGGACCCAAATTCAATTCCAGCCTTGGGTTGGATTTGTTTATTGTCACGTGTACCGAGGTACAGTGAAAAGTATTTTTCTGAGAGCAGCTCAACAGATCATTAAGTACATGGGAAGAAAAGGGAATAAAAGAAAATACATAATAGGGCAACACAAGATATACAATGTAACTACATAAGCACTGGCATCGGATGAAGCATACAGGGTGTAGTGTTAATAAGGTCAGTCCATAAGAGGGTCTGGTGACAGTGGGGAAGAAGCTGTTTTTGAGTCTGTTCGTGCGTGTTCTGAGACTTCTGTATCTCCTGCCCGATGGAAGAAGTGACTGCCTGTGTGGATTTTACCCATTCCCCCATTGTCTGCGTGGGTTTCCTCCAGGTGTTCTGGTTTCCTTCCATGGTTTCACCAGAAAATCCAAAGATCTGCAGGTTAGTTGGGGTTATGGGGATACTGCGGGGGAGTGGGACTAGGTGGGGTGCTCTTTTGGAGGGTCGGTGTTGAGTTGATGGGCCTCCTCCTGCACTGTCGGGGTTCTATGATGTAAGGGAAACCCTGTGCTCTGTACGGTTTCCCTGACTTCCTTTTCACTCCAATTCTCTTTTCCTATCATTCTCGTTTTATTCTGTTTCCATTACGGTACCACATTTCAAGATAATCCAACCAATTTTAAGCTGAGCTAGACAGCTCTAAATTCCAATATAATTTTTGGATTTGCCTTTCTCTCCTACATGGTACGCATATGAGCTGGTTGGGATTGGAGATACAATAGCCACACTTTTGAGGTGACCAACGGATGGGTAAAGCTTTTTTTAATATTTAGAACACCCAATTTTTTTTTCCCCAATTAAGGGGCAATTTAGCGTGGCCAATCGATCTAACCTGCACATCTTTGGATTGTGGGGGTGAAACCCATGCAGACATGGGGAGAATGTGCAAACTCCACACAGACAGTGACCCAGGGCCGGGATTCGAACCCGGGTCCTCAGCGCCGAGTTCCAGTGCTATCCACTGCGCCACATGCCACCCCGGGTAAAGCTTTTCTAACCTCTCCCTCTCTGTAGCAACGTTTATTTATTTTATTAAATTTGTCACTGGCCCATTCCATTTTTGTCCAAGACACCAACCTACATGCTTACTCATCACTCTATCTTCTGACTGTGTTTAAATTGATACTCATTGTATTGCTACTGTCATTGGCTGTTTCCACGATACTAAACACTCCTAGTGTTGAAATAAATCCAAAGTCTGGCGTCAGCCAAAATCACTGCTCCTTGATCAGTCCCCTCCATTACACTTTTCAGTCCCGCACTATGACTGCTGCTCCTCCTTCTAGGTTTCTGAAAAATGATAATGAAATACTGGGCCAATTAGGGGAATTGGATACATACATAGTAGGCTGTAAAGAGAATAGGAAACACAAAGAACAATTTAACACAGGGATACCGGGATTGGAACTGGGTGTATCGAAGGAGGCAAAGGGCTGAGTTAAATGGGGATGGACCAAATGAAAATTCACATGGAGAGGTAGGATTAGAGGCACTTGGAGTTTGATGAGGTAACACAAGGCATGAAGCTTATTTTCCTGGCATAGAATTAAAATTACACTTGTGGAAAATTCGCACACATTTTGAATTCTTGTATGGGGAGCAAAGAAAAAGTGTGCCAATTTTCCAGCTGAAGCTGCTGATGAATTGATTCAGCACATACAATACTAAGCATCACCAATGTCCACCAATTGTTCACATGAGCTGAACGAAAAAGAGATATTGACATTCACCTGCCTCACAAAGTAGGAGTTGGATATATCTGAATCTCCTGAAATTAAATGGAAAATCTCTGATTGCTGATAAGGCATTCAACTGCAATGCTTATTCAAAAATGTAGCCGGCAGGATAACAATGCACCTGTAGACACAATACCATGGTAACACCAGAAATATTTAGAAATAATTTATTTTAAGCAGACATTTCAGTACTTTCATACGGACATCATTACATTGTTATTCACAAACTTTTCAGTGTATGGGTTTTCAAATATAATTTATTCTTAAATAACAAGTGTGAACATCCATTTTTACTGAGCTCTCATGGGATATATGGCACAGAAATAGGCCAACAAGTGCACTCCAGTGTATAATAATAATAATCTGTATAAGTGTCAGAAGCAGGCTTACATTAACACTGCAATGAAGTTACTGTGAAAAGCCCCAAGCCGCCACATTCCGGTACCTGTTTTGTCAGATCTGCGTCCTCTCTGTATACCCTCCATCAACATTTTCCTAATTTCAAAGGCAGCTGTTCGGGCACATGTGCTAACTTGACCACAAAATGGTAGTCAATAAAAAAAAGTTAATCTTCCTTAATATAGAAAATTAACAAAGTTCAAAATACAGTATGGAGCCAAAAAAGGGAGCAGCTAGCTGAACATCAAAATAACAGTAACACAATAGGATTAGAACTAAGGACAGCTAAATACGAATATACACAGGTGAAGCCAACAACATCTAATGATGACACAGCACATATTGATGCTATCAGCAATGGATTTATTTAAGAAGATGCACAATAGTAACACTTTATAACAGCACCTCTCAGCCTTCTTCTGTCAAGAGAGAAGAGACTCAGCCTGTGGATCCTTTCCTAATATGTACACCCCAAGCATCTCTGGTATCATCTTAGTATGCCTGCTCTGCACCCTCCCCAGTATTTCTTTATTATTATTATCATATGATGGCCAGAACTACACCCAGTATTTCAAGTGTGGATTAACCAAAGCTCAATACAGGTTAGCATAACTTCCCTACATTTCAATTCTCTCCCTCCACAAAAACAGACAGCGCCTGGCTAGCTTTGTATGACACAACATTTTGTGTGTATTTGACCTCTGTCCCGTTGTTCTACTACTCCACCTTGACTTGCACGTTCCAAGTATTAAGTGACCTCCCTATCCCGCCGATCAAAATGTACTACTTCACATTTATCTGTGTTGAACTTTATTTGTCAATTATTTGCTCATTCTGCAAGTTTATTGATGTCTCCCTATAATTTCTTGAAATCCTCCTCAGTATGACTATTCGCCCCATGCCCTCCCCCATTTGGTGTCATTCACAAAATTGGAAATTGTGGTTTTGACTCAAAGGTCCAAATCATTAATGTAAATTGTGAACAGCAGTGGTCCCTGCACTTATTCCTGTGGAATATCACTTCCTACCTTCTGCCACTCTGGAGAACTACCCTTTACTCACACTCACTGCTTTCTGTCTTGACCACCTAGCCATCCATTCTGCCACTTGTCTACTGGCTCCATTTGCTGCGGCTGTATTCATTAGTCTATTATGTGCCTTTGAATATTCAGATGAATAAGATTTACCACATTGCCATTGTATGCTCACTCTGTCACCTCCTCAAAAGATTTAATAAGGTTAGTCAAGCAAGAGTATCCCTTTTGAAATTCATGCTGACTTTTCATTATATTTCTCATTTCCAGATGTTCTTCTATTCTCTCCTTTCATAAGGATTCCATTATTTTTCTTCTCACGAATGTTAGGCTGATTGGCCTATAATTCCCTGAGCATGTGAAAAAAAATAATTGGATAGTCTAAATTTAAAAAAAGAATCCCTGAGCATGTTCTGTGCCTCCTCTCAAATATAGGAATTGCATTAGCTGTTCACCAGTCCTCCGGCCCTGCACATTTTTCTCAAGAATTATTAAAATGTGCAGCAATACCTATGCTGTAACTTGCCTAGAATATTTTAAAATGCAAGGAAGTATTCCATTTGAACCAGGGACTTTATCCTCTGAGTTTGATTGGTTTAGTCAATACTTTCTTTTTTCCAAATTAAAAATGCACTTATCACAATGTTCATCTCAACATTCAATGTCACGTCGACCTGTTCTATCTTCCTGGTAAACACTTAAGCAAAATGATTGTTTCATATTTCTGCCATCTCTATACCATTACCTGCGGTATTATACAGTTTATCCCTTAATGATCCTATACTCATCACTGCCTTCCTTTTTTAATGATGTGCCAATAATATCTTTTACTATTTTGTTTTATACTCCTTGATCATTTAATTTCATAGTTTCTGTTTGATTACTTAATTGAGTTTTCGGCTATCTCCTAATCTTTTATATTCCTTCTTATTCTCTTTTATCTTGTACTCCTCTACTCTCTATGCTTTTTCGAAGATTGAATATATCATCAGCATATATCATCAGCATGTTTGGAAGATTGATTGCAAAAATAATCTGAAAATAAAAGAATCTACAAGGAGATAGAGACAAAAGATAAAGCATACATACACACTCTTACAGACATAAATTGTAAATTGTACTATCAAGAATAATATGCGCAGCATGGTGGCACAGTGCTGACTCACAGTGGCAAGGACCCAGGTTTAATTCCTACCTTGGGTGACTGTGTGGAGTTTGGGTGACTGTGTGGAGTTTGTATGTTCTCCCAGTGTCTGCTTGGTTTTCCTCCCACATTCCAAAGATGTGCGGGCTAGGTAGATTGACCATGCTAAATTGCCCCTTAGTATCCAGGAATGTGCAGGTTAGGTTAAAGGCATGGAATCATAGGATTTACAGTGCAGGATGCGGCCATTCGGCCCATCCGTTTGCACCGGCCCTTGGAAAGGGCACCCTACTTAAGCCCACACCTCCACCCTATCCTCGTAACCCAGTAACCCCACCTAACCTTTTTTTTTTGGACACTAAGGGCAATTTAAGCATGACCAATCCACCTAACCCGCACATCTTTGGAATGTGGAAGGAAACCGGAGCACCCGGAGGAAACCCACGCAGACATGGGGAAATGTGCAGACTCCGCACAGACAGTGACCCAAACCGGGAATGGAATCTGGGTCCCTGGAGCTGTGAAGCAACAATGCTAACCACTGTGCTACCGTGCCAATAGGGTTGGGGTGGATGGGGGAGTGGACATGGGTAGGGTGCTCTTTCAGAGGGTTGGTGCAGATTCAACGGGCTGCATGGCCTTCTTCCGCACTGTAGGGATTCTGGTCTGTGAACAACTGCAACAACTACCAATTTGTACAATGTGTTAATATGTTAACAAAAAACCCATGGTGCTTTGCAGAGAAGCACACAAATCCAGAAAGGGGTGTGGCTAATTGCTTGGGCAAAGAGGTGGATTTAAATAGAGTGAGGAAGCTGGGCATGTGGAGGAGATTACAGAGGAAATCAAGGAGATGAGACTTGGATGACAGAGGACAAGATAGGGGGGAGGGGGTGGAACAGTTAATTCGGGTAAAAGGAGTTTGTAGTGTTACGAAAATCGGAAGAAGCAAAGCCAAGAAGGGATTTAGGCAGAAGGATGAGAATTTGACATTTAAAATACTGGGTGACTGTGTGCCAATATAGGTCAGCTAGGAATGGTGAAATGGAAGAGTGGGACTTGGTGCCAAATAGGATATGGCATCAGGACTTTAGGTGAGCTTACAAATTAGTTTATAGAGAGAAGAGGATGTGGCGCGCTGCTCTGGAGGTGGCAAGGACATGGTTGAGGGTTTTAGTTGCTCACCATTGGCCGCCGGTAGGATCTTCCGGTCCCACTGATGCCTATGGTGTTTTCCCCCAACACCAGGGAACCCAGCATAGGGCCAGAAGATCCCACCAATGGGAAGGGCCATAAATCCCCGCCATATATTTTCCACTCCTGTGGAATCAAAATGCTGGAACCCTATCCCTGACAGCACTGTTGGTGTATGTACCCCTGGTGTGGTTGCGCCTGAGACAGTCTGAGGAGTGGAATGGAATCAATGGCAAGGACATGGAGTTTGTGCAGGGCTGAAGGGAATTACTCTATACTTTCCATTTAATTGGAGTAAATTTAAAATCAAGCAGGGCTAGATGTCAGACAAGCAGACAAAAAAGAGGAAGAAGAGAGATGGTGGTGAGATGGACCTCAGTGTTGTCAGCATAATCCTAACTGTCTGCAGACCATTTTGCACATAGGAGCAGGAATAAGCCATTCAGTCCTTCGAGCCTGCTCTGCCATTCAATACAATCATGGCTGATCGTCCACTTCAATGCCTTTTTCAACACTATCCCCAATAGGAACAGAGGAAAATTGGGCGGGATTCTCTCACTCCAGGGCCGGGCCGGAGAATCGCTGGAATCGAGGTGAATCGCGCTACACCGACGGGACGCAATTCTCCGGAGAACGGAGAATTGACACCATCGGTGCCGGTGCGGTGCCGGTCGGGGGGGTGCTCTACGGGGCCCCCCGGCAATTCTCCGCCCGGGATGGGCCGAGCAGTTGTACAAAAAAACCCGAGTCCCGCCGGCGCCGTTCTAACCTGGTTATACCCGGCAGGACCTCGGTGTGAATGGAATCGGGGGTGGCCTGGTGGGGGGGGGAAGGGGGGGATCCGAACCCGGGGGGGGGGGCTTCCGCTGTGGTCTGGCCCGCAATCGGGGCCCACTGATCGGCGGGCCATCCTCTCGGGCTGGGGACCTCTTTTGTTCTGCACCGGCTCCTGCAGCCCTACGCCACGTTGCGTCGGGGCCGGTGCGAAGTAGGGATACTGCGCATGCGTGGAAATCGTGCCGTTCCCACTGCGCATGCGCAGACCCGCAGCACCCATCTGACGCCGGAATCGGCAGCTGGAGCGGCGTGGGTCGCTCCAATGCCATGCTGGCCTACTGTAGGGGTCAGAATCGCTGCTCCTGAGGCTATGTTGATGCCGTCGGGAAACGCGACGGCGTTTACGACGGCGTCAACACTTAGCCTCAGGATCAGAGAATCCCACCCATTATGTTTGAAGATTAAGCAAGAATGGGGACAGGTTGAATACTTTGGCAACTTTGGATTACAGTGCACTGCTGAGAAGAAAATAGGAGTGAAACCAAATAAAGAAAGAACCACTAAGCTCTGTAGCAGAGGCGGACCATTGGTATCGTGACAGTCTGGAGCCTTCTCTCTGAAAAGGCTGCTGAGGTTAGGTCAATTGAAAATTTTAAAACTGAGCTTAATAGATTATTACCTGGAGAGGATATTAAGGTTTACAGAACAAAAGCAAGCTATGAGCTAATTAAATGCAGAACAGGCTCAATGGATTGAACAACGTAATCCTGTTCCGATGATCTTAGATGAAATCAACTGTGGATGTTATTTGGCTGTTTCAGTCCTCTGTGTGGAAACCTGGTAAGAGAGTTTCAAACAAAGAATTGCAGAAGGTTGGGCATCATTTTGGGAGATGACAACAAAGAGTTTGGAGATGAGATAGCAGTTTGCAAGGACAGAGAGATTAAGAGAGCTAGTTTTTAAGGATGAAATGGGATCCCACCTCTATACTGAACGTAAATTGAGGCAAGGTACTGGGTTTTGTACTAGGAACCTAACTTTGAAAGTCTAATTGTAAATGACTTGAGGAGAATTTTTCCCCCAAAAAACCGGAGTAAGCAGCAGAGTCAGAATGCATCATGAGTAGGGCGGGTACAAAATTGAAAAATAATTAATCAGTGATTGAGGGGGGAGGTAATATTTTTGAGGATAGAAAACAAGGCAAGAGAAATATAATAAATAGTGGAATACGGAGTAGTGCAGAGGCATAGGAAGGCCTTGGAGCTTATGTCCATAGATCCCTAAGGTTACAGGACTGGTCAATAAAATAGTTAAAAGAAGGAAACTGGCTACTGTGCTTCCTTGGCTGAGGCATATAAAACACTTGTTCTTTGGACAGACGGGGCTGAGGCGAAATTTGACTTAGATGTCTAAAATTAAGAAGGGCCGAGATAAAGGGCGGGATTATCCGTTCAGTTACTCGGCGGTGTGCCATTCGCTGCTCGCAGGATTCCATCTTCCCGTCGCTTGTCAATGGGATTCCCCATTAAAACCGCTCCATGCCGCTGGAAAACCCACGGGCAGGGGTATGTTGCCAGCGTGAAAAGAGAATCCCAGTGGCCAGAGAATTCCGGCCAAAGTCTCTAAGAAGGATATATGTCCATTGACAGAGAGGTCAATAACCCAGAAGCAAAGGTTCAAAGTAACTGACACAAGATTCAGAGGGAAGGTGAAGGAAAGTGTTTTCAGCTAGAGGGTTGTGGGGTTTTGAACAGGCGGTAGAGGCAAAAACCTGAATTTGATTTAAATGCACTTGACTGTGCACTTGAAATGCAGTGTTCTACAGGGTTACGAACCAAGGGCGGGAAACTAGGTTGAACATCTCTTTTCCAACCAGCACATACACAATGGATCAAATGACTTCCTTCGAAGCCGTAGATTTTCTGTGTTACTGTAAAAATACAGAACTATACAATGCAAAAAGAGGATATTTGGCTATACCAGCTCCATGAAAGGTCTATTCAATTTGTACCACTCCATACACTGGACCTAAAGATTCAAGCCTTGGTTATACTCTAACAATCATGAGAATGGTCCCATGGATGAGGAACTTCAGCGAAGCGAATAGACTGAAGAAGTTGCGGCTGTTCTACTTGAAGAAGAGAAAGTCCAAAGAGACTTGACAGAGTTGTTCAAAATCCTGAGAGACCAGACAGAGTAGATAGTTGGTGGAAGTATCTCCAACCAAAGGACACTGATTTAAGGTGATTGGCAAAACAGCATGTGGAAAAGCTCTTTTGCACAATGATTTGTTAAGATCGGAGGTTAATTGCCTGAGAGTCTGGTGGAGGCAGATGCAATTGATGCCTTTGAATAAATTGGATGATTATCTGCAGGATTATGTGGAAAAGGCATGGGGGTGGTTGAACCAGGTAAGTTGCCTTTGCAGAGAGCCAGCACTGACACGACAGATGGTAGGACTGTGCCATCGGAAGGGAGGAAGAGCATAAGAGGATCCAAGAGGTAAAAGGGAGATAATAGTAATGGCATCAGGAATGACAACCAAAATACAAGCGAGAACTCACACAGAAGAATTTGGGTTATATCGCCATGACAGAGATTTGGAGAAACATGTCCTAGTCATAAACAGAGGACATTTACTCCAGGTGCCTTGAATTGAATGGATCAAAAACTATTGCTCAGTGCCTTCATGTGACAATAAAATGGTTAGGGTATAGTATCTAACGAACTAACTATCAGCCCACTGATACAAAGCTTCATGGGATCAACCAAATAAAAAAAAAACACTAATGCGTCAATCATAAGCTCTATACGGCTGATTGGAGTTCAGACCGACTAATTTTATTTTTGTTTCAGAAATTTAAAATGAGCAATATTGCTGGGCATGTGATACATATGTGTATGTGTACATATGTGTACTTTATCCGTAAAGTGGTATAATCAGTGAGTGTTTTGAACTTTGTTCTTGGTGATTGCTGGGACAAAACACAGATGTCAACACCAAGGAAAACCCAGAAAAACTGTATGGAGAAGGAAACTATCATAGCCATCAGTGTGACCAATGGAATTAACTGCCCAAGTCAATAAGAAGAAAATTCAACGGATAATGAACAGCTCCAACAGGAAAAGTCACAGCCAAATGAAACATAATTTAATTATGTTCTGGATGGGGAGCAGGAGCATCTCATTGTGCAAGTCAATAATCTCCAATGAAGTCAAAGTACTGCTCGTAACTGCTGGACCTAAACTTAGAAACTTTGCCAAGACATACCCTTTCAGTTAAATCATGCCATCATGCCAAACTATTGTGAAAGAGAAAGTCTTCAAAGTGCAGCAGCGAATGGCTTGTTAAGTAAATATGTCCAGAGTACATATATCAGTTTTGCATGCGAGAGATTTTCCACTAAAATCAGTGCTAAACATAGAAAATAGGAGCAGGAATAAGCTATTTGGCCCTTCGTGCCTGCTCCGTCATTCATTTTGATCATCCAACTCAGTAACCTGCTCCCGCTTTCCCCCGGATGCTTTGATCCCTTTAGTCCCAGAAACATACCTAACTCCTTCTTGAAAACATGCAATGTTTTGGCCTCAACCGGTAGCAAATTCCACAGGCTCACACTCTCTGGGTGAAGAAATTTCTCCTTGGCCGGGCTTTTCTGGCTGTTCATGCCGACGGGATCTTATGGTTCCACTGACAGCATACCCCCACCACAGGTTTCCTGGCCACATGGGATGCGTTCAATGTGAAACCCCATTGTCAACAGCAGGACCAGAAGAACCCACCACCTCCAATCCCATGTCTTAACTGTGATACACTTGTGATCAGAGCATTTGTCAACCATGGCCCAATGGTAGCACATGCTTCTATCTGTTATTATTTCCAACTTAAGAGACAACAGCAATATCTAGACAGACTGCTACACTGTAGGAGGTGCCATATTTTGAATGAAATGTTAAACCGAGGCACCATCTTAGGTGGACATGAAAGAACTGATGGCACATTTTTGAAGAAGATTTTCCATGGCATCCTAGCTAGCCTTTCATTCCTTCCTTTGTGGACTTAAACAAAGGTTTTGACCCCTACTATTTGCAGAGAGGAAGTGGGACCAGGTTTGCAGTGCGGGGGAGGTGTTTAGAGCACCCAGGAATCCTGAGGACATGGATTTCCTGCTGAATTTAATAGCAAGATCTCATTATCACTTTTGTATTGTATTGTATTTCCCATTGGAAAGTGGGATCGAAACACTTAGGTGGTTGTTTTTGATCAGTGTGGACATGATGGGCCGAAGGGCCTTTTCATAGGATCTTAAAGTGCAAAAAGAGCCCATTCGGCCCATTGAGTCTGCACTGACCCTCTGAATGGAAGAGCACCTCACCTAGGCTGAGCCCCCCCCCCCCCCACACCTAGCCTTTGTACACTAATGGGCAATTTTAGCATGGCCAATCCACCTATCCTGCACATCTTTGGACGGTGGGAGGAAACCCACGCAGACACAGGGAGACCATGCAAACTCCACACAGACAGGCCCAGATCAGCAGAATGTTTACTTGAGAGGCCAGAAGTTATCCTTCTCATAAGCAGCACTATAACAAATATTCACTCGCTTGATCTGACAGCCTCCATTTCCATTATGCTGCTGGGTTTCCCAAGCATGAAATCAGGTGCTCAATTATGCTGTGGCAGCCGCACAAACATTATAATGCAAGAGCAGGACAGACCTTGCAACTCAATGGTGCAAATATTATTCAGATTCGATCATGGATCTAGGATTCTTCCCTTCTGCCCTCCAGACCTTCTCCCGCCTCTCGTGGGATAGTTAATATTTAAAAATATAAATTTAGAGTATCCAATTCCTTTTTTTTTCCAATTAAGGGGCAATTTAGCTTGGCCAATCCACCTACCCTGCACATCTTTATGGGTTGTGGTGGGTGGGACCAACACAGACACAGGGAGAATGTGCAAACTCCACAGGGATAGTGACCCAGGGCCGGGATTGAACCCGGGTCCTCGGCGCCGTGAGGCAGCAGTGCTATTTACTGTGCCGCCCTTGGAATAGTTAATATTGACTCCAAAGAATCAGAAAGGTCCGAGGTTGAATTTCTTGCTCTGGGCTCCGTGTTCTAATCCCAGTCATCACAGTGGCAAGTACAATAATTCACCTCAGAGCTCCTGGAGTATGCGGTGGAAATATGAGTCAGAGTTTAGGGCCCTGATCATGACCTAACGACACTAGCTGACAAATGCACAATATAGTATAAAAATCAGATTTGAACGTTCCTTCAACAGTTGGATAGTAAACTTTAAGAATCTGCCATGCAGATTGAAATGTGCCCTGAAAGTATGTCGCCGCCTTCAAAACAGAAGGTTAGAAAACAGTGAGAAAACATTGTCGCATTTATTATATTCATTGTGGACTGTTAGCAGGTTTCAGTGAATTGGGGGATTTCTGGATTTTTCCTCCATCACAAATTCCTGTGAGTACTAATTTATTTGTCAGGAATACTGGAGACTTCACAATTTTTGGTACTGTTAAAATAAATATTACAAAGTGTATTTTTTTAAAAGCAAGTGCTCAACAGCCATTGGGCACAGAGGGCCAGCTGTTTAACACGCTGGCTGACTGTCATAACATCTCGTGCAAATAAAACCTCCATTGCTTGAACACATCTCGTAACATTGCTTATCTTCTTTAAAAAATGTTTTTCTTCCCAAATGGTGCAATCAAATATCAGAACAGAGCATGAATTAAAATCCAACCCAGACATGGTAGCCTCAAACTCAGAGCTGACTGTCTGGATCCAGATAGAAGGGGTTTGGGGCAATTGTAACATAGTTCTCAGTGGGTGTACCAATAAATGTGCACAACATTGCTGCAGTAAGGCAGGGAAAAACACAAAAGTGGTGGTTTGGAAAATTAAAATATTCACGATGCTGTAGTGGAAATGTTCTTCTGAGGACTGGTAGCGAATTAAATGCGGCTGATCTGGTGGTAGATAGAGACGTAATACTTATTTGGAACAACGCAAATGAAGTTTTACTTTGCATTCGGTTTTAATGTCGAAAATAGAGAAGTGATCCACCTCACCCAATGTCCCTCATGTGGCTGAGTATAATAAACTAATTTAAAAAATAAATAAAAATGATTACTTGGCCATTCCTTCTTGACCTTTAGCAGTAGAAAGACAGAAAGAAAGTCATGAGTGTCAATCATTGTTACATGGCTGCTAGATAGATCACAAAACCAATCACTGCTGGACTCACATGAATTTTCTTTGTACTTGTTCTTTGGAACACCCTTAAGTAGTTTTACAATATTCTGCCAACTGATCACAGATTGCATCTTCACCAACAGCTTGGTCAACATGAACGGGATAGCTGCGCCTCTGGATCCTTTAGATGATTGACTTTTTTCTGGAATTTCTTCGAATCCCCTTTGAGAAGGCACTCTACCACAGCATCAGTAGCCAATTGTCTTTCCATTCTTCCTGTAGTCACACAAAGTACATTTAAAATCTCAGCGATCTCCCTTCATGGCCTCAAAATCAGAACCAATGTAAGGTTTCCCAGCACTCACCCATGTGAGGAAGGCTTCGCACCAAGATTTAAAATTACATTCTAACGAAAGACACAAATTACTCTAATTTACAAATCTCTTGTTATTTTGTTCTCCCCTTTCGATAAGCTTTCTGTTGGCTATAATTCAATTGCAAAGTTCCTTTGTTTTAGATCAGATCGTCCAACACAGCAGAAAACATATTGATCATTAGATATAAACATGCAAAATTAATCACTTAATCGCTCTGAATCTGTGATTACAATAATGTCAGGTTTCCATTTGCCCAATTTTGAAACACATAATCTAGGTGTGGCTGGAGTTTGAACAAAAATTAAAACTGTCATCTTAAAATGGAGCTTGCTTTTTTCACTTGTGTTTTATGATGTGAAGACCTTATTAGTTAAGGTATGTATCAACAACAAATAACAACTTAAGTCTACCTTAAGGTTTAAGTCTTACCAAAGTACAGCAACTCCAACCTCATGCCCATTTGCTGCACATGCTCTCATATATAATCATTCATCCTTCAAAGCCAAATACTGAGGAAAGAATAGTCTAACTTCACTGATTGGATCACAGTACAGCCAGCGCATTTTTAATAGTAGGTGGAAATAAAACCATTACATTTCTTTCTAACATAGACTCACATTTATACATTGTTCGTGTACTTGGTGATGAAATTATTCAACTTGTTAAAAACATTTCAAATTATTCCAGTGTAACATTTAATTCCTTGGTCAACTTGAGCCTTTGCGTGTCTTTGCTTTGGCAATGGACACTGTTCATTGACTCAGTAAAAAAGTTTCAATGTCTTCCTGATGAGCTTCATTGCTGCAAGTAGTAGCCTTCAATAGCACATAACTTACACTCAGAAAAGATCATTAGATACCATCCTGCCATTTACTCATTGCATTTGGCAAGTTTATGATAACACTCTGACTATTTCAAGTAAAGCTGTAACTTTTGTAACTGATATAGTTTGAGGCTCAATAGTAGGCAGCATAATTATAGTTCACAGAGTTCATAGAATCCCTACAGTGCAGAAGGAGGCAATTAGGCCATCGAGTCTGCACTGACCTTATTAAAAAGCACCGTACCCAGGCCTCCTCCACCACCTTATCACCGTAACCTCACCTAACCTTTGGACACCTTTGGCAATTAAGTATGGCCAATCCACCTAACCTGCACATCTTTGGACTGTGGGAGGAAACGAGAGCAACCGGAGGAAACCGACACAGACACGGGGAGAACATGCAAACTCCACAGTTACCCAAGGTCAGAATTGAATCCGTGTCCCTGGCGCTGTGAGGCAGCAGTACTAACCACTGAGCCGCTGTGCTGCCATCACCACAAATGACAAATGTTATTATCTTGTAGAGTCTCAGTGACACCACTATTAATTGACCAAATTGATTGCATTGGAGCTTGCTTGTTAGCGTTAAAATCACCAAGTAGTGCTTTACAATATTTCCATACAATCATGATAAAATGAATACACATTACAAAATTGAGGTTGTAAAGTTTCGTCCCATTGCACCAAAATAAAAATAACAAAATATCATGACAGTGTCAGTATATAAATCAGAAACAGTAGTTTTGTTCCCACTGTTTATCCTGATCCAAATGTCTATGATTGGGCCATTTCACCTTGGGCGGGATTCTCCAGTCCACCAGCTGCATATTTCTCGGTGGAGCGCTGTTCGTTGGTAGTCAATGGGATTTCCCATTGAAAGCTGCTGGCGGGGGCGCGCCGTCATCGGGAAAAGAGTATCCTGACAACCGGAGAATTCCGGCCATTTTCTTTGTCAGAAATTTAATAAAATATGAAAATGTTGGTATTTACACAAGGTAAAGACATAAATTATGCAGTTTCCTGGATAAGTGCTAGATTCCAGATTTCACATTTCAGTGGCAATAGCATTTCCCTAATAGCAGTAAAGCACATGTTTCTGTTATGTTAATCATACAGGATTTCAAAGGTGCACCTTCAACAGCAACAAGACTTCATTCATGATTTGCGTTTTGGAGTAGTTGTTGTTGTGTCGCAAATAATTACAGCAGACAGGATTCTGAATTGTGGGACAATCAGCTTTGCTTTGACTGAACTAAATAGAGTAGTCTTCTAATTAAATTGTCCAGACATTCAGTACATACAGCTTCGACTGGAGTATTTAAGGATTTATTTCCAAGATCATCTGCAAGACATTATTGACACCTTATCCACCCTAAAAACATGTGGTTATATTTATATCTTAACTTTGCTTTCATAACTCGGAAATAGAAATTTCTCACCGTGTTGGGATAGAGGCTAAAAAGTTGGAACAAAGATTGTGCTTCAGCTCACGATGGAAAGCAGAAAAGGGGACAATTATTAAATTGACAATTTAGATTTGAGGCCTTGCTGAGGACGCATCTATAGAAAAAAGGGGAAAATGGGGAAAACAAGGGACGGGATTCTCCATCCCGCAGCATCCGTTTTCTGGTGCGGCGCACCCCCACACCATTGGGAAATCTGCGAGCGTGAGTGAGCTGCCAGCGTAGCGGAGGATCCTGCTGATGGAGAATCCAGCCCAAGGTGTTGTTCCCTTTGCTGATGATGACTGCTGATAATGACCAATGTTATTACATAAGTTTTTAGGTCGGGGGGGCCTTGTGGGGGGTGGGGGGGGGGGGCGAAGTGTGAATATTGAAAGAACAAGATTCCCTCCAAGTTCCCGCCCTCCCTGACCTCGGAGCAAGTTTATGCTCAGACGGACAAAGCCTCGGACAGAATACCCGCAGTTGCCCCAAATGCAGCCCTTCGTTAGGCCACTTATGGACCATTTTCAGCCCAGTCTCAATCTTGCGGCTCGTGGGAGGATTTGCCTGGTATGGAGGAAGCCGTAAAAAGAAAGGGCTTTGACCTTGGCTTGGGGGCTAGGAATGGAAAAATGGATAGCAAGAGTTTCTACAGTGTTGGTCCTCTGAGAATGGGGAGCTAATAGTATATAATAAGGAAATGATGGATTAATGAACCAATATATTGCTTCTGGGCGCGATTTAACCACCGCGATGTGCTGGTGCATATTTGGGCGTGGCAGTTAAAAAGCAGGAAAGCCAAAATCAAGATTAATGCTGGGCGTGAATCAGTTTGCTATCAAACTAGCCCGATCCCGATGGCAAGTACCAGGTCTCTCCCAGATATGACGAGCATATCATTAATCCTCATTTGCATTCATTTGCATCTCATTAACAAGATTGATGTTGAATGCAACAACCTCCTGGGAATTAACTGGCTCCCCAGTGAGAAGTCAGGAGGGCGTCATTTACTACTCCTTTTTAAAAACGTGAAGTTGGGGCAATAGCTGCTGAGGGGAAGTGAAGAGGTGAGCAGTCATTTCTGTTTTCTGGTATGCAGCTCGAGGGCACTGGAGCTGCTGGCCAAGTGCGCTGTGCTGGTGAGGGGACCCTTTGCGGGGGTGGGGATGGGGTGGGTTTGGTCAGGGGGGGCTGAAGCGTTCCAGCTCTGGGGTCATCCATGGACTGGAAGGGGAGGTGGGGAGGGGCTTTTTGTCTGTGAGGCCTTCACCCCATCTTTAATTATGTGGACACCCATAACAGGAGCAACTGTAGCTGCTGCCTGTCTGTGCTACCTAACACTTCCAGGACAGAGCTCTGCTCTTGATTTTATTCTAAAGATCACTTTAACTCCCTTAGGGGCTGGTTTAGCACAGGGCTAAATCGCTGGCTTTGAAAGCAGGCCAAGGCAGGCCAGCAGCACGGTGCAATTCCCATACCAGCCTCCCTGAACAGGCGCCGGAATATGGCGACTAAGGGCTTCATTTGAACT
Organism: Scyliorhinus torazame; assembly: GCF_047496885.1. NCBI lineage: Eukaryota > Metazoa > Chordata > Chondrichthyes > Carcharhiniformes > Scyliorhinidae > Scyliorhinus > Scyliorhinus torazame. The sequence continues at coordinate 134,728,994 of NC_092710.1, forward strand.
TCACAGTAACTTCATTTGAAACCTACTTGTGACAATAAGCGATTTTCATTTCATTGTCTGTCTCTAGCTTCACAACTTAAGACTATGGCTCATGAGAAATTGGCCTTGTTAGTTGTGCGAGCATCTCAAATAATGTGTGCGGTTTTGGCCTCCTTATTGAAGGAAGACGTGAATGCTTTGGAGGCGATTCAGATGAGGTGTACTAGACTGATACCTAGAATGAGAGGCTATCTTATGAAGAAGGGTTGGACAGACTGGGCTTTTTCCACAGATGTTTTGATGAGTGAGGGCAACTTAATTGGAGTATATAAGATCTTGAACGATTTTGTCGAGGTGGATGTGGAAAGGATGTTTCCTCTTGTGGGCAAGTCCAGGACTGTAAGGCACCATTTTAAAATTCGGAGTCACCCTTTGAGGAGTTTGTGCAACTTTGGAACTCTTTACCTCAGAAGGCAGTGAAGGCAGGACCATGGAATATTTGTAAGGTAGAGATAAGGGAATCAACGGATAATGGGGTGGATCTATTTGTCTTTTGAATTCCACATTCTCATGTGGAATTGTGGAATTCAAAAGACAAATAGATCAGTCATGATCTTATTAGATGACGGAACAGGTTCAAGGGAATGAATGCCCTATTCCTGTTCCTAATTCATACATTCATACGTAAGGTGGAAGAAACTATGTTAAACTTTACCTGTGCCTTTAAGGCCAGCAAAGTGTAATCAGTTTAAATCCGAAAGTAAACTAGAGGAAATTTGCAGGGTGGGGGATCTTTGTAGATTAAGAGACATGTGTAAAATTTCCAGCTGTTTAAGTCAGAAGGAACCAGGATGAAACAACTGTCTCCCCTCTCTTTTTATGCATTTCAAATTCTGAAGTGTGATGTGTGAAGTATACAGGTGTACAGTGAATACAGCCAGTAAATCTAACCGAGATGTTAATCACAGTGAGTCTTAAAGTTTTAGAGGTGTTTATGCCAAGCACAGCGAATAACAATAGTGTCACTGATTTACAGTGACTGAATAAATCACATCCTATTTTGATTAAATACTATTCAGAGATTTATCCAGCACTTTGGGAATTTACTTGCATGATTCTATTCATTAGTCAATGAAAATCATAAATAAGTGACCTTTACGTGACATATAAAAAGCAGCAATGGAGTGGATTTAATGGGAGTGCAATAAAAGATGGTCCTGCATTTTGCTAGTAATTCATAGACTGTGCAACATTGGGGGTTTAGTCCTCGGATTTGGTCGAACTATAGTGAGTCAGGGACTTCCGCTTTGTAACTTTGTACGCATTTTCTGTAAACATTGAAATGAATGTTTTATGATTGACCTTAAATATCTTTCTCAATTTCTCACTCTTTCCCCTGTGTCCCAGCTCCTCAAAATTGTAAATATTTAATTATGATCAGCAAAATCCAGGTGATAATTACAGCTTTTGTTTGGTTTCAAAATTAATTAATTTTCTTACTTATTGAAAAAAAACCTCAATTTAAGAAGAGAAAATACATTGCCCATCTGTCGCTCCTTCTCCATATCTCCCAGATGTCATGATTGGAATGTTTACATTTTATGATCATCAAAACAGCTGGTAATTAGAGGCTTTCCGTTTGCTGTCAAAATGTTAACTTTATATTAAAAAAGGAATCAATGGAAGAAATAAGAATGAGGAATTACATTGTCTGTCTCTCTTTCTCGCACACATAAACACACACATGCAATGAATAGGCTTTCTGAACTTCTAAGTGGTTAGATACTGTGGCCATCAAATGCAGCAAAATGATTGCAAACAAGCTAGTCATGCCTCGTTCCCTCTCTTACTCTTGCACACAGGCACAGTCAACCTCTGTTTAAAAATAGGATAAATTTGCTTTCATGCCCCCACCTCAGTCAATTTCAAACTTCGCAGAACATTGAGCACTTATTCCATCGCACTTCCCTCCACACCCAGTGAACACGTATCTTCCCCTCTGCACAACAATCAGCTTTTCCCATCTCCCTTATTGTCCATGGCCAAATGCCAACTCTCTATGACACTTCCTCCTACCGCCCGCTGGACATGACCCTACCACCAAATATCAAGCCATTGTTTCCAGATTGCAACTGACCTCCAGAGACCTTCAATTTCTCGACAGATGCAAATCCCAGCAGAATAAGGTCTTCTTTCTTGAATCTCACTTCAAAGGACAGTCCCGCCATCCCAGGAACATGTCTGGTGAAGCTTAGGTGCACTCCCTCGATGGTAATAGGTTTATATACAGAATGATGTGATGATAAATTATTATACCGTAAATATTCGAGAAATGTTCTCTCAAGCATTTAGAATATTCCTGGGGGCATCGGGAAGAATTTTCATCCTGAGGCGCAGGCGGGTTTGGAGACACGTTTCAGGGAGGCAGCTTCTGGCGGGGAGGAGTGATGGCTGGTGATGGATTTTCCATAAGACTGGAGCCCATTGATGGATTGGGAGAAATTTCTCAGATGAGGCAGAGGAACATTTTTCAAAGCAACTCGCATGGTCCTGCTGGGTTGCGAAGGCCGAAGGGGCTCTCCCTATGTATGCTATGATGGCCTGGCAGATGTGACCACAAAATAAGTTGGACCATTTACATGTCTTCACGAGGCTGCTGGATAGCCACTTAATTGGCCACCTCTTCAAAAATTTCCCCCAGGTTCTGTTATTGAAAATATGGAAAGATTTGTCATTTGAAACATGGAAGTCTGGCAATATCTGGTCGGAGAGAAACATGAGAGGATACAGGGAAAGATCCCACAAAGGGTTAACAGCAGCTGCCAGGGAAGGATTGTAAAATGCAAATATCCTTGGTCAAGCAGGCTTAGCAAACAAGACAAACAGGATTTTGAATGAAGCCAAAAACAATGGCTCACACCTTCATTGAAAGTAACTATCTTAGTAAACATCTGGAAAAGAATGGATGAGGTTCAGTTGAATTTGGTGAGAATGCTAGGTGTGAAAATTTGCTAATACCAGGTAAATTAAAGAAAACTGGAGACTATCAGTCAATGAGAAACATAATTCAAAGCCAAATCAAAGTCAAAATTATGAGTTGAGGACACAATTGGAAAATAAAACTATAGAAATGACAGGAACCAAACCAAAATTCACACCTCTTGAAGTCAAAGCATTTTGAACATCACAAAGGAAACAATGTAATCAGATCAATGAGATGAAGTCATGTCAAAATGAATACTGAGTTGGATTAGAAGGTTTAGATCAAAGATAATTTTTACAATCAAAGTGAAAAATGTTACTTTACAATAACATCATAAAAACTGAATAGCTGTTAGAAAGAGAATATAAACCGAGAGACCAGGGCAATCAGAACTCAGAGAGAGAGAGAGAAGCAGAGAAGGAACAAGCAGTTAGAGTCAGATTACAGTCAGCTCGGCCATGGGAAAGAGACAGCGCAAAGCAGCCCAGCTAAAATAGCTAATACATCTAAGGAAGACTAGAATTCAAAGAGGAGCCAGAGTCAGCTCACAGTCAGCCCAGAGATAGCCAGCAGAGCCAGCTCTCACAGCTCGGTACATGGGAAAGATAGGACACAGCAACCGAGTTAACCAGCGAATACATCTAAAGAAGACCAGACTTTAAAGAAGATTGATTGTTAAGTTGGGCCTGAAGGTCCCTTCAACCAACCAGAAGGATCCAGAAGCAAGGTCTTTTTACCTTTCTGTAAAGAGAGTAATTGCAGCTTTTAAAAGAAAAAATATAATAATAAAATAACTTAATTTAACCTGAAATAGTGGTTATTCCAAAGTCTACTTTACTTACTTAGCAATGCGGGACCCAGGATCGATGCTACTAAGTGGTAAGTAGATGAAATTTTCGGTGAAGGTATGGGTTCTATCGGGGGATAACTTGAAAACATAGTTTGACCTGAATAGCACCCACTGAAGCCTGTATCGGAGTCGGGGAGTGCGAATCCCTGGTCACCATTTAGAATATCGGCCCTTTTGGGTATAGGGGGACTTCTAAGAATAGTAATGAGTTTTCAAAAAGAGTTCCCACCATGACCACTTCTGGTTACGAACCCAGAATTCAACCTTGTCTGGAAATGGGGACTAAAATACACCCCATCAGGTGCTCCTGGTAGGAAGATAGAAATTAATAATAATAATCTTTATAATAATCAGGCAACACTGCAATGACGTTACTGTTAAAATCCCCCTGTCGCCACCTTCTGCCGCCTGTTCGGTTACACAGAGGGAGAATTCATAATGTCCAATTCACCTAACAAGCACGTCTTTCGGGACTTGTGGGAGGAAACCGGAGCACCTTTAGGAAACCCGCAAACACAGGGAGAACGTGCAGACTCCGCACAGGCAGTGACCCAAGTGGGAATCGAACCTGGCGCTGTGAAACAACAGTGCTAACCACTGTGCTATGAAATGCAGCTTATTACCTTAGGGTAAAGAAAAGTTGATAATATCAAGCCCTCAGACTTAAGCAAATGTTTTTCATGGAATTGTGATACCCACACCAGAACCACAAACTCCATCTGCTCTCCACCCATCCCTCCCACATTCTACCCTGCCCCCTCACACCCTTATTCTAGTTTAGGAACATGCGAACAGAAGTAGGCCTTTCAGCCTGTTCTGATCACTTCAATGTCTTTTTCCGCCATTATCCCAATCGCTGCTTTAAACCTACTCAATGACTCAGCTTCCACAGCCCTCTGGGGTAGAGAATTACAAAGATTCACAACCCTCTGTGTAAAACATTTTCCCCGTCTTCTTCCGAAGTTTGAAATTATGCCCCCTGGTTTCAGATTTCCCAACTAAGGGAAATAGCCCTTTAAGTATGTTTCAGTTTCCAATGCGAGCAGCTCTCAATCTTTAAAACTTGAGAGAATACAAGTCCAGTTCTCCCCAATCTCACTTCAAAGGACAGTCCCACCATCCCAGGAACAGGTCTGCTGAACCTTGGTTGCACTCCCTCGATGGCAATAATATTCTTCCTATGGTAAAGTGACCAAAACTGCACACGGTACTCCAGGTGTGGTCTAATCAAGGTTTTATATAGTTGAAACAAGACTTTGTTACTCCTGTTTTTAAATCCTCTTGTAGTGAAGGCTTACATACTATTAGCATTCTTAATTGTTTGCTGCACTTGCATGTTAGCTTTTAGTGACTTATTGACAAGGATATGCAGGTCCTTTGTATTTTCTAATCTTTTAACAATTAATATAGGTATGCGGCTGGATTCTCCCAAAATGGGACTATGTCCCCACACTGCCGTAAAAACACTGGAGTTCCACTTTAGAGATTCCTGGGTACAAGTACAGATAATTCACAGCCTTGTAGGGGGCTAGCAGGGACCTGGAGTAATTCACGCAGCTTTAGCTGCGGATACGGGCCCCCGCATACGCCATGCTGGACTCGGACCGCGGAGGTAGACACAAAAATTAGAGCCCACCCCCGATCGGCCGTGCGGATCTCAACCCCGGCTGCCCCCACCGCCGATGTCCGATCGCCCCGCCCCCCACCAGGGCGGCAGCAGATTAAGTCCGCAGCCACCATGCGAGCATCCCGGCCGGCAGTAGGTTAGTTCCACGCCGTCGGGAACTTGGCCGATCGGGAGCAGAGGATCGCTGGGCTGGCCTCTGTCAATAGGCCCCCAACTGTGTGGTGTACTCGCGATCACGTCGTTTCTCGAGTCCTGGGGAATCGCCGGATCGGCACCAGGCCCGATTTCGGCGTGAAATGGGATCCTCCGCCCCCGCGCCGAATGCAATTTTGGGGCAGGGCTGCGGCTAATCCAGCCCCCAGTACCGCTGTTCATCCTACCAAGGTTGGTCACCTCACATTTTTACACATTATGGGCATGATTTTACAGCCACGCTGCACCCGAAAAGCAGCTCACCACAGCGCAGTGTGGCCAACAGAACCCAGCTTGCAATGCCTCGTGAGATCTAATGCGATCTCGCGAGACGTTGCAATGTAAATACCTCCCATTGTGGGTGGGATCACATTTTAGCAAATCTCCATATTGAAGCAAGATAGCTAGTCTCACGTCAATGTGCAGATTCCCGTGGTATCCGAGGTATGGGATCTAGCTCCTTTGCCTCAAGGATGTCGGGCGAATGCCGTTCAGTATTGGTCTCCACAATGGGGACCAGAGGGAACTGCACTTGTGGGGGTCTCCCAGGGGATCGGATGCCCCCAGGTGCATGCCCTTTAGGCAGGATGGTACCCTGGTACTGCTAGTGCCACCTAAGCAGCCTGGTAGTGCCACCTGGGTGTCAGCCTGCACTACCAAGGTGCCCGGGTGGTACTGCCAGTTGGCATTTTTTTTGTACGTAGCGATTGGGCCAGGGTTGCCCTGCATGGGTGTTGTGGGGTGGGGGGGGGGGGGAGTGGGAGGGTTGGGGTGTGATATCGTTGGACTCTCTCATAGTGCGTTGGTCTGGGTGGGGTTTGGGGGCTACTTTGGGGGATCCAGAGATCAGGCCACCACCAATCTCTCACTAATAATAATAACAATCTTTATTGTCACAAGTAGGCTTACATTAACACTGAAATGAAGTTACTATGAAAAGCCCCTAGTCGCTACACTACATTGAGGAGTTCCAGTGGAGCTCCTGAGTGCACAAAACGGGGCTATGTGCGGCCTCAGCTGCACTTTCTCCACTGAGGCCCCCTATCTAATGTGAGTGTTGTTTTATAGCATTGTGTTCCTCGGTGTTGCGAGTGCCAGGAAATGCGCGGCTAAACGTGCGCGCAATGGGAATTTGTTCCCATTTAGTTAAATCCCGACCTATATTCCATTTGTTGAGCTCTTTACCACTCACTAAGTCCATTCAAATCCTCTTGAAGCCGCTTTGCATCTTCCTCACAACACATATTCCCACCTAGCTTTGCCTCGTCTGCAAACTTGGAAATATTACATTTGGTCCCCACATCCAAACGTATATTGATATATCTTGTGAACTGCTGGGGCCCAAGTACTAATCACTGCTGTATCCCACTAGCCACAGCTTGCCAAGGCAAGAGTGACACTTTTATCCCTATTCTCTATTTTCTGCCTGTTAACCCAATCATTAACCCATGCCTGTATATTACCTCAGATCCCACGTACTTTTGGTAACCAACCTCCTGTGGAGTATTTATCAAAAACCTTCGGAAAATCCATTATGTCCACCAACTCCCCTTTATCAGTACTGTTCGTAACATCCTCAAAAAACTCCAACAGGTTCATTAAACATGGTTTTCCCATTCATAAATGCATGTTGACTGTGCCCAATCAGATCATTATTACCCAAGTGTCCATTCATCACATCCATTAAAATAGATTCTACCACTTTCCCTATTACTAATGTAAAGCTAATAGGACTGTAGTTTCCTATTTTTTTTGTTCCCCCCTTCTTAAATAGTGCTATTTGCTACCTTCCAATTTGCAGGAACCATTCCCGCATCTATAGAATAGTGTTTAGTACTATGGAACTTGAGAGTATTGCTGAAAAAAGAGACAAGTACTCATCAAGACACTTCGCAAAAATACCAATATAAGGCAGCACGTTAGCACAGTGGGTAGCACTGTTGCTTCACAGATCCAGGGTCCCAGGTTCAATTCCTGGCTTGGATCATTGTCTGTGTGGAGTCTGCACGTTCTCCCTGTGTCTGCGTGGGTTTCCTTCGGGTGCTCCGGTTTCCTCTCACAAGTCCCCAAAGATGTGCTGTTAGGTAATTTGGATATTCTGAATTCTCCCTCTGTGCACCCGAACAGGCACTGGAATGTGGTGACTAGGGGCTTTTCACAGTAACTTCATTGCAATGTAAGCCTACTTGTGACAATAAAGATTAGGGGAAAACAACAATTTATACTGTATGAGAAGAGTGCTGAGGAAAGAGTCAATAAATGGCTGTCACTTATCTTGTTTAGCTGAGACAAGCGCAATGTGTGTACATGTTCTTTCTGTTTGCAAAGAACAGGATTAATATACATCGCTTCCAGTACATGCAAATATGCCACAATGTGAGCCCGAGTGACAATCTTAAATTGATTGTCAACATAATTCTTAGCACACTGAGGATTATTTAGCAAGTGTTATCTATTTGTGGAATCATAGCTAATGTTGGACGCTGTATTTTTAATTCCTGCGGGATAATGACTACCCAGATCAGATCATTTCATGCTGCATATCACGCAACTCATGAATAGGATTAAGGCTGTCACTTTCAGTCCTGAAAAGTGCCCAGTCCAGCTCAGGTTAACCAGGAAGGGCAAGGTGTCTGAAACATTTGAGCGACTTGTGATATGTGAAGCTAGCTGCTTCATGTTGCTACTATGCAACATGAGTGGTATTTGCCACTAATACGATGCTGCCATCAAGTCAAAAAAACATTTTGCCAATCACACAATTGAGTAATGTGGTATATGAATTTCAGCGCCAGTGTGATGCTAGGTATGTGGGCTGTACGTCCCAAAGACTGGGGAATCACATCAAACAGCATGACCCAGTCGCTGTTTGCAACGGCAAGGTACAGACCATACCCAACCATCCCATGTTTGTAAAACTCAATATCAGATGTGATTCGATGATTGGACAGCATTTGCTAAATAATCCTCAATGTGCTAAGAATTACACACAGAACCAATTTAAGTTTGTCAGTTGGGCTCACAGCATTGTGCATTTACATATACTAGTAGATGCATGTAGTAATGCACAGGGCCCTGTTTTTTGCAGACAGAAAGAACATGTACACACATTGTGCTTGTTTTAGCTAAACAAAGTGACAGCCACTTGCTGACTCATTCCTCAGGGAAGTGCCTTGCCCAATCAGGGTCGAGCTGCTTGGTTTAAATTTCAAATGATTTTTGGCAGTTAACTGACTGTCACCATTAACTGGTGCATTATCCATGGCAATGCCTCTACCAATTGGAGTCCACTTGTCAACTAATCAGCACTCTCTTCCCAAACAGTGTAAATTATTGTTTTCCCCTAATATTGGTATTTTTTTGAAGTGCCCTGATGAGTGCAAGTTGAAAAACTTTGACTTGTTTGTATTTTCAGCAATAACCGTCAGAATGTTGAAAGATGATCACCAATGCGTCCAATATCTCCATAGCTAATTCTTTCAATGCTCTGTGATGGAGAATATCAGTTCTTGTAGTTTGTTGGCAATCATTAAAGGTACTCAATATATTCAAACTATTCAAAATTTAATATTATCCCATTTTGAACTGTTATATGACTGGGTCAAAATCCTGGAACTCCCTCCTTATCGCCACTCTTGGTGTACCTAAACTACTGACTATAGTGATTCAAGAGGGATAAAATTGAAAAGTAGGGAGGTTATGCTCAACCTGTAAAGAACCTTAGTTCTACCACATGTGGAATACTGCTTCCAGTTTGGTCACCATATTATACAAATGCATACATTTCAGGAAAGGCTGGGTCTCGTCTCTTTGAAAAAAGGCAAGCCGAGGGGTGATCTAACAGAAACATGTAAAATTATGAAAAACATCGATAGATCAGATACAGAGAAAATGTTTCCTCCAATGGGGAAGAGCCTAACTAGAGAACATCGACACAAGATAGTCCAATAGGGAATCTGAAGAAACATTTTACCCAAGGAGTGTTGAGAATGTGAAACTAGCTACTACAGGGAGTAGTTCAAGGGAATAGTACAGATGCATTTAAGGAAAAGCTAGACAAGCATATGAGGGAGAAAAGAATATGGTGGTGGATTTAGGTGAGAAAATATGGGAGGAGGCTTGAGTGGAGCATAAACACCGACATTGACTAGTTTGGTTGAATGGTCTGTTTCTGTGCAGTACGACCAATGTAATCCTATGTAATAAAAGCCCTGCACTGATAGAGAGAAAGCAGAAACCCTATAGTAGGTGAATAGTTAGAAAAAGACCACATGACAAACACAAATGCAGCGATACCAAAAGATTGATTCAAACATGAATATCCCAGAACCAGCTAAACAAAGCAGCAAGGGATTTTTCTGCGTTCAAGATACTAATCACAACTTGGTGAAACAATAAGGCAAATATGTTGATCGTGTAGCCTCAAGAGGCTGTGGTTACGATCAAAGGAGTTGTTTTTTCGCTTCCGCATTCAGCGACATGGCCTATCCAACAGTGATGCAAAGAGAACCAGACATGACATCGGAAACCTCTTAACGTTTTCTCTCTGGCAGCCCAACAAGCAAAATACACCTGTAAAGGCAGTAGAGCTTTTGCCTTCTCGAGTCCACAGACACCAGTTACTAAGGGATGTTACTCTGGCTAGATACAGAATAGGAAGGCCCCAATTTGGATCCTGTCGACATAGGTTAGGTCATTTTAGACAGGTGTAGATAGGTCGTGGCGTGGTCTTCATATCCCTAGGCGACAGAGGTCACAAATAATCCAAGTTCTCACCCAATTACCATCATGTGAAAGGCTGGCAAATTTAACATTAACTTTCAAAGGGAATTAGATGTAAACTTGAAAAGAAGAAATTTGCAGGGCTCTGGGAAAGAGCAGGGGTGCGGGACTAATTGGATCACTCTTTCAAAGAGTCAGTGCAAGTACAAAATGGTCTCTTTCTGCATGTTATGATTTTCTGAGCAATTCTGGCTGGAAGCCTGTGTGTTTGAAGAGGATTTAACCTGAGCAAAGGGTTACCACCTACCCAGCTTTTGTTTGGATTAGATATTTATTTAAAGACTCATATTTTAAAAAAATTTAAAGCAAATAATAAAAGTCGTTTTCAAATACATGCCCCAGTTTTGCAAACAATATATGATCTCACATATCCCAGTTATTCATTCAGTAAAGATATTTGGCCAGAAATCAACTGTTGGCCTGGAAGGGGGGAAAAAACAAAAGTTAGTCGTTTTTAGACCTTGGTCAACTTTCCGTTCTGCTGAATTTCAACACTTCATTTTTCTCAGAGTTTTGTTAATCTTTCTGCAGATTAATTAAAGTATGTGCATCCCCAATCTGCAGCTTCCACAGCAGTCACAACGTGGGCAGCACGGTAGCACAAGTGATTAGAACTGTGGCTGCACAGCGTCAGGGTCCCAGGTTCGATTCCCCGCTGAGTCACTGTCAGTGCAGAGTCTGCACGTTCTCCCAGTGTCTGCGTGGGTTTCCTCCGAGTGCTCCGGTTTCCTCCCACAGTCCAAAGACGTGCAGGTTAGGTGGATTGGCCATGATAAATTGCCCTGAGTGACCAAAAAAGGTTGGGAGGGGTTATTGGGTTACGGGGATAGGGTGGCAGTGAAGGCTTAAGTGGGTTGGTGCAGACGCGATGGGCCGAATGGCCTCCTTCTGCACTGTATGTTCTATGTTAACACAATCAGCTAAGAGAGTGGAAACTTGGTAAAAGAGATAGTGAGTTGTGAGTAAGATTCTGGAGATGGATTGACAGGGGTGATGTTTCCCTTGGCTGACAAATTGAGTACTAGGAGTACAGGGGTTGACTTATATGGCGCTGGTATGGATGTGGGTGGTTGCCTTTCTTTTCATTTTCCATGGGGTCTGCTCTGTGAGGGTGTGTTTAAAACTCCTACGCATCTTCCCAATACAGCCCATATCATTTGCTTCATTCCTTTCATCCAGTTATAAGGTACTGTCATGTGAGAGTACCTTTAAGAAATGGGTGTTTATAAATGGGTGAGGATATAAATATCTGTAGTGAGAGTACCTTTAAGAAATGGGTGTTTAAGAAATGTACCTTTAAGAAATGGGTGTTTATCAGTGATGTCAGAGTGTGGGTGGAGCTGGGCTGTCTGTCGGCTTTTTACTTTCTTTTTAGACTATTTGCTGCAGAGTGTGTTTCAGTTTTGTTTTTAGAGCTGGATAGCTGCAGTCACAGCCAGAAGGTGCATGAATCTCTCTCTGTAATCTAAGGACTGTAAATCGGTCCTGGTGATTTAAAACTAATAACAGTAGTGACTTTAACCTGATGTGCTTCTGGTAAAAGGTGTTTGAAATTGTATGGATGTTAAAAAGGAAAGCTTAAAGGTTTACTTAGTGTTGTATTCTGTGGGGAAAATGTTCACTGTAAGTTTTAAAAAGGTTAACTTGAGTTCATAGAATAAACGTTGTTTTGCTTTAAACAATACTTTTCCATTTCTGCTGTACCACATCTGTAGAGTGGGCTGTGTGCTCCCCATACCATAATCTAGTAAAGGTTGTGGGTCAGGTGAACTCCATGATACACTTTGGGGTTCTCTAAACCCTGGCCCATTACAAATGGGGGGCTCGAGGCGGATAAAAGTCTATCTGTTGGATTGGCTTAGTGAACTTAAAGACAGGGAGGGGTGAGCATATTGTGGTTGCTTTTCAGGTGTGGTATTTCAGTTTATGTAGGGAGTGTGTTGTGGACAATGGCTCTTTCAGAGGCTCTGAAGTTTTTGGGGGTGGAGATGGTCACACGCAGTACCTTACGGACAGAGACTAAAAGCAGACTGTTAGATTTGGCAAAAACATTGCAGTTAACATTACCTGACAAAATGTGAAACGGTGAGGTAATTGGCGGTGGCTAAGCATTTAAAGTTACCTGAGATATAGTTTGACTCATTGGACATATTTAAATAGATTCCCACCAAGCCTTCGAAAAAGTACCACACCTGTAGAGTGGGCCATGTGCTCCCCATCCCACAATCTAGTAAAAGTTATAGGTCAGGTGAACTCCATGATACACTTTGGGGTTCTCTAAACCCTGGCCAATAACAGTACCGGTAAGTAAAACATCCATTTGTGGGATGAAAACTTGAGACTGACTACTAACACGAGTATAACATGTCATGTTTGAAACAAAGGGGGGGGGGGAGGGTCAACTTTTATTTTTGAAGCCAAAACAATTGGCTCAAACATTAAATGGCTCAGCAAGCTCGAGGGCAATATGGCTCCTGTTTCTTCTCATGTGAAAATGTGACATTTTATGAAAGGGAACACCTCCTACCAATCTGCTCCACCTTGTTTCAATACTATTGCCTTAGCTACTCAATCTTATTATGAAATAACTTTTTACAAAATAAATTTAGAGTACCCAATTGGTTTTTTTCCCCAATTAAGGGGCAATTTAGTGTGGCCAATCCACCTAACGTGCACATCTTTGGGTTGTGGGGGTGAAACCCACGCAAACACGGGGAGAATGTGCAAACTCCACACCGACAGTGACCCAGGGTCGGGATTCGAACCCGGGTCCTCAGCACCTTAGTCCCAGTGCTAACCACTGCGCCATGTGTCGCCCCATGAAATAATTTTTACTTGCAGATATGCCGAATTTACTATCCTGTTAGTTAATTTGGACATTTTGAATTCTCCCTCTGTGTACCCGAACAGGTGCTGGAATGTGGCGGCTAGGGGCTTTTCACAGTAACTTCATTGCAGTGTTAATGTAAGCCTACTAGTGACAATGGAGATTATTATTATAATTACAAGGTACCTGTATAAAAGCAAAGCAGTTAAATCCCAGGGCTTGTGACTGTAAACGTTGCATGGTATTTCTTATTAATATTTTAAGTGAAGTGGATTTCAAATTATAAGGTATATCTGGAGCACAAATGCAGGCCATTTGTCCCAACTGCTCCACATCAGTGTTTATGCTCTGCAAATGCCTCATCCCACCAAATTAACCAATATCAAATATTAAACTGCCTTTACATTGTAGAGATGCTCATTATGGTGAATGGTTGCCTGGTAATGTTGCAAATCAAACAGTCTGAGTTCTATTGTTCACTGATGGTGTTATCGAAAGGAAAAAGTGCCATTTCCCCAATATCGTGCCCCTTTCCCTGTCAACAGAGTGACAGCTCACACAGAAGAATGGCCACTTGCACAAAGTACTGAAGGGCTGCCAGCACTTGCCTAATTGAGAATGGGATTACAGTCTCCAAAAGAAGGCAAAGAAGAACATATATTTTGCATTATAAATCACAAATTTGAAAAGGATTCACATATAAAAAAAAGTAGCCACGCTGTTCTGAAGACCAAGCTGGGCAATTGCAGACTTTAGACTGAGTTTTCCTCTCTTCATTCCTGATACATGAATGAGGGAGGACAGAGGATAAAGATTCTAAAGACGGTTTGCACCTTGTAAAGGAGGAGCGGATATGGTGGAAGGACAATTCAAGTCACAAAGAGCTAGCATTGCTGCATGGCAACAGCATACAAATTTGCAACAGGTTCAGTTGCCATAGCTCGTCATCGGGGTTATAATATACGTCCTGCACTTTTGGATGCAATCAATTTTCAAGCCGTTGGTGTTGGAATGGGGGACCTCATGCAGGTTGTAGCTCAGAAGTACATATTTCTAGACAAATCAAACTGAAATGTGTATTTTAAAAAAAGAAAATTTAGAGTGCCCAATTAATTTTTTTCCAATTAAAGCACAATTTAGCATGGCCAATCCACCTAGCCTGCTCATCTTTGGGATGTGGGGGCGAAACCCACGCAAACACGGGGAGAATGTGCAAACTCCATACGGACAGTGACCCAGGGCTGGGATCGAACCTGGGACCTCGGCGCCGTGAGGCAGCAGTGTTAACCACTGCACCCCTGTGCTGCCCGAATGTGTATTATTTTGTTTTTAAATTTTAGAGTACCCAATTCATGTTTTCCAATTAAAGGGCAATTTAGCGTGGCCAATCCACCTAGCCTGCACATCTTTGGGTTGTGGGGGCGAAACCCATGCAAACACGGGGAGAATGTGCAAACTCCACATGGACAGTGATCCAGAGCCGTGATCGAACCTGGGACGTTGGCGCCGTGAGGCAGCAGTACTAACCACTGCGCTACCGTGCTGCCCCCGAATGTGTATTATTGAGGAGTTGTAGCACAACATGTCATATCAAGGCTGCAACTAAGAACGAATAACGTCAAAACAGAGTACAGGCATGAAGCTGCAAAGTCTCATACAGAAAAGGAATTAGATTGATGATTATGGATCAGCAGAAACCTGAAAATAGGGGAGCCAATGGGGTTCACTTTCCTTTGCCTTGTCAAGGTATGACATTACCTTGTCATGATAAATCACTCCGGTACTGCAAATGGAGGAATACTGGATGGAAAGTATTGTGTGCTGTGTGGACACTCCACCTGATGCATTTAAATGCATGACAGTGAGGCATGGATTCATGTCCCCATGTAATTTTCTTGTGCCAAGGTAATTTGACACAGCAGGAACAAGTGTGTTTAAAATATTTGTTCATGCGATGTGAGCATCGCTGGCAAGGTCAGTATTTGCTTCCCATCTCTAATTGTCCTATGGAATTTAACAGTGTGGTAGCTACTTGAACCTCTGCAGTCCATCTGGTGTAGGTACAACCATAGTGCTGTCAGGGAGGCAGTTCTAGGATTTTGGCAAGCAACAGTGAAAGATCCACAAGACAGGGATGATCTAATGAAAATAAAACAGAGTCCGTTCTGGGCGGGATTCGAGGGGTCGTTCCAGGCGCTTGAAGCACCAAGAAGGACCGCGCTGTCTAATGGCACTCTGATGTTTCTTTAGGGCCTCAGCAGGGTCCCCGCCAAGGTCATACTCAGTTACTTTTACTGCACTGAAGTGCACCGATCGTCAGTACAGGAACAGATCGGGGCTGTTATCTCTCGACCCCCCCCCCCCAAAGCATCCCCCGAGCCCCTCCCAACACACTAACTCACCTGTTAGTGGGTCCTCGAGCACCCCTGCACCCCACCTCAAATGGGCAGGACACCCCCAGGCATGATCCCCAGCGTGGGCAAAAATGCCACCTTTGCACTTCCAAAATGTTTGGGTGGTATCAGTAGGGCCAGGATGCCACCCTGTCCAGATACCAACCACTGCTGGCCTCTGATCGCCTGGGAGACCCCTCCAAGTGCTGTTCCTCCTGGCACCATTTGTGGGTGCAATATCTCACACAGAAAAGGAATTAGTTTGATGATTGTAGACCAGCAGAACACCTGAAAATAGGAGAGCTAATGGGATAGATCCGGAGGCTGGTAGATCCTGAGGGCCTGTTAGATCCAGCATCAGCAGAGTTAAGTGAGGTTTTAAGCTGACTTAACTCTCCAAATCTGGGTCCTGCCCATTGTTAGATCGTTAGATGTTGCGAGGCATAATGACCATCGGAAAACCCAGAAGAGGCCTCTCGGGATACCGGCCGCACCCCGTCCCAATTCCAGGGAATGTGGCCAATAAATCGTGCCCATAGTTCCCAGTGATAGATAGTTTGTAGCTTGGAGAGGAACCTGCAGGTGGTGCTCTTCCTACATTTCTGCTGCCCCTGTTCTTCGAGGTGATAGAGGTCTCGGAATTGGAAGGTATGTCAGATGAGTTTATAAGTTACTGCAGTGCATCTTGTATAGTTACACACTGCTGTCACTGTGGTGAAGTGAATGAATGCTTAAATTGGTGATCGGGTGACATTGATCCTGCTGTTAAGAATGGTGTTGAATTTCCTGAGCATTGTTGGAGCTACACTAGCTCAGGCAAGTACAAAGTATTCTATCACACTCCTGACATGCCTTGTGTATGCTAGATTTCCTGACTTGAGAAGCCAGGAAGGTTTTGGGAAGTCAGGAAGAGAGGTACTCACCACCAGAATATTCTGCCTTTGATCTGCTCATAGTATTTATATATGGCTGGTCCAGCTAGGTTTCTGGTCAATGGTAACCCTCAGGACATTGATGGAGGGGGCAACTGAATAAGGTAATGCCTTTAAATGTCAAGCAAAGATGGTTAGATACTCTTATGCTGGAGATGGTCATTGCCTGGCACTTATTGGCACATATGCTCCTTGTTACCTATCAGCCCAAGATGGAATGGTGTCCAGGTCTAACGCAGGTAGGCACAGAATGCTTCACTGTCTGAGGAGTCGCAAATAGCATTAAACACTGTCCAATCATCAGCGAACATCCTCACTTCATAGAATTTACAGTGTAGAAGGAGGCCATTCGGCCCATCGAGTCCGCACCGGCTCCCGGAAAGAGCACCCTGCCCAAGCCCACATCTCCACCCAATCCCACAACCCAGTTACCCCACCCAACACTAAGGGCAATTTTGGACACTAAGGGCAATTTAGCATGGCCAATCCACCTAACCTGCACATCTTTGGACTGTGGGAGGAAACCGGAGCGCCCGGAGGAAACCCACGCACACACGGGGAGGATGTGCAGACTCCGCACAGACAGTGAACCAAGCCAGGAATCGAACCTGGGACCCTGGAGCTGTGAAGCAATTGTGCTAACCACCATGCTACAGTGCTGCCCACTTCTGAGCTTATGATGGACGTAAGATCATTAATGAAGCAGCTGAAGATGGTTTGGTCTAGGATCCTGATCTGAGGAACTCCTGCAGCAACAGGAGGGCTGAGATGGTTGCCCTCCAACAAGCACTAGATATTACTTTGTTGCAGTGTTTATAGCACAGAAAGAGGCCCTTCGGCCTATTACACCTTTGTGCTAGGTATGGCTCCAACCAGTGGAGGTACGACTCCAACTAGTGGAGAGCTTCTCCTTAATTCCCATTGACTCCAGTTATGCTAAGGCTCCTAGATGCCACAGTCAGTCAAGTGCTGCCTTGATGTCAAGGACAGTCATTCACACCTTACCTCGAGTTCAGCTCTTCTGTCCATGTTTGGACCAAGGCTGTCATGAGGTCAGGAGCTGAGTGACCCTGGAAGAACCCAAACTGAATGCCAGTGACAGGTTATTGCTGAGTAAGGGCTATTTGGTAGCCCTGTTGACAACACCTATCATCGGTTTGCTGATGATTGAGCATAGCCTCTCGGGGCAGTAATAGGTCAGGTTGAATTTGTGGACAAGTCATACCTGGGCAATTTTCCACATTGTCGGATGGATGTCAGTATTGTAGCTGTACTGGAACAACTTGGCTTAAGTTGTGACCAATTGAGAATTGTGATCCAGAACAAGCACACTCGCCTCTGAATCACAAGGTTAAGATTTAAGTCCCACTCTGGAGCTTGAGCACAAAACTCAAGTACAGTACTCAGGTTTCAGTTCAGATGCTAAACCATGGGCTCATCCGGCTCTTTGGGTGCATGTAAAAGATCCCATGGCCATATACTGAGGGAGAGCAGAGAAGGTAACCCCCAGATCCTGGCCAATATTTATGCCTCAATCAACATCACAAAAAGCAGATTATCTGGTCACTATTGGGGGAATTTGTTGCATGCAAATTAGCGACAGTTTTTGCTCCATTACTACATTCCAAAATCAAAGGGCACGATCCAACAGCCATGCTGCGCCCGAAAAGCAGATCGCTGCAACGCAGCATAGCCGATAGAAGCCAGGAGACCTCGCTCCCGGGATCTACGCAGCTCGCAACACCTCGTGAGATCTAATGCGGTCTCGCGTGATGTGATGTAAATCCCGCTCATTTTGGGCGGGATCACCTTTTAGCAAATCTGCACATTAGAACAAGACAGCTAGTCTCACTCTAATATGCAGTTTCCTGAGGTACCTGAGGCTTTGGAATCTACCTCCTTTGCCATGGAGACCTTGGGCAAGCACTGTTCAGCACTGGTCCCCATAAACTGTGACCTGATGGAACGGCACTCGTGGGGTTTCTCCCAGAGGATCGGAGGCCCCCAGATGCATACCCTTGGGACAGGGTGGTACCCTGGTGCCACCTGGGCTCCCAGACATTGCCAGCCTGGCACCCTGGCTGTGCCACTAGGGTGCCAGCCTGGCACTGCCAAGGTGCCAGCTGCAGGGACACTACCAGCTGGAATTGGCACTGGCAGGGTTCCAGGTTGGCAGTGACAAGCTGGCATTTTTTGCGCGGGTGCGATTGGGCTGGGGGTGCCCTGCGCGGGTGTTGGAGGTGTGGCCGGAGACCCTTCCATAGTACGTTGGGGCTTGGAGTGGTTCTGGCAAGCAACGCTCCTCGGTGTAGATGGGGGGGCTATGTGCGGCCTCGGCCACATGCTCGCTGCTGAGGCCCCTTAGTTAATGCGAGTCACGTTGTATGGCAATGTGTTTCTCGGTGCTGCGATCGCCGGGAAACAAGTGGCTAAACGCGCTCAAAACAGAACATTGTTCCATTTAGTTGAATCGCGCCCAAACTTCTTAATTAGCTGTAAGGCAGTTTGAAACATCCAGTCAGCAAAAAAAGTGCTGTTTAAATCCAATTCTTTCTTTCCTTTACTCCTGCCAGAATGTTGTCAGAGCCAATAACCTTTGCTGTATCCCATGCCTTCAGCTATTTCTTGGTATCATGTAAAATGAGCCAAATTAGCTCAAGACTGGTATTTGTGATGCTGCGAACCCCAGGAAGTGGCCGAGTGGGATTTTCCACTTGGAACTTCTAGCTAATTGCAAATATTTCAGCCTTACCTTTTACACTGATATGCTGCGCTCAATAATCATTGAACATGAGGATTTTTTTGCACTTCCTCTGGTTAGTTATATAATTGTCCACCACCATTCATTAATAAGTTTGGCAGGATTGCAGAACTTTGATCTAATCTAGTTTTCGGGTCATTTTCCCTGTCTATTGCTCACCCATTCCTCTGTTGAGCATTCATCTGATCCTGTGTCGGAGCGTCACAAATTAGGCATTTAATTATTCGATGTGCCTGATGTTGTTCCTGGCAGGCTGTCCTGCACTCCTCATTGAACCAGGGTTGATCCCCAGGTGATGATAACAAGAAAGTGAGGGGTATGCCAGGGCATAAGATTACTGATTGTGTTTGAATGTAATTCTGATGCTCTTGATGGGCCACAGTGTCTCATGGATGCCCAGTTTTGACCTGCAAGATCTGTTCTGAATCTATTCTAATTAATATTGTGATAGTGCCACACAGCACAAGAGGGCATCCTCAGTGTGAAGACGGGACTTTGTCTCCACAAGAACTGGACATTGGACAATCCTACCAATATTGTTATAGACATATGCATCTGAGACAGGTAGATTGGCGAGGATGAGGTAAAGAAGGTTGGTTCAACAGCCAACTGTCACACGCCCCGTCTGGCGGATATGTCCTTCGACATGTGGTGGGCATTGAATTTCTCCCCTTTAGTACATTCTGTGCCCTCCCTACCCTTAATGATTCTTTATAATTGTGTTCAACACGGAGGAGCATTGATTGATTAGTCAGCAAGCGTTTGCCTTGGTCATGTTTGACCTGATGTCACGATATTTCATAGGATCCAAAGTCAACGATCAGGACTCCCAGGGCCATTCCGTCCTGACTGTACACCGCTGTGTTGCCACCAGTGATGGTGATGAAGGGTGTGGGGCATTGACTCAATAGGCCGAATGGCCTCCTTTGCGCTCTTGGTTCAATTTGGTGAGACTGCTGCTTGACTAGTCTATGGAAAAGCTCTCCCAAAGCTGACAAAACTTCCCAGAAGTTAGTGAGGAGTACTTTGCAGGATCGATGGGACAGAGTGTCTCTTTGTCATTTGTGGTGCTTAGGTCGATGTTGGGAGGTTCATTAGCTTTTCTACTTACTTTCCTTTCCTTCGGGGTTTGTACATTTCAAATACAGTTAAGAATCAACCACATTTCCGGAGGTTTGGATTCACAAGCTGGTCAGACCAAGTAAGGATGGCAGATTTCCTTCCCTGAGGGACATTAATTAGTGAACCAGATGGGTTTTACAACAATCAGATAGTATCATGCTGAGACTAGCTTGGTATTCCAGAATTTTCTTCAAAATCATTATTTGAATTTAAAATCCACAAGCTACTGTGGTGGGATTAAGACTTACGTCTCCAAAACAAGAACAGCACGGTAGCACAAGTGGCTAGCACTGTGTCTTCACAGCGCCAGGGTCCTAGGTTCGATTCCCCGCTGGGTCACTGTCTGTGCGGAGTCTGTACGTTGTCCCCGTGTCTGCGTGGGTTTCCTCTGGGTGCTCCGGTTTCCTCCCACAGTCCAAAGACATGCAGGTTAGGTGGATTGGCCATGATAAATTGTCCTTAATGTCCTTAGATTAGGAGGGGTTATTGGGTTACGGGGATAGGGTGGACGTGAGGACTTAAGTGGGTTGGTGCAGACTCGATGGGACAAATGGCCTCCTTCTGCACTGTATGTTCTACGTTAGTCCGGCTTTCTGGATTACATTAGCCACTGGATTTCCAGTCCAGCAACATTACTACTCCATTACGGTTTCTATATTCGGATAAAATACTGGATGTTCTTTCAGCATTGAGAATTGAAAGTTCATTTGTAATCTTCCATGCACCAAAAATCTCTCTTTCAATGCATTCTAAATTAATATCCGTTTGGCACTAAAAGCATTTGTTGGACATTGAGGATTTTCCATTGAGCTCACTAGGTCCCTTTTATATACAGTATTGTTGAGATGTAAATCACTTCAGCATGCACTGACGCACTTGTTGACACACAGTGACCCCTGAAAGTTTGATTTTGTTTGTAAACATCCACGGCATTGCCTTGAAAGAACTGCTAGCACAATACTTGAAACTGGAGAAACCTTAGAAATGCAGGAGAATACAGTGCAGAAGGAGGCCATTCGGCCCATTGAGTCTGCATCAAACCTCCGAAAGAGCACCCTACCTCGGCTCACTCCCCCACCCTACCCTCGTAACCCCACCTAAACTTTGGATACCAGCATTTAGCATTGGCAATCCACGTACCTAATGTGGTTTCCTTCCACAGTCCAAAGATGTGCACGTACCCAACATGCACATCTTTGGACTGTGGGAGGAAACAGGAACACCCGGAGGAAACCCAAGCAGACACGGGTAGAACATACAAAACCCACGCAGACACCTAAGGCCGGAATTGAACCCGGGTCCCTGGCGCTGTCAGGCAACAGTGCTAACCGCTGTGCCACCGTGCTGCCCATCAACCGAGTATTTCAAGCATCTGCTGTACTGTGCATTGTCTACATTAACTGTCTACAGCTTATCTCTTCCATGAAATCGACCTTGTACCCTCTTGATAGCTTCACTGATTCAACTCCTCATAACACAGTATGGTCCAAATGTTCACTGTTTCCGTATTAGTCTAAAATACTGGATTTTCTTTCATAACTACATCAGGTGACAGAAGCTGGAAAATGCACAACTCCCTAAACCCCACTCTGGAGAAACCTTCCAAATAGCTGGGTTTTCCTTGGGGGGAGGGGGGGGGGAATCCGGGTAAAGGTGGGGGTGCATTTTAAAAAAAATTAATTTATGGGATATGGGCGTCACTGCTTAGGCTAGCATTTATTGCCTAGCCCTGGTTGCCCCAGCCCAAAGCAGCCACAGGCCGCAGGTTTCCAGGAAGTGATGGCTGCCAGGAAATCTGCCCCCAAATTATCTAACAGCTCCCTGGAGACACTGCATTTTCAGGATGTGGGTGTCGCTGGTTAGACCAGCATTTATTGCCCATCCCTAGTTGCTCTTCAGAAGGTGGCAGTGAGTTACCTTCTTGAACTGCTGCAGTCCCCGGGGTACACCCACTGTACTGTTAGGGAGGGAGTTCCACGATTTTGGCCCAGCGGCAGTGAAGGATCGGTGATATATTTCCAAATCAGGCTGGTAAGTGACTTGGAGGGAAACCTCCAAGTGTTGGACTTCCCAGTTATCTACTGCTCTTGTCCTTCTACATGGTAGAGGTTGTGTGTTTGGAAGGAACTGCCTGAGGAATCTTGGTCAGTTACTGCGGTTCATCTTCTAGAACAGCTGCCACTGTTCATTGATGGTGGACGGTTTGAATGTTTGTAGAAGAAGGAGCAATCAAGGGGGTTGCGTTGCCCGCCATGGTGTTGAGCTTCTTGAGTGTTGTTGGAGCTACACTCATCCAGGCAAGTGGAGAGTATTCCATTATACTCCTGACTTGTGTCTTGTAGATGGTGGACAGGCTTTGGGGGGGCGCGGCAAGCTCTAGAGCACAAGTCTTCAGTACTATGGCCGGAATACTGTCAGGGTCCATTGCCTTTGCAGTATCCAGTGCTTTCAGCCCTTTCTTGATATCACGTGGAGTGAATCGTATTGGCTGAAAACTGACATTTGTGATGCTGGAGACCTTCGGAGGAGACCGAGATGGATCATCCACTCGGCACTTCTGGCTGAAGTTTGTTGCAAATGCCTCAGCCTCGTCTCTTGCTCATATGTGCTGGGCTCCTCCATCATTGAGGATGGAGATATTTGTGGAGTCTCCTCCTCCAGTGAGTTGTTTAATTATTCACCACCATTCACGGCTGGATGTGACAGGACTGCAGAGCTTTGATCTGATTGTCCATTGTGGAATTGTTTAGCTCGGTCTATTATTTGCTACATACGCTGCTTGGCACACAAGTAGTCTCTGTTGTAGCTTCTCCAGGTTGACACCTCATTTTTCGGTCTGCCTGCTGGCATGCTCTCCTGCACTCTTCATTGAACCAGGGTTGATCCCCTGGCTTGCTAATAATGGTAGAGTGGGGGAGATGCCAGGCCATAAGGTTGCAGATTGTGGTTGAATACAATTCTGCTGCTGCTGATGGCCCACAGCGCCTCATGGATGCCCAGTCTTGAGTTGCTGGATCTGTTCGATGTCTCCCGTTTAGCATGGTGATAGTGCCACACAACATGATGGAAGGTATCCTCATGTGAAGACAGGACTTTGTCTCCACAAGGACTGTACGGTGGTCACTTATACTGATACCGTCATGGACAGATGCATTTGCAGTAGGAAGATTAGTGAGGATGAGGTCAAGTAAGTTTTTCCGTCTTGTTGGTTCCCTCACCACTTGCTGCAGTTCCAGTCTAGCAGCTATGTCTTTTAGGACCTGGCCAGCTTAGTCTGTGGTGGTACGACAGAGTCACTCTTGATGATTGACATTGAATTCCCCCACCCAGAACATATTCTGTGTCATAGAATAATAGAATTTACAGTGCAGAAGGAGGCCATGCGGCCCATCGAGTCTGCATCGGCCCTTGGAAAGTGCACCCCACTTAAGCCCACACCTCCACCCTATCCCCGTAACCTCATCCCACCTTTTGGACACGAAGGGCAATTTAGCATGGCCAATCCACCTAACCTGAACATCTTTGGACTGTGGGAGGAAACTGGAGCACCCGGGGAAATCCATGCAGACACGGGTAGAACGTGCAGACTCCCCACAGACAGTGTCCCAAGCCGGGAATCAAACCTGGGACCCTGGCGCTGTGAAGCAGCAGTGCTAACCACTGGGCTACCGTGCCACCCATTGTCCTCGATGGCACTCTATATTAGGCTAACATCATGCTTTAGGTTGTATCTGCAGGACAACAAAGCTCATAATGCCAGTGAGATGGCCAGACTGGGTGATCCAGCTGTTTGGGCATGGAGAACAACTCATTACAAGTGCTAAAGGCATTGGTGGAGGCACTTGGAACTTGATGGTAACAATGGAGGTGATTGATAGTTGACTGAGCAGAAGGGGAATGAGAGGGAGTGTGAAAGTTGGGTTGCATGATAGAGAACTGAAGTTATGGTTAGAAGATAAAGGCAATGGTGTGTATCAGAGCATGCTCTCACAATGTAAAGGATAAAACTCATTACCTCCCTTTGTTTCTTACACAGATCCCAGCAACACCTACACACACCCCTAGGGCTACCTCATCCTTTCAACATCTGGAAGAACAAGGGATGCCAGAGGGGATAGCTTCACATTTGACGCAACAAGATAGGGACTCAGGAGTTCTCTTATGGGGCACAGTATTTGAAACATCAGCAGCAGATGTGTGGATATCTGGTGGAGTTCCCAGAGATAACGCGAGCACACACTGCAAGTAGAGAAGTCCTAGCAGTTATGAACTCCACCTTTCCGCAGGGGCTCAACCTCATGAGCTCCAATCATGAGGGAATGGCCAATCTCATGTAGAGACACATGCAGCTTCACTGAAACTGTATCCAAGAGCAGCATGACTCCCTGCAAAGGAAACTCAGTTATCTAGAGCAGTCTGTTCAGAGTATGTGGGCTAGCATTCATGGAGTACATGAGGAGCTGTATTCCTTTAACAGGACATCCGCACTAGTGGCACAACGGTTGCTGCGATTGACGACTGCTGCGCCCCAGCAGCCATTCCCATCTGATTGATATTAAGGCCAACCTTGGGCTGTCGAGGTTAGTGAGGAGGGTAAAGATTCTGAGAGAATCTTGACGAATGTGATATAAAATAGTTACTTTAGAGATATTAGTTACTGTAGAGATAGGCCAGTCTCATTCTGGTGAGTTCACAGACAAAGGATTTCAGACCGCATGGCAAAGCAAGGAGGAGGTGTGGCCACCAAAGGAGGAGAAAAGGATGCTGGGTAATAAGGGGGCCAGAGGAAGGGATGAGAAGTGAGCCAATCAGAATGTATGACCAGGTCAGGAGGGGTATAGGATGACCTATGGGAATCGTGTATGTGAAACTTGATACCATTTGAATTAATTTGCAGAAATCCCTTTGTCTCTTTGTTCATTTGCTCTCCGGGGTGTAGGAGACTGGATGTGTCCTATGCTTCTGTGAAATGAATCAGGCTTGCAAGCCAAATAAAATAACTAATGCTGTACCTGCAAATCCATCTCGACTTTTATTGAGGCCAGACTGACGGGTAAAGAAATTTGTATTTTGTCATTTGGTACCGGAAACCCGGGATTTCTCAAGACGGTTCTGACCAACCGAGAAATCAGAATTAGACTGATTATGAACAGGGAGAGTGGGAAAAGGGGCCCACGATGTATAGCTGGAAAATGACCGCGCATTGCTTTTTCCCCTCTTCTTATCGTCTGATTAGTCTGGTCACTCGCGGTTGGTACGGAAAGATCGTCTCGACGAAATCAAAGGCCAGTCTGGGGATTAGAAAATTAAACTGATGGGATATCATAATTGATAGTTCAGTTTTGGGTTAATTGTGTTGTTGACGACTGATGTGACTTCAGCAGATGAGGGTTCAGTTAAATAAGTGTTTTTAAATCTGAAGATGGTTCAACTCCATGTGTGAGTTCTGATTCGGCTTGGGTTAGGTTTTGGGTTGATGGGGCATCTAAAACGATGATTCAATTCCATGTATAAGTGTTTTTAAGGCTGATGGGATGTTCAGTTCAGATGAAGGTTCAGTTCAATAAGTGCTTTTAAATTTGAAGATGATTCAATTCCATGTGTGAGTGTTTTAAATCTATAGTTGATTAAGCTAAAATTGTACCCTTGGACTGTAGTGGCGAAAAACGCAGTTCTGAGGACTAGTTGAGATTGTGGGGAATTGCTTGGATAAATTTCAAGACAAAGAACATCCATAGAGCTGGATGCTGCATGTTGGTTGAGGCAGAAGTCTCTCAAAGGGTTAACAGCAGCAGCCAAAGTTAAAGACAACAGACAGTGCTTCTCACTCAGGCCTTGAGATAACAGCAGCAGCCTGTAGTGTAATCGGATACCTTTCCTTTGAGTCAGTGAGCTCCAGCAAAGTTATGTTTTGAATTAATTAAAGGAAACCAGTGGGTTTCTCCACCTCTTTGATAAAAGTTATTATTTTCGAAAGCAATTGATTGAAATTGCCAGAATCTTAAGTTTTACTTACTTGAAATAATGTTTATCTCATTTTATTTGTGAATTAATAGAAACTTAAAGAAACTCACTGATACCATTTTAAAAAGTGTAAATCTGGAGATGACAGTTGACTTTGCTCCGGTATACATCACCGCAGCTAACTGCTCCCTCATTGATAGCAGCCAACATTTTTGAGAATGTAAGAAAAACTTGTTAAAAGAAAAATTGTTAAGATAAAGAATTAATTAAGTTGTAAATGTTATACAAGTTTGTGTTAAGCAAATCGTAAATTTAGTTCTGAGTTGAGATCAGAGCTAAGCTTGCAAGTTGCAGTAATTCAATTTGAATTTTCAAACATTTTAAGTTTTAAAAGAACACTGTTAGAACCTTTTCAATCATTTTGCCAAGGAGCAAAAATTGCCATTGGTTATAAATAAGCAAATTAAAAAAATATATATATAATTTAAAAAAAGAAAGAGCCAAAGTATGAAAGCTAAAGAGTTAATTAGATTATGGAGACAATATTGTCAAGAGGAAAGAGATAGGATCATGTTATCAAGTTGGCAGGACAATGCCCTTAAAATGGGAATTCCAATTAGTGAACAGGGGAACAAAAAAAAAACATTACAGGTCTTGAAAAAGGAATGTGCATTCAAAAAAAACTGCGCAAGTAAAGACAGGAAAGGCTCGGGTCAAACAAAAGATGGGCTACGTAGTTCAATGGCTGGCCTTGAATTGACAGAAAATGACCAATTCGATAATTTGAAAATGTCAGCAAAGGATTTTGACTGCACCTGTAGCATTGTCTGCACTAATTCCAGAACCACCAGAGTATAATAATTTATATCCAGTCACTGCTCCCCAGATCCCAACCATGCCAGTCACTCCAGCCCTTTTGGTTGAGAGCGTGGGTCCCGATTTGCTATCTTCACGATCAGTGGGGGAGGAGGAGCTCTGTTCCACAAGCCCAGGTAGCTCTAGGACCCGATCTCGGACAGCGAGAGAAGGGCTTGATCCTAACCAGAAACAATTAAGCATACCACCTAAATCCCTTCAGACCAAGGGGAAACCGCAAATTTCGAGAACAAAGGCAGATGCCACAGATGATTTTGAAGAGAAAGAACTCCCTCTAGTGACAGGGAGGGACGTCGAAGTCTTGGAAGAACCAGAGGAAATAGCTAGAGTGCCCCCTGGTGAGACTCGGAGACAGTTGCCGATTAGGAAGATACCAAACCCTGACACGGTGACTGCCGGGGCGCAGCCCACGACAGACGTTTACTTCCCATGGACACTCAGTGAGATGATGGCTATTATGGCTACAATCCCAGATAGAAAAAAAATCTCCTGCTGCTTTTGTGGTTTCCCTGAGAACTACCATCTCAATTTATCACGCTGATTCTAGGGCCCTCTGGGCCCTAGTCCAGCAGGTTTTAACCCCAGCAGAGTACCGCAATTATCTTAATCACTTGAATTATGCTAGCCACGCCGCACTTCAGCAAGCCCATGCGTTAGACGACGATAGACGGACACAAATCCTGAATGCGTTGAATAGCACATTGCAAAAGCCCATAAATATTTCTGCTATCTTAGACCTAAAACCTAAGAAGATTGAAGAGCCAGAGGAATTTCTGGAACGTTTTAATGAAATCTACCGTGGGCAGTCAGGCGACTTGCCATATCAAAATGGTCAGAATTCCCCTCAATATTGTGCGATGTTAATGCATTGCCTACCACCTTCCGTGGCTACTGCTGTGAAATGTAATAACATGAATTGGACAGAGAATGACCCTTCCCAGATGGCAAGGGCATGACCCTTCCCAGATGGCAAGGGCAGTCAGATTTTACTGGAAGGAGGGTGTAGGCCAAGAAGGAGGCTCAGTTACAAAGGTTAAGACTGAGTATGTAATGAAAAAGGATGATCTGCGACCCCAACAAGCGGCAAAAATGGTAGCTTACCAGCTGGAGCCCCAATATTGTGACTTTGGCTGGGTGGATCAGCGAGGGGGAGGATATCAAACCCACCCAAAGGGACCCTCAGCTCCTTTTTATGGCCCACCGTATGCACCAACAGCTTTACAATCGCCGCCCCCTCTGAGGGGCCATTGGTCTACTGGGAGAAGAGGACGGGGCAGATATAGAGGGAGCAATGCATGTTTTAATTGCGGCCGTGCAGATCACTGGCAACAGGAATGCCCCTTTAAAAGACAGGCAGCAGAAGGAGAGGGTACCCACCAAGGGGAGGACAGATGAGATACACTGACTTCTCCTAGGCAAACCCTTTCCCAACACAGGATTGACTAGCTAATTTAGTCATAAGGACTCTCCAATCGGACAGGGAACCTATTATATCTCTGCAGATTGGAGATGAACATCACCCATTTGTAATCGACACTGGAGCAGCCATGTCTTCTCTGCAATCAGAACTTCGCCTACCACTATCTGACCACACCCAGCATTTGTCGGGGTTCCAAGGACAGGTGTGTGAGTATCCTATTTCTGAACCTGTGACAGTCACTTACGAGAATAAGTCTGCAGATCATCAGTTTGTAGTGACTACTGGATTGGACTGTAACTTGTTGGCCCGAGATTTACTGTGTTTCTTCCAGCTACAGATAGAGTGCGGAGACGAGGGGGCAACGGTTAAATCATGGAGGATGAGACAACAATGCTATATTTTTATCACCCCCCAGTGGTGGACGTTAGACATTGAACATTCACTGCATCACGTTACCCTGGCCTATGACAGAACTGGACAAAACAGGGAGTTGGAGGACAAATACCGGCCATTAATTTGGACCGAATGGCCAGTCAAAGTTACAGCCACAGTCACGGGAAAAGAAGGTACAGCCGATTTTGTTACAATACCACCGTCCGTGGTATTGTATCCGTGACCATACAATATGGCCACAGTCCGCTTCGGTAAGCCCTCATATTACACGTCAGGTCCACGACCAGTACCATGCCAGGGATCTGGGACCTATGGTAAGGAGGGCAGTGGATCATTCAGATCCAACAGAGTACGCACTTCAAGTCACGCCAGACGGCACTGCCATAAAATATTTTGAGGTCCCTGAAATGATTAAAACTCGACTGCAGGCCCGTCTATGTACAAATTAATCCGAGAGCTGTTGCAACAGGGTATTTTGGTCCCTTGCCAATCAGAATGTAACACCCCCATACCTGCTGTGCCTAAACCAGCCAAGCCAGACCAGTACTGATTAGTACAGGATTTACGTTCAATCAATGCCATCGCATAGCCGTTACGTGCTCTCACTCTCCAACAGGATATTACGGTGTATAGCTCCCACTCGGTCATCGCACTACTGAGGCAACTGCAGACTCAGCATCTTACCGCAGCTCGTCAGAATAGGTATGAGATATACCTTTTGAACAATCCACGTCTGACATTTAAACACTGTACCACTATCAATCCAGCCTGTTTTCTTAGTGGTCCCCCTGTCCATGAAGACGCACCTGGCCACGACTGTTTAGCCTTGATTCAGGAAACTACCACAATAAGGGACGATTTGAGTGATATTTCGTCAGAACAACCTGACATGATTATGTGTGGTCAAATATCCCACCGGGGTTTAGTTAATGACTTACTGCAGGCCCTCCTTATGCCCACGCAGATTTTCGTCATTAAATGCGCTGCCCACACAAATGGTAAGACCCCAGTTGATGTTGGTAATGAACAAGCAGATTGTGCAGCGCGGACAGCCGTGCAAATTCGCAAGAGATGGTGCCTAAAATGTTAAGTCAGACTAAACGATCTACTATAAATATGTCTGCTTCTGACAAGTCAATGCCAACCATCCAAGACATCATAAGGTTTACAGGAGGACGCTCCGGAGAGTGATAAACAAATGTGGAAACAGTTAGGTTGTACATATGATTCTGTTTCCTCTTTATGGACCACGCCAGCACATCAGGCTTGTATGTCTGATGTACTGGCTTTATGGGTCACTGAATGTGTACACTTTGCAACTCATTGTGGGGCTCGAGGGACTAGTGATTTGTTGCTGGACACTTGGTGGCACCCTGAAATGCAGGGGTTGGCCCAGAGTATCAGTAATCGGTGTTTGATTTGTCAACAATATAACACCGGCAAAGGTATCCCTTGTGGGATGGGGCAAACCCCGTTGCCCAGTGGTCCCTTTGAGACGCTACAAATGGATTACATTGAGTTGGAAAGGTGTCAATGTTATAAATATGTTTTGGTCATTGTGGATGGGTTCAGCAGATGGGTTGAGGCGTATCCGACTACCGATAATAAAGCTGCTACTGTGGTTAAAGTTCTGATGCGGGAAATCATTCCCCGGTACAGTATACCAGCTCAGTTGAGTTCTGATAACGGGCCTCATTTTCTTGGACAGATTAACCTGCCTCCCTTCCCCAGTGCTATTTTACAGGTGTGGAGCATGATGGGGTGGCTACGCACCGTCTGTGTGATATTCGGCCTCACCTCGCTTGGAGTGTTATTGGCGACGGACATGGAAAAGGGACATATTATCTACATTTGTAACCCCAACCAAACTACAAGGACATTTCGTTTATGCAGAGGTGATGTTCTTCGCTGCCCCCATATACGAGGACATGGTATCGACTCATGGAAGGTCATCAGGATAACGGAAAATGCAGGAGTCATGAAGCAATTGCACCGGTCCCGGTGATGGGAAGGGAACATTATATGGACATTGCCTTGTTTTTGGAGTACATGTAAATTTGATTTTGAATGTGTTAAGATTGGTGCGATAAAGGTAACATCAGACCGTCAGGAGAAGGTAGGAAGAGGTTGTGAGAGAGAGAGGGGGACTAGAGAGAGGACGGAGCGTGTGAGAAGGGGAGTACAGCTAGAACGTAGGTTATCAGGAGATACACTTTATTTAGTTAAAGGCCACACTGAGGAAAACCCAGGAAGCATGAATCTCTTCTACCAGATTTACCACCGCTTGTATGGCCACGGATGGGTTGTCGCACTCCCCAAACGGTGGTTCATTGTCAGCGTTCCGAGCCACCGCCCGAGCAAGTCACTCTTCCTTTCGATCCGGGTTCAGCACCACCGGCTATTTGCCTTCCCCTTCCTCGGGATAATTCCCACTCACAGTATGATAGGCTGCAACGGTGGAGGGCGTACATACCTAGCCACTTCACTCCCAATAGGGATTCCCGGTCGTACAAGAATTGTTTCAGCAGTGAAGGATACGGCTGTTTGCTGGTAGAGGTGGAAACGAATATAACATGACTGTTCCCCACCTGTACGGACAGTAGGTGTCATATCACCCAGGCGTCTGGCCAATGCGTTTGTTACAACACCACTGGCGTTCTATTGAACGCCGGCATCCAGCTCCTTTGTGGCTGGGCGAATGTCTCTCATATCACTGTTGGGACTAGGGCTTTCCGCATTGCTAGGCGGCCCGAATGGGCATTCCAAAGCTGGATAAACTGGGCTACTGGGGGATCCCTACGCAACCAATATACTGATTGTGATGCTCACCTGTACACGGAACAAGGATACTACTTTAAAAAAAAAAAAAAATGGTACAGCAACTAATGTTTTGTCACCCCCATTTCCCCGCCAAATTGCTATTGGGACTCTAGTCCCTACCACAGTCCCCTGCCCCTCGGCGTGGATGCTGCATAATCAGTTACCACGCCGGGCAGCCTCAGCTGAATTCTGCGAGAACTGGAAAAAACCTCAGGTTCTCGCACCCAACCGGGGCCCCTCAGCCCGGTGGGGAATTCGGAGCGTCTTGACACTGGGAGGTGTGGGGGGTTCCTTGGCTGTCAGCGATAGGAATTATTTTATTTGTGGCCTTACCATCTTGGGAAATGAAACCTTGGGAGCCCTCGGGGCAATAACCAAGGAATTGTCTCAGCTGCGGTTGTTTGCAATTCAGAACCGGTATGCTCTTGACTATCTTCTGGCCCGTGAGGGTGGGGTATGCGCCATAGTACAGGGCAGGTGTATCATGGCAGTTCAAGACTTAACCGCTAACATCACTAAATTTATGGATCACATACAGGATCACCTGGACGGAATGCAGGATCCTGGCTCTTGGGGTAACTG